>NC_040910.2:104810042-106135493 GCF_004126475.2 Phyllostomus discolor | reverse complement strand
AGATTTGGATTTTCTGGGTGATGGGAAGTTGGGTAAAGAACTTATCTGATTTAATTTCTTAAAGGTTTTACTTATTTTCAGAGAGAGAGGAAGTGAGGGAGAAGAGAGGGAGAGAAACATCGATGTGTGATTGCCTCTCACATGCTCCCAACCTGGCCTGAAACCCAGGCATGTGCCCTGACTGGGAATCAAACCAGTGACCCTTTGGTTCGCAAGCCCAAGTTCAATGCACTGAGCCACACCAGCCAGGGCTGATGTAAATTTTTTTAAAGATTATTCTGTTGCTGTGGAAAATGGATTGTAGGGGGCAGGGAGGAATGCCCCAGAAACTGGTTAGGAGGCAGGTGAATGCCATTTATAGAGATGGGAGGAGCCTGCTTGGGCAGCATTAGGTTTCAGATACAGTATTTTAACAAATACCTATTGAGGACCTATTATACACCTGAGCAGACATTGGGTTCTAAGGTGCTGGGAGTTGAACGGTGAACAAAACAGACAGAAAGGCCCTTTCCTCATTGCGCTCGCATTGGGAGACGGACAATAAATGAGATAGCACATCAGGTGATTGTCATGGCTATGATGAAAAATAGAACGTGACATACAGAAAGTGCTGGTGGAGCCCTGGCTGGTGTAGCTCAGTGGATTGAACTTGGGCTTGTGAACCAAAGGGTCACTGGTTTGATTCCCAGTCAGGGCACATGCCTGGGTTGCAGGCCAGGTCCCCAGTAGGAGGCACGTGAGAGGCAACCACACATTGATGTTTCTCTCCTCTTTCTCCCTTCCCTTCTCTCTAATGAATTTAAATGAATAAAATCTTTAAAAAAATGCTGGTGGAGAGAAACTTTTTTTTTTTTACAGTGAATAGAGATTCTGGGGAATCTCTACAAAGAGATGTAAAATGTCCTTTGTAAATGTTCTCTTACAAAGAGGACATTTTGCAAAAAAAACCAAAGGAACAAGGTGAATCGGTGTTTCAGGCCGCGACAGAGGTGTAAAGGCCCTGAGGTGGGGCTTGTCTGGGTGGTGAAGAACAGCAGGAGGCCACTGCAGCCGGATCAAAGGGAGGGGGAAGGAGAGCAGGAGAGGCCTCTGCTCTGTGTGGTGATGGGAATGGACCCAGATCCCAAGGGCCTTGTCGGCCTGTGGCAGGACTTGAACTCTTACTCTGCATGAGATGGGAAGCTTTGAGGCAGAGGGATGATGCAGTACAATTTGAAGAATTCTGCTTGTTGAAAAAAGAAGGGGGCCGCGGGGAGACGCAGAGAGCCCAGGTCTGGAAGTTGTTGCGTTGGTGGTGGAGACTTGGATCGAGGGAGGAGTAAAGGTGATGAGAAGTGTCAGCATTTTGAAGACAGGAGGAGATGAATTTGCTGATGGATTTGATGTGGGGTGTGAGGGAAAAACTGCTAGTTTTTGGCCCAAGTGGTTAGAAAGTTGGAGTTGTTATTTAACATGTGGAAGACTGCAGGAAAGCAAGTTTGGGAGGAAGATCAGGAGTTTGGTTCGGGTCCAGATGTCTGAGTAGCGGGTGGATATTAGAGCATTGGGAGCTAGAGATTGAGAGGGAATTAGCGGATAGATGATCATTAAAGCTGTGGGGTTGGATGGAATTTCTTAGGAAGAGCGTGTGTGTAAAGAAGCGAAGGGGCAGGACTGAGCCCCCGGGCTCTCCGGAACGTCAGAGAGGAGCCAGCAGGGGAGATGCACCCCAGAAGCCTAGAAAGGAAGGGTGTCCGGGAGGGAGCAGCCAGTCCTGTCAGCTCCGTCAGTCGTAAGTGGTCATTGACATCAGTGATGGGTCCTTGATGGCATTTGTTGACAAGAACCATTTTAAAATTTTAAAAAATTTATTGTTGTGGTCTTTTTTAGAAGAAGGAAGAGAAAGACATTAATTTGTTGTTTCACTTATTTATGCATTCATTGGTTGATTTTTTTAAAGATTTTATTTATTTTTTAGAGAGGGGAAGGGAGAGAAACATTGATTGATCGGTTGCGTTTTGCATGTCTCCAATGAGGGGGGACCTGGCCCGCAACCAAGGCATGTGCCCCGACCAGGAATTAAACTGGTGAGCCCTCAGTTTGCAGGCCGGCACTCAACCCACTGAGCTATATTAGCCAGGGCCACTGGTTGATTCTTCTATGTGTCTTAACCTGGAATCAAACCTACAGCTTTGGCACAGCAGGACAACACTTCTAACCAACTGAGCTACCCTGTCAGGGCTTTTTTAAAATACATTTTTAAATTGGTTTTAGAGAGAAAAAGGTCGATTTGTTATTCAACTCAGTTATGCATTCATTGGTTGATTCTTGTATGTGCCCTGATGGGGCTCAAACCCCAAACCTTGGCTTATCGGGAAGACACTAACCATCTGACTTACCCAGACAGGGACAAGAGCCATTTAGATTAGGTCTTGCTGCAAAGAGGATAAGAAAAATGATATACACAGAAATGTTTGGGAAGGAGTCCAGAGGGGTTTTTTTTCTCCCTATCAGCGATGGAAGATATTAGAGCATGTTTGTGTGCTGATGAAAAATAAATCAGTAAAAGAGGAGAAATTGATGTTACAGGAGTGGGGAAATAATTGCAGGAGCAAAGTCCTTAAACCAAGAAGGGGGTAGAAGCCATATTAAAAGGGGATGAGCTGGACTGGGGAGGCATTGTTAGGGTAAAGCTGTGGGCAGCTTGGGTGGTGGGAAGATGAAGCCGCCACCTAATGGCTTCCCTTTCCTCAAAGTAGTGCGGGGCCGGGCGGTCCGTTAGTGGAGGGGTGGGGTGTGGTGGGGCAGGGCGGCAGGTACAGATCTGAGGGGGCTGCGGAGGAGGGTGAACAACAGTGGGTGTCCAAGGCTCACTGCATTCACTCATGTTGTGTTTGCTTCTGTCAGTGAGCGGGTGTTTTCCAGATTTTTCCCTGCTTTACTGGGGAGTCGGGGGTGAGGGGGAGGAGAAAACACCCCAGGCAATTTACTTAAAATTCTAACTCCTCTCCATCTGTCAGCTGCCGAGCAGCTGCCTTGTGTTGGGCACTGTTCACAGTGCCCGGCCGGCATCACATCTGATCTAATCAGCTCTGGGGTAGGATCCCTCTCCCTCCCCGCACCCCCCCCCCACAGTTACTCTGTTGGTCATACCTACCTTGCGGGGAACTTACAATGTAAATAACAGGAAGTGCAGTATATGATGCCCATCACATGGCAAATACCTCGTATATGCTATTGTTTTCATGGAGCATTATTTCCAAACACTTGTCCAAGGGGGTATCTATTAGAATTACCTGGAGTGCCTGACAAATAGAGGAGCTGGAGGAGGGGTTGGAGCCTGGGAACCTAGGGACCCTGCACCCAGGCATGTTTGAGAGCCCCTAGAGCTCTCACCACTCCACCATGTCTCTGCCTTATGTCTAAGACGGTATCTTCCCTGCAGAGGAGGAAGGGGGCCTGTCTTAACCATCTTTATGTCATTGTTAGATAGCATCATTCATGGTCATTGGCAGGAATTCAAAGCCAACAGGACTCCCCAGTTTGGGGTGCGGTGAAGAAGAAAACTATTCGGTGCTAAACAGCTCGGCTGTGCTACAGCACAGCTGTGAACACAGCGAGGGCTGTGCAACAGATACAGTGCGGCTGTGAGCCGTGGGGCCAGGCCCCTTTCCAAATAGACAGCTCTGCTCCCTGATGGTCTGCTTTGTGCTGCTCTAGTCTGATCCTTTCTGAGCAGCTCCTGGGCTGATGCTTTCTGAGCTGCCGTTTAGTGAGACATCTTTGGTGTTTCGGCTCAGCCAAGGACACAGGTTCCAGTGGGAAAGGAAAGGTTAGGAAAATGTGTGCTCAGAGAGGGAAGGAAGCTGGCTTATATGGACAGAAGTCCCTGTCTCTGGTCCCTGATTGATCTATCCTCATGCAAATGAGGACTTCAAATCTTCGCAGTTTAATTGGTCCAGAAGACACTGTCCTGATTGGTGAGAATGGAGCCACTGGTGGCTGGACCCGCATGGTTCTGATTGGATGGGGAATGCCTCAGTCCTATTGGTTGACAGAGGATTCCAGGAACTCCTTTATAATGGCTGGCTGGGGTGGCAGAAACACTGGGCAGGCCTCTCCCTCAAGTGCACTTTGTGTGAGAGGCTCCTGTGTAGAAACGGCTGCTAGGCTCTGTTTAAAAATTTTTAGCCCAGTTAGCCACCAGGCGCCTTCTCTTAGTGTGTATTGCCTGTTTCTGGGTTCACAATAGTTGTGATAACCCTAATAACAAGTGGTCACTGAATTAGAGAGGCCTGAACTGATGACGTCATCCTCAAGGTTCTCAGTGCTGGGGACTTTCTCTCTTTGAAGACGTGGTCACAGACTGACTACTGAATTCTGCCGTATTTAAAGGTTTGGCCAAAACTGTTGGTGAGTTTTTTCTTTTCTTTCTCTATTTTATTTTATTTATTTATTTATTTTAAATGTTATGAGGTAACATAGTTGTTGTTTTTTAAGATTTTATTTATTTATTTTTAATCCCCTGGCTGGCGTAGCTCAGTGGATTGAGCGCGGGCTGGGAGCCAAAGTGTCCCAGGTTCGATTCCCAGCCAGGGCACATTCCTGGGTTGCAGGCCAGAACCCCCAGCAACCACACATTGATGTTTCTCCCTCTCTCTCTCTCTCTCTCTCCCTCTCCCTCCCTCCCTTCCCTCTCTAAAAATAAATAAATATTTGTTAAATTTTATTTTCTTTTAAAAAATATTTTATTTATTTATTTTTAGAGAGGGAAGGGAGGGAGAAAGAGAGAGAGAGAGAGAGAGAGAGAGAAACATCAATGTGCGGTTGCTGGGGGTCATGGCCTGCAACCCAGGAATGTACCCTGACTGGGAATCGAACCTGCGACACTTTGGCTCGCAGCCCGCGCTCAATCCACTGAGCTATGCCAGCCAGGGCTTGCTTTCTTTTTTTTAAATTTCACTTCAGCCCTGGCAGGTGTGGTTCAGTGGATTGAGTGCCAGCCTGCAAACCAAAGGGCCACTGGTTCTGTTTCCAGTCAGGGCACATGCCTGGGTTGTGGGCCGGGTCCCCGTTGGGGGCACATGAGAGGCAACCACACATTGATGTTTCTCTTTCTCCTTCTCTCCCCTCTCTAAAAATAAATAAATAAAATATTTTTAAAAAGAAAATAAAATTTAACTTCAAACAAATTTAGTAGGCAATTTCTAGTCAGTTACGTGCCAAACCACTTTCTTTTTTTTTTTTTTTTTAACCTGTACTGTCCTATACATTTTTGTGTGTGTGTCCTACACACACAACTTTTTTTTATTGTTGTTGTTTTATTTCCTGGCTTCTTCAGATGTTTGGGTTTGTTTTGTCACCCCTGCTTTTAATGGGAATGCAGCTTGGCCCACAGTGCTCCCACACTCCCCAGCACCCTCCCTTCGCTTGCTGACCCGGAAGGAAGGTCAAGTGGAGCAGTGATCTAAACCTCTGACGTGAAACCTTCACAGCTGACGCTTCTGACGCTTGAGCACACAGCCTCTGAGCCACAGTTCCTGTGTGATGCAATCAATGCTTACAGTCTCTTCACCGAGACATCGGAGAAGAGAGGCTGGTCACTGGCTAGGGCTTAGGGCAGGATGGCATAGGCAAGTTTGAATTGGGATTCGCCTTTGCCAAGAGCAAATTAAAGTGAAAATAAAGTATGGGACTGTTGTACCTTATTAAAGTGGATGTTCTAGAAAACCTTACATAATTTAAAAATTCCACTGTGTGTATATTAGATATATTACATATAATATATAATTTTATACAAACTACCTAACACAAATAACTTAAAACAGATCATATATAAAGGTGGTTTTATATATGCTTGTAAACATACTTTTCAGCATAATCCATTTTAATTTGGGAGGATTGGCTTTTATTCAGATGTTGTACATAAAGTGAAATGAAGCTGACCATTTCAGTTTGAATAACTCAGATGCTCTCAAAATGCAACCACTATATTTATGCACATTTGAAAATTAATCTTTCTTTTTCTTGATTTTAGGTTCCTGTTAATTCGTTTAAAAGAATTTTGTGGAGAATTTCTTAAGAAGAAACTTCATCTCTCCAATTGCGTGGCCATCCATAGCTTAGCTCACATGTATACCCTGAGCCAGCTTGCTCTGAAAGCTGCTGACATGATTCGGAGGAATTTCCACAGAGTGATCCAGGACGAGGAGTTCTATACTTTACCTTTCCACCTTATTCGAGACTGGCTGTCGGACTTGGAAATTACAGTTGATTCCGAAGAGGTTCTCTTTGAAACAGTTTTGAAGTGGGTTCAGAGAAACCCTGAAGAGAGGGAGCGATACTTTGAAGAACTGTTTAAATTGCTCAGACTGTCCCAGATGAAACCTACTTACCTAACTCGGCATGTCAAGCCAGAGAGGCTGGTGGCCAACAATGAAGTCTGTGTCAAGCTGGTGGCCGACGCAGTGGAGAGGCACGCCCTGAGAGCGGAGAACATACAGTCGGGCACGTTCCAGCATCCCGCTACCCACGTCTCGTTGTTGCCTCGCTATGGGCAGAACATGGACGTGATCATGGTCATTGGGGGCGTGTCAGAAGGAGGAGACTATTTAAGTGAATGTGTAGGGTATTTTGTTGATGAAGACAGATGGGTCAACCTGCCCCACATTCATAACCACCTGGATGGACATGCAGTGGCGGTGACAGATTGCCACGTGTATGTTGCTGGATCGATGGAACCAGGGTTCGCAAAAACTGTGGAAAGGTACAACCCAAACTTTAACATATGGGAACATGTGTGCAGTCTGATGACAAGGAAGCATTCTTTCGGACTGACGCAAGTCAAAGGGAAGCTCTATAGCATTGGAGGACATGGCAACTTTAGTCCTGGCTTCAAAGATGTCACTGTTTATAACCCCGAGCTTGATAAGTGGCACAACTTGGAATCGGCACCGAAGATTCTTCGAGACGTCAAAGCACTAGCCATTGAAGACAGGTTTGTGTACATCGCCGCCCGCACTCCTGTGGACCGGGACACCGAAGATGGACTGAGGGCTGTCATTACTTGCTATGACACGGAGACTCGACAGTGGCAGGATGTGGAATCTTTGCCGCTTATTGACAATTACTGCTTTTTCCAAATGTCCGTGGTCAATTCAAACTTTTATCAGACCGCATCATGCTGTCCCAAGAGTTATTCTTTGGAAAATGAAGAAGCCGTCAGAAAGATCGCCAGCCAAGTTTCCGACGAGATCCTTGAAAGCTTACCTCCAGAAGTCCTAAGCATCGAAGGAGCAGCCATCTGCTATTACAAGGATGACGTCTTCATTATCGGAGGCTGGAAGAACAGCGACGACATCGACAAGCAGTACCGGAAGGAAGCCTACCGGTACTGCGCGGAGAGGAAGCGGTGGATGCTGCTCCCCCCCATGCCGCAGCCTCGGTGCCGAGCCACAGCCTGCCACGTGAGGATCCCGTACCGGTACCTGCACGGCACGCAGAGATACCCTATGCCTCAAAACTTAATGTGGCAGAAAGACCGGATCAGACAGATGCAAGAAATACATCGGCACGCCCTGAACATGAGGCGAGTGCCCAGCTCTCAGATCGAGTGCTAGGTTCTCGAATTCGTGCGGCCTAAGACGGTTCCACCTGATTCGTGAGGGTGAAGATATCCAGACTGTTACTTGAAAAAGTATGTTGATAACTTATTTTCTACAGGAATTGATTGTTGCCCCCTATAAAGGAAATGTAGTTGAAACCAGAAGACTGGGAAACTCAGTACGTGGTCATTTTTGTTAGCTTGCAGCCGTTCTGTGTCTGCCGTCTCTGTCTCTGGTTGGTGTGTATGTGCTAGCCAACAAACAAGATCTCATTAAAGACACGTGGGAAAACCAGGTGTAGTGACTTGGCTTGTTTTCTGCCAAGAAGTTCTGACCCCTTTGTCTTAGGGATTTAGGTGTTGAACATGCTTTAAGCACCACTTTTATTTGCACATTTACCTTGGTGCTTCTTTTCATTTTCTCCTGAATGGTTGGTTTTGACAAGATCGGAACTTACCCATGGAGCCCTCATCTGCCTCGTAAGAGGTCTGTGCAGCAGACTGAACGTTGAAGGGAGAAGCACAATATTTCAGCAAGATGGTTTTAGAGTGTTTGCATTGATATTTTGTTTATCCAGAAATGCTCTTCTGTTTCCTTCCAGAGAAGAGATGACTGATGAGGAATTTGTGATTGGCTCATGCATTTTTTGAATATTTTTCATTTCTCTAGCAACCAAGTTATCAACTTCAAGCTATCACTCTGTGGTGATGGTAGTTGGCAAAAGTATTGATCTTTAACTGATTGAATACAGAGGACATTATATATATATGAAATTCACTTCTCTGACAAGTGTTAGTATAGACCAAGAAATCAAAGGCATTAAAACATTTTTAAATAGTTTCTTCAGGAGTTGCAGGCTTATTGGAGGATAAGTTAATGAGTATAAATAAATAATGCCTATGACAATCGACACTCAATGCCTTCAATTTTAAATTTTGCCCTAATACATATTTAATAGAATCCTCATTTCTTTCTAAAGTAAACTTTTTTTCTTTTAAATGGGAAGGAAATAACAATTTGGAGAAATGTTGCTAAAGAGAAGCCTTACTGTTTCTCAGCCCTGATGGTTGTGTTACATCCAGTTGCCCTAGACCTTTTTTGTAATGAGAGTGTGTTTGAGCCTTAAGTGACCATGTAGGCGGGGAGCGAGACCTCAGATGCTCCCCAGTCGCCCTGGACTTTCAATGAAACTTAACTTGAGCCTAGAATATAAAATTTAAGTGTGTAATTCTGGCTCTTCAAAATGTATTACTGTAGCTATCTTTTATTTGTTTTTATGCATTCTTCTGATTCTCTTACACACTCCCAAGCTTTATACAAATTAACACTCAGGTTGACGGTTTTAGCACTCAGTAACTTCTGCTCTTACTGTTTGCAGTGGGGTCCAGTGTATTTTTCTTGTTTTTTTTTTTTTGGAAAGTCTCTAGTTTCTTAGACATTCCAGAATACTGTCCTAGAAATTAAATTCTAAGTGATTTTTTTTTGTTCCCTACTCCATTCTGGTTAACCTCCTTATTAGTCATATCAAACATTAAAAAAAAAATACAACCAGAAAGTTTAGCTCTCAGTTTGCTACAAGACTATTCGTGCTTAATCCTCAGACTCTATAGTAAGAACTTTCCTGAAATTTCCAAATGGATATCCCTGCCTAGTACAGTTTTTCAATAAACACGTTGGAAATCTGCTTTAAAAGCATTTAATTTAGGCCTGGCCACTGGTGTGGTTGGCTGGAGGGCAGTCCAGTCCACTGAAAGGCTGTGGTTCCTGGTCAGGGCATGTACCTAGGTTGCGGGTTTGATCCCCAGTTGGGAGACAGTGGATCAATGTTTCTCTCTCTCTCCCTCACGCTCTCTCTTGCCCCTCCTTCCTCTCTCTCTAAAATCAATAAACATATCCTCGAGCGATGATTATATTTTAAAAATAATAAAAAATTTAGGGGTAGGAGACTGCAAGTCATATTTCTATGTGAGGATATAGTATCCTACCTAACCTCAACCATTTTCTCAATTTCTCTGTATTTGTAGTTACTTTAATAAAAGCCATTGGATCCTGAAAAGTGCAAACTCTTAGTGAGAGGTCTATGCAAGTAAGACAGAAAAGCTCACTGGATGAAGTTCTCATTTCTCTCTGATGGACTGTGCTAGCAAACTTCCTTTTCTTGGTTGTTTAAATAATTCAGCAGCTCACTAGGATGCCAGTTTCTTTCTAGAAGGTGCCATATAAGGATTTAGGGCTGTGTTTTTTTGTGTGTGTTTTGTTTTGTCTGGTTTTCCGAGACAGTCATGACCAACTTACGTGGAGGGATGTCTGTCTTTCACATGATGTGGCAGAAATTCTAACTCAAGATTTAGGTATAATCTGGTTTTGAAAACTTGATTGAAATTGTTGTTTTTTAACTTAGCAGGCGGCCCGGGCCATGGGTGGAGAGAGGGGTAAGTCCTTCCGTGCATGGTGGCGCACGCGTGCGGGTTTTCCTGACTGCTGGCCTCCTGACTTCCGTGTTTGAGTTCACACGTGTGGTTCCCCACCAATAACTTGTGTTTCTGAAGTATCCGAACTAACTCGTTAATCAGGAAAGAAACCAGATTTGCTTAAATCTGTTCAAGGCTGACATTCTGAAATTCTATTGGAAATAACCTCCTGGCATTTCTGGAAAGGTTCTGATTATGAAGAGCCTAAAGTGGCTCTTTGGGGGTGCAGATGTCCTTTTGGGTGAAAACTTACAAAGATTGTGTTTTGCAATTGAAGCAGTTAAAACTACAGCTTTAAAAATACAATGTGTATTTAAGCAAACTTTTTTTTTGTTGCTTTTGGTTTGGTGGAAGGAAAAGAGTAATTGATTATATAAAAAGTAACAACTCTACATAACTTTGAGTGAAGCTTCTATCTCAGAGTGGATGTCTTTTAGCTCTACCTTCCAACCATGGTTCCTTAAAAAATCAGTGGTGTGTATTGAGAATGTCAGTCATGAGCTTAGTGTTTAAGTATCTCATCTGCGGTTATTTGCATGACTAGTCTTGTGTATCTTGGCTTTTGCTGTGCCAATTCAAAAATATTTTGCTAAAAAAAATCTCAAAATTCATTGCCATCAATTTTGTGTTGATCAGCTGCTTTTGTGTAGTACTTCTGGGACCAAAACATTTTTAAATATTAACTATAAAAATATAGAACAGTTTGGTGCTGAAAAGATGGTGTTTATGGAAAATTTGTGTGTTTATGTATTTTAAGCTCTTTAGGCTGCTGGTAAGGCAGTTTCTAGGGCGCACTTTTCATGTTTCTTGATTAGTGTAGCATGTGGTATGTTTTAAATGCATTACTCTCTGCCTCATTATTCTGTATGAACACTATACTATTGGTAGACAGGTAAGCTAAATTGTGTGTTTTAGTTACTCGGCCTAATCAAGCATAACCAAAGGGACTTTTTGTGCTTTTCTTAAATTAAGCTTAAATAAAAAGGGCATATCGGTCGCATTTCGTGTCTTTCAAAAACAAAGCGTTGTGAAGCATGTCCATCTGCCCACACTGTAAAAATAGGGTGCCTATCGGTTGCTATGTAACTGTAGAATATTTAAGAAACCACTCAGTCTTCTTTATAACTGTCAGACCTTTTGGCACAGTTCATCACTTCAGTTTGTTACTTTGTTGAGAATAGTCCGTTTTCGCTTTTGTTACAATGCTAACACTAGAACGTGTTCTGGTCACTGGAAACAGCGGAGCTCATCCTTGAGTGATGCAGTTCAGTAACACCACCATCACGAGGTGATCGTTTTGCCTCAAGGAATCTAGGGAGCCCAGTACCTGCTTGTTTGTCGCTTACCTTTGTGGGGCTTTCGTCTTGCTCTGTATGACGGTGAAGCACATACGATAGAGCACTTGTGAACTTACTCCCCCTGCATAACGCACTCCCAAAAAGGAGTGCCTGCTAGATGTCTGAAGACAGACCTTAGCGTCCCTGCGCTAGGCCCAGCCCATCGAGTGGTTTGTGATACACACACTTAGTTCAGGTGGATGCACAGTGAGGTTTGGGGGCCAGCAGTATCCAAGCCCCCATTCTGCCGAAAGTATAATCCTGATGCTCTCCTGTGAGTCGGGAGATGTGGGACTGTGGAATTCCGGGCACTTGGAGACATCGCAGTGTAAAATAGCTTGTTCTGTGTTCCTGAAGCTCTCTTGTTCTGTGTTCAAGTACTAACGGTCTCACTGTAAGTGCTAAATAAACGTATTTCACTAGAGCTGGTCGTGCACCGTGTGGTTTTTCCCGTGTCGGCGTGGACTTTGAACATCCCTTCCTTCCCTCTCCCTCGTTTGTTCAGCCCTTGGCTCCCTTAAGTTGAACATTTTCCAGTACTCTTACAAGTTTAAACACTGAATTTATTTTAAAAAAAGAATTAATTCTTATTGCTTAGACTTTTTATTAGCTAAATGAAGAGGCTCATACAGGCAGGGTGCTTGTGGAAGCGGAGTACTTGACCTCGTCCCGCAGCGCCAGGCCCGTGAAGTTGTCCCTCCTGGCGGCGTACTCCCCGACGTTGGCCAGCCCCGGGACCACGCAGCAGCTCAGGGCGCTGCGGTAGATGCTCATGTCGTGGGCGTCGTACCACTCATCCGTCTTCTCGTCGTAGCACTCCACGTTGAAGGTGGTGGTGAAGCCGTTGAAGCCGCCCACCACGAACAGGAGGTCGTCTACCACCTCGATGCCGAAGTTGCTGCGAGGGTTGAACATCGTGGGGATCGTGCGCCAGGTGTTCGCCACGGGGCTGTAGGCCTCGGCGCTCCTGAGCCGGTTCGCCCCGTCGAAGCCGCCTACCTGCGGGCAGCAGCGGAGCGCGGCCCACGGTCAGCCCTCGGTCCTGCTCACCCAGGAGGCCCTTTGAGGCGGGGACTGGTGATCCCACACCTCCCTCTCCCACCGTCTCCCTCGGGGAGAAACCCTCTTCGCATGCTCCCCCGCAGCGGCGCAAACCTGTTCACTAACCGGGCAGCGCGGGGGAGCGTGCCGGCCGAGGCTCGAGGTGCACTCACCGCGTACACGTGCTCTCCATAGGCGATCACGCCTATCCCACTCCTCCTGCTCCTCATGGGCGCTATGACGGTCCACTGGTTGCTCTCGGTGTTGTACACCTCTGCTGTGAACAGGCACTCGTTTCCGTTAAAGCCGCCACATATGTAGACCTGTGTGACGGCAGTGCCAGGTGACCCCAGCTGCCACCGCTGGGCCCTGGGAGGGTGTGGACACGGTGCGGGGGGGCAGCGGGGTGCATTTCTGATGCCCGTCTGTACACGCTGCGTTTCTTTTCTTCACGTGTGCTGGCAGCGCCCTTTAGTTTTAGTTTTTATGGTCATGCTCAGTGTTTATTACAGCGAACGGATGCAAATGAAAGCCCAGCCAGGGGAAGACATTCACGGGGCGGAATGCAAAGATGTCCCAAACGAGGAGCTGCCAGTCAGCGTGTCCCCGTGGAGTGGGGAGCAGCAGGACTGAGGGGCAGTGCTCGGGGGCACCGTCATCCGGGGGCGCTCATGTGGTCAGGTTTCCTAGAGGCGGCTGCCCGAGTGCCTGCCCTGTACACACATTGCTTTTTTAATAAGCAAAGTCAGAAAAGATGGGTACGAAGGGCGACGCGGTCACCTGATGGAGTTAAAACTGCAAAGGGTGCTGCCGCCTGTTTCCCGTCCACCCCCCACGTCGAAGGAGAGCGCTGTCTCTGGGCCCGTGTGCTGTCCCGGCCCCCCACCGGCCCCCCAGTTTTACCTTCCCGTAGAGCGTTGTGGCGCTCGCGTCACTCCTCTGCTCGTGCATGGGGGCGATGAGTGTCCACTGGTTGGTCTCTGGCTCGTAACGCTCAGCCGTGTTGAGACGCACGTAGCCATCGAACCCTCCCATGGCGTAGATGAAGTTGCTGAGGACCGTCACGCTGACATAGCAACGTCTGGAGTGCATCGGGGCCACCTGGTGCCACGTTTTCTTAACCGGGTCAAAACGCTTAACACTATTGAAATAGTCCACGCTATCGAACCCCCCAATGATGTACACGTAGCCTTTCAAGTAGGCTGCCCCGTGGTAGGCGCGGGGGCTCTCCTCCTCGCACGTGACGTTCACCCATCGGTCTGCCCGAGCATCGTAGGCCTCGATGGCATTGGTGGGGCTCCCGCCGCTCCAGCCGCCAATCGCAAACAGGATGGCGTAGGGCAGGCGGGGCCTGGTCAGTGGGTTGGTGAAGTCCGAGTTAGAGGGTCCATTCATGTTTAGGTCATACATGGCCTTTAGGGCGTTAATGATGACCGGCTTGCATTCCTCGCTGTCTTTGACATAGTCATTCATCTTAACATTGTTCATGAAGTACTCAGCGTGCATTAGGGCCAGGCGGACCTGAGAAGGAAATGCAGCAAGTGATTTACAGTGAGGTGAGGGCGCCTGGAACACCCGCATCCTGAACCCCCTGTCTCACACCTGCCTGGGAATGGCAGCACGGCCACTTTTTTTTTTTTTTAATTTACAACTCAATTTAAACATTTGGATGCTGAAGATGAGCTAGAAAATGATCAGCAAGCGAACCCATTCGATGGCCACTGCACAGTACTCCTAGACCCCAAAAAGCTGTAGTAATTTGTTCCGTAAATCAGTATTTGTGTTTATATGTAAAATGACATGAATTAGCACCAAATGACTATGAGTTCAGTTTCTCACCCACTGCCAGAGAGAATTTTGACCAAAGAATATGTCTGGGATAAAAGGAACTAGCAATGCCAAGGGCAAAGAGAATTGCAAAGTTGCAGAAACTAGTAGGTCATGCCTACATACACATCCATAAGTGTATGTAAGCCCTGGCAGGTGTGGCTCAGTGGATGGGGTGCCGCCCTGGGAACCAAAAGGTTGCTGGTTCTGTTCCTGGTCAAGGCACATGCCTGCGTTAAAGGCCAGGTGGTGTGAAGGGCAATTAATCAATGCTTCTCCCTGTCTTTCTCCCTCCTTTCCCCTCTCTCTAAAAATAATAAAATACATGCCCTGGCCGGCATAGCTCAGTGGATTGAGCATGGGCTGCAAACCAAAGCATCGCAGGTTCGATTCCCAGTCAGGGCACATGCCTGGGTTGCAGGCCATGACCCCCAGCAACCGCACATTGATGTTTCTCTCTCTCTTTCTCCCTCCCTTCCCTCTCTAAAAATAAATTAAATTAAAAAAAATTTTTTTAAATAATAAATACGCTTAAAAAAATAAGTGTATGTAAATACAGTCCTGGAATCTGTCAAACATCTGAATATGGCTCTTAGGACAATCTCCCTGGGATAAATGAATCAAAAGTGAGCAATCGGCATCCCACAAAAAAAAAATTTAAACTTGACCTTGGGGAGCAACACGGAAATATGCTGCTTCCTATTTTGGGGGTCATGAGCAATCCATTTTAAAATGGCCTCAAAAACAGCATCTTCTTGTTTGACGTTGAGCTCGTCTTTCTCAATAATATCCTTTAGTTCGGTGACCGAGAGCTCGAGAAACTCCGCCGAGACCTTCACCATCTCCTCGAAGTTGTGCAGTATGAACATGTAGGCCTTCTGCCGGAGCTCCGGGCAGTAGTAGTAGTCGGTGAACTTGCAGATGCCGATGCAGTTATCCAGACACAGCTCCGACTTGAGGAACTCGCAGCAACCCCTTACGATACCCATGATGTTAAACTGGTCTGCGGCGGCCAGCAGCTTCTCCACGTTGTCCGGCGTGATGGGCACCGTCCTGGTGTACGCGTATTCGATAATTAGCTTCATCATGTCGGGGGAAATGCCGGGAATGTTGTACACCTTCTTCTCAGTGTTGTTCCAGCCACTCGTAAACAAAGCTCTGGGGAAGAACGAACAAGCAGTCACTGAAACGTTCCTTTCCACTTTGCCGTCATTCATGCATTTTCCCCCACCCACCCACCTTTTCTTGTTGAGGGTAGTTTGAACATTTTGCTGAAGACTACATGGGGAATAAGCTGGCATGAGGGAGGAGAGTGGGGGCAGACCGTGCTTTGCACAATGGGCAGGAGAACTTGCCCAGGAACTTCGGTCACTCCTACCATCCTCGTGATAACCAGGTCCCTTTCTCACTTTGTAGGCGGAGCAATCGGGATCTGGAGCTGGGAGTAAGACCCAGGTCTCTTCTGTACCAGCCCAGTGCCCATCAAACTCTACCTTGCTTAAGGAAATTAACCTCGAGCAATATACGTTTAAAATAAGTGATCTTCACCCAGGCTGGTGTGGCTCAGTGGACTGAGTGCCAGACTGCAAACCAAAGGGTCACCAGTCCGATTCTCGGTCAGGGCACACGCCTGGGTAGTGGGCTGGGTCCCCAGTGGGAGGGGTGCAGGAGAGGCAACCACACATTGATGTTTCTCTCCCTTTTTTTCTTCCCCCCATTCCCTTCTATCTAAAAATAAAAACTTTTTTTTTAATTTCAAAAAAAGAAATAAGTAGTCTTCAATCACCACATGCCCGCAACCTAATCACATCTGTTGATACCTCCCTGGGCCAAGCCACTACTGTCTCTTGCCTAGATTGGGAGGCACCTCCTAACAGGTTTGCTCTGGAGAGCTCCGGACGCTAGCCGTATCTGAGCCACCAGTGTTCCTCTTAAACTCAGCAGGGGTGTCCAGCCCGTGGCCCCGCAGGCCGCATGCGGCCCAGGATGGCTATGGATGTGGCCCAACACAAAGCCGTAAATTTACTTAAAACCTTTTTGTTGTTGTTCCTCATCAGTTTTCGGTAGTGTTTGCGTATTTAATGTGTGGTTCAAGACACAACCTCCTCTTCCAGTGTGGCCCAGAGACGCCAAAAGGCTGGACACCCCTGCAAGTCAAAACCTTCCATCGACCTCCCTTCTTATGCAGAATAAATACAGAGTCCTTACCAGGGTCTACGGAAGTCCCGTGAAAGGAGATCTCCCCCAGTCACACCTCTCCCGCCGTGTTTTCTCCCCGCTGTGCTCTCCCTCCCTTCCAGCCCCGCTGACCTGCCTTCCTTGGATACCCCAGAAATGCTTCTGTCTCGGGTCCTTTCCCTGCTCTTCCTGCTGCCCGGAAGGCTGCCTGGGTTTCTGGATTTCTCACTCCATTCCCTGGGAGTCTTTGCTCAAATGTAACTTTGTCAGCACAGGGATCATCCTATTTAGAATTGCCATCCATCACTCCCTGTCTTCTTTGTTTCCTTAGCACTTACAACTGGGTACGTATCTTACTAGTTTAATGCCCATTCTCCCTACCCGGAGGTAAGCTTCATGAGAATGGGAATGTTTCTAGTCATTGTTTCATTTCCAGTGCCCACTCAGTAAACAATTAAGGAATAAATAAGTGGCTGCTATCACACTACGCAGCTGACTACTTTTCCAGGGGTTGGACAAGACAGAATCCCCTGCCCTGGTATCTCCTTTGCTCCCCTTTTCTGGGGCGTTTAAGGAAATACGGGCTTAGAGGTCAAAGTCTTCTCTAAAGCGGGGTCTGCAAACATAGCCTCTGGGCCGGATCCCACCCCCCTCTTTTTGTACCGCCCAGGAGTTGAAAGTAGTTTTTTTTTTTTACATTTTTAAATGGGGGGAAAATGGAAATTTTGCAGCACCTGGAAATTAGCATACATTCAAATTCAGTGTTCACAGATAATTTCACTGGAACACAGCCATGCTCTTTCATTTATCATTAACTGCTATTCTTAGCTGCTTTCCTGCTATAAAGGCGGAGTGGAGCAGTGGCGTGCGACAGAGACAGCATGACCCGCAAAGCTTAAAGTATGTACTGTCTGGCCCTGGCTGGCGTAGCTCAGTGGATTGAGCGAGGGCTGCCAACCAAAGTGTCACAAGTTCGATTCCCAGCCAGGGCACATGCCTGGGTTGCAGGCCACGGCCCCCAGCAACCATGCATTGATGCTTCTCTCTCTCTCTCTCTCTTTCTCCCTCCCTTCCCTCTCTAAAAATAAATAAATCTTTTTTTAAAAAGTATGTGCTGTCTGGGCTTTCTGTACACTCTGCTGTAGGTCTAGAGAAGAACTTTTAGCAACAGGTGGGACACATCGTATCTTGATAGGAATGGATTTCTCAGACATTCCAAGCTCAGGAGCAAAATAGCCCTTTTATTTCCTGGGTTGCAATGGGTTGTGCCCACACTCCCTTTTTTCCTGCATCCGCCTTCCCATTCCCTCAATCCCTGTTACTTGACCACCCTGTCTGAGCTGGTCTGAGCTGGGATAGGGGCGGGGGCGGGGGCGGCGGCTGAAGGGGCGTGGCCATCTAGGTTCCAGCAGGAAACCCAGGATAGGTGCTTAACTTTCCCTAAGGTTGATTTGAGTGCGAATCAAAGGGGGGGCGGGGGGAGCAGCTGGCCCACCAATAGGTGGCTGAAATCCAGCTGAACCCCAGAGAGAGGTCTGGCGTTCAGTGGGAAGAGGGTCTAGCCCTGGTCGGAAGGGCCTCTTCGGGTGACAAAGGCTACGGGAGCCCAGAGCGATGACGGTATTCCTCCACTGAAGACGGCGGCGGTGGGCGGGAAACCTGAAACAAAGCAAGGAGTCTCCAGATGCACCCAACCCCCGCTTCGGCGCGGTGCAGCGACCCTGTTATACCTAAAGTAGGAACTGCAGCTACAGAGGATGTTCTTGTGGGCGTTGAACTCAAAGCCATTGACCTTGATGACCACATCGCAGAGCTTGCCCTCCAGCCTGAGCTCGTTGAAGATCTCGCAGGTCATCGCGCTCATCTTCCGCTCCATGTGAGGCTGGTGGAACCGGGTGGAGGCCGCGGCGCTCTCCATCTCCATGGCACCCTGGGACCAGCTGAGACAGGCTGCTCTCCCCAGGGGGTCGGGAGGGTTCTGGGGGGGCCCCTTTAGCCAGCTGTCGCTCCTCGTCCCTACTACATTTTTCATGTAGGGTCTATCAGGCAGCCCAGGTTCCAGAATCCTGGGCCTGCAGTGAGATCACCCTCAGGATTGTGCTCTCAGGTTCTGGAACCTTCTCCTGCCCCTGTTCCCTTCCTCCTCCCCTCCCCCACCACGCTGTTAGGCTGACAATCACCCCCCACCTCCATTGTGCCCAGAGTGGGACTGTGGCCACCAGCGTGACATGGGAGTTTTTATTCATTCTGGCTCCGGCGGCCCAGGTCGGTCCATCCACCCTCTTCCACAGCGCCACCCTCGGCTCCCCAGCCTGCAGTTCGAGGAAACCAACAGAGGAGGCAGAAAGGAGAAATAAAACTGATTAGAATTTCATTCTTGTCCAGGTTGTCCAGGGCCTTCCTGCCCTCTCTGGATGTGAGGTAGTCACTCGTTTTCTCCCGGTGAGGAGGGGACCAGAAATACCTCCCGGGTTTTTAGCAATCACTTTGTGGCTCCTTCTCACCCGCTCCCCTCCTGCGGCATTTTTTTTTTTTTTTTTTGGCGTGCCAACTATAAGCCCGGAAATGATCGTGGTTGTTGCGGTTTTTGCTCTAGAAAGAGCAGCATCCAGTCACTCCAGTTCCCTGGGACCGCCACCCTCCTCAACACAGCCCAGCGCGGGACACAGCGCGCCCAGGGCCGCCAGCCTCCCCAGGCCCCGCGGGTGTCGGGGCTCCCAGGTCCCCCGGCCGGCGGCAGCGGAGACGCCTGCGCAGTGCGGCCGCAGGGGCGGTCGTTGTCCCGGCGCAGCTCAGCCGGTGCAAGCATCATGGTGGAGGAGGTGAGGCTGGAGGAATCGTCCGGTGTAGCGCGGGCCCCGACACCGAGGCGCGCCGGGGCCGCCGGCGGGGCGCCGCGCCACCCCGGGCAGTAGGCGCCCCCGGCCGGGCCGGAGCCCCTGCGCCCCAGGCCGGGCCTCGCAGGGTTGCCCAGGCGAGTCCCGGGCTCCCCTTGGGCCCTGCGCGGTGCCGGGGTCAGCCGTTCTCTCGGGTCTCGGGACAGGTGAGCGCCCTGATGAAGGCCACGGTCCTGATGCGGCAACCCAGGAGGGTCCAGGAGATCGTGAGCGCCCTCCGCAGGGGCGGAGGAGACCGCTTACAGGTACCGCCGCGGCGAGGTCGGGCCGGGCCTGCAGGTCGGGGAGGCTGTGGAGGCGTCCTGCGCGGGTGCTTTCCCGCGTGGCTGCGGGCACCTGCAAACCTGCAGCCCTTAGACATGGACAGGAGGCTGAGGACAAGCTGTCGGTTCGCCCGTTTTGCCTTGGGGGAGTGGAGGGGCGCCTGCCTGCCCCAGACACCTACATGTCAAATTTCTCAGTAAGGTCACGCTGCTTCCTCTAATTAGACAGACAGCATCCCACGCCAGGCCCTGAGGACTCGTTTTCCACACTAGCCCCGGTCAGCTCCCCAAGAAGTTGCAGATGTGGAGATGGGTGATAAAGGAAGGACCCAGGGCACTGAAGTGGGTGCTATGGAAAGAGCCACAGGGGTCCTGACTCTTCAGCATCCCCCACCCCAGCGGTGGTGACCCTGGTCGGGGATGGCACTGTGTTAAGTAGGATTAGTTCTCCCCTGCCTGGGCGGCCCTCCCTAACTCCTCCAGGGCTTTGCCTGCAGTCCGGGCACCGAGCCCATTGAACTGTGCTCCCCCACCCCGCCCCAGGCTGACACAAAGCCACAAGGGAAGGAGCCTGTCTGGGCATCGTCTCTCTTTTGCATCCTAGGTCATCTCTGATTTTGACATGACCTTGAGCAGGTTTGCGTGTGATGGGAAGCGGTGTCCTTCTTCCTACAGTAAGTCACATACTAACTGGCTTGGCGGGGCTTGCCAAGGGGATGGCTCATGAGGGGCGAGCGAAAGGCACTTGGTGTCTTTGCAGATACCCTGGATAACAGCAGCATCGTCAGTGAGGAGTGCCGGAAAGAGGTGCGTTGCTCCCCTTCTTTGCTCCTATATTGTTATTTCAAATGGCTCTTGGTTAGGACCAAAGACTCCAGGATAGAGACCTTAGAAGGTTATTTAATTTTTTTTTTTTCCTCCAGTGAGCCTCTGGTCTTGATACACGGGGACATGTTTTCCCACAGTTACCAGCTGCGGTCTGGACATTATGCTCACTGCTAGTGACAGAGTTTACAAGAGACTTCAGTGTTTGTTTTTTAACCCTCCCACAACCTTGAGAGACAAACAGAACCAGCATTGCCTCCGTCTGACAATTGAGGAAATAGGCTGGGAGAGGTTGAGCAACTTACCTGAGGTCACACAGCAAGACGCTGGGCCCGGCTTTCCCCTGGATCTGACTCTGTCCCAAACTCTTTCCACCACGCTATGCTCTAATAATATATATTCGTTTTCTTGGCTAGGCCACCAGCATCTAGAACAACTTCCGAATTCATGTCAGCGTGTTGTACCGTAACTCTGTTTCCATAAGATGCGTGCAGATATTGGAAAGCAATCCCTGTGGCCCTGGAGTTTGTTTTACTTTGTTTCGCACGCTTCCCATCAGGGCCCCTGGGCCAGGGCAGAGCCCTGCTAGCTGGCTGTTCTCTGAAGGTTGCTGGGCTCTTTCTGCTGGGTAGCTGCGTCATTCAGTTCCACTGTGTTACGAAATTCACTAAATGGCATGTTAAATGGTCTGTTGGGTACGTCTTACTGGTGGGCCCTTCCAATAATACTCTGTCATGATTGTGGTGCTCGGTATTGAGATGTGTACTTGGATTATAGATGGTCCTTACATCTCTAAAACCTATCTCCGGGAAAGCCACTTTCAGCGTAAGGTCGGTTTTGGCTCCATCACTGTTGATAGCTTTTAGCAAGTCACTTTATTTGGTTCCTGATTTATCAGCTTCCGGGAAGCTGCATCCTCAGATAAAAATAGTAGGGTGCGATTCCCCTTTCTCAGATCAGGAAGCTAGAGAGAAGTGAGGGGTTTTTTTGTGTGTTTGTTTTGGTGTTGATAGACTCCTGAAAAAAAATGACTAAAGCAAATTTCATATATAAGACATTTTTCTTCTTTTTTAAAAAGTTAATGTTCTTCTGTTGAATTCTATTATACTTAGAAAAATGTTCTTTCACCCCCCCTACCCCCAGATTAAACCCCCTGCACACTGAGAACACATTCCAGGAGCGTTCTGCCCTGGTCAGTGTGGGGTCTTTGCATTAGCCGTCTTCGGGCCCGTGGTCAGGGACTGTTTGGTCTCATCGTCCTCTGAGGCCGTGCACATACGGACATGAAAATTCTGTACCCGGTCGATTCCCATCTTTGTCGGGGGCTGCCGCTGACTGGCCTTGCGTGAGACATGGTCCCTCCCCAGGGGGCGGACGGCTCTGGCGTGTGGAAGGGAACCGAAGCCAGAGGAGGCACTGATATCCACTCGGTGGTGGCAATGTGAAGGAGTCACCCACTGACACGCCGTGTCCCAAACTGCAGTCCTCTAGTTCCGCTTTTGTGATTTGGGTGGGTTGTTTTGTTTTTGTTTTTGTTTTTGCCATATCTATGTATTACTTTTACTAAGTATCTTTTTTTTTTTAAGATTTTATTTATTTATTTATTTTTAGAGAGGGAAGGGAGGGAGATAAAGAGCGAGAGAAACATCAATGTACGGTTGCTGGGGGTTATGGTCTGCAACCCAGGCATGTGCCCTGACTGGGAATCGAACCTGCGACACTTTGGTTCCCAGCCCACGCTCAATCCACTGAGCTACGCCAGCCAGGGCTTTACTAAGTATCTTTTAAAAATTGACCTGCTTTAAAAAAATCCGAGTGTGATTAACTGACAGAAGAAATAATCATTTTGAAAGCATGTTTGATATGCTAGTTTTTTTTTTACTTTTTTAAAAGTTTTATTTTCATTGTTGTTCAAGTACAATTTTCTTTTACTCCCATCCCAGCCCACCCACCCAGCCCTCCCCACCTCCCTCCCATTTCCACCCACCCCTAGTTTTTGTCCATGTGTCCTTTATACTTGTTCCTGTAAACCCTTCCCCTTTTCCCCTGAAATTTCCCTTGAAATTCCCTCCCTTCTCCCCTCTGGTCACTGTCAGCCTGTTCTCTATTTCAGTGTCTTTGGTTATATTTTGCTTGTCTCTTTGTTTTGTTGTTTAGGTTCCTGTTAAAGGTGAGACCATATGGTATTTGTCTTTCACTGCCTGGCTTGTTTCGCTTAGCATAATGCTTTCGATATGCTAGTATTTTTTCTAATACACATTAAAATAAATCCACAACTAACAAAACAACAGTACATAGTGTCCATGTATTCCCTGAAGCAAGCTCGCCTCCCACCTGAGAGAGCGCACGCCTTTCGGGAAACGCAGCATTAACTGGGCTCGTAGTGGTTAAGCCCGGGGACTGAGCTCGTCAGTACCAACGAGATCCAATCACCCTCTAACCTGATAGCAAAGCTCTTTGCATTGTAGCTCCTTACACCTCTCTGCTGGGCGAGGGCCAAGGGGTGACTAAGCATCCATTCTCTCCCTGACATGAAGTCGCACTGTCTAGGTGATTTTTTTTTCTCAGGCTAAACAGTAGGACTTCGCTGGGGAAAGCTCAAGGACACTAATGGCTTTTCTCCTCCTTTGGTCACCCCAGCTAAATGCACTCAATCGCTACTACTACCCGATTGAAATTGACCCACACCAGACCATCCAGGAGAAGCTACCTCACATGGTGGAATGGTAAGGGGCGGTGGTGCTGGCGGTGGGAGCTCCTGGCCCTCGCGGTGGTCTGGTCCAGGAGGGGGTGTACTTTCCCTGAGCTTCGAAGGGATGACAGATTCCCTTACCTTCCTGGATGCTTAATGGAATGCCATCGGCCCGGCTGT
This sequence comes from Phyllostomus discolor, assembly GCF_004126475.2. Lineage (NCBI taxonomy): Eukaryota > Metazoa > Chordata > Mammalia > Chiroptera > Phyllostomidae > Phyllostomus > Phyllostomus discolor. The sequence goes on along the minus strand of NC_040910.2, from coordinate 106,112,199 downwards.
GAGAGCCAGTCGTCCAGGCACGCCTGGAGCTACGGTGGCTGCTGCTTGAGCTGGGGCCCACCAGGAATCCTTGGGCTGAGCTAGAAGCCCCTTTCTGTGGGGCAGTGAGTGCTTCGGGGAGACAACCTTCCTGTAGGAAGCAGTGTCGCTGGACAGGGCCCCGGCTCTGCAGAGTGGGGCCACGGCGGGGGCGTTCAGAGAGCTTTGACGTTAGCAGTTAACTCACCCACCTCTTGTGTCTCGGTGGTGTTGCCTTTTTTTTTTTTTTAAGGAATTTTTTAAAAGATTTTATTTATTTATTTTTGGAGAGGGAAGGGAGGGAGAAAGAGAGAGCAAGAGGAACATCAATGTGCGGTTGCTGGGGGCCGTGGCCTGCAACCCAGGCATGTGCCCTGGCTGGGAATCGAACCTGTGATGCTTTGCTTCACAGCCCGTGCTCAATCCACTAAGCTATGCCAGCCAGGGCTTTTTTTCTTTTTAATGGACAACCAGGGTCCTCCAGGGAATGGCTCCATGGAGAAGGACGAGGCCACCTCCATTGTCAATCCTTCCAGAGGGGACTTGGCCCTGGAAAGGGAAAGGTCACTTGAGTTTCTTCATGACTGAATTTGGGGTCTCCCGGGGTGTTTGTTTCTAGGTGGACCAAGGTGCACAATCTCCTGTGTCAGCAGAAGATTCAGAAGTGTCAGATCGCCCAGGTGGTGAGAGAGTCCAATGCAATGCTGCGGTAAGCTGCTCACCCTGGGAAACGTTTGAAGCTGGTTTGCTCAGGCAGAGAGGCTGGGGAGGATGGGAGAGGAACTCAGCTGCTGGGGGAGTCGGAGGAGACAGTGCACCGTGAGCACCTGAAGTGGGGAAGGTCTTGCTTGTCCTCCCTGGATACAACCAAAGGCTTTTCTACCCTCGGGTGCTTCCTTGGAAGCAGTCTGCTGGTGTAGATGTGACCAGGGCTGCCTCTCCTAGAACAAACAGCACCGCGCTCATTTTTCCCAATAGTAAGAAGACTTTTAGCCCTGGCTGGTGTGGGTCAGTGGATTGACTGCTGGTCTGCGCTAACCAAAGGGTCACTGGTTCAATTCCCAGTCAGGGCACGTGCCTGGGTTGCAGGCCGGGTTCCCAGTAGGGGGTGCTCGAGAGGCAGCCACACATTGATGTTTCTCTCTCCCTTTCTTTTTCCCTCCCTTCCCCTCTGTCTATAAAAAAATAAATAAGTAAGTAAATAAATAAATAAGTAAATAATCTTCTTTAAAATTTTTTTAAAAAGACTTTTGGGGTCACCATGGTGACTGGCATTCTTTTTTTTTTTTTTTTTAGATTTTATTTATTTATTTATTTTAGAGAGGGAAGGGAGGGAGAGAGAGAGAGAGAGAGAGAGAGAGAAACATCAATGTGCGGTTGCTGGGGGCTGTGGCCTGCAACCCAGGCATGTGCCCTGGCTGGGAATCGAACCTGGGACACTTTGGTTCGCAGCCCGTGCTCAATCCACTGAGCTATGCCAGCCAGGGCTTGTGACTGGCATTCTTTATCCAGACACGGGGGCTGGCTGGCCTGGGACCCTCGATCATTGCTGGCCTTCACAGAGCTGCAGTCTCTGCTGGAGCGTCTGGACTGGAGAAGAGGTGGGGACCCGTGGGGGGAAGGCATGTGTCCCTAAGGATTGTGTGTCCTAACTGCCGGGACAAGCTGGCTCATGACAAGCTAGGAGAGCAGAGATGCGTGCGGACCATGCAAGTGCCGGGCTGGGTGGGCTCCTCAGCGAACCTGCCCTGGGACGGCTGCCTGGCTGTGCTCTGCAGCCGACCCTGAACAACAGAGAGGGAGCTTTAGGGCCCCTCCTACATGGGCCTTTTCAGTCCGTGTGAACAGTTGGCTGTCCGAGTTCCGCATCTGCGCTTTCCACCAGCTGGAGGCGGAAAACAGTGTTTTCTCTTCTGCTTCTCACAGCCAGATCACTTTCACATCCTGGAAACAGTGTTTCCAGCCTGCGCTTAGGAGTACGCAGATGCGGAAGGCCGGCTGTGTGCCTTGAGCTGGGCCGTCTTACCTAAGGGGCTGGAGCAGCCTTGGATTTGGGTGTCCGTGGGGGTTTTGAGACCAGTCTCCCTGTGGATACCGAGGGACGACGGTAGCTAAGTTTTGGGGAAGTCAAAAGTTATGCCTGGATTAGAGGCTGGGAAAACTGATTATTTAGTCACAGAAATTTCAGCGACATGGTCACGTGCAGTAATATGTCGAATAGAAAATGTGCCTAATTAATTGGATGATTAAACTAAGGAAATTTCCAGGCCTCCCCCCAAAAAATATACATGGATTTTCAACTGCATTGAGGGTCAGGACCTCTTACCACTGTGTTATTCAACAGTCGACTGTAGAACAGAAACAACTATTCATATATGAATAAGCCTATTCATATATGAAGTTCAAGGACAGGCAAGGCTAATGACAAGGTAAGCAGGGGGCCAGGTGGTGATGTGAATTCAAGATAGGGGAGCATGGCATTGACTGGGAAGGGACATGAGGGGACATTGATTTGGATGCTAATTGCATGGGTATATACAAATGTCAATATTAATTGAGCTGAACACTTAAGGTTAGTATACTTTAGCCCTGACTAGTGTGGCTCAGTGGGTTGGGTGTTGTCCCACAAACCAAAAGGTCACCGGTTCAATTCCCGGTCAGGGTGTATGCCCAAGTTACAGTTCCCTCCCTGGTTGGGGAGTGTACGAGAGGCAACCGGTCCATGCTTCTCTTTTGCGCTGATGTTTCTCCCCCTCCCTTCTTCTCTCCCTTCCCCTCTCTCTAAAAATAAATAAATAAAAATCTTTTTAAAAAGTTAGTCCACTTTAACCACATACTGTATCCGATACCTCAATGTACAGTGTTGCTTTTTTTTAAGATTTTATTTATTTATTTTCAGAGAGGGAAGGGAGGGAGATAGATGGATAGAGAGAAACATCAATGTGCAGTTGCTGGGTGTCATGGCCTGTAACCCAGGCATGTACCCTGACTGGGAATCGAACCTGTGACGCTTTGGTTCGCAGCCTGCGCTCAGTCCACTGAGCTACACCAGCCAGGGCTGTACAGTGTTTTTAAAGAAACCTGGACGTATATAACCCGAGTAGAAGATAAAGAACAGTAGGAGAAGCGGTGCCATTTCAGGTCCCTTTCCTCTCTTTCCAGGGAGGGCTACAAGACGTTCTTCAACACCCTCTACCAAAACGACATCCCCCTTTGCATCCTCTCCGCGGGCATCGGGGATGTCCTGGAGGAGATCATCCGCCAGATGAAAGTGCTGCACCCCAACATCCACATCGTGTCCAACTACATGGACTTCGACGAGGACGTGCGTGAGCTGCATCTCCTTCGGGCCGGGCACGGGCGAAGGGGGAGGGGGGGAAGCTCCTGCCACAGTACTTCGCCCCAGACGTAAAGCCTAACCCAGGGAGGAGAAGGGGGGTGGGGCGTGCCGGCTTCTTTGTCCCCGGGCAGCGATGCACTGATTCATGCCAGCTAAAGACAGTCGCTTTGAGGGGACCCGCTCTGTGTCGTGTGTGGCCAGCGGTCAGCTCTCTGCCGTGGGGACCTAGTCTGGGGCTCAGCCAGGCCCCACGTCGCTGTCATGGGTCGAGTGCCATTCTGGGTCCTCAAGGGCTTGGGCTTCGACTTGTTTTTCTGGAGCCAGAGGTGGGCGGCTCTGACTCGTCCACATTCTAACTGCTTCCCCTTCACACCTGTGGCCGGAACGTGCGCCACGCCTGTGAGCCGTGGTTAAGGGCATAGCCCAAAGTGGAGCTTTGCACGCTTGTCGCCTGACCGGTGCCTGTGTCACAAGCTTCACGCTTCCACTGGAGTAGGCGCCCCACAGCATTTGATGGCCCCTGTCAGTTTACAGGCTTCAAGCAGGGATTACACACCTTTTCTGTAAAACACCAGGTGTCTTAGGCTTTATGGGCTCTCGGACCTCTGTTGCAACTGCTCCGCTCTGCCCTGCAGACGAGCAGCCAGCCACAGGCAAGATGTAAATAAACGGGTGGGGCAGGTGCCAGTAAAAGTTAACTTACAAAAATAGTTCAGGCCTGGCCCACGGGCTCCACTTTGCCGACCCCGAGTGTAGACGTCAGTGAGGTTTCGGTGTGATCGATGGCTTTTGGGGTTTCCTTTCCTCCGCGGCAGGGACAGCGGCAAGCCGGCGCCGGGTGGGTCCCTGGAGCCCTCCCGTCTGTCTCCTTTCTCCACCGTGCAGGGTTTCCTGCGGGGATTCAAGGGCCAGCTCATACACACATACAACAAGAGCAGCTCCGCGTGCGGCCACTCCAGCTATTTCCAGCAGCTCCAGGGCAAAACCAACATCCTCCTGCTGGGCGACTCCATGGGGGACCTCACGATGGCCGACGGGGTTCCGGGCGTGGAGAACATTCTCAAGATTGGCTTCCTCAATGACAAGGTAAGCAGGGGGCCAGGGCCACCTCCCTCGAGGCTCGCGTTCCCCTCGGTTCCCGTTAACAAACGCTCACCGAGCACCTGAGCGCCAGGCGCCGCCCCGAGTGGCGGAGGTTCAGAGGTGAGACGCTGGCCGTGTTCTTCGGGAGGATGTTCCGTGTTATCCGAGGGAAATGGGAGACACCCCGCGGTTCATGAGTTCGGGGTCAGGGCGACGCCGGTCACTTCATCAGAGCCCACACCCGCAGAGCGCTCACCATGTGCGGGCGACACTGACCCGCTTAACCCTTACGACAGCCTTTTGGGGCAGTGACCGCTGTGCCATTTGACAGACGAGGGGATAGGCGAGGAGGTCAAGGAACTTGCCCAAGGTGACCTTGTTTGGGATGTGGCGGGGCTGATGAGCAGCCCCCCTGAAGCATACCTGCACCGCACGGTGGAGGTGGGAGACGTCAGTGTTGTAGGGTGTGGGTTTCTGATTTAGAGACGAAAAATACAAGAACAGAGGGGCAGCTGATGGGGGGAAACACTGTGGAGTCAGGCGGGACGGGCACCAGTGCTCGCCCTCAGCCAGCACCTGCCTGAGCCCCCAGAATGCGTGAAAATTCACTCCAGATACGTTAGAGCTAAGGTCTGGTTGTTACATGTTAAGCCTGGTTACTGTCCTTTTGACATGGACCCCAGGGTTCATCTTGGCAGCCTACGCCCATTGCCATCTGTGTCTCCAAAAGGCAGGCCCTGTGACCTTGAACTCCTCTAGGGGATTGTGGCTTAAATGCACCCCTCCCCCAGCCCCAGGTGCTCAAGAGAGGCAGACAGTGGGTGAAGGGCAGAGCATTTCCGGGGCCCTCAGTCTCCCCACCCCCCTGGTAGGTGGAGGAGCGGCGGGAGCGCTACATGGATTCCTACGACATTGTGCTGGAGAGGGACGAGACGCTGGACGTGGTCAACGGGCTGCTGCAGCACATCCTGCACCAGGGGGACTGGCTGGAGACGCAGGGCTCCTGAGTGCGCAGGCGCAGGCGCAGGCACAGAGGCAGGGCCAGTCCCCGCAGCCGTGACGCGGCGGCGCGCCCCAGCGGGGGGCTGCTCTGCCGTGAGCCTCGAGTGTACGGAGGACAGTCCACAGCACCCACGAGCTGCTGAGCCCTCACCCTGCCCCCTCCTTCCCCTGACGCTTTCCGCATTCCCTCTGGGTTCATCAAGGCCTGAGGGAGGCTCTGCCGGGTGGGAGGCGGCAAAAGTCATTCCCCGTGAATCGGACCTGCAGGGTGTTCGAGTTCTGGGGACCATTTGGTCCAGGATTCTTGCTTATCAAAAATGCTTACTATGGAAAGCATTCTGTTCTTCAACAAATCGGATGTGTGAAGCAGGTCAAAATAAAAAACAAAAAGTTAAAACCAGAGCTGTTCTGATTTGGGGTTTGGGGGTGCAGAGCCTGGATCCTTTGGTCCTGGAGGTGCAGGACCCTCCAAGAAGCCACTAGGGCTCCAACGGAACACAATTTGAAAACCCCCAAACCAGCCCGGGAGCCTCCCCACCCCCAGCACAGCCCCCGTGTGTCTGTGGGGGTCAGGGTGAGCAGGCGGGCTCGGAGGGGTGTGCTTCTAACCCAGAATCGTTGGGTTTTATTCTGCTGCAGCCATCAAACTTGAAATTCAGTTGGCATCAGCTGGGTCTGACCATCCCTGTCTGCAGAGCCCCTTCTCCAGAGGTCCCCAAAGGGATCATCTGCTTGGGCGTCAACTTTCCCTGGCGCCCTGTGCTCCCATCCTTCCTCTCCTCGTGGGTCCAGGGCCACCAAAATGGGTGGCTTGAGGGGGGCGGGACCAGGAATCTGTAGCAGAGTAAACTAGAAGTGGTTTCTGTTCTCTTGTTTTGCATTCTTCACAGCTCCCCCCCGCCTTTCTCCCCTCCCTGTTGACTTACGGTCGAGAACTAGCTGAATTTTCTCTAGGGTACCTTCTGCAGAAAAAAGTGCAGACCAACCGGTTTACTTGGCGTTCTCTTAGCCTGTCGGAGACATCAGCCCCTCATCCTTCCCAAGGGTGCCTGGCTGTGGGAAACTCATGTTTGTAGACCTGAGTGGGGAGGTCTCGGGAGTGTGGACTGAGTCCTGCTGTGGTCTCAGATGTGCGCCAGCCGATCCTCACGACGACCCTGCAGGCAGGTCCAGTTCACAGGTGGCTCAGAGGGACCTGACCCCAAACCTGCCCAAACCCCGCAGCTGGGAGCCAGAGCTCGGTCGAGGATTCCTGAGCAGAGCTGGGCCTGCCCCGTGCGGTCTGCACCTGGGCCGTCCCAGTATGTCTTAGGGAGCGGTTGGCACTTAAGGCTGGGTCTGTAGCCCCGGTCAGACCCTGAGGCACCTCTGGGATGCTTTGGGACCAGGGCGTGGCCATGGGGACAGGTCACACCTCTCGGGGCATCCTGGGCAAGGAAGTGGTGCTTGTGGGTACAGTTCAGTGACCGGCTCTGTCCTTCTCTCTCCTGAGTGCCTTCTGCAACCCCGTCCTGGAATAGTTCCGGTCATCCCTACTGCACTGGCTGGAGTCCAGCAGGGCAGGTGACAGCAGACAGCCTGGCTGGTGGCCGAAGCCAACGCTTCCTCCCCCCCACACACACCCCCACACACTGGAGATTTGAACTCAGCGACCTTCCCTCTGACAAGTGGAAGGATGGGGCAGGTGGCGATGGCCAACATCCAGGAGCAGGGGAGGTGGCAATGTCGTAGCATTGGGATGATCTACAAGAGGAGCCCAGCCTATGCAATGTGACCTTTGAGCTTCGTATGTCGTGTTTGAGGTCTTTCAGTTCGCTTGGGACACGTAGGAGACAAGGGCCATCTCTCCACACCTCCCCTGCAGCCCCTCTCCTCCGTGGTCACCTGCTCCCTGCCCTCCCTTTGGCAGACTGGGGCTCCCAGTTGAGGGTTAGGACCCCACGTTGGGCATCAGGGAGGCAGGAGCCTGTGGGGGGGGATACTGAGATTTAGGGACACTGTGTCTTGAACTGATGATGGTCATGGGGACAACCTGCTGTTCCTCTTCCTTCCCAGTCTTCGGGTTGAGGTCCTCCCCCACTGAAAGAGCACCTCCCGAGGCCTCTGGTTTCGACTTTTATTTGTCACAAAGGAGAAGGGGATCCGATGACACCAGTTTAGCCTTTTGGGGGTTCGAACTCTCACCTGCTCCCTGCCCCCTCCCGCCCCCCACAGTCCCCAGTGCACCCTTCCGAGTTTATCTCAGCTGCCAACCAAGGACTTCATCTGGCAGCCCTAGGACCCAGCTATGGAGGTTTCCTCACTGCCGTTCTTTTATTTTCCTCCTCTTCCTCCGTCCCTTAGCGAAGGCAGCCTTCCTTGGGGATGGATGGAAGGTCACATGAAGGCCAGCCCGGACCTGCAGCTCCCGGGGGACACCCCAGCCGCGAGGGGGAATGGGCCAGGTGGGTGGGGACCATACAGTGTGTCAGGGCCGCTCTCCTGGAGCCGCCCCTCCCGTGGCACCAGCCAGAGCTGGGGGCGGGGGCGGGGATTTCCACCAGCCCAGCTTCATGCTTCCAGGGCCCGGGGTGACAGAGGGGAGCAGGCAGGACTGGGGATGGTGAGCAGAAGGACAAACAGAGGGAAGTTTGGGGAAGTAAATGATGAGTTCGGCCCAGCCCAGTGGTGACGTGGCAGTGTGGGGGAGGGGCCAGCAACAGCCTCGTCCAACCCACACCTCCACGGATCCCCAGGTTGGCTTTGTGACTCCAAAAGTTTAGCCTTTTGGGGGTGTGACTCCGAAACTCGTGAGGGAGTCCGTGTGGGTTGGATGGTGTGGGCTGGACGAGAAAGCCCGAGGAGGAGGTCTGTGCGGTGGATGTCTCTCTCGGGCTGGCAGGGACACCAGAGTCGTCCGCTCTGACCGCCCTGCAGACGCTCTCACACCTCACCCCAGAAGAGTGCGGGGTGACCGCTGGAAGTCAACGCCCCCGCCCACTGTCCCCCAGGAGTGGGCGCTGGTGTCTGGGCCCAGGCCCCAGCTCCCTCCGCCCTCAGAGCTCCTCGTGAACCAGCTCCTGGTCCTCGTCCGACTTCAGCTTGAGCTCCTCGGCGGTGATCTTGCCGTCCTGGTTGCGGTCCTGGTTCTGGAACATGTCGCCTATGGTTTTCTCCGAGTCCTGCCCCGGCAGGAGGCGTCCTTTGCCCTCACTGACTTGAGTCTTGATGAAGGTGGAGAACTGGGGAGCAGGAGAGTGGGGGAGGGTGGGCGTGAGGAGCAGGGCTAGGGCTGTACGTTGAGCCGGGAGAGGCGGCAGGCACAAGAGACCCAAGCACAAGGACCCAGCTGAGGGGGCAGGACACGCACCTTGTCCTTGCCAGATGCCACCATGCAGGGGAGCTTCTGTTGGGGCGTGAGTATGGGAACGGTTATTTTAAGGACTGAACTGCTCACCCACCTCCTCAGGAAGGACCTCGCCATCTTTATTGAGGTCCAGGTCTTCAAACAGGTTGGCGGGAGGGTCCTCATGCCACACGAACAGGTAGCCCTCCGGCAGTCCCTCCTCCCGGGACACCAGCTCCACCTCAAACAGCAGCACAGCACTGCCAGGGACACCCCGGGCTGGCGGGAGGGAGGGAGAGGAGAAGGAAATGGGCCTGATGGGGCCAGAGGCCGGGCCTGGCTCTGCAGCCTGCCCAGCGTGCTCCCCATCTCGCAGGCCCCCGTCCCGTCCTGGGGGCCGGAGAGGGGGCCGAGGGGTGTTCACAGAACCAGCTGTCAGGGGCTAAGGGGTGGATTGGGCCTGTCTCCGCCTCTCACCTCCGCTCTCCCCGTGGGCCAGGTGCGGGGGGACCACAAGCTGCCGCCTCTCTCCCACGCACATGCCCTGCAGGCCCGTGTCCAGGCCCTCGATCACCTTCTTGGCCCCAAGAGTGGCCTCCTGGGGGGCCTCATAGTCATGCCTGGGAAAAGAGCAGATTCCCGGGTCGGTGCTGCTCCTTGTCCCCCCAGCAGGTCACACCCCATCATCCCCCCCACCCCCACCCCAGTAGGTCACTCCTCCTCGTGCCTAACCCACAGTGCCGGGCCCAGCGGCTCAGAAATGGGACACCCTTCTCGTCATGCCATCGCCCCTGAAGTGCAGCCCCAAGGGCTCAGCTCCCCTACTGCCAGCTTCACCCTCTCCCCCTTTCTGCCCCTGATGCTCCCCACAGATGGGAGCGTACTGAGAAGGGGGTGCTCGGAGGACTCCCCTGGCCCGGCCCCGGCCCCAGCCCTGCCCCAGACCCACGAGGAGAAGAGCCTGGTGCCGTCCAGCAGGGAGCAGTTGTAGTGGTAGCGGACGAAGTCCCCGGTTTTGGAGGTCTCGTTGCAGGTCTCCGGGGGCCGAGACAGGGTCTTGATTTCCACGGGATCCGCGGGGTTGTGGAAGTCGATGACATGGACGTCGAAGATCAGCACGGCCGAGCCGGGGATCTTGTCTCCTGGGGCCAGAACGGGGGAGTGGGTCAGCTCGGGGTCTCGGGGCGCCACTCAAGGTCTCCGTGAAACCGCTCTGGGGTTTCTGGCGAGGACGGGAGGGGATGATGGGACAGGGCGAGTGTCCGCAGGATCAGTTCCTCTAGGGAGCAGGGGAGGGCGGGACCTGCCAGTGAGAAAGCCCTTCACACCGTCCTGCAGCCTCCCAGGAACTTACCCAGCTGACCAAGGTGATCAGTCCCATTTTACAGGTGAGGACGCTGAGGCTTCCAGCAAGGCTGGGTCTCAATCCGGGTCTCTCTGCTTCCTAGGGCTATGCCGTTTCTGTTCTTCCATAACCACCCCCATCCCCAAACCCAGGGGCACCGCTCCAGCACGGGAGAGGAGAAGTGGGAGACTGCCCTGGAGAAAGGGGTGGAGTCCGTGGGGCCGGAATGCAGTGCATGACCGGGTTTTGTGATGAGAGGGGCAGAGCGGGGACAGGTCACGGAGGGGCTCAGGCGCGGAGCGGAGGGACCACAGGCCTACCAGTCCCGTTCTCCCCGTAGGCCAGGTGCGGGGGGATGGTGATCCTCCGGCGCTCCCCCATGCAGACGCCCTGCAGCCCCTGGTCCATTCCCGGGATGATGTAACCCTGCCCCACGTAGGTGTTGTACGTGTGGTTTCGGGAGTAGCTGCGGGACAAGGCAGGGAGGCCAGCGAGGAAGTCAGAAAGGGCCCTGCCCTCGTAGGCAGCTCAGAGGCGCCCCCGGCTGCTGCCTAGGTGACCCTAGCCCCTGGCACTTTCCTTCCTGACAACTTCTCGCCTGCCCCCAGCCCCGCCTGCCCCCCCTCCTCAGGAGCCCCCTGACCTGGAATCGAAGAGGGTGCCGTCCATCAGCGAGCCGTTGTAGTGGTAGCGCATGAAGTCGCCGGCCACGGCTCTGCGGACACAGCCAGGCGGTAGCTCCAGGGTCTCCAGCTGGACCATGTCCTTCGGGTTGTGGAGGTCGATCAGTAGGACGTGGAAGACCAGGGAGGCCTGCGGGGGGATCACAGTCCCTGGGGAAGGGATAGGCTTGAACCATACAGGTGGAGAGCACGCCCCAGCTCCTTCTCACCTCAGGAAGGCCCCCGCGGGAGCCCTACAGCCCGGAGGTTCCAGCCCCGCTCACCAGAGCTCCTCCCTTGCCCTCAGCAGCCCTGCTTCCCCCTCCGTGAGGCCTGAGCTCGATTTGCCCCTGGCCTTTGCGTGAATCGGAAGAGGGCACCCCATCTTAATGAGATGGTCACCGAGGGCTAGGTTTCGTTCCTACTCGCCTCCCGAGCTGGGTGCCCAGGCGCAGCACACAGCCCAGACAACCCGCTCCCGGAGCGTCCCCCCGGGAGTCCTCGCCCACCCTTACCGTAGCCTTTCTCGCCATAGGCCAGGAACGGAGGGATGGTGATCTTCCTTCTCTCTCCAGGACACGTGCCCAGCAGCCCCTGGTCCATGCCCTTGATCAGCCAGCCCGAGCCCACGTACGTGTCGTAAGTGCCGCCTTTGCTGTAGCTGCAGAGAATAGGGCAGCCGTGATGCTGCTGGGGGCGGGGGGGGGGGGGGGGGATGGGCCCTGGACTCCCTCCCACACCACAGTCCTCTGCACCCCAGGGCTCCCTCCAGCCCTCACCTAGTGTCGAAGGTGGTGCCGTCCAGCAGTGTGCCGTTGTAGTGGTAGCGGACGAAGTCGCCGTCCTGGACCATGCGGGGGCAGAGGGGCGGGCGCAGCAGGGTGCTCACCTGCACCGTGTCCGCCTTGTTCCACACGTCCAGCAGGACCACGTCAAAGTACAGCGTGGCGTCCGGGGGAATGAGCCCCGCTGCGAGGGCCAGGCAGCAGGCGCTCAGCACCCCTCTCTCCGCCCCTCTGGTTCCCCTCCTTCCTGGTCAAGCTGTGACCCCACCCAGGGCCCCGTTGTTGTTATTTCCTTTCCTCCCGCGGAGCACGTGGTGGCGGGAAACAGACATTGCGGTCCCAGACCTGCCACAGTTCACACTGTGAAGGCAGTTGACCTTGGGCAAGTCCCTCTCCCTCTCTAAGCTTCAGTAGTTTCGGCCCTGCGGTCCTTGGCTCCACCCCCTCCCGGTGCCACGCCCAGCCGGAGCCACGCCCCGCCCCTCTCACCCAAGCCGATGCTGCCGTAGGCCAGGTGGGGAGGCACGATGAGGCGCCGCCGCTCGTTGACGCACATGCCCATGAGGCCCCGGTCCATGCCAGTGATGAGACGCCCCACACCCACCACGATGGCCGCCAGAGTGCTGCGGTCGTAGCTGGGGGACAGAGGGGACGGATGGGGTACCGTGAATTCAGGGGAGGGTGCACACAGCCAGATGGTTCCCTCTGCCCTGGTCACATACACGCACAGGTGCGTACATGCACGCACCTGCATACGCAACCCCTCTCAATGCACCAGTGTCGATCCACACGCTCCTCACCTCCCTCCGAGGTCAGCCGGGACCTCCCACTTAAGAGACTGGGCTGTTACAAAAAGGAAATCCCCAAGAAGTCTAGGCTAGGGCTGGGTGCAGGCCTGCGTGTCTGCTGCTGCTATCTGCTGACAGCACAGAAGGCTAAGTACCTCATGGGGGGGAAAAGGGACATTTATCGAGCATTTCGGATATGCTGATTAAATGCTTTGCATCTTATTTTTTGTTTTCAAGTATTTTACTTATTTATTTGTAGAGAGAAGGGAAGGGAAGGAGAAAGAGAGGGAGGGAAACATCAATGTGTGGTTGCCTCTCACAGGCCCCCTACTGGGGACCTGGCCCACAGCCCTGGCACGTGCCCTGACTGGGAATCAAACCTGTGACTCCTTGGTTTGCAGGCCTGTGCTCAATCCACTGAGCCACTCCAGCCAGGGCTAAATGCTTGGCATTTTGCATTCATGACCTTATTTAATTCTTTCCCCTGTGAGGTGGACATGATGGTTTTCATTTTTCTTATAAGAAAAAAAATTGAGACACTGTTCTCCTTTCTTTATAAGAAAAATTGTTTTCCTTTTTCTGATGAGAAAAACTGAGACTGGCCTCACTCAAGGTCACAGCTGGCATGTGGTCGGTGAGGCCCCGAAACCCCGGTCTGCACCGCCCCACCATGGATGAGCCGAGGAGGGAAGGAAGGGGAAGCAGAGCTGGTGGGGGACTGGGGTTGGATTTCAACTCTGAAAGAGCCTATTCTACAACTGCCATGGCCTTTATTTGTTTGTAGTTACAGTTTTCATTTATTTTAAGTTTTCAGAAGTTAAGGGAGGCTGGGAGGCTGATCAAAGGGGGCCATGGATGGTGGAAGGTCTCCAGGCTCAGCTCTGCATAAGCGGGGACCAGCCTGGTTCCCAGAGCCCCCACCGGGGGAAACCATCCCCCAAAGCCCCACCCTCCCCTGCTCCTGGCAGTCCAGGGCTCCGGACTGGACCGCTGGCGGCTGCCCACCCCCCATTCGGCCCACTGAGCTGGTTTTACCACTGGCCTGCTTCCTGCATGGTGCCCTGTGGGGGCCCAAGCGCCCATCAAACACAATCAAGGCATCTATCTGGTCCTCCCCAGGGTCAAGGCTAATGGGTATTGAACCCTTTTGGACTTCCGGGCACTGCGTCAAGTCCACTTTCATTCATCCGCTTGTTTGAGTCCTATCGTCAGCCTTAGGCAGTAGAGACTCGCTTTTTTCTGATTGTTTGTAATAATCTCTATGTTTCAGATTAAAAAAAAAAAAAACAAGTGAAGCTTCAAGAGGCAAAATGTCTTATCCACAGTCACAGCCTGGACCCAAGGTCCTGGACTCTGGAATTTGTGTCCCTACCCCATGTACTGCCTGCCCTCAAAGCCATGGCCACTGATGTCCCCTGGGCCGACTTGCGTGTTTCAGGGAAGGGTCTAGGAGGAGCTGACTTCTTGGGGTGTGGTGTGGGGGTTTGTGTGTGTCATGAGACCCAAGGTTCAGCCCTGCCCTGCCCCCACCAACAAAGGCAGACTTGCCAGAGCTTCTGGACCAGCCCAGAAGCCGGTCTCTCAAACCCCACGGCTGCCAAATGGGCAGCAGCCCTGGCCTGAGAGCTAAGTAAGATGGAGGGAGGTGGGGGTGCAGGGAAACCCAGGGAGAGGTGTGCAAACCCTCTGAGGGTGGCAGGTCCGACCCGGTGACACGTAGACAGACAGGGTCCCTGCACATCCGAATCGGTGCCACTGTCTTGTTAGAATGCATCCCGCTTACCCGAAGGCTGCTGCTCACTGCCCCCCCCCAAAAAGCAAGCTCCACTCCCTTTTCTCTGATCTCAAAGGCACTGAAACCTGGGGCTGGAACCTGAAGGGAGGCGGAGGGGGGGGCATGTGGGGGTCCCAGGCTGAGACCACTGGAGGATTCACATGGATCAGAGACCACGCTCTTCCCCCCAGCCCTGTGGACCAGAAGGTCCCCCTCCCGGTGTCTTTAAGTAAAGGAATGGTAAGTAGAGCCGTTCACCCTGACTACCACGCACCCTGGGGAATATGAGGAGCCTGTGTGAAGGGAATTGGGGTCCTTGAAGAGGCAAAAGTTTGACACTGAGAGCTGTATTTGGAGGGAGTGCCCTAAGGCAGACACAGCTGAAAAGGGCAAGGAAACCCCCAGGGCCTAGGAGCGCTCTGGCGGGGAGGGGTGGTGCGTCTGGGGCCACCCAACCCATTACCTCGAGTCAAACTTCTTGCCATCCTGGAAAGTGCCGTTGTAGTGGTAGCGCACAAAATCCCCCATCTGCACCTCCCTGGGACAGGCCCTGGGGATGTGGTACCTCTCGATGACCACGTCTTCCAGGGGGCCCCCGGCTGGGCTGGCGCGGCCCAGCCCCCTCCCCACAGCGTGCGAGAGCAGCAGCAACATCTGCAGCAGTGGGGGCCAGAAGAAGGGGTGGCTGGGGAAACGCGCCGGGAACATGGTGCCTGGAGCTGGGACGCCGGGCAGTGAGGGCGAGAGAAAGAAGGGCCGCCACCAAGCTCCTTCTCCCCCCCCTCCCCTACTCCCCGAGCTGGCTCCCCCTCTTCCTGTCCTCTGTCCCCACCCCCGCCCTGGCCGGTCCACGTGGAATGGGGGCTGGGGAGACTTGAGCTGGCGGGGTGAGGGCGGGCGTGGAATGGGAAGAGAGGGCCGGGCCCAGAGTTTTGGAGACGGAGGAATGCATCACAAAGAACTCCAGATTCCCTCCTCTTCCCCCCCACCCGGCCTGAGAGTCCTGGGGCCTAGCGGAGGAGGGAGGTTCCAGAAAGATGAGAAGTCCGAGCTGACTCCCTAAAAAAAAAAAATCTCCGGAGCCCCCGGGGTCCTAAAACCAGGCTGAGGCATCTCCTGCTTCTTCTACTGGCACCGCCCCCTCCACCCCAATCAGAATCCTCTTCAGGGGGCTGGCGAGGCCTCCCCATCTGAGGCTGTCCCCCCTCCCTACTGTCCCACGAACGGCCTCTCCAGCCAGGGACGAGGACCTGCTTTGCCCTGCAGAAGCTGGACTTCCAGAAGGACTTTCTGACGTGGGACGGAGATCCAGTAGGAGGAGGTGGTGAGAGGGGACGGTGTGCAGGACGGAATCAGGTGTGCGCGTCCCCGGCGCCGGCTGCACCTGGAGCACCTGGAGTGACCCCTTCAGAACGGGGCGTGGGGCGTGTGCAGAAGGGGCGCTGTAATGAACGGAAAACTAGGTCCCAGGGCTTGGGCAGAATAGCGGGAGGTGGCACTTTTCTCACGACCGTAAGGTTGGAGGGGTGCTGTCTTTGTGTGGGGCGTTTTCTAGGCTCCCCAACTTTGCGGGAAGCGTCCCCCCACCCCAAATCTGTCGAGGGGAAGACCCAAGCACAGCGGGCCGGACCAACACAGGGAACTGAAGACACCGTAGCGCCGTCTGAAAAGGGGAGACGCAGCCCCCTGCCTCTCTGGGGACCCGACCTAAGCCACTACCAGCCTGGCTGCCTCGGAGCCCGGCGCTAAGACCCAGCGGGCACGCCGGCTTGGCCCCTGCCGCGTCGGCCCGCCTGCGGGCCCGGCGCCGACGTTTTCTCCGCTCCGGGAGCCGGCCGGCCGGCGCGGTGGGGGCATGGGGAGGACGGCTTGGGTGCTGCTGTGGCTGCTGCTGGGCAGCTCCGAGGCGCAGTACGAGAAGTACAGTTTCCGGGGCTTCCCGCCCGAGGACCTGATGCCGCTGGCCGCGGCCTACGGGCACGCGCTGGAGCAGTACGAGGGCGAGAGCTGGCGCGAGAGCGCGCGCTACCTGGAAGCGGCGCTGCGGCTGCACCGGCTGCTGCGGGACAGCGAGGCCTTCTGCCACGCGAACTGCAGCGGGCCCACGCAGCCCGACGCCTCGGCCCTCGGGCCCGCGCCCGGCCCCGACGGCGGCCACGACGACGAGTGGGCCCGCGAGCTGCGGCTCTTCGGCCACGTCCTGGAGCGCGCCGCCTGCCTGCGGCGCTGCAAGCGGACGCTGCCCGCCTTCCAGGTGCCCTACCCGCCGCGCCAGCTGCTACGTGACTTCCAGAGCCGCCTGCCCTACCAGTATCTGCACTATGCGCAGTTCAAGGTGGGCTCCCAACCCCGAGTCCCCCGCCCGCTCCCGGGCCCTGCTGGGCCCCGTCGCCCAGCCGGCGTCGGGTTTCCCGTCCATTACGGCGGACCGGGCGCTGTCAGCGATCCCCAAGCCCGCTTGTGCGCTCTGGGCAGCGGTCTCTGGCCCTACTGACCCACTCCGTCCCCACCCCACAGGCTAATCGGCTGGAGAAGGCGTTGGCCGCGGCCTACACCTTCCTTCAGAAGAACCCCAAGCACGAGCTAACCGCCAAGTATCTGAACTACTACCGGGGGCTGCTGGATGCGACCGAGGAGCCCCTCACCGACTTGGAGGCGCAGCCCTACGAGGTGGGGTGTGGGGGCAGGGCTGGCCCTGAAGCGCCTCCCTAATCCCCCCATAGCACTTGCAGAGGAGGGGAGTGTTGGATTCCCCTGACCCCCACCACGCTCCCCTCCAGGCCGTGTTCCTCCGGGCCGTGAAGCTCTACAACAGCGGGGATTTCCGCAGTAGCGCAGAGGACATGGAGCGGGCCCTGGCCGAGTACCTGGCTGTCTTCGCCCGGTGTCTGGCGGGCTGTGAGGGCGCACACGAGCAGGTGGACTTCAAGGACTTCTACCCTGCCATAGCAGGTACCCCCACCCAAAGCCACGGAGCATCCTTCCCAACCACCCCTGGGCCCTGCTCGGAGCAACTCGGGCCCCTTAGCACATTTATGGAGCACCTACAAAGAGCTTTGGAGGTAGTCAGAAGTCAGTGTCATCCCACCTCTGGGAGCATGGAGCGTGAGGGTGGAACAGACCCCCAGTGACTGGGTGCAGAAGGGCTGAGTCAGGGGTGTCCAAGGTGCTGGGCATCGGTGGAGAGAGGCAGTAACATCCCAAGAAGCACCCAGGGAGGTTGGGTTCACAAACTTCCCTGGGCAGAGGTCAACGCAGGTGCAAAGGTGCCCAGCTGAGATGGGAAGCAGCCCAGCATGTGTGCACCAAAGGCAGCCTGTGGCCAGAAATCACGTAGCCTGGGGGTCCCTAACTGCTGGGATCCCTCGGAGGAAAGCAGAAAGGGCTGTGCTGAGCTTTTCCATCTGGGCCTCAGTCCTGTATCCAAACCTCCCCCGCCACTCTTCAGAGAACCGAGCTGGGGCGGTGAGTCAGCCCTGTCCACGGTAGCCTTCCACAGCGCTGCTCATCCTGCCCTCCTGCCCTCCTGCCCTCCTGTGATCGCAACAGGCTCTGCAGGCGGAGCTGGGCCTGGAGCCTCTCCATCACCCGTCCCGGTTGTTCGGCACACCACCA
Source organism: Phyllostomus discolor (assembly GCF_004126475.2). Classification (NCBI taxonomy): domain Eukaryota; kingdom Metazoa; phylum Chordata; class Mammalia; order Chiroptera; family Phyllostomidae; genus Phyllostomus; species Phyllostomus discolor. Next base: position 106,094,462 of record NC_040910.2, on the reverse strand, counting down.
GCCTCTCACCACTGCCTCCCACCCCACAGATCTCTTTGCGGAATCTCTGCAGTGCAAGGTGGACTGTGAGGCCGACTTGACCCCCAATGTGGGTGGCTTCTTCGTGGAGAAGTTCGTGGCCACCATGTATCACTACCTGCAGTTTGCCTACTATAAGTGTGAGCTTCCTGGCGGGCTGGGGGCGGGGCGGGGGTGGGCAGGGCTGGGGGCACACAGAGTCACGGGAAGCCGTCCCTCCAAACTGAGGCCCCTGGGCAGTGGGAGGGTGCTGGTGCTGGTGGGGCAGGTGAGAGGCTTGTGGGAGAGCATGCAGGGCAGCCTCGGAGGAGATTCCAGGGCCTCCTGGGTGCCCTGGACTGCCCTGTCCGACTAGGTAGCCAGCAGCTGCAGGCACTCGACAGTTTACAAAGCCCTGCCATGTCTGTTTCTCTCACTCCATCCTCTCCCACCCTCATCATCCTCACTACTGACCATGCAGCTGCCATTACTGGACCCATTCTCCAGATGAGGAAACTGAGGCTCATCGAGGGCAAGGGGCCATTAGTCACATAGCTAATAAAAAGTAGCACCGGGACTTAAAGCTTTCCTTATTGGTGGGAGATCCTGGTCTCGGGGGGGCTGGGATGGTCCGTCTCCAGGGTTCCCGCAATGCAGGGATGCCACGATTCAGAGGCTGCACTGGGGTGGAGGGGCTGAGGGCCAGGGGTCCAGGAGACCCTTCCTGGGTCCGGTTGGCTAAGAAGTTGAGGGCCACCACTGGCCTCTGATTCCCCAGGGACAGGATTCTCCAGCTGTGTGAGCTTGAGCAGTTTACCCACCATCTCTGGGCCTTGAGTTTTTTTGTCTGTAACACGAGGATGACAGTAACGTTGAGTCTTAAATGAGGGCCTGGCACACAGGAAGTGCCCGGTATGCCCTTGCTTGTATTTCCCCTGGGTGAGGTGGGATGCCCACAGGTCTTCTGGGAGACGGCCGGGGAGGCCGGGGTGCCGCGCTGCGTGGGGAGGTAGGGAGGGGTGGGTGAGGTGGAGGCGGGGCAGTGCCAGGGCTGCCCCTCACCCCTCGTCTGTCCGCAGTGAACGACGTCCGCCAGGCCGCCCGCAGCGCTGCCAGCTACATGCTCTTCGACCCGGAGGACAGTGTCATGCAGCAGAACCTGGTGTACTACCGCTTCCACCGGGCTCGCTGGGGCCTGGAGGAGGAGGACTTCCAGCCCCGGGAGGTAGGCATCGCCTTTGGAGGCACTCTTGGGACCCCGTGGTTTGGTTAAAAAAAAACAAAAAACTCTGGCTTCCTCAGAAGGCAGGATGGGAAGTGAAAAGAAAAAAACTGTGGGTTGTGATTTGAGCCCTGGGTTCCAACCCAGCCCCACCAGCCACGTGGTCCTGGCAACACTGCCGACGCTTTCTGAATCTGTTGCCTCGCCTGCAAAATGGGGATGGTGCTGCCTACCTTGCCAGCACAGCCTGGGACGTGGGAGGTATGAACGTACCTGTTCGTTCCTGCCTGCTCACCTCTCCACCTTCATCGTCCTCACTACTGGCCTTTGCCCTTCTTCCCCGGGGAACCCCAACCTGGACCAACTGAGAAACCCCTTGCGGGTCTTGGGCAACCCTGGCCAACAGGGCACCCGTGGTGCTCTTGCCTGGTTCCTTGTCAGTGGCAGACGTTGCTCATCATTCGAGGCACCCTTTTCTCCCAGAGTCCTCAGAATCCTCCTTAACCCAGTTGTCCAGGCAGCTTTGATCTTTCAGTCAGCACAAGAGCTGATACTTGTTCCAGGTTCCTTGAGCTGGGAAAGGGCCAGAGGACACACATCCCAGGAGCTCCGGCTCTTCCACCATCTGGCAGCAGGGGCCAGCTCACTGCACTGTCCTTCCCTCCTCCCAGGAGGCCACGTCCTACCACAGCCAGACGGCCGAGCTACGGGAGCTGCTGGAGTTTGCACACATGTACCTGCAGTCAGATGATGAGGTGAGCGGGCCCCCTGGCCCTCCAGGGCTGGACGGTGGCAATGGAGACTGCTTGGTCTTCCTTGGGCCCCTTGGGTCAAGGTCAGCCTGGCAGTTAGCTGTTGTGAAGCCGGAGAGATCCTTCTGTCCCTCATCTACACCTGCTCTGGTCTCCCTGCTCAGCGCTCTCACGTGCCCCCTCTCTGTGTGTCTGCATCATGCCTCCCCGGGCCCGGCTCAGGGGGTGCCTCCTCCAGGAAGCCCTTGCTGTATGCCCTGGCTGTGTTTTCTGGGCTTGCAGTGCCAACCCTGACCCTCCGTGCCTCCCTGGACCTGGGCTACTCGCAGTCCTGGTCCATCCCACCTCGGCCCCTTTCTCCAGCCCGTCTCCTGGAGAGCTGTGCTCCAGGATGGGGGACCAGGTTACTCCCAGCTCTCCCACAGCACCTGGCGCTCAGAAGCCAAGTTTAAGTGCAGGGATGAGTGTGAGACACCAGGAAGGAAGGGAGGAAGGCAGGCAGGCAGTGTGTTACACCAATTCTGAGTGAGGGTTTGGGAATCTAAATTCTCTCAGCTGGTCCTGCTCAGGGCGTCTTTATCCACCCCCTCCTTTGTCCCAGCACCCACACTCCCCTCTCCGAACGTGAGGGCCGGGTCTACACTCTTAGCATCCAGGCTGGTGCTAGCCAGACTTGGCTCCACCACTTCCCAAGTGGGCCAGGTCTCAGACAACCCTCAGATTTCCATGTCTTCATCCACCGAGCAGGGAGAATAATGCCCAGCTCACTCTGTGTGGTTAGAATCAAATGAGATTATGTTTGTAAAGCACTTAGTCTAGAGCTGGCCTGCGGTAGGTGCTCAGCAAGTAGTATCCATTTCGATTGCTGTAATGCATCGCATGCTGCCCGTCAGGCACTGCGTTTGGGGCTGGGGTAAATTGGTGAGAGGCACAGTCCCTTTCCTGAGTGGGGGTGAGGGGGGGAGGTACAAAATCCCTCTCCATGTGGGAGAGGTCAGCACAGGACCCCAGAGGACCCCCCACCCAGCCAGGGCCATAACAAGGGCTGCACCCTGGAGCCGATACCTGGGGCCGGAGGGATACACATGAGCTCCCCAGGCAGGCACCGGGCAGTAAAGGCGTCCCTGGCTGGGAAGAGCATGAGCAGACAGGATGCACGGACTAGCAGTGTTCTCGCAGGGGTCTCTGTGCTTGAAGGGCGGGCTGGGGAGCGGGTGATGCTATGCCGACACTGAATCTTTGCTGCTGGGGCCCCAGGTACCCATTCAGGGAGGGGGGCAGCTTGGGAGGAGGACTTCGTGGGTGAAACCCCCACACTGTTCCTGCAAGAGATCTTGAGACAGAGACCGGAAGATCTTGGCCAGGGTGGGAGTGGCCCAGGTTTGTGCCTTCCGTGATCTGCTTTCTCCCCCACCCCCGGGGCTGCTCTAGATGGAGCTGGAGGAGACAGAAGCGCCCTTGGAGCCCGAGGACCACCCGTCTGATGCCGAGTTTGAGGGGGAGGGCGACTACGAGGAGGGCATTTATGCTGACTGGTGGCAGGAGCTGGACGCCAAGGGCGATGAGGCCGAGGCCGGTCAGTGCCGTGAGCCGTGGTGCCGACGTGGGGAGGCAGCCTGGGGTGGAGGTCGGGGGACAGCAGGATCCGGATACTGGGTTACAGAGGCCGGGGAACATGTATGTCGGATGCTGGGACCCCCTTCCTCTGGGGCTTCCAGGCCATTGACAACCCCTGACCCACTTGGTAGGGGGTGGCATCCTTCCTGGGAGCAGGAACCAGCCGAGACCTGATCCTGGGGAGCCTTGCTCCTGCCTGCCCCACCTCCCCACAGGACAGCACCCAGACACCTGTTGGGAGCGGGTGGGGTCTCACCCCAGTGCTCTCCCCTTTGCAGAGCCGGAGCCTGAACTCGCATGAAAAGACAGCCATCCCTGCACCTCTCAAGAGCTCGGGAAGCCTGGGCCCGACGGGACCACCCTCACCAGCCTGGGCAGCAGCAAGAACTATTTATTAAAAGTGTAAAATGGACATAGCTGACCAGGTGCCTTCCGGTCCCACCTATGAGTGCTGCTGCACCGACCCCCTCCTGCCTCCTCGCCAGGTCTCTGGACCCCAGGACGGTGGTGCTGCGGGCGGCTGGCAGCCTGTCCTCCTCCCGGTGCACTTCTCCAGGGGAGACGATTCCAGCTCCCCCTCGCTGGGGTCTCAGCTTGAACCGCAGAGACAGCGGAGGGGCAGCCGGTGTCATGAAGAACGCTGGGCCCGTAGTCCAGCGGCTCCTGGCACACTGGCCGTGGGTACTCAATAAACGTTTCTGGTTGAATGAATGACACGGCCTGGGGTCCACTCTCCCCGGGTCTGCATGGTGAGGGTGCAGATCCTTCCCTCCCTCCCTCGGCCCCCATGTCCCCTCATCTGTAAACTGGAGGCAGGTGAGGGGGGCACAGTCAGGCCTCTGCGGAGGAGCCTGGGCATCTGCCACTGTGTGGAGCCTCATCTTGTTATTGCAGTTGGCCACCAGGGGGCGTAAGGATGCAGGTCCCACCTTGAATCCTGGGAAGAGTAGTTTCAGGTTTCTCAGATGGGTTGTCCTGTATTTTCCTAGTTCATTCAGCATCCCTTCCCTCGTGGAATGTGGCGAGTGGGAGGAAGGGGCCAAGGACCTTTACTTCCGGTGTTCACTTTCCACGCATTGCCAGGTTCCTTGGCATCAGAGTGGGCACGCCCTGCCCGCCCGGCCCATTCTCCACACCACAGCTTCTCTGTGGCCAGAGGGGCCCTGGGACTATGGTTCAGTGACTTGAGACTTCACGGTGGCAGCGGGACTGCCTGACTGTCTTGCCCAATCTTGACTCTAATGGGACAGAGAGTCCAGAGATGTGGGGGTGAGAGGGGTGTCTGGTGGCCATCACCCGACCCTGTGACTCACCAGTGTCCCCTGCATGCTCCACAGTGGGGGAGTGGGGGCAAAGGGGCATCTTTGGGAGGGGACCCTGGGCCAAGGCCTGCCAGGTGGCAGTGCTGCCCCATCCCAGTTTCTGGCCTCCTACCGGCCGGGGCAGGCAGGCTGCTGGAGGAGCCTTCTCTGTGACTGCAGGGTGGGGCTCACCCTGAGAAGCCTAGTTCTCAGCTGCCACACCCCAACTTCCCCAGAAGTGCCAGGTGACCTGGCCTGGGCCCCGCCCATCTCTGGCCCAGGAGAACTCCCTACTTGACTCTGACTCCGGAGGAGGGTGGGAAGGCCAGAGTCTGAGTCTGGAGCACAGGTGGGTGGGGTCAACAGGGTGAAGGTGACCTCACTCCTCCCTCCTACCCCTCCCTCCCGTCCTCCCTCCTGTAGGCGGGTCTGCAGTGGTAGTGTCTCTTGAGAGCTCTCAGGTGCCAGGGTGGCCCAGCCCAACCCCACCCCTTTAGAGCTGAGGTGTTAGCTCCCAGCAAGTCTCTGCCCCCTCCTGCTGGGAGGGGCTGTCCTCTGGGGCTGGCACCTCCGAGGGTGGGGAGCAGGGATGTGCCGGAGCCTGCCTGCCTGCGTGATTAGGAGCCTCGGAATCCGAACGGATGGGTGGAATCTGAGAGTGCTGGTGTGCGGGAGTGCAAAGGTCTGCATGTTTGCGTGTCTGTGGCTGTGCCAGGCTGGGCGTGAGCGTGTTGCCTGTGTCAGAATGTCCTCCGTGGCGATGTGGCTGTCTCTGTCCCCGTGTCCCCGAGTGTGTCCCTGTGCATTTGTGAATATGAATCTGGGGGGGTTCATTCACTCAGAATGTATGAGCACCCCCTGGTGGTGGGCGTGCGCTAGTGGGCAAAGCCGGCCGAGCACCCTGCCCTGGTGGAGCTTGCATTCCAGCGGGAGACAGGCAGTAAACAGTGGCTGTTACAAGATACGTTAGATACATAGGATGGAGAAGTAGAGCTGAGTAAAGGGATGGGGAGAAGGGAGGGGATGCAGTTTTAGAAGTGTGTTGACACGTATGTCCAAGCGTGCACCTGAGAGTGGCGTCTCAGTGTGTGTGAGCAGGGTGCCCCGTGGGAGCACCAGTCTGGCCCCCGTCCAGGCACCAGCCCCCCCAAACAGGCCATCAGCCCAGGCCTCCCCAGCCAGAGTGCCGCACTCAGCTCCTCTTTCCCAGGCAGTGCCAGCCCCTCCTCCCTTTCCCCCCTGTGCCAGCATCTCCCCGAGCTGGGCCAGCTCCCCAAACCGGTGCGACGGAGTCCCAGCAAGCCCCAGCGTGGGCGCTCTCGGGCCCTCCAGCCCATCTCCTCCGACCCCACCCAGCCCGGACGCTCCTGCCTGCACCACGTCTGTCTCACCTTGTACCCACCCAGTGCCTCATCAGTTGTAGTATCTGTAGTAAAATGGGTAGGAGGTTAGGGAGAGGCCAAAAAGGCCAACCTCAGATGCCACGGAGGTGTCCTGGACCCAGAAAGACCCCTCCTAAGGACAGCGTCTCTACTACAACATGTTGAGTGCCTACTATGGGCCAGACACTTGGCAGGTTCTTTGTAACCCCCGAAACAGTCTTGCAACAGAGAGAGAAATGAGAAGCAGCTTGTCCAAGGCTCGTCGAGGAAGGTGGTGGCCGAGCTGCCTTCGAGCCTTTTCTCCCCAAATGCTGCTGCTCGGAGAAGGGACGGAAAGACAGGGATGCCGCCCAGGTCTCTGGCGTTGGCCTCGTCCTGTTGGGCTGTCAGCCGCGGCCAAAGGGGAAGGCGAGGGCCAGACCCAGAGACAAAGGCCCACACTGCCCCGGCTCACCGCAGGGGACAAGGAGTTCGGGAGGGAAGGGAGGAAGGGCAGGTAAGGGCCCTCTCTCGGGCCTCCTCCCAGAGCCGGTCCTGCCCCATCGGCAGCCCCTTGAGACGGTGGGGTGTTGGGGGGCCTGCGGACAGACTTGCTGGAGTCCCTTAGGCCGGCCTCTTCTTGAATCCTGAGAAGTGAGGGTCAAGGGAAGTGGGGGGAGTCCCATGGCTTTCCCCCAAATTCTAGTATATTCCAGTGGGAGAAACTCCCCCCTTAGGTTTGAGAAAGAGTTCTTGAAGTCTTACCCTCTTGTCCCCGTTCCCTGGGAGAGCAGAGCCCCCTGGGGACAAAGAGCAGCACCCTCCTGCGTCAGAGGGCTGGGGCCAACCACGGAGCCTGGCTGGCGGAGTCCCGCCCGGCAGTGGTGGGCTCCAGGCACCACCACCCCCAGCCCCCCCACACCGAGGGCTTCATCCCCGCCTCCTCTGGCAAGGTCTCTCTGAGGACAGCGCTGGCACATGTGCCCCATTTCACAGATGGGGAAACTGAGGCCCCGAGAGGCTGGGTGGGGCCCTCAGGGCCAGGGCTCATTGCCAGGTAGGCTGGTGCAGTCCTGCCCAGCCCCCTTCCCGGGGTCAGGCTCCAAGGTGACTGGGGGTAACCTGGGGGTGTTCTGGGGGCTGGGGCCACTCACCCCAATAAGCCCCAACCTAAACCGCAGGCCAGCCTCATCACCCCATAATCAGCACTGGCTCGGGACCCACCTGGCGCCAGGTGCCTGGATAGCATCTTGTTTGTCCCCCAAACAGCCCTCGGTGTGGGAGCATCTGTCATGCCCGTGACTCAGGTGGGGAAACTGAGGTAAGGTGGAGGACATACATGCTGGTTTACCTACCCCCCCCCCCACACACATACACTTGGTTCCCTGAATCCACAGAAGAACTCACTAAGTCACGCCCAAAGAAAAGACCAAGGAAATTTGACATTTTCCATTCCCACCTGTCCATTTTTCCTTTCAGGAGTGTGATGTTATGTTCCTGGAGCGAAGTAAGAGGTGGTCACTGGAGATTCCTCCCTTTTCCTTGGACCGCTTGGCTAAATTAAATCCTTGTGGCCTTCCTGGAGGAGGAGTTGGGAAAAGGCCCAAGGTTCAGCCGATCTAAGTGGGGAGTCCGGCTGTCTCCCTGGCCTGGGCGGGTGTAGGGGGCCTTCCCATCCGTATCTCCCAGCGCGGCTGTGCACCAAGTTACAGAGACACAGGGACAGGAATGAAGGCAGGAAACGCTTGTCACACGACTTCAACCTGTAGCACAATCATTTTGATAAACTTGCTTATTTTTGATAACATATTGGTCTACGCAAAAGAGGAAATGTCCCCGGTTTCTCCCCCAAATCCCCTCACACACACTTGGAACGCCGCTGGCTTCTCTCCAGCACCCTCTTCACCGCCGGTCCGGCCTCCACCAGACCCCCACCCGCGCTCCCTGCCCCTCCCCCTCACGCCTTCCAGGCTCTCTGCTGGGGCCGTCCATTAACTGTGAGCTCCAAGTCGTCTGCTTCCTAAACTGGACGTTGAAGTGCTGATGAAATATTCAAGGATCTCAACTCTCAAATTCCCTGGCGGCCCAGGGAGGGGCCTGGGGAAGACGGGACTAATGTAGGGACTAATGTACAAGGCCGGGGGAAGTCCTGACGCCAGTCCCCGCCGTGGTGGGGTTGGAACCTGGGGTTGGAGCCTCGCATTGGGAGGAGGGGGGGAGGCCAGGGAGCCGGGGGAAGGGTCTCTGTGCGCAACCGATGGCTGCGGCTCTGGGAGGCGCCTGCTCGGGCTTTAGAGGGTCTAGAGGCAGTGAAGGGAGGTGACTGATTCAGGCCCCTGAGGGGAGCTGGAGGGGAGAGCTGGAAGGGGCAGCTGGCGGGCAGGAGACAGAGCTTCGGGTCCCAGCCCAGCCAGGAATGTGCTTGTGTGGTTTTCAGGGACGTGCATTCATCTCCTGACTCCAGTCTCTGTTTCCCCATGGAAGCAAGGAGGGAGGCTGATTAGACTATTCCTTCTCTTTCTTCCCGAGGACTCTCAACAGGCGGGGGAGAAAAGACATTCCTGCCGTGATGGCGCGCGCGCGCGCGGAGGGGGTGCCTCTCTGTGGCAAGGCCGCCTGTCAGGGCAGGCACCTCTCCTGGCTTGTGGGGGAGGGAGGGGCCGGCAGGCTGGCGGGGTGGGTGGGGCCCTGCAGTGTCAGCCTGTGCGTGGAGTTGCCCACGCCAAGAGCAGGAAAGGGGGTGGTGACTCAGGTGGGAAGGCCTCCCCTGTTCCCCCCTCACCCAGTCACTCAGGAGGGGGAGGGGTGCTCAGAGAGATGGGGAGACCCAGGACCGAAATGCAATCCTGATGTTCTCAGGCCACCCCGTTGGGCTCCTGAGGTCCTGGAATGGCACCTTGGGGGCGCTGCGGTGGGCCAGGGAGGGTAAACCCAGGACAGACCTTCCCCCGGCTGCTCCCCCTGCCAGCGCCAGCCCCTGGTATCTCGCCCTGGCCTGCGCTATTTCTGGCCGGTCCCTATCTCTGTTCTCTCGCTTCCCTGTTTTCCCGTCAACATTCCATCCCCGCCTACCCATCTTACACTGGAGTGTTGCTGGAGCTACCTCTATAATTAAGACCCCCGCCCCGCCCATGGCTGGGCACACACCCAAAGGACCAGACCCAGGCTCTGGGCAGCCTCTGGCCTCCAGGCTTCTCCCCTGGACAAAGGGCGGCAAAAAGGCAGGAGCACCCCTACCTCAGGGCCCGGTACCATTCTACCCTTCTCCTGCTCTGGGGGGAGCTGGTGCCTCCTCCTGCCAGAAGAGTTTGGGGCCCAGAGGCTCCTCTGCAACAGCCGGTGTCTTCTCCGGGCTCAGGGGTCACTCTGAGCAAGTGCCCCCAGCCCGATCCTGAGGGTGGAGGCAGGAGTGTGAATGGAGTCTCATACACATGGATCTAAATGCCTTACAGATCAAGCTAACCAACTGATGAAGAAGATGGACATCCACAAGGAGCTGAAGGGCCAGGACGGAACTAGAATTCTGATCCCTTCTCAGAACACGGCAGTTCCAATAACTGACCCCCGCCTCCCCCAGCCCCTGGACTGTCTCCCCTTTCCCTCGCGTCCTGGCCCCGCCCACTCCCGCCGCAGAGGGCCTCCGGGACACGTGTGCAGATTCCTCCGCTCTCATATCTGTGATGCGTCCCTCCCTCTGCCATCGTTGCCCCTCGTCACCCTTTGCCTGCATGTGCCCGCACGGTGTGTAGTGCTGCTCTCCATCCTCAGGAGGCAGGGCCGGCATACGGGGCCTGCGGGGCCTACAAGCAAGGGCAGGTGCTGGGCAAGGAATTCCAGAATGTCCAGTACCTAGAATGTGGTCTGGAAGGGGAGATGCATGAACTCTGTGTAGGCTTGTTCCCCTGGCCCCGAGCGGAGGGTGCAAGCCCAGGAGCAGCAGTGCGGGGGGGGGGGGGGGGGGGGGGGGGGGCGTCCAAAGGGCAGGAGCCAGGGCGGAAGCCTTTTCTCAGGTCCACAGATGGCTCTCCCCCGGCTGAGAGCAAGCCCATGCTTAAGATGCTTCTTGCCCTGGCTGGTGTGGCTCAGTGGATTGAGCGCCAGCCTGCGAACCAAGAGTTAGTTCACTGGTTCGATTCTCTGCCAGGGCACATGCCTGGGTTATGGGCCAGGTCCCCATTTGGGGACATGTGAGAGGCAGCGGATCGATGTCTCTCTCTCACACCAATGCTTCTCTCCCTCTCTTTCTCCCTCCCTTGCCTTCTCTCTAAAAATAAATTCGTAAGATATATTTCTAAAAGATGCCTCTTGATTTTTTGCATCGCCTTTGATTCCAGCCTGCCGTGGGGACACTCCAGCCGTCTGTTCTCCTGCCCACTGCTGTGACGCCAGGGAGAGCTGCTGCGTGACGAGAAGGGACCGCCATCAGCCTGAAGTTTAGCATTCCATCTGCTCACCGGGTCTCTCTTGGTCGAGGCCGCCATTCCTGGGGCCCGCCTGGGCCCGAGAGGAGAGGAGGGTAATGGGTGTGTGCGTGTGTGCTGGGGAGAGAGCTGACAGGGCTGGCGTTTGCCTATCTGAATCTGTGCCCATGGGTGTACATCCCCGAGGCGTGGGCACGGGCGCCGTGGGCGGATGTTTGTGTGATGTGTGCAGACCTACATCTCTGCCTGCCTGTCTGGGGCTGGGGCCCCTCGCAGAAAAAAGGGCCAGGTCTGAACAGAGCACAGAATCTCTCCCGCATCCTTATATGGCCCAGAGGCTGGTGGAGGGTGGAGGAGGCCCCTGGCCCTTGCTCACCTTCCCCCAGGGAAGTGCCTCCTCCCATCTCTCCCCACCTCCCCTCCCTCACCAATCAGCCCCTCACCCGACCCCTATTTGCCAGTGAATTCTGTCTCTGGAGCAGCTGGGGATGGGCCACTCGATGCTCTTTCCTTCTTTCCTCCGAGGCCCCAGAAAACTGCAAGGTTGAATAAACCAGATGTGTTCTTAGCAGCCCAAGAACTCTGCTTCCACTAAGCGTTGGACAAGAGAAATGATTTTAAACTGCAGAAGTATGAATGCGGGTCAAACACCAGAAGGAACTTGCCTGTGTTAGAGTGAGGAGACAAGGGGGTTCCTAGAGGGGAGGCTGAAAAGTCTCCTTTTCCAGAGATCTGGCGACCAGAGGTCCCTGCCTGTAAAGGCTTGCAGGCAGGGGACTGGGTAAGGTGGTCTTGGGGCCCTTCCTTCCAGTTCACACTACAGAGGAGACTGTGGCCACAGCAACTCTCATCCGACCCCTTATCCCTATCCCTAGGCCCCTCCTCACCCCGAGAGACTGTGTGCCCCATGCAGACAGCTGATGACAGTAAACACTGGTTTCTGATCCCTTTCTGTACCCTCAGTGCCTGGCAGGCACATAATAGGCACTTAATAAAAGTGCAGAGACTTCTTGATCTGGGAGGAGAGGCAGCTCTTATTCCGGTCTTTCCTGCTGCTGGGGCGCTGCTTCCACCCAGCCCCAGCCCCAGCCCAAGCGCTTAGCTCCGAGACCAGCGTGTTGCGGCACGTTCCAGGCTGACAGGCAGGGAGCATTCTGGGAAGACACACACACACACAGGCTTTGGTCTGAAGCCTTATTTCTACCCCTCCACTCCACTCCACTCCACTCCAGCTCCTCCACCCTTTTGCTGTCAATGAGTGCTGCCCTGCCTGTACGCTGGAGTCAGGAGAAAGCCTGCGTCGGGCGTGGGAAGTGTGTCCGTGTGCTGGGTGGGAGTGGGGCGGTGGGCAGGGGAGGGTAGGAGGTGGGAGGGAGGAAGTGACACCGAGCTGGTGGCAGCAGCCTAGGGTTGTGAGCTCTTTTCCTCCCCAGCAGGGGCTGGCCACTGCACTGTGGCAGGGTGGCAAGCAGGGGGGTGGGGCAGGGGTAAGGGAGGGAGAAAGATACTGGGGTAAGCTGGAGGAGGGGGAGTAAGGGAAACAAGACAACGGGCAGGGGTCCTGGCCCTGGCGCGTGGGGTGGTAACGAGTTAGGGCTGCTGATGTCTTCCCAGTCCCCTCCCAGAAGACTTGTTGGGTGGCACAGGCCTTTAGAAGTGAGACTGTTGAGCCACTGCTGCTTTCTCTGGTGTGGAAAGTGGTCAAGAATGCTGCTGGGGTATCTCTACCGAGCCTGTCCTGTGTGCTAGCTTGGGGGTTACAAAGCTCTTCGGAGGAAGGACCCTTCCCTGAACAACCACTCCCCAACATTCCCGTACACACAGCGGCCCAGGTGATCTGTTCACACTTAGCCCTTTGGGAGTCCCTCGAAGGCTGGGATCGTTCTGATTTTCCGTGGCATCAGTGTCTAACCCAGTGCTTAGCATACATTGGTGCTCAATACTTAAGTGTTGGTGAATGAGTGGAGGACCCTTGGCACGCCGTACTGGCACCAGCAAGCATTCAGTCCGTCAACCACACGAAGGAAAGACCGCTGTCTTCTTAAGCTGCCTGTTGGGGAGTGCTTTCTGATAACTAACCCAGAGGGGGCCCCTCTAACAAGGGGCCCCCACCTCATTTCCTTGTATGCCAGCGTTGAGTTCCTTTAGATATGCTGCCTGCCTTTGCACAAACGATTTTCTCTGAATTGCTGCTCTTCTGTCTCTACCCAGAATACTTGTTTCTGCTTTCCCTCCAGCCCCTCCCCAGTGCTGTGACATTTTAGTGTATGTTGTTATTCTCCCAGGAGAGCAGGTGGTTTAGCGGGCCTTGAAATGGGAAGGGGCTCTCGTTGAGGATGTGACATTTTCCAGTGTTGTGACCTCTCTGACCCTCAGTTTCCCTCCCCTTCTTCGAAATGAAGATCATTTTGTTGTGGTAATGATTTTTCAGAGTCGTCATAAGAATTTTAAAAACTCGTATCATTTACTTAAATCCTAACATTTAGCAGTTGTCCAAGCGATTCCCACACACAGCCCTGTGAGAGATACAGCTGATGTACCCATTTTACAGATGAGGAGAAACGGTGAAGATGAAGTAATGCGCCTAAGATGATACAACTACTGAGGGGCCGAACTCAAACCCTGGCGTTTCCATTCTAAATCTCAAGGACACTCCACCTTTGGGGGGGAATCCCAACCCAGAAAAAGCCTATGAAATGCTGTACAGATGTTATTACGACTTTGTGGCAAAGGTGAATAAGCCCACAGAAGCATCATACCTGACGCTGAGTTGGCTGGCCTGTGAAGGCATCTGTCCTTTCCCTTGGCGCCCTCTGACTCACCTGTTGGACAGGTAGGGGGAAGGGGACAATACTGAGTCCTACCTGCTCAGACGTAGGGTGGGGCAAGACACACCCCATTACTCCCATTGGTTCTTTCCTTAGGCTTACTGACAGTGCCTTGCCCAATCAGGAGGAAGTAACCTTATATTTGCCAATAGGTACAAAGTTGGGATGGAACCTTAAATTGGAGGCCGTCCCCAGGGCCGAATGGCAGTCCCTGGGGCCAATGGCCAGTGGATAAACAGAGAAGGCGGTGGAAGAAGATTGGGGGCGAGGCTCCGCCTCTCGATGGGATAGTCAAGCGAGGCAGCCAGTGAGCCCGCGTCAGAGGGTGGGCGTGTCCTTCATGGGCGGAGCTTCGAGGGGGCGAGAGGCGTGGCTTGGCTGTCAGGTCCCTTCGCCTTTTGTTCAGTTACTGAGTTGCTTCCTTGGCCAGAGTCCGGAGCAGCCGCCGCCCGAGCGCGCCGAGCTTAGTTCGCTGCCCGCGCCGGCTCGCAGCCCGGCCTGACCCCTACCCAGCCCGGCCAGGCTCCCAACTCAGGTGCGGACGATCGCGGCTAGTATCGCTGGGGCGAGGGAAGGGCGGCAAGCGGCGGAGAGGCCGAAACCTCCGTCTTAGGGCAGGTGAGGGCGGGAGCCGGGGAACCTCACCCTGCACCGGCGGCAGGGGGCGCGCCGGGGTCCTGGGCGCGGCGACCTTATAAGGGGGCACAAGGCTCGGGCTGAGTGTGCTTGCTGGCCCCGTGAACCCGGGATCTGCGAAGGGCGGGAAGTGGTCTGGGCAGGTGCCTCGGGGATTGCTCCTTCCCCAGGGCCTGCGGAGCTCGCCCGACGCCGCGTCCCTGACTGTCGCCTGACTCTCGCGGGGGAGACTTTGACCTGTCTCGCCTGCGTCCCAGGGCTCATCTGGTTAGGAACGCACTGTTTGGGAAACTTGCTGCAGCTGGTCTCTTTGGGGCCACCCTCACCCCACCTCACGCGTCATCCCTGCTTTCCCTCCCTCTCTACTCCCCCAGGCCTGGGTGGGGCCCTATTGTCTGCGCCCGGTTTGCCCAGCTGTCGGGCCGAGCGCACATTTTCCCAGGGATGCGGGCCCTACCTGCCCAGCAGGTGAGCACTCGGAGTCCAGAGGCCCAGTCCTCCAGCTCCCGGAGCCTCACTGGCCCTGTACCTGCGGCGCCTCCCTGCGCTCCGGTGGGTGCCGGGCTGGGGCTCACCAGCGGATGTGGGGTGGGATGACAGTGGGATTCATGCAGGGCGGCGCTGCGTCCAGCCGGTGTCTGGCACCCGGGTTCGAACTGGGGTCTGGGCGGAGGCATCGTGCACGGGTGGAGAATTCACCCTCCCAGTTTCCAGTAGCCGCGGCTTCCAGAGTGTTGATATGGGAACAGGACTAACCCTCTTTTCTAATCTCTTATTGTAAGGGGGGGAGGGATCACCCAAAACAAACTTTCCAGAAGTATTCATGGTAGCTTTTTCCGGGGGGTTTCCTGCCTCCTTGCCCAGGGTTTACCCCAGGTTTATAGGGTCCTTCTGGGAGCAAGACCCCACCCCCCAGCTAGCCAGGCTGACCCAGGGCCAGTGCTTGCGCTCTGACCCTCTCCCTGCCTCCACCTCCGTCCTGTTTTCTGGGCCTCTGGGGCTTGAGGTGGGGGTGGGGTGGGCCGAAGGGGAAGCAGCTTCTTCCTTCTCTTCCTGCCTCCGGGGACCACCACACCCCCTCACTAGAGGCCTGCGCTGCTGGCTCTCGCCCAAGCTCGGCCCCCTCCCCAGGAATGGGGGTGGGGCAGGGCCGGGCCAAATGACTGTGGTGGTGCAAGCGACTGTTCAGGTCTTTTTTTTTTTTTTCCTACCGGGTCCCCCACGTTACTTAACAGGCTGGGAACTGAGGGCGAACCATGCGGAGCGGTGGGCGTTGATTTCCATTCGGTTTCTGGATTTCAAAGGTGCATTCCTTCTGGAGGTTTCTGCTGTCCTTTCCCCTCCCACCCCTTGTCCTGAGGGAGTCTGATGGGGAAAGTGGGGCAGAAGGAAGGCTGCTGGGGGGGAGGTTTTCCAGGCAGAGCGGTCCGAGCGCCTCCGGGCGCCCAGCTTTCTGAGAGCCTTTCCCCTGGCCAGAGTTGGGGATCTCCACCAAGCTTCCAGGAGTGGTTTTTAAAAATCCGCACCGTGGCCTTTTTGCAGGGACCTGGAGCCCAGCCTCCTTGGGGAACAGAGGAGGGAAATGTGAGAGTCAGGTTCTCCCTCCATCCCAGGGTGAAGGGGAGATCGGGGCTGCTTGTCCTAACTCAGGAAGATCTCACCACCTCTTCCTGTTTGTGGATGAGACAGCAGTGAGGGAGGGGCTGGGGTCAGACCCCCATGGAGTGCCCCGCACCCGGAAGGATCAGGCTTCCTCCCCATCCCACTTCTGCCCTACTTGGGGGTGTACCTGTGGGGAGCCATATGGGCATGGAATTTGGGCACAAGGAACCTGTTTCCCTTCTCCTCGGTGCCGCCAAAGTAGAGGAGGAGGGGAAGGCATTGTAATCACATTGGTTAAATGATTAGTTTAGCTAATCTGGTTTGTGGCTGTGATGAAAAGATAATGCTGAGGAAGGATTGCTAGGATGTGCCTGGTGAGAACTGGCTATTTACTGGGTGGAAGTGGGGCAGGGGGAGGTTGGGTCCAATTAGTCATTTCTTGCTAGATCAAGCCCTAGCTTGGGTGACAAGAGGCTTCCCCCCCACCCCTGCTCCCTGCCCCCAGCTCCACCCCATTCCTTTTGGAGGCTGTTTGGGCTGCCAGGGCCGAGGCTCTGGGAAGGCAGCCTGCAGGAATGGAGGCCGGGGCCGGGGCTGCCGTCTGCGTCCCTCCTGGAGGCCCGTGGGGAAGGTACCAGGGAGGAGGCCACTCCCTGGCCTGGGAAGGGTGAGCAGAGGGGCCACCTGAGAGTGGGATGGGGTGATAGACTCCTGGACAAAAGGGCTATTTCCTCGGAGAGGTGTGACCGTACTGAGCACAGAGATTGGGGCTTGGACTGAGCAGGGTTTGAATCCTGGCTGTGCCACTCACTTAACTCAGGCCTCGGTCACATCACTGTCCCTCCGGAGCCTTAGTGACCTCCTTGGTAGAATGGGGATAATGCTCTCTACCTACCAGCAAAGTACTTGATACATGGTAACTTCAGCAAGGGAGGACTCTGCAGGTACCCAGAACTTTCATTGGCTCTTCTCACTTAATCCTCGTGACTGGCCCTCGGGGTAGGTGTCATTATCTACGGATGAGGACCTGGAAACTCGGGGAAGTTAACTAACTTCCTGGCTGCGCGGCGAGACTGTGAACAGAGCCAAGGCCGGCATGTGGGTTCTCTGGCCCCGAACCCAGGGCCCATCCTGGTGGATCGCCCCGGTGAGGTTCTGGGAAGAGGTTTTCTGCTACCCCCCTTTGGAGAGCCTTTGCTCAGGGGTTTGGGGAGAAGAGACGTCGGGAGGGCCCAGGAAAGGATGTATGGGCGGTGCAGGCAGGGGCAGCTCCGGCAGGTACGGGTGACTCACGCCCTAGCCTCCGGGCGTTCTGAAACCTCCCATTCGGCTCGGTTTTCAGCTCCTGGTGGTGGCAGCGGAGTCTCCTCCAGGCCGGGGTCTGTGGGGCGTGTGGGGACGGGGTTGGGGGAGGGAAGAGGAGAGCAATGGCCCAAGCTGCCGCAGCAGCCTCCTGGCCAGCGCTGGGCAGAACCGTGGGCTGTCCTGGGCTTGCCCCTGTGTAGGAAGTGGGAGTTGCCCGGTGTGCCGGGGGCTGGGCCTCTGCCAAGATAAGGGGGGCGGGGATCGGGGTGCTGCTCCCTGGAGAGTGGGGAGAAATGAGAGTCAGACTTAGGACTGGGCCCATGTCCTGCTGGGTCGCACTGGGCAGTCCTGCCAGACTGGGCGTGGAGCCGGCCGTCTGTCCTCTGCTTCGGGGCCCAGGGGCCTGGGGGGCTGCAGTGTGGGATCGTTTGGGCTGCTGGAGGGCCTTTCGGGTGACGGGGCTGGCGGGGCTTGAAGGAGGGGCTGGTGACACTCCTCTCAGACCTGCCCGGCTCTGGCACCTGTGCCAACTGGGCGCCTGACCCCAGAATGGGCCTGGGAGACAGCGGCTTCCGTGAAAACCTACCAGCACCGGGTGTCTGCTTCCCTCGAGGGCAGGAGGGGACCCCAGGCGTGGGAAGTGTGGATGTTGGAGGAGAGGAGGCTGAGGAGACTTGAAGTGACAGAGGGAATGAGGGAAGAAGCTTAGTCCCGGCTGTTAGCTAGCTACACAGAGGGCGAGGGCCTTGCAATTGTCGTCACCTGTGAGGATACGAGAGCGCCCAATGCTTTTACGGAAGGGACGCGGCCAGACAGGAGGAAGGACTTCCTGTGTGTTAGAGATGAGATCGTGAGTTGAAGAAGAAGGTAGAGAGATGGATGGAGGCTCAGCATTGACTCTTCTCTGAAGAAGATGAGGCAGGGCCCGGTGCGAGCTGGGGAGGCCCAGGGGGGGGTGGGGCAGGCAGCTGTTGCGACCCTTTGGGGTAAATCTGAGGTCTGTTGGGGTCCCTAGGGAAATGCTCAGTCTTGCGCCTTCCAGGAGAAAAGAGACCTGTCCGTGACAGGGGCAGGTGTCCCTGTGCCGCCAGCTGGCCCCGTCACCCCTGGGAAGAGAAAGAGGAGTGTGTCTGGGGCGGGTCATCAGGGTTTGTGTCCCTGCAAGTGAGACCCCGAGGCTTCTCTCCTGGGACCTGGTTGAATCTGGTGGAGGTCTGGGGGTGGGTGGGTGGGGCACGGGCTGCCCCAGTTTCCAGCAACTTCCTTGGCCAGGCCTGACAAGAGACAGTTGGCTGACCAGTCCCCTTTTGCTCAGTCCCCTCCCAGCCCTTAAAGCCCTCGGGGCAGACAGCTCAGCTTTCTGTGACCTGCGGAGTGTGGGTTGGCAGGCCTGCTTGATGTCCTGCTGTGGGGACAGTGGAGTCTTATCTCCGAGGGGTGGAGGGGTGGCAGGCGGAGGGAGAGCTGGGGCCCGCTGGGCAGTGAATATGCTGCTCGTTTGGGGCAGAGGAGGACGTTGGACTCCCCTCCTTCTTGACTGGAACAGGACTGTCTGATCATTGCAAAAACAACGGGAGAGTTAGAAACGTCTACCAGGGGAGAGAAGAAACCCAGGCAGCTACCGCACATATTTTCCCCTTCTCTTTTCTGAGCATCCCTTGTTTCACAGCCTTCGTCTTGGGGATCTCACGCTCAGTGCTCTGTACAGACGACCGAGCTTCAACCAAACCTTTTTCCAAATCCTCACTTTCGCCAGCAAACGCTGAACAGGGGCTAACAGTGGGGTCTTTCCTGCCCTCCCAGGAGAGGGCCAGGCCACCAGCCTTGTAGCGTGAACCTTGTAGCATGAGTCACAGCTGAGGAGTGACACCAACCCCGGGGCCATTGGGCCGCCCAGGCCCCCGAGGTGGGTGGGGTGGGGGG
The DNA here is from genome assembly GCF_004126475.2 of Phyllostomus discolor. Taxonomy (NCBI): domain Eukaryota; kingdom Metazoa; phylum Chordata; class Mammalia; order Chiroptera; family Phyllostomidae; genus Phyllostomus; species Phyllostomus discolor. The sequence goes on along the minus strand of NC_040910.2, from coordinate 106,075,497 downwards.
TAGGCAGGGAGGGCAGCCAGCCCGCCCTTGTGTGTGCAGACACATCACTGGCTTGTCACCGTTTCCTGCGGCTGGGCGAAGTGTTTTTCCACCCCCAGGAGTCCACATTTGGGGTCATCTGCCATTGTGGGGTTTTGCCCACTCAGGTCCCCAGCAGGGAGTGGAGCCCTCTCCGGCGGGGGGGTCTGCAGGTTCCCGGGTCGCACCACCTGGCCTGGCATGTCCCTCTCCTCCAGGTCCCCCCTTCGTCTTCCCACCCTCATGTGTTTGCTTTGGGCAGGAGCCCAGAAGGAAGAAAACAGCCAGCAGCCGGGTCAGCCTGACCCGAGCCCGTCCTGTGGCCACTGCTTGGGTGCCCTCCAGGCAGGAAAGGAGGGTTTTTTGCTCCAGAAGCTCCAGAGGGGCTCCTGTCTTCTCCTGTCCCCAGGGCCGCCCTGGCCGTACCTAGCACCTGTTTCAGTCTCTGTCCCCTTGGCATGACCAGCCTGATGGGGCAGATCACGGCCTGCCAAGGACATCTGACCCGCCGGGGGTTTCCTGCCGGAGCCACCAGTGTGCGGGGAGAGGCCTGGCTGGGAAGCCCCAGCCTGCTGGGGGAGGCAGGGCTCTCCAGCGCAGCAATCCTGTCTGGCTCTGCCCTTCTGCAGAGCCTGTGTCCGTCCCTGCTGCTGGCCAGATCTCAGCTGGAGCCAGAGACAGAGTGGGGGAGGGTGGGGGCTGGTGACCCTGCTGGGCCCAGCCTCTCCCCTGGGGCTGCTATGTGGGGAATGTCCCTGCCTGACCGGCTGACCACCCTGGCTGTGCAAGGCAGCACACGTGACTGGGGAGGCTGGGGAGGCTGGGGAGGCCGGCGGCACAGCGACCCCACCTGGCCTCCCCTCCCAGGAGGTAGACGCTGCACTTAGTCTCCAGCCACGCCACGCCCCACGCCGCCCTCGGGACCCTGGCCTAGGCCTGGAGGCAGTGCCCCTCCTAGTCCTCAGGGTCTGGGTCCCAAAGAGCAGGCTGGCTGCCGGCCACCTTGCCCAGCCCGTCTCTGCTGGCCTCCTCCTCCTCCTCCATTTCTTTGCTTCCTTAATGGAAGGATGCTTGCCTGCGTCTTTCCGGTCCGTAGAGGGCTTCCACGGTCTCTATTGTGTTCAGTCCACACAGCGGTCCGAAGAAGCAGGGTCATCTCCACTTTATAGGTGAGGAGCATGAGGTTTAGGGACAGGGAGTGACGGCCCATGGGCACCCAGCCAGCGGGGGGCCGGAGCCCCTCGCCTGACTCCGTGCTCCCCCACCCTGCCCGCGGCTCCCTGTCTCTCCCTGTCCAAGCCCGTGAGTTGAGTCTGCAAAGGGCGCCAGCCTCTGGCCCCAGGAACCTCCGGGGCCTGCCCAGCCTGCTCTTCCAGCCTCCAACGCAGCGTTTCCCAGCCTGGCTCCCGCCCTGCCGGGCAGCCTGTGCCCAGTTTCCAGGTGTCTTACTGACACTCAGCACCTGCAGCTCCGCCCGGCGGTGCCCGTCACGGACAGTGGGTGCTGGCAGGAGCAGGGGCCTGATGTAGTCTGTGGTGGGAGTTATTTTTAACGCCGGGGCTGGGCCATACTCTGCCGGGACAGCCTTGGGTTCAGGGTGCCCAGTGCCAGCCAGCCTGCTGGACCGGCCGTGCGGAGGAGGAAGCAGGAGCGAAGGGAAAGAGGGATGGCGAGGCAGCCCAGTTGCTTCCTCGCAGGTTCCTCCCCAGTGTGGACTGGCGGGGGGAGGCTCCTTCATGCCACCGCCCCCCCTCCCAGGGCCCTGTCTCCTCTCTTCCTTCCCTCACGCTGCCCCCAACCCCACCCAGTGATCTCTGAGCTGGCCTCTTCCTCCCGTGGTGCCAAGAATAGAGCGCGCCACTAAAACACAAAGGCCCCCCATTCAGCTCCGAAAACCGCCCTGTGTCTGGCTCTGCCCGTCCCTGTCCAGGGCGCGAGGGCAGGGCCCGAGTCTGTCTCGCCCACTTCCACCCTGGCGCTGTCCGGGGGCCCTGGCACGGCTCCTCCGGGTCCGGGGTGGAGGGCGGTGAGACCGAGCTGGGTGCGGCCCGCTCCACCCTGGGAACTGCAAAAACAGCACTTTGAGTGTCTTAGGGGAGGATTTCCCTGGTTCTCCTGGGGAGTAGGTGGGGGAAGGCGGGGCTGGTTGTCCGTCCCGCCTGAGGTCTGACGTCTGTCTTTCTAGCCTTCCCGTTGCAGGAATCTCTCTCCCTCGAGTTGGTGTGTGACCTCTCTGAGTTGCTTTTGCGTTCTGCCCGCCCTCAACTTTCTCTTGTCTGCCACGGCAATCCTGGCTCCTTATTCCTAGAAGCCTGGACACCAGCATTCCCCTGAGACCACCTGGGCCACGCTTCTGTTCACGAAGCGCAGAGAGGAAAAGTAACTGGCCGAGGGCGCTCCTCGAGTTGGTGGAGGAGCTGGGACCAAATCTGGGGTGCCTGATTTCCCAGCCGGGGCTCTGCCTCGAATCCTTGACCTCAGCTGCTGCTTCTCCTCTTGGCAAGGGGGCTCAGCTGCTCCTGCAGCGGTGGGTCTGGCCCTCTCTCCTCCACCCCAGGGGTCCCTCTTTCCCTGGATCCCCCCGTTAGGAGCCAGGGGAGCAGCCCTGGTTCCTGACCCAGGCTAGTCTGCAGTGAGGCTGACCTGCGTTTGAGCAGAGCGCCCCCACGTCCTCCATGTCCAGCCTCAATTTCTCCACCTGGAAAGTGGGAGTCATAAAATGCCTGCCGGGGTTGCTTGGAGGGAAGAATGAGGTTCCTTTGGTAGTCAAGGCAGGGAGATGCCACCCGTCTTAGGACCCTCTGATCTCTGTGAGGACTCTGGCCCCCTGGGGCTGGTGGCCTAGTGGGGGGCTTGCTGAGGAAGTGCCCCTCCCGTGGTGCCCCTCCTGTGGCCAGCCTTGGGCAGCAGGCAGGTGAAGAAGGGATGGAGCCTGTGGTTCTGGGCGAGACCTGCCAGCCCCGGACTGGAAGCACCAGGGGTGGGCAGTTGCCTCTGCAGGGGCGGGGGGCTTTTCCGACTGTGGTGGTGGGTGGGTGTTTTGACGATCAGGCCTGGGGATGCCCAGCTTGTCCCGAGTGGACTGGGCAGGGGCTCGCCGTCCAGGCGCTGGCTCAGCCGTCCTTCTGGCCGAGGGGTGTTTATTCACAGCGTTAGTGCAGCTTATTTCCCGAGGCCGCTCCACCTTCCTCCTCCTGGTTCCCTGACGGGCATGCGCCTCCCCAACTCTCCTGTGTTCCCTCTCTGCGGGGAGGGCAGGGCGGTGTGGTTGCGGGACCCGGGGGCTCCCCCTGAAAGCCACACTCGGTCCGTGCCTGGGAAGCGGCGGGCACATCTGGCGGCACCCAGCCGGCTGTCTGGTGTTCCGGGCCTGCTTCTGTTCGGCAGCCCGAAACTCTGAGTCACGCCGGGTGATGCGGTGGGGGAGGGGAGGCGGGGCTGGGAGCCGCTCGGACTCCTGCCGCTGCCTGTTCCAGGTGTGCTCCGGGCTGGGGAGGAGCCAGGCATCACCATAAAAGGCAGTGAAACCTGAAGGGCCCTTTGTCATCCTTTTCTCTGGGCGGGTGGCCCCAGCCGGGCGTCCCTGGGAGGACAGATCCCTGGTGATCTTGGCTGCTGGGGTGGGGCCAGGCTGCACCGGCCATCCCGCCCTCGCTCTCACCCGGTCCCCCCACCACACAGTGGGTGTGAGGTGCTGGGTGCTGCCCGGCCTCGGGGTGGACCAGCCCGTGGTCTTTTTGCCCACGGAGGCCACACTGGGCCTGCAAGGCTGCAGACTCGGGTGTCACTCGTGCTTGCGCCTGGTCCCGGCTCTGCCATTGCCGTGCCCTGCCCCCTCACCTGGTGGAGCCTCAGCCCCCACACCTGTGCGTGAGCGAGCAGAGCGTGCGTTTAGAGACCCTCTTGTGAGGATGGTGCGTTGGTGGAAGGTCCAACACCAGGTCAGCCCCCCCTTGAGCCTGGCTTCCCTGACAGGGAGCCGGACCGCAGGTGGGGAGTCGCCTTCCTGGGACAGGACAGGGCCCAGCTCTTTGTTACCCTCGAGTGGCCCCAGTCTCTGCAGAGAGATGAAGGGGTGCCTGAATGACAGCGACCACCCCCAGCCCGCCCCGCTCCTCATCCCTGGCCTGGGCTCGAGGAGGCCAGGAGGTGTGCAGACACCTGTGGGGGAGAGGCGGTGCTGACACACGGCCACTGTCCCCAACATCTGTCACCACTGTGAGCTAGGCACCATGCAGGGTCCTTTACAAATATGGTCCTCATGACAACCTGCTGGGGAGGTGGTGCCACCCCATTTCACGGATGGGGACACTGAGGCTCAGCGGGCAGGTGGGTCACCCCGGTAGTATGTGGCTGAAATTTGAAGCTGTCGGTGGGACTCAGAATTCTGGAAAAGGTTTCCAGGAGCTGGGGTGCTGCAGAGACGGGGAATCGCAGGCCCTGGGGCTCTGGGGTCACTTGCCGTCCCGCACCTTCTATGGAAGTGAGATCCTGTGAGATCCTAAGGGATCCTGGGTGCCTCTGGCTGCTTTCAGCGGCCTCCCCAGCGTCCCAGAGAAAACCTTCCCACTGCTTCCCTGTCCGACCAGCCGGCTCCTGGCGCAGTGACCTCGCCTCCAGCAGCCTTCCCAGGGGGCCCCCGTGGGTGCGGGGGTGGTCTGCACTGTTGGAGGCCTTGAGTGCTTTCTCCTCTGGGAGTGTTGGGAAGGGTCAGCAAGGTGTGGGGGAGACCAGGGCTGGGTTGGGGCATCTAGCCGCCGTGTGGTTCCCCCCATCCTGGCTGGCGGTCAGAGATGCAAGCCCAGGACTCACGCGTGGGCATCCTTCCCCAGGCCTGGTGCCCTTCTGGCCCCCAGCTCCCTCACCGCAGCCCACTGGGGCCCTTGGGCTTGCCCTGGGAGTAAGGGGCAGTGGGCAAGCCCAGGGCTGAGCCAGCCAATGGGATGCCCCAGTGGGGGCCAGCTGATTTCTCGCCCCTTCTTTGCGTCCCCAGCAGCTACCATGGATGTGATGAACCTGATCGAGCAGCCCATCAAGGTGACGGAGTGGCAACAGACATACACCTATGACTCGGGCATCCACTCGGGCGCCAACACCTGCGTGCCCTCGCTCAGCAGCAAGGGCATCATGGACGAGGAGGAGGCCTGCGGGCGCCAGTACACCGTCAAGAAGACCACCACGTACACCCAGGGCGTGTCTCAGAACCAAGGTCGGGAGCCCGGGGCACTGGCCCTTGGGAGTACTCCAGCAGAGTGCTGGGCCCTGCAGGGGGTTCGGGGTAGAAGGAGGCGGACTTTAGGGCCTCCCGGTCCGAAGGGAGAGGCACCGCTGCCTTAGGTTGCCCCCACCTGGGAGGCAGGCAGATTCCCCTCGTGAGCCTCTAGAATGGAGGGGACGGGCAGGTCCTGCCCACCCGTCTGAAGGAAGGAAGAGAAGAGACACTGTTTTTGCCTTCTGCCCATTTACGGAATGATGAGGGGGTGTCACCTTCGCCCTCCGAAACCCAGGGGCTGTAGAAAGGCGTCATCCCTTTATTCTAGGACTTTCGAGGTTGGCGGGGAGGCAGAGCGCCAGCCCTCAGGGGGCCCCCAGTGTGGGAGAGGAGGTGCAGTTCTCAGGCCCTGAGAGTGCCCGGTGGGGGGCGGGGAGGAGTCAAGCCCGGCATGTGCAGCGTGCTGACGTGGAAACGGGCCAGGGCCCGCCGGTGCAGTGACCGAGCCAGCCCCGGGGCCCAGGGACACGGACGCCCCACCAGCAGGCAGGGGGGAGAGCCAGGTCGAGGTCTCCTCCCCGATTAATTGGAGGGCGGAAACCCTGCCTCCCTCTCCCCGGGGCGCCTGGACACCGGCCAGGGCAGGGCTGCTTGGGGAGCCTGGGCGGCTGTTTGTGGGACTCCCGGGCCCACCCGGGAGGCGGCACCCGGAGTCTGGGCTAAGGACCCAGTTCCCGCTTTCTGAAACCGGCCGTCCTGGCTTTCCCTCCGGTCCGCTGTACGTCACTGGGTGTCTCCTGCCTCCGGGCCTGGATCTGCTTGTCCGTGTGATGGGGGACTTGCCTCCTTTGGGGATGACGAGAGTATAATTAGCATCAGGAGATTTCGGGGGTGAAGAGAAGCAGGTTGTCTCATCTGACCTTGACCCAGTGGTTAAGGGCGGGGCCCAGAGTGGAGGTTTGGGCTCCGGAGTCAGATTGTCTGAGTTCAGATCCCAGCTCGGGTTCCTATAACCTCTCTGTGACTCAGTTCTTCCATCTATAAAGTGGAGATAATAATAGTACTTACCTTGTAGAGTTGGAAGATTAAATGAGAAAATACAAGGAAAATGCATAATTCACTGCCAGGTACATAATACGTACTCCAAAAGTGTTAGCTGTGCCCGGCCTGCTAATAACAGTGATCACCAACGTGTTTGCAGTGGGACGGGCCAGGCACACGAATCCTTTCCAGGGCAGTTCACGGCTATTATCTCATGTAATTCTCATAAGAATCCCCTGCGGTAGACAGAACAGATGGTGTTCTCACAGATGACCTGATTGAGGCGATGGTGACCTCCCTGAGGGCACTGGGCAGAGGCAGCATTGTAGGTGGCGTGCTGGGCCTTTGGTCGCGGGCTGGGAGGCAGCCCGGAGAACCCCGGGGGGACTCTGCGCTCCCGCCCTGCTCCCCTTCTCGGCCTCTTCTTGGCCTTCGGCAGCTCAGGCCATGTCCGTTGGCCCCTAGGTGACCTGGAGTACCAGATGTCCACCACGGCCCGAGCCAAGCGGGTGCGGGAGGCCATGTGCCCTGGCATGGCAGGGGAGGACAGCTCGCTACTGCTGACCACCCAGGTGGAGGGCCAGACCACCAACCTGCAGCGGCTGGCCGAGCCGTCCCAGCTGCTGAAGTCGGCCATTGTACACCTGATCAACTACCAGGATGATGCCGAGCTGGCCACCCGGGCCCTGCCGGAGCTCACCAAACTGCTGAACGATGAGGACCCGGTCCGTGAGGGGGGCCTAGCTGGGGTGGGGGCAGACGGGAGGGAGAGGACAGGTGTCCACAGAGGGGAGGGTCCTATCTGGGACAGAGGGAGGTCATTGACCCAGAGCCCCATGAGCAGGGAGAGCTTGACCTGGATCCCCACGAGCTTTGTGCAGGGGTTCCCTGCTGGTCACCTCCCTCTCACAGTGGCAGCTGGAGCTGGCGGGTCTGCTCACTCCCGTCCTCGCGTCCGCCCCTCCAGGTGGTGGTGACTAAGGCAGCCATGATCGTGAATCAGCTGTCGAAGAAGGAGGCGTCTCGGCGGGCCCTGATGAGCTCTCCCCAGCTGGTGGCCGCTGTGGTGCGCACCATGCAGAACACCAGCGACCTGGACACGGCCCGCTGCACCACCAGCATCCTGCACAACCTCTCCCACCACCGCGAGGGGCTGCTTGCCATCTTCAAGTCTGGCGGCATCCCCGCCCTGGTTCGCATGCTCAGGTACCTGCACTGTGCTCGCGGCGGGGGCCCAGACTCTCCCTGACCTGGCCTCCCCCTCCCTTCCCTGGGCGTCCATACGACATTCATTGAGCACCTACTATGTGCCAGGTGCAGAACCGCAGCCAGTCTCGGTGCTTAGCTGGTCGTGTCACGAGCAGGTTAGGGCAGGGGGTGTCTGCAACTGTTCAGACCTCCAAGAAGCTGTCCAGTCTTACTAGCAGGGTTGATGGACGAGCGGAGTTCGGCTGTTGTAAGTGAAGGGAAGAGTAGTCCAGGGGAGGGAGCAGCGGGTTCCCTCGCCACCTTTATCTTTCTGGCCTCGCCATGTGTATTGGCCTCAGCCCCGTGCTGGGTGGCGAGTTCCTTGAGGGCAGACTCCGATCTTACTCCCTTCTGAGCCCCTTGCCGGCCTCTCTGGCATGTGGCTTCCATGTAGTGGTTACTGTACATCGTAGGGGCAGGTATCAAGGGGACCTACTCTCTGCCCAGCTGCAGGCTGGGAGCCTAGGAGCAGGAGGGGTCGTGGTCCCCGTGGGGAGAGGACAGGTGCTGCATGCCCCGTGCGTAAAGGTGGGCCGGGCGCAGGGACGATGAGATGTTAGCAAAGGGCGGTTTCCATGGGGGCGCTGGTACCGGAGAAGGCTTGCGGGTGGGGTGGCGGCCTACACTGATGTCAGGCCCCCGGGACCCGACTCACCCGAGCCCCCCTCTACCCGCCACCCCAGCTCCCCCGTGGAGTCGGTCCTGTTCTACGCCATCACCACGCTGCACAACCTGCTGCTCAACCAGGAGGGCGCCAAGATGGCGGTGCGCCTGGCCGACGGGCTGCAGAAGATGGTGCCGCTGCTGAACAAGAACAACCCCAAGTTCCTGGCCATCACCACCGACTGCCTGCAGCTGCTGGCCTACGGCAACCAGGAGAGCAAGGTGGGCCCCCTGCCGGGACTCGCGGTCCCCCGTTCCGGCCCTTCTGTCCCTCGGCGGCCTCAGACCGCCGCCTCCTGACCGCTGTCAGGTTAAATATGTATGTACGTGCGATTATTGTACTACATAGCTATTTTGAGGACAAGGAAAAGAAAAAAAAAAACATTGTCCTCCCACAGCCGTTGTTATTTTGATGAGCTCCCTCCGTGCTGTCCTGTGGGCATCTTATACTCGCTGTCGTCACAGCAGCTATGTAACTGCATTCATTTTCTACGGGACACGAAACACGTTTTTTGGTTGTATTGTCCTCGAAATCACCCTCTGTGACGGCAAATAGCATTCCATTCCATGGAGGCCCCAGATTTTATTTCGAGGGAAGGCATCTGAGTTGCTCCTGCTTCCCCACCTTCGTAAACAATGCTGGAACGAGCATCTGTGGGCACGGAGCTGTTCCCAAAGGGCGGAGACTTTTTCATCAGCGGGGCTAACGCTTTTAGTATTTGTAGGTTTTTATCCCTATTGGCAGACGGCTTTCCAAGCTGATTGCGTTATTCACAGTGTCATCAGTGGTGATGTTTTTTTTTTTTAATGTATAATTACGAGCTTTTATTTATTTATTTATTTTTAGAGAGGGAAGGGAGGGAGAAAGAGAAAGAGAGAAACATCAATGTGCTGTTGCTGGGGGGTCGTGGCCTGCAACTCAGGCATGTACCCTGACTGGGAATCGAACCTGCGATGCTTTGGTTCGCAGCCTGTGCTCAATCCACTGAGCTATGCCAGCCAGGGCGGTTTTTTTGTTTTGTTTTGTTTTATAAAGCCTCTTTCACCTGACAGCATTTTATTTATTTACTTATTTATTTATTTATTACAGATTTTATTTATTTATTTTTAGAGAGGGAAGGTGGGGAGAAAGAAAGAGAGAGAGAAACATCAATGTGCGGTTGCTGGGGGCTGTGGCCTGCAACCCAGGCATGTGCCCTGGCTGGGAATTGAACCTGCGATGTTTTGGTTCGCAGCCTGCACTCAATCCACTGAGCTACACCAGCCAGGGCAGTGGTGATGTTTATCAGCACACTTTTGCCTCGTCCTTGCCAGCATTGTTTTCAAGGTTTTGGCTTATTTAATAGTCACAGCATCTCTTCAGGTCTCAGCTGACGTTCGGTAACGGCAACTCCGTCGGCCCCCTTTCCCTTCCTTGTTCGTCGTCGGGTTCCCTGTCCATCATGCACTCATGCTCCTCCCCCGCCCCTCACAGCTCATCATCCTGGCCAATGGAGGGCCCCAGGCCCTTGTGCAGATCATGCGCAACTACAGTTACGAGAAGCTGCTCTGGACCACCAGCCGCGTGCTCAAGGTGCTGTCGGTGTGCCCCAGCAACAAGCCCGCCATCGTGGAAGCTGGTGAGGAGCATGGCAGCCCGTGGCGGGGGCCCACGGGGCTGGGAGGGCCAGGGTGGGGCCTGGTCCAGTGGCCTGGCTCAGTTAGCTGTGCTCACCTGTGCTCTCCTGTGGCTGACGTGACCCCTGTCCCCCACCCCAGGTGGGATGCAGGCTCTGGGCAAACACCTGACAAGCAACAGCCCCCGCCTCGTGCAGAACTGCCTCTGGACCCTGCGCAACCTCTCGGATGTGGCCACCAAGCAGGTGAGGAAACAGTTCGGGCCTGGGTTCGCCTCTTCAGCCCCCTCGTCCTCCTGCCTGGCCGAGTCCAGCCTCCAGGCTAGGTCTGACCCTAGGGGCCGAGGGAGGCCTCAGGCCTCTGAATCTTGCCCTGTTGTGGCGGAGGCTGGACGTGCCCCGGAGGCCCTCACCCCTTTAGCTTGCGGCTCTGTTCTCTGTTAGGGACTCGGGAAGGGGAATCAGTGAAGGGGGCTGCTTCTCTAAGCTGGGTTCCGGGTGGCTCCAGGGGAACAGCTTTGACCTAGACTCTGGAGCACGGGGAGCAGCAGGGCGCTAAGACACAGCTTGGAGGCCCCAGTGGCCAAAAACACAGTTTAAGGGGGAAAAAAACAGTTTCAGGACAAGTCTCTTGGTCCCTCCTTACAACCTATCCTTCCTAAGAGCCCCGGCCACAGGCTGTTTCATGAGCACCGGCTGCGTGCTGGCCTCTCGGGCATTGTCTCGGTCGCCCCTCCCAGGACCGGAGGCAGAGCGTGGGATGGGTTGCTCAGATGGAGAAATGGAGGCTCGGGGAGTTAACTAAGGCCCTCGGTCGCAGCTGAGAAACGGCAGAGTGGGGTGTGAACTCAGGCCTGTCTGTGCCCAGAGCCTACACGTCGCTCTCTCCCCTCCTCCCCGGGAGAAGTAAGGCTTCCCGAAAGCCGACTGGCCTGGGGATCACTGAGGGGGCAGGTGTGAAGACCCAGAAAGATGGAAGCATGTAAAAATGGGTTGGCTGGGCCACTGACTCCTGTGGCCTCCTCCTTAGTCTCCTCCTGGCCTAGGGGCCGCTGCCCTTGGCCTGAGTGAGGTTCTGCCTGCGAATGAGCATTCAGAGGAGGAGCCGGGGGTTGGAGGGAAGAGCGTGGAGCTTAGAGACAGGCCTGGTTTCAGATCCAGTCCGCCAGCTGTGGGTCCGAGGGCAAGTCACACAATCTCGCTGAGTCTCACTCGCCCACAGGGGGGCGCTGCTCTCACAGGCATTGGCAGGATCGCAGGGATGAAGGTGCCTTGGCACAGAGGCGGGGTCCATTGCCTGTCACCTGAGTGGACTTCAGACCTCCGCCTTGACTCCGCCCCCGCCCCACCCCCAACTGTCAGGTCCTTTCTCTCCGCTGGGCCATACTTGGGAGCCGTTAGGAGTCCCTCTCACTGCCTTCCCCCAACCCTAGGAGGGACTGGAGAGCGTGCTGAAGATTCTGGTGAACCAGCTGAGCGTGGATGATGTCAACGTCCTCACCTGCGCCACGGGCACGCTGTCCAACCTGACGTGCAACAACAGCAAGAACAAGACGCTGGTGACGCAGAATAGCGGCGTGGAGGCTCTCGTCCACGCCATCCTGCGCGCCGGCGACAAGGACGACATCACGGAGCCTGCCGTCTGCGCTCTGCGCCACCTCACCAGCCGCCACCCCGAGGCCGAGATGGCCCAGAACTCCGTGCGCCTCAACTATGGCATCCCGGCCATTGTCAAGCTGCTCAACCAGCCCAACCAGTGGCCGCTGGTCAAGGTACGGCTGGGGGTTAGGGCGGGGAGGGAGCGCTCTGCAGTCGGGATTAGGTACCGTAGACAAAGCTGCTGTGACAGAGAGGCCCTGGGAGGGAAATTCGTCCCTCTCTCATGGAATGGTTTAGACCTACCCCAGAGGCTTTGCTCCTGAGAGCCAGGATCTGTTTTCTTGTAGTTCAGCCATCCCCACTGGCTTGTGAGCTGTCTCATGAAACAGGTTTTCAGTGGATTGAGCGCGGGCTGGGCACCAAAGTGTTGCAGGTTCGATTCCCGGTCAGAGGACATGCCTGGGTTGCAGGCCACAGCCCCAAGCAACCACACATTGATGTTTCTCTCTCTCTTTCTCCCTCCCTTCCCTCTCTAAAAATAAATAAATGCAATCTTTTTTTTTAAAGATTTCATTTTTATTTATTTTTAGAGCAGGAGGGGAGGGAGATAGAGAGAGAGAGACATCAATGTGCGGTTGCTGGGTGTCATGGCCTGCAACCCAGGCGTGTGCCCTGACTGGGACTCGAACCTGTGACACTGATAAATACAATCTTAAAAAACAAAACAAAAACAAAACAGTTTTTGATTTGGTAGGCTTTGGTGGGGGTGGTGAGATTCTGCATTTTTTTTTCTTTTAAAAAATGTTTTATTTATTATTAGAGAGGGGAAGGGAGAGAGAAAGAGAGGGAAAGAAGCAGCAATGTGTGGTTGCCTCTCAAGCGCCCCCTACTGGTGACCTGGCTCACAACCCAGGCATATGGCCTGACTGGGAATTGAACCTGCAACCCTTTGGTTCATAGGCTGGCACTCAATCCACCGGGCCACAGCAGCCAAGGCAGATCCTGTGTTTTCTGACAAGCTCCTAGGTGTTGCTGCTGGTCCACAGAGCTCACTTCTTATTGGAGAGGGTCTGAACAAGAGAGCTGGGCTCACAGCAGTGGTTGAGCTGTGTCATTCTGCCCAATGCATTTTGGTCCCAGGAACATGGGAGGCTGGAAGTGACCAGGAAGTGGGACACGTTACTTTAGCCCACACCCTGGAACTTGGTCATTTGGCTACATGTAGCGCAAAGAGACTAGCAATGTGTCAGAGGACCATGAGTCTGTTAGCTCAGGAGTGATGCTAAAAAGGACAAGGGATTGAGAGGATTCTGGGGGATATCAAGTACCTGCCACAGGGAGTCCTGGGTGTGAAGGGGCGGGGCCTCCTCAGGAGAGCCAGCTGGCACTGGCTATATTTTAGACAATTGAACAGGATAGAGAAAAATGACCGTAACTGATGATGTATATATATATTTTAAGATTTTATTTATTTATGTTTAGAGAGGGAAGGGAGGGAGAAAGAGAGAAAGAGAGAGAGAGAGAGAGAGACAAACATCAATGTGCGGTTGCTGGGGGCTGTGGCCTGCAAATCAGGCACGTGCCCTGACTGGGAATCAAACCTGCGACGCTTTGGTTCGCAGCCCGAGCTCAATCCACTGAGCCATGCCAGCCAGGGCATGATGTGCATTTTAAAAAAATTCATAGACTGAAAAGGGCAGCTCGTGGCCCCTCGTTGGGCTTGGCGCCTGCTGCAAGCCCGAGGTGCGGAGGGGTTTGCATCCCGACCCAGCAGCTGACTGAGAGGAGACCGTGGCAGCTCCTCTGCCCTGTGCCCATGTCCCCGTCGCTCAGTGGCTCACACGGCTTTCATCCCTGTCCCCCAGCTTCATGTTTTGAGGATCAAATTAGATGATAAATTGCCTTGCAAGACCCTGAGGGGCCCTGGGAGGCCAGAGTGCCTGCTGGGAGTCGGGGGACCCTGGGGAGGAGAGTGTGGCCCTGCTGGGGATGGATTGCTGTGTGAGCATCCCCAAGGGAGGAGGCTTTGGGCTCAACCGTAGCGAGGTCTCCCTGATAATCAGGGTTTGGGAACTATCAGAAAAGCAAGTATGGCTCGTGTCTCTGGGGGCGGGGGTAATGAGGGGGTGAGGGTAAGAGGGTCAGGGCATGGGGGCTGGCAGAATGTTCTGGAATAGAGTATCATTTTTTTTAAGATTTTATTTATTTATTTTTAGAAAGGGTAGGGAGGGAGACAGAGAGAGAGAGAGAGAGAGAGAGAAACATCAATATGCGGTTGCTGGGGGCCGTGGCCTGCAACCCAGGCATGTGCCCTGACTGGGAATCGAACCTGCGATGCTTTGGTTTGCAGCCCTCGCTCAATCCACTGAGCTATGCCAGCCAGGGGCTGGAATAGAGTATCATTTTAGCAGGGGCTATTAGAGTTAGACAGATGGGAATTCACAGATCCTATCGAATAAGGGACACGGGCTGGGGTGGGCTCATTCTCTGGAGACTTTCCAGCGCATCCATGTCCAGCCTGGGGGGGACAGAGAAATGGCAGGGCAGGAGGAGATGATGCTGGGAAACTGAGGTCCTCCAGACACCCCAGAAACAACCCTGGTTGTGGTCCCTTTTCTTGCCAGGCAACCATCGGCCTGATCAGGAATCTGGCCCTGTGCCCGGCCAACCATGCCCCGCTGCAAGAGGCAGCGGTCATTCCTCGCCTCGTCCAGCTGCTGGTCAAGGCCCATCAGGATGCCCAGCGCCACGTGGCTGCAGGCACCCAGCAGCCCTACACGGTGAGTGGGCTGGTGGTGCCTGTGGCCGCCCTCCCTGGGGGCAGGATGGCCTCTGTGTGGACGTGCGTGCACGCGAGTATGTACACTCGGGGAGGCAAGTTACAACCGATGCCCCTCTAAGGACCAGCGAGGTTTTGTCAGACTGTTGGGGGCTGTGAGGTCACGTCCAAGGGCCGCCTGTCGCCACGCCTCAATGCCCCCTCTTGTGCAGGATGGCGTGAGGATGGAGGAGATTGAGGAGGGCTGCACTGGGGCCCTGCACATCCTCGCCCGGGACCCCATGAACCGCATGGAGATCTTCCGGCTCAACACCATCCCCCTGTTTGTGCAGGTGAGTCTGGGCAGGCGGGCAGGAGGGGTCCCCCTGGCCCCGGCCCCTCCTTGCCAATCCCCACTGCTGAGCTGGGAAGGTTGGCAGCCACGGGTCAGGTGACTGATGTGGAGTGGCGATTGTTTTGCTTTTAGCTTTTCTTTTCTCTTTTCTTTTCTTTTCTTTTCTTTTCTTTTCTTTTCTTTTCTTTCTTTCTCTTTCTTTCTTTCTTTCTTTCTTCTTTCTTTCTCTCTTTCTCTCTGTCTTTCTCTTCTTTCTCTCTTTTCTTCTTTCGAGTATCCGTGTGAACTCACAGATCTTAAGGAAAAGTTTTTTAGTGCTTCCTATGTGAAGCATCTAGGAAATGCCTCACGCTACGTTGGCTGGAAAGATAGGGTACACAGATGACTGAAATACACCAACGTGTTGACAGAGGCTGTGTCTGTCTGGGTGGGGATTTGTGGCTGGCGTTCTTTTCCGTGTCTTCATGCTTTTCTTAGACTCTCTGCGCTTTCTAGTACGAGCTTGGGCTGCGTCCAGAAAGGGGAGGCAGAGACGGGCAGGACTCTGCGGTGCGCCGCCCGCCGGCCTCACCCCGCCCCGCGCCCCCTCCCCCCAGCTCCTGTACTCGCCGGTGGAGAACATCCAGCGCGTGGCCGCTGGGGTCCTGTGCGAGCTGGCCCAGGACAAGGAGGCAGCTGACGCCATTGACGCGGAGGGGGCCTCGTCCCCGCTCATGGAGCTGCTCCACTCCCGCAACGAGGGCACTGGTGAGCGGCTGTGCTGGGGCCAAGGGGGCGAGGGAGGGGGCTGGGCCTTGTGTCCCCATCTCTGCCCCCGCCCCCCTGAGCCTGGGCGGAGGCGCGTGCCTGACGGGGCCTTTCCCCTCCGCTCAGCCACCTACGCGGCAGCTGTCTTGTTCCGAATCTCCGAGGACAAGAACCCAGACTACCGCAAGCGCGTGTCCGTGGAGCTCACCAACTCCCTCTTCAAGCACGACCCGGCCGCCTGGGAGGCCGTGAGTGTCCCGGGTGGGCTGGGGGCGGCACTTTCATGGGGGCGCCTGCCATCCTGGCAGCGTTGTAGGTTTTTATTTCTCAGTGGGATCGTTCAGGACGATTCTCAGGAGGTGGGACGAGCAGGTTGAACCGCCTATCTGGTTTTGACCAACCCAAGTGGCAATTTAATTTTGCTTGCACTGATATAAAGTGTTGAGGCAGGACCTGGCCTGCAAACCAGGCATGTGCCTTAACCGGGAATCTAACTGGCGACCTTTGGGTGCGCAAACCAGTGCTCAACCCACTGAGCCACACCAGCTGGGGCCTGGCAGTCCTTCTTGTCTTGTCCCCTCCACTCCCCTCCCCAGGGCTGTTATTCTGTGGGTGCCCCGAAGCATGATTGGTGGGACCCTCCCCCCTGGTGAGGTGCCTGAGGAGAGGAGTTGATGGGGTACTGAGTAGCCCCGTTTCATCTTCTGTCCCCTCACGGGGCCTTGGCTTTCCCCTCAGCCCCCTTTACAGAAGCCTCTCTAGCCGCCCACCCGCAGCCCTTGTGGTCTCCACCCTCCCCCACCCCTCCCCTCAGTGTCTCTCTGTCTCCTTCCTCAGGCCCAGAGCATGATCCCCATCAATGAACCTTATGCGGACGGTAAGCGGGTGCAGAGTTCTTTCTCAGGGCCCTGGGGGCGGGGCGGGGCACGGGCGTGTGAGTGGGGGGTACTGTGTCTCCAGGGCCAAAGGCCCATGGCGGCTACCGTTTAGCACCCACATGAGCTCCTGCGCAGGCCCCCCTGACGTGGAGTTTAGGGAAGCGGGTCAGGCCCACCGGGGTCAGGCAGAGGTGGAGGAGGCGGCTGAGGGCTGCCCAGGCCACCCACCGGGTGGCCTGCGGACCCTGGACAGAGTCCCCCTTCTCCTTCGCAGACATGGATGCCACCTACCGCCCCATGTACTCAAGTGACATGCCCCTGGACCCCATGGAGATGCACATGGACATGGACGGGGACTACCCCATCGACGCCTACAGCGATGGCCTCCGGCCCCCCTACCCCACTGCGGACCACATGCTGGCCTAGCCAGCTTGACCTCGGTGAGGCACTTCCCGCTTTGCAGCCCCCCGCTCGTGTCCGTGGGCCTCCGAGATGCGCTTTCCCTCCCCTCCAGGACCTCCTCCTCCTCCTGGAGGCCCTCTCACGTGTCTGTCGGAACTCTGGCTCCTTGTGGGAAAGAAGGAGTGTGGGGCCTTTTGCTGTTGAGCTCCCCCAAGGGAGTGTGCCTTGGCCTGCCTTAATTCTTGTATCCTTGCTGGGACCCAGAGTCCTGCCCCTTCAGTGGGCGGTGGGTGGGTGTCGTGAGAATGGCACAAGCTTCTAGGGGACCCGGGCCTGTCCTGAACCCTCTGTGTCTGTCCCCCCCACCCCCCCAGGTGTGGCTCCTCATCTGAGAGACTCTTGGTGCAGACGATGGGGCAAGACAGCAAAGTGCCTGAGCCTGGGGGACCGGGGCCGTGACTTCCTGCCGAACCCCGAGCCTCCGTAGGGTCTTTCTTGGGATGGTGACACGCTCCTGCTTTTCTCTTTTGGGCTGTGGGTCAGTGGCGGCCCGACGCCCCTCCCCAACCCTGTGGCCCTGCCACTAAAGCTTTAGATTCCGTCCCCCAGCAATGCCCCCGTCCCTGCCCTGGCTGCCTGTCTCCAGCTGCCCGGGCCCACAGGGCTCTGGTTCCTTCTCTGGGTCTGATTTTCTCACGAAACTCCGCCTGACCAACTGTCCTGAGCCCCTAGGGTCTCCAGCATCCAGGTTCAAGGCCCAAAGCCCCAGAATCCAAAGCTCCTCTTGCAGGGGCTGCTGTCCAGGGAGCTGGGGCAGTGATGTGGAGAGTGAGTCCCCCACTCTAGGACCCTGCCTGCCTCTCTCCCCAGGATGCCCGTTTGGCTTTGGCCCCCTCCCAGAGTTGGGGGGGGGGACTCCGGGGACAGCCCCCTCACACCCCCGTCCTGCCCACACGACTGCCCTGCCTGACCTGAGAAGTGCTCTTGGCTGACCCCTCTGGTGTACGGTGAGGGGCTTTCTCCTCCCTTCCTCTTTCAACCCACCCCCCAACCTCTTGCACATGGATAGGGGGGCTGGGAGAGGTCCCTGCGGAGAGTTTTATTATCGCTTTATGTTTTTGGTTATTGGTTTTTTGTATAGACCAAAGCAATGAAAATAAAACTAACACACAGATCCAGTGGAGGCTGTTTGGGGGCCATAGGGTGGGGGGAGAAGGGGGCTTTCTCAGCAGCTTCGTGGCCTCCTCAGCCGGATCCCAAGTGTCCTCACGGCCACCTCGTTTGTGGGAAAGACACCGAGAGAGGAGGGTCGGGAGAGAGGAACATCTAGGAAGACAAAGTCGATTTGATTTAATACAAACCCATAGGGCTCCAACTTGGAGTCTTAGGAGGCTTAGAGGAGCTAAGAGATGACCTGCAGGGACACCAGGCCTTATTCTTGACTGTGGGCCGCCCCTCACTGGCCCCTCAGCCTCCAGCCCTGTGCCCTCCGGCCTGAATGTACATTTGGTGGATCGCTCCTGGGCGTAACCCTCCCTGTGGCCCGTGGCTTGGAGTCCAGGCCCCGCTGTGGTCTGCGTGGTCTGCGGTGGGCGTGCCCCAGCCCCTGCCCACTGGCCCCGCCCCCTCACCCAGCGTCCTCCCCATTGGTTCTTGCTTCCTGATTTTTGTCCGAGCTGTTCCCTCTGCCTGGAAGGCCCTCACCTGCTCACCCATTGGGATCCAACACAGCCCTTGCTGCAGGACCACCCTGCTGCCAGCCAGACGGAGCTGCTGCCCTTTCTCTGCTCCGTGGTGCCCTGTGCGTGGCCATCATTCCACTTGTCACGCTGACGTGACAGTCCCCCACCCGCATCTCCAAATTCCCCCTCCTGGGGACGGCTAGATACAGCACACCCGCCAAGCCCGAGAACCTCTGGCTCCCAGGCTCCTGCCGGGCCTGCTGCTGCCTTTCTGTTGCCTGGAGCTCGGGCAGTGGAGGGAGGCCATGACCTTGTTGCACAGATGCGTGCGGTGCCGGGGGGAGGGCAGGGAGCCCCTTTGGGAGGCAGCCGTGAGGCTGTGGGCAGGAGGTGGTAAGCGGCCGAGCTGAGTGCTGCTGAGGGGAACCATGGGACAGGAGGGGACAGGCCGTTTTCGGAGGTCTTTTAACAGTGCACTTTCTCTGCACTCCGCTCAGGGCCTGTCTTAGTCTGTTCTGGCTGCTATGACAAATTACCATGGGCTGGTGGCTTAAATGACAGACATGTCTCAACTGGGGAGGCTAGAAGTTCAAGATCCGGGTGCCAGCAGACTCAGGGTCTGGTGGGAGCCCGCTCTCCGGCTTTTAGATCAGTGTGTTCCTGTGGCCTTTCCGTGGTGCACGCCCCAAAGAGACAGCAGGATCTCTCTCCCTCATAAGGGCGCCGATCCCATCGTGAGGGGCCCGCCCTCATGACTTCATCATAGCTATGTCCCAAAGGCCCTGCCCCTGAATACCATCACACTGGGGCTTCGACATACGCATTTGGAGGAAAACAAACATTCCATCCACAACGGGGCCCTGGCAGGAGACACTCAGCCTGGAGAGTTTGGGAAAGAGACAGATTACAAAGGGTCTGGTGAGGCCAGTGAAAGATCTCCCCCCGCCCTGGCCAGTCCCTCCTAAAGGACGAGACAACCGGCAAGGAAGGGTTGCTCCCTACAATTTGATAGCCGGCAGTGAGGCACGGGAAAGGAAGGGGCAGCGAAGCGCCCATGGTAAGGGTCAGTGCTAGTCATGACAGCTTCATGTTAGAGGCTGAGCGTCCTGGTGGCCTGGCCAAAAAGGGAAACAAGTTCATCTCAATGGAGTGAGTTGGCTGATTCTTCAGTTTTCAAGTAGGAGCTGTCTGAGACTTGTAACCGTGAGAAAAGTTCAATTCACTTATCCAAACCTCAGTTTCCTCACCTATAAAATGGGTATAATTACTTCTCTGCCTACAGAATGTGAAGATGAGATGAGAAAGCTCAGGGATGCCAGGCAAAAGAAGGACATCTACCCAGGGACACAGCTGGATATTGGCTGAGAGTTGTCCCATGACCCTCCCTTATTGCATGGGGAGCTGGGAAATGGAGAATAGTTTAGCTGCACACATTGCCCCCTTGACAAAACCCCAGGTTCTGATAGTGGAATGAAAAGGGACAGAGGAGACATGGGCAGACACGCAGTGACTAGGAACGAGACCTGAGCAACCTCATCCTTGTAGGCAGCTCAATGGGATGGGTAGCAAGGAGCTGAGCGCCTGGGTTGCAGCTCAGTGGGATGCGTAGCAAGCTGCTGACCGAGTAGCAGATCAGAAGGGGAGGCGCAGGCGCAGGTGAGGTGGACAGCCCTGGCTGAGCAGCCACGCCCGCGGAAGCCTGGCCCTGTCTGGGGCCAGGTCTCTGCTGCCTGCTTGTCCACCTCTGCGGGTATCAACGATGCCGGCGGAGACAGACACCGGCCTGGCTCGGTGGCAGGTGCCGTGCTGACGGCAAGGGAGGCTTCCTCTCCTGCCGGCACAACCAAGGCCTGGGAAACTGGGGACAATCCGGGGTGGGGGGCAGCACCCACCACGGTGGGGTTTCAACAACCAGTCACTAGCAGAAGTTTTAAAAACGAGTTATCATTTGTGAACCCGAAACTGCTCTTAAAAACAGCCTGCCAATGAAAACAGAGGAAGTTATTAAAAATAAGGAGTTATTAAAGTAAGTCTTGCACTAAAAAATGTTAAAAGTGTGTCCCTGCTCTTTGCTCTCCAGCCCCCGGGGGGAGGGGATGAGGATCTTTGTTCCCTGGGCTCCCTCCCCAAGAGCCACCTGGTCTTGAGAGGTGACCCCTGAGGTCACCTGCTGAAATGCCAGCTACAAGGCACGAAGTCCCTGCTCAGCAGTTCCTCGATCCATTGACCCCATTTCACAGATGAGGAGCACTGAGGTCCGGTGACGGAGGTGCGGGTGGAGAAGGCAGAGAACGCTCTGGGCTTCCTGGACGAGGATTCTGGGGAGACCCGGGCCTCGAGGAATCGCCTGGGGTCAGCGATCAGCACGGCCTGTCCACGGGCTGGCTCTCCTCATTGGCCGAGTCACTCACCAAGTGGTTATTGACTTCCTGGGGGTCATCGTACTGAGACTCGAGATCCACTGATCAGCATGGAAAACGTGTCACACGCAACACAAACAAACCCAGTACAAAACTCAAAGTCTGTGCTGGCAAACGCCACAGTGGTCACTCGAGTGGCCGCAGAACCACAGGTGGTTCATGACCGTTTTGCTTGTCTACTTTTAAGGAACACTATCCTGTCCCTTACGAATGTCTGAATACCTCCACCAGAACTTTCTATGGGAAAACGACCAAACACACATAAAAGTAGAGAGAACCGAGTCCCCATGTGCCCGTCACCCAGCCTCAGTGGTGACTAACCTCCTCCCCTTCTTGTCCCTGCTGCCAGCCTCACCTTGTTAAGTGTGTTTAAGCGAAATCAGACTCCGTGTCGTGTCCCGTGGAAGTGCGTTTGGGCGTTTCTGGGGCCCAGGGGTGTCGAACCGCTTTTGTGCCGCAGGGGACGTCTGCGGGTCCCTTCTCGGAACAGTGTTTTCAGATGCCCAAGATGAGACGTGTAAGCTTGTGAAGGAGACCTATCCCATGCACACAACATAAATCCAGTATACTGAAATAGTGATGGGAGTATTCAAACGTGTGAGGCTACGGTGATACGTGGGTGTCCTTGTTAATATATCACCTCCTGAGATCTGACAGCTGGCCTGTGGCCACTGCTACAGGGACGGAAGTCCAGCGAGTGTAGCCGGCCCGGGGTGGCGGGGCGCAGGCTCCCCGCACCTTCCCTGAGCCGGGAAACCGTGGAGCAGTGGCAGCACGTGAGCTCTTGGTCAGAAGAACTTTGTGACCCTATGTCCCTGATGCTTCCTGCTCTGTGACCTTGGATAAGTCACGTGGCCTAGGCTAAGCCATTTGCCCTCTCTGTAACAGTCACCCGTAACATCCTTCCAGGGGCGATAAAATAAAATAACACAAAGCATGGGCCTAGGGCGGGCTCAGTGAGCGTGGGTTCCTCCCTCCCGCCCTGCCCTGTGACCCCATGAATTGCCCTGGGAAAAGCTTAGTGTCTGGATGTGAACCCACGGATCAGAGGAAGCTGCTGACTCTGGGGACTGAAGTCAGAGAGTTAGGGGCTCCTCAGCCTTCTCCCCGAGGCTGGAGGTAGCTCAGGAGGCCCAAGGGCCAAGGGACATCACGGCTCACCAACACTGCCTGCCCACGGGCTGGACACCACTGACTGCCCCATCCTCCCTCACGGGGGCACTGTGGGTACCTTCACTTGGCTCCCAGCTGCTCCTGGAGCAGCCTGCCAGGTCAGGCCGGCCCTGTGACCTGCCCGCCTGCGGGACACAGCTCCATAGCTCACGGAGGCCTCCACCTTGGGCCCCTTGAGAAAGAGAGTGGGGGCTCTGAATGGGAAGTGAGGGGAGGCGACCGTGCTGGGGGTGCCCCACGGAGGGCCTGTGGCTCCTGTCCTTGCCGGAATTCCTCCTCCTCTCCCAACAGGCGCCCCCCGGAGCCTTCCCGGTGGAGCTGCCCTGCCCTGGGGATCGAGGAGCACGGGTCCTGGAGTCCAGAGCTCGAGGCTCTCTCCCTGAGAGGGCAGGCAGGTCAGCCCTCTCCAGAGCTTTTTCGGGTTACTACCCCCACCGCAGACTTGCCAGAAAAACCCATCGTGTTCCTCCAGCAAGCACCGAGTGCCCACTGAAACTGGAGTCCTAGGGATGCAGAGCAGACTCTGCCCTCCATGGTACCTAAATGATCCTCTTGTGCCCTGGCTGGTGTGGCTCAGTGGACTGCATGCCGTCCTGCGGATCAAGAGGCCACTGGTTCGATTCCCAGTTGGCCCACAAGCCTGGGTTGCAGGTATTTCTTGCCCGTGGTGTTTCTCTCCTTGTTTCTTCTCCCTCCCTTCCCCTCTCTAAAAATAAATAAATAAATAAAATCTTTAAAAAATAAACAATCGTCTTGTAAGTAATAGAATCTCACAGTGAGAAGCAGGAGAGGATGCCTCAAAGAACTGGGAGCAGGGGGACCTCTCAGAGGGGCCTGACCTCAGCACAAGAGCCCAAGGTGAGCGGGGCTAAAGGCCGTGTGGGTGACGTAAAGACAGGAGCTTCCAGGCGGGAGAGGGCGTGGCTGGGTCAGAACAGCGGAAATGGCTCTCTCCCGAAGATCCTGGCCGCCCCTGCTGGAGCTCCGCCCCTCACTGTCACCCAGGTAACCCCCCTGGCCTTCTCTCCTTGCTTCTCTCCCTTCCCTGTCCCTGCCAGGAGGTCCTAGAAAACAAGACAGCAGACTGCTCAGGTCCCCAATATATTCCCCATCCTTGTCCCAGGCCAGGGGAAGGGCTCAGAGGCCTAGTGCAGGAGAGAGGGGGCCCTGGAGCCTGCAAGGGACCAGTGGGAGTGTGTGTGTGTGTGTGTGTGTGTGGTGGGGGGTGTGTCTCACCTGTCCCCTGTTCAGGACACCCCCTCTGTCCTGCCCCCCAGTGGGGCACAGAAGGTAGTTCTCGAGCCTGGCCCTGCCTAGTCCCCTGGCACTGACCCTCAGGGGCCCTTGCCATGGGGTACCCTGTCCCAGGTGACTTTTTCCCAGGTCGGGCCTGGGGAGGTGGCCTGGGCCAGGTGTGTGCTGCCCAAGGCTGGGCGTCCGAGTGACTGTGCCCCAAGCTCGCGGCTCTCGTGGGAGGACGTGCCTGTCTTCACAGCCTGGCGAGTCGGTGCGCCTCCTTCTGGCCTCTCTCTGGCCCAGCAGGAGTCAGAGGGCCTGTATCGGGAGGGAGGGCAGGAGGCTGAGGGACTGGGCCCGGCTGACCTTTAGGGTCAGAGCAGCGGCGGGATGGGAAGGGGCACGTGACTCAAAGACGCCACTCCGGCGGTGCCTGCGGGGCCTTCTGGGCTATGGCAGACGTCAGCTGGGCCAAAACGTTTACTTGAAGAGCAACCCAGGGGCTGAGCCTTAGTTTCTCTGTCTGTAAAATGGGCCGCTTTGCCCGCTCTGCCTCTTTTGTGGGGTGGCTGACTGACCTTGCCCCGAGGCAGCTGGAAGGTGGAGGCATGACGTGGGTGGCACTGCTCTCTGGTGGCCGGAGCTGGAGTTGCGGGGCGCCTGTGCCTGGACCCAGATGGTGCCACCCCCGTGGGGACGGGCAGGGTCCCCTTCGTCTCTCTGTCTTCTCCACTTCATTTCCTCCTTCTTCACCCCAGACTTCCCAGGGACCTCAGGACTGCTTTGTCACGAGCAGGGAACATCGGTTCAGCAGACGTCCCTTCAGCAGGAGTGGAATGGCCCCCTCTGTCGGCCCGTCTGTGCCGGGTGTCGGACTGCGGAGCTCCTGGAGACTCAGCGAGACTGTCCAGGGAGCTCAAAGTGGAGGCTAGTGGCGAGCCGCCCGTCAGGGCGTCAGCGTCAGGATGAATGAGAGCATGTCACTGTCCAAGAGCGGGGAGTCCTGTGGGGCCTGACTGGAGGGGGTGGCAGAGGTGCCGGTGGGACCCCAAATGGGGAGAGTGTGAATGTGGTGCCGGATCGTTGGCCCCTGTTGGCATGGTGACGGTGACACTATATAAGATTGCAAGGAGAGGCTGACAGCTGATTTTCAGCCCTTCTTGCAGAGGATGGGGAGTCCCCAGGGGTAATGTGTGTCTGTGTATTAGGACTTTAAAAACCACTTTTTAGCCCTGCTAATGGGTGGGTGGGGTCTCATTCTGGGAGATGAAAGGCTCCGAAATTAGATGGTGGTGGTGGCTGCACATTTCTGTGAGTATACTGGAAACCACTGATTGGACACTTTGAAGTGCTAAATTTCATGGTATGCAAATTATAGCTTTTTTATTTTTAAAAAATATTTTATTTACTCAATTTTAGAGAGAGGGGAAGAGAAGGAGAAAGAGAGGGAGAGAATCAATGTGTGGTTGCTTCTCGAGCGCCCCCTACTGGGGACCTGGCCCACAACTCAGACATGTGCCCTGACTGGGAATCGAACTGGCGACCCTTTGGTTTGCAGGCTGCGCTCAATCCCCTGAGCCACACCAGCCAGGGCAATTATAGCTTTTTTAAAAAAGAGGGATAGGGTTGTTATAGACTAAATGTTTGTGTCCCCCCAAGTTGGTGTGTTGAAACCCTAACCCCCAGTGTGATGGCATTAGTAGGTGGGGCCTTTGGGGAGTGATTAGGTCATCAACTCTCAGGAAAGGGAACTGCGGTCTTAAAAAAGAGACCCCAGAGCGCTCCCTCCCCCTCCTGCCGTGGGAGGACACCATGGGAAAAGGCGGTCATCCAAGAACCGGGAAGTGGGCCCTCACCAGGCAGGGGGTCCTGGACTTCCAGCCTCCGGAACCGTGAGAAATAAAGTTTTGTTGTTTGGAAGCCACCCAGTCTACAGCATTTTGTTGTAGCAGCCAGAAAGAACTAAGTAAGACTCCGTGCCTGGTGTTTATATTGATTGAGTAATCAATATTTGTGAATGAATAAATGAGCCCAGATAGAAGGAAACGTTCTTATTGCCACACTGGTCCCCTGGAGAGCCCATGGGCAGGGTACTCGGACCCTCCTTCCTGGGTTGTGTCTCTTGTCTATGCTGTGTCACGGTCATCGGACCCTGAAGGCACCTTGTCAGCAAGCCTCTGCCCCAGACGCACCTTGGGCCCCTGTCCTGGGCTCAGGCTCTGGGTGGGGGCCGTGTTTGGGGAAGGAGCTCCTGGAATTTCTTAAGCTTGCGGGGAGAGAGTGCCGGAGGGATGGACTAGAGACGGATTCGCATGGGAGGATGGGTGATTCACACCGGAGAGTGCGGGGAGGAGGTCAGCTCACTGTCTGAGGATGAGGCCTCAACGCACAAGAGCTTTAGAGGGGAGACACCGGAAATGTCTGGGAGGTAAATTAAGCCAGACTTGGTGACCGATTGGGTATTGAAAAGAGGGGCACTGGGGCGCCAAGAACCACCCCAACGTTTTACAAGAAGCATTGTCTGGCCATCTCTTTTTTGGCCCGCAGGTTGCCCCGGTCCCAGGGCTTAGAAATGGCCACTGGACTCTTCCGCTGCCTACAGTCCACTCAGGACTTACGGCGACCCCGTAGCTGTCCGTCCTGCGCTGGGCGCAGGGGGACACGTACCCTGCGCGGAAGGGGTGCAGACGCACTCCGACCCCTGCCGGCCTCCGGATAAGGGGTGCTCTGGGGCGGCGGGAGAGAGACCTGTCTTCACCCGGACACGTCCGAGCGGGGTCTCCGGGAAGCACAGGTGTTTGCCAGGGTGGACAGAGGTGGGCAAAGTGAGTGCGCGCCGGAGGTGAATCTCGTGGAAAGGTGGGAAGGCGAGTGAAGGGAGAAGAGAGAGGGCTGTGGCGGGCTGGAGCACGGCAGTGTGAACGCGAGGGCTGGAGCGTGTGCGACGCGCCAGACTGGGCAGCGCGTGGAGACCGTCCTGGGGTTTGGGTTGATCTCGCAGCCCTCGGGGAGAGAAAGACACGATGTTGCCCAAACTCACGGGCCAACTCCAGGAAAGGCAGCGCAAACCCAGACGAGACAGGAGGAAGCGGGTGCTCCCAATTAAGGACTTCCGAGTCCCCGAGAAGCTGAGGTTTTGGGCAGAACCATTCTCTGGAGGTGGAGAGGGGGGGAGAAGCTCTGCGTTCAGAACCCAGCCCGCGCGAAACCAGCTGGAACCTTCGCTCGAGTCTTTTTGCTCTTCTTTTATTTTTTTTTTCGCCTTGTTCCGCCACCATGAGCTCGCCCCGGCGCGAGCTCCGGGCCCGAGCTCCACTTGTTGCTCCTCGGCCGCCCCCTCCCGCTCGTGGATCGGCCCGGCGGGCGCCAAGCCAGGCGCAGGTTATAAAGGCCGAGCTGTGACAGCTGACTGCTGTCCCAAGATGCGCCCCATGGAATCGGGTGAGGGATGCGCCGGGGATGGGCCCGGGAACTCCCCAGCGATCACCCCCGCATCCCCTCCCGCAGACAGTCCCGCTCCAGAGCCCTCCGCCGAGCGGGCACCCACTGCGGGACAGGGGGAAGGGTCCGGATCCCCTTCTGTCGCGGGACCCCCAGCCGGAGCTTGCCCGGCTCCCGAGGCTGGATCAGAGGCGGGAGCCCCACGCGCGACCTCATTCGCGCCAGTCCAAGGGGATGCCCAGTCTGTGACCAGCAACTCGGACGCGCCGAAGACCCGCTTCATATCCCAAGGGTCTCCCCAGACCACTGAGCTGGGGACGCGAAACGCAGCGGACACCTGGAAGATGCCAACTGCGTATACTGGCCAGCAGTCGGGGGTATCGTGCCCGGAGCGCTCCACCTTTATTCCGGAGCAGGAGGAAGGTAAACCAACCTGGTCCCGGGACCCCGAAGCGGAGGAGACTAGGGCAGCTCAGGGGAGGAGGGGCGTCATCGGGTCCAGGCGCTCCGGCCCCTCTGGCACTCAGTCCCCCTCCTCCACCCGCCCACGCGTTGTCACTGTCTGCAGTGCCCGTCCGGCCGCCTCTTTCCCACCTCCTCCCCTTCTCTCGGTCCCTGATTTCCGTCAGTGGGCCAGGTCCCGGGGCCCGCGCGCTCCCCCGCCCCCACTGCACGCCTGTTGCTGCGCCAGATCTGCGCACTCTCGTGCCCACCTCCCGGGTCTACCGCAGTGCCAGGAGAGGGGCGGGGGCTGCGGGAGGGCGCTGCCCGCGCGCTCTGAGCCTGCGCTGGCCCGCAGCGCCAGCCGCCACCGGAAGGTGGGTGGGCAGAGGGGGAGGTTTCGCCAACCTCTTGGCTGCCGGGCGGGTTAAGGCGCAGCTCTCCCCAACTGCCCCCAGCCTGGGGGGCGGGGGACGGGCCCTCACGCAGACTCTGCCGCTTCTTTTCCCTCGCATCTTTCTCTGGGTCTCGGGAGATCTGCGGCTTGGGTCTAGGAGCTCAGGCGCTCCGACTCCAGTGCCGGAGAAACCGCTTTCCCTCTCCTCTCCGCGCGCAACAGGTGCAGGGGTGATGACTGCGCCTCTTTTTACGACCCGCGCGGCCCCGACGAGGTGGCCACAGCTCCCCCTGGCGATGGCGCGATGAGTCAGTCTGCGGCCGCACTTGCACTAGCTGCCCCCATTCTCCCCAGTGCCGGGGGCCCAGGCAGCCCGAGAGCCCATTTCCACCTGAGCCTGGAGGACCGTGGTCTCCTAACCCCTCCGGGGGAAGCGGGGGGTGCGGGGAGGGGGAGGGAGGGCGCGGGAGAAGGAAGGAAAAGAGTCCCGTTGGCTCTGGGAGCAGGGACCAGAATGCTGAGTCCCGGGGGGTGTGGAGAGGACGTTGGGAGCAGGAAAGAGCCCAGTCGTCTCCTCCCTTGTTGCTGACCCCTTGTTGTCAAGGGAGACTGGGGTCAGGGCAGGAAGGAGAGGGTGCAGGGTAGCAGACCCGCCCCCCCCCCCCCCCCCCCCGCCTTTTCCCTGACCCGGCTGCTCCACTGTCTCTTGCAGCACTGTGTCCTGACCAGCCCCTGCCAGCCAAGAAGATCACCCCAGAGGATGGCAAAGTGGTGACAGAGTTGCTAGAGGAGGTGTGCTGCCTCCCCCCCCCCACCACCACAGAGCCCACCCGAACCTTAGCCAGCCCCTGTCTGCATTCTGTCCTGCAGGGGTGGGGGCTTGTCTATTTCCTGCCTGGCTACCTCTCTAGGGGCCAAGCTAGGAGTCCCTCTTATGGGAAGCAGGTACATGTAAGATGTCCAGGCTGGAAGAGCTTTTAGAGCCCTCTGGTCTGATCTGCTCTTTTTCCATAAAGGGAAACTGAGTCAGGTCCCACACAGGTGAATGGCAGACTCTTGTCTAGGGGATGGGGAGGGTTCGACCTAGTCTCCTAGCTTCCCTCTGACCCCTGCGTGCTCCCTGGCTTCTCCCACCTGTCTGGGAGACCCCGGAAACCGGGAATTTATTTCCCATGGATGGGGGTCCCTCTGCAGAGAGAGCGGGATCCGGACACAGCAGCTCGCATAGACCAGTCCCTGGTGAAACGGAACGACGTCCTGATGGAGGAGAACAGCAAGCTGGAAGCCATGCTGGGCTCGGCCAGGGAGGAGGTGACTTGGGGGTGGGGGGAGGCTGTGAGGGGCGTGCCCTCTCAGCCCACCTGCGGCTCCCCTGCCCCGCCCCAACCCAGGGCTACTTTCCCCCCTCCCCCTGCCAGATTTTACACCTCAGACGCCAGGTGAGCTTGCGGGATGATCTCCTTCAGCTCTACTCAGACTCTGATGATGATGAGGAGGAGGAGGAGGAGGAAGAAGAGGAGGAAGAAGAGGAGGAAGAGGAGAAGCAGCAGCATAATCATCCCCGTGAACCCCCTGAGCGGTGAGGGCCCTGCCTTTGCACCTGACGACCCAGGTTTCTCGTTTGCAGACAGGGGCGTGGACGGACGGCGTGCCTGCCGGCAGAGTTGCCGGGGCTGACTGGGATGCCACGCTTAGTCCAGGCGGGCTGGGAGCTGGCCCCCCCAGCCTGAACCCTGGCAGCACCCTGACTCCCATCACTCCCTCCCCAGGACACCGCTGCCCGAGCTGGAGCACCACTGCCCGCAGCTGGAAGCCCTGCAGGAGCAGCTGCGGCTGCTGGAGGAGGAGAACGGGCAGCTGAGGGAGGAGGTGAGACAGGCGGGGGGAGAGGGAAGGGGGAGGGAGGCGAGGGCCAGCCCGAGGGCAGGGGCCGTTGACTGGCCTGCTCCTTCCTCTCTCCCTCCTTCCAGGTTTCTCAGCTTGATGTCCTCGACGAGGAGATGCTTATTCTGCAATGTGTGGAGCAGTTTGGTACATGAAGTTGTCACCTGGGGTGGGGGGTTGTTTCTTGGAGCAGAGGGCAGAACTCAGGATCCGAGACCCGAGTTCAAGTCCCAGTTCTGGCACTTCCTGGCTGTGTGAGCTTGGACGGGTTCCTTGACCTTTCTGAACCTTCATCTTTAGAACGGGGGTCGATCATCTCAGCTCTCCTGACCTCTCCAGGGCTCACAGCTGAGGAACTGCTCTGTGCAAACTGTAAAGAGCTGCACAGAGGCTGTGGGTCTCCTGGAAGCCAGCCTCCTTTTGTTACTTGGGGTTAGGGGAGAAGGGGGCTGGGAGCGAAGGAGGGAGGGAGCCGGGAACTTCCAGAGACCAGGCACCCGTGGCACTGGGGCTGGGGCACTTCAGAGCCCCGCCTTAGATGGCAGCTGTGCCTGGCCCTGTATGAAGATGGGCCAGGGGCACGGCACTTGTGCCTGAAGAGCTCAGCCTGGCTGGCGGCATGCAGACGTGAGGCGGCAACAGCCCTTTCCCTCACCTCAAGCCTCATCCTTCTTTCCCTGGGTTCCCCAGCTCCCTGAACGGCCCCACGGGTCCCCAGGCCCCTAAAGGAAGAGCCAACCCCCCCATTCTGCGGCTTCTTCCTTCTACAAAAGGCTCAGGTCTCTCCCTGGTCCTCCCTCCCCCGGCTGCTGCTAGCCCAGGCTGCCTCTCAAGGGGCCTCCCTGCCTGTACCGCCCCCCGCCCCACCTTTCCAGGCCCTCTGTGCACAGCCCAAATGAGTGTTCTAGAAGCGAGTTTGCCTGTGTCCCTCTTCTTCTTAAACCTCCCCAGTAACTTCCCTCTGGCCAAAGCATAAAGCCCCAACTCCCTGCCAGCCTCAGAGAGCTGGGCCCTGCCCACTGCCCCAGCCACTCCGTCCCAGCGTCCTGCGATGTCCCCTGGGCCTCCCCACACCCCGCCTGGGCCGTTCCTTCCCTGCCGCCTGGCTGA
This sequence comes from Phyllostomus discolor, assembly GCF_004126475.2. Classification (NCBI taxonomy): domain Eukaryota; kingdom Metazoa; phylum Chordata; class Mammalia; order Chiroptera; family Phyllostomidae; genus Phyllostomus; species Phyllostomus discolor. Next base: position 106,045,176 of record NC_040910.2, on the reverse strand, counting down.
GCCCTCTGTGCCCTCAGGGGGTCTTCACTTCGAGGCTTTGCAAGCAAGTCCAGGCTGGGCTGCTCCATGACAGTCAGCACCATGCACCCTTGTGACTTCTATTTCCATCAGTCCCCCCCGCTCCGCCCCCCGCTAGACCTGAGTGCAGTGGGGCTGGGACCAGGTCTGGTGGACTGCGCTCACCCAATGCCCTGCTCCACGTCAGTCAGTAGCGGCTTGTTGGAAAGGAGGCCTGAGTTAGGAATGCCACCCCAGTGGACCCAAGGGTACTCTGCAGGAGCCGAGGGTAGGGGTGGACAGAGGCCTCTGGGAGGACCAGAACTGACCTCCTGTCCCCACTCCTCCCCAGCGGAGGCCAGCCAGCAGATGGCTGAGCTGTCGGAGGTGCTGGTGCTCAGGATGGAGAACTATGACCTGCAGCAGGAGGAGGTCACCCAGCTGCGGACCCAGGTCACCAGCCTGCAGGAGCGCTGCCAGTCGGTGCGTTGGGGCGTGTGGGAGGCTCCCTCCTTGTGTCATGGCCCCAAGGGACCATTTCCCTGCCCTGACCCCCTGAAGCTGTCAGCCCAGCCAGGCCCCAGGCCATAGGCAGAGTTGGAGGAGACCTCGGCGAGCCCCTGCTCTTGCCCCCTCATCCCAGGGAAGGGACCAAAGCGGTCCAGGAATCAGGCCACCTACCCCCCTCTTCCCCGTCTGGCCTGATTTCACGTGACTTCCTACTTGAAGGGCTGGCAAAGACTCACTGATGTGTGCCTGGGAAGACTTGCCCGAAACAGGGGGTGCCTAGCAGCGGGGGGCTTTGTGGGTGGGGCTCACCGGTCTTCTGTTCTTCCAGTATGGAGCTGAGACGGAGAAGTTGCAGCAGCAGCTGGCTTCGGAGAAAGAAATCCAGATGCAGCTCCAAGACGAGGTGAGGCTCCCCCCTGGGCTCCTGCCCCTGGCCCTTGAGAGCCTCTGACCCCAACTCTCGCGAGAAGGACAAGCTCCTGGCACCAGGGGCGGGTCTGTTTCTCTCCTCACCCTCCGTGTCTGGCACTGGGCCTGACCCTGGAAGTTCAGTCGGAGTCTGAGTGCAGTGGAGTCCGGGCACCTGCTGGGGTCGCCCTGCACGTCCCGTGGGTTTGGAGCCTGGGCCTCCTGCCTCTTAGCCCAGCTTCCCGGCCCCCTGGGGAGATGGGGGGCCGGGGGTGCCTGAGTCCCGCGGGTGGGTTCCAGCTGCAGGACCTCCGGGAGAAGTACATGGAGTGCGGGGGCATGCTGACCGAGGACCAGGGGGATGGGAAGCCCCTCCGCCAGCGAGCCCCCGCGTCCAAGGACTCTGCCACCGGCTCTACACACAACGGCCCTCCGGTGAGGACCCCCTGCCGGCGGCCTTTCCACTCGTGTCCCCTGTGTCTCAGCCCTGCCGGGTGGTCTGTCCTCGGCCCCTGCTTGTCTCTGGACGTGTGGGTGGGGTTCAGTGGGGACCCGCTGGTAATGTCCCGCCCCTTCTCTGTAGGAGGGGCTTCCAGATGGGCAGGAGCCCCCGCCTGAGGAGCGCAGACGGTCTGTGAGGAGGATTGTTCTGGACCCTCTGTTTATTATGGAAGGGTACGCGGCGGGCCCCCAGGCCCTGCTGACCTGCACTCACTCTTGCCTTTCCTGCAGCGGGAGGGACTTGCCCTCCTGCTTCTACCTTCAAGCCAGTGCCCGTCCTCCCGCCGCCTTCACTGCCCAGCCCCTCCCACTCCCCCGCCCTTTTCTCTCCCCCCAGGGTCTGGGTCTGGGCTCCTCATCCCCCCCACCCCCAGGATTTCTGCATGCTGGGGCCCCAGGGACTTGGCAGTTTTAGCTTCCGCTGCCTTGGACCGTGATGGTCCTTCTCTCTGTTGAGGAATTATGAAATAAACTCAGAGGAGACTTGACACCTGGGGTAAGCCAACCAGGGGCACCCCCCCCCGGCCCTCCCCTTTCAGCAGCCAGGCAGCTGCCTGCAGCTGCTTCTGTGGCCCTCTGGCCCTGGACACGGCCCGGATCTCTGCTGAGTGGAAAGTCATTCTGGGAAGGAGCTGCTTCCTTTGACTTCAGATCTGGCCCCATCGGTGGCCGTCCGGTTTCAGGCAGCCCCTAGTGGAGCCTGGAGCTTTCCCTTTACCTGACCAGGGGTTGAGAGGCACATGGACACTGGCCTCGGAGCTGGGAACACCTGGGACTGAGTCCCAGTTTTGATCCCTTTTTTGGCTGTGTGTCCTTGGGCAAGTCACTTGACCTGTCTGAGCCTTACTGTGACAACTAGCCATGGGATGGGGTGTAAAGGTTAAAGAATGAGAGAGGGGGCGGTGGCAGTATCATCCCTGTTAGTCTCTGCTGAGCAGCAGGGTGGGGGGGCTAAGGGAGGGCGGGGCCTGTGCAGTGTTGGAGACCACTCTTCCTCCTTCCTGCTGGGAGCTCTGGCTGCGTGTTAGATACCCTGAAGCTGGTCCCCAGCTCCCCTCCCTCCTGGCCGGGACAGGACGGTGTTGTAGTTCTGGGTCTGTGTATGGACCGAGCAGAGGGTAGGATCGCTCCTCAGCCCTCCACCCCCGTGGCGATGCTGGGACTGGCAGGCAGGGGCCTGGTAAGCCTTGCCTGTCTCCCTGCCCAGGTGTGAGCTGTACTGCAGCGACGAGCAGGAGCAGGAGCCGGATCAGGAGCAGGAGCAGGAGCAGGGGTTCGAGGCTGAGGAGGGGTCCACGCCAGCAGAGGAGTTCACGCTGGTGGAGCTGTTGGTGCCTGAGGAGGATCTGGGGGCCATAGAAGAGGTAGTGCCGGCCGAGAACAGGGTGACAGAACACGCGGAGCTGGTGTTGGAGGAGGCTGAGGCCTGGGAGGAGGTAGAGCTGGAACTGGATGAGACGGCCCCGAGGAATGTGGTGACCTCGACCCTGGAGGCCACTAGCTTGGGCCTCTCACACCTGGACATTAAGCATGTCCTCCAGCAACTGGCCAACTGGCAGGACACCCATTACAGGCAGCAGCCGAGGCAGAAGACACCCCAGAAAGGTGAGTGCTCCCATGGGGCCTCCCTCCAGCCAACCGGACAAGCTGCAGATCTTCAAGCCGATGAAAGGTGAGGGTAGGTGAGCCCCCACCAAGTGCTCACTTACCCCAGCCTGGCCCCACCCAGTGTGCTGATTTGCATGGACTTTGTATATCACTTGCATAGGCACCTCAAGTTCCCCTCAGCTGGGATGGGCCCCAATGCTCATTTACATGCAATTTGCATAGGATTCCAGATCTCCACCCCCTTTTCTCCTAGGGGCTGGGCTGGGGGTCAGGGCCAGGACTGTAGCTTCCCATGCACCTCAGCTTCCTGTCTCTGCCCACCCCCTTCCCCCTGCCACTCTCATTCTACCTCCCCCACCCCCAAGGCCCCCTAACCCTGCAGCAGAGGCAGCAGGAGGCCAAAACAAACATGGGGGGCAGGACCATGGAGTAGCCGCCCAGGTTGCAGACCAAGGACTCTCGAAGGCTGGAGCAGGACAGGGCCAGCCGCCCTCCCATGGCCTGGGAGGAAAAGGGGCCTTCTGGGGCAAAGGCCTCCACCAAGGGCAGTCGGACCAGTCCCCTGGGTGAGTCTGAAGGTGGGCTGAGGCCTCCAACAGGGTGGCAGGGTGGGTCAGGGTCTCCTCTCCCCAGCCAGGAGCTCCAAAGGTTGGGGACCTGTGCCTACTGAGTGCGGGCTGTGTGCCTGGCCGTGTGCCTGGCCGTGTGCCTGGCCGTGTGCCTGGCCGTGTAACGGGGCCGTGCGAGCCCTGCCTTCTCCAGGGGCTCACAGAGACATCAGAGATGGTGTGCCGACACATGCCATCTTCTTTAATCTTATCTTCACACCCCTGTGGGTAGGTATTATCACCTCCATTTATCTGGTGAAGAAACTGAGGTTCAGAGAAGGAAAGTAACTCATTCAAGGTCACACAGCTAGGGTGGATCTGAGCCTGGTCTCTGCATTATTAATCCATAACGACCGCCCTGGCCCGTCCACCTCCTCTGACCCCGTCTATGGGGTCAGTTGTGATGTTTATAACCTGTTGGCAGCCTCACCATTTTATTTTGACCCGTCCCCACTCAAGATGGCCCTTTGGTCACCATGGGGCGGCCTCACTAGGGCCACCAGGTAAGGTTGTGCAGGTTGTAAACTGAAGGGTGACCTCTGTGGCAGTGGGAAACCTGTGTAACCATCAGTGGTGGCTGTCTTTTTCTGCTGGGGCTGCCCAGGCCCCAGCCTCTGCCTGCTGCCCGGGCCAGGCCTGCGGTCCTCAGGCCTCTCTGTTCACACCCACCCCTTCTCTTCCAGGGTTTGCTGCTTCCCGGCAGCCTGCAAAGGCCCCACAGACAACCTGAAGCCCCTTCTGCTGCTGCCTGGCCAAGTCCCCTCCCCCTCCCCCGTCCCTCCCACCCTCCAAAACGGGACCCCCATCTGTCAGCAGCCCACCCCATGTCCCGACGAGGCTGAGCCGGAGGACGAGGGCCCAAGCCCTGACGCTCCTCCGAGACAGGCTGAAGGACCCCCGGCCCTCCTTCTGCAGCCGGTGCGAAGGCTGTGGCTGCTGGTCCCCGATCGCAAGGTGGCCCGCCCTGATCGCAAGGCGGCCCCCGGGCAGGAGCAGCCCAAGGGGAGGCCCACGAGCTACCAGACTGAGGTCTGAGCTACCAGACTGAGGTCTGAGCTGGGGGCCGGGCGTAGACCTGGGCCCAGGAAGTTACTCTGAGCACCCTGCTAGCAGCATGCCCTTCATTCCTTGGCTCCCAAGCTAAAGGTGGCTCCTTGCTGACTTTTAGGGATCTCCGTTCTTGGCCCTTTCTTCTCAGTCCCGAATTCCTGTGTGTCACCAGAGTGTTCTACCTGCGGGTGAGGAGTCCCTCTGCTCAGTGTTGTGCCTTCCCCCCCCCCCCTGCCCCACCCCCTGTCTCGGCCTGTGAGCATCCAGGCTCCCGCCCAAGGCCCAGTCGCTCCCTCCCACCGTCCACCCCTCAGTGCCCTTCCAGATGTCCTCCCATTTCCCACCCTTTACTCGTAAACAGCTGGAGTCAGGGGCGCAGGACCCCCACCTACACCTGCCCTGCTCCCCGCAGTGCTTCTCACTCTCCTGTTGCTTGTCAGCCTGTGTATGTGCCGGCGCAGGAAATAAAGCAGCTACCTGTGCACCACCGGGTCCAGTCTCCAGACGTCTGTCAGGGAGCGTGCATGCATGCATGTGTGTGTGTGTGCGCGTGGGTGTGTGCGATGCTCTTTGGTGGGGCAAAGTTGTGGAGAGAAGCTCAGCTCCAATATCAAATATGCCCAAAGCTTTGATTACACATATTACTTAACCACATCAACAACCCCTGCGGGGCGGTGGTTGTCAGATGAGGGAACTGACCCGGGCAGGTTAAGTGACCCTCCTAAGGGTCTAACAAACAGCTGGTCAGGGAGCTAGGATCTGAACCTGAGACTTCAGCCCTGACTGGTGTCACTTAGTTGGTCAAGCATTGTCCTGAAAAGCGAAGGGTCGCGGGTTCGGTTCCTGGTCAGGGCATACATCTGGGTTGTGGGTTTGGTTCCCAGGCAGGGTGCATACGAAAGGCACCCGGCGAATGATCGATGTTTCTCTCTCACATGGACGTCTCTCACCCTTTCTTTCTCCCTCCCCTCCCCTCTCTCTAAAACTAAATAAATAAAATCTGGAGCCCAAGACTTTAGGCCTTCCAATCCTTTCTGCTCCAGGGCCTCTGACCTAGTGCTCGGTGGCGAAGGGTGAGGCAGGGGTGAGGATCTCTCCCTGTCCCGGACAGAGGTCCCCCAGAGGCGGAAGCAGACCCGGATCAGGGTCTGAAAACAAGCAGTGTGTTTGGAAGGCGGTCCCAGGAGGCACTCTTGGAAGGAGCTGGGGGCTTGAGAACAGAAGGAAGCTAATGAAAGGGAGTTTAGGCAACCGAGGCCAGTCCTTCTGGGGCATTCTGGGAGGAAGGGTCGTGTTTTACAACTCAAAGGGTGGTTCATGGGCCAGCATCAGTGACACCTCCTGGGAGTTTATCAGAAATGCAGAATCATGCCCTGACTGGCGGGGGTATGGGGGTGGGCTGGCTCAGCTGGGTGAGCGTAGTCCCATAAAGCAAAGGGGTGCTGGTTCGATTCCTGGTCAGGGCAATGCCTAGGTTGTGGGTTCTGTCCCCGGTTGGGTGCGTATTAGAGGCAACCAACTGATATTTCTCTGTCACATCAGTGTTTCTCTCCCCCCTCTCTTTCTCCCTTCCTTCCCCTCTCTTGAAAAAAGAAAAGACAAAAAAGGAATACAGAATCTCAGGTCCCACCCCAGACCCACAGATTGAGGGTCTGCACGTTAACATGGTCCCCCCACAACGCACCTGCGTGTTAAAGTTGGGGTCACACCAACATACAGCCCAGCTCAGCTGTCCCACCCAAGTGGTGGGGAAGCCGGGGCAACTCCCATTCTGCATTGGCCGAGGGCCGTTCCCGGGGCATTAGCTCACTGCCGCCCTGGCCTCCCGCACCCGGGCTGAGGCAGAGTCCCCTGGCAGAGGGTAACGGGGCTTGTATCAGAACGTGGTCAGCGTGGACAGAACGGTGAGTGCCAAGGGCACGGGCGGGGCCCCGGGGCCTGCTGGGATCCAGCCCCTGCACCGACGGAGGAGCACTGAAGCTCCATCGTGGCGTTCCCTCTGGCCTGGCATTGCTTCTTTAAGCTGAGGGCTGGTCAGAGAATCTGGAAGCAAAGCTCTACACCTGGAGGGCGAATGGTGTATACGCTGTGACCCCACTGCTGCCACTGGTCCTGATGCCTCGAAGTGCTATTCTCATCTCTGCCCTCTGACACTCCTCCTATAGTCCCCGCATCCTCGGCCGCGGGCCCGGGTTGCTTTCCCGGTGCAATAACCTAGACCTTCACTCCTGAGAGGGCTGAACCCTTGGTCACCCTACCCGTTTCAGGCCATTGTTGCTGCAACTTCCTGCTCATGGTCCTCAGCAGGCAAGAAGGCCCAAGGGACACCCACATCCCAGACCCTGAACACTCCTTCCTTCTCCCGCTGTGCGGCGGTGACGCTAGCTCCTCGTGCTACCCAGAGTCCACGGCCTCTGACAGTAATTGACTTTTCTGTTTGCTGTCTAATAGCACAGAGAGCCAAACACGGCCGGGCAGCAGCTGCACCTTCAGGGTTTAGGGGAGTCCGGGGTGTCCCCTGGTAGAAGCATCCTTACCTAGGAGCCGGGGATTCTGGTCCGGAAGGGTCTGGAATTGAGAGGACAGGAAGCACAAACCTGAGGTGACTCTTGGCAGGGAGGGTGACAGGGGCCACTTCCACTCTACCCCCTGGGGCCTGGGCCGGTGTGTCCTGGATGTCACGGCACAGCACTGGCTAACAACCCCCGGTTCGAAGTGCATTCTGCACCCTAATCCCCAGGGAGCCCCCGTGAGTTGGTGCCTTAGCTGCACTGTTGTTTTAAATCCTCTCCAGAGGACACGCTCACTGATTTTAGAGAGAGGGGAAGGGGGGAAGGGGGGGAGGGAGGGAGGAAACATCGACTGGTTGCCTCCTATACATGTCCCAACCACGGATCGGACCTGCAACCTAGGTATGTGCCCTGACTGGGAACCCAACATGTGACTTTTTAGTTTACAGGATGATGCTGCAACCGACTGAGCCACACAGGCCAGGGCCTTAGCTTTGCCTTTTTTTTTTTTAGAAATTTGTTATTCTTTTTTTAAAAGATTTTATTTATTTATTTCTAGAGGGGGTAGGGAGGGAGAAAGAGAGAGAGAAACATCAATGTACGGTTGCTGGGGGTCATGGCCTGCAACCCAGGCATGTGCCCTGACTGGGAATCGAACCTGCGACGCTTTGGTTCGCAGCCTGCACTCAAACCACTGAGCTACGCCAGCCAGGGCTCTCCTATTTTCCATAATCTCATTCCTACAAGTCCCCTGACCAATCGGGGGGAGCCATCTGCCACTGCCCAGAAACGGGTACATACCCTGCCCCCAGGCCACCTCTCCCTCCAGGCCGAGCGGAGGAGCAGGTCTCCTGCCGGAAACTCTACCCACCGGAAGAACTGTCCCTCTGCACTGCCGTTCGCACCCCCGAGTGGCCGTGATTCAGCAGCAGTCCCCTTCCTGCCTTTACCAGCACATCGAGCCTGGCCTGGGCTCTCCCTCATCTACGAGCTGGCCCCGGGGGGCCTCCAAGGAGGCTGTGGGGGTGAGCCCAGGGGAGGTGCAGTGGACATAGGTACCTGGGGCGTGGGTGACTGACTGTGTGAGTAACTGGTTCGTGCCCTCTGGCCCTCCTCGGGCCCAGTCCCAGATTCACCATTTACATCCTAGCCCAAACCTCTGCTTGTCCCACCCAGCCTTGTGATGGGGAGGGTCTGAAAAATACCCGGCCCGTGCTGGGCCACTCTGGTTGCACAGTGACCTAGTGTCCAAAGGTCAAGTGCTCCTTCCCTACGGGGGCTCAGGAGCAAGCCGCAGTGGCTCTTTAAATAGTAAGGGGTTCTCCTCCGCCCACAGCAGGTCTCGCTCTGGAACAGGGGTCCACACACTCTGACCCACGGGCCAGATCTCACCCCTCCCCTCCGCTATTTTCACACAGCCTGCCGGCAACGCATGGTCGTCATATTTACATAATTACATTTCAGCTGTTTATTTGAATGCTTCCACAATAGTCTTGATTTTGTCTCTGGGCCTGCAGGGCCCAAGGTATTTCCCATTTTGCCCTTTTGGAGGAAGTCTGCCAGCCCAGGGGCCGCACTGCCGCTCTCCTCCTCCGACTCCCGTCTGTCTGTCTGTCTGCCGTGGACTGAGAGGCGCTTCGGGAGGCACTGACTGCCCAGCGTTGCCCGCCTGCCCGGGACGCAGAAAGCCCTCAGGGGCACATGCTGGTGGGAGGGTGCCTCCCACAGACCCAGGAACAGTGAGGGGCTGTGAGCGAGACACCAACGAGGGCCGGCGCCAGCCACTTGCCCATCTGACAGACATTCACTGGGTACCTCCCGCCCTTGGTACCGGGGCTGAGGCAGGGAAGAGGGGCCCAGGGTCCCCACTCCCACGGAGTTCCCCTTACTAACTGGGGAGGCTGCAGCACACTGGCGAACCAAACGCTACCGGCTGTGACAGGCGCTTTAGGGAAAATATAACGCCACCATTAGAGAATGATGGGGGGCTGGGTGTGGAGGGCGAGGGGCAGAAAGGGTGGGTCCCTCGGGAAGAGGCGTTTCCACCGAGGCCGGTGGAGGGAAAGGGCGGCCAGCTAGACTTGTGCTGTGGGGGGCGGGGGAGCGAGGACCTATGACCTGAGCAGGAAAGAGCAGGGTGCGTGTGTGTTGGGGAAAGGAAGAGACGGGGGAGAAACGGGATGCCCATGACGGCACCCACCATGCAGACTTGCTCTTGGAGCCTTGACGATAAGTATAGATTTTATTCTAAGTGTCATGGGAAGCACTTGAAGGTTGGAGTGACACGATTGGAAGCTTTTAAAAAGTTTGCTCTGGCCCTGGCTGGTGTGGCTCAGTGGATTGAGTGCTGGCCTGAGTACCAAAGGGACGCCAGTTCGATTCTCAGTCAGGGCACATGCCTGGGTGGTGGGCCAGGTCCCCAGTAGGGGGCGCGTGAGAGGCAACCACAAGGATGTCTCTCTTTCTCTTTCCCTTCCCCTCTAAGAGTAAATAAATAAAATGTTTAAGAAAAAAACCCAACTTCCTCTGGTCCCAACCCCTACCCCCTGTTCTCCCACCCCTGGTGGAGATCCTGGTTCAGTGTGTGGCTGTGGGGACACCAAGAAGGATGAGCCAAGATCCCTGCCCCTAGATGGGCGCTCCACTCTCTTCCCTTACCCCTGACTCCCCTCCCTTGGCCCATGACACGTGACACTGTGCGATCCTTTGGAAGCTAGTTTATTTCGATTGGTTTCCCCTGGGGCAGGGCTGGGAGGTGACGGGCTCTGAAGCTCGGTTCTAGGGATGCTGGCCCCCATTCTCAGCGCTGCGGCGGCCGAAGTCCATCCACCCGTACTCTTCTTCTTCTTCCGCCAGCCACGGCCCCTGCTTCTTGGACATGTCTGAGGATCAGCAGGGGGACAGGAGGTGAGGATGGGGCCGGACACTTAGCCTCTGGGACTGAGGCCAGCGCCAAAACTGGCGGGGCGAGGCAAGCAGGGACGGCTGTCAGCAGCTCCTACCTGCCACCAGGTCGGGGGGGCCCTGGAACCTCAGCTGCCTTTGGTGGTGAGCGGCTGGGCCCAGCTGGTCCAGCGAATGTGGATCCAGGCCCCGAGGGACCCCTGGACCGGACCGTACGTCCTGCAGCCGGGAGCCAGGCTTCCAAGAAGCCTCGGAGAAGGTGGCCAGAGCCAGGGCCAGGAGGAGCATGCATACACACAGTCGCTGCATCATCTTGTCTGCCAAGGAGAGCGGGGCCCGGCTTAGAGGCGGGGCAGGCCCGGCACCCGGAGGGCAGGTCTGCAGCTCGGCAAGGGCTTGTGCACTGTTCCTGCCAGCTCCCCCAGCCCCCAGGCCTTGCCCCTCTCCGCCTTACCTACCCCAGTTCCAGCGAATGCTTTCCTCAGAGGAAACACAAACCTGGAGAAATGGTTTCTAAACCGTTAGGCACAGTCTGAGGCCATGGGAGCAGCTCTGTGGATGTTTCACTCTTGTAATTTAAGGCAGACTTTAAAAAGTAATGCCGGAGGGACACCCACAGTCAGCTGCGTCGCAGACCACGCGGGATCTCTTTGGAGACCTCCAGCGCATGCACCGTGTGCACCACCAGCCACGTGCGTTGTCCAGTGTGGCAGCCACAAGCCCCAGGTGGCTCTTTGCACTTAAATTAATTAAGATGAACAGGCCCTTGCTTGCACTGCCACGTGCCCAGCACACAGGTGGCTGGTGGAGACCGTGTCGGGCGGTGCGGACGCAGAACTCCACCGTCGCCATGGGCAGCTCTTTCAGCAAGGGCTGTTCTGGGAAAGAGCTTGAGATGGGGCCCAGGAACCCTGGGGTCCAGTCCCAGCCATGCCCAGTAAGTTGGGGTTGCTTCTCCCTCTGGGTCTCAGTTTTCTCCCCTGAGAGATGATGGGAGATTAGCCTTGGTCCCACCCACCTCCCCGAGCTGGGATGCGAATGGAGCAAGAGGGTCAGGCCTGGGCCCCGGGTGAAGCAGCAGGTCAGCTCCAGGGCAAGGGATGGGAAGCCAGGGTGGGTCCTGCTGCTGTGACTTCATCCGGCCCTGGGCTAAGGGAGCGGCCCTAGCCTTAGAGACATGGAGACATGAGCCTGGTACCTTGACAGGGGTGTGTGTGGGGGGGTTGGTCCCATCAACCCTCTTCCCAGCCTCTCACTCCCCTCCGGGGGGCTCTCACCTGCAGAACTGGGAGTCCGCTGACGCTGAGGTCTGTCTGGTACCGCTCGATCCTCTGCTGGGCCGGCAGCTCCAGCCCTGCCTTATAAAGCCCTCGAGGCCCCTCCCAAGCCCTCTTCCCCCACAAAGCCAGACTCCACACCGCAAGGGGAGCAACCCCAGCCCTGCCCTGCCCTGCCATCTAGAGTGCGTCACCTGGGTGTGGGGGAAGGGACAGGGAGCTGACTTCAGGGTGGGGGGCAGGAGCAGGGTAGGGGCAGTTCTTCTGCTGGGCACGAAGGCGGGGGCAGAAAGGCTCCCCGGGGTCAGGAACAACGTCCCCAACCACGTCCTCGGGGTCAGAGGCCTGCTGCTCATCCCTCAGACCACTTCCTCTTTGGGGGGCTGGTGAAGCAGACGCACCAAAGGACCTTAGATTCGGAGAAAGCATGTGTCACCATACATCGATGTTTGCAGATCAGGGAGTGCGTGGATGCAGAGTGACATATCGATCCCCTGTCCCTCTGGCAGGCCTCTGCAAACAGGACGTGCCACAGTTATCAGGAGCAATGGGCCGTGGGCTGATGGCCCAGCTCTCTGCCTGGCGCTGCCTCCAGGTGGGCTCTGAGTCCCCGCATCTTGCCGTACCTGGAAACCCCTGAGGACCGCCCCCTCTCCCCGAGCCCTCTCTGCTGGGCTGGATTTAGCTTGCAGCTGCCCCTGCATCTCCCCAGGCCTGTTCCTCATCCTCCACCTCTTGCAAACCCCCTTCCTAGAGCCAGTTCCTTGAGGCTCCTGCACCTCAAGGCTCATGGGGAGACAGCAACCTGCACAACGCATCCACCAGTTTTCCATATAAAGAGACATCTTCAAATGGTTAGCAAAGAACCCTGACCAAAGTGGTTCAGTTGGCTGAGCGTCATCTGGAAAAGCGAAAGCTCGCTGGTTTAAATCCCGGTCCGGGCACCTGCCTGGGTCGCAGGCCGGGTCCCCAGCTGGGGCGCTTGCCATCGACGTTTCTCTCACACGTCGTTTCTGTTGCATGTCGATGTTTCTTTCCCTCTCTTTCTCCCTCCCTTCTCCTCTCTCTCTAAAAAATAAAATAAAATAAAAAGTGGTTAGCAAAGAGACTCAAGGGTTTGTCCAAGATGTTCCAGGAAACCAAGTGGAACGCTTTGCTGACCTGTTTGGTAACTGGCTGCCTGGGTCTGGTCTGGATGGATGTAACGAGCTCTGGGCTGTTATGTATCCTTCCGCAGCGGGGACTAGAGATTTTGCTTTTGTTCGTGCGTCATTAGGGCCCTTCGTGGTCTGGAGGAGTTTAGAGGCCCCTCGGGCCCTGAATAAAGGGCAGTGGTACCCACGCTCACAGCCAGCGTTGCGGAGAATTAACAGGTGATGAAGGAAGCAGGTTTTGAGGTATCCATGGCAACAAGTGGCCGAATGTTCTGGTGAATAACCACCCTCATCCAGAGCAGGTCTCGGTGACTCAGCAGATAGAATGAATGTAAATGACCGAAACAGTGCGGGGGTTGGCGATAATAACTGAATCACAGACTCTCAGAGGTGGAGGGGACTTTGAAAGTACTGGCAGGGGTGGGGGGGGGGTGGACAGAGGGGAGCAGCTTTGCTCATACCCTGAGAGGAGATGTTCGTGTTGCCATGGTGACGGGAAATTATGAGCTTTCAGCAGAGTCCTGCTTGTACCCGAACGAGAGGCTTGATTTCTGCTGTGGGGGGTGGAGGTGGAGGGTTGGGGTGTGGGGGGCATAATGCCCTTGGCTTTTCTTCTTCCTCTTCTCCTCCTCCTCCCCCTCCTCTCCCCTCCCCCTTCCTCCCCTCTCCCCCTTCTTCTTTTTATTTTTTTGCCCCTCAGCTTGTCTTCTGCAGGCTGGTGGCACAGGGGTGCACCCCCTCCGGTTAGGCAGGCGGGCAGAATGCCGCTGTCCTAGGGCACTGGCGAGCATGCAGCAGGGCTCAAGGTCACCGTCGCGAGAGCGAGCCCTCACCCTGAGAGCCCACCAGCACGGAGTCCGCAGGTTCCCTTCACCAGGGCACCTGTGGGGCTCTGGGCAATTCTGTCCCTGTCCGAGCTATTTTTTCCTCCAGAAACGGAGGGGAATAACTTGGGGGAGAGTCGTGTGCAGGTGACGCACGTAAGGCACCGTGCGCAGTGCCCAGAATTCCACGGGGGTCTAGTCTGTTTGCACCTTCTTTCCCTGTCCTCTCTGGGCATCCCCTGGCCTCGCCTGTGGAATGGGAGTTGTTCGCTCCTCCGGCCCAGGGCTGCAGTGAGGGGGAAATGGGGCAAGGACTGGGTGCTCACTGTCGCCAGGGAGCTTCGCCTCTCCCAAGGCTTAAGGAAGGTGATTCCCTAAAGAGCATCTCCTTTGAACCCGAGGTCTTTCCTCCCACTGGAGGTGACACAGAGGGACAACCGCCTTGAACTGTCACTGAAGAAGGCAGCAAAGTTGGAGCCCACGGAAGCTGGCCCCGTCAGAGACCAGCGCCTACTGGTGTGAGGAGGGTCTGGGAATTGGTGAAGCTGGGTGGAATCCGGGATCTAACGCTCTGACTAGCAGGTGATCAGAAAATCCCGTTTCTAGGCCTGTCTGCCAAGTTGAAGACCAGATCCCTGACCCGGGGCCCCATCCCCTCCTGTGGACCCTGCCCCTGCGCTCCCAATGATGACAGTGCTACATGCCAGGCATTGTCACTGCTGCCAGCCCTTCGCATGAATGAATGCAGTTGCTCTTTATCACGATCCTGGTGCGTAAGTGGGAGCGTGTTCCAATTCTCCAGATGACACAACAGGCCGAGGCAGGTGAAGCCATCCTTGTCCTGAATTCACGTGACCAAGGAGAGCCGGGCTCGGAACTCACGTCTCTGTCCCCCAGTTGCTGGGTCTTTCTTCCCTGGGTGGGGGGGCGGGGGGCAGGGTGGCGGCAGCGGGCAGAATAATGTTTCTCCAAAGACGTCCACACCCCAACCCCCAGGACACATGAACACGTGACGTGGCAAAAAGATGCGGATCTTTTGCAGATGTGATTAACATTACAGACTTTAAAACAGAGTGCTTACCCTGGATTATCTGAGTGGGCCCAGTTTAATCAGAGGAGCCTTTAAAAGCAGAGAATGTTCTTTGGAAAGGACTTGAAACGCCCTTGTTGGGTCCAAGGTGGGAGGCCGAGGCCCGCAGGACGAGGTGTGCCCCTGACAGAGGCCCCACAGGCGCACACAGCTGAGTCCGGCCAACGTCCTGCCTGAGCCGGGAGGCAGATGCGTCCCAGGGCCCTCGGCAAGGAGTGTGGCCCGGGCCACGCCCTGCTTCTGGCCCAGTGGGCCACGCTGCGCCTGGGCTTCTGGGCTACAGAACTGTGGGAGAGCGGGCTTGTGTGGTCTGAAGCCTTCATTGGTGGTAATTTTTTATTTTTTTTTGTTCCTCACCCGGGGATGTGTTTCTTGAGTTTGGAGAGAGAGGGAGGAATTGGGGGGGCAGAGGGGAGAGAAGGAAAGAGAGAGGGGGAGAGAGGAGCGTGGATGTGAGAGAGAAACACCGATCAGTTGCCTCCCGTCCGTGCTCTGACTGGGGGTCGAAACCGGAGCCCAGGAGGGTGTCTGGCTGGGCACAGACCCCACAGTCTTCTGGTGTACGCGGGATGGGGCTCCAACCCACTGGACCACCCTGCCGGGGCACGTCAGTGACAGTACTTAGGGCGGCAGCAGGAAGGGCATGCAAGGGTTTCCAGCCCCGGGAAGGCTTCTGTCGGTGAGGACCAGCCCCGAGTGGGTTTGCCTGTGATTTTCCAAATGTGTTAGGGTGTTGGACTGGTGGTCTCTTCCATTTTCATCGCAGTTATTGAGCGCCTGCTGTAAGCCAGGGTGTGGTGAGGCCCTGGGGTGAGGGGTGAGCATGGTGGCCCTTTCCCTGCTCCGGGGGAGTTTGGGTGCTAGGGGAGGGGTCACATGCAGAAAAATAGACATGACGATGGTGCCCTGTGACGGGGAGAGCAGTTCCTGGGAGGGGCCCAGCTCTGCAGCCGGACCACAGGTGGCCTTGGGAAGCGCCACTGTTACTGGTGGTCGCCATGCTGGCGCTTCCTGGATGGAGGAAAAGTCAGACGAGGATGGTGGCTCAGTCACCCTGTCCCAGGCAGTGGGGCCTCGGCGGGTGTGAAGGTGCTGGGACAAAGAGTGACACGTGGGAGGTGTTTGTGTGAACATGGGCATCCAAGGCCCCTCCCCGGGTGGGGGGCTGGGGTGGAAGAAGGAGGGTCATGACTGGTGGTGGCCTTGCCTGTTGTCTAGGACCACGAGGACAGCCAGCATGCTGCTCTCGGGCTGAGCTGGGAGGCCGCCCACTGACCTCGGGAGCCAGGGGACAGGCCCGGGGATACCTGGGACTGAGAGCCGGAGGGCGCCCCCACCTTAGCCTCTGCCTTCGCCCCCTGGCCACCCCTCTCACGTTCTCACCTGAGGGCCACCTGTGCATTTGGAGCGGCGGCTCCCAATACACGCCTCCTGTTAAGATCACCTGGGGAGCCCTGAGCCCCACCCTCACACTCAGGCCGCACAGCACCCCGGTCCTCTCCTGGGCTGGACTCCCAGCTCGCACCGCCTGACCACATGATCTAAGGCCAGTTGCCGTCTGGGTCTGGAGGATGGTAAGGGCACTTGCCCTCCAGGGCCAGGGTGATAATTGGTCGCCCACACAGGTAAGTTCTGAGTAAGTGCTATTATTGTTGGTGTTTTCCTGACTGCAGCCGTACCCACACCTCATGCGGCTGCGCTCTGCGGACTGACAGGATAAACTCCCCCTTTCCTAGATTATTTTCTTCTCCACTCTTCCCTGCACTTGTCCCCAGCAGCCCCCTTCCCCTGCAGGTTAGCGCACCCTCCTCCACGCAGGCCTCCCCACCTTCTGCCTCCCGCAGCGCTGGGTCACGCTGGAGACCGTCTCGCCTCCCGTGTCCTACCAGTCACACCTTGCACTGGCGCATGAGCGCTCACAGGCACATACACGGTCTCCCCTGGCACTCAGACGCAAGCCCAGAGCCCCAATCTGCAGACGGTCAAAACCCAGCGAGTGTGCACTCAGGATGTGTGCGTTTCATTGTAAGTAAATACTGTTTTGAAAAAGAACGGTGGCAAACAGGGCAAAGTGGACTGCACATTTATTTCAAAATGTATAAAAAAGAAAACGGATGGATAGACAGGAAATCAGGACTAATATAAATGACAGATTCTAGGTGGTGGCAGATGAGTTCTCGTGTTAAAATTACCGTAGTTTTTTGGACCCTAAGACGCACTTAGGTTTTAGAGGAGGAAAATAGCAAAAAATGTGGTAAAATATTTAATAGCACAAGTAACATAATATTTCACCAATGTAAATGTAAACAGAACTCGACAGCAGCATTAACCACCATTATTCCTCCCAAATTTGTGGGAGGGGGGAAGTGCATCTTATACTCTAAAAAAATATGGTGAACTTTTCTGTGTATTTGAACAGTGTTATAATAAAATATTAGAAAGTATTTTATTTAGCAATGTCAGATAGTGGGTTTTAAATGGGAAAGTAATTCTAAAAGCACCTGCGTGAGAGAAGTATTTACTCAGGTGCACGTTGGAGGCGAGGAAGTGCGGTCAGCCAGGCGAAGGTGTGGGCCGCAGGCCCCGCAGGTGGGAGGTGCGGGGGCTGAGCTGTGAGCCTGGCCAGTTGTCTTACACTCCGAGCACTGCTGCCTCTCAGCCTCCTGTCCCCCCTCTCTCCAGAAGCCCAATCTACCTCCCCTGTGACCTCCACTTCCTCTCCCTGCGTGGATCCTCACAACCCACAACCTTCCCTGGTCTCACATTCCTCCCTCCCAGCCTGGCCCCACGGTTTGCCGTTTCCGTTGTGTGGCATGCACCTGTAGTAGATTGCTACCCCTCCTCTGCTTCGGAACCTGCCAGGCTGTCCCCCGGTTCCTCACGGAGGACACCATCACCATCTCCCTTTTCTGTCTCCCACTCCGTGCGAACGGGGAATGTTCCCGAATCTAGCCAGCTGATTCAATTGCAGATTAATATTCTGCAGCTGGGTTGTTGCCTGGCAACCTTGTGAATGTCTCTTCCTTCACTCCCAAGGTCATCTCACTGGCAGTCCCCTTCTGCTGGCCACGACCGCGGTTGTCTGAGTCCTTCTGTCCTTCTCTCCTCTCCTTCCTCACTGGAGGGTGCAGAGCTGTGTTCAAGGCCAGCCCTTTCACCAGGCCTTCCAGCCCAAACGCTCCTGCCTGCGTGGAGACCTCGTGCCTTCGCTTTTTCATGCATCCAACCATCCACCCATTCATCCATCTATTCATTCAAAGTATTTTTTCTAAGTGACTTCCTTTCTGTGCCAGGCACTGTGCTGACCCTGGGTGCACAATGTTGATCGAGCGGGTCTTTGTTCCTTTTCTCTTGGAGGGGAGACAGTGTGGTGTGACCCTAAAGTGCCCTGAATAATTATGGGGGGGAGGGAGGTAAGGGGAGAAGCCTTCTCCTTCCCCCGGACCTTGAGGCTCTCCCCCAAACAAGCCTGCTGACACCTGCAATGTGTTTTCACCCCCCCCCACCAATGATGGTGATTAAAGTTTAGGGAGGACTTCTCTGGCCAGACCCCTATGGTACGCAGCTTGCACATATCGTGTCTTGTAATCCTCACCACCGCCCCACAAGGAGGGTAATATTATTGCCCTCCAGCCGAGGAAACAGACACAGAGGGGTCGGCGATTGTTGGTAGAAACATTCCACCATGGGCCTTGAGCATTCCCGGATGTTCTTACTGAATATGCCAAGAATGCAAGGTCATGGCCGCTCTCCACCTGGGCCATTTCTCAGGGTTTTGTTTGAAGTGAGTAGCCCTGAGTTTCGGTGGGAAAAGTCTCCCTATGGGACAAAGGGTAAGCTCGCTACTGCTGACCATCAAAGCGACAGATTCCTTGAGCTCAGTGTCCCTCAGCTCAGATGCAACTACTGTGGGTCACATTATGTCACCAACAAGGACCCTGGGGGGGTAAGAGGACCTGATGCAAATCATGCTGCCGGCTGGGTTGCGAATAGCCAAGTTCTCCGTCTCTGAGCCAGGACTCTCCCATCTGCTGCCGGCCTTGGGGCATCGGCAGTAGGGAGGGTAGCTTGTCGAGAGCCGGGTAAAACCAAACACCAAACTGAACAGAGTGATTGGCCCGTAGCGTACCAGACAGGCAACTGAGGCTCCAACCTGGACAGTTTGATTCCACAAGCATTTAAAAACGGTCTTCCTGCTGCTTTCCTGTTCCCTCCGGGGTGATCTTTCTCCTCCCTTCACTCTGTTGCCTGCTGAGCCGGCGAGCGGGGTAGGTTGGAGTGACAGAGAGCAGGGTGAGGAGACATGGGGTGGGGAAGGTTTTTTTTTAATCCTCACTGGAGGACATGCATATACATACGATATCATATATGGTCCAGTGCTATCCCTAGTGTAGAAGCCACCACTGTATTCTCCCCTTCAGCACCGTTTTTGACATCCTGGAGACACCTTCCTTGCAGGAGCGGGAACTGCAGGTCTGGTGGAGCTTGATGGGGGTGAATGGGCAGATCACCATCACTCACGGGCCACTGCTGTGGTCCTGGCTTGAGGCCCTGAGAGCTGAGCCCAGGCTGGTCCCACCGGGGAGCTCCCTGGCGGGTTCCGTGCCTGCCAGGTGTCTGCACCTCTCCGCCAGAGCAATGGCACTCAGTACATGCTCTGCTCTAACTGCTGCTTTCTGCACTTCAGCTGTTTTTGTGCAGATCCAACACTGGAATGAAAAATGCACTTACAAAAAAATGAAAGGTCATAATGCTACTGTCTTTTTTTTTTTTTTTTAAACCAGCTTGTAGATCACAATATGAAGTCTGCTGCTTGTATGGTCTAAACTGGTACTTCTCAAACTTCGTAAAACGGAGGTTGCTCGAAGGAAGACTGGTCCCGTGGGTCTGGGGAGGGGCTGATACTCTGTCCAAGCTCCCAGGTGGTGCTGAGCAGCGGTGTTGCGTTCCGTCGCCACGGTGGGTCCCGGAACCAAGGCAGTTTCGTCTCTCTGCACCCGACTTCGTCCTGGTGCTTGCGTTCTGCGGTCTCGCAGAGACGGAGTGAGGATCGATGACTGGACGCACGCACGGGACGACCGACGTGTTTGTGCTCCGCATTAACGCCCCGTGCGTTCCCCGTGCTTCCTGTTTTTAGCCAGCTGTCCGTTCTGGGTGCAAATCAGCCGTAAAGGACTGTGAGTAAAGAGAATTTAAACGGTGCGACCATCAGACTGCTGTGACCGGGCGACGACTGGGGCTGGGGACCAGGGGCTGTGGAGCGGGGGAGTCACGCACTGGCTTTGGGGCACCGTGGAGTGTGCTGCGTGCGCCTTCTGCCCAACACGCAGTCGGTTTTAGAGATAGGTACAGATGATCAAAAATAGTTATTAGTTTTAAAGGTTGGCACTGACATGGGCAGTGCCGCTGCTTGTAATGATGGGCCTGGAACACCTTTGTTAGTCCCTGGGGCTCTATAGGCCTCGGGAAGAAACCGTGGACCGGGGATTCTTAACTGTTTTCGGTAGTGGGCGCTCTTAGGAGTCTGGTAAAAGCGTGGGCAGTCTTGCAAGAAAATGCCCAGAGGTACGTCACACCTGAGCTCTCACAGTCTCAGGGGTGGTTTCTCAGATGCCGGTCACCACCTTCTGGCCCCCGACCACCCCCCTTTTAAACCCTCTTACGTGCAGTCGTCCTGGTCACGTTCCCCGAAGTTCAGCTCTGATGCCTCCTTCCTGCTGTTTCCTCAGCAGCCCTCTCGCCCACAGCACCGTTTCCCCAGGAGTGGGTTGCGGCCCTCCCGGGAGGAGTGGCTGATGCTGGTTAAAAAAGGCCCCTGCGCTCCTGGGCCCCGCGCGCATCGGGGCTGTGGGGCCAGACTCTCTGGCTCTCGAGATGGGGCCGTTGACCCGAGGCTGTGGGCCAGGCATTCCAGCGTGACGCTGTCATGCCTCTTGCGAAATAAATGACACGCACCCACAGGCCCAATAGACGTATTTTTTGGTAACATATTTGGAAAGATGTTTCTAAAGTTCACAAATCTGACTTTTGTTAACAACAATTAATGTTCTGTCTCTAGAACTTTGATTACATTTACATGTAGTTACACACAAGAATTCTGTTTCCGTTACGGCCAGTGTTACCTTTTGTGGTGTTAAGCAGTTACTCATTCTGATTTTGTGGTCATCGAGGCGAATTTTAGAGATGATGCATTTCTTTTCAGTTTGGACACTTTGGTAGGCCCTTGAAAACCTGGGGGGGCCTGAGCAGTGTTCAGCAGACATCCAGGCGAGCTGCACTGTTCTTTATGGGTGGGATCTACAATCTGGATTTTTTTTTTAGAAACATTGTTTTTTTTTTTTTTAAGATTTTATTTATTTATTTTTAGGGAGGGAAGGGAGGGAGATAGAGATAGAGATAGAGAGATAGAGAGAAACATCAATGTGCGGTTGCTGGGGGTTATGGCCTGCAACCCAGAAATGTACCCTGGCTGGGAATCGAACCTGGGACACTCAATCTGGATTTTTTAAAAAATTATTTTATTGCTCAGCTACAGTTGTCTGCATCTCCCAGCCACCACTCCCCACCCCCCCGCCCCAGCCAAATACAGTCTGAATTTTTTTTTTTAAGATTTTATTTTTAGAGAGGGAAGGGAGAGATATAGAGAAAGAGAGAAACATCAGTGTGCGGTTGCTGGGCGTTATGGCCTGCAACCCAGGCATGTACCCTGGCTGGGAATCGAACCTGGGACACTTTGGTTCCCAGCCTGCGCTCCATCCACTGAGCTATGCCAGCCAGGGCACAGTCTGAATTTTTAACAAGCTTCCCAGGAAGAGTGCATTGTAAAAGTATCTAATGTAGGATTTAAGAGTGCAAGGAATTTTAAAAAACAAAGAAAAAAGTCATAAAAAGAAAAAAGTGCAAGAAATTACTGAAACATCTGAGCTTATGTGCTAATTTTGAAATGATTGTTTATCTCCGGAAAAAGAAATTAGTGAAGGAGCCCTTCATTTCATTTTTCTTTTTTTTTTTTTAGATTTTATTTATTTATTTTTAGAGAGTAAAACAGAGAAAGAGAGGTAGAGAAACATTGATGGGTTGCCTCCTGGCCCACACTCTAGGTACGTGCCCTGACTGGGAATTGAACTGGGGACCTTGTGGTTCACAGGCTGGTGCTCAATCCACTGAGCCACACCAGCCAGGGCAAACCCTTAATTTCAAAGCCTTGTGAACTGTGCTCTGACACAAATGGCACTAAGGATGGTAAATGAAGAAGGGGTCAATTCTAGAGCTACTTCGTAGAATGTTCAGTTTGCAACTATAGTTTTTTTTTTTACCTATTTGTAGAATGTACAGCAATTTGAATAGGCTTTAAGTAGTTTTTGTAAATTCCTGTGTAGTTTTAGCTGACTGGTTTTTATTGTATTAAATTACATCATTTTAAGAAATGTCTGGCCCTGGCTGGTATGGCTCAGTGGACTGAGCACCAGCGTGAGAACCATAGGGTCACTGGTTCGATTCCCAGGCAGGGCACATGCCTGGGTTGTAGGCCAGGTCCCCAGTGGGAGGTGCGTGAGAGGTAACCACACACTGATGTTTCCCCTCCCCCTCTCCCTTTCTCTTCTCTAAAAAAGAAATGTCTTTGCTTGTCTGTGTTGCAGAGGGGCCTGGGGGATGGCCAGGAGGGCTGTGGCCCCCTGGGGTGGGGCAGGGAGACCGAGTGGAGGAAATGGGTGAGAAGGAGACAACCTTGGCTGTGGCTCAGCCCACTCCGATCTCGCACCGACTTTCCAGCCCTTATTTTCCTCTCCTCCCTTCTCTCCACTTGCTGCTTCTCTCTCTGAATGTTTTACCTTGGGGCCGATGTGTAATCAATGAGTTGATGTGTAGGTGCTTGGCAAAGGCCTAGCAGCTGGTAAGAGGACTATTATTTCTGCTCTATGCCGGGCCTTTGTTTCAGCCAAAGGTCCTGGGTGCTTCCACCGCTGGGCCTTGACACCCCTGCCTAGCGTGCCCTGCTCCGTGGGTGGCAGAGGGAGATACCCCGGTGCTCCGAGGCCCTTGCTCCTTGGCCAGGCCAGGGGTGGCACTGGCCTCTTTTTGCCTCACGAGGGAGTTGCTGGTCTTACATCCCAACAGGGTGTTCCATCTTGACTCCCTTGTGTGTCCTGATTCCCCTGGGTTTGCACTGCATAAACGAAGACTCAGTGTTGGTAAAATGGTCCATTTAAAATGCGAAGGTACAGCTCAGCCGGCAGGAAGAGCAGACCGTGTTCTAGGTGAGGTTCTGTCACTTACCAGCCTTGGAATTTCCCTAGTTCAGTTTCCTCAACCATCCAGTGGAGACAGTTATGCTTTATTATTTCAGGTCTAAGATACACCCACAAAACATCCATCAGAGTAGGGTGTTCACAAAGCCCCCTATATGTGCAGATGGTGGTTTTGGTTGGTGGACAGCTGACTTAACGGTGGTGTTGCTAGCTTACCGCAGAATAATGCCCTCTGAGAAAACCAGAGGTCCTTCAAAGGCACAGGATGTTAGCAGCCTGACACAGAAGCTGCGCATCAGCCCACAGTGACTCCTTCACTTCAATCCGTCTTCTGTGGGTCTGGCCTCTCATGTTGCTTCTTTGATGTTCCTCTAGAAAAAGCCCTTTTGTTGTAGTCAAATCTTACAGATTTAAAAGTACCACCTAAATGTTTTGAACAATGCCAATGGATGGAACCAAGCAGTTAAGTTTATTAAACGGATCAATTTTGTAGGGACTTGTGCTACAACCTATCAGAATCCTCTTCTGCTCCCAGGGTCTGGCTCAGCTTCCTGCCAGACCCCCACACCCACGTGTTCCAGGCTGACCATCACCTGTACAGCCTTGGTTTCTTACCACCTCTCCCAGTAGCTGCCAGCCTATCTCAGTGTCCGAAATCAGGACTAGTATTGCCCAGCTGCTGGGAGAGCTGTATTTTGTGTTTAACAAGAACCCAGATGCAGACCTCGACGTGCTTTACTCCTCACAGTCCTGTCAGGGACAGCCCGCCAACGCTCCATTTCAGCTTCCCCAACACATTGGTCACTGAGCTTTTTAATGCCATGAACCTAGTTTCCTAGAAGTAGCAGACACTTGCATATCTTTTCAGGGGTTTGTAGATCAGGTCAAGTCCCACACCATGCTTGTGTCCTTTTGGGAAACCTCAGGGAACCGGCTAAGGGTTTTTTCCTGGCCTGGATTTGTCCAGGCCCGTGGAGCAGCTGTGGGCACAGATGGGTCCACAGCCCACTTCTGTGGCCCCTTCACACACACAAGACTGGCTATACATAAAATCAAATCGGCAAGTCAGATGTTTCTGAAAACAAGTTTTATTTAAATAAGGGTTTAAATACATTACATAACATTAAAACTGAAGGGGGAAAAATCCAAAAATCAGTTCGTTACTTCACATGGCATTGGGCAGCTGTTGCTAGTTTAAGTTGTGAGCACTACAGCTAGCTACACGACCGACACATCAGTTTGAAATTTGTTCCCTTGTCAAAAGTTTAACTCTGATA
Source organism: Phyllostomus discolor (assembly GCF_004126475.2). NCBI lineage: Eukaryota > Metazoa > Chordata > Mammalia > Chiroptera > Phyllostomidae > Phyllostomus > Phyllostomus discolor. The sequence goes on along the minus strand of NC_040910.2, from coordinate 106,021,209 downwards.
GAAGGTTGGCCTCAAATTCTGGTGTTTGGACATCAATTAGCTGGGATACGTCTGGTTAAAAAGACCTCGGTGGCACGCCCGATTATCCTCATCACCCTGCTTAGAGGGAAGGTGTCCGCTCTAAGCTCCACCCACCAGTGGTCAGGTTGGAGATCTTTGACTACCCCAGGCTCCCTCTAGCGGTAACATGCCGTCGCCGCCTCACCCCTCCTCTCAGCTTCACCACGGGCTGTTCAGATGGTGACATTCTAGGAGGGCAGGGAACTCTGGCAAGGAGCTTCTGGCCAGATGTAGCCACCTGTGATCTTGGGGCTTTGCGCTTGGCTGAAACATCACGTTATTGCTTTGTTTCAAGCTGGACACTGCCAGGCGCCTCCTGCCCGACTTCTGTTTAAATGAGGGACTTCCAGACTAGACAGCATGGCTCTTTTCAGTTTATTGCATGAAGGAGTTACACTAGTCCGAGTTAAAAGCAGACCCCAAATGGTTACATTATAGAAGCTGTGAGGTTTTTAAACTTGTGACAAGGGACAGGAGGGAAATTCTACTCATTGCAAGGAAATCCTCACTTAAGCTTCAGTGAGCCAAAAAGCACTTAAAACCCATGAACCTTCAGCTGGTCGTCCTTAGCCAGTCCAATCTGCAAAGAAAAAAGGGGGAAATTTTAAAGAGGGGGCAGAGCGTCAAAGCCTCCAATTCTGGTGCCAATAGTCCTGTTTTCCTGCTTCTACCCAGGCAAGGGGAGTCTCACGCCTCACTCGAGCACGGTGGCTCTCACCTCGGGTACTCCGTCAGAAACTGTGTGATAGAATTTTAGCTCCGAGGAGGAACAGCCAGCCACACACCCTGCTTATCTTTAGTACTTGTCTGTATGCAGTGTCAATTTGCAATCTTTAAAAGTAGATCTCTACAAAAAGTAAACTTAAGGCAGACAAGTCCCTTCTGTTTTTTTCAAATACATTTGTTCATGCACTTCAAAACTCAACCGTTTTGCTTAGCCTTATAAAATGAAACTTCTGTTTCCCCAGCAGAAATTAAACAGAGGTGGCAGGATGTGACACTGGCCAGGGCAGAGGCTCAACTGCACCAAGTGACTGAACTCACCTCCACCAGGAACTGGCATATGTTCTTGCGCTGGTCACCCTGTAGCTGAATTACTTCTCCATATTCTGGATGCTCAATTACAGTACCATTGCAGGCAAATTTCTGCAAGGGATGCAAAGCAATTAGGTGAAGCAACAGCACTAATAATCCCTTTTGGTAAATAAAACAACACAGCACCCCCACGTGAGCACGTTTCATTTCCTACAAGACCTACCTTCTTAAACGCCTTCACTAATTTCTTTTTATCGTAATCATCAGCGATCCCTTGGACAGTAGTAAGGGTCTTCCTGCCGTTTCTCTGTTGAATTCTTATATGGATATAATCCTCAGTGCCAGCAGGAAGCAGGTCATCACCCTTACTTGCATCAGCAAAGGGGTCTGGAAAGGAAGGTCAAGTTTAGAGCCCTTGTGGCTTAGATGCCACTGTCACCCCCCACCGGATCTTTTGTGCATGCAGAAAACTGACAGTGAAATCGCTAAGGGTTGAGTCAGATCAGGTATGTCCTTTGTGGGCTCTCCCCTAACAAGTCAGTCCGGGACGGCCGGCTTTCCAAGATCCGTGGAAAGCCTCGGCCTCCGGGCCCGCCCTCGGAGACCGATCACGTGTCTGGGCAGCCAGAGCTGGCAGGCGACGCCCCACTCGGCTGATGCAACCGGCCGGAACCCGAGCTGCGAGGCGGGGCCAACTTCCCACCCCATTGGCGCGCGCATTTGTCACTTAGGGCTGGTGCCGCCTCCCTCTCCGGGGGCCGGGACAACGGCGGTGACGTAAAGGACGTGACGCACGGGTGGCGGGAGGGGGCGGGTGTGGCCCGCGATGGCACTGGAGCCATTAGTAAATGCGCCACCCGAGACGTAGGGCCCGCCCAAGAACTGACCTCTCGCCCTACCCTTCCGGTCACGCTCAGGGACCCACCCCAAGGCCCAGGCCCTGTCCCCAGGATCCACGAGAGCAGACACCTTCATTCTGCCCAAATCTAGGAAGGCCCAGAGGGCTCGGAAGCTGTTCGGGCCCCGTTTCCGAGCCCGGACCGCCGTGCCGCCGCACCCGGGCCTTCGCCCCGCGGGGGCCTTGCCCTAGCTTACCGAAAGAGTGGAGGTTCTGGATAGCGGACATACGATACGATTCCTTTTCCTCGGTGGAAACGGCCTGCGGAAGGCTGCGGCGGGAGAAGGTGGGCAGGGGGGACGGAGCGTCGGGAAACGAGGGGGGCTCGAGGGGAAGGTTGCTGAGTCCTCGGCTGCGGCTCAGCGACTGGGGCGGAGGGGCGGTGCCTGTATTCACTTATATAGCCGCCCCTGTGTCGCCAGCGCGTTGCCCTCACGTCTCGACCCCGCCCACGGCGTCCTGCCCCCAGCGTCCAGGTGCCGGCGCTTCCGATTGGTCCAGGGCCGGGGACGCGAGCGGCGCCTGCGCAGGAACTCAGTGCTTGTGGGAGGGCGTCCGACTCGGGGAGGGAGGAAGGGGGAGGGAGAGCTCGGTTTGGGCGGCAGTGCTGGCCGGAGGAAGGTGTCGGCCGCGCACAAAACTGGCGGTGGTTTCGGACGCGCCTGCGCACTGTGTTCTCTGTCAAGTTCCGCGTTTTTGACCCTGTTGCTGCGGTACCGGCCCCAGGAGGGGTTTTTGTGGAGCAGATGGGCAGTCTTCAGAGGGTATTGAGATGCTGAGCCTCCCAAACAGGACGGATTACCACTATCTCGTGCTCACCTACTCACCCGCTTCCTCTTTGTTTACAAGATTGAGGGTGGCCCTTTAATCAACATACAATACTGTAACCCCAACTTTTGTTAACCTAAACATAAAAAGGCCTTTCAAAGTGAGAGGCAGCAAGCATTTATTTGAGCTCCAAAAGAGTAGCTATTGAGAAACCATTAATTTAAGCGGAAGCCCAAATGATGTTCCCATTAGGAGACAAAGCCAATGGGTATTTATGAGGAAGGGGAACAATTACATCAATAGAGGGAAGGTATCTATTGGTGCAGACAGCATAACACGATGATGTTAATTTTATACAATGTGTTTAATTTTCAGTCCAATAGTCATAATATAACTTGCTTTCTTGTTATCTTTATAAATAGTTCTTTGGGACACAGTATTGTCCTAGGCCCAGTCCAAAGGTTATTTTGTCCTGTTTGAAGATTCCAAGGTCTGAGGCATGAGTGCAAGGCCGTGCCTCCGGCGTGGCTGCTCTGGCTCCATTTTAAAGTACTTTTGTTTATGACATATGTATTTTGATCAGCTGAACTTTATCATTTAGGTTAATTTATAATGACATCTAAGATATCATTATAATCTAACTTAAAAATAGGTCAACCTCTAAATTTATCATTTAGCTGATGTAAGGAAAGAATGCCCAGCTCCTTAGCACAAGTGCCCGGGAGAGGAACGGATTCTGGGGGCAGGAGAAGGGTTCAGGCACCTGAAGGTGGGTCATTCCCATCGTGTGGGGTAGAGCCTTCCCAGATGGTTCGTGAACTGTGTCCTTCAACACAGTCAACTCTCCTGCTCTTTCACCGTGTTACTGAAATGCTCTCAGTTGCAGGGGTAAAGAAAAACAGTGGTTTGAGACTCCGGGGCAGCTGCGAGGCAGGTAAGGTGAAGGAGTGCAGGCAGCGAAGGGTGATGTGATGGGGTGTGATGAGAGCTGGGCAGAGTTAGAGAGGCCGCGGCAGCTACGCACCTGCAGCCCATTGTGCCAGGTCTTTTTCTGGAGAACCTGGAAATCCAGGTGTTTATTGAAAAAAAAATCTCTTGGTTTTTAAGTATTGCCAATAAATTGAATTTTTGGACAATACCGTTGGCACCATGGGCTGCAAAGTGAGAGCCTGCTGAACCCCCCCCCCCCCCCAAGGTAGTGAAAGGTGGACTTAATAGTTTGTTTTGATTCTGTATTCACTAGGTACTGTTTTGATAAATAATTTGACTTCTGTGATGTCAGGAAAGGTGAACTGTGGCTGGAAGTCACGGGCATCCAAGTTTCCGTTCCATCCGAGTCCGGGAAGCTGAGGGCCCAATTTGCCCCCCACCTGGATTCACAGACGTGGCGCCACTTGCAAGGGGTTTGGGGAGAGACAGTGAATGACAGAGCTCTCTCTCCAGGTCTGCATACATGTGAAAATTTAAAATCCTAATGTGGTCCAGTTGATCAGTCTTACATTTTGGGAAAAGATCTTATTAAAGAAATCCTTTCTCTGCTTTGAGTTTGTAAAGCTATTCTGTATTTCCTTTTGAGAGCCTTAAAGCTTTTGCTTTTCACTTGTAGGTCTTTACGCCATCTGGAATTTATTTTGTGTGTGGTGTGAGCAGGGGTCTAATTATTATTCCTATATAGACAGCCAATTGCCCCCGGCACCGTTTACCGGATAACACATCTTTGCCCCGCTGATTCATTGTGCCTTTTCTATCATAATCATTTCTCTCTATATGTGTGGGTTCATTTTTAGAGTCTTGGTTCTGTTCCACTGGTTTTATCCCTAAGCCGCACTCTCTTCATGATAGGAGCTCCATGCAGTGTCTTGATGTCCAATAGAAGGACACCCTCCATTTTGTTCTTCTTCAGAATCATTTTGGCCCGCGTTGGCCCTGGCTCCCTGGTCACGCTCGTGGTGTATCCTCACTCCCCATATTCTATAGCTGTTCCATGAAGCACCTGGAATTTTCTCATCTCAGGGTGTTTGTGCATGCTCTCCCTTGGTGCATCCTTCCCTCCTCTTTGAGGATGTGTAAGAACTTGCAACATAACCTGTGGTCCAACATTTGGGTTTTTAAATTATTGTTTTTATTGTTCTATTACAATAAAATTGTTCCAATTTTCCCCTGTTGCTCTCCCCTGTCCCACTTACCTGCCCCCCTCCCCAGTCAACCCCCACCCTGTTGCCTCAGTCTATTGGTCATTTCTACCTGGTCCTTGACTAGACCCTTCCCCCTCTTTCCCCCCGTATCCCACTCCCCCCTCCTCTCTGGTTGCTGTCAGTCTGTTCCTTGTTCCCATTGCCTCTGGTTCTGTTTTGCTCATTTGTTTTTGTTTAGCAGTTTCCTCTTATAGGTGAGGTCATACGGTATTTGTCTTTTGCTGCCTGGCTTATTTCTTTTTCTTTTTAAAGATCATATTTATGCATTTTTAGAGAGAGGGGAAGGGAGGGAGAAAGAGGGAGAGAAATATCAGTTGGTTGCCTCTTGCACACCCATAACTGGGGACCTGGCCCACAACCCAGGCGTGTGCCCCAACGTGGAATGGAACCAGCAACCTTTTGGTTCCCAGGCCAGTGCTTAATCCACTGAGCCGCACCAGCCAGGGCTGCTTCGGATATTTCATTGTTGGCGTATAAAAATGCCTTTGATTTCTGAATATTGACTTTGTATCCTGCTATTTTGCCAAATTCATTTATTAAGTCGAGTAGTTTTTTTGTGGAGCCTACAGGGTTTTCTATGTGCACTACCATGTCATCTGCAAATGATGACAGTTTTGCTTCCTCCTTTCCAATTTGGATGCCTTTTATTTCTTTTTCTTGTCTGATCACTGTGGCTAGAACTTCCAACACCGTGTTGAATAAAAGTGGTGAAAGCAGACACCCTCATCTTGTTCTCGATCTTAGGGGGAAAGATTTTAGTTTTTAACCCGTTGAGTATGATGTTGGCTGTAGGTCTCTCATATATGCATTTATTATGTTGAGTTATGCTCCCTCTATTCCCACTTTGCTGAGCATTTTTATCAGAGATGGGTGCTGTCCTTTATCAGATGCTTTTTTGGCATCTACTGATGTGATCATGTGATTTTTGTCTTTCATTTTGTTTATGTGGTGTATCATGTTTATTGATTTGTGAGTGTTATACCATCCTTGCATCCCTGGGCTGAACCCCACTTAATCATGGTGTATCATCTTTTTAATGCATTTCTGGATCTGGTTTGCCAATATTTTGTTGAAGATTTTAGCATCTATGTTCATCAGCGACATTGGCCTGTAGTTTTCGTTCTTTGTTGTGTCTTTACCTGGTTTTGGAATTAGGATAATACTGGCCTCGTAAAAAGAATTTGGGAGTCTTCCCTGTTCTTGAATTCTCTGGAATAGTTTGAGAAGGGTAGGAGTTAGCTCTTCCCTAAGTGTTTGGTAAAACATGCCTGTGAAGCTGTCTGGTCCAGGGCTTTTGTGTGCCAGGAGTTTTTTGATTATTGCTTCAATTTCACTAGTTGTTATTGGTCTGTTCAGGCTTTCTGCTTCTTCCTGATTCAGTTTTGGAAGATTACGTGTTTCTAGAAATTTGTGCGTTTCACCCAGGTTGTCAAATTTCTTGGTATATCTAGTTGTTCGTAGTAATTTCTTACAATCCTTTGTATTTCTGTGGTATTGGTTGTGATTTCTCCTCTTTTGTTTTTGATTTTATTTACTTGGGTCCTCTCTCTCTCTTTTTTTTCTTGATGAGTCTGGTTAAAGACTTGTTGATTTTGTTTGTCTTTTCGAAGAAACAGCTCCTGGATTTATGGATTCTTGGAATTGTTCTTTTAGTCTCTATGTCATTTAATTCTGCTCTGAGCTTGTTTATTTCCTTCCTTTTACTGGCCCTGGGCTTTGTGGTTGTCCCTCTTGTTCTTGTAGACGTAGGGTTAGGTTGTTTGTTTGAAATTTTTCTGTCTTTTTTAGGTAGGCCTGTATTGCTGTGAACTTCCCTCTCAGGACTGCCTTCGCCGTGTTCCATAGGTTTTGGGTTGCTGTGTTCCTCTTCATTTGTTTCCAGAAACTTTTTGATTTCTTCCTTGATCTCATTGTTACCCCATTCATTATTTAATAGCATGTTATTCAGGCTCCATGAATTGGGATGTTTTTGAGATTTTCCCCTGAGGTTGGTTTCTAGTTTCAAACCATTGTGATTTAGGAAGATACTTGATATGATTTCAGTTTTCTTGAATTTGTCGAGGCTTGTTTTGTGTCCTATCATGTGGTCTGTCTTTGAGAATGTTCCATGTGCGTTTGAAGAGAATGCATATTTTGCTTTGGGGTGAAAGGTTCTGTATATATCGGTTAAGTCCATTTGATAGAGTGTTGTTCAGTGCCCCAAAATCCTTGTTGATACTTTGCTTGGAAGATCTACCCATTGTTGACAATGGGGTGTAAAATCCCTTACTATGAGTGTGTTGCTATTGAGATCTTTCTTGGTCCTCCAAAATTTTCCTAATATATTTGGGTGCTCCTACTAACTTTTTTTTTTTTTTTTGGCTTTTGTTTTTATCCTCGCCTGAGGACATTTTTTCATTGCCATTAGGGTAGGGGTGGGGAGAGAGGGAGAGGGAGAGAGAGAAACGTCAATGTGAGAGAGACACATTGATCATTTGCCTCCCATATCTGCCCTGACTGGGGATCATACCCACAACCTGGGTATGTGCCCTGACTGGGAATCCAACCTGCAGCCTTCTGGTGTGTGGGATGATTCTCCAACCAGCTGAGCCACCTGGCCAGGGCCCAACATTTGGGTTTTTGCAGTTTGAACTCTGAGACTGCTGACAGAGGATGACTCTGCTCCCTGAACTTGGAGACTGCCTGCAGAGTGAACAATCTCTGTGCTCTTTGATTTCTGTTGAGAAATAACCCCAAAGCTTGCGCTCTACAGGCCCGAGCCAGGACTAGGACTGTGACAAATGCCGGATTATTCACTGCCCATCGTTCTTGCATCACAGCCCCACTTGCTGACCTCTGGGTCAGCCTAAGGTCAGAAGACAAGTGATGTAAGTTTGTGGCCTCGTTTCCCCTAGCAACCATCTCTTTGATCATCAGCTCCTGGCAATGATTGCCTTTAAAAAAACAAGCCTTATCCCCTCCATTTTGTATGTTTTTTTTTTCTTTTTTTAAATTTCCACTCCATTCTGGAACATGTCTTTGGTTGATGCCCAGGACATGTCTCTGATTTGCAAATCATAGATGAATAAAACTCCCTTTTAATTTCCTCTGGAGTTTGTGCTAACGTCTTCCTTTGGCATCTCCCGCCCGCCGTTCAGGACTCCGCCGGGACCGCCTGTTCTTGTGAGGAGCCCGGGTTGGGGGCCCTTCCCTGCACCCTCACTGCTTTGGCATTTATCACGCTGCGTTTTGCTCGTCTGTTCCTCGGGCTGGTTACGTAACTTGCTGGGCCCACCGTGTGTTCCCTTCCTAACTCCAAAGGTGTAAAAGGAGTGGCAAAACGGTCATTTTTTTGGAGTATTTGAGATCGTGCTCAGTTTGGTTCAAGTAGACTCATAAAAAGCTCTCTACAGGTTTGGGCATTCTTACCTTGACTCCCATGAATCTGGCCCTGCCCCTTTCCTTGTTTGTCTCCCTGCTAGGCTGTGAACCCCACTGTGTGCATGCGGTAGGTGCCTGGCGCACAGTGGGTGCTCAGTGCTTGTCAAATAAGCATGTAGACATACCTTGTATGTACTCAGGTACTAGGAACGGCTCCAGGCTGTGACTTCTGCACCCTTTTTTTTTTAAAAAAAATTCCCACTTGAGGATATGTTCATTGATTTTAGAGAGAAAGGAATGGGGGAGTGAGAGAATGAAACATCATTGATTGGTTGTCTCCTGTCTGTGTCCTGACTGGGGATTGAACCCACAACCTTTGGTGTACGGGATGATGCTTCAACCAGTTGAGCCACCTGGCCAGGCCTCCACCCTTCGTTTTTAAAGGTCTGACTCTGGGCTCCAGAGGGAACTGCTGGACCTGGCCTTGTGGTGTAGGGCAGGGATGGGTCCCTAGGTAAGCCACATTTCCCAGCCTCTCTTGCAGGGACCTGTTTACCTCCCGGGGCTCTCCTTCGTCTCCTATAAAAGCAGGGCTGGGGCATTTCTGAGCCCTTTCCCAGGTCTAAAGTCCAGAGCTCTGTGCTGGCAGCTGGGCGCGTTTTGAAGGAGGAGCTAGAGAAGTCCCCTGTGGGTGCAGAGGCGGTTCTGGTGCTGGGAGCTCGTGGGTGGGTTGGTCTGACAATGCTAACAATGGAGCGGCAGTGAGTTAGTCTGAGAGCAACGTGTGTGCCCCTGCTAACGCAGCCTCGTTCATGACTGTGCTCCTCCGTCAGTCTGAGGCCCTGACCCCGGCAGCCAGGGTCAGGGGACAGAACGCTGGCTCTGGAGGCCATGAACCTGGGCATCACCTCTCGGTCTTCCTGCCGGGGGACTCCATCTCCCCCAGCCTCCACTGTTCTCATCTGTACAAAGGGATAATGACACCTTTCCCTTCGGCTTTGTAAGGGGATTTGAAGAGGAGAATATATGTGGCAGGATAGAAATGGGACTTCATCAAGTCACTGAATAGATGACACCAGGATCCCAGGTGGGCAGGGAGACAGATCCCCTGAGAACGGCGGGGGCCCAGAGCGAGCCCCTCAGCATGGGCACGGGATGGGGGTGGGAGTCTCTCCGTGTGGTCTCTTTGGGCATGGCTGTGGGGGACACCAGGGGGCCCTCAGCCTTGACGAAGTTCCCCAGGGCCCCAAACTTGGCAAGGAAGCCGCAGAGTCTCCTCCCAGGAAGGGGTTGCACCAAACAGGTGTCTCTGTGGTCACCAGGGCAGATGGGTGATCTGGTCCAAGGCCCCTCCCAGCAAACCTCTTGGTGCTACAGGAAACCCCTTACCTAGAGAGGCCTAGGGAACGCCGGAGCCCCTGCCACATCCAGAATCAACTTCTGGGAAGCCTGACGGGATGTTCACTGGCACGGGATTTAAGCTGACTTAAAGAAAGTCAAATCGCCCTGGCTGCTGTAGCTCAGTGGATTGAGCGTGGGCTACAAACCGAAGGGTTGCCGGTTCAATTCCCAGTCAGGGCACATGCCTGGGTTGCAGGCCAGGTCCCCAGTGTGGGTCACTAGAGAGGCAACTACACACTGATGTTTCTCTCCCTCTCTTTCTCCCTCCCTTCCCCTCTCTCTAAAAATAAATAAATAAAAAGAAAATATTAAAAGACATCATTAAAAAAAGAAAGTCAAATAAATGTGGTATTTCTTGCATTCTTTATTGGGGAGCTATCGCCCGTGCATGTAAACGACTGAAAGAGTGCATGCCCCTTCCCCCCTGCCCACCTCCGCACATGCACACATGTGTGCACACACACGTGCACATGCACACAGAGGTCCCCAGTGAGTGAAGGCGTTATTCTGCCACCTGGGTCGCTCAGTTCTGCCCCAGTGGGAGACACGGGCGTGAGCTGCTGGTTCTGACCCCGTGGGGCCCCGAGGGCAGTGCATCTCCCCTTTACCATGAGGACGCCCGTGGGGTGCTGGCAACGACTTTGGTCTTGACCCAGGTGGTGAAAATTCACCGAGCTGGACCCTCTATGACAGTGTGCTTCTGTGCGTTTGTCTGTTACCCTTTACCTGCCCCCCCCGCCCCCCCGCCAGCCCAGCCAGGCCGCCTCCTCGTTCTCGCACGTCCTCCCCTTGCCGCAGACTCGCTTCTGCCAACCCGAGGAGGGAACTGCCGCTCAGTTCCTCTTTACCTCTTTGTTGGCAGAGCATCTGCCTTCTCCATCCTGCGTGCCACTCCTTCCCCGCCTCTCCTTCCTCCTCCTTCAGGAAGTCCTCCAGGAGCCGCAGTAGATGGGGTGAGGGGGAGGAGGCCTTGCTTAGGTAGGGAGATGAAGGCCAGATTGCCTGGTTTTCCTCCCCTCTGGGCAGTCAGCCTGAGCTCACCGAGGACGTGGGGAAGGGCCAAGCCTGGCACCTGTGCTCAAGGAGCGCACAGCCCAGCAAGGCTCCAGGCTCTGGAGGTGCCAGAACAGGCGCAGAGGGCCCTGCCTTCCGATGGGGCGTGGGAGTCGAGTTCCCTGGTGTGTGTGTGGGGGGCGGGCATCCCCGATGGACAGAAGAGCATTGGACACATTGCGTGGAAATCAGGTCAGACCTGGTTCCTCTCCCAGGAGAAGCCGATAGGTGTTTGGGTAGGGCTTTCTGCCAGGGACGGAGCCACAGCTCCTCCAGCCTCCTTTCGTTTCATTTTCATTGTTTAAAAAGCTGATATAGCCCTGGCTGGCGTAGCTCAGTGGATTGAGCGCGGGCTGCAAACCAAAGCATCGCAGGTTCAATTCCCAGTCAGGGCACATGCCTGGGTTGCAGGCCATGACCCCCAGCAACCGCACATTGATGTCTCTCTCTCTCTCTCCCCCCTCCCTTCCCTCTCAAAAAATAAATAAAATCTTAAAAAAAAAAAGCTGATATAAGTCACTCAAGGGCCACCTCTGGGAAGGCCCCTCTGTGTACCCAGCACCTCGTCAGCAGCGATGCCCAGGTTCTTCCCACGGACTTGAAGAAGCCCTCCCACCAACTGGGAAAGGGTAGGTGCTTCGTGCTGAGGACCCAGGAGCTGAAGAGTGGGGGAGGTGAGGTGGGGGGGAGGGGCAGCAGGCTTGGTCAGGGGTGCCGGCGGCCTCAGTCGTGCTGGAGGCTGGGCCTGGCTCCACGGGGCTGGGGCCTAGGAGGGCTTTGAGCCAGGGCCTGGCATGATCAGCTCTGCCTTTGAGGAAGAGTTCCCTCCTTTTCCCCTCTGAAACCGAAAGTCACTGAGGCCAGCGAGAGTGGTGTCCTGAGCCAGCCCTCGTCCATGCTCAGCACTTCCCGCTCGTCACCACTTCGTGGGGTACAGCTGGCGTTCCCCCACTGGCCTGCGACCAGCTTTCAGCCACACCTCTGCACCTCGGCCCCAGCACTCAGCTGCAGGCCCGTGTGGCTTCCCTGGGCAGCCCCCGCTCTGCCCTACAACCTCTCATCTCCTCCAAATTAAATCCAGCTCCTGCCGTGGCTGGCGTAGCTCAGTGGATTGAGGGCGGGCTGTGAACCAAAGTGTCACAGGTTCGATTCCCGGTTGGGGCACATTCCTGGGTTGCAGGCCATGACCCCCAGCAACCACACATTGATGTTTCTCTCTCTCTTTCTCCCTCCCTTCCCTCTCTAAAAAATAAATAAATAAAATCTTAAAAAAAACCCCCAGCTCCCAAATGGCAGGGCAGCTACGCGCCCCAGGTGGCTTTTGAGCCCTGGGAGTGGGGCCAGTCCAGGTCGGATGTGCTATTAGTATAACGTACGAGGGTTTGAAGACTCAGCATAAAAAACTGTAAGATATCTTAATTGTTATATGATTTGCTTATTGAAAAAATATTTTGGATACACTGAGTAAAATAAAGCATTGTTAAAATTGATCTCACTTGTTTCTTTTTACTTTTTGAAAAAAGTGGCTATTAAGAAATGTAAAGTTACGGACGTGGCATGCACTGAATTCCCACTGCACGGCTCTGCTCCAAGTAAGTCCAGACAGAGCGAGCGTCAAGGCTACGCCCCCCCACGTGGCTGCCTCCCCAGCCTTCCCACCGACATCAGTCCTGTGTGCTGGTCATCCTTTGCCCCAGACAGCTCAGCCACTGTCCCCTGTCCCCGAGATAACGCTTCCTGAGAGAGCCCTACTTCCTTTGGTTCTTTCGGTGTTTCAGCATAATGATATTTCCCTCAGTTGTAAAATAACGTAGTCCAGTAGACTCATGTGACCAATGCGGGGCTAGGAGCCTGACCCCTGCTCAGTTGAAAATGTGCTTGTAACTATGGACCCTCCAAAAACTTAACTGCGAACAGCCTACGATTGGCTGGAAGTCTTACGGATAATGTAAACTGTTGACAAACATATTTTGTGAGTTCTGTGCATTATGTACTGTGTCCTTACAACAGAGTAAGCTAGACAAAAAATGTTATTAAGAAATCATAAGGAAGATAAAATACACTTATAGTATTTATTTAGAAAAAATCTATGTACAAGTGGATCCACGCAACTCAAAGCCATGTTGTCCAAGGGCCAGCTGTATATTTTTAATGTATGAAAATTTTAAAAGTAGAGCCCTGGCTAGTGTGGCTCAGTAGATTGAGTGCTGACCTGCAAACTGAGAGGTCGCTGGTTCGATTCCCAGTCAGGGCACGTGCCTGCCTGGGTTGCAGGCCAGGTCCCCAGCAGGAGGCGTGTGAGGCAACCAATAGATGTATCTCTCCCTTCCCTCTAAGAATAAATAAGTAACATTTTTTTAGAAAGTAGTAAAGCTACCCCCCCCCCCCCCCCCCCCCAAATCACTTAAGTTAGTTATCACCTACAGGATGTCCAGGACACATTTTGACATGTTTTTGTCCGTTTGTGTGAATGTTAGGAAGGCGTCCACCACTGGGGGTCGCCCTGCCTTGTGCCGCGCTAGGCAGCACGCAGCCCCTGACACCCCTTCGGATTCTCCCCAAAGAATCCATTCTCACTTAAAACACGAGCGAACAACGCAAGCTTTGCGCAGCGACCCTGTGGAGGAGGCGGTGGGCTTCTGTCTGCCCCGCAACGCAGATCAGAGATCTTTGCTGGCGAGGCCACTCCTGGTCTCTCTAACGCTGTCCCTTTTTCCACCCAGGACCTGCCTTTGCCGGCTCCCGCATCTCCGCGTTTGACCCTGTCCCAATGCCAGCCCCTCGAGTCTTCCTCTCTTGGTGTTGCTGTTCGGTTCCGCCTCTCGCTTCCCCTCTGATGGGTACCGCTGACACCCGTCCGCGCTCGGCCAAAGAAAGGGTGTGCCCGCCTCCAGGGGGCTTAGCTAGTAGACGTGCTTAGAGACATCAAACGTTTTTTTTTTCTATTATTTTACCTTTGAACACAATGCATTTTTGTTTGAAATCAAAGTCTACAAGCTGTTTCCGAGTTGCCTTTTGTCCTGAACTAGATAAGGGGGTGAGCTTCTGTTATAGGTGTGTGTGTGTTTGTGTCGGGGCACGTCTGAGAAGCAAGCAATGATTGCAAAAATACGTGGGACAACAAATCGATGCCTTTCTCTCTCTCTAAAAAAATCAATACAAAAAAGGCTCTGGGTCTAACTAGCCAGTATTAAGCAACGCAGAGGACAGAGGAACATGTTAAATTGCACCACGGGAGTTCAACCAGCGAGGTTCAGGCTGGAACCTCTACAGGACGCGTGATTCTGGGGGCGGGGAGAAGAGAGGGGAGGATCTCGTAGTTTGAGAAACTCAAGATGCATGTACCCAGTTGCTCTCTGTAGACTTTACATAGATCCTGAATTTTTAAAAATCGTCATTTATGAGAGTTAGAAATGTAAACATTGACCATAAATTTGATCCCATTCAGTGTGATATTATGATATGGTAAGAAATATATTCTGGTCTCTGTCCCCAGTTCCTGGCACAGGGCTCCTAAAATTCTTGTAATATCCTGAGTGGTAGGGGTGCTAGGAGCGTCTTTTCTTATAATCGGTTCCTCTGGCTTCTAGACACAAGAGCCTCTAAGATCCTTGGAATCTGGAGCTGGGGTGTCCAACCCAACCTGTGGCCGCGTGTGGCCCAGGAGGGTTGTGAATGCGGCCCAACACAAAATTGTAAATCTACTTAAAATATGACTTAGTTTTATTACTTAGGTATGTACTTTTTCTATATCAGTGGTCACAAACTTGGGACCTGCTTGACTATTGTAAGAGATTACCGAAAAGGCCGCTGTGTGATTAGGGTTATTATGCGACGACTTGTTCGCTTCTCTGTGTTGGTGGATATCACAAAAACTATGCATGGACCTTGTTTTTGTTCATCAGTTTTCGTTGGTGTTTGTGTGTTTACCGTGTGGCTCAAGACAACTCTTCTTCCAGTGTGGCCCAGAGATGCCAAACAGTTGTACACCCGTGCCCTAGAGTGAGGCGTGTCTTGGTATGCTAATGAGATGACTGGGGGCTGGGGGTGGGTGGGGCTTAATAGCCTCAGGATGGGGCTGGTGCCAGAGGAACTGGCCGTGGATTGGAGGGTTGGAACTTCCAGCCCCACCCCCAACCTCCTCTGAGGAAGTGGGAGGGGCTTGAGATTAAATTAGTTACCAATGGCCAATGATTCAGTCATATCTACATAATGGAACCTCCATAAAAAGTTTAAACAACAGGGTTCAGGGTGGCTTCCCCAGCTGTGTGTGTAGGGAGGGTGATGTACCCCAATTCTTGGGGAGCAGAAGCTCCTGAACTTCCAGACTTTGCACTTTCTTCCTCTCCATCTGGCTGTTCATCTGGATCATATTTGATAATAAATAGCCTCTATCTATAATAAACTAGTAATAGTAAGTAATGTGTTTCCCTGAATTCTGTGGGCTACTACAGCACATTATTAAACCAGAGAGGGGGCTGTGGGAACCCCTGATTTGTAGTCAAGTCAGACAGAACTGGGGGTGTCCTGGGGCTGCCCTCTTTGTGATTGATAGCTGGAGTGGGGGGGCAGGCTCCGCCCCTCACCCCCGGGCGGGTGCTGTGCTAACTCCAAGCAGGGCGCATCAAAATTGCGTGGGGCGGAAAATCCCACGTGTGGTGCCAGAAGTCTTGTGAGTAGAGAAACAATTTTGTAAATAAAAAATAAAAAATTCTGTGAGCCTGCCCTTTTCAAAAAAGCCAGCCGCATCACACAAGCCTGCTCGGCCCCCAGCTCATTAAAGCAGCCACACGGGCCCAGCCCCCTGAGCCCGTTCAGGGGCCCCTCCTTTCCCCTGCGCTCGAGCACAAGCTTCGTAAAGTCTGACTGGAAGCTTCTCTGGGGTTCCCCCTCGATTTCTCTCTTGAGGAGCCCAAGGACCCCCACACCGGTAACACTGCAAGGTCCCCAACTGATTCCAGCTGCCTCGGGGCTCTTGGTCCTTCTTCCGGGGCACACCCATTCTCATCCGTGAAGACGCCCCCTGCGTGTGCACCTCGGTTCCGTTCAAGGTCACGGGCGTCTCTTTCCAGGTCTGCCTCTGAGGGGGTGCAGAATCCCAGGGCCCCGAGGAGCAGGAACACCTTCGGGCGCAGGTCCTTGGCTCCACGCTCGGCTCCTTCCTGTCTGACCCCCCAGCCGTGTCCTTCTCGGGGGCGGGGGGGGGGGGCACCTGCGTGAAAGTGGGAAACCACAGGCAGGGCTGGGGGACAGCGCAGCAGTTTCTCACAAACACTAAATGGAAAGTTGCCGTGTGGTCCTTACACACAGGACAGAGTATTATTCAGCCTCGACGAGGAATGCAGCCCCGGCACGCGTTAGAGCACGGAGCGACTTTGCAGACACCATTCTAAGTGAAACGCGCCAGCCGCAAACAGACGAACGCTGCGGGATTCCAGTTACCGGAGGTCTCTAGAGGGGTCGGGGCCATAGAAGCAGACGGGCAGTGGTGGTTGCCTGGGGGCGGGGGGAGGGGAGGATGAGGGGTCCCTGTTTGATGGGGAGAGGGTTCAGTGCGGGGTGACGAGGAGGTTCTGAGGGCGGGTGGTGGTGCCGGTCGCACAGCAGTGTGCGTGCCCTTGAAGCCACCGAACTGCACACGTGAAGTGGCTAAAATGGTAAATTTTATGTTCTGTGCCTTTTGCCAGTATAACACACTTGCTTGAGCAGGCGGGCACATGGTCACCAAGTGGGTTAAATGACATTAACACACGTGTATCCCCAATGTGATATTTAACAAACACCCCAACCTTAGCAGGTTTGGGACTGAACCCCTAACCTCCCCTGCCTGCCCGAACTACCACCTCCTTCCCACTGCAGGTGATGGTGCCCCACCTCCGTGGAGACAGCGCCCTTGACTGTCTCTCCCGCCCCACACCCGTAACTCAGGAAACCTGGGGCTCGCTGCACTGGGTACCCAGGACCTGCCCACGGCACACCACCCCCGGCTCCCGCCCAGGACCAAGCCACCATCATCTCCGGCCGGGGGGTCATCGAGATAACCTGCAGTGGAGCTCTGGAAGTGTGACTGTCCCACAGGTTCCCCGAGGCCTCTTGGGGTCAGTCCCTGTCACCTCTCTCAGCTCACCCCGGCCACTCCATTCTCCACCCCACCGGCTCCCTGGCTGGGCCTAGGACAGGCCAGAAAGGCTCCCACTGCGGCCTCGGGCTCGTGTTCGGGGTCTGGTGGCTTCTCCCCAGGTGTCTGCACACCTTTCCCCTTTCACAAGGTCTCAGAGAGGTGGAAAACATAACTTTACCCGTACCCTTCTAAGTTTCTGGCTGAGACGCCTCTGTAATAGAAGATTAACGAGAGAAAAGCAAACAGAAGTTTGCTAACACGCCTGTCTCATGCACCCATGGGAGAGGCCCAGGAGAAACGAGTAACCGCCCAAGGTGGCTTGGAATTCAAACGCCAATGTGATGGGAAATCTAGGCCCGTGAGGGAAGGGTAAATGATTTTTAGGAAAAGTGGATGGGCCCGTGAGGTAGCCGGGAGGTGTGAGGGTCCCGACAAAGTCTGGGTGTGGTGCTGGCTTCCAGTTCCCCCGTTGACGGGGAGAGGACTTGAGACGGCTGAGCTCCCTGTGGAGCGTCTGTCTTGAGGCAGAAAAGGGGAGTTTAGGGAAAGCCGCTCCCTGCCTCTGCTGGTTTTTGAGTGCCTACATCTCACAGTAGCCACTACTCCCAAGGGGCCTATTTTGGGTGGCTTGTCCGCTATCCGGCTGCCTCAGGGGTTTAGTTAAAGGTCTCCTTTGTCCTGAGGCCTCTCCTGACTGCTATTTTAAATTGCAGCCTTCGGCCGGTCCTCCGGTACACCTTTCCTTGGGTTACTTCCCCTTATTCCCACAGCTCCTTTCTGCACCCCATGTGATTCATGGGCTGGCTGTTGATGTCCGTCTCCCCCACTGCAGCCTCACACGCTTTGCTGACCAACCCCAAACCATTTAGCCCAGGGCTGGGACCGCAGTCCCGGCTCAGTAAACACCCGTCAAAGGCATTTGTGCATTAAAGGGGTTTATTTACAGTAAAGTCTGTACACATGTGAGCAGTTGCTCCTGCTTCTCCGTTACAAACTCATTACTTCAGCTGTCGGAAGGCCGTCCGCACCGGGCTGTCCTGACAGCAGCTCAGGCGGAAGTCCTCGACTTCTGCGCGGGTCCTCCATCGTCGCCGTCTGTCTTCCTCCGCTCTTTCCCCAGCCCCTCTTCCGTCCCCCCCCCCCCCCTCCCGCAGCCGAGGTGCTCCTTTCCGGAACAGATCCCTGGTCCAACCGCACCCTTGCTCAGAGACCTTCGCTGCTCCCCGTGGATGGAGGATTAAGTACCAACTCCCTAGAGTGGCGTGCAAACACCCATTAGGCTCCCAAATGACCTTCCCCTCTCCTCTTTGCACCCGATCTGGGCTTGGGACAAACTGGATTTTCCTTAGAACCGATGTTTTCCTGCCTCCCTGCCTTTGCTCAGGGTTGTCCCTCCTCCTGGAGCGCCTTCCTACGTCTTGGCTTGTTCCAAATCCCACTGCCCTTTAAGGCCCGCCGTCAACGTCCTTTGCTACCTGGAGCCTTTCCCGAGCCGCCTCTAGCGCATGCTCTCTCCTCTGTCTGTTGGAACTCAGCATGACTTATTTGGGTGGGTATTGGCTGCTGAGTTGAGTTTGGGACCATGTCATTTGTCGTAGCGACCCTGTCGGACTGTAGGCTCCTTCAGGGCACGGGCTGCGCCTTCTTCCATGTTGGACCCCCGGAGTCCCAACATAGTGCCCACTTTTCACTCAACCCAGTTGTTTACCTCGCCCAAATGCAGAAGGGCAGAACAGGCGCACTTCCTGCTACGACCACCAGATGGCAGCACAGACCGGGCTTCGGGACGGAGGTGAGGCCCCACGTTCCTTCCACCCTTCCAGGGGCCAAAGTCCAAACAGGTAACCCGGTCCTCATAAGGCGGGCGGAGAAAGGTCCTCTCTCTAAGGTAGAGGCACCAGCTGGTGGCCTAGTGTGTGTATGTGCTTCTTGAGGTCTCCTCTGTGGTGTCTTTTCCAAGAGAGACCCAGGTGGGGTGGAAGGAGCGCTGGGCGGGCAGGGGTTGGCAGGTTTGGGTCCCGGTTCTGCACTGCGGCGCTGGGCTAGTGTTGTCGCTGCACCAGGAAGGGGTCATCACAGAGTCCAGCTCGTGGAAGCGGCCCGTGATTATTCATCTTCTCGTCCTTCCCCAGCCCCCCTGCAGTGTTCCCCCAGGTAAAATGTTGGCCACACTAAGGATCCCACACTCACCACTTTCTCCACCTTTCTGGGATACCGTGTGGCCCCAGAGAGGGGCGAGGGGAGGCTCCTGGGGCCACAGAGGGCCCTGCCCCCGTCTCGAGGTCCACTTATCCCCCAGCTGAGGCAGGGGGGGCCTCATCCGGGCGGGTGAAAAACATCACGTTTCTTGAACTTCCTGCCCTGTGACCCTGAGCAAGCCTCACAGTCCCGCAGCAGCTGCTCACCTGTAGAGGGAGGGGCCGCACTTCCCGGACGGCACATTACAAGTGCCCAGTCAGTGGTAGCTGTACTACAACTACAACCCTACCTGCTCCAACATTTGGCGATTCTAACTTGAGACAGAGCAGGTGGGGATTCAGGGATGTCTGAACTGTGTTTGCCAATGGAGCAGGAGAGAGGAGAGCGTAAGGACAAAGATGTCCGTGGAGGGTCAGGGCCAACCTGGGGTTCCCCCGGGAGAGGGGTTGTGTAGGGAAGAGGCGGAGCTGCCTCGGAGGTTGAACCTTTCTCCCTGGCGAGGGCTCCTCCAGGTGCAGGGAGGCTGGGGCGCGTGCGGGCAGCGCCGGGAGTGCCCAGCAGAGGGCGCCCCGAGCACGCAGGACCTCGTCTTGGGTTTCATTAACTCCTTATCCGACTGGATTTATTATTCTGCGCTGTGGGTGTTGTCACCGTTTGCAATTGGTGGTCTATGTCCCTAATGGCAATTGTAGACTTGCCTGTAATCAAGACAGTAATCATTCATTCATCCAATTAACACTGTTGAGCACCCACCAAGTGTCAGGCATTGTACTGGGAGGAGCACCCCTGACAACCAGCACCCATGATCCATGTGACAGAGGTCAGTCCAGGGCGCTCGCTGGGGAGCACCGAGGAAGAAGGGTAGGTAGAGCCACTCCTGTCACCACCCCTTTCACAGCACCATCTCTGAGGTGAGCAGTGGTATGCCTCTTTACAGTGGAGAGAATCCATGTTCAGAGAGGTCAGGTACTGGGCCCAAGGCCACACAGCCAGTAAGGGGATGAGCTGGGATTTGCACCCGGTGCCTGGCTCCAGAGCACCCCCTCATCTGCCCCAGGACTGTGTCTGCCCGGGAATGACCAGTGACGATGTGGTGGGATGAGAGGCTGGCAATGGGGACAGGGAGGTGACTCCATCTGTGAATGCCTCAAGGGGCAGGAGAGGTTTCGGGGTGGCTGACTTCCTCCAAGAATGAGGAAGAACTGCTTGGTCATGGGATGGGGGCGCCTGAGGAGTACACGTGCCTGCCTCTACTGCCTTGTGGCGGCTCCATGTTGAACCTGCTGCAATCGCCCAGCGCTGGAGGCTCTCCCCAGCACAGCCCCTCCTCCCTCCAGCCTGGCCTTGCCCCCTCTCCCTGGGACCCTCTCTGTTCCTGCTTTTCAGACCTTCTTTTGGCAACTTGCTGGGCATGCTCCCCACCTCCAGGCCTTTGCACGTGCTGCTCCCTGTCTGTCTGGCTAACTCGCCCTTTCTTTAGGCTGCGTGAAACCTTCCTTGACCCCCAACAAGGTCAGGCCGCCTTGTGGGCTGCTCGGTTCCCCCTAGAGGTGCCCTGTCGCACCTGGCTGCCAGTATTGGGTAACGGTGTATCCCACCAGACTGTCCGCCCCAGGAGGCGGGGCCACACCGTCTGCTCTCGGGTGTTTCTCCAGCGCCCAGCAGTCCAGTGCAAGCTTGGCTCAGACATGTGTTGAAAGAGTGAGTGCGCAGTGAGCGAAGGTGAGAGAGAATGAAGGGAGGATGCCAAGCCACATGCATGGGCGGGAGCCCTTGTGTGGGTCAGCAGCCCTTCAAATCCCGTGTTATCACCTTCTGGCCACAGCTCACGCTCTTTGCTCAACAACCCAGGAGTTGGACATTTGGAGCATCTAACGCGTGACAGGCACCCGCTGCGCACTGTCACATGTATTCTCACCCATCAAGTAACAAGCAGGGAGGAGGTGAAGTGTTTTCAGTGGGCAATAGCTTGGAGGCTTCGATCTCTTCCCAGGATAATTTGCACAATTTTTCTCGGCCTTGGAATCCTGTCTGTAACGGCCCTGCACTCTCCCTCCTTCACTCTGTTTGGACCCCTGGTTGTACTTCCAAGTAAGGCCACAAGGTGGCGGCAGAAGCTAAGAATCGGGGCTTAGCGCGCGCCGCCGGTCCCCGATCGCCAGCAGGGGACGCTGCTGCTCTACCAGGTGCGCAGTGAGGTGGGTCAGGTTTACCAGCTGGGCTAGGGAAGCAGGTCAGTCCTGCCAGGAGTGTGGGGGGGGGGGGGGGGGGGGGGGGGGGGGTCGGGCCGGGGGGGGGGGGTGGAAGGCTCTGTGACAGCCTCATTCTTTCTCATTTGTACAATGCGGGTTTTTTAAAAAAATTTTTTTAGTTAAGAAAAAAATAGGGTGAATACATCCTTTGAATTTGTTTTAAAATATTTTTATGGTTTAACAATGCTTGAAGTTTATCATTCCTAGTAGGAAAACAGTATCTGGATGAATGCCATCAAGGCAAACCACTGCAAAATATTGCGGCTGCATGTGGGGTGGGGGGTAGGGATTCTCTGCAAAGTGCCCCGTTTTCTTCACGGAAGGTCACAGGTGCACTGGGTTGTATTATTGCGCCATTCCTTCAGCAAGGGCTTTATCTGTCAGAAGGTCATTACACTTGAACCTCCTCATTTGGCCGACAATTTGCTGATGAGATTCCTAACCTTTGGGTTGCTGTGATATTTCGACACCTTTGCCGAGCCCTGGGCCACGCCCCGGAAGGCCAGAGGAGCTTCCGGATCCTGAATGGCTGCGGGACCTCGGGATCCTGGAGGGTTTCGTCGGCCCAGGCACTTCCTCCAGGAAAGCCATCCGGAAAAGAGCCACACGGAGCTCCTGATCGCGTCTGGCGTCTCCCTCCCTCCTGGCTCTCTCGTGTTCCTCCAGAGCCGTCTCAACCCTATCCATTCTTTCTTTGATCTCTTGCTCCCCCCATTTCTGCTCACACTTTCCCGGATGTTCTGCAGTTTTCTGGGCTCTTGGTTGAGCTTTCAGCATTGCACCAGCCTCTTCATCAAGGGCAAGGTCATGGGCTGCTTCTTCCCAGTGGTCCGGAAGTCTTACTGGGCTTCTGTAACTTGACGAAGACACTGGCTCTCTTGGCATTCAGAATGGCTGATCGAGGATTCAGTTTGGTGGCATCTGTGGGCAAGCCAGTGGCTTTCTGTAGGTCACCATCGTTTCGTAGCAGCCATGTCTTTTTCAAAAAATCATTTGCCTGACCCATCATCTCCTCTGGGGTTATCTTTGCATGTTCACCTCTCACTCTGGAGAAGCATCAGTGTCTGGTTTAATCACCCTTCATTGTCCACTTCTGATTATTGTTATTTATTTATTTTTTAGAGAGGGGGGAAGGGAGGGAAAAGGTAAGGGAGAGAAACATCATCATGCAAGAGAAACATCCACTGGTTGCCTCTTGCATGCACCCGACTGGGGACCTGGCCTACAACCCGGGCATGTGCCCTGACTGGGAATCGAACCAGTGACTTTTCGGTTCACAGGCCTGCGCTCAGTCCACTGAGCCACACCAGCCAGGGCCATTTCAGTTTCTAGATCATTTTCCTCACTCGATGGTTGGTCTGTCTGTATGTTCTCCTCCACCTTCTTACTGTTTTTTACTTCCTTGTTATTTTCTTCTGACTTAGTTTTAGGAGGAGCAGGTGGTATTTTACCTCCCATGTTCTCCACTGCCCCCTCAGGAAGCACGTTTCCACAGGGTGCAGCATGCTCAGATCCTGAGGACCCTGTGCACACGTTTCCACGAAGCCCCAGAGCTTGCTTGCTGCGCCGGGTCTGTGGTTGGGAAGCGGCAGGAGGTGTGGGCGGGGCTCAGGTGGCGCCGGATTCCCGGCCTGGGCGCTAACTCGGTGTGACCTTGTGGAAGGGCTGTGTGGGGTGATCTTTACAGTTAAACTTTTTCTGTGAGAGGCCAGTTGGTAAATATTTTAGGTGTTGCTGTCCGTGTGGTCTCTGTTGAAAATGCTCAGCTCTGCCCTTGAGGTGTGAAACTCTCCATGGAAAAACGGGCGTGGTCATATTCCAATAAATGTTTACCTGTAGATGCTGAAATTTGAATTTCCTACAATTTGAAAAAATCTTTATTTATTGATTTTGGGAGAGGGAGAGAGAGAGAGAGAGAGAGAGATTTGTTCCACATATTTATGCATTCGTTGGTTGATTCTTATATGCGCTCTGACCAGGGATTGAACCCACAGCCTTGGTGTATCGGGATGATGTCCTAACCAAATGAACTACCTGGTCAGGGTAAATTTCATACAGTTTTCTTTTTTTAAAATTTTAATCATTGTTCAAATACAGTTTTCTGTCCTTTACTCCCAATCCAGCCCACCCGCCCAACCCTCCCCACTTCCCTCCCATTGCCACCCCCCCAGTTTTTGTCCCTGTGTCCTTTAAATTTGTTCCTGTAAACCCTTCCCATTCTCCCCTGAAATTCCCTCTTATCTCCCCTAAATTTCATACAGTTTTCACATGTCATAATATATTGTTCTATTTCACTTAAAAAAAACTATTTAAAAATGTAAAAAACAATCTTAGCTCTTGGACAGAGTGACCGCTGACCTAGGTCAAGTTCCAGACCAGGGCCTGACATACAGTAGGTGCCCAATTAGTGGTAACTGGTGTTAGCCACCAGGGGGCGCCAGCAAGGGCCCTATGAACTTCCATCTCCAGCAGCCCTTGGAGGAGCGCAGGACACTCTTCCTCCAGTTCGGGGCGCTGTCCTTCCGCCAGGGGCGCTGTCGCCTCTCCTCCCTGGCAGTACACAGGCCTGCGTCTTCCCGGCTCCCTGCGTCAGCCTTGGCAGCTCCCTCCTCCTAAAGACTCCGTCGTCCTTTTCATCTTCCAACGCCCAGCCTCACGGTCTCTGAGGTTTTCCTGAGGTATTGAGGGCTTCACCTATTTTAATCTCGGACTTCACGAGCTTTGACAAATGGACGCACCCAATGGACCACCGCCACAAGCAGGATAGAGACCGTTTCCTTCACCCCGAAAGCTTTCCTTGTACCCTTTCCTAGCCAACTGTGGCTTTAAAAAAAAAAAAAAAGTCTCCCAATTATCACGTGTTTGCAATGCGCCAGGCTCCGCGGAGGTGCTTGACAGGTTCTGTCTCAGTGAGGCCTCGGGAACTTGGTGGGTAGACACACTGTTGTCATTGGGCACCTTCCCGCTCAGGACCCCACGCTCTGGGACAGGAGGACACGTGCCATCATGAGGAGGGGGCACAGCTGGGATTGGATCCCGGCCTGCTGGCTCCCAGGCGCATCCCTAACCACTCTCCTGCTGCCTTTCTCCCCGGGACCCTGTGTGCACACCCCTCCCCCACCCCCCTACGGCTGGCTACTCACACACTGTGACTCAGGACCGGGACCGGCAGCAGGGACGTCCCCTGCAGCTGCCACAAGTGCAGAGTCTCAGGCCAGGCCCACACCTACTGAGTCCCCAAGCCCAGTGCGTTTGGGTCTCCTTCCCTGCCAGATGGCCTGTCCCGGAGGGAGGGGCTGAGCCCCCCCAGGGCCCCGCCCTGCAGCCCCGGTGAACTCCAAGGAATCAGTGCAGGAAGGGGAGGGGGACCGGGGTGGGTTATGGGTCAGGAGCCGGTGGGAGGGGTGAGGCCTCGGGCAGCGGGCGCTCTGCTCACTGGGAGCTCAGAGGTCTGGCTCTGCACTGTCTATGTTGACTCAGGGAGCCTGGGTTCATTTGCATTTATTTATTCATTATTAAAATGTATGATTATTATTATTTTTTCTCATTTAACATTGTTTTGTGTTAGTGCCAGGGGTACAGCATAGTGGTTAGAGAATCATCTCCTTCACAGAGTGTTCCCCTCCGTGTTTCCAGGACCCACCTGGCACAGTCCTGGCTGTTACAATATTGTTGACTATATTCCCTCCTCTGCATTCATTTTCATTTGCATATAATTAGCATATTTCTCTGGTGCCTCCCCTCCCCTCTCTTACACGGGGATGAGTGGACTGGATTTGGGGAGGGGGGGCTGGGATGGAAGACTGGAGTGCTGGGTGGGGGGGGGGGTTGGGCTGCAGCCCCAGGCCTGGCCCCCCACTGGGTCCGGAGAGAAGCGTGGACCCTCTCTGGGTAGGGACGGGGCCTGTGTGGTCCTCCAGGCCCTGGACACCTGCTGAGGACGGGCAAGGCTGGGGGCTGGCGCCCCCCCCCCCAGCTCCCCTGCCTGGAATGGGCTATTGGTGTTGCAGGATTCCCTCGGCAGTGAGAGAGTCTTGCAGGCGTCATGCTGAGCAAGAAAGAAGGCTGGCGGGAAAGCAGCTGTCCTCGGGAATCTAGTCTTGTAGAGCATGGAAGTGTGCCGGGGGGCGGGGGGGTCTGTGTTGCCGGGAGTAATGGTGACTCCTGGGGTGCAGGGTGGTTAGTCCCTGGGAGGGGTGCTGGGGACTCTGGGAGGCGCCCAAAGTATTGGGCGATCTGGGGACTGGTTCCACGGTGGGTTCATTGTGAAAATTCACCCGGCTGTATTTGGGATCCCGCACTTCCAGGCAGCGCACTGGGGAGACTGCTAGGGTGGGTGCCTTCATTCCCCCTGGGCCCCAGCATCCGGCATCCGAACCTGGGGTGAGGGGACCCTGCAGGTGGCTGAGCATGTGGCCTGCTGTCCCTCTGCTCCCAGCCAGGCCAGCCCCCATGCCTGTCCTGCCTGGTGGCCCGGCAGCCCCGTGGCCCGGCAGCTGGCGCACTTGCACGGACAGGCCCCTTTCTCTCTTGTTTTGCCAACTCAGGGCTCCGGAGGGCAGGTCTGGATCGGACTGGCACTGGCTCATGTGTTTGCCTGAAGCCGTCGCCTAGGTTGGATTCCCGGGGGTGTCTGGGGTCTCGGTTGGGGATGAGAGATGGTGTTTGTCTGTGGGGAGATGGGCCCTCCCCCCAGAACCAGGTCCTCCCCCTCCCCCTGCAACGCCCCCCATCCCCACCGGCTCGCCTGGCTGCAAGACCCCTAAAGGCCAGCTCCTGGTGCCTTTGCCTGTCTCCCCTCCAGGGCTCTCACCCCAAAATGCCCTCTGGGGCATGGCCTGGTCACATGCCTACGTCCCCTCCCGGTGTCCCCCTGCCATTGTCCCTCATGGGGACTCAGCCTCTCCCTCCCCTGGAGGCTTTCCTGCCCTGTCCCCACAAGGCCCCCTGGGTGCTGCCGTGGCTTCCTGTACCACGCCGTGTGTCCCGACGCTGGGAAAGGGCCTTGGCTCTGCCTCCCTAGCCTTCTGCACAGAGCGGGGCACACAGTTGGTGCTCAATACATGATCTAACGAATGAAGACTGGCTTCTGTCTGAGAGGCGGGGGGGCTGAGAGGGAGGGGGCTGTGAGAAGTCACCAGGGGTCAGGCCCGGGGTCACTGGGCTACTGCCTGGCCATTGCTGGGGCCAGCGGGGAGACCCCCCTTTCCCTCCAACACCGTTCCTGGCTGCAGCCCTGGCCTCCTGCGCCCGGCCACGCATGGGAGCTAGCCCCCGGCTGGGCTGTGGGCCTGTGGAGCCCTTGCAGCCAGGGGCCCCCAGCCAGCCGTTATCCCAGGCGACAGCCGGCCTCCTCCGCCTCTCTCAGCTCGTGTCGGGGAGAACAGAACTGGGGGTGCCCCTCGGGGACCACCCTGGCCAGCCCCTGACACTACAGCTGGGGAAACTGAGGCCCAGAGAGGGGCGGTGACGTGACCTGGTGTGCGGGGACCCCTTCTCGCAGGGCCTGAGACAGGCTGCGGCACGAAGTCAGCCCTGGGGGCTGGGACACCGCATTGCCCGTCTTGTTGGGGCCCCAGCTGCCCAGCCCCCCTGCATCTGAGCAGAGGGGAGCCCGCCCCACCCCCACACGCGCCCCTGGCCTGGCGTGTCCCGGAGCCAGCAGAAAGGCGGGGCGGCGGGGCCGGAGCAAGTCTGGATCAGCCTGGGAGCTTCAAGTCCCAGCAGGCCCTCCCTCCCCTGGGGACCTGGGAGTGGGGAGTGTGCGTCCGCACCCCAAATCCTTGGCTTTTCCTCCCACCCACACACTCGCCCGGGGCCCAAACATGGCAGCGAGCCAGTCCCCCGCCTCCCGCCTTGGCAACGGAGGCACAACACCCAGCACCAGAGACTGTTTGTCCTGCCGGGGCCGCACCCCGACCTGGGCCTGCGTGCCCTGCTGTGGGGGAGCCTGGCTGGGGCTGAGGTGGGGGCAGCAGGGCCCCCTGGACCTGGAGACCCCTTCCCTCCCTGCCCAAGCTCAGGCCAGCCAGGGCTGTTGTGCCAGCAACCTTGCCTGTGTGACCCCCGATCCCAGCCCCTCTCCCAGCCTGAATCCGGGGACCGCAGTGGGGGGCCGAAGCAGGGCTCTGGAAGGGTTCAGGGGAGGCCGGGTGTGAGGGGCCACTTCCATCCTGGCTGTAGGCAGCAGGGCCCCTTCCTGGAGGGGGTTATGGGAGGCTCCCCAGCTCCTGGGGTCAAGGTGGGGGGAGCCAGGGGGCGGCTCCAGTGTTATGTCTGGGGGCTGGCTGAGCAGGCGAGCTGGGGTGAAGTCAGGGCCCGGGAAGGCTGGTGGCTCGGGGGAGAGGAAGGGCAATTGTTCTGATCCGCGCTGGCCTTCGGTGTCTGGGGTCCGGGGCTCCGGATTATGGGCAATGGCAGGTGGGGGCTCAGTCTCTGGGGAGCCCTCCATCTGGGGGAGACTTCCAGGAGCGCCCAGTCTGAGGGGGAGACACAGCCCCCGCCCTGGGGATTTGGGACACGTGTCCTGGGTGACAGAGGCAGGGCCGGGGCCAGTGGGAGCCCCCTGCTCTGTCGGGAGCCCAGGGCTAGCCCGGCCTCTGAGGCGGGGCAAAGCTTCTGCGGCTCTGGGACGGGGTCCCTGAGGGTCTTGCTGCCTCTCCTCCCTGAGCGGGGGCAGCTTCCCACAGCTGGGGGGCCCTGTCCCCAGTTACCAGGCCTGGCTGAAGCCACGATTAATTTGGCACCGCTTGTCCAATGCCTCCAGGTTAGGCAGTGACTCCCCACAACCTTGGCCCTGCCGTTTGGGCCGGGACTGCCACTGGCCCCTTTGACAGATGAGGAAACCGAGGCCCCGAGAAGTGATGAGGTCAGTGCAGTGCAGTGCAGGGACAGGGGGCTCGGGCCCCTTGGGGTGGGTTGCTGTGTTTAGAGCACCTAGCTCTCCTGATGTTTGGGGGTCTGCTGTGGGCAGACCTGGGGCTGTGCAGGAGAGGGTCAAGTTCGACAGCGTCGCTGCCATTCCAACAGGAAGGCCCCTCTGGTGTTGCCCTGGCACGTCGGCCCCTGCCAGGCCCTGTCCCCAGTGTGAGGCAGGTGGGGTGGGCGGGGCGGGTGGGGCGGGAGAGGCTCTTCCTGCTGAGGCTGCAGCTTCGCGGCCCACCCGGCTGAGTCAGGGCTGGGCGGGAGCCACGGGGTGGCTGCTTTCCCAGGGCCGGCCCGGGCGGCGGCCGCATTCCTCACAGGCAGGGTGCGCCGGGCTGGGCCTGCCAGGTGTGCTGTGCCCCGCCCGGCCCCCGCCGGCCCCCGGGCCAGCTCAGCACCACGGCCTTGTAAGGGCCGGGTCTGGCGGCTGCTGGGAACGGGGTGTGGGAACTGCTGGGCTTGCAGGTCCTTGTTGGGTGGGGTGCAGGCTGTGGGGGGGGGCAGCCTGCTGGAGCCCCAGTCCCCACAGGGGCCTGGGCCCTCACCACACGGGGTGAGTTGGGCTCCCCTGCTCACCCCCTATTCGTGCCCCCCTGTGCCTCTGCACTTGGAGAGCTGGGGGCTGGTGCTTAAGACAGGCTGTGGTTTGGGCCTTGGCCTTGCTTACTGCTCAGCTGGTTGGTAGTCCGAGAGCTGGGTGGGGGGTATAGCATTCTGTTTGTTGCTCCCAGCCTCTCAGGGAGGCCTTTGTCCTCACCAGCTTGGAGTTCTGGTGCCCAGGGGGGTCCTGGGACACAGGCTTCCAGTGGGGCCCCGTGCCCATGGGGGCATCCTCGCTGTGGGCCATTGCACACAGGCCGCCACCTGGCCCTGCTCCTCCCATACACCCACCCCCGTTGGGCTCTCTGCACTGACCTCAGGGGCTGGGACGGATCCCTGTGTGGGTTGGTCAAGGTCAGTCCCTACCACGTGTGAAGTCCTGCCCACAATCTGCTCCCTCTCTCTGGGCCTCAGTTTCCTCTCCCGTGAAAGGAGGACAGGAGCCCCCCACCTGCCAAGGCCCCTGAGCTCTTGGGGGCCGAAATGTGACCTTGAGGTTGAGGAACTGCTTTGGGACCCGAGGTGGGCTATGCTGGGGCCCCACTGGGGTCCCCCAGCCTGGTCCACCCCAGCCCTGCAGCTCCTGCGTCAGCCTCTACCGTTCAGGTCTCGAGTCTGGAATTCGGGGACCTCGCCCTCTGCCCTTTTCCTCCGAGCGCCGCTGGGGGAGCCGGCAGGTCCGTCCCTGCTCTTGCCCCCGACCCCGTCCCTTGCTCTGGGGCCTCAGGGGTTTCGAGCTCAGCCGGGGGGCCCAGACTGCTCCCTGCTCCACCATGCCTCCGCAGCAGGCAAGGCTGGGCTGTTTCTCAGGCGCGCCCAGGGCAGCCTGGGCTGCAGAAATCCCATCCCGGGCCTCGGTGGGAACGGACAATCCCTGGCTCCGGGGCTCACGGTGGGCGTGGGAATTCCGTCCTGCACGGAAAGTCAGGAGCGGCGACACTGAGGGCCGTGGGAGGGGAGCCTGGGAGATGAGCCGGATGGGGACCCCGTGCCTGTGCTGAGCTCTAGGCAGCCGGGGAACCGGGGCGGAGAGAGGGGAGCGGGGTGGGCGTGGCCCTGGCCCCGGCTGGCCCACCACTGAGCAGCGGGGGTGGGCAGGGCCGGCCTGGGGGGTGTCAGCCTGGGGTACTCTCTCCCCAGCCTTTTTTTGCTGAACCCTAGGGCTGTGGTTCTGGGGGTGACCCTGTTCCCATTGACCTTCTAGGGGCTGTGTGGCTGCCATTCTCCCTCCCCTGTCCAGGGCCTTGTGGCAGGAAGGCAGCAGTTTGTCCTGGGAGGTGCTGTTTGCAGAGGAGAAAGTGCCTCTGCCCCTGAGGGCCTGGTGGTTGTGTGTGTGTGTGTGTGTGTGTGTGTGTGTTGTTGTTGTTGTTGTCGGAGGCAGTTGTCCCAGGGCAGGTGGTCTGGGCATTCAGACCAGGGTCCTTGTAGCTGGCTCCGGAACAGTGGAGGATTCTGGGAGCTAGCACTAAGAGCTGGGTCCGGGGCAGCCTGGGAAACCACGGGAACAGGTGAGAACAGGCTGGAAGGGCGAGGCAGCTGCCGGAATGTGCGAGCAGGAGCAGCCCCACCCTCCCTCACCCAGGAACAGGCCCTTGCAGGGGAGCCGGGACCCAGGGCCCTCCCCAGCTCCCCCCTGCTGTGCTCCACCAGCATCCCAGCCCCTCTCCCCCTGCGGGGTTCCCCGGGGGCCCCCTTGATCCTTGCTGGGCTGTAGCCAGCGGCCCCTCCGGGGAAGGCCGTTTGGGAGAAGCTGGCAGCTTTTCCTGGAGATCCCCGGGTCCTGGGTGCTGTGTGTTCCTTTCCGACCCTTCGCACAGGCAGGCAGACCCTGGGGCACTCACGGGGGCTCTCTGGTGGGTCAGGGAAGCCCATGGCTGTAACCTGGATGAGGGGGCGGGGTCTCTGGGCCAGCTCCCTCCTGGGACGGGGGCTGCAGGCACCGGCCGGGCCTGCAGCTTCTGGGCGCACGCCGTCAGCCCCTGCAGGGAGGTTTCGTCCGTCTTCCTTCTGCACAGCTGGGCCGGGCGCCCTGTGGCCCCCGAGAGAAAGGCCAGTCCTCGGCAGTGACCTACGGGGCCTCCCACAGGCCGGCCCCCGCCGGCCCCTCCGGGCCCAGCCCCATTTCCCCTCTCCCTCTGCAGCCGCCTCTCCCGCCCGGGGCGCCCCCTCCTGCCTGAGGGGGTCAGGCCCTGGTGCCTCCTGGCTGTTACCTAGGCCAGCGTCCACCTGCGGCCCCTGTGCATACAGGTCCCTGCTTGGGCCCCCTCCCCGGCTGTCCCGACTCTTGGGGCGCCAGGCGCCTCCCTTAGGAGCTCCTGCAGCCCTACACGCTGGGCGTTCGTGGTGCCCTCCCTGGGGCCGGCTTGTGAGGTCCAGGCGTCTGCCTTGGAGACGGAGCTCCCCAAGATCAAGATCTGCCTCTCAGCCCCCATCCTGCCCCCAGCCCTCCCTCATGTGGGTCGGGGAGTGAGGGAAGCTGATGCCCGAGTGCGGGAGGTGTGGGGAGCTGCTCCGAGGGCTGCAGGGCTGTCACGTGGTCCCGGCCCTGCTTCTGCTTCTCCTGGTCTGAGCGGAAACGCCCCCTCTGCCTTGGGATTGGGGGCTCTGGGAAGATTCCAGAAATCTCTCTCGGGATCAAGGAAGGTACAGGCTCCTTCTGCCCCTGTGAGGGCTCAAGGTTGTTAGTGGGCTGGCACGTGAGTGACTCTGAGTGTGTGGATGGGTGTGTAAAGCACGAGCAGCGAGAGGCTAGGTGAGTGTAAATGTGCATAAGTGTGTAAGTGTGCATGGGTGTGTACGAGTGTGTGGAAGTGTGAATGTGTGAGCCTGTGAGTGTGTATTCATTTGTGAGGCTGGGCAAGCCTGTATGAATGTGTGAGTGTGAGTGTAAATGGGTTTGTGAGTGTGAGTGGTTGTGTAAGTATGTGAGTGGGTGTGTCTATGCAAAGGTGCGTGTGACCTGATTGTGTGAGTATGAGAGTCTGTGGATGTGCTTATAAGTGTGTGTGAATCTGTGAGCATGTGTGAGTGTGTGTGCCTCTGTGACGATGACGGGTGAGCCTGTGACTGATATGAGTGTGACCGTGTGAGACTCGTGAGTGTGAGTGTGGGAGTCGTGGAGTGTGTATGTGAACGTGGGTGAGTGTGGAAGAGTCTGGATGAATGTGAGTGTAACTGAGTGTGAATTTGTGAGTCTGAGAGTGTGTGAATGTGCATGTGAGCCGTGTGTAAACCTGTGGTTTATCCTGGAGGGGGTGCTGGTGGGAACCCAGGGTAGTAGAAATGGCTGGGCTTCCCCTTCCCCAAGGCCACAGTCAAACCCAGGGAACCCACCCCTGGAGTTCTGGGGAGACCCAGGGATGGCGAAGGCTCAGTGGGCCCCAGGTGAGTTTACTCAGGGGAGTGAGTGGTCTTTTCTCTCCTTTTGTTCTTTATTAAACAAAAAGAAGTAATGCCAAATCGATTCAAAATACTATCAACAACATATGTGTAGGATTTAAGAACTAAGATACAATCAACACTCATGAATTTACCCCCTGATTTAAAAACCTCTGACGAGGGTCCCTCCCCACACCACCCCTCCCCCTGGAGTGTTAGCGCTAGTCTTGGTTTTGGGGTGTCATTTCCTCGCTTCCTTTCGTAGGTCTGGAGTTCTTCTCGCCACCCCTTGTGGGTGCCAGCGTCTGGTGAGACCCGAGACTTTTCCCTGGAGCAGGTCGCTGGCGGGGCCAGAGCGGCTCAGTGCTGCCCTCTGGGGGCGGGGACGCCGGCTTTCCCTGCTCTGCACTGGGCAGTGAGCAGCCTGGGCGAGAAGCCCCATCCAGGGGACCCTGTGAGACCCCGCAGAGGTGGACACACTCGCTGTGCAACACGCACGGGGCACGCCAGGACACTGATGCGCACACCGGGCACTCACAAAGCTTTGCACACAGACACGCCCCATCTGTGGCGAACCAATTGGGTGCCATACTCTGTGTGGGGCACCCAAGAAAAGCACCGTCCCTAGGGAGGGGGCAGCAGGAAGGGGGTGCTCCCCACAGAGGGGAGCGTGCTCTGCCTCAGTGACACATTTAGGGCTGGGAAAAGCTGGTGAAGATGGCTGACTTTGGAGTGAGTGGTTTAATAGGATGACCGAGGTGGGGGGCGGGGCGGAGGGCTTTGTGCCAGAAAGGACAGGATTTTTTTGAAAAGAAGAACGGGAAAGGGACGGACGAGGCATGACGTAATGCACGGGCCAACTTCAGGAGGGAATTTTGTGTGCGCGGGCCTGGAGGCGGGGAATGGACGCAGTGGCCCAGGCTGGGTCTCTGGAGGTACGGCGGTCATGGTACAAAAGGGGGAGGGGCTGAAGATGGCGAGGGGAAACCAGGTCCCTGGAGAAAGGCCTGGTGTGAAGGGCAGGTGGCGTCCCCCTGTCCCCAGGCTCCCCGGGGTACCTCTCGGTATGGCAGAGCAGAGGCGCATGACCCAGAGTGGCCAGCAGAGGGCGCTCCAGGCACAGATTTGAGACTCCCGCCAGCTCGCTGGAGAGCAGGGATTCATGGCATCATTCTGGGAACGCCCAGGGGCCTGCGGGAGGATTCCGGCTTCACCCTTGGGAGCCAACGAGCACAGGGGTGACGATCCATGAAGTGTGTGAGCCCCAGAGCGTCCTCTTTCTCCCCTTGTCCTTCTCCCTGGTCAGACACTGTGTGGTCAGTGTCTCCATCCTCCCTTTCCAGGTGGTGACCTCAAAACCACCCCCAGAAGTGGGACTGGCCACTTGACCTGCTCTGGGGGTGCTTCTTTGGGTCGCTATGGTCTCTCAGGGCCAGCTGGCCTTTCTAGAAATTTCCGTAGGGTTCTAGCCCCAGGGCTCTGCCTCTGCCATTCTCCTTGTGACTGACCTCACCGCCTCTCTGCTCCCCTCCCTCACCTCCAGGAGGACTCGGGCCTGCCCCGTCCCGGGATCCTGGAGTTCTCAGGGCCAGAGGCCGCCCTCGTCTTCTGCCACAAAGGCCCCCATGAGGGGGCCTGGGGACACAGCCAGGTCCAGCTCAGACAAGCTGTGGCCAAGCCCGTCGACTCCTTGGTGGACGGAGGGGCGGGGCGTGGAATTATGGAGGAAAACGTCCCTTCAGCTGTGAATGCCTCCCTCTGCCTCCTGTCGTTTCCGCCCAGGCAGAGGCCCCTCAGACCCGAGCCACTCACTTTTCACTCACGTCTGCAGCTGTGGAGCACCACCGGCTGTCCCAGTCTTTGAGGACACCAGGGAGAAGGAGGCAAGGTCCCTGCCCATGTCTAGGGGAGGGGACAACGGGTGTGACCACACAGGGTGCCAAGAGCCTTGAGAGCAGCGAATTGTTTCCTTCCTCTGAACCTGGCCTTTCCCTCTGGCTCCCAGTCTCAGCCGGTGACATCACTGCCCGCCCACCTGCTCATCGCCGAAAATGCTGCAGCGCCCTCCTGGTGCCTCCCTGGCTCGGGCCCATCTCCCTGTTCGCCATGACGACCCGTTCCCACCCCCACCCTCGCCCCAGTCTCTCTCCCAGGCCATCGCTCCAGTCCTGGTCCCCATCCGGCTTTCTCCTCGTCACCACAGTGAGCCCTTCTGAAGCTGTCTGGTGCCTAGGTGCATGAAAGAAAAAAAAACACTAGCAAATAGGATTTGAATGAAATTGTCTGTTTGGAAAAAGACAGTATGAACAATGGAAGACCAAGGGCCCCTGGGAAAAATGCATTTGCAAGCCACGAGGCAAAGGCCTCATCCCCACATTTACCAAAAGCTCGTACCAGTCAGGAAGGAAAAGACCCCCCAGAAAAAATAAGTAGAAAATAAGACAAGCAGTTGGTCTGTAAGAAAGGAGAAGGAAAAGAAAGGAAGGATGCTCAATCTCACTCATAATTAAAGACATGAAAACCGAAACAACTGAAAAAGAGGTCTTTCAGTGATCAAAAAGGCAAAAATTCAGCCCTGGCTGGCGTAGCTCAGTGGATTGAGCGCGGGCTGTGAACCAAAGTGTTGCAGGTTCGAGTCCCAGCCAGGGTACATGCTTGGGTTGCAGGCCATGACCCCCAGCAACTGCACATTGATGTTTCTCTCTCTCTCTCTCTTTCTCCCTCCCTTCCCTCTCTAAGAATAAATAAATAAAATCTTTAAAAAAAGGCAAAAACTGGGAAACAGTAGTAGACAAACCATCCAACCTTGATGCGACCCAGTGCGGGCGGGTGTGCGCGGGAGTCACTGCCGTCCGTGGCTGGTGGGAGTGGACACATGTGCAACTTCTCAAGAAGACATTTTTTTCCCTTGTGGAAATTTTCAGATAGACACAGAAGCAGAGAGAACAGCAACACGAACTCCCATGTGCCTGTCGCCCAGCTTTAATAATTGTCACACGCTGCCATTCTTGTTTCTCTATCTCTCTCCTTCTTGTCTTTCGTGAAGGAAGTTAGAGTATCCTTGGGCAAACTCCAGACACCATTTCGTTGTGCTCTGGAAGAAAATCTGGGAAGAGCTACCAAAGTGAAACAGGGACTTACCCTTCAACCCGGCAGTCCCACTGCTGACATTTCCCCTGAGGAGCTGGATGCAAAAGCTCGCGCCGCCATATGGTGAGGGAGGTTGATGTCGCCGATGTTTCTAAAAGCGAAGGAGGCTGCAGACCAGAGGGGCGGTTGGTAGCCACAGGAGGAAATAAATTACAGCTTCGGGCCATGATGGATCGAAAACAAATGAGGTGGCTGGCCAAGAGATAGTATTAATTGGGGAACAGAGGCATGGATGAGATCGATACTACCCCTTTCGTAGAAGTAAAATCTTTATAAACCGGCACGTGCAAAGGGAAGGCAGACAGAGCCCAGCAGCACCGGGGTGACTCCCTACTGCGACAGGGTCACGTGGGACTCCCCAGCATGCCTTGCACGGCGGTCTCCCCTTCCCACCTGCACACGGGCTGTTCCCCCGGCTCCAGCGCCCTGTCAGTTGGTCCAGAGATTCCCAAAGTGGGTTCCAAGGAACCCTGGTCCCAGATGCTCCTCCTGGAAGTGGCTCCATGGGTGGGCAGGTCTGGGAAGCACGTAGCACGTCATCCTTCCCTGGAGGGTCCCAGTGCCCATCAGCTTGTTAGGGGCTCTGGGAAGTCCGAGGTTAAACGAGCACAAACTGACCAGGCTGGCCCTTGCCCTGGCTCTCTCATTAGCATTGTGCCTGGGCCAGGCTCTGCTGATTGGGGACGAGGATCTGTGCTCTGCGGGGTTGGCCCCGCCCCTCTCTGACCCTTGCTCACCCCAATCAGCCGCACTGGCCCTTCTTCCTGTTGTCAGAAAAGGGCACCGTGGTCCAGCTTCAGGGCCTCTGCACTCACCTTGGCCTGGAATGCCCTTCCCTGTGCTGGCTCCTTCCTTATTCAGTTGCCTTCTCTTTTTTGTTTGTTTGTTTTTAAAGATTTTACTAATTTAAATTTAGAGGGGAAGGGGAGGAGAAACAGAGGAAGAGAAGCATCGATGCGAGAGAGAAACATCGATCAGTTCCCTCTTGCACGTGCCCTGACCGGGGACTGAATCTGCCCTGATCGGGAATCGAACCGGTGACCTTCTGCTTTGTGGAATGATACCCAACCAACTGGTCACTCCGGCCAGGGTCAGTGGCCCTCTTCAATGTTACCTAGGAGAGGACTTCCTTTCCTGGCTGCCCTAACTCTCAGAATCCCCTTTGCGTCTCCCTGGAGAATGTATTGTTCCCTGCTTTGATCATCACCCATCTCTCCTGCGGGAACATCTCCATGAGAGCAGAGATGCTGTTTGCTACACTCGTCACCTCCTACCCAGCGCCTGGGGCGGTGCCCGGCACAGAGTCGGTGCTCAGCCGCTCGTAGTGAAACAAAGTAGTTCCTCCCGAGATCCGTTTTCCTCAGCACTCCTACTGCCTCCCCCGGGAGTGCTGACCCACCCACACGTCTGCCGGCGGTCCCCCACACGCCAGGCGCGCCCCCTCGCCTGCATGATTTCCCGCTGGGTCTTCCCTGCCTGGCAAAGCCCTGCCCTGGCTCCACAACCCAGCGTTCCTGTCCCTCCCTGCGAAACCGTCTCCAGAGGTCTGGTCTGAATGAGTCGCGCCTTCCGGCCCCTCCCAGGTGCTTGTGTATACATTCCTCTATTGCCGCTCAAATAACACTGCCGTGACATTTGATGTTTGTGTGTCTACCTCTCACTCTCCCGCCTCCGGTCCATTGGGCAGGGCTTGGCTGACTCAGCGCGGAGCTCTCAGCGCCCGGCCCGCGGCTGCCGCCCAATGAGTACAGTGGATGGTGTTGAATGACACCCGGCTTTGGGCTGTCACTGCCTGCATCCATGTAGCAAGCATCAGTTGGGGCCCTTACTGTGTATAGTGCACTGAGTTAGACCTTGTCGTGGGTCAGAGATAAAGGATTGTAATCCTCGAAGGGGAGCAGATCCACCTCCAGTAATTCTAACACACGTGAGAGTGGCTAGCTCTCACTGGCGCTAGAATGGGCTTGGGGAGTGTGTGTGTCATCACAGGGACCTAGGTCTGACCCTGGGGGTTGTCAAGGTTAGGAGCTGTGGTTTCTCCCCATCAAGCCTTGCTGGGGAAAGTGCTTCGCGTGTGAAATGTGGGATGAAAGCCGCCAGGGCCCGGTCCTGAGGCAGCGGCAGCGGCAGCAGGGACTTGGGGGCTGTGAAGCTCAGCAGAGGGAGCTTGTCCCACACCAGAGGGCTGGGGCCGTTTCAGGGGCGAGGCGGGGCTTGATGGGAGGAGCTGGCGGAGGTTCCGCGCAGGCGCGCTGCTGCTCTGGCCTCCTGTTTTGCCCTTGGAAAGGGTGGACGACCACCCTTCCTAGCGTAGACCTCGGGACAAGAGCCTGGGGTGTGGAGGCCCCTCTGCCGTCCTCCCTCCCAGAGTCCTCCCTGCCTGGTCCTGCCCCCTGCCCTTCCGTCCTCCGATTCTCCCTCCGGGGTCATCCTCCTGCACCGCCCCGCCCTTCTCCTGCCTTGTTGGTCAGGCAGCAGGGGCACACGGTGGTGGCCTGGGCAGTCAGCACACGGCAGAGAGCCGAGGGCACCCCGTTCCTGCCAGCTGTGTTACCTGAGGGAAGACGGAGACAGGCCATGCTCCCCATATCCCTGGGGTTCCCCACGGTGACGCAACCCCCACCCCAAGCCGGCTCCCAGGCTGGGGGTTAGACAGAGCTGCCGCCTGGGGGGAGTGTCCGATCTGTGGGGAGAGACAACGCTTCCCTCCTGGGGAGCCCAGGCCACACCTGCCCCTGGAGGAAATGTCTCAAGAGCGTTGAAGAGCAGGCACCAAGGAGAGGGGATGGGAGTGAGCAGCAAGCCTGGAGGGGCACAGAGGGTGGGGAAGAGGTGGGCGGGTGGGACAGGGCCCCAGGGGCTGGGAGGCTGGGGGTCTGCAAGGCGGAAGGGGCCAGGGGCTCCCCCAGGCCTGAAAGGGGGCCTCCGCCTGAGCTGCTGCCCCCTCGCCTCCCCTGTACCTCCCTGGGGCCCAGGAGGAGGGTGGGGGAGGGCAAAGCAGGAGGGCAAGGGGCGAGGGAGGAAGGGCAACCGGAAGGAGGCAGCTCCGCCAGCTCCGGGGCAGCAGCGAGGGTTTCCTCCTGTGTCAGGCCCAGGATCCGCTTCCCGGACACCCCGCCCCCTCTTCCCGCCGTTTCCGAAACCGGAGAAGCCGGCTTTCCTGCTGCCTGTGGCTACCAGACCCGATGCACGGAGACAGGGAGGGAATCTTTACGGGCACTTTACTCAGAGGGCCTGCGATCTGAGACGACAGTGGGCTGGCACCCTCACTGGCCGTCTGACGTTTCCACCCTCTTTACGCGGGGGCAGAGGTGTGGGCGAGGGCTGTGAGACCCGGGAAAGAGGTGATCAGATACAGGCCGCGGTCCGGCCCGGCCGTTTCCCTGACGCCCTTCCATCCGCCGACCCGTGATCTTCCGTAGCCGTGTCCTGGGCGGGGCCTGTCTCTCCCGGGATCACAGCGCTCGCGTGCTGCCTTGGCTGTTCACCGTCTCTCGTGGAGGGCAGAGGTCCATCTCTGTGGTCTCCCGGGGGGTCCCTTCCTGCAGCTCCTGAACTGGTAGCTTTTCACAGGCTTTGACCACTAGGCTCATGAACTATTATTACCTTGAACTAAGATTTTCCAGCCCTTGAGTCCCCTGGCCATTCTGGCCCTCCCTCCCTGCTTGGCCCTCTCCTCCTGCCCTGGGTCCCATGTCGGACACTCTGGCCTCCCTTTGGGGGAGGGGCCTCAGGCGCTGCCATGGCTCTGCCCGGAGCTGAGGTGTCCGCAGGCGTCTGGGTCCTCTGTCCTGGGTGCACCCCAGACTCCTCTGCCTGGAAACCAGTCAGAGGGGGGTGACTGTGTCTGCTTGTCCCCAGGGAGGGAGCACCTGGTGACAGGGCCACTGGGGGCCCCTGGCTTCTGACTCTCCTCACTGGGAGGGGGCTCCCAGGAGCCCCAGGAATGTTTCACATCTCCCACAGCAGGGCGCGGGCCTCCTCCTGAGCCAGACAGAAATGGTTACTGGGTGGGGTAGGCCTGGGGCCTCAGGAGGGAGGCTGGGGAAACAGAACAGAAGAAGGGGATCCCTCCTGGGCCAGGCCCGGCTGGGGGGACGGTGTGCAAAACAGAGGCCCGGACCTGGGCACACCGCCTGGTATCAGGGGAGAGGAGGCTGGAGAGGGGCAGGTGGTGGTGATGGGGGAGGAAGGAAGGTTGACAGATTCTCTGCCCCTTCGAACTGGGTCTCAAGGCTAAGGTCTGGGGGCTGTGGGGTGGGCTCTGGGGAGAGACACTGAAGGGGGCTGGTGCCTTGTAGCCTGTCCCCCAGCCCCCCGCCCATCTGCTCCAGATTCTTGCTGGAAGGCGGGCACTTGCTGCCTGGAGGGAGGAGGGAGGAAGTTGGGGAGGTCAGCCCCTGGGGCCCAGGGGCTCCGGGGGAGTGCGGCCCTAGCAGCAGGTGGGGAGGGTCTTTCTGGACGTCCCCATGAGGGTGGCCAGCTGGGTGAGGCCTGCCTCTGGCCCACCCAGGTGATCTCAGGGTCTATTGGTTCCCTCTCCTCCCCCAAAACAGTCTTGGAGTTCCAGGAAGCCCCTCCTGACATCTGACCTCAGGGAACAGCCCTGGTGCTCCGACCTGGCTTTGAGACCCTTCCCTCCACCCTCGGAAGCCCCAGACTTCTTAGGCAGGGCGGGAGCAGGGTAGGATTGGGGTCCGCCCCTCCTCTCCCAGGTAGCTTCTGCTGTCCCCACCCTTCCAGCCAGGAGACACCTTCGCATGAGAGGCCACCCACCGTCTAAGCCGAAGTCTTTCCCGTAGTCTAGTCTCATCGCGGCATCTCCAGCCTCACGGAAAACCCGACTCCCTCCCTGTCCCCGAGTGTGGCAGTGTGCCCAGGCCACCCGCGAGCTCTCTGCAGAGCCAGGCTTGCCCCCACCTCCCGCCCATCCCACGGGCCCTGGCCACCCCTGGGAGCTCCCCGTGCAGACAGGCCCCGTGCAGACGCCAGTGTCCTGGCAGCACCTAAATCATTAGCGCCGCAGAGATTAGGCTGGTAATCTCCTTGTCGGGTGGTGGCGGGTGCCAGCTGCCAGGATGTGGGATCGAGCTGCTACCTGGCAGGGCGCAGGTGCGGTGTTGACCGAGGGGCACCCTGCCCTGTAGATCCTGCTCCCCCCTCCCCGGAGCCCCGTGCCTCCGGTGTGTGTGGTGGGGGGAGGGGCTCGGGAATGGCTTCTTCAGGTACTGGGGGATGGTGAGCCCAAGCGGCCACCCCAACCCTCCGGCTTCGTCCTCACCATCAGCCCCAGTGTCACTGCTGTCACTAGCACTCCAGACTCCTTCAGGGACCGTGGGAGATGGGAATTACCCCCCTTCTACAAGTGAGGAAACTGAGGCTTGTGAATTGACTTCCTGTTAAGACTTGGATCCGAAGCTCCTTCAGGTCAGCACTGTGTCTAGTCCCCTGAGATGAGGGACTCCCCAGGCTGGGGCCGCAGACTTGGGGTGACCCCCAGAGACCTGGGGGCTTCCCAGGTCAGAGGCGGGTCCTCCCTCTCAGCCTGGGGGGGGCTCTTCAGGGCCATGTCGGACCTGGCAAGGGCAGCTCTCTGAGCCTCCGCGGCCTCTCCCTGGGGACCAGGAATGCTGGGTCAGGGGCCAGAGCAGCCTGCAGGCCTCAGGCCTGTGGAGCCTTGTTCTGGGCCCTTTCCAGCTGCCAGGGCTGGGTGGGTTCCCCGGCTCCTCGGGAATGAGCTCAGAGGCTAATTGCTGCTGAGGACGGAGGATCACCCTACCCCCGGGGCTGCAGCTCCAACACCACCTTTGTTTCTGAACAATGGGCTTCTAAGAGGGGCACCTGCCCAGGCCAGGCTCTGGCCGGGGGAGGGGGCGGGGGCATGCAGTCAGCACGTCCATCCTGAGCCCCAGGCCCTGGGCGGCTGATACAGGAGCAGATTACATGGCTGGGGTTTTGGCTTTGACTTCAAGGGCCAGCGGCCCAGCCCCGCTATAGCCTGGCTATAAAGGGCTGCCCGGGGTCTCTGTCCAGACCAGACGCTGCTCCCGACCCGTGGCCACCATGGCTGCCACCACCAGCAGCATCCGCCAGTTCTCAACGTCCAGCTCCGTGCCCATGGGGGGCTTCTCTCGGGTGTCCACGGTCCGTGTTGGGGGCGCCTGCCGAGCCCCTAGCCTCCTGGGCGCTGGAAGCTGTGGCAACATGTCGGTGACCTCGTCCCGCTTCTCTTCGGGCTTGGGGGGCGGCTACAGCGGGGGCTACACCTGCAACCTGGGTGGGGGCTACAGCCCCAGCGTCAGCGTGTCGGACGCCCTGCTGGGGGGCGGCGAGAAGGAGACCATGCAGAACCTCAACGACCGCCTGGCCTCCTACCTGGAGAAGGTGCGCGCCCTGGAGGAGGCCAACGCCGACCTGGAGCTGAAGATCCGGGACTGGTACAAGAAGCAGGGCCCCGAGCCCGCCCGAGACTACAGCCACTACTTCAAGACCATCGAGGAGCTGAAGAGCAAGGTGCGTGGGCCAGCCGGCTCCCTGCCTCCTGCCCTCCGTCCTTAATGCTTGCTCTGGCTCGCTCCGTCCCAACTCTGGGCCTTTGTCAGCCTTTCCGTCTTGGGTCTCCGTCACTCTCTGAGCCCCGTGCCAGTCGCTGGTCTCAGGGGGTCGTCCCGTGCTGGGAGGGTGTTTGGATCCCCCCTTCCTGGGAGGGGCGCATAGGAGGGTGGTGGAGGAGCGAGCAGGGAAGGCGTCAGAACACGGGAGGCCGCAGGTGGCACTCCAGGTACAGCGAACAGCGTGGGCCAAGGCAGAGAGGCGGGGTGGAGCTTGGTGTGGACTGCTGGGAGATGAGGCTGGGCATCTCCTTCCCACGTTCCGTTACCCCCGAGTCTGCCTGCCTGCCTGCCTCACCTCCTCCAGGCAGTCCTCCTGGAGGGACGGCACTTGCCTCTTATCCCAAGACCGTGGGGCCCCCTCAGCACTTTGAAGTTCAACCTATGCCCTGTTCACGGTGCTGATTTCCCTGTTCGGCACGTTCTCACGGCGGCTGTTGTTGTGGGTCCTCCTCAGCGTCTCCAGTCTCCATTGTGGTCCCTCTGGAGGCCCCTGAGGCCGGAGGCCGTGTCTCTCCTTGCAGACTGCGGGGAGGGCCCCTGCAGGAAGGAGCTGTGTCTTTGCACTCAGATGGAAAGCTCCTAAGGGAAGGAATGTCTCTTAGTCTGATGAGGGAGACAACTCTCTCCCGCCCCCTTTCCCACACACTCGTTACCTCTGAGAACACGGCCTTGGCATTGTGTGAACGTGGCCCTGGGGTCTTCTGCACAAACCCGCCCCTGGAAGGCCCTCCCACCTTGCCACCCTCAGAGGCATTGAGGGGGCAAAGGGAAGAGGAGGGCCAGGCTTAGGGGGAGCAGGGGTGGGGCCGGCTGGGCCCCTGAGGGTCCGGCCTGCTCCGTCTCCTGGTGAGGACCGGGCGAGGCTCTGCTTTTCGAGGACCTCGGCCAGTCAGGGAACTCCTGCAACTGCCCCCTGGAGGCGGAGCTGTGGGGAGTGCCAGGTCAGAACCTGGGCTCCGTCTGGGCAGCGGGGACCCCGGGGGAGCCCAGGTGAGTCAGTGTGCCCCCGATTCCGTCTGGGGTCAGCCAGTTCCGCAGCACCAACACCCAGGGCACCCCGCGCCAGGCCTCTGCCCGTCTGAGTCACTGCGCCCCTCGGGGGTGTTTGCAGCTGCCCCTGGCCGGGCCCAGCCAACATCCCGAGCAGCCAGGTGAGTGGGAGGGACCCACTGCGGCCTGGGATGCAACCAGCTGGGCCCAGACCCAGGATGCGCCTGCCAGGGCTGCCCCTCTCCCACCGCCTACCCTTCAGCCCTCGGCCTGAGAACGTTCCAAATCCCAGCCCGTTAGTCTGCTCCCTCTGGGCCTCGCTCTCCACCCCCGGCCCCGTGGCCCTCGACCGGAGCCTCTCTCGGGCGTTTCTCACAGTGACAACGACTGTAGCACTAATAACAACCAGCTCCTTGCAGAGTCTTCCGTGTCCTCGTTGAGACCTCCTGATGACTCCATGGGAAAAGAAAGCTTTGCTCTAGGTTTGCGGTCGGGTGAGCTGTAGCCTCGTTAATTAGCTAATTAATCACATAAGTGTTTCCCGGGGGCCAACTCTGGCCCAAGGACCGGAGCCAGGACTGAGGCTTTTGAAGGGAGCGAGACAGACGCGGCCTTGTTCCCGAGGACTCAGAGTTCACGGAGGGGAAATAACCGAAAACGTCATGGAAAAATCGCACTTGGGAGAAGTGCCATGAAAGAGAGAAGGGCAAAGGAGGGAGGTGTGTCCGGGGGGGGGGAATCCCGGTGGGG
The DNA here is from genome assembly GCF_004126475.2 of Phyllostomus discolor. Classification (NCBI taxonomy): domain Eukaryota; kingdom Metazoa; phylum Chordata; class Mammalia; order Chiroptera; family Phyllostomidae; genus Phyllostomus; species Phyllostomus discolor. The sequence goes on along the minus strand of NC_040910.2, from coordinate 105,977,461 downwards.
AATCCAGGAGGGCTTCCTGGAGGCGGTGGCAACAGAGTCGAGAGGTAAAGTTAGGTAGGGAAGAGGGAGTGAGGTGGCTTGGGCGAGTGACCCCATGGTGGTTGAGGGTACATTTGGGTCTTTCTCCTGGCATGGTGCCCCCACCACTCTGTGAGTCCCCCAGGAGGGTCCTCAGAGGGGGAGACCACACCACAGGACCTTTCTTTGTTCTGGCACACTCTCCAAAGGGCTGCACGAGGGGTGTTGCAGGGTCTTCCTGGGGCTGCTGAGGGTGCCTGCTCACGGAGCCCATCATCCCCCCCCCCCCCCCCCCCCCCCCCCCCCCCCCAGATCCTGGCGGCCACCATCGACAACGCCGGCCTGGTGCTGCAGATTGACAATGCCCGCCCTGGCCGCCGATGACTTCCGCGTGAGTCGGGGCCCCCGGGGCGGCTGGCGGTGGGCCCGGCCCTGCACCTGCAGAGCCCTCTGTGTGCACGAGAAGTGGCCCGGTGGCCCTCCGCCGTGGCTCACGCCTCCACCCCTGCCAGGTACGAGACAGAGCTGAACCTGCGCATGAGCGTGGAGGCCGACATCAACGGCCTGCGCAGGGTGCTGGACGAGCTGACCCTGGCCAGAGCCGACCTGGAGATGCAGATCGAGAACCTGAAGGAGGAGCTGGCCTACCTGAGGAAGAACCACGAGGAGGTGAGGCCGTGGTGGGAGCAAATGCAGGAGAGACGTGCCTGGGAGCAAGCCAGGCCGCGGCCTCCACAGTGTCCTGGGCCGGGGCCACATTCTGCATCCAGTGCCCCTCCAGGGTGGGTGCCTGGCCCTGGCCTGGGCGACACTTAGAAATAGGATACTTCCCATGTCCCTTCAGGCATGGCCCCCTTGTGTGGTGGCAGCTAAATACCTAAGGAGCAAATCAGTGTAGTGCATGCTACTGGTCGCAGTGAATTGCATGGTGACAAAACAGCAAACGGCCAGCCAGCACAGCACACGGGAGTCGCAGCAGTGGTTCATTTCAGCTGGTGCCGACACCAGCGCCGGGAGCAGGGTGCTCGTTCTCCCCCTCACCGGGGAAGAAACTGAGGCTCGGACGGGCTGAGGGACTTTTCCAAGGCTGCTCGGGCGGCTGCCCTCCAGTGTCTGACCCACGTCCGCCTCCAGGTCCAGCTCCACTGCTCCGCCACCCCTGCTGCCTCCTTTTTCAGAGAACTCTCCACCCGAGGCCCTGCAGGGGGACTGAGGAGCCCGGGGCTCCCTCCTCAGTGGCCTCGGGCTGGCCTGCGCTAGGGGAGCCCAGTCCTGGGGTAGCAGGAGCCCAGAAAGTGTCTCCAGTCGGCTGTGAGGCTGGTCCCAGGGACTGTGTGTCCTACGAGGTCGGGTCCTCCCAGTTGACTCGGGGCTGCTTTCTGCCCTCCGCCCCGCTACCGCTGTACTTCGGGGTCGGGCAGTGGGTGACAAGCATGGTAAGCGAGGCTGTCCCGGGTCCTCCCGGCCGTGGCAGAGGGCGGCCGTGCCTCCTGCCCCAGCACACGGTGGGGGCGGACACCGAGGGTGTGTTGGGGAAGATGTTTTACATCCACAGCCTGCACATTCGAGTCGTGACAACTGCTCCCACCTTCAGGGTGAGGAGCTGCTGGCCTGCCTCTGTCTGTCTGTCTGTCCGTCATCCGCACCTGTCTTCCCGAGGTGGAGAAGGCAGGCCTCAGGGTCTCCCCCGGGGTGGCCGTGGGTGAGCCCCCGCTCTCCTCTCCGCCCAGGAAATGAACGCCCTGCGAGGCCAGGTGGGCGGGGATGTCAATGTGGAGATGGACGCCGCCCCCGGCATCGACCTGAGCCGCATCCTCAACGAGATGCGCGACCAGTACGAGAAGATCGCGGAGAAGAACCGCAAGGACGCCGAGGACTGGTTCTTCAGCAAGGTGGGTGGCCGTGAGCGAGCAGGTGTGCGCACACGTGTGCGTGCATGTGCCTGCCGAGTGCTGAGTAATGGGCTGGAAAATGTGGAGCGCCACGGCGGGTCCCGGCTGGAAGGACCTTCGGAAACAAGCTGGACCAGCCCTCGTGTTTGGGTGCAGACTGTGAGGCTCAGAGAGGCCTTCGGCTCACACAGCCCTCCGCTGTGGCCTGGGGGGCAGACCCAGGTCCCCTCACCCACAGCAAGGGCTTCTCCCGCGCAGGCCTTTGAGATGCGTGCGTTTGGATGCATGATACATACCCCAGAGAACACGCACCGAGCCTCTACAGCCCCTGGGGCAGCGACAGGAACAAATAGAATAAAACCCAGGGCCCATCTTTGAGCGGTGCTTGCCGCTCAGGAGGGCGGAGTGATTCCACTACGTTTCCGTGTGGGCACAGAGGGTGTCTGTGGGTGCAGGGGCGTTCAGGGCCCGCAGAGGCCCGCAATGTGCTGGGAGAGCAAGTCTGGGAGGTCAGGGCTTGGGGGAGTGGCCCTTGTCCTCTGCCCCACCCCCACCGGCCTCCTCAAGCCCCAGGGGCCGGCCCTACTTTCAGACCGAGGAGCTGAACCGCGAGGTGGCCACCAACACCGAGGCCCTGCAGAGCGGCAGGACGGAGATCACCGAGCTCCGCCGCTCCGTGCAGAACCTGGAGATCGAGCTGCAGTCCCAGCTCAGCATGGTAGGACTTCCGCCCCCTCCCTGCCCTGTCCCTGTCATCCCAGAGTGGGCTCAGCCTCGTAGACCCCCCACTGGGAGAACCAGCGACACGCGCCCCTCTCAGCCCTAGTTACCCACCACACTGCGCTGGCTGCACCCACAACCCAACACAGCGGGGTTCCCCTCTGGGTGGGGAAGAGTCCCACCCTGGGTTCACTGGTTCACCGACGCCGTGACCCACAGAAAGCATCGCTGGAGGGCAGCCTGGCGGAGACCGAGGCGCGCTACGGGGCCCAAGCTGGCCCAGCTGCAGGGGCTCATCGGCAGCATCGAGCAGCAGCTGGCCGAGCTGCGCTGTGACATGGAGCGTCAGAACCACGAGTACCAGATCCTGCTGGACGTGAAGACGCGGCTGGAGCAGGAGATTGCCACCTACCGCCGCCTGCTGGAGGGAGAGGATGCCCAGTGAGTGGGGGTGCCTGGGCCATCGAGCGAGCGCGCTGGGGCCGCTTCGCCCAGGGAGGGACGCGCCAGCTGCAGCCCAGGCACCAGCAATGCCGGGAGGAGGCGGGAGGCTTGCAGGGCCCCAGACCGAGGTCACTGGCTGGAGTCTGGCGTGAGGAGTGCTGAAGCCCGCGTGAAAGCACGTGGACTAGATGGCGTGGGGCCTCGGAATGCTGCAGGGGGTTTGCACAGGATGGATGTGATCGAGATGTCTCAGAATATTGCTCTGGCTGCAAAGGGAGAAATGCGTCAGCGAGGCCAGCCTGGGCCCCGCGCACCTGTCGGGAGGCTGGAGCAGGGCCTGGGGCAGGCCTGCGGGGGGAGGGGGGGCAGGGGCGGCGGCAGGGAAAGGCCCCGATGTGGGGGCTCACGGGGCTCAGCGGGGGGACTCAGCTGAGTGTTGAGTGAGCACGTGAAGGCCTGGGTGATGATGACCCTGGGTTTCTGGTTCTGATGACTTGGAGTTGGTGATGTCATTACCCAGGATGGGATGAGGAGCAGGGTGGCGGCCTGGTTTGGAGTTAGGAGGGTGGGTGGGGGCCCTGCCGAGAAAGGGCTGGGAATATCCTGAGTCTGAGTCTCCAGGCTTAGTCATGCACTCCTGCTCCTTTGTTCCCCCAAGACGGTGAAGTCCACCTGTAGTCTAACCCCAGTCTCTCTTGCTTTGAGTCTGTTTGTTAGGCCCTGTTAGATATGGAAAGACCAATCCTTGTAAGTCTCTGGTTAGCTGCGAAGTACCTCTGGGCCTCCCGCTGGGGTGTCCTCTTCCCTACTCCTGCCCACGGGCCTGTGCCCCTCAACCCTTGTGGTCACCATTCTCCTCCACTCTCTCCCAGCTGGGATTTGTCTGAGTGGCTGGCACCTCCCGCCCCAAGCCTCCCCAGCTGCTTCTGCGCTCAGGGGCCTGGGCTCCCAGGCAGCGCCCCTAGGTTGACAGGCCCCCCCTACTCCCTTCCCACAGCCTGGCCAGCCAGTACTCCTCGTCCCTGGCCTCGCAGCCCACCGGGAAGGTAAGAGTCTGCCTCATCCTGCCCAGAGGGTGTGGGAGAGTCTGAGGACCCTCCTGTGTGGGAGACTGGAGGAGGGGCCCCGGCCTGAGGTGCCCCCACACCCCCCTGCTCTGCCGTCCGCAGCCACGGTGACCAGCCGCCAGGTGCGCCACCATTGTGGAGGAAGTCCAGGACGGCAAGGTGGTCTCCTCCCGGGAGCAGGTCCACCGCTCTACCCACTGAGGCCCCCTCCCACTGGCGAGGGCCCAGCCTTGAAGGCCACGGGGCAGCCATCGCCGCCAGCTCCTAGCATGCTGCTGCCGAGCCCCGGGTGCCCACCTGGGCCGCTGCCCGAGAGCCGTTGCCTTTCTGTAGCTGTTTCCCGCACCCCCCCGCAGAGGGGGCCTCCCGAGTTTGCCCCGGTGACTGCTATTAAAGCTTTGCCTGAAGTTCAAGTGTGATCTGGTGTGGTCATTGGCTTGGGGCAGTGTGGGCTGAGTGTGGGATGGGGAGGAGGAGAGTTTGTTAAATATCTGGGTGGCACCTGTCACCTGCCAGCCTGCTCTGCCCACCCTCGTCAGGCCTGGGGCTCCTGGGAGGATGAGAGGGAAGGGGGCAGAAGCACTGCGGGGGTGGGGGGGTGGGGGAGGGGATGGGGCAGCCCAACAAGCTGGGAAAGTTTCTAAGAATCAGCCCCTGGGGCCTCTTTGCCTTTGGCTGGTCCCTGGGAGGGCCCTTAGCTTTTCCAAGGAGCTATGCCTACCATAGGAAACTCCCGCCTTTGCCCGCGCAGGCCTGGAGGAGAGAGGCCGAGCAGGGGGCTTTCCTAAGGAGGGTCTGGGGCGTGGACGGGCCAGAGGGGGTGGGTGGCAAGCAGCAACACGCTAGCCCAGGAAACCAGACCGGCCCTGCCAAGCCGGGGGGGGTGTGTGGTGGGGTGGGGTGGGGTGGCTGCTCTGTCTGTCAGCGTGGGGGGCGTCCTGTTTGCTTTGGCGGCTTGGCAGCGGCCGGGCTGTTGGGGAATCTCTCCGCTGCTGGCGGGGGCTGTCTGGGCCTGCCTGGGAAGTGGAAGCCACCGGCAGTCTGAGACACGACTATGTTCCACCCAGGAGCCTGCTGGGAGGGACCCCGGGACCCAGGCCGGGCTGGGGGTGGTGGGCAGGGCAGGGTGGAGCCACAGGGTGTCCTCAGGGTCCCTCCTGGGTCCGTCTCAGGGGGCGTTTGGGCAGGCTGTGTGTGCGTGTGTGTGTGGTGGGGTGGGAGTGGCTGGGGGGGGCTCTTGGGAAGACGCCCTTCTTGGGCAGCGTCCTTAGGCTGGGACCTACAGTCTGTGCCCCTCACCTCACCCTGAGGCCTCTTGGGGTACAGGAGTGCTAGGGAAGGTGGAGGGGGGCAGGCCTTCAGTTCTCCCACTTCCCCTGTACCCTGGTGCCTCTCTGCCCACTCTCACTCCTCCATCCTGTAGCTGGGCTCCTCGTTGGGTACCCACACCCGGACCCCCACCTGTCAGAGGGGGTGGGGAAAGGGTCGGCCGGGTCACCAGGGAGTCCCAGGGGTGGGGCGGGTCAGAAGACTGGCCAGGTGGGGCTGTGGGCCCTGGAGGGCTTCCCTGGTGTGAGGGCTGCGCGAGCGGGCTTGTGTGCCGGGACCCCTGGGGGTGGGGTCTGTTGTGGTGGACGAGGCGTGAGGCCCCGCCAGCTCAGGTTTGCAGGTGTGGGGGGGCCCTGTCCTGCTCAAGCCCCCACTTCCTTACTGATTAAAACGGGTGGTCACCAGAGACCTGACAACATACGCCACTGCATTGTGTGGTTTCGGTCCGGTTTCCAGGGTGGGACAAGGACCCGGTCCTCGCTGTCCCCCAGCACCCAGCCAGGGCCAGGGCGTGGGGCATGGTGGGTGCTGAAGGACAGTAACCCCAGGCGGGGGGCTGCTGGGTCCCCCACCATCTTCCCACCTGACGCGGGGGGCCCCGGCTGGCAGGGCTGGGGTGGCAGCCGCCGGGGAGGGCTCGGCGGCGGTGACGTCCGGCCCTCTCCTCTTCTCCGTATTAGGTCATGGGAAAAGCGTAGCTGGAGGGCCTGCCTGAATCACAGGTGACAGGCTCGGGACCAGGGACACGCACACGCAGACGCCCAGCGCGGGGGTTCGGAGAAGTGAGGCGAAGCCCCGCTGGTGGGAGGGGAGGGGGCCCGGGCCGCCTGGGAGCTGGCGGGCCTCCAGCGGTGATGAAAGCCCAGGGGAATGGAAACAGAGGAGCAAGCCTGTTGCAACCGCCACGCCCGCCCACTTGTCTGCCTATAAAGGAGGCAGGTGTGCCCCGGCAGCAACACGCACCTGAGACTTCTCTGAACCCCTCGCACTGTGCCTGCCTGCCACCCACCGCCACCACCCACCATGACCACCACCATCCGCCAGTTCACCTCCTCCAGCTCCATCAAGGGCTCCTCTGGCCTGGGGGGCGGCTCCAGCACCTCCTGCCGGCTGTCGGGGAGCCTGGGCGCGGGGCTCCTGCAGGCTGGGGTCTGCCAGTGGCCTGGGCAGTTGCCCTCGGGGGCAGCAGCTACTCCAGCTGCTACAGCTTCGGCTCCGGCGGCAGCTATGGCGGCGGCTATGGCGGGCAGCTTCGGGGGCGTTGACGGGCTGCTGGGGGGGCGGCGAGAAGGCCACCATGCAGAACCTCAACGACCGCCTGGCCTCCTACCTGGACAAGGTGCGTGCCCTGGAGCAGGCCAACACTGAGCTGGAGGTGAAGATCCGGGACTGGTACCAGAAGCAGGCCCCGGGCCTGCCCGAGACTACAGCCACTACTACCAGACCATCGAGGACCTGAAGAACAAGGTGGGGCTTGCTTGGGGGCGGGGGGCCCGTGGGGACCATGACTCCCCTGCCCAAACCTGGCGTCCAGCCCGGGGGCTGTCACAGGGCTTCAGGGAGCCGAGAACCGCGTGGCCCCACGTGGCCTCTGGGAGCCCACCGTGGGGCTGCCCTGTGGCTCATCCGCCCGTGTCCCGGGGCCGCAGGCCGGGCCGGGACAAGCAGGCCTCATGGAGCTCTGTTCAGGCTCCATGTCCCCATCACAGAGCTGCTTGCTACCTTGTACCATGATCGGATATGGTCACGGTATGGAGGGACACACGCGAAGGGCTGGGCTGGTCTCATGATGCTGCCATGTATGTGGACCCCTCCCTCCTGGAAGCAAGAGGGGGAATCTGGGCAATGAAGGGGGGGTAAGGGGGCTGAGGGGGTGCCCGGTGGCACCTGCTGGGAGGTGGAGACAGGAGAGCCGGGGCGGGGCCCTGGGACGCCTCTGGTGAGCCTTATTTGGGTATTTTTCTGGCCTCCCCATCCTCCTGCTGCTCTCAAGGGTGGGGATGCCTGCCGGCGCCCCAGGGGGAGGCTTAGCAGGAGTTATCACTTCCAATTGAAAATGCTCTTTAGTGAGGGACTCCTTTAGCCTGCCTTTTGGGGGAGACCTTCAGGGGCACTGTCTCCCCAACTGTAAAATGTGGGGGTTGCCCACATGCCTTCTGTTTTCTGGGATTCTGGGACAGCTTCTGCCCTGTGGCACCCTCCCATTGTCTGTCTCTCTGGAATCCCCAGCCTGAGGACCCCCTGGGCTGCCTGCTCTGGTTTTGAGCAGAGACCGGCAGGGGGTCTGTGCTGGGGGGAGGCAGGTCCTGGGAGAACAGGAGGCAAGTTTCAGCGCATCAGGCTCCTGCCGGCCCGAACTTTGCCAACAGTTACAGCGCAGCGGAGGGGAGATGCTGTGGAGGGAGGGGGCCTTTCTGGGGAAGACAGCTCTCCCGGCCCCCCAGGCTGGCAGACCCATCTCAGACCCTCGGACTGGGCTGAACTGCCCCTACCCGGTGGTCTGACCATCCTCCCCTCTCCCCAGATCCTCACGGCCACCGTGGACAACGCCAACATCCTGCTGCAGATCGACAACGCCCGTCTGGCTGCTGATGACTTCCGTACCAAGTGAGCCTTCCCCAGCGAGCTGGGGGGGAGCTGGGGCACCCCTCCCCACCCTCGGACTCCTGGTTGCTTGTGGTGTGGGCCAGGAGCTGGGGGTGGGGAGACCCACCGCCTAGCCCAGGATGTGGCGAGTCCTGAGGGCTGCTGGGCTTAGGCAGGCCAGGTGGGAGCTCGAGGAGAGGCAGGAGGCAGAGAGCAGAGCAGGAGGAAGCCACGTGGGGGCGGGGCCTCGCCCTAACTGTTCCCAGGGCCCCGGGGCTGGAATTTGCTTCCACCCCTCCCCATGGTGATTCCTCGTAAGCCTGAGAGCCCCGGCCAAAGCAGGGTGCCAGCCAGAGTCTGGGCCGGCCAGACCAAGTCTCGACTGACGCCTCCGGTTCCCTCTGCAGGTTCGAGACCGAGCAGGCCCTGCGTGTGAGCGTGGAGGCCGACATCAACGGCCTGCGCAGGGTGCTGGACGAGCTGACCCTGGCCAGAGCTGACCTGGAGATGCAGATCGAGAACCTGAAGGAGGAGCTGGCCTACCTGAGGAAGAACCACGAGGAGGTGAGGTGGAGGGGTGGCGGGGCTCTGGGGCCGCGCCAGGGCTGAGACCGAGGGAGGCATGCAGAGCAGGTGCTCCAGGGCTGGCCACCTTACAGGGCTGCCCAGTCCGTGGGGCCCTGGTCCCCAGGGGCCCAGAGCCGGGGTGCGGGCCAGCCTCCTGCTGCTTCCCTGCAACTGAGCAGCCTCCCAGGGGCCCACGGAGGCCTCTTCTCCTCCCCTCGCCCCCAGCCCCCCTCACAAGAACAGGAGACAAGTGAAGAGGTCTCCTCCTTGCCCTACTCGAACCCTGGAATCTGGGCCCTCTGTACAATAAGAAGTTTGGGAGTCAGAGGGGATATTCTGGGGGCACAGGCCCAAGAACGAGATTTTATCTTTGGGAAGCCCTCATCTAGCGGGAGAGGCACAGAAGCGCCCTCAGGGAGCCCCAGTCTGAGGGTGGAGGCAGAGCCCACACGGAGCAGCTGGACGAAAGTCATCAGGAGGGTCAGAGGGCAGAGGCCAGGCAGATCAGGGAGGGGTCCCTGGGAGGGGGCTGGAGAGCTCACGTGGGAAGGGAGGGGAGCGAGAAGCCGGGACAGCCCTGGATGCCCACACCGCGGTCGCTGTCGTCCCCAGGAGATGCTCGCCCTGCGGGGCCAGGTGGGCGGCGAGATCAACGTGGAGATGGACGCCGCCCCCGGCGTGGACCTGAGCCGCATCCTTAACGAGATGCGCGACCAGTACGAGAAGATCGCGGAGAAGAACCGCAAGGACGCCGAGGACTGGTTCTTCAGCAAGGTGGGTGCTGTGGGCCTCTCCCGGTGGGTGGGGTGTGAGGACGAGTCCCAACAGCAAGCCACCAGTGCCTGGCATCTCGGGGGCACCCTCTCCTCAGTGAGCCGAACGGACCCCCGCAGATCAGGCTCACCCATGGCACCCATAGGCCTGGAGTTGGCTGAAGCTGAGATCTGGGGGTGGGTGGGGAGCTCGCTCTGGAATCCCACCAGAGGATAAAGTCCCGGGAGCTTCTTCCGTCTCTCCTTCAAGAAGGCAGGAGCTAGCACCAGCTGCCTGGCTCCTACCCTGGCAGGCGCTCACGCTTCCTGTTCTTGGGACTTCCCCTCGGAGGAACTTAAGATAAAGCTTATCATTTCAAAGGCGTCTGGGCCCTGGGAAGTGGGAAGCTGACAAGCAGGCCCTGCCCCCACAGTCAGGTTTGGGAGGAGGCGAGAGAGGCCTAGGGGAGGTCAACTGAGGTCAGGGGTGTTGTGGGAGCTCCAAGTGCCTGTCTGGGGCGCAGAGTGGACCCTGGGCGGAGAATATGGGGCGCACAGGGCTTGTCTGACTCGGAGGAGGGGTTCTCAGGCTCACTCTCGCGCCACCCTGTGTTCTGGTCTGCAGACGGAGGAGCTGAACCGCGAGGTGGCCACCAACACCGAGGCCTGCAGAGCGGCAAGAGCGAGATCCTCCGAGCTCCGGCGCACGGTGCAGGCCTTGGAGATTGAGCTGCAGTCCCAGCTCAGCATGGTAGGGGGCGCACTGCCTGGCCCGGGGTGGGCCCAGGGCCCTGGAGGGGGCACTGGCCACCCTCTCTGACGCTGCCCCTTCTGCCCTCCTGCAGAAAGCATCCCTTGAGGGCAGCCTGGCGGAGACCGAGGGCCGCTACTGCGTGCAGCTGTCCCAGATCCAGGGGCTGATCGGGCAGCGTGGAGGAGCAGCTGGCGCAGCCTGCGCTGTGAGATGGAGCAGCAGAACCAGGAGTACAAGATCTGCTGGACGTGAAGACGCGGCTGGAGGCAGGAGATCGCCACCTACCGCCGCCTGCTGGAGGCGAAGGACGCCCAGGAGTGGTGGGCTCCGGGGCCAGGGCTGTGTGCCTGGGGGCGGAGGTGAAGCTCACAGACCCCATCTAACCCTTCTCTCTGTTTTCCTCTGCAGCCTGACTCAGTACAAGCCCAAAGAACGTAAGCATTTTGGTAGCGAGGGGTGGGGCGGTGCGGGGCAGAGACCCCTATGCGCCTTGCGGAGGGAGGGTCGCCAGAGCTCCGGGGAATGACGGCTGAACTGACCCTTAGCGGGCTGGGAAGGTGCCCATCAGCGCTCAGGGCTGGTGCTGGGGGGAATCAGATGAGGCAGACACTGGCCTGTCTGATGGGGAAACACGGTCTGAGCCCTGTCTTTGCTCTGAGACCCTACAAGGTGAGCACAGCGGTCCTGGCTCTGGCTTCCGTCTGATGGGAGAAAGGGACTCGGTCCTTGTCCTCCAGATCTTAGTCTGATGGGGCACATAAAGCCCTCGCCCTGGGGTACCTAGTCTAGTGGAGGTGATGGGGACCAGACCCCAGTCTTACAGGGGAGGTAGGGCATAGTCCATGCCCTGGAGACCAACCCCGCTGTGTGGAGCGCCCAGTCCGCGAGGCGCTGCCTTTGCAGAAGGATGCGTGGGTCAGAGTCGCACTAACCGACTGGGAGGCAGGACGTACCCAGGGACACTAGCAGAGGGACACGCGGGAGGGAGCAGTGAGGGAAGAGGGACACGAATGTGGATGGGATACTGAAGAGCCAGCAGGAGTGTGGGAGCCACACGGCTACGGGGTGGGCGGAGCCTGCGCCTCTCAGGGGCTGGGGGCGGAGCCAGGGTCTCCTGGCCCCGCCCACCTCTGCCTGTGTATCTCCTGCAGCCGTGACCACGCGTCAGGTGCGCACCATTGTGGAAGAGGTCCAGGACGGCAAGGTCATCTCCTCCCGCGAGCAGATCCACCAGACCACCCGCTGAGGACTCTGCCCCCCAGACCAGCCCCCTCAGGGCCCCTCCTCGGGCCCTGCAGCCTCTGGCCTCCCAGCCTTAGCCCTGTGTCTTTCCCACATCCCCTGCCTGACCAATAAATCTTGTTCACTCCCACGTAGAGTGCATTCTGCTTGTGGCCGCTGAGGTGGGTCCTTCCGAGGGCTGGGGGAACGGAAGCAGAAGTGGTGGGGGTGGGGAGGAGGACGGAGCAGGGAGGAGTCTGTGGATGGACACCCACTGGGGTTGACTTGGAGTCTCAGGCCAGGGCAAAAAGTGGGTCAGGGCAGACCTCGTGTGCGTGTAGGGGCGTCCAATCCCCCAAGGACCTGTGGTCCCAGGGAGGGCGGTCTAGACAGTGCCAGACCCAGGGTGGGGTCGCTGTATGGGGGGCCTTGAGGGGCCCCTTCCTGTCCTGTCAGTAGCTCTGTGGCCATGGGCAGTCGCTTGCCCTCGCTGAGCCTCATTTTCTCATCCACAAATGGACGAGGATTCAGGTGTGGGAGCAGGGTCCCAAGGGAGGACCCAGTCAGCTGCTCCTCGAGGTCCATCCTCTGAGAGGGGACGAGGGTGGGCAAGGACAGCGGTGTAGGAGCGACCCAGGGGGAGGGAACGTGGGGGAGGGAGGCTGGATGGTTAGGGCCCCCCCCCTGCCTACCCTGAGAACAGGAGCTGGAGCCCTGTGCCCCTAGAGAAGGCTGTGGACCCTGGCAGCTGGGGGAGGAAGGTGGGGCCTCTCTCGGGGACGTGTCCTTATATGGTGAGCTGCTGCTCAGGATGGGGGTGCGGGGGGGGTGTTGTACCCCGGGAGCAGCACCACCCTCTCTGGTGGTTTGGCCTCTCTCAGTTTCGGCCCTGATGGTGGGGTGGGGTGGGGTGGGGGGGACATGTCCCGGGTCCCGGGGCAGGGGGCAGGGGTAGCCCTGCCCAGCCACGCCCAGGACCCTCTGGGTCCCAGCCCCTTGCCCGCCGCTGTGGCAGGTGATGAGCAATTGGGGCAGAGCCTGACACCTGGACGTCTGCCTTTGAGTAAATCCGGAAACCACTGGGTTGGGCAAGCCTGCTTTCCTGGTTTTCTTCAAGAAGTAGGGGTGGGTGGAAGGGGTTAACGAGAGGAGGGGTGCCCCCCACCGCGATTCACTGACAAGCCTGGGACTGTCTACCACTGCACACTCAGACCAGGGTGTCCAACCACCTGCTGGATCCGGGTGCCTGAAGACTGAGGGCGGGGCCTGGGTGGGGCGGGGCGGGAGCAGATGGGGCAGTGGGCAGTGGGGTGTGGGGCTTTGGGCAGGTCCCAGGCCTTCTCTGGACCTCAGAAGCTGCAGTAAGAGAGGAGTGAGGTGAACCGCAGCTAACGGTGCATGTGGCCCCAATACTGAGGACCTTGAGGACAGCGGGCTCCTTCCCGTGGTGGGGACTCCCGGCTGGGGTGGGGAGCCCCGGCCTATGGAGGCGACGCCAGCACTCCCAGCCTGCTGGGTCCTGCTCCATCAGACGCTGGTGGCTCCCGGCTGCCTGAGCCACAGTCAGGGCAAGGATGGAGGACAGGCAGGTGGCACTGTACCCCTCAGGCCCCCGAGTACATCTGGCCACAACCAGCAGAACCAGCCCTGGCTGAGCATGGCTCATCGGAAGGGTGATCTCATTTATTTGAACAGCCGTTCTGGGAAGCAGGAAGACTGGGAAGAGGTGCCCATTGTGTGCATGGGGACACTGAGGCTCTGAGGAGCGGTGACTCAGCCCTGTCTGGAGCCTGGCACTCGGGGGGTGGAGTGGGGCGCTGGATGGAGACAACCGTGCTGGGAAGGGGACCCCAGAGTCCCACCTGCTGCCCAGCCTCAGGCTCTTAGGCAGCGGTTCTCCCTTCCCAGACTCCGGGGCTCCACTCCCGAGGGCGCAGTGGCTGAGGGGAAGTCAGAACGTGGGGCCGGCCAGAGACAGCCCAGACCATGTCCCTCTGCTGGGGAAGAAGCCCCTGCCCGTCAAGGGAGTGGCTCGGGGGCCACGATGGCGGCGCAGCCAGGTGTGCCGAGAGCTGAGCTGAGAGAGGCGGTGGCTGCTCGGTTGAGGTTGGGGGTCCGCAGGAGGTAGTCCTAGGTCCAGGGAGGGAAAGCCCCACCCTTTCCAGAAGGGTTTGCTCAGGCCTGGCCAGGTGGGGGCCACAGGGTGCAGTAAATAGGTTCGGGGGCCTCTGGTCCCTTGGAGATAGTGTGGGGGACTTTGGTGGCTTTGTCTGGGCACCCCACACTGACTCAGGTTTCTGGGGCCATTGCCTGTGGCTAGACTGGGGGACTCTGCAGAGGGTCTCAGGGTTCGTCTGCACCCACCCACCCACCCACTGCACCAAGTGTTTTGCCCCCATCAGAGACTGATTGGTACCTGCCCTCGGTGCCGCCTCACCTACTCTAGTTGGAGGGACACACAGGCACCTGATTCCCAGGCTGAGGCTCAGGCCCAGGCCAGTGGTGGCCCGTGACTCTTCCTCCACCCCTCCCATGCCTGGAAGGGTGACCTGGCCATGCTTCCTGCTGTGGGAGACGCAGGCAGTTACACTGTCCATGGTACTGCATCGCTCTGCGCCAGGTCTGCACGGGGCCCGCAGGGACCTCGAGGGACCCCAGCCAGGGAGTGGCACCATGACACAGGGGTGGGCTGACCACACTCCCCCAGCCCTCAGGCAGCGTGTGTCCCCTGTGCCAGCCCACGCCGCTGGTGGCTGAGGGGAACAGAGGGACCGGAGCCAGGGCAGGTCTGCCACCAGGCGCAGGGCTGAGGGTCTTCCCTGAGGGTCTCTGGCTGTGCAGACCGTGGAGAGGGACTGTGACAGCCCCTGTCCTTGGAAAAAGGGGGGGCGTCAAGTACGGGGGAGCTTGGTGTTCAGACTCACCCAGATCCTGGGACTAGTCATGGGGCTGGAGCCTGGATCACGGACCTTGTCCACTCCCAGAGAGCCCGCCCCACCCCCTGCCGGCCCCTCCCCCAGCACAGCCTGAGCGCCCTGTGCTGGGATTGCTTCTGCGCCCTCTCCCCCGACTAGACGGTAAGCCCCCAGAGCCTCTCCTCTTTTTATTTTTCATCTGAGTGCACGTAGTAGGTACTTTGTAAATATCCGTGAATAAATGCAATTCGACCATCCGTCCGTGCCAGGTGCTTTATTGATTTCGCCTCTAACACGCCTGTGGAGCAGTGCGATCCCTCCATTTCCCGGAGAAGCACACTGAGGCTCCGAGAGGCCGAACGACTGCTCTAGTGTCTGACCCGGGTTTGCCCAACCCCAGGCTGCTCTGCCCTGGCTCCTGCAGCCTCTTCTCTCCTCACTCTCCCTAGGAGCCCGTGGTTCTGGCTGCCACCGGGGCTCTGCAGCTGCCTCCTCTCCCCCTCAGCCTCCCCCGGGCCTCCTTCTCCTGCCCTCCCTGGAGCCACTAGGCTGGCCTGGGTGCCCGAGAGAACACCGTCCCCAGGACGAGCTTTGTCCCATGAAGCTGACGCGGTGGGCTGGAGCAGGGCCCAGGGGGCTGGAAGGGGTGCTGGTGATCAGTCAGGTTTGGGAATCGTGGCAAGTTGAGGCGTGGCGTTGGCCAATAATATTTCCCGGCCAGCTCTCGGATGAGATGACCTCACACCTGAGATGGGGCGGCCCCCGGAGGGCGGGAGGAGGCGAACCCGCTGCCTGGAGAGGCGCCAGCGGGGTGGATGCAGGTGTACTGTGCCCACGGGCCTGGCGGACCTTGGGGCAGCTGTAATGGAGGAAAGGCTCCCTCCGCCTTCTTTGCCAATTCTGATCTCCGGAGGCCCCGCCGGAGACACCCCTGGTTCAGCCACCTTCTGAAGAGGGGCTCGGAGGCAGCCCGCCTTTACTGCCGGCGGCCCTAGGGCCCCGCTGCGTCCTGAGGCTAGAGCCCCCAAGGGTTTTCTGCGCTGGGTGCTGCTGCATTCCTGTCTCGGTGTTCTCTCCGGGTGAAGCGATACGTTCCAAGGCTAGAGACCACGTCACAGCTCCCCCACCCACTACGCCCCAGTGCTGCGCACGGGCCGGGCGCTGGTCTGCGGTGTTGACGGAATGGTTCGATGGTGGGTCGGCGGTTTCCTTCCGGCAGCTTCTCAGCCCAGGCAGCTCCCTGCGCCTTCCGGGCCGGGCCTTCGCAACACCTCCCCCCCATCACCTCCCCCCCATCACCTCCCCCATCTGCCCCTATTCTGGGAATGGGGGAGGGGCATCGGCCCAACTAGAAAGGAGGCGGAGCTTACGAAGGGACAGAGAAGGAAAGCCCCCCGAGGCCTGGTCTGAGCCTCTGTCCCCCTGAGTCCATGCCGTGTAACCTGGGACAAGTCTTCCACTCTCTTGGGGTGGAGCTTGGTGGCCTTTGGGGACCTCAAAAGACATTCCCAGTTCTGTGAATGAGGTCTGTAGTTGGACCTGAACCCCAGGCCCGTCTTGACACCTGGGACCGTAGGATTTTTGTCCGAAATTTTAGGGCCTCTTTGCCCATTTGGGGGGTGTGGGTAGGGAGCACCCCCAGACCTAGCCCTGAAGGTGTGTGCTGGGCACCGGCCCCACCGATACCTCTGGGGCCTGCGCCCACAAGCCGAGTGCCTGACGGGACGCAGTGGCGGTGACGAAGCCGGTTATGCTGAGGCAGAGGATTTCCAGGGGGTATCGCCCAGCAGGGCTCAGGCTGGGGCAAGCCCTCTCTGCTCCTCCTGCCTTGACAGACAGGCACTTTGGAGCAAGGACAGCGGCCAGCTCTGGGGGTCACCCCTCAACAACCCGAGGGGGCCCCTAATTTTTGGTCCAGGCCTTCCCAGCCCTTGGGCCAAGGTCACGCGCACCGTGGGCAGTGCTCCAGACAGCGCGGGCAGGTGGATGGGAATGGACACACAGTCCCTGCCTGCAAGGCCTGAGCTCTGGGTCCTAGTCCCGCACCAGCGACTTCAGGGGGATCACCCTGCTCTCTGGTGTCCCTCTCTTCCACAGGACGAATTCAAGACAGTGAAATGTGCTGGAGACACAGGGGGAGAGAGAGTGGTCCAGGATGGCGGAAAGGGCTCATGATGGACAGACAGACAGACGGGTTCAAACACCTGCTCCCCTGGACGGGAGCCTTGGGAAGCCACTTGGCCTTCCAGCTCCCTGTCTGAGCGCTCTGGCAGCGACAGGCTCCTCACAGAGCCACGGGGCACACGTGGGCACTCTGTCTGCTCCCTGGGCACGGCCGGTGACTAGCGGGCCACCTCCCCCCTCTCTCTATTGAGCGAGTGAACCCTGGACGCAGGGTGGGGACTTGAAAGCCTATGGTGGGGTCTGGGGTCACTTGTGGCACCAGTGGCAGGACAGGGACTCCCTTCCGTCACAGTTTATTATCACTGGGTGCCAGTGGGTAGGGGGAGCAATGCATTGTGGGGGCTGCTCAAAGGGTGGGGGGGGGCAGACAGGAGGGCAGAGGTGTGGGAGGGAGGTTACAGGGCGCAGAAGTGGGCTTGGGGAGGTAGGTGGGAGGCAGCTGCGCCAGAAGGAAAAACTGGGGGCACTGAAGGGGCAGGGGAGGGTCGGCGCAGGCTCTGGGGGGGAGGCCAGAGGGGTTATTCATGCACGTCCCTCCGCATGGGGCTGGGGGTGTGTCCTCCCCTTTTACAGGTGAAACCTGAGGCTCAGGGGGCTAAAGGGCTGCCTGTGCCGTGCAGCTTGGAAGGGGCCGAGCGGAGGGGGGAGGCAAGCTGCTGCCCGTCCAGCTCACAGGCATGCTGGTCTGTGTCCACACCCCTTCCGGAGGTCCTGGGGGCTCAAAGGCCACCCCCCAAACAGACTGGGTCCAGGAAGGGAAGGAGAATCACAGAACTTTTAGAACTAGAAAGGACTGCAAGATCCCCTGGCCCTGCCTGGTCATTTTGCTGAGGGGACACAGGCCCAGGGAGGGTAGGTGGGGGGGCCTCCGGTCCCACGGTGGGCGAAGCAGAGGGAGGCTGTGACCCAGAACCTCCTGTCAGAGCCAGGCGTGAAGGGCCCCCCCCCCCCCCCCCCCCGGGCTGTACGCTGAGCCGGCCCTGGGATGGCATCGCTGCTGAGGCTGTCACCGTGGGGCAGGGAGTCCTCTCGTGGGCTGACTCACTGCCTGGGGACGCAGCCGCCGCACACAGAGCCGCCTGTGCCAAGGCCCTGCTGTCCCCTCGGGCTCCAGGAACAGGAGCAGATTCCCGCCGCCGAGCCTGAGTCACGAACAACTTGCTTGTGTGTGTTTGCTCTCGGCCCCACGCCCCTCAGAGCTGGGTGGGAACTGCAAGCAGCGCGGCGGTGAATGGACCCCGGGCTGAGTAAGCGGAGTAGGGAGTTGGACGGGACCTGGAGTGATGAAATGCGGAGGGAACCCCGAGTCAGCAGTTGGGGTGGCCCCACCTTCCCCAGGTGCATATAAAGGCGCCTGGGGTTGAGGCAGTCCCAGCATCTTCTCAGATTCCCTGAGCGCCTTTCTCTTCTCTCTGCCGACTCGCTCGCTCACTCGCCTCCCTCCTCTGCACCATGACCACCTGCAGCCGCCAGTTCACCTCCGGCTCCATGAAGGGCTCCTGTGGCCTTGGCTCCAGCCGCATGTCCTCTGTCCTGGCTGGAGGGTCCTGCCGGGCCCCTGGCACCTTCGGGGGCATGTCGGTCACCACCTCTCGCTACTCCTCCGGGGGGGCCTGCGGGCTGGGAGGCGGCTATGGCGGTGGCTTCAGCAGCAGCAGCGGCTTCGGTGGGGCCCTGGGAAGTGGTTTCGGCGGAGGATGTGGTGGCGGCCTTGGTGGTGGCTTTGGTGGTGCCGGCTTCGGCGGTGCCGGCTTCGGTGCTGGCTTTGGTGGTGGCGATGGCGGCCTCCTCTCTGGCAATGAGAAGGTGACCATGCAGAACCTCAACGACCGCCTGGCCTCCTACCTGGACAAGGTGCGCGCCCTGGAAGAGGCCAACGCCGACCTGGAGGCCAAGATCCGAGACTGGTACCAGAGGCAGCGGCCCAGTGAGGTCAAGGACTACAGCCCCTACTTCAAGACCATCGAGGACCTGAGGAACAAGGTGGGTGAACCAGGTGGGCGGCCCTGGTGGGTGGAGCATCGAGAGAGGTCATGGCTATGGTGGCCCTTAGAAAACCACTTGCTAGTGTGTCTGTTTTACAAACAGGAAGGCTGAGGCTGGCCTTGGGGGACTGGCCAAGGTCCACTCAGAGAATTGGTGGCAGAGGGTGCTTTTTTAGCATCTAAGTGTCTGAGCTGGCCTGGAACCCCAACTTTTCATTTCCTGCAGCCTTCTGTGCAACACCCCTTCAGCTTCTCTCAGCCCCGCACCCAGGATGGGGAAGTGGGAGAGGTGGGGTGCGTCCCCTACACACCCTAAGCTGTGGGGAGAAGGCACCCAGGAAGCCGGCTGGGGGAGCACAGGGCCTGACCTGCAAGGCAGGCAGCCCCCAAGTTCGGGGAGGCTCCTCTCTCCCATCTGCGCCCTTCGCCCCCAAGCGGCAGGACCGTGGCTCACCCCCGCCATCTCTCCCCCGCTCTGCAGATCATTGCCGCCACCATTGAGAACGCTCAGCCCATCCTGCAGATCGACAACGCCAGGCTGGCAGCGGACGACTTCAGGACCAAGTGAGCATCCCTGTGGCCGGGCGGAGGGTGGAGGGTGGAGGGTAGAGGGCAGGGGGCGAGCAGTGGGGCTGTTTACCCCGGAGGACCAGAAGGCCTTGAGCTTCAGAAGCCTCATGGATGGAACCTGACGCCCTGACCTCTGTGCTGCCAGGTACGAGCATGAGCTGGCCCTG
This sequence comes from Phyllostomus discolor, assembly GCF_004126475.2. Taxonomy (NCBI): domain Eukaryota; kingdom Metazoa; phylum Chordata; class Mammalia; order Chiroptera; family Phyllostomidae; genus Phyllostomus; species Phyllostomus discolor. The sequence continues at coordinate 105,958,290 of NC_040910.2, read as the reverse complement.
CGCCAGAGCGTGGAGGCCGACATCAACGGCCTGCGCAGGGTGCTGGACGAGCTGACCCTGGCCAGAGCCGACCTGGAGATGCAGATCGAGAGCCTGAAGGAGGAGCTGGCCTACCTGAGGAAGAACCACGAGGAGGTGAGGCCGCTGCTGGCACTGGGCATGGGAGGCTGACTCGATGGGGCTGCAGGTGCACCTGGGGCCGGGAAAGGGCTCAGCGGGGCTGACTGCCTCCTGCCCTCCCTCCCCAGGAGATGCTCGCCCTGCGGGGACAGACCGGCGGGGACGTCAACGTGGAGATGGATGCCGCCCCTGGCGTGGACCTGAGCCGCATCCTCAATGAGATGCGTGACCAGTACGAGCAGATAGCGGAGAAGAACCGCAGAGATGCCGAGGCCTGGTTCCTGAGCAAGGTGAAGCCTGGCCCTCAGCCCTCCCTCGGGACTTCCCGGTGTGGGGTGCGTCTGAGGTGCCTTACACCTGCCCTTCTGTCCCCACCTCAGACCGAGGAGCTGAACAAGGAAGTGGCCTCCAACAGCGAATTGGTACAGAGCAGCCGCAGCGAGGTGACCGAGCTCCGGAGGGTGCTCCAGGGCCTGGAGATCGAACTGCAGTCCCAGCTCAGCATGGTGAGGACAGCCTGGCACGGCCTCAGCCCCCAGGTCACCAGTACTGGCCACTAGCCCCTCAACATGGCCACTGTGGAGTTCCACGTCTCTTTCCCCGAGAGTGGGCCTGGAGGGATCATGGTACCTGGCTTAGAGATGGAGAAATTAAGGCCCAGGATGGTGGAATAAGTTTTCTGCCTGTCGTCTGGCCATCTGTAGCCAAGCTGGGCTCAAAAACCATGCACCTCACAGAAAACATGCCCAGTGACCTGGAGAAACAGCAGTGACCACCTCTGATGACTCTCTCCCTCTCTCTCTCTCCCACTAACAGAAAGCATCCCTGGAAGGCAGCCTGGAGGAGACCAAAGGCCGCTACTGCATGCAGCTGTCCCAGATCCAGGGGCTGATCGGCAGCGTGGAGGAGCAGCTGGCGCAGCTGCGCTGTGAGATGGAGCAGCAGAGCCAAGAGTACCAGATCCTGCTGGACGTGAAGACGCGGCTGGAGCAGGAGATCGCCACCTACCGCAGCCTGCTGGAGGGCGAGGACGCCCAGTGAGTGTCCCGTCCCCCAAGTTCTGCCAGGCAGACCCTTTGGCCCCCTGCTGTTCCCAGCACCTCTAATGGCTCTGCCTTTTCTCCCCTACAGCCTCTCCTCTTCTCAGTTCACGTCCAGCCAGTCCTATTCTTCCCGAGACGGTAAGGCTTCTGAGAGTCCCGGGCACTTCTGAGACCTCCCTTCTCCCTGTGTGGGACCAGCCGAGCCCCCAGAGCCTTTCTCACGACTTCTCTTCTCTCCCGCAGCCTCCTCCTCTGCCGGCCGCCAGACCCGGCCCATCCTCAAGGAGCAGAGCTCCTCAGGCTTCAGCCAGGGCCAGAGCTCCAAGCACTGAGCTGCCTCTGCCAGAGCCCCCTGCCCACCTGGCGGCCTCGGCTCCCAAAGGCCTGGGTCAGGCTCCTCTTCTCCCGGCGCAGGTCCCAGCTGTCTCCCCTCCCTCTCCGCTGGTGGCGGGCTAATAAAGCTGACTTTCTGGTTGATGCAAACCTGTGTGGTCTCCGTTCTTGAAACGATGGGAGGGGCGTTGAAGCTGCCCCCCCAGGGACCTTTTGGGGCCCCACAGCCCGAGGGGTGCTGGAAAGACCAGAGCTCAGAAGAGTGTGTGTATGGCCTTCCTGGAAGATCTCCACGCCAACGGGAGGTGGGGGGTGAGATACAGGCGGGGAAGGAGCTCACACATGGGGACAGACGTCATGTGAGGCATCTCCCAGGGGTTCTTTCCTTAGATCCTCCTAGCAACTCTGTGACCTGGGCGTGGTCAGGTCCAGGTTGCAATGGAGACAACCCAGGGATTCAGAGAGGTTAAGTAACCTGCATGAAGTCACCCAGAGAGTAAGTGGCACAATCGTGGTTCACGCCCGGGGCCGTCTGGCTGCAGAGCCCGTGCCTTCCTTTCATGCCACCCTGTTCAATAGGTATTTTAATCCACAGACTCCAAAGCTGGAGCTCTCAGCTCTACCCTCGGCTCCTCACCTTTGCCCACAATGATTCTTGTGTTGGGTGGTGGAAGGGCGGGCCTTCTGCCTCGGGCTTGGTGTCCATGGTTAGAACCTTTCTTCTCCCGACTTGCTGCTCCTCCTTACCTCTTGGTTAAAATACGGTTAGTCTACTTGAATTTCCTCTGTAACTCCTTCCTTTCCCCCATTTCCCTCAGCCTGTAAGTTTCACGCTGACGAGTCCCCCAGGGGAATGTCTGTCACCCATGCTGTCCTCTTCATGCCCCACATCCCTGCCACATTCAGGCCGGCTGCCTCCCTCCCTGGAACTGGCCACAGCCACTCCCCAGGCTGTCCATCTGTTCCACTCCCGTTTCTGCCCGGTGACCCTCCCAACAAGAATGTGGTCAAGGCGAAGAACAAGGAGGCGACCAGGGCTCCTTTGCTTCACCACGTGTGACGTTCTGCTTCCCCTCCGATCCTTGGCCCTTCCCGCTCCACCTGCTTTGCTTCCTTCCCGCCCTCCCCTGCTCGGCTCGCGTGACTCAGCCTCACCTCACTACTCGCAAGGTGTCACACCTCTCACTTCCATATTTTGAATATTTTAATTAAAAAATCAAAGTTACAGCCCTGGCTGGCATAGCTCAGTGGATTGAGTGCAGGCTGCGAACCAAAGTGTCGCAGGTTCAATTCCCAGTCAGAGTACATGCCTAGGTTGCAGGCCATGACCCCAGCAACAGCACATTGATGTTTCTCTCTCTCTCTCTCTATCTCCCTCCCTTCCCTCTCTAAAAATAATAAATAAATAAAATCTTTAAAAAATCAAAGTTATGTATGTATAACATAATGCAACCTTTTATAAAAAAGCCATCCCAGTCTGTGCCACCTCCATGGCCACCTCCCCTTTCTTAGCTGTTGCTTCTGGCATTTGCCTCCTTATTTCTAACAACGGGCTTAGCTACTCTTTCTTGATGTTTTCAGTTTGAGTGTTTAGTGCTTGACTTCCTGCTCTGGAGGAGGGGGACTCACTCAGCTCTCTTCCACAACGTTGCCTGGTCCTGTTCTTCCTTACTTCCTTTCTTCCCATCCTCTCCATATAGGCATATTTTCATGAGATAAATATTTAATGTTTATTATGATTATTGAATATTAGAGTCAAACCATATTGTATATTATGTTACATTTCTTGGGAATAGGCATCTCTTTTTCAACTTGTTTGGGTTTTGGGTGTGTCTGTCACTAGCTTATTCTCTCATTCACTGCTGGAAGTATAAATCCCTCCTCATATGGTGAACACTGCCTATTCCATCAATGCCACCTTTTCAGAGGGGTCCCTCCTGCAGCCCTCTGTCCCCCTGCCTGGGTCTGTCTGGGGGTCTCTGGGCTGCTGTCCCCCTAGAATCTCCCTTCACTGCCATGGCGGCTGGCCCTTATTTCTGTGCGGCAGCCCCTGCTTCCTGGGTCCCATGTCTTCCTTTTCTTTTTTCCTCCCTCATTTTAGTGAAGCACATTCTCTGGCAGTTTCCGAGAAAGGATTCATAGACCTTTTATGCCTGAAAATGTGCTTATTCTATCCTCACTGCCCTCATTCTTTTTTTAAAATGTATTTTATTGATTATGCTATTACAGTCCTCCTATTTCCACCCCCTTTATTCCCCTCCACCCTGCACACCCCAGCCCACCCGCATTCCACCCCTCCTCATTAGTTCGTGTCCATGGGTCGTACATATAAGTTCTTCGGCTTCTCCATTTCCTATACTATTCTTAACTTTCCCCGTCTATTTTCTACCTATCATCTATGCTACTTATTCCCTGTTCTCCCATTTCCCCTCCCCTTCCCTGCTGATAACCCTCCATGTGATCTCCATTTCTGTGGTTCTGTTCCTGTTCTAGTTTGCTTAGTTTATTTTTTTGTTTATTTTTTAGGTTTGGTTATTGATAGCTGTGTGTTCGTTGTCATTTTACTGTTCATATTTTTGATCATCTTCCTTTTCTTAGATAAGCCCTTTTAACATTTCACATAATAATTACTTGGTGATGATGAACTCCTTTAACTTGATCTTATCTGGGAAGCACTTTATCTGCCCTTCCATTCTAAATGATAGCTTTGCTGGGTAATCTTGGATGTAGGTCCTTCATGACTTCAAATACTTCTTTCCAGCCTCTTTTTGCCTATAAGGTTCCTTTTGAGAAATCAACTGACAGTCTTTTGGAAACTCCTTTGTTTCCATTTTCTCATTTTCTTTTGCTGCTTTTAAGATTCCCTATCTTTAATCTTGGGTAATGTAATTATGAAATGCCTTGGTGTGTGCTTCCTTGGGTCTCTTTGGGACTCTGAGCTTCCTGGACTTCCTGGAAGTCTATTTCCTTTGCCAGATTGGGGAAGTTCTCCTTCATTATTTTTTCAAATAAGTTTTAAATTTCTTGCTCTTCCTTTTCTCCTTCTGGCACCCCTATGATTCAGATGTTGTAACATTTAAAGTTGTCTTAGAGGTTCCTAAGCCTCTCCTCATTTTTTCAAATTCTTGTTTCCTCATTCTGCTCTGGTTGAACGTTTATTTTTTCCTCTGATCCAAACCATTGATTTGAGTCCTGTTTTCCTTCCCTTCACTGTTGGTTCCCTGTACATTTTCCTTTATTTCACTTTTCATAGCCTTCACTTTTTTCTCTATTTTGCAACCATACTCAGCCAATTGTGTGAGCATCCTGATTACCAGTGTTTTGAACTGTGCATCTGATAGGTTGGCTATCTCTTTGTCACTTAGTTGTATTTTTTCTGGAGCTTTGATATGGTCTTCCATTTGGGCCTTTTTTTTTCTTATCTCAGTGTGCCTGTTACACGTAAGGGGCGGGCCTTAGGTGTTCACCAGGGCAGGGCAGCCCAGGTCGCTGCATTGTGACGCTGTGCGTAAGGGAGGGGTCCGAGAGGGAACAATGGCGCTTGCTCTGCTCTCTGACCATTTTCAGTCACTTCCCACACTACCCACAATCAAATTGGGCCCTTCTGGTGCTGATTCCTGGGTGGGTGGGCTTATGTAAGTTTTAGGACCTTGTGGGTCTCTCCAACAAACTCTCCTGCATGGCTGGGAGTTTCTCCTGCTGCAATCTCCACAGGTGTTTTCAATCAGAGGTTTGAGGCTTTATTTCCCTGTGCTGGAACCCTGGGTTGTGAGCTTTGTCTTGCTCCCCAGTTGTTCCTCCTGGTTTATCTTCACTCGATGTGGGACCACCCAGTCTGCCAGCTGCCACCTTGCCTTGCGTCCTCTCCGCCTGGCTGCCCATCTCCTCCCCTCCTACCGGCCTGGATGAATGTTTCTTCTTTAAACTCCTTGGTTGTCGGACTTCCATACAGTTCGATTTTCTGCCAGTTTTGATTGTTTTTTGCTTTTAAGTTTGTTGTTGTCCTTCTTTTGGTTGTGCGAGGAGGCACGGTGAGTCTATCTACACTTCTGTCTTGGCTGGAAGTCTACTACCCTCATTCTTGATGGACAGTTTGCCTGGGTATGAAATTCTAGTCTAAAAATAATTTTCGCTCAGCATCTGGAAGGTATTATTACACTTGCCTGACTTCAACAGTGTTGCCATTAAGTCTAATGCTAATTTGATTGTAGATTCTTTGTACTATCCTGCTCCCACCCCTTCCCCCAGAAGTTTTGGGTTCCTCTCTTTCTCTCTAGCAGACTGAAATGTCACATGTTCTGCCTTGATATGGCTGTGTCCTCACCTGTTGGACTGGGCTCTTAGCAGAGTCTTTCAATGTGGAAACCCATGTTCTTCACTTCTGGGAAATTGTCTTGAATATTTATTTGATGTTTTGTATTTTCTCTCATTTTTCACTCTTTCTGGAACTCCTCTTTGGCTATGTAGCTCATTCTACTTTCCATCCAACTGTCTTTTTTTTGGCTTTCTGAGATTTTCCAAAAATGTGCCCTCTAATTTTATTATTTAGAGTTTTCCAAAATATGATATGTATATTTTTAAAAGATTTTATTTGTTTATTTTTAGACAGAGGGGAAGGGAGAAGGAGAGGGAGAGAAACAACTCGCATACCCCCCACCAGGGACCTGGCCCACAACCCAGGGATGTGCCCTGACTGGGAATCGAACTAGCGGCTCTTTGGTTTGCAGCCTGCACTCAGTCCACTGAGTTACACCAGCCTGAGCTGATATATATTTTGATACCTTATAACTCTGCCTACTTTTTTAATAGTCTCTTATTCTTTTGTCAAGATGGAATATTTTATCTCTCTCAGCCTATTAATCATGGCTTTAGTAATTCTCCTGTTTAGCCTATAAAATATAACTACAATCACACAGAATGTGTATACAGTTTTGCATTCAATTTTTATTAATATTATAAAAGAAGCACTTCCATGTGTTATTAAAAGTGTTACACAGTAGTCCCTCCGTATCTGTGGGGGATACATTCCCAGACCACCAGTGGATGCCTGAAACCGTGGATGGCCCCAACCCTATATATACTATGTTTTCCCCTATATGTACACCCTATGGTAAAGCTTACAGCTTCTCTTTGGCCTATGCGAATTGCCAGCATCCCTGCTGTTGTGTGTTGGGACCATTATTCAGCAAAGTTAGGGTGACTCAGACATGAGCACTGTGATGCCATGACAGTCAGTGTGGCTGCTGAGAAGATGGGCAGTGCATTCCATGGGGACAGGCTGGGAGAAGACCGGGTCACATGCAGGTGGGACAGGGTGGGACAGCAGGGGATTGATCACGCCGCTCAGAATGGCGCACAATTTAAAACTCCTGAGTTACTTATTCCTGAACTTTTCCGTCTAACATATTTGGGCCACAGCTGACCGTGGGTAACTGAAACCACGGGAAGTAGACCTGAGGAGGAGGGGAGAGACCACAGCACGTTGTCAGTGCTGTCTGTACGTTTTTCGCGGAGGTCTCAAACAGTGCAGCCGTGAACATCTTCCCGCAGAAAGCTCCCGCACGCATTTTGCACGGCATCTTCAGGCTAGATTCCCAGCAGTGTGAGTGATGACTCGGTGAGGAGAGGAACGATGCCGTAAGGTTCTTGATTAGTGTTGCCAGACGGACTTAACGAGAAGTTACACCAACATACATATTTTGCCAGCAGGGATGGGAGTGCCTGTTTCAACACACGCTCACCAGCTTTGAATATTTTCTTTTAAAAATCTCTTTTGTAAGTTGATTCACCTGTCACGTGTCAGGCTGAGTTCTGGAAGGACCCTTACACCCAGATGTAGTCTGGGCCTGGGTGACTAAAACCTCAGGAGCTGGAGTGCGTGCTCATGAGTTTTTCGGTGATGAGATGCTGAAGCTGAGTATCTCCAATGCCCTCTGCCTGGGTGTGGGGAGCGATTTTAACAAAGCTGCTCCTGCCGGTGTCTTCAGGTGTACTCCTCGGCGGACCCTTGGGAAATTCTGCGAAAAAGGCCTCCGTTTGACAGATGGGGAAACTGAGGTCCCAAATAAGTAAGGGGGAGAAAACCTTTCTTGGGGTCCCCCAGTTAGTACAACTTCTTGAGAGGAGGGACCGCATCTCTCCTGTTCGTTGCTGGGTCCTGTAGACACAAAGCGTGAACCCCGTTAAAGAAGGACATTATCCAAACAGAAGTGTGAGCTTCTCCTTCCATGTGGGAAGCAGCTGTTCCGTCCCGAAAGGCCCTGCTGCCTGAATCTCACAAACTAAGGCTCGAGTGCCAGATCAGACTGTATCTTGCTCTTGGCCGCTTCCCTGCGTCCTAGAACCTGGCTGCTGAGACGAGGGGGTTGAGGGCTCTCGAATGTTCCTTGTACCTTGTCTACTTTGAACACACCCTCAGATTCCTCATGCTCGACTTAGTGTCAGCGCTTGTGAAATATTGTTTCAGCTAACTGCACCAAGCACTAAGACAATGGCTAGAGTGGGAATTAATGACAGCCTGTAAAGTGGACCTGTTGACGTAAATGAGTCAGCGGTAAGCTCCTAAGGTTTTGCTGTCATTGGGCCCATTGTCTCTGAGAGCTATAAAAAGCACAGCGCCTCTCCTTGTCTGAGATAAGGGATCTCTCACTGGCCCTCCCACCACGGTAGTTTGTCTAAGACGTGAGGGCTCCCTGAAACGTAAACACGGAGGACGCTCTCTGTCTCGCCTGTTCCCACGGCGCTGAGACAGCACCCAGCCCTTAAGAGGCTCTCGGGGAAGGTTTGTGGAATCAAACCGTGGGACTGGAGTGGAAGCCTCTGCCCTTGTGGGGCTCCACCAAACCTCAGAAGCACATTTTGGGAGAACAGGCTTCTTTGGATTCCAGGGGCCTCTCGTCCTGTTGGTGCAAGGCAGCCCCCCCTCCCTGGTAGATGTTGATGAGCTGCTGTGGAAGAGAAAGCAATCGGCTTCATGAACCGTGGAGGGACACGGTCCGGCCCGCGGGAGCTGAGGCACCTGGCCAGTGAAGCTCCTCACTGGCCATCCAGATAGAGTGTGGTCACCACTGCGGGCGGATGGGGCTTTGCGTCCTCTCTTTCCCGATTGCCCAGGACTCCGGAAGGGCTTTGAGCAGATCGGGGGCGGGTGAGGGGGGTGTGTTAAAGCAAAGATGTCTATTTAGGAGAGTCCATTTCTGACCTGGCTCCCTGTTAAAACTCATTGCTGGGATCCAAACACCCCTGTCTTTCCTAGATCATAGCGTTGTTACTCATAACACAGATATGTTGCCCTGGTTGGTGTGACTCAGTGGACTGAGTGCTGACCTGAGAGCTGAAAGGTGGCTGGTTCCATTCCCAGCCAGGGCACACGCCTGGATTGCGGGCCAGGTCCCCCAGTAGGGGCCATGGGAGTTGTTTCTCTCCCTCTCCTTCTTCCTCCCTTCCCCTCTCTCTAAAACTTAAAAAAAAGATATGTTTTGGTTCTTCCAGCTTTAATCTGCCATATGAATAGTGCGACAACATAAATGGAAATGTAAAAAATTAACACATTCGTCCATTGTTCTGTGCCCAGGGATTTTATTTTCCCAGGTTCCTCTCTGGCCTCATCGCCTCTGAGTCCACGGCAAAGGTGATTTTCAAACCCTCAAGGGGCTTCATTATTAAATGAGTAAGTTCACAGAAATGAGAGATCAGTATAGAAGGACACACGTGCAACTTATTTACATGTGGCCGAAAAAGGGAAACGGAGTGACTACCCACCCACAGCGCACAGTTTAGCAAATACTGGTCCGTTTGCGCTGTCAAATGCTCAGCAGCCGTCACAGTCAATAAACTGGGGCTGTGTCAGATGGCAGTGAGTGAGTCCTCAAGGCGCTGGGAGGGAAAGGCACACGCAGGATGCTGACCTCACACGTGCGGTTCAGTAGAAACGAGCCCCCACCTTTACGTAAGTGTGGGTGTGTGTGTATAATTATACGAGCACTGAAATGTGAAAGGGTGCCTGTGAAGTTGTGTGTGTGGGTTACTTCAGGGGCAGGGCGGGAGGCTGGCGTAGGCGAGTGGGGCATAGGAGGGAGGAGGGGATCCCAAAAACACAGGAAAGGGAGAAAAGAGTGCACACATGTTTATACATGTGCATAAAATTGTGTATGTGTCTATATGCACAAAGAAAAGTAACAAAAAAATCTATAACCAGCCTGAGCTGGTGGGGCTCAGTGGATTGAGTGCTGGCCTGTGAACCAAAGGGTCTCAGGTTCGATTCCCAGTCAGGGCACAGGCCTGAGTTGTGGGCCAGGTCCCCAGTGGGGGGCGTGTGAGAGGCAACCACACATCGATGTGTCTCTCCCTCTCTTTCTCCCTCCCTTCCCCTCTCTCTAAAATAAATAAATAAAATCTTTAAAAAAACTATAACCAAAGAATGAGTTAATTTGTTGAATATCACATTAACTTCCTAGTTAAACACACATTGCATTCACTAATATCCTGTCAATTTCATGTTGCTATGTAATAGATTTTTTTATCATCTCAGTAATTTTTAAGTGTGCAGTTCAGTAGCATTAAATATACCCTCACTGTTGTACAAAAGATTTCTAGAACTTTCTCACTTTGCAAGATTGAAACTCTATCCCCACTGAACACTAATTCCTTCTCCTCCCCCCAGCCCTTGCTAACCAGCTTTTTACGTTCTGTTTCTATACTTTTGGCTACTTTAGGTCCTTCATCTGGTGGAATGGCACGGTGTTTGTCCCTGTCGTGACCGGCTTATCTCACTTAGCCTATCGTGTCTTTCAGGTTTATCCATGCTGGTTAGCACGTGACACCACAGATTTTCATTCGCTTCATATTTAGATAATAATAGGACCACACAAGTCAAAAGCGATAAGTGGAAGAAAAGGACGGAGACTAGGGGAGGGCTGTAGTCCCTCGCAACCGCAGCCGGTGGTGTGGAACAGTGCAGGGAGGCAAGGGGCCAACCTGCACTTGAACTCTGAGCTCCACGCTGGGCCGATTCCTTCCTCTCTCCGAGTCTCAGGTACTTCTTCTGGAAATGCAGGGTATTAGCATCTACCTGAGAGAGTTTGTGCGGGGGGTTCAGGGCAATTAAAGGCAGACAAAGCATGCAGTCGGCACCCAGTAAATGTTTGCTCGCTCCTTCCCTCTTTCTTCGACTGTTTCCAAAGCAGCCTGGCCTGTTCTTACCTCGTTTGATTCTTGCAGCAAGGCTGGGGGACAGACCCTTCCTCCCCCGGCCCTCTGCCAAGGCTCCCAGCTTTCTTCCCGACAGACAGCCGCGTCATCCCATTTTACAGGTGAGGAAGCGCAGGCGCAGGGAGGTGGAGCGACTTGCCCAAGAGTGCATGACTGGTAGGTGAGGAGTCAGAATACGCCACCCCCACGCCACCCCCATGCGGGTTCTAGGTGAGCCGAGGCCTGGCCTGGAGCCCAGAGAACATGGCCCAAGTCCACTTAGAGGCTGCTCGGGGCCAGGTGTGCCAGGCAGGGGGGTGGGTGCAGGGTGGGGGGCTACAGGGATGGGCTAGGAGCTGCCCTGGCCTCAAGTGACACTGACTTGCAGCCCCTAGGCAGGGAGCGGCCCTTCCTGCTCTCCTTCTCCTAGTGGTGCCTCTGGGGTGTGCCGAGCAGGCTGCTCAGACCAAGGCCAAGCTCCTCAGCCCCCTCTGGGCTGCTGCCCCCGCCCCCGCCCCCTGCAGTCAGTCAGTGGGGTGTTCCCACTGTGGAAATGCAAAATGCCACACACATCAGGGCTTGACTGATCGTCTAGATCTGAGAAGGCCCAGGCTTCTATATTTTAAGGAAAAAAAAGTTCAAAATCATGCCGCTTAATCTTAACATTGCATCACGTCTGCAGTCGTTGCGCTGTGAGTAGGAAAAAAAAAATGTAAGAACGGACTGGAACCCTCCTTCCAGTGTTTGAAACCTGCCCCCTGATTCGGCACAGAAGCGGCCGCCCACACCACGGAGTGCATGAGTGAGCTCAGGGCGGGGCCTCCGCTGCTGCTCCGCGGTTCGGTTTCCCCTCTGCGTAAACGCAAGCGTCAGCCAGCAGCAAGCATGCGTGTCAGAACGGCCGTGTTTGCTGGCTGCAGCGTTAGGCTGCCGGGGCTGGGCCAGGTCCGAGACCCAGGGTTTGGCCAAGACCAACGTGTGCGTCCTGTGAGGATCAATTGACTACATGGAATTGGCAATGAGGAGTGCTGCTTGTTCTGTGTACGCTGAGGGCTACACATCTCTTATATTCATACAATTTATGATACAATTGTATATATAATGGACATACAGGCTCTGGCAGAAAGAATGCCCCTGTTTATCACAACATTTTTTAATTACAAAATCATAAACCTGTAACTCTGTAACATAACAATATCACTCTCAAGCACACCATAGGGCATTTTAGGTGAAATGTTCAAATTAAACTATAAATTGTTATACCCATTATTATTATTATTATTATTTTAAATTTTACTTATTTTTAGAGAGGGAAGGGAGGGAGATAGAGAGAGAGAGAGAGAAACATCAATGTGCGGTTGCTGGGGGTCATGGCCTGCAACCCAGGCATGTACCTGACTGGGAATTGAACCTATGACACTTTGGTTCGCAGCCTGCACTCAATCCACTGAGCTACGCCAGCCAGGGCACACCCATTTTATTATCACCCTACCAACCACACTCCAGCAGGCCTTACTTCTGCTGGACCCCATCCATTCCCTCAGCCCCTTGGGTTACATATTTGCCAGCATACCGCTGGCTTTCATAGGCTAAACTCGAAGATTTAGATGCCTCTGTGTGGGTTCCGGAATCAGGTGCTCCGACAGAAATTCAAGTGCAAGAAGGGTTTTGGGGGTGGTGCCTAGTGAAAAAAATGTGAGGGAGCAGGCAGGTGAGACGGGGGAGGGAAGGAACCCCATACGGGGTGTGTCATCAAGCAGGTGAGCACTGTGGACACCTGTAGCTTGATCCCACTGGGGGCCCCCAAGAGACTACGAAGAACATGCCCCTCAAAATTCTTCCCAACCCCCCTGGCTGGCGCAGCTCAGTGGATTGAGTGCAAGCTGTGAACCAAAGTGTCACAGGTTTGATTCCCAGTCAGGGTACATGCCTGGGTTGCAGGCCACAGCCCCCAGCAACCACACATTGATGTTTCTCTCTCTCTTTCTCCCTCCCTTCCCTCTCTAAAAATAAATAAAATCTTTAAAAAAAAAATTCTTCCCAGCCCACTAGGGAGCTGGGGCCTTGGTCCTGCTATCCCATCAGTCACAGGCAGAGGGCGCCTCTCAGGCAGCGGGTGGTGTTGACCTTCTAGCAGGCTAGCCTGCCTCCTGCACAGGCAGAACTGGGCCTTGGTGGCCAGAGGCCCTCAGGCAACAGACTCTGGTCCTGACAGTCGGAAATCTGGCCAGTAAGTGTCCAGGAGAAGTGGCTGGAGCTTGGTGGTCCCAGGAGGCAGGTCGTGATGCTGCCAGGGGTAGGGGACCTAGCTTTGTGTGGAGCCCCTTGGCATTTTGGGACACTCACACATTCGGTGGCAGCTGGGAGGGGTTCAGCTCTTGGAGACTGAGGCCCCTGCCCTTACCTCTATAAATGTACAACATGGAGACAGGAACACCTTCCCCAGGGATTGCATGAGAACATCAGTGGCGATGCCCAGCACAGTGGCAATGCCCAGCACAGTGCCCTGCAGAGTGGGGCTCAGGAAACGGGAACTCTCAGTGTCCTTCCGATTCAGTGAAGACAGATTCTTCTCAGGCCTCAGACCCTAGAAGGTATTTGTCTCTCTTGACAGTCAGATGTGTCTCTTTATTAGCTAGTGAGAATTTCCTATGCCATCATGTTTCCCTTTTTGTCTTGGCTGCCAGGAAACCCAGGGCTAGAAGTCGGGTATAGCAGGCGCTTCCCGAGGTACCACCCCCCCCCCCTTGTGCAGTAGATGCACACTGGGGTGGCTGTTTGGCTCCTAAAGGTTGAGACCAAATCTGTGCCCCACCTTTCTCCGATGCCAGGCCCTTCCTCTTTGGTCATGGCAGCGGGGGCCACATATGTCCACAGGGTGGGTCATATAGGAGTCAGGCCACTGGCCACACCAGGCCACACAGATGACCTTCCTGGGGCTTTTCAAACTCGATCTGATCCTTTCTGGCCATGTGGCTGCAGGGTGAGCTGAGGGCTGCCTTCAGTCATGACTCTGGTCTTGTGGAAGGAGCCAGGAGGCAGAGCAAAGCCGGAGTGTGTGTGTGCATGCATGTGTGTGTGTGCGCAGATATAACCCCCGTTGCACAGCCAGGGCTGGGAGGAGAAGAGCCAGGTCGTGGGTGAGGCCGTGGGTGAGGCTTTCCCCGGCCTCAGGGCCTCCCTGGACACCGGAGCTGCTGCTTCTCCACCCCCCTCATTCCCAGGCCAGGAGAGGCGATGCTGGGCCCCCAGCCTCAGAGTGGGGGCCCTGCCCGCAGCTCCCGTGCCTGCCTTCTCCCCTCACACCCAGGCTGTCCTGCCGACTCCTCCTCAGCAGGGCCTCCAGGCCTGCCTGTTCCTGCAGACTCCACCCGGCCCGGCCCTGGGGGACTCACGAGCTCATCATCACCCTGGCCCTGCTGGCCTCAGCAGCTCCCGCAGGCCTCCCTCCTTTTCTCGTCACTGCTGCGACGCCCCAGCACTTTCCTGGACTCCGCTTTGTTCTTCGTCTCTGTCTTTGCCCGACTTCTGATACCTGTTCCCCATGTGAGCTCGCTCCTGCCCCTCCCCGGTCGAGCTCCGGGGATTGATGTAAGGGAGTTTGGTTTTTTTTTTTTTTAAACCAAACGTTTACTCTGCGCCTAACACCATGCTGGCCACTGGCCATGCATTTTTTACTCCTGTCCATAACCCTGCTAGGTAGAAACTGCTATTATATCCGCTTGTTGGGAAGCAGGCTCGGAGGGGCTCGGTCAAGGTCTCATGGCTACTGAGGCCCAGGCAGGAGGCCCCCCTGCCCAACTTGGGAGGTCCTGCTGCTTCCTGGACACCTTGAGGGGTCAGGCTGGGGGAGGGGTGGGGCTGCATGAGGCTGAATGGGCTCCCCAACCTCTGATGGAGGCGGAAATCCCTCCTTTTCTCTCCAGAACTCCCCAGGATCCTCTCCCATCTCCCCCTGGACCTCTGACCTGCCGCCCGGTAGCTCCGTAGCTGAGGATCCCTGACACAGCCGTTCTCTTTCCCAGCTGCTGACTTTCCTCGAGTTCCCACAGCCACGCCCCTGCCTGGGAATGCCCTCTCCCCACTCCACCCACCCGGGGCTCTTCCTTCTTTCAAAACCTGAGTCAAATGCAACCTTTCCAAGAAGCCTTTCACGGGCTACCCACCCCACCTGGTGGCTCCTCGGCCCAAGGAGCCGAGAAAGCTCTGGGCTCCCTTGCCCTCCCCCATCAGACTGGACGTCCCCTGGGCAAGGGCCGTGTCTCCCCCATCAGACCGGGGGAATGACAGGAAATGAGCATGCTGAGCACCTGCCAAAGGAGAGACCTTCTGTGGCCCTGAAAGCACTGCTGTGAGCTACAGGAGGTGGCCCTGAAAGCACTGCCATGAGCTACAGGAGGTGGCCTTGAAAGCACTGCTGTGAGCTATAGGAGGCGGGCACGGACCACGAAGCACGGCCGTTCTTACGCCCCACAATCTTGCCCAGCCTCGCTCAGGTTCCTGGGCCACGTGTTAAGCATTTTGCACTCACAAAGCGGGCTCTGCTGTGGGACCTTGGACATGACCCTTCCCCTCCTGGTTTCCTAGTCCGTAGAGTTAAGAGGCTGGTCTAGATGACCACGGAGGCCATTTGGCTCTGACTTTTGGGGACCCTCTAGCAGGAAAGAGACCTGTCACTACAAAGTGAAGCTTGCAGCCAGACAGAGCTGGGATCGAACCCCGGCTTCACGGCCTCGTTGCTGTGGACTGTGGGGGTTTCCTCGACCTCTGAACCTACTGCATCGGTAACACGGGTGGACCATGTCTGTTCCATCGGCTTTCACAGCGGGCAGGCTCAGACGAGGCCGGGGACCGGAAGCACCTGGCTCGGCACGTCTGCTGTGTCAGCTCCGCCTCTCACAGGGACGCTTGGCCCGGACGGGCCGGCTGGCCTGGGAAAGCCGCGGGAGGCAGAGGTTTCTAGGGGAAAGGGCACCCGGGCCTTGGGGTGGTGCTCCGGGCTCCTGCCCGCCTCCTGCGCCCACCCTCCTGCCTGCCAGCCTGCTCCTGGTCCCCGCCAGTCCTGCCTTTCTGGTGGCTGAGGCCAGGTCAGCTCAGCCCCCAGCCCATTGTCTCTACAAGTGACAGTCCTCAGCTCTAGGAGACTTCACCTGGGCTGCACACAGGTGGCTAGGACACAGTGAAGAGAGGGGTGAACATGGGGGCTGGGAGGGGCAGAGTGTGAAGGGACAGGGATGGAAAGGCAAGGGGTTCGGGACTTGGCCAGGAGGAGAGAGGGCCACCCCGGGCAGGCCCTGGGGGTCTGAGCACCACCAGGAGGGCTGCCACTGGTCACATGTCTGTGAGCCTCTGCGGACCTCAGGCTTCCTACCTGTGACATGGAGAGGACCCCAACTCTCCCCTCCTTCTCCACGGGGCTGGTGGAGGCCTGGGAAAAGGCCGAGGGTGTTAATGAATAGAGAAGCATGGTACTTCTTCCAGGGAAGCCTGCACGGGAGTGTCTTCGGGCACAAGAGGAGGCTGTGGGGGCCCAGTCTGACTTTGGGGCTGGACAAGGGAGGAGGAAAGAGTTCTTCCAAGCCCTGGCTGGCGTAGCTCAGTGGATAGAGCGCAGGCTGCGAACCAAAGTGTCGCAGGTTCGATTCCCAGTCAGGGCACATGCCTGGGTTGCAGGCCATAACCCCCAGCAACCGCACATTGATGTTTCTCTCTCTCTCTCTCTCTCCCTCCTTTCTCTCTCTAAAAATAAATAAATAAAATCTTAAAAAAAAAAGAGTTCTCTCTTAAGCTGGGCACCCCTACCCTGAGTCTCTCCCGAGATCCACAGTCCCTCTGGAGTCCAGACACACAAGGCTCTTGGGCATCGAGAGCTCTTTCCCCCCACCGGGGGGCGTAGGAGCCAGCGGGTGGATGCATAAGGAGGAACAAGATAACTGCATCGTCTCAAAGCATTTTCTCAAGGTGTTTATTAATTTCAGTGGGGAGAACGGGAGCACGACAGTGGAGAAATCTAAACACCACCTTCCCCAGGAAGAAGGTCAACATCACCAGCCGATAAGACGCATCAACACGGGACTCACGTGCCTGAGAAGGACCCGGCATCGTTTCTGTGGATTTCTCGCCGAAATGCACACCCTCAACCTGAGGACGAGAACGTATTGGAAAAACCCGAACTGAGGGGTATTCTACAAACTAAGTGAGCAGCACTCTTCAGAAATGTCAAGGTCATGAAAGACAGGGGCTGTCCCAGGTGGGAGGAGTCTAAGGAGACAGGACAACCAGTAGAATGTGGAGTCCTGGATTGAAGCAGAAAGAAGGCACCAGAAAAGGGTCGTTCGTGGGAAACCGGGTGACACCTGATCAAGGTCTGGGGCTCAAGGTCCGTTGCTGGTTTGGTCATTGTACGACATTCACGGGACCTTTTCCTGCCAGGGAAGCTGGGTGCAGGGTGCACACGAACTCGTCACGACTTGCACAACTCTTTCTGAAAGTTTAAAAAAATTATTTCCAAATAGAGAATTAAGTAAATGAAAGCCAGATCTCTTGCCCAGAGCAGCTGTCTATCAGTGACGGAGCCAGAGCAGCTGGGTGGTGGGGGGCGTGGCCCGGAGGCCTGAGGGTCCTTCCCCCCCACCCCCGCTGCCCACCCCCAGGGCCCTCCTGTGCTCAAGCTGCAAGCGGCTCCCAGAAGCCTTCCAGACTGGCCTTGCTCACCTCTTAGCACAGCTGTCTCTTTACCACATTTCCACAGCTGCCTCTGCCCCGTGATACCTGCCGATTTGTCAGATGGAGTAGTGAGCTGAATAGTGTCCCCCTCAAGTTCATGTCCACCAGGAACCCCCAAAAGTGACCTCATGTGAACACGAGTCTTTGCAGATGTAATTGTGGTGAGAACTGAGATGAGATCTCCCTGTGCCCGAGGGGGCGTTAAATCCGACGAGGGTCCCTATCAGAGGTAGAAGAGGACACGGGGCCCTGACTGGTGTGGCTCACTGGGCCACTGGGCTGGGCACCGCCCCGCAGAGCGAAAGGCCGCCGGTTCGGTTCCTGGTGGGAGGGCACAGGCCTGGGTTGCGGGCCAGGTCCCCGGATGGGGGGGTGTGAGAGGCCATCGATGGGTGTTTCTCACAGACGCCAATGTTTCTCTCCCTCTCTTTCTCCTTCCTTCCCCTGCTCTCTAATAATAAATAAATACAATATTAAAAAAAAAAAGAAAGGAAAGGACACAGAGACACGGAGATGAAGGCTGCTTAGAGACGGAGGCAGCAGTTAGAGTGTCGCTGCCACAAACCAGGGGCACCAGGAGCCACCAGACGCTGGGAAGAGGCAGGAAGGGCTCTCCCCTGGCACCTCCAGAGGCCTCAGGGCCTGCTGGCCCCCAGGTCCGCGAGAGAATACCTTCTGTGGCTTCACCCCCAGAGTGGTGGCGCTTTGCTACGGCAGCCCCAGGGAAGGACTGCGTGTGAATCGCCCTTTTCTCACGTTTGTTCACCTCGTAAGGGATTGTGAGGTACGTCCTCTCCTCCTTCAGGCTGGGGGCTCCCCAAGGGCAGGGACCCTCTCTCCCATTAGCTTGGGTGGCAAGGCTGCACCTCCCCCCTCAGACTGGCCTGTTCTTCCTTAGGGTCCCATCCTCTGGCTCCCTGCCTGGTCCTCAGCACAAAATGCAGACTCTGGGGGGGGTGGGGGCTGCCTGGCTCAGTGGCTTCATCCGTTTGGATTGGCATGGGTCCCCCCCCCGCCAGGCTGGTGCAGGGAGACTCACCAACCACAAGAGGCACCGCCCTAGGCTCCTCCAGCGCCTCCTTGCCAGGTAGCCGGAGGAGGGTCAGGTAAGGGCACCCGTTTGAAGCCTGCCTAGGAGTCCAGTGGTGGGGGGTACTGCAGGCTCCCACAGACCACCCCCCTCACCCCAGGAACTCCTGCTGCCCCAGAAAGCTCTGTCTCCTCAAAATGTCAGGGGCACCAGGCTGGGCCATCGGTGCCCAGTTCCACGCCCGCAGGGCAGAAAGGGCTGGCCTCAGGCTCTGAGCCAGGGTTCTAGTCCCCGGTCGGGGGGAGATCAGACTGGCGTTCCACCCTGGGGCGCCAGGGCCTGTGGGGGTGGGGAGGGCTGGCAAAGGTCTCTCCTTAGACTGTGCACAAGAGTTTACACGCCACGGGTTCCCTACCGTCTCTATCTTTCGGAATTCCCCTTGGAGGCTAAGGAGGGAGCCTGTTCTGGGTTCCGTGAATGAGGAGAGGGGGACGGAGACCTTTCCCTGTGTCCTGCGCTCTGGGGAGCCTCCAGCGCTTCCCCGCAGTGGAGGGAGACGGGTGAAGGGCCGTGCACCCACTCTTGCTCCCTGGGTCCCTCTCGATGATGCATTTTTCTCTGGTGAGTCCCCCGCCCCACGCCCCAACCCACAGCCAACAGCAACATGTCTCCTAGTGAAAGCATTTGTCCCTCAGCCAAAGTCCCTGCACCCGCTCACAGGGGGGCAGGGCGGGGGGAGTGTAGGGCTGGGCCGGGGTGGGAGACCTTTCTGTAGAAGGAGATTAGGAGTGTCTGTCGGGGGTGGGGCCCCGGCTTACTCACATCCTCGTGAGTTCTCTGCACTGCTGCTGCGGGTTTGGGGAGCCCGCAGCCTGCAGTGTTTGTCTCAGATCGTCCTGTGAGCGCCACCTGGGCTGGGTTGGGGGTGGGGGCCGCTCCTGGACATGTGCTTTGATGGTGGTGGGCGGGGGGCAGAGAGGGAGGCGCTGGTTCTCCTGCAGAAGCAGCTGATCATCAGGAGACCGTTGGAGCCTCCAGCGGGGGCTGTTGGGGCCTGTCTGGGGAGATGGGACGTGTCGGGCAGCCCCAGACAGGACCACATTCCTCCAACGTGCCCCAGGGTCTGTGCGGCTGAGGGGCTGGCGGGAAGGCGGGGTGCAACCGCAGGGGTGCGTTTGCAGGTTGTCTGGGAGACGAGGGATAGCTGAGGCCTCTCAGGCAGAACAAAAATGGGCCCCTGGAAATGTTCCCTAGCCCTCAGGGCCTCAGGCGTCAGGGACCCTCGAGTGTACTGCTAGGTGCCTGTACTCCCTCCCTCCTCCCCCCAGGTCCACAAGGGGCTTTCATAGTGGCACATGAGCCAGCCCCTCCCAGCAGCGCTGCCCTGGGAGCCTGGGAGGATCCCTGGGGCTGGAAGCACAGGGGCCCTGCTGGGCCTGTCCCAGGGGTGCTGCTTCGCCCCCCTTCCTGGGAGCCCAGAAGGGGCTACGACAGTGCCAGCCAGCTTTGTGCCACACTGGGCGTACAAAACCCTTGCACACACACTGCTGAGCTGGCTTCTGGGAGCTGACTCTGCGGTAGGCAGAGTGGATGGGGTTCGCTCCCACTTTACAGATGAGCAAACTGAGGCTCAGAGACGTGTCAGATCCTGGGTCACGTGGGAGTACATGGCAGGGCCAAGACTCCCCGGCTGCCTGCGCTCGCCTGGTGCCTCCTCTGGCTGGGCCCGTGATGCCCCTGGCCTCAGGCCAGACTGAGTGGCCAGTGCCATGGGTCTGTCCACAGGTGTGTGGAGGCTCCTGGAGTCTGTGCCCGGGGGGGCGGGGCGGAGGAGAGCTGCCTGGGTTTCCCTTCCACGGGGGTGTCAGCGGGGAAGCCTGAGCCGTGGGACTGGCTGGGATGGTTCAGGGATGTTGCAGGTCCCTCGCGAAGTCCAGCAAGTGAGACCTGGGAGGGCCCCCGACTTCCCTGTCTCTTTTCATAGATGGCAACGCTGCGGGGGCATCTGTGTGCTAGGCGTGGCCTTGCCGTGCGGGTGCTCCTCCAGGCAGGCGCCGCCTTGAGCTGTGGGCTCCCTCTGAGAGGACTGCGTCTCACGAAGTTAATGGGGAGCTCGCAGGCACCCCGTTGACGGTGCAGAGGCCCTGCTCCCTGCCAGCCGGCTGAGCCCGGCACGCCGGCTCCCGGCAGCCCTGGCTGCCCGGGCCGGATAGGAAAGCGTAGCCCGCAGGCCCGCGCCTTCCCCTGCGAACCGCGCCCAGCGGGACAAGAAACCCCAAACACCCCGAACAATGAGTTTCCAGTAAAGTATGAAAGACGTGACGAGGCAGAGGAGAGGAGGGACCTGGCTGGGAGCTGGCGCTGCCCGCGGGCGATGACAGCCCAGGAGGCTGGGAAGTGCCGGGCCCGCCCCCTACTCAGGACTATAAAACACCTGCAGCCTTTTCCCACTCACCTGAGCACCTTCCTCTTCTCTCTGCCGACTCACTCACTCACTCGCTCGCTCACGCGCCTCCTCCCTCCTCGGCACCATGACCACCTGCAGCCGCCAGTTCACCTCCTCCAGCTCCATGAAGGGCTCCTGCGGCATTGGCGGGGGCATCGGCGGGGGCTCCAGCCGCATGTCCTCTGTCCTGGCCGGAGGGTCGTGCCGGGCCTCTGGCGGCTTCGGGGGCATGTCCGTGTCCTCCTCCCGCTACTCCTCCGGGGGTGCCTACGGACTGGGGGGCGGCTATGGCGGTGGCTTCAGCAGTAGCAGCTTCGGTGGAGGCCTGGGAAGTGGTTTCGGTGGAGGATATGGTGGTAGCTTCGGTGGTGGCTTCGGTGGTGCTGGCTTTGGCGGTGCCGGCTTCGGTGCTGGCCTGGGTGGTGGTGATGGTGGGCTCCTGGTGGGCAGCGAGAAGGTGACCATGCAGAACCTCAACGACCGCCTGGCCTCCTACCTGGACAAGGTGCGCGCCCTGGAGGAGGCCAACGCCGACCTGGAGGTCAAGATCCGGGACTGGTACCAGAGGCAGCGGCCCGCTGAGACCAAGGACTACAGCCCCTACTTCAAGACCATCGAGGACCTGAGGAACAAGGTGGGTGAACCAGGCAGTCGGAGGCATCGTTCCAGCTACCTGACTCTGGAGCCACAGATGCCTCAGGCCACTGGCACCTTTAGATTTCTGGGACAGGTGCCTTCCTCTGGCTCTGGATGCCCCCGGCAGAGCTGGGCAGTGGGAGGACGGTCTCCCCCACCCCCTTGCTCATGCCCTCTCGGGATCCAGATCCTTAGACCCCGAGAGACCAGGAATTTTCTCCCTTACACTTTACGGAGGAAGAAGCTGATGCTTTGAGTGGCGCTGTGACCTGCCCAGGGGCTCACAGCTGAGGCTGGAATGCTCACCCTCCACCTGCCAGCCTAGGAGACAGCTACCTGCTCTCCAGCACGGGGGAGGAGCTAGGCTGTAACGGGACCAGGCCAGACACCCAAACCGTTCATTAGCTCATTAGTCTGGGCTGTGGCGGCTGCCGCCCATGAGCCCTGGCACCCGTTGGCCTTCCCCACAGCCGGGCGGGCCCGGAAAACCCACAGAGACGCAGTGGCAGCGAGCTCACATTTGGTGCCCCGAGCCTTTGCAGGAAGGATCCTGGGGGGCGTTTGTCATCTGACTCCAGGCCTCTGCTCCCCCACGTCACCCCAGGGGCCCTTCCTCTTTTCTGACCCCCTGCGCCGCCTGGGTCTCACCTGCTGTGAAAGCTCCCCCCGAGGCCCCGAGTTCCGGGGGCTTGGAAAGGAGTCTGTGCCTGCGGGGGGCTGGCAGGGCTGGCCCACGCAGGGGCAGGATTCAGGTGGAGACTCGGGTCTCATCGGAGGGGCGTTCAAGCCCCTGGAGTTGTCTCAGGTTTCGCAGCAGGCCAGTGGTAAAACCACAGCCAGAACTCGAGAGCTTTGGACTCCAAGCGCAGGGCTCTTGCTTCCTCTCTCTGTTGACCACGAGTCAGCAAAGTCCCGGGTCACAGCTGGACGACTGCAGGTTTCCCCTTGTGAGGCTGCTGTGGAGAAGGCTGGTGGGACCAGGGGGTCCTCGGGCCAGAGTGTGAAGCCAGCTGCTGCGGGGACTGGTGAGCGATGACCATTCAACTGATGACAGTGTCTCTTTTCTGTTGCAGATCCTCACGGCCACCGTGGACAACGCTAACGTTGTCCTGCAGATTGACAACGCCCGCCTGGCCGCCGATGACTTCCGCACCAAGTGAGTTCGTGGTGGCGGCCCGGCGTGGCCAGGCTCCCGGGGCGGGGCATCTTCGGAGTAGTGATCCCGAAACAGAGCCGACAGGCGTCAGGATGGCCGTGTGAACACCCGTTAGGGTGCTTATAAAAATACCAGGTTCTTGGGCCCCACCCTTGGAGTCCTGATTCGGTTATTTTAACAGGCTCCCTGGGTGAATCTGATCCACGGCCAGGTTGGGGAGCCACTGTTTTAGGGAGAGGTGCTCCCCAACTTCCTCATGTGCCCCTGCAGTTTGGGAGGCAGCCGTATTTGGAGGCCTTGTGTGCCGTTGTTGACCGAGGCTAGCGAAGCTAGCAGCATCTCCCTTCCCTGAATCCTGTAACATGGTCAGATCAGCTGCCTTGCTTCCTGCCACCTCCCACTCCCGCCACTCCAGGAATGTTCAGATGTGAGCAATCCATGGGTGCCGTGCCCGACCATGCCGTGTTCGAGGCTGGCTCCCCAAACCACACTCGGGGTGCCAGCTGTGGGAAGAAGCAGTGGGGGGTGGGGGAAGAGAACAAAGCCTCCAGTGTGGTCAGGATGAGCATCTCACTCCTTTTTTTTTTTCGGGTCCTGCCAGGTACGAGACGGAGCTGAACTTGCGCATGAGCGTGGAGGCCGACATCAACGGCCTGCGCAGGGTGCTGGACGAGCTGACCCTGGCCAGAGCTGACCTGGAGATGCAGATCGAGAGCCTGAAGGAGGAGCTGGCCTACCTGAGGAAGAACCATGAGGAGGTGAGAGCTAACTGGAGAAGCCGGCCTAGAAGATGAGCTGGGAGGGAAGGGATGGACTCAAGATGGCCCAGGGCGATGTCCAGGCCAGGAAGGCCTCTGACGGGGGAAGCCCAATCGGCTGCCATAGCGAGGCTCCCACTGGGGACTGTCCTGTGGTTGTGCAGGAGATGAATTCCATGAGAGGCCAGGTGGGCGGAGACGTCAACGTGGAGATGGACGCCGCCCCTGGCGTCGACCTGAGCCGCATCCTCAACGAGATGCGCGACCAGTACGAGAAGATCGCGGAGAAGAACCGCAAGGACGCCGAGGAATGGTTCTTCAGCAAGGTGGGTGCCGTTTGGGTGGAAGGGACCCGGGAGATCTGCTTCCCAGGAATTTCCAGGGTGCATGACGCTTTGTTTTCTGCAGACGGAGGAGCTGAACCGCGAGGTGGCCACCAACACCGAGGCCCTGCAGAGTGGCAAGAGCGAGATCTCCGAGCTCCGGCGCACCGTGCAGAACCTGGAGATCGAGCTGCAGTCCCAGCTCAGCATGGTAGGGGGCGCTGTCCGTGCTGGGTGGGCCCAGATCTAAGAGGGAGAGAATGGCCGACTCCATGATCCCTAATCCTCTTTCCCGCCCTTGCAGAAAGCATCTCTGGAGAGCAGTCTAGAGGAGACCAAAGGCCGCTACTGCATGCAGCTGGCCCAGATCCAGGAGATGATCGGCAGCGTGGAGGAGCAGCTGGCCCAGCTGCGCTGCGACATGGAGCAGCAGAACCAGGAGTACAAGATCCTGCTGGACGTGAAGACGCGGCTGGAGCAGGAGATCGCCACCTACCGCCGCCTGCTGGAGGGCGAGGACGCCCAGTGAGTGCCCGGCCCTCCCTTCTGGCCCACCCCCTCACCATTCACTCACCGCCCCCCACGTGTTTAACAATCTCGCCCCTTTCTGTCTTCACAGCCTCTCCTCCCAGTTCTCCTCTGGCTCTCAGTCGTCCAGAGATGGTAAGACCTTCCTCCTCACCCAGCCCCAGGACCACCCCCGTGGTCTCCCAGCAGGCCTAGGGTGTTGGGCAGGGGCTTCTTGAAGACTGAGCTAGAGTTTTTTCACCCGGTGTCCCTTACAACCCCCTTTCTAAACCCTCCTTAGGGCTAGAAGCTGGTGGCTTCCACTTTTTACCTTTGTCACCCATGCGGCAGACTTCATGGTTCTGGTGGTCAGCACCATGGACAGGACCCCACAGGGCTCTGTCGGCTGTGGGTCCATCTGGGTCTATTTGGGGCACTCTGGACGGAACCAGGCCCATCTGAGTTCTTAGGAGCCTCGGGTCTGAGGACACAGAGTCTGCCCTGGCCTTAGGGAGCCCTGACCGGAGAGGGAGGCGTGCTGATTGCATCCGTGCTGGCGCAAGAGCCGCGGATGAAGAGAGAACCGGGGGAAAGGGGAGCAGGGAGACAGTTCACCCAATTCCTCTCCACTCCTTGGCCTCCCCCCTTCTTATTTCTTCACTGCATGTTCGCCGCCGCTGACGCCTCCTCTCCCCTATTCCCCAGTGTCCTCCAGTCGCCAGATCCGCACCAAGGTCATGGATGTGCACGACGGCAAGGTGGTGTCCACCCACGAGCAGGTCATTCGCAGCAAGAACTAATAAGGCTGCCCAGCATTGCTCAGGCCTAGGAAGCGGCCCTCCACACACCGGGGAATCTCACCGGGGGACCCCTCTCACGCACCCCCTGCCCCACAAGCAGTTTACACCTCAGCCCTGACCCCCCTTGCCCCCTCCTGGCACGCAATAAAGCTTCATTGTCCGAGTTGCACAACTCCCGCCTCTGCCTGGTCATTGTCAGCAGTGGGGGTGGGGGGAAAGCGGGGGAAGCGTCTTTTTGAAACTCATCATGGCACCTGGCCGTGTAGCCTCTGGGACTGGGAGAGAGGGCCTGGGGGAGGACTGGGCTGTGGTCCCGGGATGACTTTCACCATCTCCAAAGATGCAGACGAAGGAAGTGTGCACCAGGTCATGAGTGGTGTCTCCCAGGGCATGGAGGCACATTCACTCATTCATTCATTCGTCCATTCATTCTCCAGATATTTTGAGTCTCTTTCGTATGCCAGGCACCATACTAGGAATTATCATGAGGGATTTTTTTGAGAATATATTGAAACTATAGATCTTCTCTTTTCATCTTCCGAGAAGCATACACACATTTGTATACAATTCCTGGGGTTTGTAGGTCCCTAAAGCTCTTCAGTGGAAGTCTGGGAACCTAGTAAGAACTCCTGCTTCCCTGAGAATTTTGTGTCCCTTCACCCCACCTGCTCTTGCCTCCAGAGCTGGGTGTGAGTCCTGACTGCTTTCAGTTGTCATAAAGCAAGTTGGTTAGCATTTCCAGGCCTCAGTTTCCACATCTGAAAAGTGGGCAGAATGGCAGCACCTTCCTTGTGGGCTTGTTGGGAGGATTTTCTGGGAGAATGTGTGGGAGGGCACTCGCCCAGTGCTGGGCACAGGGCGGGCTCAGGGCAGGCGGTGTGAGCAACACTAGGCCGGCTCCCTCTTGTGTGCGAAGGCTCTCTCTCCGGGAGAAGGCCATTTTCAGAGGCTTTCGGAACAGACCTAGTGGTGTCTAACTCTGGCCCTGTTCTGCATTAGTCTTGTGATCTTGGGGAGCCTCCGTTCCCCCAGTTACCCAGCAAGCATGCATCCTGCTTCTGGGTATTGCTATGAGAATCCAAGAAGGGAATGTCCATTGAGTGTCAGGGCTGTAGAAGCCTTCTCTAGCGGGGAGTGCCTTTCCCCCTCTTTGGGGGGCTGGAGAAGGAGGGGGAAAAGGAGGACTTCCCTTGAGTGGATAGTGAATATTCCAGACATGAGTGGGGCTCACGGTCCCAAGCTGGGGAAAAGGTGCGTGAATGAAACTTGTGGGGGGAGCCAAGGGTGGGACTGGGGTTAAAGCAAGATGCAGTCTTTGCGGGCAAAGGGGCTAACAGCCAGAGTTGTGGGATCAGACATCCTCGGTAGGAGTCCTGGCTCCTGTACCGACTAGCCTAAAACAGTTCGGACAAAATGCTCTCTTACAAAATGGGGACTAAAACACTTCATGCACGAGACTGATGGAGGGTTGGATGATCTCATGCAGGCAACGAGTTTCGTATTGCGGTTGGCACACCGTTGGTGCTCTATAACTGGTAGCCCAAGAGGGTGAGTTATTGGGGAAAAAAAATGCAGTGGTATTGGTTTCTCTTGACCCTGTCTTCACTCCGGGGGGAGGGGAAGTCTGTTTTGCATCCCTGAAACCCCTGGATGTCTTTTTACCCGAGTTCTGGCATTAAGAAGGGTTGTTCTGGGGTGGTGGGTGGTCTGCGTGGGGCGGGGCCACTCCAGAGGTGAATGACTAGAGTTTTATAGGTGTTTAAGGAGCAGGGGGGTTTGGCAGAGCTCCCTCAGAGAATGGGAGGGGATGGTTTTGTGATGGTAGGAGTGATAGGACCCTAAGGAGGGGCTGCCTGACTCCCCAGGGACGCTGGGTCCTGGGGACCAGCACTCCTAGCTGGGCATTGAGCTCAAGGGGAGCAAGTCCTCGGGGAGCGGTCCGCATTCGGGAGGCCTCACGGGGCTGGACAGAGAGCGAAACGTCATCAGCATGCCCTGCACTGCATCTCGACCCCTGGACACCACTCCGCCCTGGCGGTGGTTCCAGGTTACAGTTTCTACCCCCAAAGGAGATCTGCTTTAGGAGAGTACAGTGACGTGAGATTCCTCAGACCTGGGTGTGGCGGGGCGAGCTTCCCCGCCCCTTGAATGGCTGCCATCGCTGCCTGGAGGGAATGCAGAGAGAGGGGCTTGCTCAATGGTAAAGATGGCGGCTGCAGGCCACCGGGCTAACTGTGGGCTCGGGAGCGGGAGGCGAGGCGGTCGGGCAGTGGGCTCTGTGGTGGTCCCAGCCCGTGTGGCTGAGTGCCAGAGGAAGAGAGCAGGCTGGGCTCCCAGAGTCCCGCAAGGAGCACGCTGCCCTCTGGGGCTCCCCACCCCCCACCATGCCCCAACGGGAAAAGTGGAGCCCACACTTTGGGTCCTGCTACTCTCATCCGCAGGGTCCGGTGCCACCAGCACCCAAACAGGACCAGGGCCGGCCACCCTGCCGACCGCAACGCTGCCTCCCCACTTTCACCCCTGATCTAAAAACCAGCGAAGCGACTCCATAGCGCAGACTAGTGGAGGCAGGAGGAGTTGCTGCTTAGCATCCTGGTGGGTCACGTGGCCCCTCGGCTCCGCTTCCCTCAGTGCAATCTGGGAGGGCTGATCCCTCTCAGGACAGAAAGGCAGTGCTGGGTGGGAGTCCCCTCCAACCTCCTAATCTTGGGGGACAGTGGCCTTCCCAGGCTGGTACTCAGGCCTCCGGGCCCTAATCAGGCTCGTGCCTTATTCCCTCCTCTGTTCTCTCCCCGGGATGGGATGAGCTGGGAGCCCAATGACACCAGCATGAAATTTTCTTAGCTGAGAGTTTTTGTTTTATGGGATGGGACCCATCTTGAAATTCTGGGTCCCCCTTTAGTTTTGGGGCTATTTTTATTGAGGAAGGACTTCAAATGTGTCCAGGGAACTTTACAGGCAACAAGTGGCTCATCTCCCTTTGGTTCGCTGACCAGGTGAATGGTCTTCCCCGAGGCCACCGATGACCTGGTTTGGGTCATGTGGCCAGCTGGTTCTGCAGGCTGCTGTCCCGGGATGCACCTCCAAGGGGGCCTGAGGCCCAGACGCTGGAGGTCCCAGGGTCCTGGCAGGGCCCACCTCACTGAGCTTGGGTGCTGCTGCACAGGGAACAAGGGGACACCCAGGATGCCCAGGACAATGGCCTGGCCTCAGGCAGACACTGGGCTGGCACCAGCTATGAGGAGCTGCTGGGGGCGGGGCCACCGCCTTCTGGATGGGGCTTCCCTGTGCAGCACCATCAGCGTCAGGGCGGGAGCTGGGAAAGGGAGCCTTTTTCCTTGGAGGTACGCTGCTGACTTTTGGGGTGACTCGGCATGGGAGAAGGGGTGAAAAGGCACACACAGAGACAGAAATTCAGGTAAGACAGAGAGAGACAGAGTCAGAAAAAGATAAGAAGGGAAGGTCCTGCCTAGGACTAGGCAGTGAGGATCATTCATTCATTCATTCATTCGCTCTCACACTGTTTGAAACTTTACTGGTTTAGGTGTGGAGGAACCTGGGTGGGGGAACTGAGGCAGCCTGCACCAGGAGAGAGACAAGATGAGGAGGAAGGCCAAGAAAGCGTGTGAGGCTGGGGGTACGAAGAGGGAGCCCCGAGCCTTGTGCTCATTCTGACTCCCACTCCCTACACCACCAGTCCCGCTCCACCGCCTGCTTGTTCGGCTCTGTGACCGTGGCCAACACGCGTGCCCTCTCTGAGCCTCAGCTTGTTCAGCTGTGAAACGTCTTAAGAATTAGTACCAATCTCCTCAAATGGTTGTTAGATTAAATATGATGGGACAGGCAGAGCAGCGGGGGTCTTGCCTGTAGCACGGGAGGACCCTTGACCGAAGAAACCTCGGTCCTGCACCCTGTGTGCCCTTCTCCCAGCCCCACTCAGCACAGGTCCTTGACCTTGAACGGGTCCTCAACAGACTAGAAGGATGGGCTGAGAGTAAGTGAACGGGCTGAGAACCCGAGTGGTCCGAAGGAAGTCGGGGGGCAGGCACGGAGCTGCTGACAGGCAGGAGACTGCTCCGAGGTGTGCTGGGACCACACCAACACCTTGGTGTCAGCTCTTTTAAGCTGCCCAACCACCTTGTTCTGTCAGAACTAGTTTTTTGCCACCAAAATCCTTTGCTTTACCCAACCCTCTGCTCTTGAGCCCGTCGGCCTTCTGCCCTGAGAGTCACAGGGCTCCCTCCCCCCTCAGGATATTTGCACGTGCTGTCCTGTCTCTTCCTCCCCCAGCATGCTCTTCTCCTGGCGCTCTCCTACGCACCCTTCACTCAAGTGTCTCTTTCTCTGGGAGGCCCCCCCTGGTCTCCCAGACCAGGCTACACCCTGTTAGGTGGTCCCCATTCTCCTACTAAGAGCATTCTCCCAGTTGTGAATTATGCATTTATTTCTGAGGGTCTATTTTACTCCATAACTGCCCAAGAAAGGAGGAGCTACATCTGGCTTGCTCATCACTTTATTCCCAGCACGTAGTACAATGCCTGGCACACAGTAGGTGCTCAATAAGGGATGAATCCAAACTTATGGGCCATAGAGGGGAAGCAACTTTCCCTAAATAAGTGGAAGAACCTGGCTTTAGACTCAGCTCTGTGCAGTTCCAAAGCCAGTGTCCCAAACCTCTCTGCTCTGTGTGTCCTTGCAGACATGAGGCGGGGATGTCCAGACTCCCGTGGTGGAGCCTCCTGAGGACCCACCCCACTCCCCCACCTTCGCCCATGCCCCTTGTTCTGGTGGAGTCTGCCTAGGTGGGGTGGCGGCGGGCTCCTGATGTGTGAGGAATGAATCAGCGCTGACACACCGGTGCAGGCTCCTGGACCCTGAAGCATCTGCCTAGATGGCTAACACAGTGCAGGAGGGGGCAGGGTGGGCCCGGCCACGCCTTCCCTCCCTCCCCCAGCAGTCGGCCACAAGATGACTCAGGGCCCCACCTGGGCCCCACCTGGGCCCCACTTGGGCTCCACCTGGGCTCAGTGACAGACAGCAAGAGAGGAGGGGCAAGTGGGGTGTGAGCAGCTGGTTCCAGGCCAGCAGCAGTTGTTCTAGTGGCCAGAGAAAGGCTGTCCTTGTCCCCTCTCCCCAAATCCCCATGCCGCTTGCCTTTGGGATCGCCCCCTGCTGGCTCACCCTGGTTCTGCCAACCCCTCCTCCATCTAGCTTAGGCACCTGGGGCCTGGAATTTACCCTCGGAGTGGCAGCATCAGCATGGGGGGTGCAGAGGAGGTAAGAAGGGCAGAACCTTCCCTGGTCTCCAATCACCGTTCCCTGGCTCACGAGCAGAGCTGGGGAGGAGCCTGGGAAAGGCGTGCAACCCACCCACTCGCCACCAGCCTCACTCTAAGCGCTTCCCTCCCCTGTGTCAGGCAGTCACACATGCCTTCAGTGTTCTTGGTGCTACCTATTTAATTTTTAAGCATATTTTGTACTACCATTTACTTATTTATTTATGCATTTATTTATTAAAGATTTTTTTTTACCTAGTTACCTGGATTACTTGTGCTTTGCTTGCTATTTTTTTAAAAGATTTTTATTTATTTATTTTTAGAGAGGGAAGGGAGGGAGAAAGAGAGAGAGAAACATCAATGTGCGGTTGCTGGGGGCCGTGGCCTGCAACCCAGGCATGTGCCCTGACTGGGAATCGAACCTGCGATGCTTTGGTTCACAGCCCGCGCTCAGTCCACTGAGCTACGCCAGCCAGGGCCCACTTGCATAGTTATTGGGTACCATACATATGCCCACTTTTCATTTCAACAAAGATATATTTATGAAGAAAGTCCTATATTATTATATTACTACCACCCCAGATGAAAATGAGACTCACTCGCCAGACACAGGAGGAAGTGATATAAGTAAGTACTTGATTTCTAACGAGGTGCTGCTGCTTCCTGAAGGTTCTGAGCTCAAGGTCGGCTCTGGTTTTGTTGGATGGGTGACTGGCAAACGTGGAGGGGTGTGGAAGAGGGGTGAACGTCTCCAACTGAGACGTTCTCCTTGGCTGGTGAGAAGACTAAGAAACAGAGGGAGGAAACACCTTTGTCACCAAGCGGCTCCGGGTTCCTCCGTGGTCTCCATGCACTGCCTCAGAGCGTCTCAGGAAACACTGGTCCCTTATGAAGCCTGAACGTCTTTAGTGTCAGCCCAGAGGCCACCGCCTCTTTCACAGGGCATTGCTGACCACTCTGGCCTCTTTCTTCTTACCGTTACTTCTCCGCATCTCTTACCTGGAATGAGTGGTTATTTTTCCTTCATCCCAACCGTGTTGGGATTCTGCTTGGACCAGACCCAGGCCCAGGCACGGGGGCCAGTACACGCTGAGCTGCTCCTACTGTTGGCACATGGGTACGGGCACAGAGAGACAGTGTGGGAACTGTAGCAGAGCTCAGTGCAAGGCCAAAGGGAGAGATACGGAAGGCTTCATGGAGGAGGGGGCATACAGATAAGTCACCAAAGATGAGCAGGGGTTTTCTGGGTAGAAAAGACAGAAAGGGACATTTCAATCGCAGGGAGCTGGAAGAGCATTATCGGAGGTATGCAGGGCAGGTGGGAGCATTGTGTGACCTGGTTAGGGGACCCGGAGAATAGTGGGAGTTGGGGCCAGAATGGAAGGACCGGGATGGGCCTCGAGTGCCAGGATGTGGGCCTTGTCTGGGAGGTGGCGGGAAGTCAGTGGAGTGACGCGGTCAGACGTGGTTTGGAAAGACCACTGCAGCTCCCGCACGGAGGAGGGGTCTGAGGGACAGAGAGGCTGGAAGAGTGGCTAAGAGCTGGTGGTCCTGGTGAGGGCAGAGTCCAGGGGGACTCAGGGGGTTGACAGGGCAGAGGCAGTTTAACGTTTCTAGCTGGTGGGGGCCCTGGCGGTGGTTTCAGTGCCGGCAGTTTTGGCAGTGGCTCTGGTGGAGGTTGCAGGGGCTTTGGTGGTGGTGCTGGAGGAGGTGACGGTGGCGTTCTGACCGCTGACGAGAAGCGTGGCCCTGACTGCAGACTGGTCAGCGGCTGAGGGAACAAGGGCAGAGGCAGAGGGACCCATCTGGAAGGAGGTGATCCAGGTGAGAGACCGTGGCAGTCAGAGCGGAGATGGTCCAGGCGCTGTCAGGGGTTTGGAAGCAGTGCCTGCCAGTGTAGACAGATTCCTTCCAGGAGGTCTCCGTGTCTTCTGAGCAACTGCACAAGGAGAGTCGTTACCCAATGAAATGGGGGCGCTGCGAGTAGAGGCCATCGGGGTGGAAGATGCATCCGTTTGGGGCGTGTTAAATTTAGTGTCTTTTAGGTGCTGTTACGGGCTGAGTCCTGTCTCCCGAGATGGAATTCCTATGTGGAGGCTTTGGCCCCTAGTACCTCAGAATGCGACCTTACCTGGAGACAGGGCTGCTAAAGAGGTGAGGCAGTGAAGACGAGGCTGTCAGGCTGGGCCCCAGACCAACCTGCTGGGTGTCCTTGCAGGAGGGGGACCCCTGGACACAGGGAGATGCTGAAGAGTCCCGGAGGACCCCCCGAGAAGGCGGCCATTGGCAAGCTCAGGGGAGAGGCCTCAGAGGAGGCCGAAGCTGCCGACACCTCGGTTTTGGGGTTTTAGCCTCCAGAACCGCGAGACAGCATGCCTTGGCTGTTCTGGTGCCCTAGTCCGTGGCACGGTGTTACGGCAGCCTCACGAGGCTGAGGCAGACGCACCCCGATTCCATGCAGCCTGGAACCACTTCTTTTACTAAATTCTGGGTCAGTTGGGGCTTTAACCGGGGCCGATCAGAACCCAGGCTCTGAAGGCAATGTGTTAGGGATATGGGGCCGGTCACGGCATCTTGGGGAAAAACGCCCAGGGACCGAGGCTGGGGGGCTGTCCCGCTGGGGACGCTGTGCCCCCGCCAGCCTCTGCGGGCACAGGCTTGGCGGGACTTTCCGCCCGGTGCTCCTGCTCCGCCGCTGGCATCGCTGCTCCTGGGAGCCGCATGTCTGGGCCGCTGCTGCCAGAATGGATTCCACGGGCTCCTCCTTCTGGACACTAGCTGCCCGCTTGCAGACGGATGCAGTGTCTGGTTGCTGTGTGACAGTGGCTGGACAGCCGGGTCACCGGCCTGGGCTCCAGCTGCCAGCGGGGCTGGGAGGTTCATTTCCCGGCTTCCCTGTGGGGAGGCCAGCCCTCAGGTGGAGAATTCCTCTTCAAAGGCCCTGGGTGACCAAGAAGAGCAATAATTGCCCACAAGAGGAAGGGGCAGGGACAAACACTTATTGAGGACTTACCATACACCAGGCACTTTATATGTGCTGCCTTATTTAGTCCTCACAACAGCCTCGTAATGCTGTTCATTTTCAAATTGCCTATGTGAGCAAAGTTGGTTAGAGGGATTAAATAACTTGCGGAAAAGATCGCAAGGCTTCTAAGGGGTGGGATCAGGATTTGAACCTGGGAAGCGTGACCCAGTGAAGCAGGGATCATCGTGTCCATTGTATCGATGAAGCAACTCTAGCCCAGAGAGGTTAAGTGGCTTGTCTGCGGTGACGCAGCTTGTCAGTGACCAAGCAAAGACTCAGCTCCCGTATGGGCTGTCTCTGATGCTGGTGTTCTTCCTGCGTTCTCTGGCCTCCAGCAATTATTAAGCCCCCACTGAATAGAGAGACAAGCAAATCCTGTAAGCAGAGGCCTCTCAAAAATGTCTTTGGTGGGAAGCACAAAGAACTGGGGAGGAGATAGGTGACGTCACACACATATTCTGTCCCGGGACCCCGGTTTCCCAAATCAGGAGGCCTTGGGTCCGCGCTCGCCGAAGGGAGGAAAGGGTTAACTCGAGAACTGGGGAGGAATGAGGATGGTCTCTAAAGCCCTCTTGGCTCGGGTGTCTGTTATTCCAGGGCTCATAAAGCTCGAGTGCTTTGATCTCCCCCGAGTTCCGCTCTCCTGCATGTCCAGGCCGCTGGCTCTCTCTCGGCCCCTCCCTCTCTCAGGCCCGAACAGGAACAAAGTGGGTCCCCTTCTCTGTGCCTCCGACTCGACCAGGAACGACGTGGACTACCCGAGGGGATTCTCATGAACCCTAAAGGAAAGGTCAGGGAAAGGAACCGCCACCAGCGACAGCAAACAAAACCCAGCAGAAACGGAACAGTGGGAGTTAGAGAGAGAGTGAGGAGAGGTGAAGCAAGCGGGGGAGTCTCAGCACGGCTCCCTTGTGAACACATCCGACTGGGATCTCCGTTTATTTTATCGGTGGCTGGAGGGGCTGATTGGCTTTGTTGATGTGAGAGAGAGAGGGAGAAACCTCAGTTTGGTGCTCCCCTTACTTATGCATTCATTGGTTGATTCCTCCGGGTGCCCTGATAGGGGATTGAACTCACAACCTCGGTGTATCAGGAGGACACTCTAACCTGCTGAGCTACCCGGCCAGGGCTCCACCTATTTTAATTCCTTCTTCAGATCATTCATTTACCTGTTCATCCATTTGACTAGTATTTATCGGTGCCTTTTCTGTGTCAGGGGTTGAAAATTAATAAAATATTGAACAACAGACACATCCCCTTTCTCCACGGGGCTCACAGTCTAGTGCCGGAGGCAGGTAAGCAGACGGGTAATTGCTGGGCGGTGAGTGCAGTGGGTGACCGAGGGGACGGAGGCTGTGGGACCTGAGGATGCCCCCGACACAGCGACGGAGATTGGAGAGGTTTCCTGGGGCAGGTGCGGGACAGGCTCCGCACGCCATCTCATTGGCGTCTCCCACCTGGGAGAGGCAGCCACCGTTGCTTTAACCTACAGACGAGGAACCCGAGGCTCAGAGAAGGGAAGTGACTTGCCCAAAGTTGGCCTGGCTCCAGTTCTTGCAGCCCCAGCACCGCCCACCTGGGCTCTGACGATGTTTAGCTCTTGCTACGGTTGGAGGTGGGCTTCTGGAGAGCAGGGGAGAACCGCGTTGAAACAACCTTGCAACCGACTAAGAGTGAGCTTGGCTATCTCTAGCCTCAGTTTCCCCTGTGAGGACACTTTGAGCTCGTTAAAGGGATGAAGGACGGAGCAACAAAGGGAGGAATGGGGGTGTCGAGCCAGACGGCCCCTAAGACCGGTCTGCACCAACACTGTCTGGTGCTGACACCCAGACAACTTGGGGTGGCTCTGCTCTTCCCGAGCTTTTGGGAGTCTCTTGCCCGGGAATCTCTCAATCCACCTTTGCTGCCACCAGCGGCTGGAGCCTCAGGGACACGCCATTTTCACCTTAACTCAGGCCAAACCCAGTAAAGCACAACCCCTTTCATCTGCTCCGCTCAGTGTGACCAGGAGACACTAGGGGCTGCCAGAGAAACTTTCATCAAGACAGAGGGAGCGCGGTCCCCATACACCAAGGTTGTGGGTTGGGTCCCCGTCGGGTCCCATACAAGAAGCAACCAATGAATGCGTAAATAAGTGGAACAACAAATTGGTGTTCCCCTCTCTCACGTCAATAAATAAATCTTTTAAAAAAAACCTGGCTGGCGTAGCTCAGTGGATTGAGTGCGGGCTGCGAACCAAAGCATCACAGGTTCGGTTCCCAGTCAGGGCACATGCCTGGGTTGCAGGCCATGGCCCCCAGCAACCGCACATTGATGTTTTTCTCTCTCTCTCTCTCTCCCTCGCCTCTCTAAAAATAAATAAATAAATAAAAAATAAAGAAAGAAAGAAACTTTAGGGAAATGAATCAAGAAAACACAAAGCCCGTAAGAAAGAAAAACATCTGAGGCCCAAAGGGGAAGTGGCGATGGAGAGGAAGGGTTAGCTCCTCTGCACCCCCCCGCTCACCGGGAGCCCCACGTGCGGCCCCGGCCTACCTCCACCAGGTCGCGACCCCTTCACTCAGCGCGTGCTCACCGAGGGCCTGCTCTGTGCCTGGCGCACAGCTGGCGTTGGGGCTGCAACATGGCCCAGGTGAGCACAGGCTCCGCCCTCGAGGGTCCCACGGGGGAGGCCACCCGTGGCAGTGACCATAACTTAGCATGCCGACTCCCACTCCAGGGACGCCCAGGGCCTTTGGGGCGCACAGCAGGAGTGTTGAACCCAGTCTCGGGGGGCAGGGAACGTCCCGTGGAGGAAGGGCTGGGGCAAGACCCAAACGAGGGGTTGGATGTATTCAGGTGATAGTTGATGGGGTTGTGGTGCGTGCGTGTGTGTCGGGGCGGTGAGTGTGCTGGGCATGGGAAACTGCACCTGTGGGGCCTGGAGGTGACACCGAGTCTGGCGCCATGAGGGAACTGGAGGACATTACAGTGCAGAGTGTGTGAGGGGGGGCTCGGGAGGGCTGGTGGCGAGCAAGTCACGGAGGGTTTGCTCAGTGAAAGTGAGCGCACTGACCTGTATCCCGAGGGCGGCAGGTAAGCCCGTGCCCCTTCTGCTTGCACCTTTTCTAGCCCTACGGTGGGGAACGAGGCTCTATTGGCCAAGAACGGCCTGCTGTCCTTGTCCCAGATGAACCCTTCCTAGGAGAGGCTGAGCCTGGCAGGAAGACCAGTGGCCCCCGCTCTGGTTGGACACTGCACAGGCGCTGGGGAGTGCCGCCCGTCAGACTGCCTTCTCCAAGTCACCCCAGGGCCAGGCTGCGTCACCGCTCAACAGCCCCCCGCGTGCGCCCACCACACTCTGCAACGGATGAGGTCTGAGGGGGTCCCCCCTTCTCCCCATGGATAACAACTGCAGTTCTCACGGTCATTGTCACCCCATCCGCCCTCATCCTTACTGCATCTGGACCTCTTCTGCGCCGAGACTGTGGGGGGCCTTTACAGGAGCCGTCTGCCTTGAATCCCACAACCGCCCCGCCTCACGGGTGGGCACCTCAGGCTGAGACGCGCGCTGGAACTCAGCGGCCCAAGAATCTGAACTGGTCGGACTCTCAGCCCACCCTGGCCGTCCCCCGCTGTCTGAAACGCTCCTAGTGCGGAGACGGACCCCTCCCACCCACAGTGCAGGGATGCACACCTCCTGTGAGCAGGACGGCTGCGATGTCCTCTTCTTCAGAAGCGGGAAGCCACGAGTGAACAGTGAGTCCTGTCCCAGTTCTTTCTTTCTTTTTTTTTTAAAGATTTTATTTATTTATTTGTAGAGAGGGAAGGGAGGGAGAAAGAAAGAGAGAGAGAGAAACATCAAAGTGCAGTTGCTGGGGTCCGTGGCCTGCAACTCAGGCATGTGCCCTGACTGGGAATCGAACCTGTGACACTTTGGTTCACAGCCCGCACTCAATCCACTGAGCTACGCCAGCCAGGGCCCAGTTATTTCTTGTCTCTGAGCCTTGGTTTCCTCATGAGAGGCGCCCAGTGTGTGGAGCAAAGGGAGGGACAATGAGAGGCTGAGGGCTCTGGTGTGGGCGGTGCCCACGGACTTTCTGAGCCATGGAAATCCATGATGCGTGATCTCGCTGAGTTTTCTCTGCCCCAGGTCCCATGTCCATCTCTGCGGTCACCACCCTCTTGGGCCAGACACTTCTCCCTTCTCTCAGGTCCAAACACGAACCAACCACATCCCCTCCCTCCGTTCCCTCCAACGTGACGGGGACACGCTGGGGTCGTTCCAAGGGAGCTCCTGTCAGCCCCGATGGATACCTGGGGAAGATACAAGGGAAACAAAGAAAATTCGAAACTCACAGCCAGTAGTCGTATTTGAGGTGCAAAAATAAAACGTATGTGGGTTTGTGTGTGATGGGGGAAGGGAGGCTTGCTCAGAGCATCCTCTTCGTTAGACTCCCTAACTGGAGCCTCTTCTGGAATTCTCTGGGCCTGTGAATTTTCCCTGGTGTTGCTCCCTGGGAAGTATAAAATAATCCCCTTCCCCCAACCACAACTGTTGTGAGCGAATCCAGTGGGAAAGGTGGAAGGACAGGAGCCAATCACGGACCTCGCCACCCCCCGGGGACACACAGGTGGACAGGAACAACGTCCAGCGAGCTGAGGGCCCTGAGGGGGGGGGAGTCCAGGCTGAGGAGCGCAGGGCAGGGGCGCCCACTCTGGCTGTGGGTGAGGATCAGGGGTAGGGTTAGGAGCAGCGGGTGGCAGTGGAAACATGTGGAGGTGTGCCAGTGGCGGTGGAAGGGGTGGTGGGAGGGTGGAGGTCTGGAGGGAAGAGCCAGCCGGCGCATTGCGGAGCCTGGGAGACGTGTGATATGGTGGAATGGAGGGAGGGCCCAGGCCGTGCCCCCGCCTCACGCCCAGTGTCTCAAGCAGTCTGGGATGCCGCTCTGAGTCTGTGCCCCCCATTTCCTGTTTGTGCAGGCAACAGCTGGGGGAGAGAGGACGGTTGGCCCCCCCGTCCAAACACGTTTCCCTCTCCCAAAGGGTACCCTGCCACCTGGTGGTTCTGGGAGGAAGCTGGGTTCCTGAGAGGTTGTGTCTGATGTAAGGACCGACAGGTAGTGGGGGACTCCCGACCCTCCTGGATGGGAGCCCACACGCGTGAGGTTGACTCCACGGCTGGTGGGGTTTCTTCCCGGCATGTTTTCTTCGCCCCTTGCAGGGGAGTCAAGGATGTTTCTCAGCTCCCCTTGGTATATGCTCTGAGTGTGTGAGCCCAGGGGGTCCCACTAAACTGCACTGACAATAGGGCTGTGGATCGAGGGGACTGCTCTGCTCCGGGAAGGTTTTAGACTTTTGGGTTACATTGTGATTCCAGCGAGTCTGGCTGGGACAGGGGAGGGGGAGGCTGGGCTCACCGGAGGCAGGGGGCGTGGTGGGGCGGGGCGCTCAGCCGGCCAGGTGTGGGCCGTTTCCATCAGCTCCAGATTCTTCACAGCTGTGGCCGCAGCGGCCCCTTGTGGCCATTTACGCACAAGGAAACAGTGTCGGGTAAACTACAGTTCAGAGGTGGGGGGTAGGAGCATCTTCCCTCAGGGAGATGGTCTCTTACACTCTTTGTTGCCAGAGAAGCACACAAACACAGGGCCACACGGCTAGAACCCAGCTCTTCGGACTTGTAGTCCTCCTGGGGCTCTTTCTCTTGAACCACTTCTCAGCTCAGTGCCCGTTTGCTGTTCGCAGAAAGGTCAGGGAGTAGCCTGGGTGGAGGGCCTGCCTTCGCCCAGACTTGGCCCCCTCCGACCCCCCTCTTCTTTCAGAATTGCGCAGATAGAAAGAGGCTGGTAGGTAGTAGGAAGTCCACCTGGTGATAGGGCAGCGAGTCCCCGTATGGCCTCCAGGGGGCGCTGTGGTACCGAGTTGGTGGGGCCCTGGACGCGAGTTGCTCTGGCAGAGCGAGCTCTGCTGCTGAAGACACGGGTTGCTGCTGCAGGAGGCTGGGGAGCTTGCAAACGCTGGGGCGTGGCCAGCAGCCTGCCAGGTAGGAAGCTGTGGCTGGCTCCCAAGTGGACACCACCCCCCTTTTCCGTGGCTCAGGTTCCAGTCTCTGACCCACCTCGGAACCCTTTTTTCTCTCTGAGCCTCTGATTGGCCTGGGAAGATGGGCCGGCAGGATCATTGCCCCTGTCCCTAGTCTGGAAAAGAGTTTCTCAGAGGCTGAGGGGTTGTCCAAGGCCAGCCGGCTGCTAAGATGGAGCAAGGACTGGATCCAGGGCTTCAGACTTTACGTCTAGAGCCCTTGAACACAGGGCGTTCCCCCCCCACCCCCCAGCTGGGTTCAGGGCGAATGGGAGGGTGCTCCAGTGGAAGGCAGCCCCACTGCTACCGGCCCTCGTGGCATTTGGCCAGTCCCTTAACGTCTCTGTGTCTCAGTACCCTCATCTGTGACCCGGGTCACCTTCCTTGAAGGTTGTTGCAAGAGACAGACACAATGGATTTCTGTCCCGGTGCTTGGTTTACAGTCTTGCCTGTGTTGTAGATGTGGGGCCGTCAGAGCCCTGCGTGGGCCGAGCTTCCCTGGGCTGCAGGGTGCAGAGTGTGGGATGCAGAGTGTGGGGTGAGCACCGCTCAGGCGTAGGAGCCGGTGGAGCTGAGAGGGGCGGGGCTGGTGGGGTCAGGGGCAGGGCAGGGCTGTGAGGTGAGTCACTGACCAGCTCAGATAACGCGGAGGGAAGGAGGGAATGCAGGGGCGGCCAGGCCTGGAGGCACCAGGCACGGAGAGAGCAGGCAGGGAGGCAGCCCTGTGGAAGGAGGGGAGGGCCCGGGGTGGGGCCAGCTGCCCCAGGAGCTGGGGAGGAATGCGGCCTGGGACCTCTCAGTGGGTGGGCCTGTGTGGGGAGTGGGGTCCAGAGAACCCGCCAGGCTGCCTTCTGCTCCCTGCCTTCTCCTGTTCCTGCCTCTCGCTAAGGCCTTCCCCCCCTCCCCCACCTGGACAGCTGGGGGTAGAAAAGAAGGCTCCGAGGGCCTGTCTCAGGCCCTGTGAGGTCACCATTTAAGACAGACAGACAGACAGACCAAGGCAATGTCTGCATGCGTATCAGGCCCACTGCAGCTGGCCGTCCACTTGGATGTCAGCCACACTTGGGTCGTGGTGCCCGCAGGATGAGATGGGCTCTCAGGGGAAACTGGATGGACTCGAGAGAAGGATTTGCATGTGTGGACGGAAGCAGGGATGGGTCTGCACCTGGGGAGAAGCTGAAGGGACAGGGGTGGAGGGAGCAGCGTGGTGGGAGCTGGGGAGGGCTGGCTGTGGGGCAGGGGTGTTGCAGAGGGCACAGTTCGCCAGCCTCTCTCTTCCTGTGCATCTACTGCAGCTGGCTCCCGTGGGCTGGTCCACCAGGCAGCCAGCGACCAGCCTCCCCAGCAGACAGCGAGGCAGAGGGGGAAGGAGTGAACCCAAAAGTACCCGGGAGAGTTCTTAGGACCTGGGGGACACAGGAATGAATAGCAGGCTCCGCCCTCAAGATGCTCATCATCTAGAAGGACATAGGAGCCAACTACCTCCCTCCAGGTGGGGGGATGCAGCCCAGGAGAGACTCAGAGAGAGTGCCAGCTGGGCTCAGAGAAGGGAAGGAGTGGGGTGGCCAGGGTGCCAGGGGTCACAGAGGCTCTAAGGAAAACGTCGTGTGTGAGTTCCCTAGCACAAATGCAGTGGCTCCCGGCAGAGATGGGAAACAGGTCTCATGGACTGAACTCAAGGTGCCGGCCGAACCGTGTTGCTTCTGGAGGATCTAGGGAAGGATCTGTTGCCTCGCCTTTTCCAGCTTCTAGAGGCCGCCGGCATTTCTTGGCTTGTGGCCCCTTCCTCCTTTAAAGTGGGTCCCTCCAACCTCCATTTCCATGGTCACGTCTCCTGTCTCGGACTTTGACCGCCCTGCCTCCCTCTCATTAGAACCCTTGTGGCCACCCTGAGCTTGTTGAGACAGCCCAGGACAGTCTCTGCCTCTGCAAGGTCCTTCCCTGCCAGGTCAGGCTCCTGTTCCTGGGTTCCGGGGGTGAGGACAAGCACAGTTTTTTGAGGGGGGGCATTATCTGCCTGCCCCAGGGGTTGCTGGAGACGGGACAGGGTTTAGACGTATGGGGGCCCAGGGGGAGGGCCCTGCAGGTGGAGGGAACAGCACCTGGTGTGTGGTGGCAGTAAGGTGTGGTTTGGGGGAACAGGCCCGGAAAAGCTGAAAGGCCGGCACCTGCTCCGTTTCCAAGTAAATTCAGCTGGCCTCGGGGTTGAGGCGGCAAACACTGCCCCCTGAGGCATGGCGGGCGGGCCCTGCTGGGTACCAGGTTAGCATCACTGTTCACGGTGTTCATGCCACTGCTTCACTCAGGCCCGGTTCTGGCCAGTGTGACCCTTGAGATTGGCCCCTCAGTGGTGTTCTTTCTTTTTTTTCTTAAAAGAAAAATTTTTAACGATGTTATTTATTTTAGAGCGGGAAGGGAGGGAGAAAGAGAGACAGACAGACATCAATGTGTGGTTGCTGGGGGCCATAGCCTGCAACCCAGGCATGTGCCCTGACTGGGAATCGAACCTGCGATGCTTGGGTTTGCAGCCTGTGCTCAATCCACTGAGCTACGCCAGCCAGGCAGTGGTGTTCTCTATTAACCCCTGTGCTCCCCACAGGACCCCATGCCAGGCAGTGTTTTCATTTATCCCCCACAAACCCTGAGGCTGGTGGTACTAGAGACAGAGAGGTTCTGAGAGGTTCAGTAAATGGCCTTGAGTGACACAGCTTTCGAATAAGTAACGGGCCCACGCATTCACCCCAGGCCACACTTTATGGGGAGGGAACGGAAGCTCGGGGAGGTTGGATAACCGGGCCTGCTGCAGAGCGGCTGTGCAGCCGAGGTGCGGCCCATTTCAAAGGCCAAGCCTGTTGCCGCCTCATGCACGGCCACTCATCAGTCTTAGCTGCGACGCTGCTGTGATGCTGCATGGCCTGGCGCCTGCTCTGTGGTTATTTGTAGCATCTTCCCCTGTCCCACTGTTGACGGGAGAGACCTGGGTCTTCTTGCCGACACATGTCAAGAATGACATATCAGCAAATCTAGTAGCATGTAATCAGTTTATTAGTGGTCCGCTTCCATGGAAGAGAACAGGGCCGGGTAGAGTAGGGGGTGAAAGGGAAAGTTTCAGAGCAAAGCAGGGTGAGAAAAGCAAGAGCGGCTGGAGACCAGGCTGGCAAGCCCCTGGGCAGCCTGAGGCAGGGTGGCCAGAGGCCCTGTGGCCCGAGAGCCAAGAGCCCCCTGAGCCAGGGAGAGAGAGAGAGAGACAGAGAGAGAGAGAGAAACAGAGAGAGAGAGACCTTTGTTCTCAGCATTTATATAGTTGGTGGGATAGGAAGGAAAAAAGTTACATATTGATTAATGGGTAAATGTGGCGCCAGCTTTCCTGGGGGAATGTGACTACCCAAATTTAGGGATGAATGGGGGTCTGTCCGCCCGAATTCTTATCTTGCTCCAGACTCCATTTGATCATCCTATTGTAAAACAAATACGTGACAGGAGGCAGTTAATTAAAATTGGGGCAATTTCCAAAGTTATTTATGGGCTCTTTCTTTGGGCACCAGGACCCTCTCCCACATTCAGGGCTTGGGATGAAAGCATAGTTTCAAGGCTTTCTTCCCCAGATAGTGGAAATGTTAAATAGAATTTCAAGAACTTTTCTTCTTTCTTGCTAATATAGTATTTCTTGTGATATTGAAACACCTGGCAATAGTATCAGAACAGGCTCAGAACTGCTGAGTTAGCGTGTGAGACTTGTCTCCTTCCTCCTCCCTGCCTCGGTTTACTATTTATTCCACCTAATTGGTAAAAGGCGTTTCCTGGCAACCAGGGTGCTGAATGCTGGCCAATGACAGTATCGCAGTCTCCGAGTTCTTCCTAGGCTGTCTCCTGCTTCACCACCTCTACCTTGTCCAACTCAAAGGGGAGCTGGCAGGGGCTGGACCTGGGTCTCTTTCATTCCTGCATTCCGCACCACGCCCTGGGCCTGGCTCGGAGCACACGCCTGGGGCTGAAGGGGAGGGAGGATGCTCCCTGGGCGTGGCTCTGGCGTGAAGCCGGGAACTGCTCAGGGAGGCCACTTGCGGCCGCTGAGACCCAGAGGGTCTGCGGGCTTGAGGCCCTGCCGGGCCCAGGCCTGGGGGAGTGGGAGTGTCCAGCCCACCCACATTTCATGGCAGATCTGAATGCCCAGGTGTGTGTTTATTACAAATGTATGGTATATTTAGTTTTTGGAAGACCATCTATTTTATGTAGATTTGGAAGCCTTTATGTGTAGTTTTTGGAAGACTGTAACAGCATAAAAATTTAAAAGTACAGAGAGTGTACGATGACATGTTAGTCTTCCTGCACCCTTTGAGTCTAATCGCCCAGGTCCCCTCCCAAGAAGTGTCCCGTGCTGTCGCTTTCCTGTGCATCTTCCTCAGGGGACCCTGTGCACCTGCACACATACACGGTCTGTGTTCTCCCCTGGAGGCGTGTGTGAAGGACAGCAGCCTATACACACTGCTCCGCAATTTTTTTCATTTAGTAAATATTCTGAAAACTGTTTTTATCGGTCCCACATAGAGCTGCCTTGTTCTTTCAGACTGGCATTGCACTCCGTGGTGGGGAGGTGCGTGCGACGGATCCCCAGGTGTTTCCCGTGTTTCGCAATCACAGGTAAAGCTGCGGTGAGTGTCCCAGGACATCACGTCACTTTGCACATATGCAAAAGTGCACCTGAAAAGTAAACCCCTGAGAGAGGACAAGGGACCAAAAATTACACGTAAAACTTTGGTAGATATTGGAAATCACTCTTCATAGAGTGGATGCTGACTTTCCTGCTACTCAGAAGGTGCAGATTGTCCCGTATTCTCAACAAATAATGTTATTTGTTGCTTTTCATCATTACCTGTCTGACA
This sequence comes from Phyllostomus discolor, assembly GCF_004126475.2. Classification (NCBI taxonomy): domain Eukaryota; kingdom Metazoa; phylum Chordata; class Mammalia; order Chiroptera; family Phyllostomidae; genus Phyllostomus; species Phyllostomus discolor. The sequence goes on along the minus strand of NC_040910.2, from coordinate 105,913,979 downwards.
GGTACAGAATGCGATTTCATGGTAGTCCAAATTTGCATCTCTTTTATTGTGAGTGAGGTTGAACAATTTCCTATGTCAACATGCAATTTGTGTATCCTTTTGATAGGGGACTCAAGACTTGGGATAATTTTAGCTTAAGGTAAAAAGTTGTAAGTCTAGCAAGTAATGTGTATGTTAAATCTTTTGTTTCAGAAACTACAGATAAGGCCCATCCTGGTTCCTGGGAAAAACAGCCGACCTCCTGGGGCACTGACAGAAGATTACCGCCTGGGGACCTCCGAACCTTGAACCTTTGTTTTAGGGAGAGCAGATGACCACCCTGCCCCCTTGGGAACAGCTAACTGCCCAGGACAGGAACGTTGCAGCTTCTGAATCTCCAAGCCCTCACCCACCTCGTTTGTCCTCCCCCACCCCCTTATAAAAGATCTGGCCAGGAAAGAGAAGGGAAGATGGTTTGTTAGGGTATGAACCTGCTGTCTTCTCAGATCGTCAGCCATCTGAATAAAGTGCCCATAAAAGATTCAGTTGCAACAGCAAAATCAGTTATTAACAACCACACCTAAAACAAAAAGAAACTAAATAAACAACTAGAACAGGAACAGAACCACAGAAATGGAGATCACATGGAGGGTTAGCAACAGGGGAGTGGGAGGAGGAGAGAGGGGGAAAGGTGCAGAGAATAAGTAGCATAGAAGGTAGGTAGAAAATAGATGGGGGAGGGCAAGAATAGTATGGGAAATGTAGAAGCTAAAGAACTTATGACACATGGACAAGAACTAAAGGGGCAGAACATGGGTGAGAGAGGGTGTGCAGGGTGGAGGGGAATGAAGGGGGTAATGGGACAACTGTAATAGCATAATCAATAAAATATATATATTTTAAAAAAGATTCAATCGCTGTCATTGCTTAATTGGATTTGGTAGTGACTGGCAGCCTGAACGCCAGTGTCTTTTCTGGTTACACTTTTTCTGGGAACTATTTGTTCATATTCTTGCTCTTTTATTCCTCCTGGGTTGTTGGTCTCTTAGTTACTTGTAGGAACTTTTCGTATGTCTTAAGGACATTACCTTTGGCCCATGAAATAGGTTGCAAGGAGTTTCCCCTTGTTGTTCCCTTAATTTCTGCTACAAAAGGCTTCCTGCGTATCACTTTTCACCTTAGACACTTGCCTGCTTAATCTTATCTCCTCTGTAATTATCCCTCCTATTCTCAGTAATTTTAGCTCATGTGATTGATTTAAAGCTTTAAAACTCCATCCCGCTTAAAGCTTTTTCTTTTCTTTAAAAGACTTCACTTATTGCCCTGGGTGGCGTAGCTCAGTAGATTGAGCGCAGCCTGAGAACCAAAGTGTCGCAGGTTCGATTCCTAGTCAGGGCACATGCCTGGGTTGCAGGCCATGGCCCCCAGCAACCGCACATTGATGTTTCCCTCTCTTTCTTTCTCCCTTCCCTCTCTAAAAAAAATAAAATAAAAATCTTAAAAAAAAAAGACTTCACTTATTTAAAGAGAGGGGAAGAATGGGGGACAGAGAGGGAGAGAAACCTGCTGTGAGAGAGAAACACCGATCGGTTGCCTGCTATACACACCGCCCTGACCAGGATTAGAACCCGGGACCTTTCGCTGTGCAAGATGATGCCCAACCAACTGAGCCACACTGGTCAGGGATCATATAAAGCTTTTAAATGTTAATATTCTCATTTGTATTGGGAGCTAATTCTCCATGGATATCTTGCATTTCTGTCCTGCAACCAGAGACGCTGACAGCCTTTGTTCTGGTCTGTCTTTTCAAGGATGTTTCCGTGAGCTGCCTTGGAAGGCAGAGAGAGATAGCATCTCCCTCTTGAGTACAGGCAGGATTTTTTCTCCCATTGTTCTGTATAATAACAATGGTGTTTCCCCTCTTGGCACAAAGATCAGACAGGTTTGCCTGCCAACCGATGATAAAAGATTTGGTTTTCCAAAGCTTGGGGTTTCTAAGTTGCGATGCAAAGCCCAGTGCATAATGAAGCACCCAGCTGGGTCCAGCTTTGCACGGTCCCGCGGCATTGGGGGGCAGGGCAAGAGGAGTCAATGCAAACAGAATCTCCAGCTGCCTGCTGTGCTGTGGGTGGCAAAGTCCTTGACCCTGACCTAGGCATCTCAGGTGTTCTGCCGGGCTACATGTGGCAGCCTAACTTGTGAATAAACCTCAGACCCTTATAGTTTTTGACAATTTGGCAGCTGGGCAGAGTGAGGCTTTGTGATGGCAGGGGCCCAAGGTCACCCAGGTAGGGAGCCGCAACACTGGGCATGGAACTGGGCCAGGCTCGCCTTCCCCTGCCAGCTGCCAAGCTGCCTGTGGCTGGTGTATCGTTGGGTCTCCCCCACATGGGGGAGTTCAGTGGGTCTCATTCCTGGGCTAGTGGTTCTCAAATCTGGTGAGCCCCAGGATCCCCTGGGGAGCTCGCTGATAATGCAGACCTATAAATAGGTCGGCTCACCCGCAGAGATTTGACGCAGCGACGTCAGGGTGGGACCCAGGAATCAACATTTTAAACCAGCATCTCAGGCGATGCCGTCCCAGGGGATGCCGTCCCGGGGGCCCTAAGGAGCACACTCTGTGTGCGTCGCTGCTATGGAGAACCGGCCCCACTGAAGGCTCGTGAGCCGTGACTGGGTTACAGCTGGCAGAGGCCCTGGGGCCCGGCTCTGAGGGAGGGGCCCCAGATGTTCGGTCTTGAAGCGATAAGGCTAGGATTATGGGGGCGGCAGAGGGAAGGAATGAAGGGGGCGCTGGGACAGCCACCTGGGTCAACAGGCCTGTGTTCCCCGCTTCGGGGCACCCTGTTCCTGGCTCTCTGACTCATAAGGCACTTTGCATGTGTCACCTTCTGACACAGAAGCCGCCGTTGGGCTCTCCGGGAAAAGGAACATTCAGATCCAGCGGCCTGACCTGCAAAGGCCGCTCCTTGCCCGAGGCTAGCCGGCTCCGCAGCCTCTACTGCCCAGGGTCTCCTGCGGCACAGGGGTTAGACCCGAGGCCCTGGGCCCGACCTCCTGGGTTTGCACCCCAGCTCTGCTGCCTACTGAACGTGAGGCTTAAATAAGCTGTGCTCAGTTTCCCAGCTGGTGACGTGGGAGCATCGCTAGCTACAACAGCAGCCACAGCACAGGGGAGCGTGGTGAGCTCAACAAGCCGGTGTGCACCGCACCCTCGCTCAGAGTCTGGTATGTAGACGGTGCACAGTTTTTACAGGACCCTTTGCTCCTGGAACTTGCCACTCACCTGCCACATCCTTGTCCTCCCCTCCGTCCACTGCGGCTCATCGGGAGCTCTGTTCAAGGTCCCCCTCCTCCAGGAGGCCTTCCCTGCTCACCTGAGGCCTCTGTCAGGGTGGTCTCCTTCCCTGTGCTCCAGCGGCCCTCAGGTTTGGTTCTGGTTTCTCCTCTGACCCCTGTCTGCCACCTGAGCTAGTCAGGCGCCTGTGGTGTTTACCCGACTCTCTGGCGAGCTCAGATCTCCCCTGGGGGCAGGCAGCCCAGATCCACCGCACCTGCGCGCTGGTCTCAGCTCCGTGGGACGCCAGCTGTGTGATCTCAGGCAGGCTGCGTCCCTGCTCCCATCTCGGTGTGCCGATCTGCAGACAGACAGAGTTGGGCTAAAGCACCAGTTATTGAGTGAAAGAGAGAGAACCTCCACTTAAGTAAAATCTTACAGAAAGCTGGGGATGTAAAACCAGTGAGAGCAGGGCTGCTTTGGGTGAAGGTGTGTGTGTGTGTGTGTGTGTGTGTGTGTCAGTGTAGGTATGAGTGGCAGTGAGTGTGGGTGTGAGAATGTGAGTGTGAGTGAAGGTGTGGGTGGTCAGGCCTGTGCCTCTGCTGAGGGCTCTGCAGGCGGGGCTTGAACCCTCTGGGCTGCAAGGTGTGGGAGTGTCACAGAACACCAAGGGGGGGGCCTGGGACGATATACTATTACTGAAAGGTGCCCCCCCAGGTTCATTATGTCTGCTGCCAGAGGAAAGATGTCTCTCAATGACAGAGATTTGTGAAAAGGAAAGGAAATGTTTATTCAATGCTGTACAGACTTAAAGTAGTGACTTAATGTCTTCATCAAAATCCCAAAGTCCCTTAAAACACCCACAAACACACACAGTCCTTCCTTCCCTCCCCCCCCCCCCTTTGCCCAGTCTGGGGTACCATATCTCAGGAAAAGAAATAGAAGTCTGTGGCTCAGGCAGCCCCCCGTTCTTCCCAGTAATCCATCTCGGCTGGTAGGCCTCCCTCAGTTCCCGGCACCATGAGCTGTGTTGCTGGGGTCTCTGCTAAAGCTGGGTGGTGGCTCCCCCTTCTAAAGTGCAGGGGTCCCCACTCTGGCAAAACTGTGTAGTTCTCCCCACAATGGCTGCCGCGTCTGGGTTTAAATCCCCACGCCAATCTTCCTCTGCAGCCCCATTTCCAACTCCTCCCATAATTGGCTACACTTGCCAGCACTCTCACATCCTTCCAGCTTTACTGGGCTGCCATTGTGAGTCTGGGCAGGTGTGGCCCCATGTCGTGGAGCCAATCATCTCCAAGCTCTCACGCAGGCGCTGTAACTAGGGGGAGTTGCCTCCCAGTTACATCTTGGGGGGAAGTTCCTTCCATCCCCCTGGCCCAGAGCAGGCCACAGCTATTTAACATATCTATGCAACCAGTTAAAGGCTATATATATGTTAAATGACCACACCAGAGGTTAGCTGCAAGGCTATTGCTATATAAAACAGCTCTCGATGGCCCTGCTTCATGTGTCCCTTTCCCTAACCCACACCTGGGGGGTGGGGGTGAGGACATCCTAATATTTCCTGGACACCCTGAGTTCTAGGCCCCATTCCAAATCCCTATTTGGGGTCCCCCCTCTTGGCTGCACCCTGTTACCGGAGTGCAGGGGTCTGTCCCATTCCTCTTGCCAGACTTACAGTAGACGCTTAATACATTACATAGTGGTCGAGATGAGGACAAGGGCAAGGGCTAGTGGGCCTGGCAGAGGTGGAAACCTTCGGCTTCCTGAAGTCCACCTCCCGCTCACCTGAGCTCACCCCAGACACAGCTCTCTCTGTCTGGAGGTGTGGGGTCGGGTTTTGTGTGCGAGGCCCTTGCCAGGTCTTTGCTGAGCCAGGACGGGTGTCTTTGGTGGGTGTCCTAGTTCCTTGGGCCCTGGCCCCAGCCCCAGACGAGGCCTGTGGAGGAAGCACCCTGACCCAGTGCATTCCACTTGTCGCAGGTGGGCACAGGTAACCAGGTTCTCGGTGATCGGAACATAGAATTGAACCGAACACCCAGAGTTTATAGCAGAGAACATGGGAGCAGGCCAGCTCCAAGCAGAGATTGACCTCATGGGCTGGAGGGACTCTATTCTTATAGGGCGGATCCTTCCTGGCTAGTTTTGGTGGGCTTTTACTGCGCATGTGCGAGTAGTTGTCCTACTCTAAAGCTACTGCCCATGTGGTCTCCCATGATTTTCCCTGATTGGCCGCCAGGGAAGAGGGTCCCACAATGCTACCGAATTGACCCCCCTTTCTCCTGGGGTACGTCTGTACTAGGTTCACCTCTCCGTTCGCCAGAGAATTATACCTCTCCATGTTAGAGATTGGTGAAAAGGGAAGGAATTATTTATTCAAGTTATACAGACTTAAGAGTAAAGACTAAATGTCTTCATCAAAATCTCAAAGTCCCTTAAAACACCCACAAACACACACAGTCCTTCCTTCCCCCCTTTGCCCAGTCTGGGGTACCGTATCTCAGGAAAAGAAATAGAAGTCCGTGGCTCAGGCAGCTCCCGGTTCTTCCCAGTAATCCGTGTTTGGCTGGTAGGCCTCCCTCGGTTCCCAGTACCATCAGCTGTGTCACCGGGATCTCTAGCTAAAGCCAAATGGTGATTCTTCTCATGGCTGCGGGGGGTGGGGGGGTCCCCACTCTGCCAAAGGAACGTAGTTCTCTCTCCACTAGCTGTGGCCCTCTCTTTAATGGCTGCCGCGTCTGGGTTTAAATCCCCATGCCAGTCTTCCTCTGCAGCCCCATTTCCGACTCCTCCCATAATCGGCTACACCTGCCAGCACTCCCATATCCTTCCAGCTTCACTGGGCTGCCATTGTGAGTCTGGGTAGGCGTGGCCCTATGTCATGGAGCCAATCATCTCCAAGCTCTCACGCAGGCGCTGTAACTAGGGGGAGTTGCCTCCCAGTTACATCTTGGGGGGAAGTTCCTTCCATCCCTCTGGCTCAGAGCATGGCCACAGCTATTTAACACATCTATGCAACCAGTTAAAGGTTATGGATGTACTAAACGACCAGGCCAGAGGTTAGCTGCAAAGCTGTTGCTATGCAAAACAGCTCTCAATGGCTCTGCTCCATGTGTCCCTTCCCCCAACCCACACCTGTGGTGGAGGGCAAGGACATCCTATATATCTAATATTTCCTGGACACCTTGAGTTCTGGACCCCATTACAAATCCTTATTTTGGGGGCCCCCTGGCTGCACCCTCCTACACACTGGGGGCTGGGTCTCAGGGAGGAAGCCTTGGGCTGGGGCTGGGGCACCCTGGGGAGGGCTGTGGTTGGCGCTCTCTGGGTTCTACCTGGAGTGGCAGTGAGGTGCCCTACGGGGTTTTGTCCTCTGTCAGTGCCCCGTGCAGGGGAGCAGAATGTGGGGGCCTGCATTCCCTCCCAGTCCACTGTCCGTTGACCAAAATGCCCCTTGCATCCCAGGCTCTGACAGAGGGTGGGGTCTCAGCAACTCTCTCTCTGGGAAAAGGGCATTTGCCCCATCAGACCCCGGCCTGGGCATTCCTGGGGTTCCCAGCTTCCGGCAGCCCACCTGGTTATGACATTCTTTGCCATTTCTGCCTAATGAATGTTTCTCTTGTAGTCAGCTGGAGCCAGGAGGGACCAGAGGCAGCCAGGGCTTAGTACTCTGTCTCCAGAGCGGCTCTGAATTTCAGCTGCTCTCAAGAATGTCCCCTCCCCCCTCCCCCCCTCTGGCTGCCTTCTTCTCTGGGGAAGAAGCAGTTTTTCCAGAAACTTGGCTAACCTGATTCTCTTCCCCCGAGTCCACTGGGCCTCACTTGCTAGCTAGAAACCAGTGGAGCCTGGGGCAAGTCAGACTTGAAAACATATAAGCACCCTCCACCTACCCCCACCCCCCAGTCATAGAGGTGATACATGTTCATTGTGGCTTTGTTGAAAATTCAGAAAACGCAAGCCCCAGGCAGAAGCCATCTCCCTACTGCCCACCCTGACGGTGGGCTCCGAGAGGGCGGGGCCTGGGAGGACCCAGCCTTTGTCTTTTCCCCTCCCTGGAGGGTATCAGCACTGGCAGACACGGGCACAGTGTGGGCCTGGTGAGGAGAACCCAGCGAGAACCTAATTCTGCCAGGACTTCTTCCAAAGCAGATCCGTGACGACCCTGGGGGTGACCACTGTCCTTCTGGAGGGGGGCGGTCAGATAAGCCAAATGGGCCCCAGACTGAAACCGGAAGAGGCACCGGCATTCGGACTGCCTGTTCCCACCAAACCCAATGAGCAGAGACAGGGATTGAATCTCTATGGACGCTTCACTCAGATGGCCGGCGATCCGAGAAGGTGGCGGGTTCACACCCTAACAGACCATCTTGTTGTCTCTTTCCAGACCAGACTTTTTACAGCAGGGAACAAACAAGGTGCGGTGAGGGGTTCTGAAATTCAGGGAGGACTGGGTAAAAGAAACTGCAACCTTCCTGTCCTGGGCAGTTAGTTAGCTGTTCCCAGGGGCCGGTGGTCATCAGTCGCTCCCTGGAACACGATGGCCCGGAGGCCTCCACTTGGCCCCAGGCAGCAACCTTCCGCAGCCAGTGCCCCAGGAGCTCGGCTGTTTCTCCCAGGAGCCGGGATGGGCCTTATCTGTAGGTTTGGAAACAAAAACTTTAACATATGCATTACTTTCTAGGCTTATAACTATTTACCTTAAACTAACATTTTCCAACTCTTGAGTCCCCAATCAAGTCCAGGCCCCTGACGGCAGCGCAACTGCCAGGCTCGGGCCTCAAGCTAGAAGTCGCCTTAATCCCCGCCCCCCCGCCTCGTGCTGGGTGTGATTCCATCAACTTGACCTGTGGGCTCTGCCTTCGGAATAAACCCCAGGAGGCCACTTTCCTCGGATTCCTCTCCCATCTCTCGCCTGGGCTTTTCCTGAGCCCCTGGTCGGTCAGCTGTCCAACTCTCCAGAGGGCTGCTCGGCTCCGAGCCCAGCCCCCTAATAAGACTGCGGACCCTCGTGCCTCCTCTCCTGGGGACCCCCCTTGCCACGCGCTGCAGGGAGTTCTCCAGGGAGTTTGCCTCTGCTGTGTGGGTCCCGGGGTCCGAAGGCTCCTTGACTCATGCAGGTCTCGTCTGAGACAGGAGAGTAGGAAGCTGGGAAAATTCCTTGGCAAGGGGAAGAGGGAAACTGAGGCAGATAGCTGAATACAATGGCTGAGCAATTGACAGCCAGATACGAAAGGTCACCTCCTTAGTGATGACATCCAGGCCTCAGCTGCATTTCAGCTCCAGGCCCAGAAAAGCAGCAAAACTAGGTGGGCGGTGCCAGAACCAACTGCAATGACTAAAGACCCCCTGCCTGTCACTGACCAATCAGGGGAGACCACGACCCTGAAAGGGCGCACCTGGGGATCTGATGAATATTCTACTGGAAACCCTCCCTTCAGACCTCCCCCAAGATTCCCGCCTGCAAGAGAGAGATAAAAGCCTTGAGACAAAGGACCGAGGGTGCATGCATGCACGCCCTCTCCCTCTGGGGAGCAGCCCGAGCCGTTTCCTTTCCCTTCTTCTTCCCCCACTTCCTCCCCCACAAGGGAGGGTCTCCTAAACTCCAAGGCAACAGGCAGCTGGCAGCTTGTCCCCAGGGCCCCCTGTTCTCTGACGTCTCAGTGAGCTGAGGCAGCCCACCTAGGTTCTGCTGTTGCTTCTTTCATGCTCAGCCCTTCCTTGTGTCACTGTCCCCAGAGGATGGGGACGTTTATGAATACGTTTAATAAATGTATTCTCATAGTCCCCTGGGCTCGTGTTATTAAATGTTTCCTCCTCGAAGCTGACTGGCCCTAGACAGGTCCACCCAGGGCCAGGCCCCCGTCCGGTAACATGTCTGTGTGCCTCCTCCTCAGGGGTCTCTGTCATCGGCCTCTCCCTGCTGGTCACCCTTCACCCCTGCCTGGCTTTGCTCTTTCTCACGCACCCCTCGTTCCTAGAATTACATCGTGGCTCCCTGACCCAGAATGGGAGTTCAGGAGGGCAGGGAGTTTTTGACCGTTTTGTTCTAGAAGCTCCAAGTCCAGGAGTGAAACCAAAGGTCCTTATGACTTTGATTAAATTTAGCTTTAAGTCATAGTTCTAGAGGTCACCCCTCCCTCTCTCTCTCTTCCCCTCCCTCCCTCTCTCTCTCTTCCCCTCCCTCCCTCTCTCTCTCTTCCCCTCCCTCCCTCTCTCCCCCCACCCCCCCCCACCTTATTCTCTCTCTCCCATGGATAATCAGTAACCTTGAAGGAAGCAGGAGACAGTAGCTGGGGCCTGGGACCTGAGCAGGGAGCACGCAGTCCAGACCTCCGCAGGCTAACGATAACATCTTGACCTAAGTTCTATTTCAGCTCCTGAGCCTGAGGTGGAATGAACACAGGCTACAAAAATGCACATGCTTCCTCCTACCTCTCTGTGAATTTCTTGGGCAGGAAAGGGGGTGAAGACCAAAGGTTCTTTCTCAGTCTTTTGTTTCTTAATAAACAGCTTAGGACTCCATGTCCCCCAAATGCTGCTTTAGGGCAGCAACACTTTCACTCCCTTCAGGCCCTCCTTTGACAATAAGTGAAATAACAGCCACACCCCAGAAGCTAAATCGGCAAGTTGCTCTGCGTTTCGTTGATCCCCTAACTCGGGCCTGAGAGTTCAAGTTGGTTCAGTGAAACTGCGGAGGCTTATTTCTGGAGGCAGGCGGTCTCCCGAAGTGAGGTTTGTACTGTCAAAGTGATCAATCAGACATGTAACAGGGGTGTGCTCATAAAAATAAAAGAACAGAGGTTAATAGTCAAAGGGAATTATAATCCACTTTCTGAGTCTGTGAGGCTGTCAGCTGAGAATATTTCTACATAGCTGGCTCAAAGCGTCCTTTGTGGGAACGGAGGCAGCGACACTCCGACGGACTCCCCTGGCCCACAGTGTGAATGTCTCCGGTGATGTCAGCAGGTTCTCAGGTAAGTTCTCCGGGTGCCTTCACAGACTCAGTCACTGAGATTGTTGAAGCGTGAGCTGTTGTGGTGATTTCTCACGACTTCTCAGAAAAGAAACCCAGCCCAACCAGTTTTAGTTCTCCAAAATTCCAAGGCAAGTAATGGGAGAAAAAGAAAACATTAGTTTGGAGGGTTGTCGCTAAAATAGTTAAGAAAACTAGGAAAATTCAGGATCCAGTTTACAGGTGAAAGATAACACTTTAAAAATAATTGACTGAACTAGCTTCTAATGCCCACAACTGTGTATTATAGTTTTTATTGAAACACGATGTCTTTTCCTAAAATCACCCTCATGTTTATCAAAGGTAACCAAATTAACGCTAATTTATTGTATACTTCCTTTCAATAAACTTGGCCTGATTATTTGCATAAATACAAGAATAACAATGATGGAGGCTCTTTTACAAATCTGCTTTTCTGGAATTGCAGACAGAATCTCCAGATTGAGCTATAGCCTCTCCCGGCTAAGAAGCCAAGCCACATAGTTGCCCTGTCTGCCTTTGCCTACAAGGCCTATAGACCTGGGTTAATGACCCAGGTTCCATGTCCCCCAAAAGGTCCTGAGGTTCTTTCTGTGCCATCTCTCGGAAGACCACCATTGCTCCTTACCTGGAAAGACCGCTGCGAGCCACATGAGCAAGGTACCGGGCTGCTTTCCCAGGGGGGTTTTATTTGCCCCCCAAGTTATCTTAACTCCTTAAAGCTTCCTGGTGACACCCCAGTCCACGCATGTCTCCATCAAACATGACATGCCCCTCAGAGTCTTGCTTGGTACAGCCGGTTACCCATCGTGTCCTGTTAGAAAAAGAAGGAGTTCTTGTTGAATTTATGCAAACACTCATAGTGCCATGAAAACAATAACACCCACTCACTGAGAGTTTCCAAATTCTGGAAGGTGAAGGAGGCCAGGTCCCCCCATCCCCTCCCCCACCACCAAGGGGCCCGCCAGGCCCCTCCTTGCGGGGTCAGGAGCTTGGGCCTGACTAAGCAAACACTCAGTCGCCAGGAGGGGTGGGGCGGCCCTGTCCTTCCCAGGGTGTGGAATGTGACGGCTGGGGGGAAGCCGACTCCCTCCCTTCCCCCACGGGCCTGGACAAGGGTTAGTTCTCCTAGGATGCTGCGCTCGCTCCCCTCCCCCAGGGTCGGCCCAGGTTCCAGTCTGCCTGGGTTTTCCTCCTCTGGGGACTCCAAGAGAAACACGGTGGGTGGGTCGGCCTGCCCCAGCCCACCCTGCCTCAACTTTCCTGGGTCTCCACTTGTGGGACGTGGCCGAGAGGAGCTGCCGCAGACCGGGTTGCTAGCCTGGGGCCTCATGCTCTCACCCGCCTGGCCTGGCTGGATCGAGGCCTTGGGGCCCCTGGTATTTCTCTTGTCTCTGTCCTTAACTCTCCACCTGCACAACTAAGCTGGCGCCCTCTCTCTTAACAGGTCTCCCCACCCCTGGCCGTGCCTGCGTGCCTCCCAGCAGCCCACTCGCTATTCGGAAGCCGTGGCAATTTCTAAAGTGTCAGATTGACCACCCCGTATCCCTGATGGATGTGACTTTCCATTGTCTTCCGCGTAAAGTCCAACAGCCCCTCGGCTGAGTTCTAGTCCCCCCACCCTCCCACCCCCTCCTCCACCTCTCCCTCCACCCCCAGCCCCCCAAGGAACTGAGCCCCGATGCTCCCCTAGCCGGTTATCAGTAATTCTGCTCGCTCTCCCCGACCCTGTCCTTTTCACCCTCCCCCACCCCCACCCCCGCCCCCAACACTCACAGCTCCCCGTCTTTCAGCCTCTTGCTCAAGGGTCGTGCCCTCTGGAAAATCCCTCAACGCTCCTGGACAGAAGCGAGCGCTCCCTCCTTTTGCTCCGCCAACGTGAGAAACACCCGAACCTGTAAGGACTTTCCTTATGAGTTCATGACAACAATGGCCAGGGAGCAAGATCTCCACGGATTGAGAAAATGCTCCGGCCACTGGCAGTTTCACCCCTTACTTTACACGTCAGAATCCGAGGGGAAGACCCAGGGGGATTACCTGAGACTCACTGGTGATGGATTAGGGGGGGCCGGAGAAAGCACAGCAGGGCAATCTCAGGGGTTGGAGAGAAAGTAAGAGGAAGAGACAAATACTGCTTTCGCATTTGTGGGTGTAAGGGAGTGAACAGTCAACCATGAACACGGCGACAATACCAGTGAGGGCGTTTGTAGTCCCCGCTCTGGTGCGGCTGTGCCCTGGGAGGTCTGGGGAAGAAAGGGAAGTTACCCGACATTCCAAAGGTATGTTATCCTGGGTGCAAAAAAAGGCAACCGACAGGCGCAGTTAAGGTAAAGGGTGACCTTTGTCCTCGGATGTGACTGCCTGCCATGACCTGCTTCTAGTTGGAAAGTTTTAATTTCTGACCACCCTGTGGGGTTCCTTTCAGTCTCTGGGTGTGTGAGTCCGCCATGCCGGCCCGCCCTGAGCTTGTCAGGCTTAGGATGTGGCCCCTTTTTCGTCCCCAGTGCCCACTTCTCCCTGCAGACACAATTCCCAGCACCCACACTCTTTATTCCAGTGGTTTGCTTGAGGCCTAGATGCCTGCTGGCTTACTAGTTCTAGCATGGTGGCCGACGTAGTGGCTGCTGGCCCCAGCACCCCTGGGTCTCCCCCACTTATTTCAGAAAGACCCCGAGGGAATGCCTCCTGTGGTGGGCTGACGTGCTGGCTGCTGGCTGCTGGCTGCATGGGTGCCCTCTGCCGTCCCTCCTGCTCCAGCCCTGTGGGTCCCGTGCACTACGGGGGCAGCCTGCGAATACCGTGCGGGCTGGCAGGGCTGACTCTGGGCTCCCGAAGCTTCTGATTCTCGGGGAGCCAGAGCAGGAGGGGCTCCCCCGAGTCCAAGTCCTCAGGTTGCAGGGGCTCCGCCACCCGGACTCTTTCCAAACCCCTCCTGAAAAGTTCTGCCACCTTCCCATTCCTTCCCACCCGCTTCCTTTTTAAAGGGAAAAACCAGGGCAAGGGAGCAGTGGGGGCAGGAACCTAGAAACCTCTTGGGGGGCTCTCTGCTCCCCCCATCTGCCACTCCTCCTGACTCAAGACTGGAGTGTCATGGGTGTGAGTGGGGACGAAGGTGTCATCGTTGTGTGCAGGGAGGGGAAGAAGTGTTTACTACATTAGATACAGCCAGGTCTAAATGTTCATCGTATAGTGTTTTTAAAATATGAAAAAATGCCCTGGCTTGTGTAGCTCAGTGGATTGAGTGTCCGCCTGCGGACCAAAGTGTCACCAGTTCAAATCCCAGTCAGGGCACATGCCTGGGTTGCGGGTCAAGTCCCCAGTAGGGGGTGCGCAAGAGGCAACCGCACATTGATGTTTCTCTCCCTCTCTCCTCTGTCTAAAAATGCATAAATAAAATCTTAACAAAATAAAATAAAAATTTAAAAAAGTTTTCAGTTACAGCTGACACACAATGCTATATTAGTTCCAGGCACGTGACACAGTGGTTAGATATTCACACACCTTACGAAGGGGTCACCCCATGAGCCCAGTGCCCACCTGGCACCGCACGCGGTTATTACAATGTTATTGACTATATTCCCCGTGCTGTACTTTATAGCCCCGTGACTGTTTTGTGTTTCTTAAGAAATTATTTGTTTTTAGTTAACAAGTAACACATAGATACATCCCTGTTGTAAAAAGTTGAACAGCAGCCCTGGCTGGTGTAGTTCAGTGGGTTGAGCGTGGGCCTGTGAACCAAAGGGTCATGGGTTCAATTCCCAGTCAGGGCACATACCTGGGTTGCAGGCCAGGGAATCACTGCTGCCAGTCGGGCCGGCGTGTCTCCTTCCTTCCGTGTGTGCTGGTGGGCGCCTGCAGAGACAGGCCATCTTTGCAGTGTGTGTCAGCACTAATTTACCTTATGGTATCTTAGTGGAAGCGCTGCTCCCTCACTGCTTTCACTTGCCCCGAGAACTGGTTCTTGAGGGTTTTTATGGTGCTGTATGCTGACATTGCTCATTGTGTTTAATTTCTTCCGGCATAATGTGGCAGTTGCATCGTTTACTCAACATCTTCCTGCTAGTGGCTGTTTCTGACTTTCCAGGATCACAAACCGCGCTCCTGAGATCACCCGTTGAAGTGCCTCCTCGAGTATGAGTGTGCGGAGCCGGGGTTCCTGCTTGGGGGTGAGTGGGGGAGTGGAGCTGGGCTGGCAGGCGTGGGAGCTGCTTTATGGGAGAAGCCGACAAACTGCGCTGCTGAGGGGCCGCTACGAACCGCCTCCCGTCAGCATGTTGCAGGGAGTTCATTTGCCCGCAGCTGCTCCGACACTCGGCATGATCGGTGCTTGAAGTTTTGCCAGTCTGATGGGGGAGAGTGAGTCTCCCGGCTTCTCCCGGCTGCCCGAGTGGAGTCAAGGGTCTGGGAGGGAGCCAGGTGCTGTTCATAGAAACTTCCAACCAGCCCTGTTCATGGTCCTGTCGTCCACTTCTCCTGCCCAGGTCCCTGGCGCCCCAGTTCCTGCGCTTCTGGGGTTCATGTGGACAGTCTGCCTGTTTTCGGTGGGCAGACTGTTCACTTCCGTAGCCTAGCACCGAGCCTGAGGACTAGGGGGTGGGGACCTGGTGCCTGCTCCTCGGATGCAGGAGCAGGTGGGAAAACACCTGCAGCGTCTCCTGCCGATGCCCCCTGGGGAAGGGGATGGTGTCGATCTACACAGAGGGCAAGTTCATGAAGTCCTGCGCACTTGCAGCTTTCTCTCCCCCAGGTTACAGATCTCGCTCTGTTCACACACACGAGTCCTTCTCCTCCGCTAGGCTGAACTCTGAGCCTCGCTTAAATGGTACTGATGGACCAGATAAATGATTTGTGCCCAAGCAGGGAGGACAAGTTAGGACCTTGGCGGGTGATAACTACCCTCCCAACTCGAGGACTCTCTCTCCAGGCCAGGGGAGGAAGGCATCTCGATGCCCATCCATCCCGTGACAGGAGGGACAGCGTTAATGGTTGGGACTGTGGCTTTAGGGAGTTAAAGATCTGTGCTTGAACCCTGGGTCCCTTACTTGTGTGACCTTGGTCAGGATATTAACCTGTTTGAGCCTCAGCTTTCTTGTCTGTTAAATGGGGATGGCGATACTTAGCTCACACGATTAGTTGGGACAATGCGTATGAAGTGTTCAACGTGGTGGCTGGCCCAGGAGATGCTGGCTGTCATCATCATCACCTTTGTCACCATTAGCATCGCCATCATCAGCACGGGGCAACATCACACCGCTGCTTTTTACCTGGGGACCAGGACGCTCATTCCCACCTCTTTCCAGTGGTTAAAACTCCCCTGCCTTTAGCCTCCACCCTCTGGGAACTGCGGTCTGCATCAACTAAGCATCAGAAGCTTCCAGTGTAGGTCTAGGTGGGGCTGCAGAGACCGCCCTGGGTCTCGGGACTCGGATGCTCATCCCAGCCACTGCTTCGGTTAGCCTGGTGGGCTCAGACCAGTCGCTTAGCCTCTCGGGGCTCCTTTCAAGGGGCTGGATGGGCGTTTCCTGTAATATGTGGATTATGTTTTTCCCAGTAATTCTCCATCTGTAGATCAAAACAATTTTAGATTTATTTTATATGAAAATAAGTATTAACATGTGAAGAAAGGCCCTGGCTGGCGTAGCTCAGTGGATTGAGTGTGGGCTGCGAATCAAAGTGTCGCAGGTTCGATTCCCAGTCAGGGCACGTGCCTGGGTTGCAGGCCATGGCCCCTAGCAACTGCACATGGATGTTTCTCTCTCTCTCTCTTTTTCCCCCCTTCCCTCTCTAAAAATAAATAAATAAAAATCTTAAAAAAAATAAAAAAATGTGAAGAAAAAAGCTACAAAGATGGTCACCATAGCACAGCATTAAGGGCAACACTGGTAACGGTCTGAACACCCAACAGAAGGGATTGGTTAATTCCGGGGATGGATTGTGAACAGCTGTTACCTGACAACAGGTTCCGTGTCCAGTATGAAGCAAAGCTACCTCGTAACACACACAGTGGTAATTATGGTAATAACGTGCCATTTAACAGTAACATCACGTAATAAGATAATAACATTGAGTGCTGTTTGCCAGGTACCACGACAGGCTCTTTACAAACACCACCTCATTTACCCTTTAAAACAACCCCACAGAACAGGTTGTTATTATTGGTTATTAGCTCTGTTTTACACACGAGGGGCTGAGGTCTTCGGAGCCTTTGGTGCTGCGCATTGTGAGTCTCTAGAAGGGAGTGGGAACAAGCAGTGTTTCCAACCTGGTCTGGCAATGACCCCCTTCCACACAGAGACGGTTCTCATGCTGCAGGGGCCTCTGCAGACATGAGCTGGGGGAAGGCCGGGCAGGATCCTCTCTGGGTCTCTTTGGGCTCTTAACATTCCCTATTTGGCCATCCTGGCCCTGGGTGCCCCTCCATGGTGAACCGGGGCCCTCCAGCCTGGAGAGTGGGACTTGGGAGGGGAGCTCGTGGGTCGGGCTCTGCCCGCATGCAGCCAGAGACGGGGCAGAGATGCCTGGCTGTGGGCAGCCTGCTCACTGAGTGGGAGCAGAAGCTTGATGACTCTCAGTTCCCTACCTGGGGAGCGCAGCCCGTACAGATGGTTCTCCTGAGCTCTTGGTGTGCCCGACAGGTGTTCAAAAGCCACACAGCTCCTGGCGGAAGGTGCCAGGCACTGTTGGGGCTAGGGAGCCAGGACTGGGGGATTCTCCCAGGCTCCAGCCTACAGTTCAGTCGGGGGCTGACGGCTCTCGGAGTTGGCACAAGATTTGGGGGAGCAGGGGAAGGGACCTAAAGGAGTTGCTCTTTGGAGCAGGGACTTCCTTGGAAGGGAGAGCAGGGCCTCTGTCACGCTCAGGAACCTACGCCTAGGGTCTGAGGGTCACGAGGCCGGAAGCCAGACTCGGCCACTCCTGGCTGTGGACCTCTGGCAAGTCGCTGCCCCACCCTGGGAGTCTCTGTTTCCTCATCTGTAAAATGGGGGTGGGAACATCCTTTCCCCTGGGCTGCTGGCAGGATCCGAGATTGGAAAAGCCTTTGTAACAGGTTCTATACTACAGTCAATGGTCCTGACGATTATGGCCCGGGGGCTGAGACTCCAAGCCCCTCTGAAGTTTAGGGAGCTCACAATTCCTTCATCTTTAGGGCAGGACTGCTGGTTCTCTCCTTTGTTTCCTAATACAAAATCCCTTTCCAGACGCTCCTATCGGGCCAGAAAAACAGACATTCTGACCAGGCTTAGTGTACATAGCAACTATCTGGCCCATCTCTCCTTCCCCCTCCGCAAGGAACAGGCCTCCTCCTTTGGGCCAAATAAAGAGTGACTCAGGTCAGACCAGCCCCGGTGGCTACCGGCTGCACCCTTTGTGAAGGCCCAGCCACGCCCTGTGTGCACCTTTTCCCCACTGGGGACCGACCCACTTGCAGGCCTGGGGTGCTGGTTTAAACAGCCTGAAGCAGCCCTTTGCTGTGTGGCTCCGGCTGCTCCTGGGGGTGGGGACAGGAATGTGTGTGTGTGGGGGGTTCCCTCTCCCTGGTCCTGGGCAAGTTGGTGGGTGGAAGACAGTTTCTTAGGGACTGGTTTCAGGGTCTGGGGACAAGTCCTCATTTAGCCGCAGGTGACCCAGACGATAATGTGCAGGGAGGACGGCTGATATTTCACGTGGGGAATCTCTCATGACCTGGAGGTGGGGAGTGACTAGCCCATCTCCCTAACACCCTGTCAAAAGGTCATAGGGGCCTCTGTCCTGAAACGGGTGACTGCTCTGACTTAAGGACAGATGGAACTTGGGACAGTTCTGGTGAGGGGTGGGCTCCCTGGGCTCACTAATGGGCTGAGGTGGGTGATGGCGGTGCCCAGCAGCAGGCCTGGCCCCTCACAGCAATCAAAAGGGTGGGTGGAGCGGTCGAGCTGAAGAGCAGGGCTGGGCTGTGCGTGCAGAGGGGGGCTCCTTCCTCTGTGATTAAAACTTCGCTTTGTGGGCATCTTCACCGAGCCCTCTCATCCCCCCCTGCACTAGGACGAGGTCGTTAGGCACAAGGATTCAGCCTCTGGCACCCCCCTCCCTGCTCACAAGGAGAGAGGGGCTCCAATTGCATTTTTGTCTCTGGGCGCTGCATGTCTCACTCGCCTCCCTCAGCTCAGATTCCCCGTCAGGGACCCTTGAGTGAATGCAGGGTTTTGGGGAGGCGCTGGGGGCTGCTGAGAGTCCCGAAATGAGGGGTCAGCCCCCAGGTGTGATGGTGCCCCTTATGATCCAGCTGCAGACCTGTTCCCAGGTGCAGACCTGCGCCCAGGTGCCTATTGTAACCTTGTGGCTTTGTGTGGACACAGCAGGGTGGGGCAGCTTTGTCTCAGGGGTGCAGTTCGGAGCTCCTGTATCCGGGGCCCGAGGGAGAGCGAGGTGCAGTGCGGGTGAGCCCCAAGGGGTGGGCTCTGAGAGGCTGTAATTCCAAGTGGGTGTAGGAGTCTGGTAAATGTAATTTGGGGGGTTAATTATGATCACAAGGAAGGGGCTCAGAATGGGATTCTGAAGGGTGACTCTCAGTGAGCGGGGAGGAGTATATTTTCTCAGAGGGACCCTATTTCCAGACGGGGGCCAGACTCGTGGTGATCTTAACAAGGGTCAGAATGTGACCTGGAAGGGGGTGTCTCAGTAGGGTGTGATGGCGGTGGGGATGGGAACGAGGGGGCCTGTGGTCGGGGCTCCAGAGGTGGCTGGGCGGGGCGCCTGGCTGCAGGGCAAAGCCTCCGGCCCTGGGAGGGGAGAGTTGGAGGCAGAGCCGCCAGGAACTGACCAATGGGGAGACGGCCCGCACTTGCACTCTGGAGCCTGCGAATTCCTCGGGGCTCAGATATCCACCCCGACCTCCCCCCGCCCCTCCACCGCCTAGGACATAAAAAGCTCCAGGTGTGAGCAGAGCCACTCCTCCGGCAGACCACAGCTCCTCGGGTGTCTCTGCCTCCTCTCTCGCCATGACTTCCTACAGCTATCGCCAGTCGTCGGCCTCCTCGTCCTTCGGGGGCATGGGCAGCGGCCCCGTGCGCTTCGGAGGTGGGGTCTCCTACCGCGCGCCCAGCATCCACGGAGGCTCGGGCGGCCGTGGCGTGTCGGTGTCGTCTGCCCGCTTCGTGTCCTCGTCCTCTTCTGGGGGCTACGGCGGCGGCTACATGGGCGCCGTGGTCGGGTCCGACGGGCTTCTGGTGGGCAACGAGAAGTTGACCATGCAGAACCTGAACGACCGCCTGGCCTCCTACCTGGAGAAGGTGCGCGCCCTGGAGGCGGCCAATGGCGACCTGGAGGTGAAGATCCGAGACTGGTACCAGAAGCAAGGGCTCGGGCCTGCCCGCGACTACAGCCACTACTACCAGACCATCGGGGAGCTGCGGGACAAGGTGGACAACCACGGGACGCGGGAAGCGCATCTGTCGCGCAACCCAGCTCGCCAGGCCGGGAGGGGCGGGAGGCCGGAGCTGCGGGGCGCCCAGGCCACTTTCGGGCGGGGCGGTGGTGAGCCCGTTAGGAGGTGGGAGGGCCGCAGGGTGGGGCCGGGAGGAGGCAGCAGGTGAGGAAGTGCAGGACAGCGAGGCAGGAAGTGGAGTGAGGGTGGCTGGACGCGCGCTTGGAACTGGGGGCTGGTCAGTGGGTGGGGCATGTAGCAGGGGCGGGGTTGGAGGGTGGGGAGACCCGGGAAAAGGGGTCCTGGAGGAGAGGCGGGACCTGAAACACCGCCGTGGGCGGTCCTGAGGTCTAGACCAGGATGCCGCCGTCTCTGCAGGGAAAATGAAGAGTTTGGGCAGGGAGGAATCCAGTCCGCCCCGGGCTAGCCCCGCCCCCTGCTGTCCCCACTCTGCATTCCTTTTCTGACCCGGCAGGTCTGGTTTCCATCACGCTCTGGCCTCTGGCTGAGGGGCCCAAGGGACCACCTGAGAGATAAGAGAGTCTCTCAGGAGAAGGGGAGAGGCCCGCAGGGGCCCTGGCAGGTTAAGAAGGGTCGTAGGCTGTGTGTGGACTCTGAACAGGATAAAGGAGGGACAGATGAAGAGGTCCTGGGGATCTTTGCTTTTGGGCTCCTCTGTCACCCCGAGGACTGGGTACAGCAGCCCTTCTCTGTGTCCTGGGCTGGAGACCCGGGTCTGAGCCGCAGGCGCCTGGAAGGGTCCTGGGAGCCTGCAGGGTGGGGCTCGGCCTCCATGCGCAGGGAGGAGCTTGGAGCTGAGTCCTGGAGAAGGCACGAGGGAAGCCACAGGGCTATTTAATGGCCCCGCAGGCTGGGTCTCCCCACAACACTGCCCAGAGCGCGCCCTGTGTCTGGCTGGTTGCTGGGGCACAGGTCACACTGGAGACGAGGAGGGCGGGCTAGACAACTGTGGTGCCTCCACACTTCTCAAATTGTGACCTAAGGTGGGAACCACATTTTAAGATGTGTCCTCACATTCTCTCATACCTGCACACAGTGGGGATGAAAGTTCCTTGCAATCAGCCTCACCCTACCGTGAGCAATCCCTTCTGATATGTTCTGTTCTGTTTCATTTAAAAACTATGCAGATCAGCACGCAGCACAATGACTAATAGGTCATGAAGCAAGTGCGAGTAGCTTAATCAACGGTGTGACCATGATGCTCAAGTTAGAGGACCTTGACATTGGGGGTGACCTTGGACAAGGGATCCTGAACTTCACTTCCCGCCTGGGTGAAATAGGTGTATCCACTGCCCAGACACGAAAGATGAGGTGGAAGGCGCTTGGCAAATAACAGAATTCCCTTCCCTGGGGCAGAGTGCTTCGAGTGGGGCGTGCAGACACGGGGCAGCCCCCGGCAATTCCCTGCATCCGGTTTGCATGTCTCTACAGACAGCCTCCGTTGACACCATGTGGAGTGTCCCTGGGCACAGGGAGTCAGAGACTTCCTCTCCAGGCCCCCCTGCTCATCACCTGCCCCCTGGCTCAGCCTCCTGGGCAGTGGTGAGAAACCACCGCTTCGGCTCCTGGGCAGAGACTGCTTCCAATCCCTCCCAGGGAGCAGGCCGGTGGGCAGTGGAGCGGGCTCACACGCATTTGCTCCGCTGTCTCTGAGAAGAGCATGGTGGGCGGTGCCAGGTGGCCAAACTGCCAGCCTTCTGTCTTCCAGATTCTCGGTGCCACCATTGAGAACTCCAAGATCGTCCTGCAGATCGACAATGCCCGTCTGGCCGTGGATGACTTCCGAACCAAGTGAGCTTCTGTGCCCTGGCCGGTGGCAGGAACCTAGGGCGGGGGCGAGGGAGGCAATCCTAGGCCCTTTTGGGGGGCTCAGTGCAGTGGGGGGAATGGCCTGAAGCGCATGCTCACGGACTCTGGACTCTGGACTCTGGAGGTGAGGAAGTCTTCAGAGGTACAGTGCTGGCCTGGCTGCGCTTTTCCTCTGCAGGTTCGAGACGGAGCAGGCCCTGCGTATGAGCGTGGAGGCCGACATCAACGGCCTGCGCAAGGTGCTGGACGAGCTGACCCTGGCCAGAGCCGACCTGGAGATGCAGATCGAGGGCCTGAAGGAAGAGCTGGCCTACCTGAAGAAGAACCACGAGGAGGTGGGTTTGCAGCTGGCCCCCCGCCTCTCCCCCAGTTTCCCAGGGCTGAGGAAACATTTGTGTCTTGCATCCTCTGACCTCGGCGGCCACGCTTGTGGCAGTCTCAACATGGCCGCAGGTGTGGAGGATGGCGTCCAGGGTTCCAACAGGGGATGGTTGTGACCCGTTCCATCCCACAGTGCCAACTCCTAGGCCTGCACCTGAGAACCAGCCCCCTTCGGCCTGAGAGGCTGGGAGTTGCCCGGCCCAAGCCCAGCAGGCTCTGGGCCCTGACATGCCCGTCTCTGCTCCATCGTTCCAGGAAATCAGTGTCCTGCAGAGCCAGGTGGGTGGCCAAGTCAGTGTGGAGGTGGATTCCGCTCCTGGCATTGACCTAGCCAAGATCCTGAGTGACATGAGAAGCCAGTATGAGGTCATGGCTGAGAAGAACCGGAAGGATGCTGAAGCCCAGTTCATCATCCAGGTACAAAGCGGGAAGCAGGTGCCCTTTTGGGGAGGTGGCAATGGGAGAGGGCTTGATGCTCCGAGGCGAAGGTCTGACTCCGTGCTCGTTTCTTCTGCCTCCTCCCTTACTGCAGACCGAGGAGCTGAACCGGGAGGTCGCTGGCCACACGGAGCAACTGCAGACCAGCAAGACGGAGGTCACGGACCTGCGCCGCACCCTCCAGGGGCTGGAGATCGAGCTGCAGTCTCAGCTCAGCATGGTGCGTGCCCGCCGCCCCATGGGACGCACGCCTGTGTCTTGGTGGACCTGGGCAGTCTGGGCGGTGGCTGGGCCCACCATGCCCTTCCTGGGAACCGGGCTCTGCTGAGTCGCCTTTTCTCTCCCTGCCCTCAGAAAGCCGCCCTGGAGGGCACGCTGGCGGAAACAGAGTCGCGCTTTGGAGCCCAGCTGGTGCAGATCCAGATGCTGATCAGCAGTATCGAAGCCCAGCTGACCGACGTGCGCGCTGACATCGAGCGGCAGAACCTGGAGTACCAGCAGCTCATGGACACCAAGACGCGGCTGGAGCAGGAGATCGCCACCTACCGCAGCCTGCTCGAGGGCCAGGATGCCTATTACAACAACCTGCCCGCTACCCAGACCGCCTGAGCCCAGCAGCCTCCCTGGCATCGTGCTTCCCGCAGAGAATGGAGGCTCCTGGGTAGGCGAGCGGGAGGGGGCGGGGCCTTCACCTCCGGCTCCTCCTCTGACCTGTCAATAAAATTTTATAGCCCAAGGGAGGAAGGACATCGGGTTTATTATTTCAGCCCAGGGAAATGGGCCAGGCCTTGGCCCCCTTTTAGGTTTTATTTGGATCTGAGTCCACCCTGTCCCAGGAAATGGAAGGGAGGGTGCGCGCAACCCTCCAGCTGTTACCGTAATTCCCGTTTTCAGAAATCTTTATTAACCCGTTTCTTAAAACAAGCTTATGAAATAAGCGCCACTCCCATTTTGCAGAGGGGTGAACCAAGGCTCGGAAAGGTGAGGTGGTTTGTTGTGTGTGTAACTGTTCCATCCATCGCACGGCACAGGTGGGGTCTGAAACTGGTTTTCGTTTCCAGATGGGGTTTCTTTTCAACTGTACCCCTCTAAGGGTGGTGCTTGTGCAGGAAATGAATGTGCACGGCACCTACTGTGTGCCATTCGATCAAACCAACCCTCAAAGTTAGTGAGTATGAATGGCAGCTTAGAGAGCAGCTTGTCTAAGGCCACGCGGCAAACACACGGCAGAAGGAAGACGGAATGTGGGTCTCCTGATCCCTGGCCCGCAGTGCACCACTGTGGGCCACTCCCGCACCACCTCCGGGATCCACACCGCCTGTGCCAGGCTCTCGGTACTCTTCGGCCTTGCCCCACGTGAAGGCCTATAGGACAGGGATCCCCCCCGGGCGGTTCCTGCTGACACGTTCAGTCCACCTGACAGGAGCGTCTGGGGCTGCGTGCTGAGGCCGTGTCCTGGGGGCAGAGAGCCTGCTGCCGGGTGTCTGGGGCAGGCACTGACACAGTCATCCATTTCTTGGGTGGTCCCACATGAGCCCCGTACGCCTACCATCCCATACCCGGGCCCAGGGCCTGGAATGGGACCTAGATGTGACCCAAACCTCCCACACGGACCCCCCATCCTGACTTGCCTGGGGCTGGGCCAACTGGAATAGGAGTCCCAGCTTCCTGGTACAGCTCTGCCCTTGGGTGGGTATGGCTCTGGCCCTGCGGTTTATGGCTCAGCTGCCAAGAACTGAGGCCAATTAAAGGTAAGGAAGTCTCTGCTTCGCCCTGGCTGAGAGGTTCGAGCTGAGGGGACCTGTTCTGGTCCCCTGGATTTGTGACAACGGTCCTACCCTGTGTAGGAGGGGCAGCGAACACCCTATCCTGCAGCCGACCCCACCCCAGGTCTGTCTCCGAGCTGTGCTAAGGAGGCCCGGGACCCTGCCACGCCCCCTGCTGGGCCTGAGGGCAGTGCCCTGTGGGCCTCGGAGAAGTTTATTAGTTTGATCCAAACGCCGTGGCTGGTGACTCCAGGCCCAGCTCTTCCCTCACCTGCTGCAGCCCCGGGCCAGGAGCCCCTTCTGCCACCTCCCCAGCTGTTCTCCCACTCTGGCTTGCAGCACCCACAGCTCCCCTTTCCCACCGAACTTCTTCGCCAGAGGCCTTGGAACCGCAGGCCGCACCCCCAGGCTGGGATTGCCCAGAGGCGTTCATCCCTGTTCATGAAAGCCTCTGTTGTCACAGCCGAAACCCTTCCCCATGCCCCAGAGGCCCCTGGAATGTGGCTGTGGGGCGGGGTCTGGGTCCACACGGGTGGGGCAGGTGACTGGGTCACAGGTGTGGGTTCTGGGAATGAAGCCGTCCTTTGTGTGTGAGTGGTGGGGAGAGGGCAAGGGCGGGGCCCCTTGTGTCTCAGTCCGGGAGCTGGAACTGGGGGTGCTCTGTTGATAGAAGCGGCTGGGGCAGAGAAGGAGAGAGAGAAAGGGGGGGCCTTTCCACCTTTGCGGGCCGTGTGGCCACTTCCGTGGGCCGAGCGCTTCCTGCCAACTGTGTCGCTCCGTCCCCGTGAGTCCGACTGGGCTGGCGTTATTGCTGTTCTCCGGGTGGGTAGACTGAGGCTCAGAGAGAGGAAGTGGGACAACCCGAAGCCACAAAAGTGAGAGGGAGGTTTGCAGGCAGGGCTCCGGGCCCCAGGCGGGGCCCTGCGCTCTGTCCCAGTGCCTCCCTTTGCGGGGCGGGCAGTGGCTCTCAGATGCTCACTGTGGCCTTGTAGCTGGTGCCTGTGTTAAGGCCTAACTTTTTTTTTTTTTTTTTCAAATTGTGGTAAAATAAAAACCATGCATTTAACCATCTTAACCATATTGAGGTGTACAGTTCAGTGGAATGAAACACATTCGGATTGCTGTGTGACTATCTGCACCGTGCATTCTCGTAACTGGTAAAACTGAAATTCTCACCTACGAAACAGCCACTTCCCATTCTCCCCCCGCCCCCCGCCCCCCGCCTCTGGCAACCACAAATCCACTTTTGGTTTTCACGATTTGAACTACGTTGAGCAGCTCACGTAAGTGGAAAGATGGCCCAAGTTTAAGTCGAGAACCTGACTCAGAGGGTTAGTCACAGCCAGAGGTGGAGGCCAGCTGAGCTCTTTCCAACGGGCTGCATCACCCCGGCGTCCCAGCGGAGAAAGCCCAGCTCTCTCGGGGCGGCCTGTTTCCCGTGGCCCAAGTTCTGAAACTGGCACAGTATCCTGGGCAGGCTGCAGCTGGGGCCGAGCCAAACAGAGCCCGACCTCCACCCTGGCCAGCCATCCCCGCCTGGTGCTAAGCCCCAAGCCCCAAGGCCCCACCCTGACCTTGTGCTCACAGGAGCTACTGGGACTGAACCAGGGGTTTCCAGTGGGGTGGGGGCAGTGGGCAGCTACTGCTCTGCACAGGCCTGAGAGCGGACGGAGGGAAAGCTGCCCAAGGGGCTGCTGTAGGGGAGTCCGTGTGCAGAAGAGGGGCTGGCTGGGGTCCAGCCCTCCCTCGCCCGGGGGGAGATCGTGCGTAATTGTTCCAGTATTAATTGCTGGGGCCGTACTGTCTGCAGAGGCTTTAATGAGCTATGGCTGACCTGACTTGGATTATTTTTCTTTGGGAGGAAGACAGTATTGTCCCACCCACGAGACAATACTGTGCTGTCTGGGCCCGGCACTCAGAGGTCTGGCTCACTGCGATGTTGAGAGGAGCCCGCCCACCCAGGCCTGTGGTCCCTATCCCCTCCACCCCAACTCAGGTGCAGGAATCTGGGGTCAGTGGGTGGGACCTTCTTTTCCTGTCCTCTCTGTGAGTTGGGGGTCAGAGGGCCCATTTGAGTCCCCGCAATGCCCCTGATTAGCTGTGGCACCTTGCTCAAATTGCTCCCTGTCTCTGAGCCCCAGCCCTTTGCACACTGTGACGTGAGCAGTGGGAGGAAGGGATTACTGTTACTAAGGCCATAATAACAATGGCCTGCATTGCCCAGCTGGCTGTGGGAGAATATGGAGCAGTGATGCGGCTCACGGGGCATGATCTGATGCCCAGGGAGAGTACCCTCCTGGTGAGGCTACTCAGGAGCCGCAGGTGATGGTCATTTACCCTTAACTCACTATCTGGCCCCTCAGGAGATGGGGAGCTAGGAGGAGGTGGGGGTGGGGTGGGTGGGTGGGGGGCTCTTGGGCCTCAGGGCTTCCCTGAAAGTGCCCATTTGCTGCAAGGAAACTGAGACTTAAAGGTTTCCCAGGCAGTAACGGATAGAGGTGGGATTTGAACCTTGGCCTGAGGGGTCCCAGAGCCCTGCAGTGCAGCCCTGGGCCAGGAGCCATTCTCCTGACTCTCTACTTCAGTCTCACTTACTCTCCCAACCCCAGTTCTTTCTGAGCCCTGCAGCCAAGGCCACGCCTCCAAGTGGCACTAGTTACAGGTATCCCTGGGAAGCCAGGCCCTGGGCTGGCGGCAGAGACAAGGGCTCCTCCGCTCTCTGGCCTCAGCATCCTGCTCTGCGAAGTGGTGCCTCTGCCCTCGAGCTCTCAGCCTGCAGCCGGGCCCCTGCCTCCTTCCTCCCCACAGCTCAGGCACGTACAGGCCTCTGGGTCAGGGCCCTCCCCCGGCGCCCCCCCAGCCTTGCAGCTTCACAGGATGAAGCGGGGGGGGGGGGGGGGGCAGCCCGGGAATGCGGCCCTGCTGTGCAGTGACATGCCTGTCCCTGGCGAAGGCAGGGTCTTCCTGAAACTCGCCTCGGCCTTATCTGCCCAGGTTTGCCCCGACGTGTCTCAGGAGTAAGCAAAGTTTCAGTGACATGTGTGGTTGGCAGGTGGCGGGATGATCAATCAGCCCCTTGTCAGCCCCGAGCCTGCTGGCTTCCGTGAGGGTGCCAGCGCAGGGGGGCCGGGGCAGGGGGAGGGGTGCAGGAGGAGCACCCATCTGCACCGTTGGGGTAACGACAGACACTTGTTCCTTCTGGTCACTGCAGCTGGGACTCGACTCAAGACCCCTGCCCCAGTCAGTGCTCAGCCTGCTGCCAAGGGCCCTGAACCCTCTGCCCACCGATCCCCAGAGGCCGTGGGGGTCTCTGAGCTGGACGACGGAGAGCAGATATGGGAACTGAGAACGTGTGGCTGGCCAGCTAGGGGCGAGGGTCCTGGGCAGCGGGGAGCAGAGAAGTCCGGCCAAGGACAGAGCTGGCCCGAGCCGCTCCAGCTGTGCTGTGGCGAGATGTGACTTTGTTCCTTGCTACTCACTCAACGCGCACGGAGTGTAAAAATGAACCTGAAATCCAAGTGTTAAAATTGTGGCCTGGGGGGAAACATCCTTCATTCTGAATCATCTCTTTTGTTGCAACAACAAAAAAAAAAAAAAAAAAAAAGGAAGGAAAGAAAAGGAAAACTCAACACCAGCCACACCGAGGTGTGCAGGCAGCTGTGTTTGTCAGGAATGCAGAAGGAGTTGGCTGCCTTTTAGGGGAGGAGACACGAACCCACAACACCCTCCACGGGGTATATAAGGAGCCCCAGGGCGGGGGGTGACAGGCACAGCTCTCTGGTTTCAGGGCAGCCTGTGCCTCCCGCCAGCATCTCCTGTGCTTGCTGAGACCCCAGCGCCTGGCCATGAGCACCGCGTTCCTGCAGACTTCTTCCTCCACCTTTGGAGGTGGCTCTTCCCGGGGGGGCTCCCTCTGGGTTGGGGGCGGCGGCTTTGGTGTGGGGAGTATCTATGGGGGAGGCGGAAGCCGAAGTATCTCAGCTTCTTCTGCCAGGTTTGTCTCCTCGGGGTCAGGAGGGGGCTATGGGGGCGGCATGAGCTGCGGCTTCGGTGGAGGGGCTGGTGGTGGTTTCACTGGAGGCTTTGGTGGGGGTTTCGGCGGTGGCTTTGGTGACTTTGGTGGTGGTGATGGTGGCCTCCTCTCGGGCAATGAGAAGATCACCATGCAGAACCTCAACGACCGCCTGGCCTCCTACCTGGACAAGGTGCGTGCCCTGGAGGAGGCCAACGCCGACCTGGAGGTCAAGATCCGCGACTGGTACCAGAAGCAGAGCCCTGCCAGCCCGGAGCGTGACTACAGCCACTACTTCAAGACCATCGAGGAGCTCCGGGACAAGGTGAGCCCTCAAGGGTCAGGGACAAGGGGGCAGGTGGCTGGCGCCCTGCCCCCGTCTCTAACATCAGTGCTCCCGCTGCCTTGAGGAAATCCTTTCCTGCCCAGGTGATGGCTGCCGGTGTGTAACCTGGGCAAACTTGGAGCCGGGGGAATGCTTTCCAGGTGTGCACGCCGGCACCCATCTGCTCCGCTGGGCGGTGCTGGGCTGGTCCTGGGAATCTGGTCAGGACCAGTGGGGGCCAAAGGGGGTGCAATTACAGAGAGCAATTGCTCTTCCTGAACCACACACCCTACAGGGCTCTGCCTAAGTGTCCTTTGTGTCTTTTGCAAGAATGACGAGTGTAGCTCCAGGAGCCTTGTGTACCAGGGCTCCCTGCCACGCCCTCTGCGGGTGTCTTTGGTACCCAAAGCACTGTTGCGACTTAGAAGACCTGGAACTCATTATGGGCTCTGCATTTCACTCACTCACCCTGTCCCTCACCTGGACGGGTTTCTGCAGCTGTCAGATGCCTTCCTCAGCTGCCCTCCAGGTCCTTCCCCCTGTCTGGAATGTCCTGTAGATCCTTGGCCACGTCAAGGTGTGCAGGGGGCCAGCTTTTGTCAGACCTGTCCCCCCACCCATACGCACCCTACCCACTGCACTCCTGGCCAGGTAACTCCGACAGGGGGTGCGAGGCAGTCCTGGCTCCGCGGTCTTTCACGCCCTGGAGACAGGGGCAGACCAAGTAGGGGGTGCCCAAAATAGGGCTGGACTCTGCTCCCAGGATCCTGCAGACTCCTGTTGGTGGCGACAGAAGAGAGATTGTCAATGTGGGGTGGGCGGGGCAGGGAGAGCAACGGGGAGGAGAGAGGGGTCGTCTTGGCACTGATTCTGTCTCCTGCAGATCCTGGCGGCCACCATCGACAACTCCCGGGTCATCCTGGAGATCGATAACGCCAGGCTGGCCGCGGACGACTTCAGGCTCAAGTGCGTTCCCGACACCCTCCCCCCTTCTGCATTCCCCTCTTTTACTCGGCCTCTCTCCTCCCCCCACCCAGTTCAAGCAGCCCAGACCTCTCACCCATCTTTACTTTGGGTTCCCTCTCTCTTTCCAGGTATGAGAACGAGCTGGCCCTGCGCCAGGGCGTGGAGGCCGACATCAACGGCCTGCGCAGGGTGCTGGACGAGCTGACCCTGGCCAAGACCGACCTGGAGATGCAGATCGAGAGCCTGAACGAGGAGCTGGCCTACATGAAGAAGAACCACGAGGAGGTAGGGGTGGTGAGACCAGAGCGGGGCTGCTGGGGCCTCCTCACTGTTGTCTTAGTGGTTCAGAAGTGCACCCCACACCCACCAAAACAGGGGACCCCAGGGAGAGGAAGGTGGACTTTTCTCTGGTGACCCAGACCCCTCTGCTTCTCTCAGCCATGGCCATGAGCTCATGCACAGGCCCTGCTGTCTTGAGGGCCTCCCCTGGTAGCACCTAGAGAGGAAGAGAGACCCTGAGAGCTGAGGGGCCCGTGCGATCAGAGCTCTCCCTGAGCTGCGGGAAACAGAGGCTGCGTGGGTGCAGGGCAGAGCCGAGGTCCCAGAGTGAGGCAGGGGTGGGTCAGGAATGGCACGTGGGACCCCAGCGTCTCTGCTCTCTCTCCTGCCCTCTGTCACCACGCTGCAGGAGATGAAGGAGTTCAGCAACCAGCTGGCCGGCCAGGTGAACGTGGAGATGGACGCGGCCCCAGGCGTGGACCTGACCCGCGTGCTGGCGGAGATGAGGGAGCAGTACGAGGCCATAGCTGAGAAGAACCGCCGCGATGCCGAGGCCTGGTTTTTCAGCAAGGTGAGTCTGACCACCCAGCCCGCCCCAGGCTCCCCAGATCTCCCGGGGAGCCCATGGGGCTCACTTCTCTGTGTGTGACCCGCAGACCGAGGAGCTGAACAAGGAGGTGGCTTCTAACACGGAGATGATCCAGACCAGCAAGACGGAGATCACGGACCTGAGACGCACCCTACAGGGGCTGGAGATCGAGCTGCAGTCCCAGCTCAGCATGGTGTGGCCACCCCGCCGGACCCCGCCCCCACCCCGCCCTAGTCTACCCCACCCTGTTTGGCTGGTTAAGCCTTGTCATTCCCAAGCCCCCAGAGTGGGTCCCTGTGTCCATTCAGTGCCTCTCCCCGTGCCCCTGGCGCTTCCTTCTTACCTGACGTGGCGTCTATCGATCTGTTGCCCCACCAGAAAGCCGGGCTGGAGGGCTCGCTGGCGGAGACGGAGTGCCGCTACGCCACGCAACTGCAGCAGATCCAGGGGCTCATCAGCGGCCTGGAGGCCCAGCTGGCCCAGCTGCGCTGCGAGATGGAGGCTCAGAACCAGGAGTACAAGATCCTGCTGGACATCAAGACGCGGCTGGAGCAGGAGATCGCCACCTACCGCAACCTGCTGGAGGGCCAGGATGCCAGGCAGGGGCGGGGTGCAGTGGGAGAATGAGGGAGCGGCCACTTGTGGGGGTGTGGAGAGGCATCTAGGGGGTGCATAGGGCTGCAGGGAAAGGGAACTAAGTGAGGGGGAAGGGCTCTGGATTCTGCACCCTGGTCTTCGGCTGTTGCTTTGGGCAGGTCACGTCGCTTCCCTCCACCTGTGTGCATTCTGTAAGTGAAAGTGATTGGGCTGGTTCCCTCCCACGCAGGAGGCAGATGGGGAGTTATCGTAGATCGGGATCGATCTGCACGGGGGTGGCACGTCTGGACAAGCTCTCAGCATCTAGAGAAGCCAGATGTGAGGGTGGTGGACGTAGGGGGCTGGAGAGGGCCGCTGAGCCAGCCACCAGGGCCTCGCTTGTGGGGGGCTCAAGCTTCTGCCTTTGCTGACATCTGCTTCCCCCTCTTCCAGGATGGCTGGCATCGGCACCAGAGAAGGTAAGAAGGCTTAGCTATTCCTGAGTGGGGAGGGGCGTGGTTGAGGCCACCATTCCGCTTTGGAATGGGGAGGAAGCAAAAAGACGCCAATCCTCCCAGGAGGGCGGGGACATGCCCAGGGCCGTCGACTCGTCTTTCCCAGTGGGACCTCTATCAACCCCAGTAGATTTGGGGTTGAAGATTGATCGAGAACCTTCCAGGCTGAGCAGGCTCTGACCAGGGCAGAGCTTCCCAGGCTCCACCTTCGCGCACTCACACTAGGATGCCCAGGATCACCCCCGGTGCACGTGCAATTAAAATCCCTGCCACGCTTGTTCGCTGCACGGCACACCTGCCGCTGCCTAACCCACCACCCCCCATCTCTACAATGAGCAGTTCAGCAGCAGCCTTCCTGGCAGCTCTCGAAGGATCGGCCTTGGGCCATTCTCAGGGGTGCTGTCCATTGCTCCTGGAGCTCAGCCCAGGGCCTGGCCCCTCGGGGATGGGAGAGAACAGGGAGCGTCCCCCACACGAAACCTTGCTCCTTCTTTCTAGCCTCCCGGGGAGGTGGCGGCGGCGGTGGCAAGCTTCACATCAACGTGGAGGAGTCAGTAGATGGGAAGGTGGTTTCTTCCAGCAAGAGAGAAATCTAAGCGCCCAGCACAGGCGAGTGTCCCTCGACATGCCCACCCTCCCCAGGCTGAGCGGAGGAGTGGCCAGAGGCGCTGGAAAAGCAAACTCTTTCTCCCTCTGAGGGCCTGGCTTGGGAGGGTTCCTGTCTTCTCGTTTGGAGCTTTGCCTGCTCGCCTTCCCTTCCTCCCTCCCTCCCTCTGCCCTCTGGCTCTGCCTGGCTCCTTTGTGCAACAACTTCATTTGTACTGTGTCTGTCCATGCAATAATAAAAAACAAGCTTTTCTTTTTGCAAATATCTCTTGGTAGTGTGTCCGGTTTTTCTTGTTGGGGCCTCCGAGGAGGCCCAGGGCCCACACACTGACATCCCCCTGACCTTGGCCTCTTCCCTGCCAGGTCATAATTCACTGTTTGGGGTGCCCAAGGCACCTGGGACAAACCCTTGCTGCCCAGGTGACTTGCTGTGCTAACTCGCTCGCTCTGTTTGGTGGTCATGGAAACGGGACGGGGTGGAGAGGGTGGGGGGTGGTGAGGAGGTGGTTTCTCAAAGCAGTTGTGCAAACTTAGCACAGAACTTGACATACTGACTAATGATTTGCTGAACGATGGCATGGACTGTATGGGTTTGCCACCGGATGGTAGGCACTGTGCTAAGCCCACCCACCTGTGTGGGTCTCATTTAATACAACTGTGGGTGGTCAGGACTGAATACTCTCATCTCAGAGACAGGCGAGAAACTTAGAGGTGGAGAAGTTGGGGAGACGCAGGACTTGCCCAGCGGCCTCACGGGTGAAGAGTAAGCAGCAGGGCTGAGACCAAGCCCCACGTTTGCACGGCTCCACGACCAGGGCTCCTTTCGGGACCTCAGGCCCCGCCCTTCGCAGTTCATTGCCAGGACCTTCCTCCTTGCTTCTGGCCGTCACCACACTTGCTATTGGAACCCTGCTCCCTTCTAGCCAGGCACCCCTGGCCTCCAGGGTGGCACAGCCCGTTCCTGTCTCTGTTGCGCCCCACCCCGCTCCAGCCCCCGAAGAGCTGTCCCCCCACGCCCCTTGAAGCCGCTATCTCCTCTGCACAAAGCACTTAAAGTGCCCTGGAGAAAGACAGCAGCTCCAGGAAGCCCTCCCTGGTTTCCCCGCGCTTAAATGTGAAGCCACGCCGACCCCCATTGCCCTCCTCTGTCCACACCCCGCTCTTGCTCTCCTGACTCCAGCACCTGCACTCAGGTGTGTCAGAGCAGCGGCCTCCACACACACCCAGTTTGTTGCCTCTGGTCTGGGGCCGGCTCCTCTGCGATTCTCAGCCCTAGAGAGCGGGCGGGGCACGATGAAGTGGAGGAGCCTGCGTGCTGCGGCTGGGCTGGCTCAGTGGGGAGAGGGAGAACTGGTTTCTTAGTCCTGCTGGAAAGAGCAGCTGGGGGGGCCTCTGGTATCCTGGAATCGGATCATTTTGGGGGGCAGCCAAGCCCTCCGGGAGGGGCCCCTGGGTCTCGCTGCACGAAGCTCCTTGCCCAGCAGCCTGGGTTGGAGAGAAGCCGGCGCCCGTGCTTTCTGGGCGAAGTGTGATCCCGACTGTGTCCCCTGAGCACACCCTTTGAGACCAGGTTTCCCTGGGGCTGGAGGAAGGAGGCAGAATGTACTAAGTGCCTGCCCGGTGCCAGGCTCCGGGCAGGGCGTCCAGCAGATGGCGCCTCGCTGGCTCTCCCCACAGCTTTTCGAAGGCCGGTCCGCCTTTCTAGTCAGTTTTCAGAAGGGGAAACTGAGGCCCAAGGAAGTGAAAGACCTTGAATACAGTCACCCACTGGGAAAGAGTGAACCCGGGTCTGTCCCTCTGATTCCAGTGCCTTGCTTTTCCCTGGAGGTCACGAGGGTGACAGGAGATGGGACGCACCTTTCTTACCAGGAGGTTCTCCTCTGAAACCCACTTCTGAACCTGTGTGGGCAGCCCGTTCATATGTCATGCGGCCACTACGGTCAGAAAGCCTGCCCTGGCATCGCAGCTTGGTGTCTCACGCTGTGGTTTAAGCTCATGCTGAAGCCCAAAGCACCAGGTGCCCTGTCCTCAATGTCCTGGGAACAGCCAGCCTCCTCCCTGAGACCCTCAGACCCAATGGCCTGGCCACTGCTTCCCCTCCCCCACCTCCGGGCCTCTGCTGAGAAGTCTGGGGCCTTCTAAGCCGTCAGCAAAGGGTTTTCTCAGCCTTTAGTTTGCAAGAATGACAACCTCTGCCATGGTGCAGAGGGGCAAGGGGGGGCATGGCCCCCATCCCTGGCCCTGTCTCGGGGCCGGCCCCTGAGCTGGGGGAGAGGGGAGCTGCTTCTCTCTCCCTAGAGCTCCTATTACTGCTCTCCTCAGATTCGAGGAGGGGCTGTCAGAGAGGCCCTTGCACTTGACACGTTCTGCTCCCTGCCTGACCCTGGAGTGAGATACTCACACCCAGGGGCAGCCCATGCCACGGCGAGCCCTTAAATAGTGTGTGGCAGAGGTGGCCCGCCTCCTGCCTGCTCCTGGGCTGAGGTCAGGCTTGGATTCCAGCCAATCTGAGCAGCAGGCACCGAGCCTCCCTCTTTCCCACAGAGGGAGGGCAGCGTTGGGACTGGGGATTAGGGCCCTGGGTGTGAGCTTTGCTCAGGCTGGGCATGACGTGCCCGCCACTTTTCCCCTGAGTGGCCCCTGTCCCTCTCTGGGTCTCAGTTTCCACACCTTGAAATGGAGGAGCCTGGCTGGACACGACGATGCCGAAGGCCTCTGTGAGCTGATGTGCACCCTGGGACCTCGGAGGGGAACCCGTGCTGTGAGGCCTGTGACAGCAGGAGTGTCTACTCCCCGCGCTGCTGTGTCTGCAGAGCGGGCGCTAAGTAAATACCGTTGAACTGATGCCTGCACGTGCTTCTCCTGTGCTTTTTCCTGCTTTGGACAAGGCTCTGGATGTTCACCAAGATCTTCGGCATGTGCCATCGCCTGTCCCTTCACAGGCAGCTGGCAGCACAGGGGACATAGGGAGCTGGTAGCTTTTCCCACGAGGTCAGGAGTTGGGGTGACCTCTCCCGTTTGCCACTCCTCAACCAAGGCCAGCAGACAACGTACGCCTGGAACGGCCTCTTAGGCCTTTGTGGGAAGCTTCCCTGGGCCAGGAGCCGGACTCGGAGGTTTATTAGACAAAGACCTGTCCTTAGGGAACTGAAGACTGAGCGGGGAAATAAGACGGGAATGCCACCAACTGTCACTTGTCTGGTTGTTGTGGGTGCTGTGCTGGCTGCAGAGACCAGAGAGAAAGGCCAAGCAATGCGCTGGTGCAGGACAGAGGCCCAGAGGACTCGCGACCCGGTCATCTCGCAGCTATGAGCTGGCGTGTCCTCGTTTGCGCAGTGGAGGTAGGAGCGGCCGTCTGCCTGCCCAGTGCGCCTGTCAGGTGCTTCTCTAGCTTGAACTCACCGGATGCCTGGTTTTCAGTTGCATCCACTGAGGCCCCGAAAGGTTGAGTGACTTTCCCAAGGTCACATAGCCAGTCGAAGGAACCCACAGAGTTAAAACTCAGGCCCACTGAATTTCAAGCCTTTGCGGACCTTGCTGGGTTTCTGGGGATCCTTTTTATGCCACAACAAGGATAAAAAGGATATGAAAAGGATTTCATATTATTATTTTTGTTTAAAAATTATTTACTTATTTTTAGAAAAGAGAAGGGAGGGAGAGAGGGAGAGAAACATCAATGTGTGCATGCCCCCTACTGGGGTCCTGGTCTACAACCCAGGCATGTGCCCTGACTGGGAATCGAACCAGCAGCCCTTTGGTTCACAGGCCAGCACTCAATCCACTGAGCCACACCAGCCAGGGCGTAAAAAGGATTTTAGAAAGATGGGTCCTGTGGAAACGAATGGGTCTGAGGCACGAGGCTAGTCTGCAGAAGGCTGCTGGGTGCTGCTGTGTCAAGCGGGTACTTCTGTGAGCCAGGGCCCTGGTCTGCTTTCTGGGAAGGGTCTGCCTTTCAGGAGGGGCTCCTCCCATGTGGGGGACCTTGAGGCCTTTTGGGGCTCCAGGACCCTTGGAGCCCAGGGAGAGAGGGGTCTGACCCAAGATCTAAACAAGGGACCCCGGATTCGGAGCTTGGGGACAGGGTGTAAGCCTCGGCTGTGCAGCTGAGCAATCTGGTGACTGTGGAGACCACGGGAACCGGAGACTCAGGAAGGAAAGTGCTGAGGGAAACATAGAAGCCACTTCAGCGGAAGGCCCACGATGAGCTGGCAGTTGAGCTCTAGTCCAGGCGTTTCTTCTTGTGTCCCACTGCCCTGGGTCTTGGCCTTCTGGGCCTCAGTTTCCCTGCCTGTGAAACGAGGGCGGGAAAGTTCCTACAATAATCCTGCCTCTGACATCAGGCATTGTGAGTGCCCCCACAAACCCCGAGGATTGGGGCTCATGCCAAAGGCCGACGGCAGAGAGCCTGGTCCATCAGGCCTGCAGCCACATGGGCTTCGCCGCTGTGGGAAGCAGAACCGCCTGACAGCCAGGCCTGGGGGGAGGGGAGGGCCCGAGAATGGAGAGGTCAGCAGCAGACACCCCTGTTAGGGTAGGATGGCGCTAACCTTGGCCTGAAAGGGATTCACCAGGCAGTGGTTACGGGCACAGACCGTGGGGCCAGAGGCTTAAATCTTGGCTCTGATACAATTGAGTTTGGGCAATGTATTTAACCTCTCTGGGCCTCGGTTTCCACATCTGGAAACAATGGTATGCTAAAAATAGGGGAGCCCGGACTGGTGTGGCTCAGGTGGTTGGGCGTCGACCTGCAAACCGAAAGGTCACCATTTCGATTCCTGGTCAGGGCACATGCCTGGGTTTCGGGCCTGGTCCCCAGTTGGGTGTGTGCGAGAGGTCCCTGGTTGACGTTTCTCAATCACATCCATATTTCTCTCCCTCTCTTCCCCTCCATCTCAAAATAAATAAATCAATAAATAAAATCTTTTAAAAAAATAGTCGAGTTGTTCTGAGGACCCAAAGAAGTCATGCAAGTAGAGCTTGTTTTTTCTTTCTTCACATTTAGTTTGCCTTTTTGTTTTAATACCGAGGGATAAACAGAGAAAAAAAGTATGAGTAGTTTTTATCGTTTGTATCCTTCACTTCGCTGGAGGGGAGGCCCAGGACCCTGCAGTAGTCTGAAAGGTCCTGGGTCTCCCATCGTCAAAACCTTTCGACAAAGATCCCTTCTCGTTCTCCCATCGACAAAGATCCCATTGTCGTTCTTCTCGCTGACACAAACAATGGCTCCTTCCTGAAAAGACAGCTTGTCTTCCTTGTCTTCCGTAGAAGCATACATTGCCACCACCATCTCCAGATAAGACCTTGGAGGCCACGGTGGGTCCTCTTCAGCATGAGGGTCACATTTCTCAAGAAACGTTAGCCAGGGTTATTTTATTATCTTTTAACTCACATAGAATGGAACACCCAGAGACCGTATGTGGAGTTCACAGCAAGTCTCTAAGACAACAACAGGTGGAGTAGACAGAGCCAGAGGCCAAGTTTAAATCTAGACTTCCTGGTGACCTTGGCCCGGTGGCTTCACCTCCTTGGGCCTCAGCTGCTTCATTTATAACACGGGGCCGGTAAACACCCTCTCTGGTTCTTGTATGGACTCAATGACAGTGTTAAGCGCAGCCTCGTTTCCAAGGGGTGCTTGCGAATGCACGCTGCCCTCGCCTTCCCTGGATACTTACTGGGCAGGGGCCTGAATTTGATGAGATTCACTAGAAAGCAAAGCAGAGCCCTGGCTGGTGTGGCTCAGTGGATTGAGTGCGGGCTGCAAACCAAAGGGTCGCTGGTTCGATTCCCAGTCAGGGCACATGCCTGGGTTGCGGGACAGGCCAGGTCCCCAGTGGGGGGAGGCGTGTGAGAGGCAACCACACATTGATGTTTCTCTCCTTCCCTCCCTTCCCCTCTGTCTAAAAATAAAGAAATATAATCTTAAAAAAAGTATGAGTGAGGAAAGTCCTAGAATTTATCCTATTAAAAAAAAAAGAAAGAAAGCAAAACAGAAAGCTCAAGACCAGCAAGCAGTGCTTCAGCCCAGCACTCTGTCCTACCCCAATCAAAACCGGACAAGCAGAGGGAAAACTGGGTCCCCAGGGTGGGCTTCTGCCCAGCTTCCCCCAGCAGAGCCCGGCCTGTGTCCCCCACACCTGTGGGCCCTGGGGTTCACTGTGGGTCAGAA
Organism: Phyllostomus discolor; assembly: GCF_004126475.2. Taxonomy (NCBI): domain Eukaryota; kingdom Metazoa; phylum Chordata; class Mammalia; order Chiroptera; family Phyllostomidae; genus Phyllostomus; species Phyllostomus discolor. Next base: position 105,875,880 of record NC_040910.2, on the reverse strand, counting down.
GACAGCATTCCTGTGTCAAGGCTACAAGGCCCTGGTGGGGTGGGGAGGGGTGGGGCCATGCCTTGACCCTGTGAGAAACCCAGGTCATGGCCACCCCCTGTTTGTACTGCTGGGGCTTTGCAGGATCTCCGGTATTGTCCTCGGAGAGGCGTTGGCCAGAACCTGCTCAGCAGCCCCGGGAGAACCGGCACTCTAGGCAGGCAGGTTCCATTAATCACCTGCTTGTCAGTGTTGATCCTTCGCTGAGCGAGCCAGAGCCCCTGCTTCGGGCTGAATCCAAACCTTTTCAGAGGGAGAGCTGAGCCATCAGTTTGGGGCAGGAGGGCCGGGCCAGGTCAGGGGTCAGCGTGAAGCCCTGGGCTCACAGCGGTCTTGGAGCACCCCCAGCACTTGCTGGCTCTCTCCCGGGTGCTGACACCCGCTGGGCAGGAGGCAGGCCAGTTTCCCTGCCTGCAGAAAACAAAGGGTGAGAAAGCCCTGACTCAGAGCCCTCTTCTCTGGTCTCGCTTGCTGAATCAGCCGAGGGTTTGCAGGATAACCTCTGACCTGTGTCACCCAGCCTCTGGTCGGGTCCCATCCCGACCCTCTGGCTGGTATGGCCCGGAAGGCTGCTCCCAAGAGCTCATTCACAGTAGTCTTGGCCCCCTTGGGGAGCTGGGCTGGGATCTCTAGTCCAGGGTGCTCCACTCTAGGACCTGGAACCTTCTTCTTCTAGTCCGGGCTCTGAGGGGGCACCTCAAGGCCCTTCTCTTCCAGGCTGAGTGGCGAGGGCCCTCTGGCAGGGCCCCACTGAGCAGCAGCTGGGTTTCGGCCACTTCTCGAGAGGGACCCTGGCCCCAGGCCCCGAGTCACATCCCCCAGTGTGGCCCCTTGCCGAAACGCTCACAAGCTGAGACAGATGTCACATGGTTGGGGGGCCAGTGGCGGCCCTGCTGAGGTGCTGTGCGCCCTCTTTCCAGGCTTGGCTGTGCAGCCAGGGCAGCTGGTGTAAGGGGCTCACGGGACCCAGGGTCGGGCTGCCCCAGGCTTCTCAGCCTCGACACTGTTGACCTTCTGGGTGAGAGAATTCTTTGTTGTGGGGGCACAAAGTAGGGTGTTTAATGGCACCCCTTGCCGCTGTCCTTCAGGTGACAGGAGCGTCCTCCCATTGGGACCATGGAATGTTTCTGGACATTGTCAAGTATCCCCCGGGGAGCAAAATAGCCCCAGGGCTGAGAACCTCGGACTTGATCCACGGTGACAGAAGTTGGAATGTGGTTGCCATGGGGGTGTGGGCTGTGGGCGATGGATTGGGGAAAGCACAGGAGCTTTAGGAAGGAGGCTGGAAGTGTTCCAGCCAATGCATGCTTGCACAGGTGGACACATGCTCGCACAGGCAAACACATGTTTACACAAGTGGACACATGCTTGCATAGCTGGACACATGCTTATACAGGTGGGCACAGGTGGACACATGCTTGCACAGGAGGACACACAGTTACACAGGCAGACACAGGTGTACACATGCTTGTACAGGTGCACATGTTTGCATAGGCAGACACACACTTGCACAGGCAGACACATGCTTGCACAGGCGGACATGTACTCACACAGGCAGACATGTGCTCACACAGGCTATGTGTTTGCACAGGCAGATGCACGCTTGCACAGGCAGATGCATGCTTGCACAGGCAGATGCACGCTTGCACAGGCAGATGCACGCTTGCACAGGCAGATGCACACTTGCACAGGCAGATGCACGCTTGCATAGGTGGACATGTGCTTATGCAGAAGTGAATATGCATTAAACTAGACATGATCTGCACATTTGATTATATGAAAACTATACCTAAGAAATGAGCCTTAGTGTTAGGCAGAACCAGACCTGGGGTTCAGTCCTGACTCTGCCCTTCGGGCTCAGTGTCTCCGTGTATAAACTGGGGAGAACAGCAGGCCCACTGGCCGGGCTGCTGCAAAGATTAAACTATACAGTCACCACTATGAAGCTCTTGGCCCAGTGCCTGCATGTGGTGAGGGATCTGAGAGTATGATCTCTTATACGGCACAGGGTCACTTCCTCTTCCTGTGCCTCAGTTTCCCCAGCTGTGTTAGATGGTCCCTAAGGTTCCTTGACACCGTGACTTTATCCAATGGCCTTGGAGCCACTTTCCTCTTAGTCTAAACACTTTCAAGGTAGTTGATTCTACAGTGGATGCTAAAGTTTGTCAGAGTTGCTGGGAGCACTGGGGCAGAGGCAGTGCTGGGGCGGATGCAGAACATTCTGTTCAGGAGTTTTAGAGATAGAAGAGGGAGGCCAAGGGCTGGGTGGTCTCGCAGAGGGCCGGACCACTTTGCAGCCACCTCTCCCTTCCGAAGCGGTGCCTGCGAAGCCTCGCGCCTGGGTGCCCATTCCGATATCGGGCGGGGCTGAGAGCCTCTGGGAGCGAGTTCCTGCGGTGGAGAGGTGAGACAGAATTCAGCTGTCAAAGGGTAGTCTCAAGCAGAACACCGTTTCCTCTGAATCATCCCTTTTGTTAAGGATTAAAAAAAAAAAAGCCAGTTCTTCCCCCACCCCCAAAAGGCACAACCCACCTTGGAGAGCAGAAGCAACTGGGCTTGTGGGAAACAAAGAGGCGCAGCTGGCACCGGCCAGAGGGTGGGGAGGGAGGGGAGCGGATGGGACGACTGTCCAACCCCCGTGGAGGGTGTATAAAAAGCACCCACTGGGGACGAGCCGCAGTCCTCAGCCCAGGCCAAGCCAAGCTCCTGCCTGCACCTGCTCTCCATTCGCTCTCATCATGAGCAGCCGCCTGCAATGCTCCTCTGTCAGCTATGGAGGTGGTTTCGGGGGTGGCTCTTGCCAGCTGGGAGGAGGCCGTAGCGCTTCTGCCTGTTCCAGCCGATTTGTCTCTGGGGGATCAGCCGGGGGCTACGGGGGCGGCATGAGCTGCGGCTTCGGTGGAGGGGCTGGTGGTGGTTTCGCTGGAGGCTTTGGAGGTGGCTTCGGTGGGGGTTTTGGCGGTGGCTTTGGTGACTTCAGTTGTGGCGATGGTGGCCTCCTCTCTGGCAATGAGAAGATCACCATGCAGAACCTCAATGACCGCCTGGCCTCCTACCTGGAGAAGGTGCGCGCCCTGGAGGAGGCCAACACCGACCTGGAGGTCAAGATCCGTGACTGGCACCAGAAGCAGACCCCCACCAGCCCGGAGCGCGACTACAGCCAATACTATAAGACCATCCAGGAGCTCCGGGACAAGGTGAGCCCTTGAATGTCAAGGAGAATTGACATTCTGTGTAGGGCAGAGCTGGGAAGACCAGGAAACGTAGTCGTACCCCAGGGGACCAGCAGATGCAGTATGGATGGAATTCTTTCATTCTTTGTTTTATTGTTGTTAGTATTCATGCCAACACTTTTATTGCATATACTCAAATGGATGGGTATATGTGTTGGATTTCTCCTCTGCGCAGCTGGCAGACCAGTTCTGGTGCAGTGATGAGCTGTGTGTAGCCAGGTTGGCTTCCTCCAGACCCAAAGGAGAGGGCTGTCAAGACAGTGGCCTAGAGAGGTTGCTAGGCTGAGACTGTGGAGACCCGACCATCCAAGGATGTTCTTGGAGGGGTCGTCTCCCTGCAGTGCAGCTCCTGGTCTTCCCTGTCGTGACCGGAATGCAGGACACGAATGCTAGAATAAACTGCAGGGACCCGGCTGGCCCCTCACTTTACAGAAAAGGAACCGAGGCCCAGCTCACATGGTCTGAAAGTGTGATGACAGCCAGTCCTGCCCGTGCTTTCTCAGTCCTCGTCCCCAAGCTCCTGGGGCCTCCAGCGGCCACCTTCTGTGTTTTGCAGATCCTGGCGGCCACCATCGAGAACAACCGGGTCATCCTGGAGATCGATAATTCTAGGCTGGCTGCGGATGACTTCAGGCTCAAGTGAGTTTGCTTTTTCTCATTCTCTTCCCCTAGCAGTCTCTTATCCTAGACAAACGCTCATCTGCACAATGAAATGAGAGCTTCCCAGGAGTGAGTAGAGTTCTGGAGAAGAGTCCACTGCAGAGGCAGGGGGGTGGTGGTGTCTAATATCACCTGTGTTGCTTTTTCAATTAAAAAAAATTCCTTCAGGTACGAGAACGAGCTGGCCCTGCGCCAGAGTGTGGAGGCCGACATCAACGGCCTGCGCAGGGTGCTGGATGAGCTGACCCTGGGCAAGACTGACCTGGAGATGCAGATCGAGAGCCTGACTGAGGAGCTGGCCTACATGAAGAAGAACCACGAGGAGGTGAGAGAGGCCACGGGGACCCCAGGGCTGTGGCCAGATGCAGCCCTCCACTGCGGGACCTGGGAGGGCTTTCCAGAACACTCCAGTAGCATCCAGAGCCAGGAGAGATGAGGAGCTTCATACCTCTTCCTTTCCCTTCCACACAGGAGATGAAGGAGCTCAACAGCCAGGTGGTAGGACAGGTCAACGTGGAGATGGACGCCACCCCGGGCATCGACCTGACCCGCGTGCTGGCGGAGATGAGGGAGCAGTACGAGGCCATGGCTGAGAAGAACCGCCGCGATGCCGAGGAGTGGTTCAACCACCAGGTGCCCGGCGCTCTCACCCCGTGGAGCCAGGGGCTGCCTAGGCTCCCACCTGAGCTTCTGCATCACCTTCTTCCCGCTTGAATTTCAGAGCGCGGAGCTGAACAAGGAGGTGTCGTCCAACACGGCCATGATTCAGACCAGCAAGACGGAGATCACAGAGCTCAGGCGCACACTCCAGGGCCTGGAGATCGAGCTGCAGTCCCAGCTCAGCATGGTACACCTGCTGTCCCCCCGGTCAGCGGCCGGCCCCCGCCAGGTCTCCCCTGGGTCTGGCTCCCCTTGTGACTTGTCTATTGCCTCACCAGAAAGCCGGGCTGGAGAGCTCAGTGGCAGACACGGAGTGCCGCTACGCCATGCAGCTGGCGCAGATCCAGGACCTGATCGGCGGTATGGAAGCCCAGCTGAGCGACATGCGGGCCGACACCGAGCGGCAGAACCTGGAGTACCAGCAGCTCATGGACATCAAGACGCGGCTGGAGCAGGAGATCGCCACCTACCGCAGCCTGCTCGAGGGCCAGGATGCCAAGTAGGTCCTCACCAGCCTCTCTCGTGGGCAAGCGAATGCAGGCCCCTCGGATGGCAGAGCAGGCGGTGTCTCAGGGACCAGGCCCTGGAGTCCTGGAGAGAGGGGGACCTGACTGAGCTTGAACAGCCTGGGTGAAGATCCGGGGTCAGGGCTCCCCTGTTCTCTTGAGTCGGACTGTGGGGGTGTTTCCTCGGCAGGCTGCAGTGTCAGTCCCTTGGGACAGTCTCACTCAGGCCCCTGAGCTGGACTGGCAGACATAGGGGCCATGGAGAGAACATCTCATTCTGGAGAAATACTCACATGCGCTTGGCCAACAGAGCTAGTGAAGTGGCGATTTAACTGCGTTCGGATCACTTGTAGAGACCAGCACGTTTGTGGGCTCAGGGAGGGATGGCTACGGGACCCGAGGGCAGACAACACTTCCGGCAGGTGCCCTGCATTTGGAGCCAATCCTCTCTTCTCCTGAGGCCTCAGACAGACAGACAGACCTGGCAGGCATCTGATGCTGCGGCCTGGGGGCCGAGGGCACAGTTAGGTGAAAAAACCCAGCTCGGGGCCCCAGATGGATGGTCCAAGGTGTTCCATCCGAGGACAGGAAAGCAGCTGCCATCAGTGGTCTCCCTGCTCACGGCTGCCTCTCTCCCCTCTCTCTTCCAGGATGACTGGCTTCCCCTCCACAGGAGGTAAGGACCCACTGGTGGGAGAGGTTCCCGCTCACTGCCCCCCACGGGTGGAGGGGTGGGGAGGGAGGCAGTGCTGGACTCCCTGTGCGGGGCCAAGGGCGTTCTGGTGAAAGTGGTCATTTGCTCACCTGTTTCCCTTTCAATGTAGCTGGCCCTGCCTCAGAGTGCCACTGGGCTGTCTTGGAGGGAGCTGGCTTTGGGGGCAATCACACAGAGTCCCTATTAACCAACCTCTCACCTGACCAGTGAGGGCGTTTGGGGCCCCCCTGGGGGCCCTGAGCTGGCTTGTGGTGAGGGTCTCCAGGCTGAGCATCTCTTGCCTCCTTGTTGTCCAGCAACCATCAGAACCAGCACCACCACCAGCGCCAGCGCCAGTGGAAGCACCACCAGCCCTACTGCCACTCTCCCCTCTTCTGCTCGCCGCACCTCGGATGCCCGTCGGCCTTAAATCTGTGTGGGGTCCCCTCCCTGCGTCTTCGGTATCCAGAGGAGGAGCGGGCTGAAGGTCCCCGCGGGGGAGAGGGAGGGACCGCGGGAAGCTGGGTCACTCCACCCCCTGGCCCCGGCCCCCCATTCTCTAGGGTGGGCGCTCCTCACTCTTCTCTCTCAACTGGCTTCCTTTTCTTCCTGACCTGGCTGCTCTGATTTCTTAGCTTCTTCGCTAAAAAGAAAAGATACGTCAATAAAGTCTCCTGCCTTTTTGCAAACATACTTTTGATTCTGGCCTGTTTTCTGTGGGCGGCACGTGCCGAGACCCCGATTTGGGGCTGTGGGTGAGCAGATCACCCCGACAAGCCCAGCCCAGGGAGCTCTCGGTGGGGAAGGACGCAGACACCTGAGCACGCCACCAGCACACAGGTGCAATCATTGCCAACACGGAGGGGCGGGGCACGGGCGGCTCACGGACGGCTGGGGCGAGCCAGAGCCGTGCAGGGGCACGTGAGCTAGTTCAGTGCCTCATAGGGCGTCCAGTAATACAGGAGCAACGGCTCTAGTAGAGTCAGTTAATGGGAAGACGTGGATGAGAAGTATGGAGGGCGTTGGGGCAGGCTGCGAGGGGCCAGCGCAGGGCTGCTTTGGGGAGAAGGGGGCCCGAGACCACTGGCCCAGCCCCACCCACTGCCTCCCTGCTTCCTGCAGAGACGATGGGCACCTGGGCCTCAGTGCCCCCTCGGCCCGCCCCAGGGTCCTGCCACTCCCGACAAGCACAGGACTCAATGAGCAACCTGCCCCTCCTCCTGCTTCCCCGCTGCGGGCCTGGCCCCACCCCCTCAGCTCCTCGGTGGAAGCCCCAGCTCGGGCTCACAGCCCCCTCTCGCTCAGCTCCCTCCGAACGTGGTGACTGGCCTCCCGGACTCGGGTGCGGGCGCTCTTCTCTGTTTCCTCTCGTCCATGACTGTTTATGAATAAAAACACTAGTGCCAAGCCCTGGCTGGCGTAGCTCAGTGGATTGAGTGCGGACTGGGAACCAAAGTGTTGCAGGTTCGATTCCCAGCCAGGGTACATGCCTGGGTTGCAGGCCATAACCCCCAGCAACCGCACATTGATGTTTCTCTCTCTCTCTGTCTATCTCCCTCCCTTCCCCTCTAAAAATAAACAAATAAAATCTTTAAAAAAAAAACACTAGCGCCGTGCGTTACTGGAGGAGGCTCTGAACTAGAGGAGACAGTGACGAAAGGAGAAGAGCCACTGTGCCCACACTCGCGCTGCACAGGGCTGCTCTCACGCTTCATTTCTTGCACCTTTGTGATAATGCACGAGTTGGCACCCGCCGCACGCACCTGAAGGCTGAGGCCCAGGCTGGCGCAGGGAGCTGCCAGGCAGGAGGGGGCTGTGTCCCAACGTGCTTTCCCAGGTGGCAGCTGGCCTTCGTCAGAGTCGAGCGTTCAGCTCTGGGAACTCGGCGGCGGGGTGGGGGGTGGGGGCGGTGAGACATGAGGCTTTCTCCTAAGCCCCAGTGTTTAGGGGACAAAGACATCAGCCACAGAACATTCTCATGGTGTCCCCATACCTCAGAGCTCCAGAGCGAGGCGCCTCCGCACGGCAGGTGCTGCACAAAGGTGGCTAATTGGCGTGCCGCCTGTGACTCCTGGCTGCTCTGTCACCCGGTTTCTCGCCTACAGCACAGGGTGCCTCCCTCTCCCCAGGCTCCGCCCAGATGGCCGAGCTGGTGCACCTAGGTGCTCCCGTGGGCTTGTGTGTCCTGCCTGGGTCCTGCAGGGGGCAGGCTCACTCCAGAAAGCAGGTGAGTGCCTGCAGGACCACCTTCAGGGACACAGGGAAGGGACAGGCCTATGCGCTGGGCCCCAGCCTGGCTTACTCCCAACATGGCCTCACACTGGGCAGCTGGGCGCTGGAGCAAGCAGATCACAGCTGAGGACAGAGCTGCAGCCCCAAGACCCTCCTGGGTGCCTGTTGTCTCTCTGCTTTGGGTGACAGCCTTGAGGGTCCACAGAAGACCTAGAGTAAGGGATAACTGCACCCAGGTTTTGCTGGCAAGGGGAACCTCGTTCCCTCCTGCCCACTGCCCCCTGCATGCCCACGGGAAGCCTGGCGAAGAGAAGAAAGAGCTTCCACAGGAAGGCCGTGGGCAATGGCACCGCTCCCTGTGTCAGCTGCTGGGCCTTTGTCCTTCCCTGCCTGGGTTGGTACCTCTCAGGGGCTTGCCCCCTGTTGGATGACGTTCCTGAGGCTTTTGGTGGCTGGAGTGGGGCAGGGCATGTGGACTGCTTCCCTTTGAACAGCTCCACGGGGCACCACAGAGTTGGGAGGAATCAGGCAGGTGGGTGGGGGCTGCCACTGGGGGGTGGCGATTTGGGGGAGTGAACCAAGAACTGGAATTCACGTGTCTGGCCCGGTTTTTACAGCCAGCCATAATGACTCTGCGGCTTCTTTCATCCCGGGATCTCAGGGCAGCTTGAAAGTGGAGTCCTCAGGGCCAAGAGTGGGTGATGACGACCTGCTGCAGCCCACAGCCCGGGGTGTGGACACGCCGGGAGGGCCGCCGCGCCAGCCCCTGTAAACGCAGACCACGGGACCCGATCAAACGGGGAACTTGGCTTTGTGGTTCGGTTAAGTGGCACCTGAACCAAGGGGACGCGGGAGACGGAGGCAGCAGCTTCTTTCTGCCCCTGGGCCTGGCAGTGCGTCTCCCACAAACCACATGTTCTCTAAGCACACCGGGGACAGCCGTGGCAGCCCCGGAATTCTCCATAAAAGCTGGGTGGGGGGAGCCAGGGCCCGAGTGCACCTGAGCAGGAGGCCCTGGGCTCTTCCAGACGGGAGCTGGCAGCCAGCACAGCCACTTGGGAACAGCTGCCCACAGTCGGGAAGGCAGAGCTGGGCGTGAGAAAACCACAGAGGTACGGCTGAAGACTGGGGTCTGGTGGCTCTCTAGGCCTCCCCCAGGGCAAGAGCAGTTTGGGGCAGAATCCCAAAGCCCTGGGCAATTGCCAAGACTGTAGCCTGGGGGAGAGAAAACACCTTTGTATTATAGGGGAGATGAGAGTCCCAGGGCAACTCTGGCCTGGTAAAGGGGGTGTTTTGAGGCCTTCTCTGGGCAAGGTCAAGGCTCACGGGAACTCAGGACCATGCATGGAGCAGCATGTGGGAAGCTGGGTCCCTGGGGTGCCCTGCAGACCCCAGAGCCTGGGGAGGAACCCCTATTCAGAGCCATGGTCACTCGTCACTCTCCTGAGGCCTCTGGGCAGGGGCTCTGGGCTCTGTCGACAGAGTTGGGGCCGACCTCCTTGGTCACCTGCTGTGTGTCCAGACCGTCCTGAGTTCGGTGAGGCCTGGTGACAGCAGGAGGTTGGCAGAGGTTTGGGGCACAGGCTGGGGGCACAAGAAATGGAGCAGAAAGGGGCTTGCCAAGTCCTGCCTAGGAAGATCTGAGTCACCCCACTGGAGGCAGCTGCCATCAAGGTGGAATGTCACCGAGGCGGCCAGGACGAGCGTTAGGACAGCTCAGCACTGCCTGTGCCCCACTCGCTGGCCGTGAGGGCAAAAATGGCAGCCACTGGGAATAGGGAAGACAGGACAGAAAGGGGCGATTTTCCAAGAGAGTCCAGGTATACCTGTCCCCGAGACCAGCCAGTCTTGGTGACAGGCCAGGGAGGGAGAAAGGAACAGATGTGTCTCGTTTGCCGAGGCTCTCACTGAGGACTGCCAGCTAACATGCAAGCCGCCCGGTTAAATCGGAATCGCAAACAGACAATGAATCAGTTTTTAATGTAAGTGTGTCCCAGACATTGCCCGGATTTGTATTTGCTAAATCTGGCCACCCCAGCCGTAGCAGGACCGTGAACACTCCCGAGTCTCCCTCCACTGAAGCTGAGTAAGCGAGGCCTTCCTCCAGCTCTCGGACGAGTGAACTGGGTAGCTTAAAGTGTCTTCATTGAAGTTTTCACCCCCACAATGTCTCCCTCGACGTGGCGTACCTGTTGCTGCGTGTCTGTACTAGCACCCAACGTCAGTAGGCAGCTGTTGAGGCACAAGCTGTTGATGTGGTTATTTGACACAGAGTATAGAGAAACTGTGTTTTTCTGGGCGGGGCCGGGAATTTCAAGCACTTGCTTTGTCACTTGAACTAGTCGTTACAAGGAAAAAGCAGTGGCGCGTGTGTGAGGGAGTGAGACCAGTGTGGGTCTCCCCTTTCTGGGTGACTAGCTGGGTGGCGTCGGAAGGGGTTAAGACACGGGATCAGCATTTCTTGGATGCCTGTGAAGGGTGGGGAATTCTGCGGGACCTGTGTGCAGGGACATCCAAGGTGGGACAGGCAGCAGGAGCCACCTGGGAAGAGGAAGTATACGCCAGCAGGACACTAAGAGAGGTGGCCATGGACTTCCTGAATGACCTTAGTCCCCTTGGTGCCCAGTTGTAGGGGACCTGGCTGCTCCGTGGTCCACTGTCTGCTTCCTCCGATGCCTTTGGGGCAGTGTGGGGTGGTGGTGGCTGACACCCCCTGACCACAGCCCAGAGAAGCAGGTGAAGGGGCCCGCTGCTCAGAGAGCCCGTTTCCTCCTTGGGCTCGCCACGACAGGCTGTGCCTGGTGCCTTCCGCACTGGAGGGCCTGTTCAGAGCCAGGGAGAAGGAGATTCAGGTTTGATTTCTTGGCTCTTTGCCCATGGAGAACCTTGGCTTTAGATGGAAGCTCATTTAAGGATGGAGACTTCTTCTTACCAAAGAAGGAGCCACAAACTCAGTGGTTGACTTTGAACTTGGTGGCCTTCCACGGTGGGCTTGGGAAGAGCCAGGGCGTTTGCTGCTCCTGCAGCAGCACCTCCTTGAAGCCCGGGGTGAGTGGGCAGAGAGCGTCCTGTGGGCCCCGTGGCCCTGCAGCCAGCACCTGCACTTGAATGGGGTGGGAGAGGCGTGTGGAAGCTCGTAGAGTAAAGGCCAGAGGCCAGACAGAGTCCCGGCTGATGGTCCCTTCAGCCCTGGACATAGCCCCGGCCACCACTTCTTTCAGCAGCTGCCTTTCCTTGTGCAGCTGGGCTGGGCCTCTGAGTCAGCACCGCACGAAACCGGGGTGAGTGGTTCGTGTGCTGGAAACAGCATTGGGGGCTCAGGCTGTGTGGGCTCCAAGAACAGTGTTGCTCTCTGAAATCTGTGACATGAGTTCCTGTGTATCAAGCACATTTCAACATAGCTCCCACAGTCCTGCGAATGTGGTGCTATCATCTCCGTTCCCCTCTTGGGAGAGCCGAGGCTCAGCTGGATGCAGCAGCTTGAACTGAGGTCTCACTGAATCCAGGCCCAGGGCCCCTGCCGCCCGGCTCCTCATTCTCTGAGCCCCTTCTTCCGCAAAGCTGAGTCCTGGCTCAGGCAGCCAGAGATGTTATTTTTTAAAAAAGATTTTATTTATTTTTAGAGAGGGAAGGGAGGGGGAAAGAGAGAGAGAGAGAGAAACATCAATGTGTGGTTGCTGGGGGCCATGGCCTGCAACCCAGGCATGTGCCCTGACTGGGAATCGAACCTGCGATGCTTTGGTTCACCGGCCAGCACTCAGTCCACCTGGGTGCACGGGGATGCCTGCTCCAGGTGCTGATGACACCGAGCTTCTGAATGGGGTCTTCTGGGAGCAGCCTTGGGAGGTGGTCAACGTTGCCCCTGCCTACGGAGGACAGCCAGGGGGAGGCCCAGGCCAGTCTGCGCAGAAAGGAAAACCCCACTGTGTCCTGGAAAGGGACGTATTTCCTCTTTCTTCTGTGGCTCAGTGACAGAGAAGGGATGGCGACTGGGAGATGGTGAACGAGGCACAGACACACCTGGGTGACTTCCGGCTCTCTCCACAGGAAACTCGGGGCCCCAGATCCTATAGCGTCCAAGATGCGATGGCCGTAAGTGCGCCCTGTCCAGGCCCTTCGTGTTCAGACAGGACCCTGGGCCTCAGCATGGAGGTGGGTCACACGGAGACTTTGGGGCTGAGCTCGGACTGGAGTCCTGTTCCCTGACCCTTAGCCCAGTGTGGTTTTGATTAATGTTGGAAGCAATGGTCTCAGAAGAGGACCCTATTTTGACACAAAATCTGTTGAATGGGCAGCCAAACACGGAGCAGGTGGATTTTCTCCGGGGCTGGGTCACCATGAGGGGCGGGGCAGGCCGCCACCTGGTGCTGCCCTGGGGGGTGAGCGCTGGCTGTCTCCGCGGATACGGGTAGGGCCTCTGCTCCGCTCAGGCCCCCCTCACCCCACGATGGTCCACGCATCTGCGTGGAAAAGAACAGAGCAATTCTGTTCTCGTGGTCTGTCACCAGCCCATGAGGCCCCTGCCACACTCGCCTCCAACAAGTGGCCTTGGAGTCTGTGACGTTGAGAGCGGCAGGGGACCGAGAGCGACGGAAAGACCTGCTCTGTCCAGCTCGTCGCCTGCCCCGGGGCGGGGTGCGTGCCTCTCCTCGTCCCCGGGGAACACCTGCATGGACGCCCGCCCACGGGGGCCCTCCTGAGCAGAGTCTGAGACGGGAAAACAGCCAGAGCGGCTCAGGGTCTGCTTCGTGAGTCGCCCTGGGAGAAACCTAGAATCAGCTTCCGACACGGGATTCGCAGTGCAAGGGTTAAACACATGAGAACGCCAGTTTCAGCCAGAGACTCCGCCCAGAGAGGAGCTGTGCTGGGCTCTATCTACGTGGCAGAGGCTGCCTGCAGGGTAAGCCCGCTGTGTCACAAATGAGGTAAACCGAGGCACACTGAGCACCGAGAAGGCCCTGCAGTGACTATATGAGACTGCACTGTTGTCCTAGAAAACAAAGGGGGTGCTTAGAGGAGGCCCGGTGAGAGCCCCAGTCCCTGTCCTCACAGTCCAGTGGGTCTCTACTGAGGGCGGTGTGCCCCCCAGGGGATATTTGGCAATGCCTAGTGACGTTTCTGGTTGTCACCACTAGGGCAGGGGATCCTTACTGGCACCTGGTCGTAGAGTCAGGGGTGCTGCCAACATTTTACGATGCACAAGAAGCCCCCATAAGAGAACTATGTGGTCTGTTTGTCAATGGGGTCAAGGCTGTGAAACCCTGGGATGGCCCCGCCCAAGGCCCCAGCAGCCGAGCTGGGCAGAGGGGCCGTCAAGAAGCACTGTGGCCGGGGCAGCCGGGGCCCTGGCTCCCAGGAGGAGCTCACCAGGCCGCTCTCGGGCATCCTGTCCAGGCATCCACTGCACCGGGGGAGGTGCTGGGCACCTCCTGAGTAATTTCAGAGAGAAGCTTATAAAGCGTTTTAAGAGGTTGGTAAATTACAACTCCAGAAGCACATAAATGCCTCCATAAATTCCAGCCTTGCGAAGCAAGTCTGTGTGGGAGAGGAGGGACGGGTGGCCCACGCCTTGGGAGAGCCCGCGTGGGGAGCGTGGGGAGGCAGGGGCCCGCACTCACCTTTGCTCCTTAATTCTCAGGTTCTCCTGGCTTGCTTACCTGCCTGGTGGTGCTTTGTTTGTGCTTCTTATTCCTTTCCTACCCAAAGAGGCTTCATCGACCGTCTCTGTACGCAGTTCAGGGACTGGGGGGTGGGGCGGGCAGAGCAGGCTGTCTTGGGGTCCTGATTCTACCCTCCTAGGTTTGGAGAGCTGGGGGCCACAGAGAGGACTGCTCTCCAAAGCAGCCCCGTTTTCAGGCTCACTCCCATGATCCTTTGCTGGCCACAGCCGCAAAGGACCCATGGAGACTGTTTGCTCAGCCTAACCAACATCTCCATAGCACCCAGTGGTTTTCAAAACACTTTGACTCCTGACGTTTGATCAGTGTGAAGTAGGCGGGGCAGCTTGGCGATCTCCACGGACACGATGAAGACACGGAGGAGGCCAGACAGGTGGGGACGTGTTCCACAGGTCAGCAGCAGAGCGAGGCTTTGAACTTCGGTCTCCCGTCCCTAAATTCTGAGTGGTGGCACTTGACCTTGGTTGTGTGGGGCATGAGAATGTGGCATTTGGGGCCCGAGAGCTCCAGCTGCAGCTCCAGGCTGCTTTACTCACTGCCTGTTTACCCAAAGCGAGCCTTTATGTATTTATTTCCTAACCATTCTGAGCCTCCGTTTCCACCCTGGTAAGATGGAGACAATATTGGCCACTTTCCGGGACTGTCGTGAGGCGTAAATGAAATAACTCTACACATAATAGATGCTCCAGGAATGTTAGCTTGCTTTGCTCCTTTTTCACCATCCGTGGGGCCCGGACCCAGGGTGGCAGCTATGAGGGTGGGGGTCGGGGCTGATGGTGACAAATGGACAGATCAGGCTCCTTAAGGGAAGACTTGCCAGTAGGGCAGGAACCCCATGTCATCTGTGAGGCCACTCCCAGTTTATAGGATCTGGTGCAAAGTCTTTGAAGAGGCAATAAAATTCATATTCTGTCACGAAGAGGCAACAGTGGAGAGTCCTGACTTAGCAAACCCAATTGGACCATTTTTTTTTTTCTTTACAAGGCGGGGAATTCTAGATGGGCAGCAAAAATCGTGTTCTAATGAGATTAGCTTTCCCGGCTAGGAATTAGGCTTTCCCAAGAGTAACAGGACAACACCCCGCGAAGTGGGTATATAAGCACCCCGGAAAGGCCTGGAGAGCACAGCGCCCCAGCTCCTGGCTAAGCTGCGACCTTCCTTGCTGGCATCATGGCCACCCAGACCTGCTCCCCGATCTTCTCTTCTGGGTCCGTCAAGGGCCTCTGTGGCTCAGCGGCCGGCACTTCGCGGGTGTCCTCTGCCTGCTCCATGGGCTCCTGCCGGACTCCCAGTCTCGGGGGTGCCGCGGGGTCTGCCTCCTCCGCCAGGATGGGCTTCTCCAGCCCCGGGAGCTGCTCCTACCTGTCCTCTGGGTGCCAGCCCTCTGGCTTTGCTGGGAGTGGGGCCTGGTTCTGCGAGGGCTCCTTCAATGGCAGCGAGAAGGAGACCATGCAGTTCCTGAACGACCGCCTGGCCAACTACCTGGAGAAGGTGCGGCAGCTGGAGCGGGAGAACGCGGAGCTGGAGTGCCGCATCCGGGAGTGGTACGAGACCCAGATCCCGTACATCTGCCCGGACTACCAGTCCTACTTCAAGACCATCGAGGAGCTGCAGCAGAAGGTAACGGGGGCCTGGCCCCTGTCTAGTCAGGCAGCCCAGCCCCTGGAGGGGGCTGTCTCCCCTCAAGGAACTGCAGATGCAACTATAGCCCTGAGGAAATTCTCGTATCTTCCCCTTCGGGGTCTTGATGTCCTGGGGGCCCCAGACCTCTCTGGGCGGGTAACCTGCGGCCAGCCCTTCTGCCCCTTCCCTCGCTGTCTCAGCTACACGAAGGTCAATAACATGCATCGAGCCCCTACTGGACACAAGCGCTGCTGCGCCTGACACGCTCCTCTCCTTGGCTTACTTACTCCTCATCTCAGAGAGACGGGCATTCCTGGACCCATTTAACAGACGAGGAAGTTGGATTTTAGGGAGGCTCAGCCACTTGCCCAAGATTGCACGGCCTGCCGGTGCTGGATGCAGAACCCGACTCCAGCTCAGCCCGGTTCTCTCCAGTCACCCTAGTGCTTCCCACGGGGCCACTCTGGGAGCCTGATGTCAGGACCCATGGCGACTGACACCCCTCCTACAACTGACACTCCCTCCACACCTGGGCTCGGGGCTCAGGGTTGGAGATGCCGAAGGTGCCGGTGGCACTCACAGGCGTAGCCTCTGTGAGCTGGGCTACCCCATCCCAGCCACCCCTATGCTGCTAGGTCTTCTCTAGCTCACAGGGTACCCCTTGCTCCCCAGATCCTGATGACCAAGGCTGAGAATGCCAGGCTGATCCTGCAAATTGACAATGCCAAGCTGGCTACTGACGACTTTCGGACCAAGTGAGTAGACCTGGTTGGGGAGGTGTCTGTGCGGTTCCCTTGTTTCTGTCCCCTGCCCTTGGGAGCTGGGGAGGTGGCCATGGGGCCAGAGGAAGCTGCAGGTGGAAAATGCAGCATTGGCTCTGCATCCCTTCTGGGTCAAGGGAAAGGACCTCCATGCTGCTGACCCCAAATCAGCCACTGCAGCTGGATGGCAGGGCGGGGGGCCCTCCCTGTGCGTGGCCCCTCTGTCGCAGACTCGGCAGGATTCTGTGTGTGCAGGTACGAGACGGAGCTGGGCCTGCGGCAGCTGGTGGAGGCCGACACCAATGGCCTGCGCAGGATGCTGGACGAGCTGACCCTGTGCAGGGCCGACCTGGAGGCCCAGGTGGAGTCCCTCAAGGAGGAGCTGCTCTGCCTCAAGAAGAACCACGAGGAGGTAGGGCTGGTGCCATACAACCTCCCAGTGTTTCCCGTCCAGCAGGGAGTCTTGGGCGAGACCGTGGGACCACCACCTCCTCAGGAGCTCTAGCTGACATTGGTTTATGGCTTACTGGTGCCAGGAGCTATGTGACGCCCTTTGCACTTCATTTCACCCTCACAGCAATCCCAGCAGGGGTGTACTAATGACGAGCTTCATTCTACAGACAAGAAAACTGAGGCACAGAGAGGTTAAATCACTTGCCTGAGGTCACACAGATCCCACACTCCTGCCCACGACACTGAATCTCCATTTGAGCTGTAGTGCCTGCTAACTATTCCGTTCACCTGGCACTTGCGTCCTCCCCACCCCCCTGAGGAGGGAAGCACAGGTCCACAAGGAGACTGAGGCTCAGAGAGGTTCAGTGTCCTGTTTAATGTCACACAGCTGGCAACTGAGGGAGGCAGGTTTGCGTGCAGCTCACCTGCAGCCCCATCCAGCGCCCTTTGTGCACCTAACGCCTTCTTGTCTGCTGTCTGCAGGAAGTCGGCACACTCCGGTGCCAGCTCGGGGACCGGCTGAACGTGGAGGTGGACGCCGCGCCTCCAGTGGATCTCAACAAGGTCCTGGAGGAGATGCGGTGCCAGTACGAGGCCCTGGTGGAGAATAACCGCAGAGACGTGGAGGCCTGGTTCAACACCCAGGTGGGCTGGGGGCAGCCCAGCACGGCCAGCTCCTGGGGTGGGGTTGCCCTTGCCCGTCGCTTCCCGTGGTCTGACCGTGCTCTGGGCACTCTCCTGTTTCTCAGACCCAGGAGCTGAGCCAGCAGGTGGTATCCAGCTCCGAGCAGCTGCAGTGCTGCCAGACGGAGATCATCGAGCTGAGACGTAACGTCAACGCCCTGGAGATCGAGCTGCAGGCCCAGCACAGCATGGTGAGTGGCCACTGCCAGAGGGGCCGGCCACCGCCTGTGGCAGGCAGGCTCCCTGACCCTCCAGCCTCAGCACTTGGACCCCCACGGGGTGCGATCATGGGGATGTGCAGTATCCCAGGGCTGCGGGCTTCTGGGCGGGGTGCCCTCCCACGGGCAGCTCACCCTCTTTCCCGCGGCAGCGGAACTCCCTGGAGTCCACCCTGGCGGAGACCGAGGCCCGCTACGGCTCCCAGCTGGCCCAGATGCAGTGCCTGATCAGCAACGTGGAGAACCAGCTGGCGGAGATCCGCTGCGACCTGGAGCGGCAGAACCAGGAGTACCAGGTCCTCCTGGACGTCAAGGCCCGGCTGGAATCGGAGATCGCCACCTACCGCCGCCTGCTGGAGAGTGAGGACGGCAAGTGAGTGGCCGCGGCCCTGGGGAGCCAGGCTCCGGGAAAGGGCTCGTCACTCAGTGCCGTGCTGTGCTGGCGGTGTCAGCCCCGAAGTGGCTGTTACACAGGTGCAGGGGGACTGATCCACAGCCTCTCGAGACAGATTCCTTCCAGCCCTGGACTTCGGTCATTCACAGGGGGACAGGCCAGTCCAAACACCGTTTTAGCTGGGAGTCCCTAGTCCTCATCCCTGTAGCCCCTGGGGACGTGACAGGTGCAGTCTGAGGCCCTTGTCGTCACCCCCACCTGTCTCACATTCGGTCCCCTCAACCGTTTAACACGATGTCAGCGCGATGCCCTGGTGCCGCACGCACACAACCTGAAACGATCTCCTCTCCTCAGGCTTCCTGCCCACCCCTGCGCCACGGAATGCAAGCCCGCCGCTAGGGTTCCTTACACCTCGGGCATGACCTGCGGCCCGGCTCCCCAGGTCAGCAGCACCCAGATGCGCAGCGCCAAGGACGAGATCAGAGACGGGAAAGGCATGTCCTCCAGGGAGCACATGAAGTCCTGCCAGCTGTAGCCGGCCGCCCAGCCCGCCAGGGCGCGTGCACCTGGGCCCACAGGAAGGAGGACGCCCCTGTGGCCCCCAGCTCCCAACGACCCCGCTTCCCTAGAGGGGCTCCCCGCTGAGCAGGTTTTTCTACCAGAATACTTCTTACATTGTGTTTCTGAGCTTCACTGCTTTTATGCATGCAAAAGTAGCTTCCCCTGGAGAGTCACCCAATAAAGTGTTCTTCTGGCATAGCAAACGCGAGTCCGTCTGTTCTCACGTGGTCGGCGAGTGGGGGCGTTGGGGCAGCGGCTGCACTGAAGCCGTGGGTTTTGGTTCCGGCTCTGCCTTCTCGGGCTCCGGGGGATACGGAATGACGGGGTGACCAAACATATTTAGTAACGGGGGCACCTCAGGCCCTGCTCCACCAGATCAGACAGTGAGCCAGCCCCAGTGGGTGCCGGTCATAACCCACTGGCTTGGGGGCCGTGCCTGTGGACACCCACCTGGGGTGACCCCAGAAGAGGCAAGGGCTCCCAGGCCAGTCCTCCTCAGGGGCCCTGCCTGGATCTGGTGCTTCTGTCTCCCTGCCCTTCAGCTTCTCCCTCGTCCAGCTCTCTACCCCGCTCGCCCACCCTCACACCTGACCCTGGGGACAGTCCCGAAGAGGGGGTTCCAGGACCAGCGGGGCAAACCCCAGGCTGCCAGCCTGGGCCAACCACCTCAGGGAGGGGCGTCAGGGTGACCTGGGCCGAGGGATGAAGGTGGGAGGTGAAGCCATGTCCCCAACACTGGGAGCAAAGCGGAAGTGAAAGGGGTGGTGGGGACAGTGAAGTGGGGGAGGGGTCAGACGCGGAAGCTCACGAGGGGGCAGAGTTCAGAGTGCCCCGGATTCTAGGGGGGAAGCCGTGCCCCCCTGGGTATTGAGCCCAATTGTGCCAGGCCCTGCCCCCCTCTGGTCAGAGGGGCGTGGCCTGTGAGGAGTCCGAGTCCCTCATGCTTCTTGGCCTCCCACCTCCCTCATCAGTGGGGAACACAGGCCCAGGGAGGGCAGCAACTCCCCCGGGCCACACAGCGGTGAGGGCGGCAGGCCCTGGCTGAGCTACGCGGACTCCAACTCCGCTGGTCTTCCCAGCACGCAGGTTCCCAGCCCTCTCTGCGTGTCTGGCTCCGAGTCTGCGTCTGTCTCTTCTTTTTCTGCCTCTGGCGTCTTACGCGAGCCCTAGACCTCTGTGGGCAGGAGGCGGCCGTGACTGATGGCACCGGGAAGGTGGTGCTCAACCAGAGGCGCCGCAGGAACCTCTCGGATCTCAGGGGGAGGTGTGCACGGGCAGACGGGAGCACCCTGCGCTGAGCCTGGCCCTGCGCTCAGCAGCGGGCGCCCAGGCCTGTCACGTGCCCTCTCTGGTGTCAGCTGGCTCACCTGGGAAGTGGGGCTGCAGGAGGCTCAAGGGCACACAGCACCCAGGAAGTAGCCACGAGCATGTGTTAAATGAAGAGCTCCTTGGTGGCATGTGGAGAGTGGGACCCCCACCCCATGGGCCCGAGTTCTGTGCTTGGGTACCCAGGAGGGTGAGGGTGGGGCCTGTGCTGTCAGCCAGCATCACCTTTGGAGGTGGGTGCTGAAGCTGAAGGCCCGAGCCTCAGAGAGCCTGCTTGGCCTGGGGGCAGGAGGGGCCTTCCACCGGGTCTCACTCTCCTGCTGCCCTGCTCCTGCTCTGGGGCCTGCGGTCTGCAGTTCCTGGCTCGTGCCTGAGGCTCAGGCAGCTGGGCACGCAGAGTTGGTTGCCCCCATCTGGTTTGCTGGTACGTGGGAGCAGCCGGGGACCAGGGAATGGGCTGAGCCTTCTGTTGCGGCTGCAGCTCGAGCTGCCTGGGTACTGAGTCCGAGCAGGCGGATGGACCACATGGGGTTGTGACCTGATAGATGATCACACTGTCACCTCCTTGTACTGTGCAGGCTGTCTCTGCGTTCACTCTGCAGTTTACAGAGTGTGCACTCATGCACGCTCACAGGCGCCATATCTATGGAGCTTTGTCCAGCCTTCCATTACATTGTTTAGAGCACCTGTGTTGGTTAAGGAACCCCCCCCCCCCACACACACCTCTTCCTACTGTCAACCTCACACACACCCTCGACGGAGTTCCAGTTTAAATCACCAACCAGTGTGTGCTCCAGAACTGAACACGCGTGTGGACCAGCCATTAACATAGCGAGTGAGCAGCAGACTTCTATCAGCAGATGTGCACTGGATGCTCCATGTGTGGAAAACCCAGTGCTGAGGCAGGGGCTCCCTAGGGAGAGGCAGGCGAGGAGAAGCAGCTTGGCCAGATAGCAGAGAAGAGGCGCAGTTCCCATGGGGCCGGTGGTCCAGGTTTTCGGACCTCCCCACACATGACCCCATGGCACCAGGCTGGCAGGTGTGGGTGAGGGCAGGCTGCCAGGCCCTCGGGAGGGGCAGAGAGCATTGAGAGCTGGGACAGCCAGGGAAGGCTTAGGGGACAGTTAGAATCGACGGGCACCTTGATGGGCGGGCAGAAGCAGGAGGAAGGAGGGCAGAGGGTACTGAGAACATGGCCAGGTGTATCTGTGGGGTGTTCTGGGGACAGCACAGACCCCACCTGAGCAGAGTGCAAAGTCTTACCGGGAAAGTTCTCAGAATACTTGCCACTAATGTTAGTTCTTGCTGATGAGGAATTCTAGGTAATTATTTTGTTCTATTAGAAAGCATACTAAGAAAGGATGGAAATAGACCAGAACAATTTACAGGATAATTCATAGCTTTAAAAATATGACTTACATGTCTTATAAAATAATCTAAAAAACTCATCAAAAACTTGTAGCCGCGCCTTTCAGGCTGAGGTCTCCCTTCGGGCAGAATGGCTTTGGGCCGAGGGAACGAAAGGGGCTGATTAGGGCGAGCAGGTGCCGCGTGCCCACACGGAGACGCCTCATCTCCTCTTATCGCCGAGTCTCACTTTCCTCCTCTACGAGAGGGAGGGTGATAAGACTGACCTGGGAGGCATCTTTGTCTCTCCGTTCTCTACCCACATTGTCTTTCCTTCCGTCATCGTTCCCTCCCTTTCGGTCCTCCCTTCCTCTCGAAATCCTTTCTTTGCTTCCTTAGTACAATTCACGATGAGCAAATCATTCATTCATTCACTCATTCATTCATTCATTCATGCTGAGACACCTAGAAGCCCAGTACTGTGCTTGACACCGCAGAGGTTTCGAAAGCAGTACCAGGTCGGTCCTCGCCCCCAGGAACTCGCAGTCTTTCTGGGAGGACAGGGCTGAAACACGAGACAACCTGAGGGTGCCAGTGACTGGAGGGCCAACAGCTCAGCCACCAGTCTGTGCTGCGGGTGTCTGCAGCTGGCAGGGCACAACAGGGCTGAGCAGGGGGCAGGCTCCCGGAACATCCCAGGCCTGTTTATTCCCCTATTACACGGGGGCATGGGCAATGCCCTTCTCATGAGACGGTGGAAGGAGCGGGTGAGAGAATGCCTGGAGAGAGCTCAGCGTGGAGACTGGCAGGTGCTAAGGTGCTCGACCACAGATGGCTGGCGCCATCAGCCTTGTTATTGCCAGGGCTGTGTGGGGAGAGGAATCCCTCCCAGGGAGCACAGGTGCGGGGCCCTGCCTGGGAACCCGCGAGAACCCTGGGGCTGTATAAACAGACGGTGGCTTCCCGGCCTCCACGGCTCTAGATTCTCTGGGCTCTAGGGCGGCTGCAGGCGGCTGCGGGGCTTGGGTGGAGCCCTGGGCTCGCCTGGGCGGGAAGCACAGACACCCAGGGAGGGGCAGCCAGGTTCCCAGCTCAGCTGCCTCCTTGCGCCGGGCATGGGTTTCCAGGGAGGAAAGGCCGAGGCAGCCAACGGGGGGCAGAGATGCCGGTCACACCAGCCCCCCAGGCGTGGGAAGGGCACGGTGACTCACAGAAGCTCTGTATCTGAGGGCCCCCGACACATGCACCTGGCCTGTGGGGTGGCGGCCTGTGTGTTCAGAGACTCTTTGCACTCCCTAGTGACAGCTGTTTCATATCACCAGTGTGACTACAACAAGACTCCACCGGTGTGGGGACGAGCAGTCACAGCAGCCACCCTCACCGAGCTTGTACCACGGAATGGCTTGGGGCCATTCCAGGGGCTCCATGCTCACGCAACCCTCAGAGCAGCCCTAGGGAGCAGGCACTGTTATCCTCTTCCCAGTTACGGAGGCGGAGAAGGGAGAGGAGGATGAGGAGGAAGGAAAGGAGGAGAAGGAGGAGGGAGAGGAGGAGGAGAGAGAGAAGTTTAGCCACACAGCCCCTACGTGGTGGGGCTGGGATTCAAACCCACAGAGGTCGCAGGTAACCACGATGCTGTGCTCCCTCTCCTGGGACGCCAGGGGCTGCTGGCCATCCCCTTGGGGAGTCTTCCCCATCCCGTCCTTTCCTTTCTCCACGGAGCCCTACCCCCTCTGCAGCCCAGGACGGGAGTGGGCAGCGGCGGTGGAGGCTGGCAGTGTAGTGGACAGGGCCAAGCTAGACTCGGGTTGGCATCTTGGTTCTGCCTGTCCCTGGGTGGTGGTCTTGGCTGCCTCAGCTTTGAGATGGGGAAAACAAGCGCGGGCTCCCAGGGCAACGTGAGGATTAAATGTGAGACTGTCACGGGAAAGCGCTGAGCGCCCGCCTGGAAGGCCGCTGGCCTGCAGCTCACAGTCCTCCTCCTGACGGAGCAGATAATAATAGTACGTGTCCCTGGAAGAGTAAGCGGGACCCCAGCCCACAGGGCCGAACAGAAGGCAGAGCCCGCTGGCCTACCTGGTGAGACCCCCTCCGCAGCCACGCCTGCCCCTGGCTCAGCGCTCAGCCCCTCTTCCAGGCCCCACTTGCTCGGTGGGTTGGGTTTTCTGGGACCATATCCCGCCCTTGTCAAGCTTTCTCGGCACGAGTCCCGGTAACTCCTGTGGCAGAGCTAAAACCCTGAAGGCCAGGCTCTCTGCGCCTTCTGAGGAGGCCGGGGAGCCAAGAACACTCCCCCTGGCCCCCGACAGCTAGAAGGAAAGGCGTCTCCACCTCTCAGCCAGGGCCTGGGAAGACAGGCCTTCCTATCCGTGGAGGCGCCCGAGGGCCGGTCCCCAGGGAGCCGAGCTCCCGTCACTTTGGCTGGAGCTGAGGCTGCATGACCGGAGCTCGGACCTCCTGACCAGGGAGGCGGTGGATGTGGCCATGGAGGCTGAGCTGGGCCCAGGGCGACCACAGGGACCATCTGCCCCCCCCCCCCCCCCCCCGGGCCTGAGGGGTTTCCAGGGACATGAAGCTTTCGGCACTGAATCCAGAACAATCCTGGGGAAACCGTAATAGTTGGTTACCACAGCCCAAAAGGGCTCTGGGCCTCTGTGTCTCCTTGGGCTGGAGGGCCCGCTTTCCCTGCAACAACCAGACCTATTCTTCCAACCCAGAGGCCTCCCCTGCTCCCCGGGGCCCATAAAAGAAGACAATGCTGGAGAAAGTCAAGGCCGTGGCGGGACGCCCACGCCGCCTCTTCAGAGGAGGCTGAGGGCTGGGCCCTGATCACAGGCCGCTTTGAAGGGCTGGCGGAGACTCGGTTTTCCCAGCAACACGGGGCGGCGGAGACGTGTCCGCATAGCCGCCAGTCCAACGGGGCTCCTTTTTTACGAGGCCGGGAAGTGTCCACGGGAAGCTAAATAACAGGTTAACGAGGAGGTATCATAGAAAGTGGTATTAACTTTACGAGGAGAAAGCGCTTTGTCTGGCGAAGGCCGACGCCCACTGGGGCAGGGATATAAACCCGTGTGAGGAGCCGCGCCTCTGCATCGGGTGGGGGGTAGCCGGCCTTGAAGGTCTGTCCCTTGTGTCCTGGCTGCTCAGGTCATGGCTTCCAAATGCCTCAAGGCCAGCTTTTCTTCAGGGTCTCTCAAGGGCCCGGGAGGGGGCTATGGGGGCTCCGCACGTGTGTCCACTGTGTACTCCGGCAGCTCTTGCAGGCTCCCGGGCCTCCCCCGGGGGGCCCGGAGCTTTTCCACGTGCTCCGCGGGGCTGGGCAGGAGCAGCCGCAGGGCCGCCAGCTGCCTCCCCGCTCTCTGGCTCCCATCCGGAGGCTTTGCCGCCAGCTACAGTGTCAGTGGGGGCTGGTTTGGGGAGGGCCTCCTCACCGGCAGTGAGAAGGAGACCATGCAGTTCCTAAACGACCGCCTGGCCAGCTACCTGGAGAAGGTGCGGCAGCTGGAGCAGGAGAACGCCAGCCTGGAGAGCCGTATCCGCGAGTGGTGTGAGCAGCAGGAGCCCTACCTGTGCCCTGACTACCAGTCCTACTTCCGGACCATCGAGGAGCTGCAGAAGAAGGTGAGGGGATTTGAGTGGCGTCGGCTGCTCAGCCCACCTGCACTGGGCTGGAAGCCAGGATGCCTGTGGCGGTGGCCCTGCTCCCAGGGGGCACTGAGGGGTCACAGGGCATGTTTACCCTGTGGCCTTGTTTGCTGCTCCTCCCAGTAATCTTATGAGGGAGGCATCGCCAGCCCATTTAACGGATGAGAACACTGAGGCACAGGCTGGTTCAGTGACTTGTTTAAAGTGGTCCAGCTGGCAGAGTGCGGAGCCAGAACACGAACATAGGCTCTGTGAACTAATTGATTGTGTCACCTTTGGTACCGTAGCCCGACTCTTCTCCGCCCACTCCCTCCTCTTCCTTCAAGGTAAGGGGATTGACTTTGATGAGTTTGGTGCAGGTCAGGTTTCCTATACTTAGTCCAGGAAAGGAAAAGCCTGTCTGAAGTTTCCTTCTTGCCCAGCCCCCACCCCCTAAAGGTCTCAGCTGCCTGCTGAGAAGGGCCGTTTATGACCAAGGAATCGCAAAGCACGCCCTTGGTAATGACCTGCCCAGACACCCCAGTGGCCGGGGCAGAAGGAAGACAAGAGGAAGCCACCGCGCCGGGTCTTTCCCGCAGCGTCTCCGCACCCCCCTCCCCCCACTCTGTTTCAGGTTCAGGTCACAGATGCGCTGGGAGGGACCCAGGCAGCAGGCCCAGAAGTCCTCGTGGAGGCTCAGCTGCCCAGAGCCCAGGGACGGACGGGCGCTGCCCTTTGTCCAAAGGGAGCATCCAGCTCGGGGGGGCCCCCCACCCTCAGACCGTCCTTTCCTTCTCTGAAGTCACTTTCCCTCCTCCAGACTCTGTGCACCAAGGCGGAGAACGCCCGGCTGGTGGTCGAGATCGACAACGCCAAGCTGGCCGCGGACGATTTCAGGACCAAGTGAGTGTCCTGCTTGCCTCTTGGTTGGGGTCTGGCGGAGCCGGACACCGTCGGTGTCTAGACTCAGGGTTTTGGCTTCATCAAGTCCCTGAGGCATCCGGGTGGGCACACAGCACCGGGCCCGTCTGGGGTGGGATCTGACTCTGATACACAAAGGACGTGTGGCTTCAAGGGCCCTGTATGTGCCTGCCAGGTATGAGATGGAGGTATCCATGCGGCAGCTGGTGGAGTCGGACATGAACAGCCTGCGCAGGATCCTGGATGATCTGACCCTGTGCAAGTCCGACCTGGAGGCCCAGGTGGAGTCCCTGAAGGAGGAGCTGCTCTGCCTCAAGAAGAACCACGAGGAGGTGAGTGAGTGCGGGGCAGGAGGTGAGCCCAGGGAGTAGGTAGGTGTGGGGGAGGAGGGCGAATGAGGCAGCCGGCTGGGAAAGTTGGTGCTGACCCCGGTCTGTGCCCCAGGAAGTGAACACGCTGCGCTGCCAGCTTGGGGACCGGCTCAACGTCGAGGTGGACGCTGCCCCGCCCGTTGACCTCAATCGCGTCCTGGAGGAGATGAGGTGCCAGTATGAGACCTTGGTGGAGAATAACCGCCGGGATGCCGAAGATTGGTTCAACACCCAGGTGGGCACCTGGGGACGGTCCGTGCAACGGAGACATGCCGCGGGCCACGCAGGAGCCAGCTTGCAGCCCTGGGTCAGGCAACCTGTGTTTGAGTCCCAACTCCGTTTCGACCTTACCAGTCATCATGGGCAGGTTGCTGTCCTCTAAGCCACAAAGCCCTCGAGTGTAAAATGAATGGTTCGGGTGATCTGGAAGGTCCTTCTGGGCTCAGGGCCCTGAGTGGCCTCTGTCAGACCTCTGATGCTGTGTCCTCAGTCGTCCTGACCAGGGCCTGGGTGTGTACGTTTCAGACGGAGGAGCTGAACCAGCAGGTGGTGTCCAGCTCGGAGCAGCTGCAGACCTGCCAGGCGCAGATCATCGAGCTGAGACGCACGGTCAACGCCCTGGAGATCGAGCTGCAGGCCCAGCACAGCATGGTGAGTCCCGAGGCTGCTGGGGACCAGGCTTAGCTGCACACGAGACCCCCGACTTCCATGTTCTGACCACACACGCAGGCCCTAGCGGTTCCAGTTCTCGAGCACCCAAGGTTTTCTGTACAGAGAAGATGGAATGAGGGCCCAGCCCCCATTCACAAATGCCCCAGCGGTGAAAGACAGGAGGCCTGCAGCAACCGGCATGTCTGGGCAGCTGCTCCCGTATTTGTGGGAGCAGACTCTTTCTGAGTTATTCAGAGACATTATCCATAGACTTACACTCTCGAGACCAAGATGACTACGGGGGCCAGTTGGTGCCTCTCAAGCGAGAAGTCTGACTGTGGTTTATTCTCGATGAAAGTGATTCTCCGAGCTTCTGCTCTTGCATTCTGAGGCTACACGGAGACTCAGATGGATGAGGTGCATCTTCCTTGCTCCTCTTCCGATCTCCAAACTCCTTCTTCTCTATGCAATCCTTGCTTTTACAGAGAGATGCTTTGGAATCCACCCTGGCAGAGACCGAGGCCCGTTACAGCGCCCAGCTGACCCAGATGCAGTGCATGATCACCAACGTGGAGAACCAGCTGGCGGAGATCAGGAGTGACCTGGAGCGGCAGAACCAGGAGTACCAGGTGCTGCTGGACGTGCGGGCCCGGCTGGAGGGCGAGATCGCCACGTACCGGGGCCTGCTGGAGAGCGAGGACTGCAAGTGAGTGTCATGGCACCCTCCCATCTCCTGGGTGCAATCTGCAAGGTTCTGGGAGGCAGCACAGGGCCTGGGAAGAGCCCAGCATTGGGCGTCAGGAGCCTTGGGTTTTAGTTCTGGTCTTATTACAAATTCAGCACATGACCCTGGCAAGTCCTCTGTCTCCCGGGCCTCTTGTTTTCCTTTTGGTGAAACGAGGGGGGCAGGACTAAACGGTTTTTAAGGCGATCTGAGTTATTAAAAACAGCAACTGGAGAAACATACTGATCGGATCTTTTTCTTTCCCGTAGGCTCCCCTGTAACCCATGTGCTCCTGAGCCCTCGCCCTCCAAGGCGTGCCTCCCCTGTCTCCCTGCAGCCTCCTGTGGCCCCGGCGCAGCCCGTGCCACCTGCAGCCCCCGCCCCCTCTGTGCGCCCTGCCCAGGAGGCCGGTTCTGAGAGGGACTGGCCCAGAAAGTCAAGGCCATTGTCTCTAGGGCTTGGACTTGGCCACTCCTGAACCCTAACCCTAAAGCCCGACCCCTTCTCTTTGTGCAGAGCCCAGGGCCTGGCCCCGAGGGGCCTCACGGCAAACACAGGCCACACAGTTTCTCAGACCCTGTCACTTAGGCCGGCCGCACCTGACGGCTGCCGCTCCTCATCATTTCAAAGGGGGCCGGGGCCTCTGTTCTCAGGCTGCCTCTTGGGCCAAGGGTTCCTTCTGGGTGCTGTCTCAGGGGGTTCTGAAACACAGTGGAGGGCTTCGGAACAATAAAGCGCATTTGCTCTGGCTCGCAATGCCTAAGCAGCACCGTTCAGGATTGTCGGTGTGTGTCTCTGCTGGGCGAGACGGTGACCCCTGGGCAGATGAATGGGGGATGTTTGACCACGTGTGATGCTGGGGACGACGGGGTCCCTACGCTCCTTTCCGGGGTGGGTAGAGCGGCCTGCAGTGGGGCTTTTGCTAAGCTTTCCTGATGAAGACCTTTGTCCAAGGGTCCCAAATGGTGGCAGAGGTTACCAAGCCCCTCCTGCCATTCAGTATACACGGTCACCCCGGGGTCCTGCAGTATGGATACCCCTGGGGCCAGCGCAATGGGAAGCACCCTGGGGCCACATTATTAGCTCATGTCTGTGGCTCTCAAGGAGCAGCCTCGTGAAGTCCCACACCAGCGTGCTTTTAGGGGTGTGTTTACACCAACCCCACTCTTCCATGGCAGCCCTTTGCACTCAGCCTCCCCGTCCGGCGACCCCCCTGAAACCCACACTCCATCAGAAGCGGGAGACACGAGAGTGAGCCGGCCGTCA
Source organism: Phyllostomus discolor (assembly GCF_004126475.2). Lineage (NCBI taxonomy): Eukaryota > Metazoa > Chordata > Mammalia > Chiroptera > Phyllostomidae > Phyllostomus > Phyllostomus discolor. The sequence goes on along the minus strand of NC_040910.2, from coordinate 105,847,254 downwards.
TGACGTCCACTCACAACCCTGAGACACTTGTCCTGAGGAGGCTCATCACGTGCTGGTGTGCCCTCGACACCTGATAAGGCACAGGGGCTTTTGGGTACCAAGGCATCACAGCATAAAAGTGGGGGCTCCCCCACATCTTGACCCAAAGGCTCTCACTTGTGTCCAGAATGTTCCCTTCACCCCAACCCACCCTCAACAGACAATGGCAAACACCAAGTTCCGATGGGAAATGCAGAAAGATGACGGTGAGACTTTCTGAAATGGGAAGGAAGGCAGGTTGCCCCCAGATGGCCATGGGCTCTTTCTAAGATGCCAAGAACACGTGCTAAGGAGCCTTGTTGGTGCTGAGAGTCGTAACCACATCCAGAGTGGAAAACAGATTGGGGGAGGTGCTAGGGAACCCTAGGACCCCACTTCTTAGGGGTGCCCAGTGTAGTTCGCCCTGATTCAGCATTGGAATCCTTCCCTTTCCAGCCCGCTGTGAAAGGAGGCCTGGGGCTTTGGCTTCTCCCAGCCCTCTCCTTCCTGCCGCTCAGTATCACCTCTGCCTTGGGCTCGTTGGAACACCTTGGCCAGTTCAGCCGAGGCCCAGACACCCAAAGAGGGTGCTGGTCTTGGGATCATGCAGTTCATTCAACATACCCCCCCGCTGAGCACCTTCCCGGCCAGTCGGCGTGTTAGGTGCCTGGGACAGGACTGACCCTCGTCAGACGGGGGCCTGGGGATGGGACAGGGAGGAGCCCGCTCCCTGCCTCTTTTCCTCCCTAACTCAGTGATGGAAGGAGGCCAGCCAGAGGGGGCCAGGGCGTTAGAATGGTGAACGTGGGCTCCTGACACGGGTTGGACTGGCCCGAGCTCACTGCTTGGCTCCACCCACTGCCTGGGAGACCCTCAGTGGGGGCGGGGCTCAGTTCCGTCATCATAGACGAGAACGTGGCTTTGACTATGCTGTCAGGTACCCGCCTCCCCGCCCCCTGGCTACGCCAGGCTCATGCTGAGCGTTTGAAAACTGGTCAGTGTGTGGAGTCGCTATTCTAGCTGGACGCCTGGATGCTCTGGCAGTGGGGATCCATCTCTGCCTGCTTAGGTTTCATGTCTGAGGTCTCCTCCCAAGCGCCAACGTCCAGGGCACACCAGGCCAGCCAACGTGAATCAGTAGTTACATGACTTTTTAGCTAATTCTGACTCAGAGCAAAGCCAGTGGGAGAAGCCACAGCCAGCAACGGTAATGCACACTCTGTATAACACAGGGGCCTGGCTCACTGTTTTACACAAGCCACACTCTTCCTCTTTACTGTATTCCTTGTTGTATAAGCCTCTTCCAAATCCACGCTAACGCCCTCCAAGATGGAGCTAGCCAGGCCCTGCCTTGAATGACTATCTATGTTATTTGCTTGTGCTTTTGAACAGTAAAGCTGTTTGCATTTGGCCAGAGGTCCTCAGCCCTGGCTGCACATTGGAAAGACCTGGAGAGCTTTAAAGTACACAGATGACTGGTCTGAAATCCTGAAATCCTGACTTCAATTGGCCTGGTGTTGGGGCTTTTAAAAGCTCCCCACGTGGTTCCAAGGTGCAGCCAGGGTTGAGGGTGCTTTCAGCAAGATGGTTGGGAGTTTGGGGGCTCAGGGCAGCTCTGGCGGAGACCTTTGTACGACCTGCTCACGTTGTACTTTGGGCTATTTTTGGTCCTGGCTTCCCCACCCCTCCTTCCATTTCAAACATCTGTATTACGTTTTTAATTGCAGCTATCATATATTTAATTCCAAAGAGCTATATTTTTATTTTCTGTTACTCTTTTATAACACCTGGTTCTTGTTTCAAGGATGTAACTGCTATACTTATCTCCGAGGTTATAAAAAATATACGCATAAGCCCTGGCTGGTGCAGCTCAGTGGACTGAGCGCAGGCTTCGAACCAAAGTGTCGCAGGTTCGATTCCCAGTCAGGGTGCATGCCTGGGTTGCAGGCCATGACCCCCAACAACCGCACATTGATGTTTCTCTCTCTCTCTCTATCTCCCTCCCTTCCCTCTCTAAAAATAAATAAATAAAATCTTAAAAATATGAAAAAAATATGCGCATATATATCTTAACAGGTCATTTTAGAGTCTGCATTACTTTTGTTCCCCCCTAAATTCCTCTTCATTGTTTTGTTTGTTTGCTTGTTTTGTCTCTGTTCTTAATGTCAGAAAACTTCCAATGTCTGGTGATTCTTCTGCTTTTATTTAATGACCAGGCACTAAATAGAAACCGATGGAAGTTTCCACGTGTATGAGCACGTTGGCAAACTGACTGTTTGGGTGGTTAGAACTACCTAAATTCAGTCTTCACAGGTCTTTTCTGTGGGGTCATTCTGTTTTTCCAAACAGTGGGAAGAAGGGGGCCGTCTGGGGCCGGAACCTGACACGCATCCTATCTGCCCTTTGTTTGTTTAAATGGGTCCTTCATCCTGGACCTCTTTGGCCCCAAACGCTCACTGGTATTTCTTTCTTGTTTCCCCCCACCCCCCATGTTCTTGGCTTTATCTGCATCACTTTCCCTTCTAAGCCTCCCATTTTTCTATTAAATGCATGTGTTCGATAGTTTGCCTTGGCCTCAGAGACGCTGGGGTACAGTGGAAAGTCCTTGGGTTCAGACAGACCTGGGTGCACCCTCTCGCCCTGGAGCGACCTTTCCCGGCCCCCACTTCTTCCCTGTGAAACATGCCCAGCTCGGGCATGTTGGCTGGGACCCTGCTCTGCTGCGGCTTTGAACACTCCGCTCTCCTTTACTGTGCATAGTGGGCTTTGCTGCCAGATGTCTTGGGGACCATGGGGTGGGACTGCGTCCCCGCGCACAGCCTCTTAGCATCTTCCTGGTGCCTGTCCTCCCAGCCCCTGCCCCCCTGGCCTCTCACCGCTTCCTGCCATGACTGTCCTGGGAACTTCAAACTCTCCTCCTCTCTCTCCCTCTCCTGCCTTCCCAGCCAACATCAAAGTACTTGGGGGCCCATCTTTTACCCCCAAAACTCCTGAATGTGTTTTTTCAAGTAAAGCTTTTAATTTTTTCTGCAAGAGGAATTCTGGTGGCAGGTGTTAAGATACACATCTCCTTATACTCCAGCTGTTCTCAAAGCTGCCTGGAGGCCCTGTTAGACACAGGTGGCTGGGCCCCACCCTCAGGGTTTCTGCCTCCGCTGGTCTGGGGTGAACTTGAGAAACTGTGTTTCCAACACGTTCCCAAGGGATGTTGATGCTGTCGCTCTGGAGACCACACTTTGAAAACCATTGCCGCCCTTTATTATAATACTAATTACCTTCTAGTTTTTTAAGGTGGGTTAAAGAGGCAAATGAATGCCAAGCACCCAGCATAGTGCCGGGCACCTGTATGCATTCCATAAGTGTTGGTTACGATTCGGAAGCCTGGTCTGATGAGCCTCACTCCTTCCGCGCAGCTGGGATTGCCTCCACACCTCTTCCCACCTGATTCCACTGTCGTCCCTAAACAGTTAACCCAGACAAAGGGACTGGGAATCACACGGAGAGGTAGTTCAATCTAACCCTTTCAGTTTGCATGAGGCCCAGAGAGGTAGAACGGCTTCCCCAAGGTCACACAGGAAAGTAGAAGGTAACATCTCTACCTTGACTTTTCTGAAGCAATAGAAACAGTACATGCAAAACAAGACAAGTGCTTATATTCCAACATTACGCTGAGAAGATGAATAAGTAAGATGTGTCTGTACAACACACACATTAAACATGCAGCGTGTGAGCCGGCAAGCATTGCAGGCAAGGACCGAAAACCACCGGTCTTGCCCGTCGCTTTCTTGAGGAATGCCCAAGGCTTCTGTAATTGGGGTCACCTGCTCCCGATCTCCTGGCTTAGCTCGTCCAGGGCTGCAAAGTGTCACCTCTCCAGGGGGCTGCTTCGCACCGCCTCCGTCCTCTGAGTCCCGCAGAAGTGGGCCCTCCCTGACCCCCACTGCGAACAGTGCAGGTAGAGTCTGTCCCAGACTGGCCGGCCTCGGTCTCGACAAGTAATCAAGCCTGACAACTTGGTCTGAGGAGCAGGGGGATCCCAGGGGGAGGACCCAGAGTTGGTCAAGACAGGGCATCCGCCTCCCGGAGATGGTCATGACGCTGAACATTTTTTCCACCAGCGGGCTTCTCTCACCTCTCTTTCCCAACAGTGTCCCGCTGAGAAGTCTCCCCAGTTCTTAGGCTTTCTGTCTGCGTCCTGAGTTTGCTCCCTCCTCCCAGGTGTACATTCTCCACCTGGGTAGGAAGATGATTCGTGCCCAGAAGCCTAACAGGCTCTTTCCTATCTCCCGGGGGTTTCGGCCATTGCCGGTGTTGGCCCAGGGCTGTCACCCACACACTTCCTCCTCGAGGGGCCAGGCCTCCTCCCACGTTCAAAGGAGCGGCTGCTGCCCCACAGCGCGGTGGCCTTTCCCAGGGCCGGGGTGGGCGGGGGCGAGGTGGGCAAGGCCACTGGGGGCACCGTGGTCTCCTGGCGGCTCCGCCCTGGTAATGAGGGCCCAGGCGTGCAGTCGATCCTTTGAAGATGTGTCCAGAAGCTTTCCCCTGGTGATCAATGACAGGAGCCCAGAGTCCTGCTTTAGCCAAATGACACGCTTGGCCTCTTTTATGAGGAAAGGAACTCCTTATTGGAAACTAAATTACAAATTAATTGGCAGCTTCCTCTGAGGCTGAGTCTAAACATCAACACCACCCCCTGATGACTTTCTAGCGTAAACCCCCTCACTCCAAGGGTATAAAAGGGCCTGGACGGGATGGGGTCTGCAGGTGCTGGTGATCCAGGCAGCTGAGGAGAAAGGGCCTCCCCGACATGACATCAGCCTGCTCACCTGCCTCTGTCAAGGGCGGCCCACGGCCCTCCTCCGTCTGCTCTGGCAGCATGAACTGCCGGCCGGAGCTGTGCCCGAGTTACGTCTGCCAGCCCGCGACCTGCACGCCTTCCGTCTGCATGCCCACCACCTACCGGCCGGCCAGCTGCTTCCCCAAGACCTACGTGTCCAGCTCCTGCCGACCCAGCAGCTGCCGGCCATCCGGTAGCATCTCCAGCCCCATGGGTCCCTGCGGCTGGTACTGTGAAGGGACCTTCAATGGCCACGAGAAGGAGACCATGCAGTTCCTGAACGACCGGCTGGCCAACTACCTGGAGAAGGTGCGGCAGCTGGAGCAGGAGAACGCCAGCCTGGAGAGCAAGATCCAAGAGGCCTGCCAGTCCCAAGCGCCTGTCATGTGTCCTGACTACCAGTCTTACTTCAGGACCATTGAGGAGCTGCAGCAGAAGGTGAGGGCAAGGGGTGACTGGTCTCACTGGGGAGGCGGCTGGAAGGGCTGCCACTCCAGATTGGAATCTCATCATGTACTTAGCTACGTGCATGGAAAAGACACTTCCCTGGGGCATAGAATTGTCTTATAACGTGAGCACGCAGCCAGGGCCCTGACTGCGGAAAGAGGCCCGGGATGTGGTGTCAGTTCTGCCCCTGATTCATGGCAGGACTTTGGGAGGTTCCTTCCCGTCCCTGGGCCTCGGTTTCCTCATCTGTGGAATGGGGATAACAGCGGTCCTTACCTAAAGGGGCTGCTGAGGGGGTTCCGTGACTGGATGCAGGTGAAATGCTTAGTGCAGCCCCTGGAACATGGGGTGTTTTCAGTAGATGTTAGTGCTTGTTAAGGACCCTTCTCTGTCATGGGAATGACTTCCGACTTCCAGAGATTCTTCCCTTCCCTATTGGTCATTGAATCCAAAACGGGGCATTTGGACTTGTGAAGACGCAGGGGCTTAAAACAATAAATCCCATGTTTCCAAACACCGGCAGTTCACTAAGGAACCCGCCGTGTTCCAGGGAGGAGGCGCTTCGGCAGGGATGGGTGCAAGGTTGCTGTGTTCCACTGGCTACCTCGTCTCCTCACTCGGGTTCTTTATCCTTCTTCTTGTCCTGGACGGACCCCTCTGTGTGCTCCGGCCTGCAGGTCCTGTGCACCAAGGCGGAGAACGCCAGGATGGTCGTGCACATCGATAACGCCAAGCTGGCTGCCGACGACTTCAGGACCAAGTGAGTGTGCCCAGGGGACGGGGCTGCCCTCTCTCCCGGCCCTGGCTTCCGGCAGCTTCCCGTTGATGTCACGGGGAGTTGGCAGAGCGCCAGCAGTTCAAGGTCTCCCCTGAGTCCTGTGTTCCGTCTCACCCCTGGCTGCTGCTCCTGTCCCCCTGCAGGTACGAGACGGAGCTGGCCCTGCGGCAGTTGGTGGAGGGCGACACCAACAGCCTGCGCAGGGTCCTGGACGAGCTGACCCTGTGCAAGGCCGACCTGGAGGCGCAGGTGGAGTCCCTGAAGGAGGAGCTGCTCTGCCTGAAGAAGAACCACGAGGAGGTGAGCGCTGGAAAGCAGAATGCGGGAAGAGCGAGGGGTTTGGGGCCAGAGAGACCGGGGCTGAAATTCCCGGGCCGGCCATGTACTGATTCTGTGACTGAGCCCGATGTAGGTAACCTTCCTGAGCCTCCCCGTCGGTGCCCTGGGCACAGCACCATCAGGAAGGGGTGCTGTGAGCATTGCACGAGAACTGAATGTCCCTTGCTCCGTGCTCGGAAAGGCTGGCAATGCTCTCTCTGCATTTCCAGGACTTGCACCACTGCCAAATGCTTTCTCGCTGCATTTGTTTTTCTCACGAGAGCCGAGTTTCAGGGGAGCGCGGTGCACAGGAGCCCCAGGGGCGTCCGGCTCTGGAACCCACACCCGGCCACCTCGGCGAGGCTGGACTGCTGGCGTGGCCCCCGTGTCTTCTCAGGGAGAGTCAAGCTGCCCTGGTGTCCTTCTTTTTTTCTGTCCCCACCCTCATCACCCTTGTCTCTTCTATTTGCATGCAATATACTTAGTCCAGAAGCCTTAGGTCACCCCTTTACTTTCGGACTTTTTTTTTAAAAGATTTTATTTATTTATTTTTAGAGAGGGAAGAGAGGGGGAGAGACAGAGAGAGAGAGAGAGAGAGAGAGAGAGAGACATCAATGTGCGGTTGCTGGGGGTTATGGCCTGCAACCTAGGCATGTACCCTGGCTGGGAATGGAACCTGGGACACTTTGGTTCCCAGCCCGCGCTCAATCCACTGAGCTACGCCAGCCAGGTACTTTCGGACTTTTCCCGTAGGTCCGTGGAGGGGAATTCCCTCCACCCCGGGCACCTGTGTGCTGCGACACCCACCTGAGCTCTGCTGTTTTTTTTTTTTTTCTCTTTCTCTGGGTTGACTCTCAACCTCTTGGGATTTGAAAGAACAAGTGCCTCTGAATCCTGGCTGGGGTTCTTTAGGCCTGAGTGTAAAGTAACAATCAGGCACCACGCATCTGCCAAGTGCCCTGCGGTGCCTGACTCATCCCACCTAATCAGAGAACTGGGACCCGAACCAAGAAACCACTAATGAGGCTTATCGCACACGCCAGGGCCTCGGCGACAACTTCTTTTCTCTGACAGCCAAACCCGCGGAGGTGCCTGCTCTGATCTGGCCTCGAGCCAAGTGAGGCCAGGCGTCTGCTGCCCCCCTTCCCAGATGAACATGGGTGGGAAGGGTGGGCAGGGACACGGGGACACAGGCTCCCCACCTTCGCTCGCATGGATCAGACACACCCTGATGCCGCTCTTGGCTTCTGCCAAACTGACAGGAAGAGTGTAGCTGGAGTGCTTCTCCCACAAGGAGGGTGTCCAGGTGGCCCTGGAAGGCCTTTGGGGTACTACAGGGCACACTGTGCTCCCCAAAGGGTCCCGTTAAAGGTGGAGATCTTGAGCATTTTGTGTTCTGTCTTTGCATGTCGCCTTGGGAGGTGAGCTTGGATACTGCAACTTTCCCCGGGGCTCTCGTTCCTTTTCAGGAAGTCACTGCCCTCCGAGGCCAGCTTGGGGACCGGCTTAACATTGAGGTGGATGCCGCGCCCCCCGTGGACCTGAACAGGATGCTGGAAGAGATGCGGTGTCAGTACGAGACGGTGGTGGAGACCAACCGCAGGGATGTGGAGCAGTGGTTCAACATGCAGGTGGGCCTCTCGCAGGTGGGCCAGCCCCCGTGGTGTCCCCCAGAAGGCACCCCCAGACGCTTCCGTCTCCCCCACTGCAGATGGAGGAGCTCAACCAGCAGGTGACCACGAGCTCTGAGCAGCTGCAGACCTACCAGTCAGACATCATTGACCTGAGACGGACGGTCAACACGCTGGAGATCGAGCTGCAGGCCCAGCACAGCCTGGTGAGTGCCGCTGGCGGGGGGGGGCACCTCTTCTCCAGCTCTGGCTCCCAGGTGACACCGAGCACAGGTGCAGGCATCCAGGAAGGAGGGGGGGGCCCAGGTTCAGCCCCCAAGGATGCTTGCCCAGCTGCCCTCTCCTGGAGGGAGGTTTCTCTCAAGATCCAGCTTGAAGATAAAATGGGCATCTCCAATCTAGCGTGGGTCAGGCGGTCACTGTTAAACACAACTCCCCGAGAATGCTTGTTCTCTGCCTAGCCTGCCCTTCCAAACCCACGCTTCTCCGCTCTACCAGTGGAGATTTTAAAAAACCCCATGCCCAGGTTCCTCCCCAGAAGAATGAAATTAGAGCCTCTGGAGGTGGGGCCTGGGCCTGGGTGTTTCTTCCAAAGCTCCTGCATGGCTCTAACGTGCAGCCGGGGCTACAGACCATTGTTCTAAATAATGCTGCAGGGAAGGGGCCTGGCGGGCCCCAGGTCCAAGCCCGAGGCCAGTCTAAGGTTGAAGGAGGAATGAGGGATTCGGGGTCACACGGACCTGTGTTCAAATCCTGGTCTGTCGCTTACCAGCTGCTTAACCTCGAATGAATCCCTCGACCTTCCTGGGTTTTCATTCCCACAGGGACTTAGGTAGGGAGAGGTCATGCCCAACCCCAAAGAGCGACTGGGCTCTTTCAGGGTCTTCCCGAATCAGGCCATGAAAATTAGATCTGTTCCTCACAGTCTTTCCTTCTGCCTTAGAGGGACTCGCTGGAGAACACGCTGACGGAGACCGAGGCCCGCTACAGCGCCCAGCTGGCCCAGATACAGTGCCTGATCACCAATGTGGAGTCCCAGCTGGCGGAGATCCGGGCTGACCTGGAGCGGCAGAACCAGGAGTACCAGGTGCTGCTGGATGTGCGGGCCCGGCTGGAGTGCGAGATCAACACGTACCGGGGCCTGCTGGAGAGCGAGGACTGCAGGTGCGTGGGCCTGGCTGAGGCTGCACAGGGAGATGAGTGGGAGGGCTGGGGAAGCCATCGGAAGCAACTGGATCTACCCAGAAGGTGGAGCTCTGGCATGGTTAAGAAGCGATTAGGAAGCTGATAAGATCTGAAGAAAGGCAGGTATTCAAGCCGCCTTCCCTAAACCTGGCCCACTGGCGAGCGTTCCGTTCCATTCCGAGTCAACAAACTCCCTCCAAGGGCCCAGCGTGTGCCAGGCGCCAGGGGCGAGACCGAGATGGATGATGATAAGGCATCTGCTTTCAAGCTGATTCCCATCTGCTCAGAGAGGCAGGCAGACAGGACACTGGAGGTCGTGCTGGGGAGGACAATGAAGTGGCTTCCTATGATGACCTGGGGCGGGGAGGGCGGCAGGCGAGCTCAGCTGGGGCCCATTGGTGGGGAACCATGGAGACCATGCTGGAGAGGGAGGGCTTTTTCAGTACGCCATTGCCAGGCCTTGCTTTTTTTTTTTTTTTTTTTTTTTTTTTGAGGAGGAAAGGATAGCATTTGCTTCACTGCTGATCTCCCCCACCAGAGGGTAAACAAACACCTGGAGTGCAGAGACAATATAAAATATTTTTATCCCCTGCACCTGGCACATAGTAGGTGCTCAGTAGACGTTTCTTGACTGAGTCCTTGAGAACTCAAAGCTGCCCCTCAGGAGGATGATGCAGATGGCAGTGGGGAGGGCTGAGGAGAGGGAGGAGGAGCCGGCAGGGTTCTGTCGGGAGGCCCTGGCCGTGGCATACACACCAGGCTGCAGGGACGGTCTGGATCAGGTGGGAGGCGGTGTCAGCCACCAGCTGCCGTGCAGGCAGAATCAGCAGGACACCTCTGGGCTGTGGACACCCGTGGGCTGATCACGGTGATAGACGGTTTCTTTTATTTTTTTTTTAAGATTTTATTTATTTATTTTTAGAGAGGGGAAGGCAGGGAGGAAGAGAGGGAGGGAAACACTGATGTGTGAGAGACAGAGCAATCGTTTTGCCTCTCACGCGGCTCCCAAACAGGGACCTGGCCGGCAACCCAGGCTTGTGCCCTGACCGGGAATCAAACCTGTGACCCTTTGGTTCACAGGCTGGTGCTCAATCCACTGAGCAACCCCAGCCAGGGCCTCTTACAGGTGGTTTCTTATTCTCCATTCAACTTTGCTTCTCTGCCATTTAGATTCTTGTTGCCAAGTCAAATGGTTTTCAAGGACCGGGCTGTCGGCATGCATGTGTGACATGGCTCATGGGGCCTTGTCCAATCAGCGTGGTGCCGCCCCCTCGGGGCCGCTCCCGTCACAGGAGAGCAGTGGTGTTGCTGCGTCTGCTGACTGTGCAAGGGAAGCCGGGAGTCTGGATTTCTGTCAATGTTAAATTCTCTTGAATTTCACATATCTTTAGCAAATTTAAAAAAAAAACAATATAGTGCCTGTCAAACGAAACACATTTCACGCTGGAGGTGGCCCCGGGCTCCTTGTTGTCCGTCCGGCAGCCAGTGTGTTGCTTCTGCTTCTGAGCCCACACCTGTCGGTGCCTGAGATCATCCTGTTTCCTTCTGCCATGTGTTTCTTCTCTATTCATTGATGAACTCATCCTTTTCAATACCTTCTTATTAAGTGCCTGCTCTGGGCCAGGTGTGCAGGTGGGCACGCGTCCATGGCTGCTGACCTCACTGCCCAGTGGGGGGAGAGATCATAACAGAACCACCACAGATCACTCTGGAAGGAGCCACAGGGTACCACGGGGAGGGGGGGGAGGGGTCTGACACAGAGACCCAGGGGGACTTCGAGGAGGATGTGACCGTCGAGGGCAAGGAAGCTGCTCTCTATCCTGAGTTCAAACGGCAGCCACGGAAGGTCTTAGGCAGAGGAGGGAGGTGATTAGATTTGTGTTTGTAGGAGCTCACTCTGGCCACCACGTTGGCGATGGTTAGAAGGGGCAGGCAGGAGGAGGGCTGGGAGACCGGGTAGGTGGCCACGGGGCTCACACAGGTGAAGACGACGAAGGCCGGAACCAGGGAGGTGAGTGGAGAAGGTGAGCGGTGGGCGAATTTGGGCGGCAGCACTGGGGGCAGGACCGGCTGCGCGTGTGGCCCCCTCCGCTGCCTCAGCCCCTCCCTGTGCCCTTCTTCCACAGGTTGCCCTGTAACCCGTGCTCCACGCCCTCGTGTGTCCCCTGCGCGCCCGCCCCGGCCGTGCCCCACACCGTCTGCGTGCCCCACACCGTCTGCGTGCCTTGCGTGCCCTGTCCCCAGACCCGCTACTGAAGTCCTTCCGTGCCGGTGGATGCCAGAGGGGCCAGAGCTGGGCAGCTGGCACCTCCACAGGCTGAGTCTGGCCTCCAATCAGCGGCCACCCACTGAGATAGCTGGGCCGGCACGGCCAGCAAGAAAGCCCCGGCCCCCCAACGCTTAGAAACGGCCTCTCTCTTTTCCATGAGCTAATTGTCTCTGATGTTTCTGGTTCCCTGCTGCCCCAAGAGCACGCGTTCAGTCAGCTGGCCAATAAAGCCTCATCCCGCGGCGCTGCCAACGTCTTTCTCTGTTTGTCATTCACGATGCTCTCTCCGCCAGCCAATACCCCTGCTCCGTTGTCATCAAGAGGAATGGGGCCAAATTCTGTGCCTGTTTATGCCCCTCTGCTTCCATAGAGGGTCAAGAGGCATTTTCCAAAAAGGCCCACATGCCAGAAACCAGTCAGGACCAGGCAGTTGGTTCAGAGCTGAGTAATAAAAACAGAAGAGGAGGAGGGAGGTAATGATGCCAGGAGCCCCGGCCAGACAACCGTGAGTGAGAATGTTGCAGTAATGGCCCCGCCCCTGAGCCTCTCTGCAGCTGGTATAAAGGGACCATTCTTTCAGTACATCCTCGCTGACTGGCTGGGTGGGTGGGGTAGGCTCTGCGTCACGGCTGGTTAACCCAGGTGAGGGTCCCCCCGCCACCTCGTAAATGCCCCATTTAATCCTTGTAACAACCTGTGGCAAAGGGACCACTATTTTATTCATTTTGCAAATGAGGGAATTGGGACCCAGAGAGGTTAAGAAAGATACTTGCTCAAGTTCACACAGTTACTCATCGGGGGACCCAGGACTCACATACAGGCCTCCGGCCTCCGGAGGTGCTCCCCCAGTTCACGTTCCAAGTCCTCGCCACTTGCAAACTGCAGCTGGGTCGAGGGAACACCACCGTGCAAGTGATCCCCACCGCCCAGGCACTTCTCGGCAGAGAGGGAGCTAAGACCGATGTGCGTGGGCCCCACTCCTTCCTCAGTAAGGGCCTGCTGATGAATGACAATGAATGAGATCCAGCCCACCACTTACCGAGCACTCACTTGCACCTCGTATTGCGTTGAGCGCATTACACAGATGAACCTGTGTTGGTTTTCATGGCCGCCTTGTAGGGAAGGAATCATGTCCATCTTAGAGGTGGGGGACTGAGGTGCAGAGAATAGTTTTGTCAGTTGCCCCAAGTTACAGGCAAGGACAAAGATTTGGACCCAGGTCTACCTGCTTCTGCTGTAGCGTTATTCTAACCACTCTGCTACACTGCCGGATTCCTACCCAGAAAGGGTAGGAATGTGCACGCTGACGAAGCCTGGGAGAAAGTGCTGGGGAGAGCAGAGAAGGCTTCATGGAGCCGGCGGTGGCCTCTGAGACCAACCTGGAAGGCCGAGGGGGGATGTCTGCGGAGTCACAGAGGGGTACAGCTGAGCGGGGTCTGCGGGAAAGCCGGGGTTCTGCCTGGGGTCCTGGGGTGGCCCTGCTGGCTGGGGCAGCAGGTTCCTGGGCAAGACTGGTGGAAATAAAGCTGACATGGTAGGAAGGTGTCAGACCGTGGGGGGCCTCGGTTACCCCCAAAAGAGCCTGGACTCCCTCCTGCAGGCAGTTGGGGCGGGGGGGAGGGACTGCTGCTGCAGGGCCTAGGCTGACATGAGGGGCGGTGTGTTTTAGCAAGTTTCCCAAAGGAGTGTGAACGGGGGGCAGAGAGGCAGCGAGGAAGCTGATGAATGGTGTGGGAGAGGCTGGGAGGGACCTCAGCTAAGGCAATGACAGTGGCAATGGGAAAACCAGGGAGCAATTGGAGGGACTCAGTGCAGGACCCAGCTTGGCAATGGCAGGTAGAGAGGAGAGATCCGGGAGCAGGAATCTGGGGCACCTCTTTGCACCTCACCCTCCAAATCCGTACTCTAGTTCCTCCTTAATGAGCTGAGGTGATGTGTTCATTAAGGATCTGCCCTCTGGACTTGCCAAGAAATGACGAGAAATGGATTGGATCCTGAAGCCGCCTGGGGCTGTTTGGACATGAGTCTACAAGCCTGGCAGACAGGGTCATGAGCCTGACTGGAGACACACACACACACAGAGCTATGGTTCCTGGTTGGTGTGTGTGTGTGCGTGCGCACAAAATTTCGGTGAGCTGAAATGCCAAAGTGTGGGGTCAGGTGCGGGGGCTTCTGGCTACCCGGATGTTCTGAGTACAAACCAGCAGTGCTTCCCTTTGATTCCTGCACAATGGTCTAGAATGTGCTTAGCTTGACATCCACAAGTGACCGAGTGGAATTAAATCTTTGGTTCTAGAATCCTAGGCCCACTCTGTCCGATGTGGCAGCTGCTAACTACACGGGGCTATTGAATGTTGAATGAAATAAAACTAAGTCAAGCGGAGAAGCTCATCTCCTCAGTGGCACCAGCCACATCGTTTCAAGTGCTTAGTGCCTTCGTGTGGTTCGTGGTACCGTGCTGGACAGTACGGATGGGGAATGTTTTTGTTATTGTAGAAAGTGTGTTGGATGGTGCCGGGCCAGACTGTCAGAGTCAAGAGGGACCTTTCTGAGGATCTGGCCCCGCCTCTCCTGCCCGGTTCCAGACAGGGATTCCGGAGGCCCAGGCCGATGGAAAAATGTGCTCACGGACACACAGCCGACAGGTGGGGACTGGAGCCAGGTCTTCCGATGCCAAGCCTAGCGGGTCTCTCTGAGTTTGTTATGCTTTCTCCAAGCACCAAGTCTTGTTATTCTTTCAGGCTAATAAATATTTCCTCTTTCCCCATCTTTCACGGCCCTGAGAAGGGAGGCATTTTCTCTGAAATGCTGCAATTCTTCCTTGGGAGTATAGTTCCCTTTCAAATAACAATGAGCAACCTCCAAACCTCAGAGTCTCCTCATTCTTTGCACCTTTGGCTCAGAAAGAGCACAGACCTCAGGCTGTGGCCAGAGCTGTGGCGGGAGCAATCACGCAGGACTTCCAGGATGGGGGTCCAGGCCCCTGGACAGGATGCCGACTCCCGCAGGCTCCTTTCCCCCAGCACAGGTTGTCCAGCCCGACCTGGCCCCTGTTCCCACACCTGTGTGTGACTCCGACTTGCCGAGACCTGTCTGACCACTCAAACACCCGTTAAAGCTTTTTATGTGAAACCAAGCCCCACAGTCCAGGGCCAGGAGTGCCGCCCCCTGCTGGGCATGGACAGGCACCCTCTTTGGTGTTTGGACGGCACCTCTGAGCTAGAGACCTCCGTAGCTATCCTCCTGCTGAGCCCATCTCTTATTTGCTGGATGAGGAAACCGTGGGCATAGACTTCGGGAAATGTGTCCACCGGCACCAGTACCTTCTGGATACTGGACCCAGTGCTACATGTACGGGGGAATCTCAAAGGAACTGCATCTTCATATCAAAGCATTTGGCTTTAATGAACCCCGGTTTACAGGAGAGCTCAGACAGGGCTGTGGCGGAGTCATAAAACCGCTGGCCTATTTGATGTGTGGGAGAAACTCCCACAGACAACAGGGTCCTCCTCGAACGGGACTGGGAAAGGAAGAACTGGGGATTCAAAGGCACAACTTTCCCTGAGGCCATTGAAGAGCCTGGGACTCAAGCCTACCCCTCACTGCTGGAGGGTGAGGCCCTCTTCTGAGGTGGGAGTGGGGACGGAGCGGCCTCCAGGAAGCCCGGCCAGAGGGCGAGGCTCCCAGAGAGGAAGGCCCAGGGGAGTGGGACGAAGCAACGGGGAGACAGCACCTGCGGACTGAAGTGCACTGAATGGGCGCCCCCCACCCCCCACCCCCAGAATACTGGGGACGCTTTCCAGGCATGATAGAAAAAGGGCATGCCAGGCGATAACTGGGAGATCATCAACAATAAAATAATTCTGTCTTTGAGTTTCACACGTTAGCATTCGAATGCACTCATCTCAATTTTGCTGAACAGAAAGTTCCCGAGATCACTGGGCGTCTTATCTTTGTGAACCATCACCAGTTGAGAGACGTTTATTTGCAAACGGTCCCCGCCCTCAACTGTCCAGGCACATGGGGCAGCATCTTGCCATGCTAGAAACTCCCTGTGCCTGGGCTGGAACCCCAGTTCTACTGCGGCCACGCTGTGCGGTCCTGGCAGACCCCTGACCCCTGTGCATCTCAGCCTCCTTTTCCCCTTTGGAAACGGGGGTCATTCTACCTCCTCCCGAGGGTCAGTGGGATGGAATGCCTCTGAAAGGCCTGTCACGATGCCAGTACGTGACAAGTGCTTGATACAAGGTTGGTTAAGGGAAATCTGCTTTGGCAATAAGTGCCCCTGTCTTCTGATTTTCCCCAATGGCTGTGGCAGCTGAGTTACCTTTCTGATCCACGTGAAGCTCTAGTGTCAGAAACCACAGCAGCAGCAGCCGCAGCAGCAGCAGTGACAGCAAAAGCACACAGGCAACTTTGCTTTGCTCCAAGGTCCCAGAACCTCTGGATAGACTTCCGGTCCTGGTCTAAATGCCTCAGTAAGCCCTGGCTGGCGTAGCTCAGTGGATTGAGTGCGGGCTGCGAACCAAAGTGTTCCAGGTTCGATTCCCAGTCAGGGCACATGCCTGGGTTGCAGGCCATGACCCCCAGCAACCGCACACTGATGCTTCTTTCTCTCTCTCTTTCTCCCTCCCTTCCTTCTCTAAAAATAAATAAATAAAATCTTTAAGTAAATGCCTCGGTAAAGTGCAGGGGATAGTCTCAGAGACCCTGAATTCAGTTCCGGAGCCCACGTGGGTGCTGCCCTCCCCCTGGCAGTGCGCAGGGTGGATGAAAGCTCTCCCCTCGCACTCTGAGGGATCCAGTTTTCAGTCCTGGTTCTCTGCTTTGCAGAGTGGCGGTCAGCAGACCTCTGTTCACAGGTCAAATCCCGTCACTGCTTGCGTAGGTCAATACATTCTACTGGAACGCAGCCACGCCCATCGCTTTCACATTGTCTGTGCCGGTCCTGCCCCACAGGGGCAGGGCTGAGCTGCCTGAGGGTGGAGAGACTGTCTGGCCCGCAAAGCCTAAACTATTTACCATTCGGCGTTTTGATAGAAAAGGTCTGATGTACAGGAGGGAGGGTGTGATGGAGCCAGGAGCCCCGGGTCCCAGCCCGGGCCTGTGGCTGCCTTGCTCTGTGCCCCGAGGAGCTCACAGCCCCTCTCCCCTCTGCAGCTGAAGCAGGAAGGGGTTGAACTGGTGCTCGGAGTTTAGTTCTAACACCTTAGCGCCCCTTCATTCTGTGCCCAGTCTCTCTGGGACTCCTGTCCTGAGACGAGAGGACTCCACGCTCAGTGAGCTCTACCTCTTCAAGAGGACTGCTGTGTCTTTAAGGCCACGACACTCCAGAGAGACACCAGATGGTCCCTTAGGGAGCAGAATTTCTCAATGGCCTGTCTTTAAAGAGATAACATGAAACATCCCTTTTGGCAACAGAGGGCAGTAACGAGGAGCCCCAAAGCAGTCACCTCTCTGTTTTAGGGGGTGGGGTGCTCCTTGTGGAGACCGAATAACTGACTGTTGGCTGACCTGATGGCAGTGGACATGCGGACGTCATGGGGGAAGCCTGCAGATTGCACCCGTGCCCTCTGCGGGGAGCTACATGGTCTGGGCAGGCAAGCACTCTCACGCTTGAGTGCTTGGCCCTGGTAACCAACCTGCAACTCAGCTTTCGAGGGCCGTGGCTTCCAGCTGTAGCAAAAGCTGTGGCTCTTCAAGCTCCGTGAAGTCCATTTGAAGGCTCTTGGCTCCAGGCGGGCTGTGGCAAGCAGCTGCCAGAGGAACTCTGTGCCCAGGGGCTGTCCAGCCTGCAGCACCACACATGGCCCACCTGAAAGAGAGCAGCCAATCTAGTAGCCATCATCCCAGAGCCTGTGGCTCATGGCTAGTCCAGCCGGGCCCTTCCAGCGCTCCCCCAGCTTGCTCCCTCCCAACACGGGCACCTGTAACTGGCTCCGTGAAAGCTCCTCAGTGGCTGCGAGAAAGAGACCAGGCAGCTCCTAAATGATCGACTGCCTGCAGCAGACACAGCAGCTGCAGCAGGGGAACGAGGGGCTGGGGGCTGAGACCCAGCAGTGGAGCCAAAGGCAGCTCCCCGACGTGCGTTCCAAGTGCTGTCCACACTCTGAGAGCATCAAAGAGTGGCCACAAAAGGTAAAGCGAGGCCTGGGGCTCTGGCAGGGACAGAGAGGGGTGAGTACTGGTGTAAGAGAAATGGAGGGGTTGCCTGGGGCAGGGGGTGGGGGGAATGATGGTCCATAAATGTTCATGGGGATGCATTGCATTCGCCAGAAATGAACTTAGGTGTCAGACGCCCGACCACCTGGTCCTACACCCAACTCCATTTGACCGGCACCGTGGCTGATGACTGGGACGAGAGGACTCTGATCAGGATGTGGGTTCACTCCTTCACGATCCAGATCTGCCTTATTCAAGGACTTGCCGGCATTCATTCGGTAGCAGGTGAACCTTGGCTGTGGGCGAGTCGCTGTTCTAGTCGCTGTTCTAGTCACTGTTCCAGTCGCTGTTCCAGGCGCCATGGAGCACACGCTGCCTAGGGAGTGAAGCTCTATGCTTTACCTCGGCATTCGAGGCCACCGTGCCCTGATCCTCACTTCCTGTAGCTCACGCCTTTCAAATCTTCTTCACACCGCCTGTCCTCCTTCTGCTCCAATGCTCGGCCACCCCCACAACACTGCTCACAGCGGTGATGGTATTGTTCCCATCGTCGCATGTCCAAATTCCAGCTGGGCTTCCTGGCCGGGTGAGCTGTCGCCACCTCCTGGGAGTCTTTCTGGAGGTGACCCCACAGGTTAGCCACCTTGGAATAATCCCAGCCCCATATCTGAACATCTCTTACGGCATTTTCACCTCTCTATTCTGCTTTGGGACCCCCGTTCTGTACAAGGCGGTGAGAAGGATGAAACATCTAACTTCATTTGGTAAAAAAAATTAATCCCATTTGTTTGGTATCTTCTTTTCCATGCTGGTGTTCAGCGGGCACATCCGGCCTCTCCGCACGGCGGTTTCCACAGACTCCTTTTCGACTGCTGACAGCCGCGGGCACCATGTCTCTGGTCTCACTGTCATCGGTTCCACTAGATGGCCAGGCTGGGCTGGGAATTTCCTCAGCTTTATTCCTTCGAACCCACCCAGCACCCTCTGGGGTGAAGATTACGGTTTCTATTCTATCTGAGAACAAGTGTGCCTTCCCGGAGAGCTTTCTAGGTGTCCGACATTGGCTGAGCCTGTATGCTTGGTTCCGCTCCATCCTTACAACGGTTCTATGAGGCTGATAGAACCACTATTTCCATTTCTCAGGTGAAAAGATTTTAAGCTTCAAGGAATTAGTAGCTGAGCCTAAAGTCACAGAGCCGATAAGTTGCTGAGCTGTGATGTGGGGCCCCTTAACCTCTGCATGGGTGCCGGTGAGGAAGTGGATGAGGAGGCACAGCGAGGTCAAGTGGACCAGGCCCAGGGTCACGGGCAAGGCTGCACTGGCAGGGGCCCTGGGTGAGGCGCCTCCCCCGTCTGCCCCGCTGAGGCCTGACCCCAACCTGGGCGGTCCAGCGCTCCCCTTCCACACGCATCTATGGCAGAACAAGACGTGGAACCCCACCCACCTGGGTTTGCGCCGTCACAGGGATCAGCCTGTCCCACTGCAGACTTAACTGTAAGACCCGAAACTGCGAAACTCCTAGAAGAACATGTAGGATAAAGTCTCCTTGAGGCTGTGGAGAAAAGGGAACCCTAGTGCACTGTTGGTGGGATTGCAGACTGGTACAACCACTGTGGAAAAAAGCATGGAATTTTCTCAGAAAACTAAAAATGAATCTGCCTTTTGACCCAGCAATTCTGCTGCTGGGATTACATCCTAAGAACCCTGAAACACCAATCCAAAAAACCCTATGTACCCCAATGTTCATAGCAGCACAATTTACAATAGCCAAGTGCTGGAAGCAACCTAAGTGCCCATAAGTAAATGAATGAATCAAAAAACTATGCTACATTTACACAGTGAAATTCTATGCAGCAGAAAGAAAGAAGGAGCTCCTACCCTTTGCAATAGCATGGATGGATCTGGAAAGCATTATGCTAAGTGAAACAAGCCAGGCAGTGAAAGACAAATACCATATGACCTCACCTTTAACAGGAACCTAAACAACAAAACAAACAAACAAGGAAAATATAACCTAAGACACTGAAATAGAGGACAGGCTGACAGTGACCAGAAGGGAGAGGGGAGGGAATTTCAGGGGAGAATGGGAAGGGTTTACAGGAACAAGTATAAAGGACACATGGACAAAAACTGGGGGGGGGGGCGGTGGAAATGGGAGGGAGGTGGGGAGGGATGGGAGTGTGGGCTAGGATGGGAGTAAAGGACAGAAAACTGTACTTGAACAACGATTAAAATAAAATTAAAAAACCAAAAAAATAAAAAAATTGATAAAGTCTCCTTGACGTGGGTCTCGGCAGTGATTTTTTGGATATGACGCCTAAAGCACAAACAACCAAATAAAAAATAAACTGGTGGAGCTACATCGGGCTCGACAGAGAGCACGCCTTCATGTGCAGGGTGGGGCGACAGTGGGCTTACAGTTGTGAGTACGCGAAACACAGAGTTTACTCTCGGATTATCCGTTATGGTATCTTTCTCCATACAAACAACTATAAACCTACTTTTGCCCCACCCTGTGTTTATTTATTCTGAAAACACTAAGCTTTTAAAAGGGGACGGTGGTGAAGTTTGGAGACCCTGAAGAGCAAGGCAGCTGACATTCCTTAAGTGCCTACTGTGTGCTGGACGTTATGCGGGCAGGTCTACCCCTGCCCCTCGCTGCCCGCCCTGGGAGCCTTCACTCTTACCTGCAGCCCCGTGTGTGAATATTGCTGGAATGTTCAAGGGGGCAGGGGGATGAGTGCATTTCAAGGTTAAGTAACTTGGTTGAAGTTAGACAGCTCAGAAATCGAGGTTTTTGGTGTCTTCCATTTCCACTGCTGTGAATTAATAGACAATGCATGTGTGGGTGTCTGTCCCCGGTTCCTGGGACAGAGCTCCCGACACCCTTGTAATTTCTTAAGCAATAAGAACACCAGCAGCATCCTTTGTTCTAATATTTGCTTGGTCTTTGTCTCTGGTTCCTGACTCAGAGCTCCTCAACCCCTGGAGCTTCCTGGGTGATAGGACTGCCGTTTGTTCTAGTGAGCCCACTCCTGGTGGGGTCCTAGGTGGGGCCTGGTCGTGAGAAAGACCACGCTATAGTTAGAAGTTTGGAACTTTCCACCCATCCCCGTGCTCCAGGAAGGGGACTGGAGACTGCGGTAATGATGGAGCGTGCCTGTGTGATACAGCTTCCATAAAAATTCCAGCACCTTCCCCCACGTCTTGCCTTATGTATCTCATCTGGCTGTTCAACTGTATCTTCTAGTATGTCCTTTTTAGTAAAATGGGGAATGTAAGGAAATGATCCCTTGAGTTCCATGAGACATTCTACCAAAGTATTGAACCCAAGGAGGGGATTATGGGAACCCTAATTCACAGCCAGTCAGTCAGAAGTACCAGTGACAACCTGGGAATGGCAACAGGCGTCTGAAGAGGGGGATGGTTTTGTGGGGTTGAGCCCTTAACCTGTGGGACCGGACATGAACTCCAGGCCGGTTGGAATTATAGACATTCAGAGAGTGACACGGAGAGTTGGCAGGCTTGGTGTGTGGAAAGCCCATCTATCCGGTGCTGGAAGTACCGTGAGTGTGAGACTAAAGAAGAAAGAAACAGGAGTGTTTTCTTTGGATAGTTGCAAAGGAAAACTAGTTTCAACTTTGATCTGCTCTTGGGCCACCGAGAGGGTAAGGGGAAGGAAAATGGCGACAAGTCTACAGACCTCGGGGGGAGTGTGGTGCCACCCGCACAGGCCCAGTGTGGAGTGTGTCACAGACGTCTGCCCCACGCTGAGGCGGGGACTGTGTCTTTGGGAGATGCACTTCTAGTGTCTAGAGCATGTCCCAGGAGGTGGGGAAATAACACTGATACGTGAGTAATCATGGGCTATGGGGCTGGACTGATGAAACCAGGTGGTAGAAATCCTATCTAATTTGGAAGAAAAGGTGCCTTTTCCACTCATCAAAGCTTCAAGAGCTGCATACCTAGAATAATAAATTGGTGTGCTCAACCTTTCCTCCTAAGAGTCTTTATGGTGTTCTTTGGCACTATACCCTAACACCGAGGACACACGGCAGTAGGAGGCTCTATACACGGGAGCTGTCTTCAGTTTTTGCATGCACTGCAGTGTGTGATGGGAGCTGTTCGCATACAGAGCACAGGCCCCTGGAGGCTCCCATTCACCGTCCTGCAGTGTAGACACGGTAGGCTACGGGTTAGACACAATTTTCAGGCACTAGCCTGCAACTTCACACCTTCCTCTCCCACTGGTTGAGATACACTCACAGGTAAAACATCGTGTTTGAAAACAGCATCCCGAGACAACAGCTCCTCACTTCCGTCTGCAGTAGACTTCCTGCCTCTGGAGACTGGAGTTTCTGAAGTCGGAATCGGTCCGGAGAACTTCGTGTGTGCAGGCTGAAGGGTCCCACCCATCTCTCGCTCTGTCCTTGCCACTTCTTGTCATTGAACCTGGCTCACGTTTGATCACCGAGGGCCACGGGGACTCTTTTTAAAGGGCTGGGAAGGAAGGCGGTCCTAGGTAGGAGGGCAAAGATCCTCACCGCAAACTCATCTGAGGAAAATGCAAATCAGTAGAAACAAGCAACCTTACAAAGGGGCATGCAACATCAGTGTCATTATGCAAAACAGCATACTCGATAGAAGCCGAGCCAGGACCATAATGGAGCTTCAGTAGAGGGGAGCATCATGCAAACATATAAAGCTTCAGCGGTGATGCTACAAAGTAAGAAGTGCTATTTATGTTGAGATGGAAGAAATTCTGGACTTTAGCCGATGAATGAATCCTGCCAGAGAATAAGGTCAGAAGAGGAATTCTATTGAGCAAGTCAAAAGAAACGACTTTGAAAGTCAGGTTCTCCAGTTCACAGAGAAGCTTGTTGCTATGGATGAGCTGGGGAGGGGAGCAAAGGGGTGTCTGAAGATGAAACCTATGCAGATTGCACCCAGAGGCCTCTGAAGGATGGGGTGGCTTGGCCTGGTGGTGTCTTCTCATTACAGTGTCTATAAAGGGTTATTCACGGATGAGCGCCGAGTAACCTTAGGCCAAAGCTGACTACCAGTTACCATTCCTTGAAAACCCAGTCTGGAGAGAGTCAAATTCTGTATTTCTTTTTGATAGAACTCCAGTGGCCTGTGTTTCACCTAAGCACAGCTGGTCCCTGCAGAGAGGTCTGTTCAGTTTTTGCTCAATGCTCAAAGCACTGACAAATATCCATTTTCTTACCATTTTGGGGGGAGATCTCACTCCACATTAGGTCTAGTTCAGTCTTAGGAGCCTGACTACCACCTGCTACATATTTTGAGAGAAGACTTTGGAGCTCTACCAGTTAGCTATCTTGGCTCCCTGGTACCGAGAGCTAGTAGGGAGTGGGCTGTAGTGTAAGAATTTTGGAAATAGAACTTTCTCCCGGGCCTCTCCCTGTGTGGTCCTTGGGGAAACCCTGCCCTACTGCTTTGGCGCCCTCATGTCTGTATTTTCTGAGGCACAAAGAGAAATGACATAGGACGCCAGATTCTTGCTTTATCTCTTAATTTCAACGATTTGCCCAGTTTGTTGACCTTTTAGTCCTTCTTTGTTCTGGCAACGACACAGTTGTTCTCCTGTTAGCAGGGGGTGGGGTGGGGGGTGGGCTGGGGGTCAAGTTGATGAGAACAGGAATAGGCTCTGGAGTCCAAAGACACTGAACCTGAGACCAGGCCTGGCCACTTTACAAGGGGGTTGGTTTTAGGAAAATGACTTCACACCTCTGGTCCTGGGTGCCTACTTCTTTCTTTCTCTTCTAGAATTAAGATAATAATACACACCTCGCAGGAAATGGTGAGAACGATCAATATCATTGATCCATCCCCTAACACATCCATGCTATAGGTGCTCGATAACAGACTTTAGAATCAAAGAAGTAAGGCAGAAAGAGGACCTGTAGTGACTCTGACAACCCAATGTTTGAGTTTCATGGCCAAATTCTTACTTGGGATTAAAAAGATTATTTTTCAGTGAACTAAAGTGTCGCAGGTTCGATTCCCAGTCAGGGTACATGGTTGCAGGCCATGACCCCCAGCAACCACAAATTGATGTTTCTCTCTCTCTCTCTCTCTCTAAAAAAATAAATAAAATCTTTTAAAAAAAGATTATTGTTCATTTTTGTTTGTTTCTGACTTCCTGAGCTCACCTTTCTTGGTCCAGGTCAGGCGTGGTTTGCAGGGTCGCCCTCACACTGATGAGCCCCTCAGACACCCGTGCCCACCCAAGTGGTGGCTGCTTCCTGAAGGACTTCACATCAGGTGTGGGGCACAGTACCCCACGTTTAGGATGGGCTAGGAGGTGCATGCTGGATGAATGGGCTTACTGAAATCTTACTGCCCCTCGATGAGTCTGAAGGGCAAACAACTGAAGAAAGAAAAGATGTAGAACTTCCTAATAAACCAAATCATAACATCTACTAACCAGGGACCAGGACAGGGAGGGCTGCTTGAGTCTTAACCCAGAGAGGGCCACGGTACTCATAGGGGTTTATCTTTCCTGCTGCTCCCATGACCAGCCGGAAGAGTCGTGCCTTAGAGTGGGCAAATCAACAAGGCAGGCCAACTCCCGGTCAAGGTGTAAACATCCGATGGCTAACAGGAATTTTGTTCTGGGGACTATAGTAAAAACGTCTGATCTCCCGCCATCAGACAACCCGATATCAAAGAGCCAAGAGGCACCTCAGATCATCAGCATTCCTTTAACGAGGCGAGGAACTCCCGATGGTAAACTCAACAGCTGAGTAACAGGATGACGCCGCAACGACAGGCCGAGAACCGAGGCTGAGAGGTCAAAGCACTGGGCCAACACCCGCCTGGCACGAGGTATAAATGGCCTTGGAGGGAAGGGGGTTCTCAGACTCAGACTCTTGGTCTTTCCAGCTGCTCTGAAACTCCTGTGTAGCCTCCGCCCACACCATGGTTCCCTTCTGCGTCAGCTCATGCCAGCCTCTGGACAGCGCCAAGACTCCTGGAGAAAGAAATGTGTGTGTCCCCCTTACTGACATGGAGGGCCAGCTTGGGGTGGAGGACCAGCATGCCTCCCTGGGCCTCTTGGCCAACCTGGCACATGCCAACCGTGTCCGTGTGGGGTCGACCTCTCTGGGCCGGCCCAACCTCTGTCTGCCCCAAAGCTGCCACACCGCTTGCCCCTTGCCAGGGACCTGCCACATTCCTGGCAACATCGGAATCTGTGGGGCCCACGGTGAAGGTGTCCTGAACGGCCATGAGAAGGAGACCATGCAGTTCCTGAACGACCGGCTGGCCAACTACCTGCAGAAGGTGCGGCAGCTGGAGCAGGAGAACGCGGAGCTGGAGACCAAGATCCGGGAGTGGAGCAAGTGCCACGAGACCACCGTGTGCCCCAACTACCAGTGCTACTTCCGGACCATCGAGGAGCTCCAGCAGAAGGTGAGGTTCGCAGCAGCCTGGGGTGTGCTGGGTCTGGGGGGGGGGGTGGAGGGCATCGCAGGCGAACACCATTGAAGGCTCAAAGAGCTTTTGGGTTTGGGGTTTTCTGGAGCAGGAGTGTGGACGACATGTGCAGGGCTGAGCCCAGAGTGTGATGTTTGTGTGTGAATGGTCTTCCCGGCTTTTCTCAGATCCTGTGCAGCAAGGCCGAGAATGCCAGGCTGGTGACCCAAATTGACAACGCCAAGCTGGCTGCGGACGACTTTAAAATCAAGTGAGTAAGGGCTGAAGAAGGCCCGAGTGGCTCCTTCTTCCTCCACCTGAGTCCCAATGTCTACATGTTCGTTGAATGAGTGGGTTACTGTTCCGTTTCTTGCTCCCTAAATTCCTAACTTAAGAAACCTCACAGAAGGTGGAGGAGAAAAAACACTACGAAGCCAAGCATGCATAGCGTAGCCTAGTATTCGTCCTACTTCATTTATTCCCTGAAATGGAAGACAAGGCTGCCTGAGCTCATTACCCAAGAGCAAAGTAAGACGTCAAGAGTGAACTGAGTAAGGATAGCCGTTGAATTTCACAGATCAGTTGGGGCAGGGTCCCGATTTACATACAAAGAACCTCAGATACTAGGCATTTCCACTAAATAAGGGTGAAAGATGACCGAATAGCCCAACATAACGAATAAGGGAGCAAATCAAGGTCCACTCCCCCCACGCTGTTGCTTATCCTATGTAACAATAGCCCATGCAAGGGCGTGAGCCCTGTACTGAGTCCTAAGATACACCATCTCAGGCAAGTCAGTTAACCTGTCTGAACCACAGTTGCTTCAATGCACAGTGGTAAAATTATAACTGCGTGACTGCTTCACTAGACCACAGCCCCTTTGAGAAGAGGGGCTGCATGTAATTCCTCTCCAAGTCCAGGGACTGAGCTCAGTGAACGAATGAGGATCCAAGGCGGTGAGGAGGTGGGAACGGGGATCGGCTGAGAGGGGCTCCTGTAGGCACCCTGTTGACCATGCGTCTCTTGCGACGGAAGGCACGAGAGTGAGCACTCCCTGCGCCTGCTGGTGGAGGCGGACATGTGTGGGATGCACAAGCTCCTGGACGACCTGAGCCTGGCCAAGGCCGACCTGGAGGCCCAGCAGGAGTCGCTGAAGCAGGAGCAGCTCTGCCTCAGGAGCAGCCACGAGCAGGTCTGGTCCTGTGGCTGCAGACTCAGCGGGGAGGACGTTGGACGGAAAAGGGAGCACTGCCCCCCTAACTCTGTGGCTCTAGGATGAGAACCTGGGCCCCACCGGTGTTGGGATCCTGGGCTGATCGGGGCCTGAGTCAGGCTGACTCTGTGGGATGTGGCGGATTCTTTTCTGAAGGGTTGGTTGCCTTGTGCGTTTAGGAAGGTCTCCAGGGGGGCTCCTCCCATGGGCCCCAGGAACCTTTCACGTCTGTGCATATGTGCGGTCACCCCTCATACCGCTTGTCAGGGGAGGGGTGCGGATGCTGTGTGCTCTGTCAGAAGCCCTTTTCTCACATCAGGTGCGGGTCCTTCTGTCCCTGCAGGAAGTGAACACCCTGAGGTGCCAGCTGGGAGACAAGCTCCGCATTGAGCTGGACACCGAGCCCTCCGTGGACCTGAGCAGGGTGCTGGAGGAGATGCGGTGCCGGTACGAGGCCATGGTGGAGACCAACCGCCAGGATGTGGAGCAGTGGTTCCAAGCCCAGGTGAGGCAGGGCCGCAGAGCCGGGGGGCGGCTGGGGGTGGCGGGGGGCAGGGGAGCCCGGCTTCCGTGTGGGTCAGGGAGCTGACCCGTGTGGTTTGATCCACTGTGCTTCAGTCGGAGGGCATCAGCCTGCAGGCCATGTCCTGCTCTGAGGAGCTGCAGTGCTGCCAGTCGGAGATCCTGGACCTGAGATGCACGGTGAACGCCCTGCAGGTGGAGCGCCAGGCCCAGCACAACCTGGTACGGGTCCTCCTTCACCCTCACTGCACCCAGCCGTGGCCTGCTGGCGGCACCCCTGAGCAGTCTGCCTAATTGGTTCCATTAACATTCAGTTAGAGCTCCGTCTGGGTCCCTCTCTCCCTGGTGGAGGGGACTTGCCATAAAGGCTGGTTGGACCCAGAAAAATGGTTCCTATTAAAAGTGAATTCCACTTCTTCAGAACAAGGGTTGGGGGCCCAGGCACTCCTTTTGTGAGATTTTACTGGGTTTCTACTTTATGTCAAGTACTTGGGATGTCAGAGGGGACATAACACAGTTCAAGTTAGATTTGTTTTGTGCGTGCACAAACGCACGGTCACCCTGACAGCGATTTCTCCAGAGCTCTGGGAATGCCCGGTGACTGCTTGGACGTAGCCTCCTGCCTGGTGAGTTTGGCCCTGATTTTCACTCCTGAACTTTTTGTCCCCTGGGCCTCTCTCCCCACCACTCCCCACTGCAGAAGGACTGTCTGCAGAACTCCCTGTGCGAGGCCGAGGCCCGCTACGGCACCGAGCTGGCCCAGATGCAGAGCCTGATCAGCACCGTGGAGGAGCAGCTGGCCGAGATCCGGGCTGACCTGGAGCGGCAGAACCAGGAGTACCAGGTGCTGCTGGACACGAAGGCCCAGCTGGAGTGCGAGATCGCCACGTACCAGGGCCTGCTGGAGAGCGAGGACTGCAAGTGAGTGTGACCTAGGCAGTTTCTGGCCAAGCCACGTTCCTGACTGCCAGATTCCTTAGAGATAACCAGTGTGTGTGTGCTCGTGGAAGGAGGTCTCATTCTAAGGAACGGGCCTCGCTCAGGGGCTCATTGACCATTGCTGGTGTGTGCACGCTGTACTGTTGATAGACTGGCACACGGATGGCAGCCGGGTCCCTTGGCCACATCCCCCCGGGGGACACCTGGATATGAAAAGCCACAGCTGAGTGTGGAAGAGGGGCTGGTGGAGGAGGTCCCGCTGGGCTGTCTGGTTTGTTTGCAGCAGGCCTGCCCTCCACCATTGTGGTCCGAGCTTCTCTGTCCCCACCACTGGGGCATCTTTGTATTTCTCATGTCTAACTCTTCCTTCCGTGTCTCCCACAGACTCCCCTGCAATCCCTGCTCTACACCGGCCTCCTGCACCCTTCGTCCCAGCTGTCCCCCACCAGCCTGTGGGCCTTCCTCAGCCTGCAGAGCCTGCACTGGGAGCTGATTCTGAGGGTCTGAGTTCCAGTGCAGGAGGTTGGAGCTGTTCGCACTGGGGCTGGGACTGCCCTCACCTTGCTCAGTCTTCTAGAGGCACTAGACCTGCTGAAGGCTTTTTCACTGAATCCAAGGGCAGCAGATACTTCTGAGTAGTGGCTTCCTGTTTGTGCCTTAGGCCGTTTTCTTTTTTTCCCCCAATGTGGTATTTTCTTGCACTTAAACTATTGTTCTTCTTGTCCCAGTCTCTCTTCTGGAATTTTGGTTCTACTCCAGTGCTTCATAATCTCTTAAAATGTAATTGGGCTCCTGCATTAAATGGTGAATAAACCTCCTTCCCGTATCAAGTGCTCTCTTTCCTGTGTTTGGCTGCATGTGGTTGTGATAAAGCGCCCGGCCCCTCAAACCCTTGGGTGGTCACTGGCCCTGATGTGTCGCTGTCAGGGTCCCTCTGGGGCACTGGGGCCTGAGCCTCAGGATGACCGACGGCCCTCTGCTGACATTGGAAGTGTCTTTACCTTGCCCAGCGATCCCCATAGGCTGGTGAAAGGAAGCTGTGTTGGTGGCCAAGTTAGAATTCCTTCAGAACAGCTCAGACCTAACACGTCCCTCCTGTGTTTTTGGCACCTTCAGACCCTTGGGATTTTATTCAAGAGAAAAATCACAGACTAGAGTTCCAGCTCAGTCAAAGGGAGGTCCTGCTGAGAACTGCCTTGGCCAAGGTGCCAAGTTTTTTCTCTCATTTAAACTGGCCCCTTCGGGGAGGCACAGAGTTTCCTCCTGCTCCCAGACACGGAGGCCCGGACTGGGCCCTGGGGACAGCTGTCTTGGGCCTGGCCTGCTTCTGGGATGTGGTTTTCTCTAGAGAGACGCCGCCATCGATGTGCGTGCTGTCTCCTCTGCCGCCACCTTCCAGGGGCTGGGGTGGGGCCTGCAGTGGCCACAGGCACTCCAAATGCCTGCCTGCATCTGGGACGTGGCTCTGACATGGGCCGAGGGGCTTTGCAGCCAGACTCTTGGGGAGCAGCACCCGAGGGGCTGTGCTCCTTCCTTGCTGTGCTGGTCAGTTTCACTTGTTGGCAAGTGCTGGGTGTGTCCAGCAGAACGAAGCTCTCAGATCTCAGCCCACCCATGTACCGTGGTCCGAAGACCCATGTCAAGTTGGCCCTTCTTTGGGGCAGCACAGTATGGCGGCAAGAACGTGTGTTCTAGAGTCAGGCAGACCCGGGCTCAGACTCCACCTCTGCGACGCCAGCGGAGTGCAGTTGGCCAGGTTGCTGCACTCTCCTGAGACCTACTCCTTGGTTGTGAAATTAGAATAATTGTGCTTCCCTCTCACTGTTGTTGAGGGATAACCCATAGAATGTTCCCAGCATATAGAAGGTGCTCAATAAATATGGGTTTATGGGGTTCCCTGGGGACCAGCAGGGACAGTCTTTTCTTCCCCGAGGGAAAGAGGGGCTGACGAGGTGGTGGCAGAACCCAGTAGTAGCACCAGGGGCCACATTTTCCCATGTCGGTGGCCGGGAAGTTGGTCCATACACCCATCCACTTATAAACCATCACGAAAACCATCCACTGTTTTTACTGGAGTTCAATTTCTCACTCCAGGTGGCCTAACCGAAGTTTTTAATAAAGTATTCTTTGGGTTGTCAGAGGACAGGAATGTCCATTGGGTTCTCGGGCTTCCTTCTATCAGGTAAGCCCCAAGAGTCGTATGTTTTAAGGAGTGACCATAACCCTTTCTTGTGCCAGGGCCATGGAAGTCTGGTCTGTCCCCCACTTCTCTGGCTGGGTCACACTCTGAATAAACTCTCACTGTGGGACCCCCATGGCTACTAGGTATGGCAGGAAAGGCCACTCAGACACAGTCAGGACTGCGGGCTAGGGAGGCCAGTAGGTGGCTGGCCCAGGGCACTTGGACTTTGTGGTTTTACTCTTATAGCCTGAGGGTTCAGGGCTCCCTCTGGCACCACATCCCAAGCACTCCTCCTCTTCCTCAGGGTGATTCTCCCATTTGCACATCACGTTCTCCTTTGTGGTGTGGCTGCATCACGATGTGGTATCTGGTTTTGCTTTGGCCACAGTAATTTCAACCACATTGATTATTTTCTTCTCCCTGAGATGTTTGCTGCCTGGTCCAGTTTTGAGTCACCTTGCACTAACCTCATTGGTCTTCATTTAGCAAGCCCTGCACTCCTGATGTGCTGGTTGGTAATATTTCTTTCCACTTGAGTCTCTTCAGGCTCCTCCACCCACCATGTGTTTTGACTCCAAATGCCATTTTCCACAAATCCCAGCAAAGTGGAAAGGCATAGGGTTCGGGACCCTGGGGGCAGACGCTGGCAGCCACTGACAGAGCTTTGGGAAGGGACCATCACTTCTGCTCCCACCATTGTCCATGTGGGGAAGCCAAGAAAATCAAGGTGGAATTCTGGACTTTCCAGAACGGGGAGCATTTTAAATTTATATACTAGTTTGTGTGTGTGTGCACGTGTGTGGTCCATTATGTGAGATACCCAAGTCTCTGCCTTGTCCTCTTCCTAAGAACAAAATCAAATGTGTCCCTACTGATGACCCCTTACAATAATCTTCACAAGCTCATCTTTCCAACCTTTTTTTCAACCATGGATTTTCATTTAATGAGTATTCAAAAATCCCTCACCTTCTCACTTAATGCTGTCTTAACTTCTAAAAATATAAATACCAGCCCTGGCCAAGGGGCCCACTTGGTTGGAACATTGCACACCAAAAGGCTGCAGGTTCAAACCCAGGTCGGGGTGTGTATGGGAGGCAACCGATTGATGTTTCTCCCCCACTCTCTCTCTCTCTCGCCCCACACCCTTCTAAAAATCAATAAATATATCCTCAGGGGAGGATTAAAACATTTTTCCAAAAAAATACCAAACTCGTTTTATGATTAAAAGACACCTCATTTAGAATATAGATTGTGCTTGTTTTCAAAAGACACTCCCCCTATCCAAGATATCTTCCCTGTTTTGAAGATTCCCAAATGCCGCGCCCCTCTGATGTCATTCTTCTATTGAGAATCAGGGCTCCTGTTCAGGTGTGAGCCCCTGAGCTAATTCAACCTCTCTACCTGCCTGCAGGTGTCAGGAACCTCAGCAGCTCAGGAGAGTTTCTCCTTTTGTTCAAACAGCCCAGGTTGCGGTCTCCAGCTCCAGGCATTTATCTCTGACCCCCTGGTGGGCAGTCCCATCCACTACATTTCATACTCTCCAAACCTAGATTGCGCTTCTCTCCCTTGAGCCAACTCTTTGCCTCAACTTCTCAGCTTCCCTTACCATCACATTGTTGACCCAGGAGCCCAGGGGTGCCCTCAAGGACATTTTGGTGTATCCCTCCCTTCTTTGGTTTGCCATATACAGCAAATCTCTCAGCCTTATAGAGTCCTTTTATAACATCTCTGTCCTCCATCCCTTCCTTCCTGGTGGCACCACAGGTGGCTAGTAAGAGCCTCCTCCTGCCAATCTTTCAAGTTCCAGATCAAGTCTCTTTGATACTCTACATCCCTAACACTGCGACCTCTCCTTCCTCTGAGTTACGCGGTCTATCTCTACTGCTCTTGGTTTTTTGAGAAGGGGGAATTTCTCTGATTCATCTCTGTACCCTCCGTGGGACCTTGAGAGGGCATTGCTGTGTCAGGAGCACATGAATGTTGAATCACCTAAAGTAGGTCACTGGGACAAGGTTGCTGATGAAAGTAAACTCTGCCCCGGTGAATACTGCCCATATTTGTGCATATCTGTACATAGGTACTGGCCTCTTTTTCATACAAAATCATCCAAAATTTTATTCTAAAGCCCCATTTAAGGGTGGTAAGAATTACGGGGAATATATTCAGAGGAATGTACTCAGGATGGCAGGCAAGGGGACTTAGAACCATGCTGAATAAAGAACCAGGAGTGAGAGGCTCTCAGCCAAACTGGCGGCCATGGCTCACCTCTTTGCACAACCACATCAAAATTACAACTAAAATATAGAATAACCACCACTCAGAAACATCCGAAATGGAGTTGAATGGAAGTCTGACAACTGTGGAATTAAAGAAACCACATCCATCCAGACTGGTAGGAGGGGCGCAGATGCGGAACAGTCTGGTCCCTCACCCGTGTGTGGAGGATGAAAGTTCAGGAGGGATATCTTGGGAGAGAGGAGTCCCAGCCCTACATCAGGCTTCCAAGCCCGGAGTTCCAGTGCCAGGAAGAGAAGTCCCCACAAGTTCTGGCTGCAAAATCCAACAGGGGTCTGTGGAAGAAACTGTTAGAGTCTCAAGCAGTTCCTCTTAATAAACCCACACACAGACTCACCTACTCAGACTCACTCCCTCTGAGCTCCAGTACTGGGTGGCAGCTTGAATGGCACCAGTGACGTACTGGGAGAGGCTGAAGTGTCCGGCATTGGGGCGAGCAGAGGCATCATCCCTTTTCTGAGCTCTTCCCCTGCAGAGCCACGGAGCTAGCAGGCTGGTGCCATAAAGGTGGGCTAATACCAAGAGCCAAATACCAAGTGTTTGACCCACTTGGAGATCCCCAGAGACTCCACCCCACCCAACTTATGGGCCCACCCAAGCTGCCTTTCCATATGAATAACTGGTCTTTGCTCATGCTTCACAGCTTCCTAAATCCTCTCAAACAAGCAGCAGCTGGTCTCAGTGAGCTCCAGGCCAGACACTAGCAGCAACCAGATTAGTTTCATAGCTTTGCTTCACCTGGGAACCTCCAAGCCTAGCACAAATAGCAGCCTTCTCAGGTTGCTTTATAGCTCAGGAAGGGAGGATCTGGGCAAAACACAGGTTGGGGCTGACTTTGGCCTGTACCACCCAGGAAACTTCAGGGCCAGTGCACCCAGTGGACAGCTACAGATCACTTTGAAGCACCACCACCCTGCCCCTGCGCAGCTGATCCTCCATGGAGGGTGGAGGTTGGTCAGAGGACACAGCCAACCTTGCAGCTGACTGGCCTGGGTAAATCCTTCCCACTGATCTGCCAACAACAACCAAAGCTCAACTGCAAGAATACTTGAATACTCACCTTGAATACTCAGCTTGGGCGATAGGGTAGGCTGTGCCACTGGACC
This sequence comes from Phyllostomus discolor, assembly GCF_004126475.2. Lineage (NCBI taxonomy): Eukaryota > Metazoa > Chordata > Mammalia > Chiroptera > Phyllostomidae > Phyllostomus > Phyllostomus discolor. Next base: position 105,813,914 of record NC_040910.2, on the reverse strand, counting down.
CTACAGGACACCTACTACATTAAGGCACAATACTAAGACACAGAATCAAAGCAGCTCTAATACATAGAAACAAACACAGGGAGGCTGCCAAAATGAAAAGACAAAGAAACATGGCCCAAATGAAAATAGATCAAAACTCAAGGAAAAGAGGTAAATGAAATGGAGATAAGGAATCTATCAGATGCAGAGTTCAAAACACTGGTTATAAGAATGTTCAAGGAACTTAGTGAGGACCTCAGCAGCATAAAAAAAATCCAATCAGAAACAAAGGATTCACTCATTGAAATAAAAAACAATTTATAGGGGAACAACAATAGAGTGGATGAACCAAGAATCAAATCAATGATATGGAACATAAGAAAGATATAAACAACCAATTAGAAGACCAACAAGGAAAAAGAATGCAAAACAAACAAAAAAAGAGGGCAGTATAAGCAGCCTCTGCTTATACTTCAAGAAGCATAATATTTGCATCATAGGGGATGCCAGAAGAAGAGAAAGAGCAAGAAATTAGAAATGTATTTGAGATAATAATAAAAGAAAATTTCTCTAATTTGGCAAAGAAAATAGACATGCAAGTCCAGGAAGCACAGAGAGTCCTAATCCAGTTGGACCCAAAGAGGGCCACACCGACACAAATCATAATTAAAATGCCAAAGGTTAAAGATAAAGAACCTTACAAGCAGCAAGAGAAAAGTAGTTAGTTACCTACAAAGGAGTTCCCATAAGATTTTCAGCTGATTTTTCAAAAGAAACTTTGTAGGCAAGAAGGGACTGGCAAGAAATACTCAAAGTGACGAAAAACAGGGACCTGCAACCTAGATTACTCTATCCAGCAAAGCTATCATTTAGAACTGAAAGGTGGATAAAGTGCTTCCCAGACAAGGTAAAGCTAGAGGAATTAATCATCACCAAGCCCTTATTATATGAACTGTTAAAGAGACTTATTTAAGAAAAAGAAGAAGATCAAAACTATGAACATTAAAATTACAGCAAACTCACAACTATCAACAACCGAATCTAAAAAAGTAAAACTGAAAACGAAAACAAACTAAGCAAACAATAAGGACAGGAACAGAACCATAGGTATGGGGATCCTTTGGAGAGTTATCAGCTGGGAATAGGGGAGGGGGAAGAGGGAGGGGGAGAACAGGGAAATGGTGCAGGGATCCAGAAGCATAAATGGTAGGAACAGAATAGACAGGGGCAAGTTAAGAATAGCATGGGAAAGGGAGAAACCAGAGAACTTACACACACGACCCATGGACATGAACTGAGGCAGGGGGATTGCTCGAGGGAACAGGGGTACTGGGAGGAGGAGGACAAAGGGGAAAAATTTGGGACAACTGTCATAGCATAATCAATAAAATCTTCTTAAACCAAGAAAAAACTATAGCTAGACATATGAAATAGAAAGATGAACAAGAAAAAATTCCCTGTGTGGTCTACATTCAAGTGAGAGCACAGGCAATAAATAAATAACTAAATAAACAAGATTTAACCCCCCCCCAGGAATTAGAAATCACACAGTAGTCACAAAGAGCCGAAGGTCTGACATGAGGCAGAATGACTGGATTCATCCTTTCTGGGACCCCATGGGGTAGCATGAGAATGCAAATGAAATAAAGGGCAAACTCGGACTTCCTTGCTAATGCATCCCCAGTGCCCACCACCTGTGCCTGCTCAGCAGCGGTAGGCACTCCATAACAAACATTTGTGAAATGAATGAATAAAAGAACACATGAACATGATAGGTAAAAACAGCAGGGAGGTAGATTTGTCCCTGCATAAAGAACTTTCTAGTAATGCCTATGCTGTCAGTCTCTGAAGGCAAAACTGGCTGTTATTTATCTCTTGACTCCACTGTCTTGCACAAAGCCTGGGGTACCATGAGCCGAGGGGCCAAGATGGCCAATGATGGGATGAGTCATCCTGGAAAATGGTGGTCCAGGCAACCAGTTAGAGGGAGGGTGTCAGAAAGCATTTACTGCCAGAGGGTCCTAGAGAGAGGACTTGGAGATCCCCTTTGGCTTGGGTATTTCATAACTGCTGCCTCCAGGCCCTCCTGGTGAACCCATTCATCTTAAGAATGGGGTCAAAGGCGCGTCTTCATTAGCATAGTCTGGAAGCTGGCTGGCTGCCCTCTTCCAGGGTCTATTAAATGGCTGGCCACTGGCTTGTTTGTTTTAGGAATAGAGGAGGCCATAAAACTTCTGATGCTCTGACCGTGTCTGAGGATTAAGAAAATTCAAATTTTGTTCTAGAATCTCCTAAGTCATGGCCAGTCCAGGTAGGGGCATTTCAAAGAAATGCGAGAAGTTTCAAAGGATGAGAGATCAAAGTTCTTCCGCGTGTGTCTTTTAAAATAAGGTGAGGAGGGACTCGGTGGGTGAGAACGCCAGTGTCTAGCAAGCAGGAGTGCTCAGAAAGATGGGGAGGTGCCTGAGAACAGGCACCCTAAGTCACCTCCCCCCTTAATTAGACTGTAGACTCCAATACACAGGGACGTAGTTTTACTTCTTGGGAATCGCAAATTCCCCAGGTTCATTCCCAAGTTTTTCCTCCACTTCCAAAGCTGCTCATCCGCTTCCCACTGGACAGGGGGAGTCTCCTTTGACCAAACCAGTTCGATACCTTGTATTCTCATTTTAATTCCGTTTACAATACTTGAATTTCTCACTTGACTTCTTGGACCCGTGAGTGGCTGAAGTGTGCTGTTGAGTTTTCAAACACCCAAATCAATCTAGAATTTAGGTTTCTCTTTTATTGCTCTGGCCGAGTGTTTCCCGCTAATATTTATACAGGAAACGTCCTTCTCTTTTTCTGTTCCTTTCCTTCAAGAGGAGGAGCCTGGCTATTTTTCTTCCTATCTGAGACCAGCGGCAGATCTTATCTTTGACTCGCCTTTACCTGAAGACTGAAGGGGGGTGGTGCTGGCATTCAAGGCTTCTCACACTCTGGGCTAACCACGGCTTCCCGGGGCTGGCATGTGTGTGTTCACTGGGAGCACCAATGCGGGCAGGCTCTTTTCCATTTCCCGGACGTGTTTGATTCTGTTCATTTTCTTCCCTATGAGAGATATTGTCTCTGCCACTCCTCATGGCATCATCCTTCAAAACACATTTTAAATGCTCCCTATTCTGTGAAGTCTGTTTTCTGGTCTCTCAATGTGATCATTTCTTAAAATTTTCACTGCTCCTTTATTTAAAAAAAATTTTTTAAAAAACACTCCTCCTATTGCCTTTATTAAGATCTAGGCCATTTATTTTCTCCTCTCTCTTATTAAAATCTAAACCCCCCACCCTCCACGCAGGCCAAGCAGTGTCCCGCCCTGGGTACTTCCCATGCATCTGCTGATACAAACTGATTGTGCTTTTCCTCTTTCCTCGGCCTGCCTGGTGGTCTAACAGTTGCGATTTTGCCATGACGAGAACATTCCAAGGTAGGAGAAGATCACGGGAGCGACAGAGGTTTTGAGGAACTTTGAGGAGTGTCTGGTCTCGGTCATTTCACAGATAAAAGCTGATGGGGGGAAGGAATTCACTGCCCCAGAATGTGGGCAGCTCGGCCAAGGGCTCCTTTTCAGTCTCTTTTCCAGGGCTCTGCCCGGATGAAAGCATCCTGTGTGGGCTAGGCCCCTTTCATGAACTCATTAACTCTTTACAGGAGACAAATCACTGACTAACCGAGGGATCGTATGACATTCACATAAATATTAATGAGCAAAATGCCAGTTTCTTGCACCGACTCCACTACAGGCCTATATAAGACCTAGAGGAGAAGGAAGGTTTTCGTTCCGAGCCATCCAGCCGTGGACGCGACAGGAGTCCAGCCTTTGAGCGCCATGACTTCTGACTGCTGCAGTTCTTTCCCTCCGTGGGCAGCTTTCAGAGGCCGAGGCTGCCCCCCCTGGCCTCTCGGCCACCCTGGCACATGCCAACCGTGTCCGTGTGGGGTCGACCCCTCTGGGCCGGCCCAACCTCTGCCTGCCCCAAAGCTGCCACACCGCTTGCCCCTGCCAGGGACCTGCCACATTCCTGGCAACATCGGAATCTGTGGTGCCCACGGTGAAGGCGTCCTGAACGGCCACGAGAAGGAGACCATGCAGTTCCTGAACGACCGGCTGGCCAACTACCTGCAGAAGGTGCGGCAGCTGGAGCAGGAGAACGCGGAGCTGGAGACCAAGATCCGGGAGTGGAGCAAGTGCCACGAGACCACCGTGTGCCCCAACTACCAGTGCTACTTCAGGACCATCGAGGAGCTCCAGCAGAAGGTGAGGTTCGTGGTACTCCAGATCACGGGTTGGCCAACTATGGCCCGGGGGGCCAAATCTGCCTGCTGCTTGATTTTGTAAATAAAGTTTATTGGCACAGCTAGCTCGTTCATTGATGTATGGTCTATGGCTGCCACTGTAGTGGCAGAGTCATGACAGAGGACTCATGGTCTGTGAAGCCTAAAATATTTAGTATCTGGCCCTTTATAGAAAAAGATGACTGACCTTTGCAGGCTATGTCTGGGGCCTGGACTAGCAGTGTGAGCTGCACCAGCTGGAACGCTTTTTAGATTGTGGGAAGAGGATCTCTACAGTGAAGGTGAATGGGGGTGTGTCAAGGATGAGACGTCGGAGTAGGCTGTCCGGGGTTCTGAGCTTATGCTCACGTACTTACAATTCCTAAACTGTAGTTGCAGAAACAGTACGACCTAACGGCTGGTGCAAGCAAAAGGGGTCTGAGGAGCACGTTCTAGTGTCCTGTGTGAGCCGGGGTGTATCCAGCGGCGGCACTGGCCTCTCCTCTGCTGTCCCCTTGATCATCAGGTCAATGTTTCCTAAGAGCCTGCATCCCAGTTGTGGAGACAGGAAGACACAGCTTGTCAGATGGGGGCCAACTGGAATCTTGCTGGATTCAGAGAAGACCTCTGAGGAGGTTGACCAAACCAGTGGTGGAAAGGACTTCTTCTTGGGAACGGACCCCACCTTATCTAAAACTCCCATAACTAGCCATTGTTCTCTGGTCCTAGACTCCAGGTCTTCTGGTTTATGTCTGCTGAGCGCCACATCTGGCAAACGAAGTCTTTGTTGTACGTTCAGTTTGCTACTACCCTCCCGTCTCCAGTTCCTCAGACGAGCACCCTCGGGCACCCCCCGCCCACCCTGCACCGTGGCAAGCATCTCGTGCGTGTTTGCGAGTTTGTGTTGTCTGAGGGGATGCTGTAGTTTGAACTCCAGCTGACCGGACTTCCTTTGACCTGAGGCCACAGACGGTCTGCGCACAGTGACTCACGGAGCTGCGTTCTTTCCCCAGATCCTGTGCGTCAAGGCTGAGAACAACAGGCTGGTCGTTCAGATCGACAGTGCCAAGCTGGCTGCAGATGACTTCAGGACCAAGTGAGTTGGGGTTGGACGGGGGAGAGGGAGGAGCCAAATGTCTCTCCTGGCTTCTCTCTTGTCATGCAGTTGACACCAGCGATGTAATCAACCAGGTCCCAAACCGATACTTCCAGCAAGAGAAAAAAAGGGCATTAAGCTCAAGAGCTTAGAAGAAGCACCTCCCCTCCAATCCACATAATTGTTTTAGCCATTATAGTCTACGACATGATTTAGAATTGTCAGCCACTTGGTTCTATTGTAAGAAGAGCCTGGTGAGGCAGGCTGGGCAGTGGTGGCCTCTTCTTTATGGGGACATGGAGGCTCAGGGCACTGGAGTGACCTGCCAGAAGTCACGTGGCTACTGAGTGGCAGAACTGGAACTCGGGCCCGATTCCCTACTCTGAGGCCACTCCCTAGGCAACTGCTGCTTCAGCGAGGACACGACTCCACACTGCAGCCAGACCAGGCTGACAGCGATGATAACCATGATGCCGTGGAGGCTCGTGAAGGCCCAAGGGTTCGTCCCACCAGAGCAGGAAGGGGCACGACACTTCTTTGTCCTTCTTCAGGGCACTGTGGAAGCCTCATTCCTCTTGAGCTAAAGAAAGCCATGTCCTTCCCCACGTCCTGGTATGGGACGTCTAATCCGGGGATCCCAAGGCCCATCTCAGTGGGGAGAACAGAAGAGGGGTGTCTGCAGTGGTCCTGCTGCACTGTCGTGGCCTGGGTGCTCTGCCGCCTCCTCTCTGGCCATCAGCCCCGTGTCCATCCCGGCATCCTCGGCCCTGGCTGCTCTGCCTGGTCCGTCTTAGGCACCTAGTGTTGAATGAGCAGGGGACACCTGTTGCTTTCTGGCCATGAGCGCACTACCCAGGAAAGGCCAGCTCCCAGTCAGACTGCGGAGAGAGGCCAGTGAGGGTATGGCTGTCAGGTGGGCCCTGGGGCCCCTTCTGCTCTTGAACCCCAACTCCTGCACCTGCCCCGGTAAAGGTACCACATGGAGCGCTCACTGCACCAGCTGGTGGAGGCCGACGTCTGCGGCCTGCGCAGGGCGCTGGATGACCTCACCCTCGCCAAGTGCGACCTGGAGGCCCAGGTGGAGTCCCTGAAGGAGGAGCTGCTCTGCCTCAAGAAGGACCACGAGCAGGTGGGTGGCTCTGTGTGTGGCCTGTGTAGGCTTCTGGGGGGTGAGTTCAGGCTCATTCAGGGGAAGAAATGAGTCTCTTGTTCCTGAGCAGGATGGGCGCTCGGCAGGCCCTGCCCTGCAGTTCCCTCATCCACTCAGATGGGGAATTCTGGCTTTCGGGGGGAGTGTGTCCTGCATCCACGGAGGAGCACCGGGAAATCGCTGGGGATGACGGACAGTGGAGATCATCGAGGCTTTGGGTGGAGGACAGGGGCACCCCTGAGCAGGTGTCTTCCTCCTGTGCCCACAGGAAGTGGACACTCTGAGGTGCCAGCTGGGAGACAAGCTCCGCATTGAGCTGGACACCGAGCCCTCCGTGGACCTGAGCAGGGTGCTGGAGGAGATGCGGTGCCGGTACGAGGCCATGGTGGAGACCAACCGCCAGGATGTGGAGCAGTGGTTCCAAGCCCAGGTGAGGTGGCCCGGGTGGCGGAGGGGGGGGGGGGGGACGGGGCTGCAGAGCCGGGGGGGGTGGGGGGCGGGGGGGCAGGGGAGCCCGGCTCCGTGGGTCGATGAGCTGACCTGTGTGATTTGATCCACTGTGCTTCAGTCGGAGGGCATCAGCCTGCAGGCCATGTCCTGCTCTGAGGAGCTGCAGTGCTGCCAGTCGGAGATCCTGGACCTGAGATGCACGGTGAACGCCCTGCAGGTGGAGCTTCAGGCGCAGCACAACCTGGTGAGCTCCTTCGTGTCCACGGAAGGCTCAGCTTGGCTGCCACTCGCGTGAGCAGTTCCAGATTCAGTACACGCCACCCTTAAATACAGACCAGGACACGGCTTCAACCCGGACCTCATTTCCTTTGCATTAAACATTCTCATGGATGCGGATGCTGAGGGAACGAACATTAACCCAGATGAGGGAGGTTCTGCCAACCTATCCGAAGGTCTGTGATGAAGAGCCACAGCCCATTGGCATGTTGGCAGTTCCTCCAGCTGGGGAACGCTAACAGGAATTGGACTGTTTCTCCGGGCTGGCAGCTTGGGTGTCAAGGGTTGTCTGCAGGGCCTGCGGGCAGGAATCCATCCATGATTTATAACTCGCTCCTCCTTTCCTTTGGCACCACAGAAGGACTGTCTGCAGAACTCCCTGTGCGAGGCCGAGGGCCGCTACGGCACGAGCTGGCCCAGATGCAGAGCCTGATCAGCACTGTGGAGGAGCAGCTGGCCGAGATCCGGGCTGACCTGGAGCGGCAGAACCAGGAGTACCAGGTGCTGCTGGACGTCAAGGCACGGCTGGAGTGCGAGATCAACACGTACCGGGCCTGCTGGAGAGCGAGGACTGCAAGTATGTCACCTCGTGTCTGTGTCAATGTCATGTGTAAAAGCAGGGACCTCTTATTGGCAATGACCTCAAAAGGAAAGGTGGCATTGCAGCCATCTTTGAAGACAGACTTGCACGCAGTTAGCTGGTGAGCTGCCTGGATGTAAGGAGGGTGTGCAGGAGTTTTCAGCTCATGCTGGCCATTGTGTTGACCACGTGACTCTCCTAAGTGCTAGCCACTGCCACAGGGGTTACCATACAGGGAGCTCAGTGCATTCAGGTTTTACTAAATTCTCTCTGGAAGAGGTAGCGGGTAGCTTCATACTCGGCATTAGAAACTGCTGCACGGGGACTAGCACCTACTCTCGTGCGGTTCCTCAGTGGAGCTGTCAAAAGGTAGGATGACTATTACAGCCCTTGGAGTGACGAGGAACAAGGTCAGGGGCTGTGTTTAAATGAAGAGCATGGCCGATGTCTGGCCTGCTCTTGTCCATTGCCTTTCTCTCTGCCTCGCGCCTTTCCTCACGGTGGGTAATGCTCATTTTACACACGGGTGCTCTGAGCTCGGGCCACAGCTTCCCTGTGGGCTCTGGCAAGTCACCCCCTTTCTGGAGGGTCCTCTCAGGTGTAAAGTCCTGTTGCCCCTCCAATTCTAAAGTGCCGGTATACTTTTGTCTTTGATGTACTTCCAATGCCAGTGTTATAGGCAGCTGTTTTCTCCCTGCAGGCTTCCCTGCAACCCGTGCGCGACCCCAGCCTCCAGCACCCCTGTCCAGCCCCTGCAGCCTGCGGCACCTGCTCCCCCTGCCTTGCCAGGCCTCCTCAGGCCTCCTGTGGGCCCTGCTCATTGCCTGGGTGATGACGTGTTCCTCAGCCCAAGGTACCGGAAAATGGAGAACTCCTTCGGCTCCCCCAGGCCTGCCATCCGAGCGTTACTTCCTCAGCCAGCCCAGGGAGACAGGCCGCGCGTGGGGTGTGTGTGGGGATGCTTCTTCGTTGTTGGGCTTTCCCGTTCAGCAGCTCAGCTCTGGATTTGTGCTTCCTTCCTCTCTCTTCTATGTTCTCTCTTCCACTGCTTCCTGGTCTCTCTGAGATGTGGCAGGTAGCCTTGTTTTTATTTTACCAATAAATTTCACTTCTGCAGCAAAAAAAGAGCCCTCTGCCTGCCGGTCTGTTTCTCCATTTCATGCCGACAGTGTTGCTGGGAGCTCCTTGGGCACCAGCTGTTCCCGGAGAAGCAGGGCTCGTGGCTCACTCACCAGGGTGGTTCTGGGAGAGGGCAAAGCCAGGGACGACTGGGGCTAAACTGGCACAGAGGAGACATACCTGGCTCTGAACCCACTCAAGCCTAGTTAGGGCCACATTCACACAGTTTTTAAGATACGCACACTAAATAAAACCCCCCTTTTACCTGGATGAAGCAACATGGTTCTCGTGCAAAGGAAAAGCTCCACCTAGAGGTTCTGCTGGGCGTCCTCAGAACACCCCGCACAAAGTCCGGTTTCGTGGTCTCATGCTCGATTTGAGCAAGACGCTGAGCTGGGCTTTATGGACATTGCCACCAAGGATCCCACAGAAACCCTGCAAGCAGGGAGCGCTGTTATTATTTCTGGCCGCAGAGTCAAGGCTTGAACCTCAGAGTCTTTGAACTAGGTGCAAAGCCCGTGTTCTGGAAGCTTTGAAGGGAAAAACACTTAAACAGGAGAAGGTGTACGGGGGTGGCTGTTCAAGTGTGGTCCTCCAACCAGTAGCAGCAGCAGCGTTACCTGGAAACTTGTTGAAGATTCAGATTCTTGAGCCTCATTCCCAGCCTTTCTGATCAGTAGTCTGGTTACCAAGACGTCCAGATGATTCTATGCACCCTCACGTTTGAGAACCTCTGGGCTAGGGAGTTTATTTGGGGAAATGAGCCCCTGCCTGGCCACACGCTCTGCAGAAGGTGTGGCCTTGCTCCCCTCATAAGTCCCACGGACGAGGAATGCCCCAGACCCCTGACATAGTGAATTTCTGTGGCGTGTTACGAAACTCTGGACATGTTCAATGGTGGTGATTGCTGAGCGTGTCAGACTGTCAGTCTAGAAAGGGTCGATCAAACTGAGCCACCCAAGCTCCTCCACAGGCCCCACTGGCAAGTCCTTCTGGCAGCTGCTGGGCTTGAAACTTTCGGGCAATAGACACATGGGCCCCAGGCTCCGTATTGAGGCAGCTGTGGCCGAGAACAGCATGTCTCCGGAAAGCAACACTGCAACTGGCCAAAGATGGGGGGCTGCGGGTTTCCTGTCTCTGGAGACATTCAAGCAGGGCCTTTGCAACCACCTGGTGGGGATGTTGAGGTGGGGACTCGGGTGTCTGATGGGGCTTGGATGAGCTGATTGTAGAGGGTCTTCTGGCCCCCAAATTCTATGACTCCAGCTTTCTAGGTCTTATTTGTCGGTGAAACCACAAATGTTCAAGTGGAGCCAACAAACCTATTCTTTTCCACTCCGTGAACTCTCTGAATCGAAGGTGCTTGCTGAGACATTTACAAAGTCTGGCTGATGGCTGTTGAGTCCAGCCCACCCTGGTGCAGGAGTGAGCACCATCCCGAGCCCCAGGGGTGGGGAAAGCTAAGCCAGGGCCTGGTTGCTCTGCCTCCAACTGCCCTCAAGCCCAGAATCTTACCTGGTGGCTCCTGTCTGTGCAGACAGGACTGTCGCTGGGGAGGCTTCAGGACTCCGGAGGAGGCTTTGGAAGAAGGGTCAAAGGCTGTCAAGCCCTCCTCTCCCCTCCACTGCGCCTCTGCCTTGTTTCCCAAGTGGTGGAGGTGTCTGGGCACAGGTGACACACCTCTGAGGCGCTTACTTAAGAGTGGGTCCCCATAAGAAAGAACCATTTTGATGAAGCTTAATTTAGCCCTTGGCCCAAACACCTTCACCTGCTCCTTTGTACTTAAATAGCTCCTTTCATCCAACAAGTTCAAAGCTGTCTTAACAAAATAAACGCAGTTGTTCTTGAACATGACAGAGTGGACAAGCATTGTGTTTGTTCAGGAGAGCGAGAAGTGAGTCATTCGGAGATTGAGGGAGTCTTCTGGTGACACGAAGTGAGTCAGTGGGGCCCCGGGATGGCTGACCTGTATTTCTCAAGTTCACATCCCATGCCCTGTCATTTGTAATTATAACATTAGCTTTCACGAGACATTGTTTGTGCATGTGTGCGTGTGTGAAGTGGTTGGAGTTCCTGGGAAGGAATGCTGGGTGGAGGGGCCCATTAGGCTGGGGGAAGTGTGAAGAGCTTCCCTAGAAACCCAACAGCCCATCATTACCACCATCACTATCATCACCGCCACCGCAACCATTGTTTTCTTCATCCTCATCCTCATCACCACATATTTTCATCATCACATTGTAATCGAAGGTGACATTCATTGAACTCTTACTATAAGCCAGGCACTAAGTTACAGATAAGCTTATATGCACAAACACATTGAATCCTATAGCAGTTCTATAAAGCCAATGCTTTTGCTAGCCTCATTTTTGCAGATGAAGAGCTGAGGCTCAGAGAGGTTAAATAACACACCCCAGGTCACACAGCTACTATGTAGTGAAGTCAGGATTCAAAGCCAGGCAGTCCGCCTCCAGCAGCTGCTCTCAACCTCTGTACTTGGCAGAGGCTGAGTCTCAGATTGTGTCCACAGAACCTTAATTGCCCCCAGCGCTTTTTCTCAAAGGAAACAAGAGAGTGTTTATGCTGGAGAAGCCATTTCTGAGGATTTATGCCACACAAGGGGGAGCGAGGAATGGAATTCCTATGGCAACTCAAAGTAGCACGACCAGCCTGGCCATTTCAATGCCTGGGAGTCATCATAGAAGGTCACTCTATCCCCTGCCATTACTACAGCGCGTTTTGTCTATTGAGGAAGAGGAGGAGAAGGAAAAATTGTCAGAGCCCCTTACACATGTTCAGCATTTTACCATTTACAAAGCACTTTTGTATGTGTTTCTCAGGTCGAGCCCCCTTCCTTCCAAGCCCCAAGGGAGACAGAACCAGTGTCACCACCCCACGCTGCCGTGGGAGAAGTTCAGGGTTAGGGAGGCGAAATGCCCCCCTCAGTTCTCACGGCTGGTCTCACCCAAGCCTGAGTCCTCTTGTTCCCAGTGCATTGCCCTTTCCCTGCACTGAGCCACGCAGGGCTGTGCTGGAGGTATGTCTGGCTAGCACTGCACACTGAGGCCCACTCTCAATGCTGGGGAAGGGGGGCCGAGATGCATTTACACGGAGGGTATTGTAGGGCCTGGGGTTCTCCCCAGGGCTGATCTTCCTGGTGCTTTGTCCCACTGTGCAATGTCCTCCCCACCACACCACGTTTAGACTGAGCTTCTGGTCTTTGGCTGTTTCTTGGCCTCTCTCAGCGGGAGCTCCCTCTTGATGCTGTTTTTTGGTATCGAAATCTCCCTTGGCTCCCTTCCCCTTCCCTGGTTGTCAGAAGTGCTCACCACATGCTCAGCCCTTCCCACCAGCCTCCAAGGCCCTGCAGGAGGACAACTCCACCCCTACCCTGGGATCTGAGGCGGCTGCACTGTCTGCTCACCAGCAGGTGTCACTCTGTGTCTCCCCATGGACCTCATTCCCCTTTCCAGTCTTTCACCTGTTTGGTTTAGCATTGCCGCTTTTCTTTCTTCTGCCCCCTACCACATCCCAGAAGCCTCCTTCACCTGCTTGGAAACACATCTCAGTGCCTATGGGAGGGGGACGCCGCTGTGGGGCTGAAGGGATGGGCAGCCCCCCACCTGTAGTCTCCGAAATGACAAGCACCAAATACCAAAATAACGAATTACTAGGCCTGATTGAAGCAAAGATTCTTAAAAGGGGGATCAGTTGTATGAATTCCACCTTGTTCCCCTACAGAACAGGGTCACTAACACACCTTGGGGACACAGGTAAATCATCTGAAACGACCCCAGCCCCCAGCCCCTGGCTGAGGATCATGAACTGGGTTGAAAAGCCCCGACTGGAGCTTGGGGCAGGAACAGGAGTGGGAAGAAGTGGGACGGGGGAAGAAGGAAACTTTGGGGGTTGAAGGGACCAATTATATTACTTTATATTACAGTTCGCTGTGGACCTGTCTGATCAACAGGACCAAGAGCTCATGGAGGAAGGGGGGGTCATCTCCCTACTGCCCCCTGTCCTCCTGTCCCCAGCCCTGGGACTATACCAGGTGCTTGGTAGCTGTTCAACAAATGACCACTTTCCTGAATGTCATACATACAGTCCTCTAATTATATTAAACACAAACGTATTCCCAAATGTCCATCTCACACCTTTTAAATATCTCACCTCCTTATGTTTTTATTTCTCAATATTTGAGGGGTCCCATATGAGCCTGAATTGCTTATAAAAAGATTACCCTCTATCAGAACTGTGATTCTTCTTCATCATTTTAGTCCCGTGCCCAGCTCAATAAATGCATTTTGCATAAAATTGAATTAAATAAAGAAAGTGGGTCTGATAGTCCATTGACTGCTCAGTTTCCCTCTGAATGAATAAAATTTGCAGCTATTCCAATTAGGAAGTCAAGACAGTACATGAAGTCTGATCCTAACCTGAGGGAAGTCATGGAGACCTCCTAAGGCCAGAGTCCCATTTTCCCTATTAATTCAAGCAACAAGTTCACTCAAGCCTGTTGATATTTTGAAAACACAACAAGAAGAAGCTAGATTTACAAGGGGTGGCAGCAGTATGTTAACTCACCAGCCAGTCCATCTGCCGTCTCCCTCCTGAATGCTTGTGTCATTCCCCCTTCTGCAGGGAAAAAGGAACCTCCAGGTAACGTGGGTGACCTGTTCTTCCCCACATCTTCTGTGTGGCTGTTGATGAGCCGAGACCCGAAGCATGCAGGTCTGACTCCCTCTGCTCCTTTCTTCCCTTCTCCTCTGCACACCCTATTCGTTCTGGAACAGGTAGCCTGGCCCTGTTGTGAACTACACTGCCTGCATGTAGACAGTGTGTTTCTCAGCCACAGACAAATCTCAGACTGGATCAGGGAGGTGATGCTCTGGTCTGGACACTTTGGAACAATGTCACTTCTTTCGGAAGCCTCAGAAGCTGTGGTCTCGTGTCTACGGGTCTTCTTTGAGTCATCGCTGCTTACATCTCCCAGGACAGCAGCAGGGTGGACCACTCTTCTGTTCACCAGTTTAGGTTGTCTTGGTTACTTCTCAGTTTTGCATCCTTCAGGTTCATTCTTGTGAAGGCGGGGTAGCTTTGTCCGATACGCGTGGCTCCATGTGGTTCTGAGGGTTCCTTCTAGGGTTCCTTCTAGAGTTCCACCTTCCATCTTCTTTATGTTCTTTCCTCTCGTACTAAACACATTGTCCCTAGTTCCATCTCTCTCCATTTTTCTGATCTTGCTGCTTCGTACACATATTCTGTTTTGGCTTGTCAAGTCAGTCCTTGAATCTTCTCATACTGGGAACCTGCATGCTCTTCCTGGACTAGAGCCTCTGCAAGGCTATGCTGGCCAATCAGTAGATAAGACCACAGAGCTTGGTGGATGCTCTGGCATTGAGTCTATGCTCAGGGGAAACCTGAGCATAGGAAGAAACCTAAGCAAGGAAGGCCCGATGGAGGAAATGGTTCCTTGCTGGAAGCCAGCATGGCAGAGCAGGCTGACAGGAGTCCAGGAGCAGGAGGCCGTGCTGCTCCTATGAGCAAATGCCCATCAGCCTGATTCACAGGCCTTTCCATTTGTCCCCATCCCAGAAGTGAGGCAGGAACTTCCTACTGACTGCCACTGCCCAGCCTTGCGTCCTTCCTCTGCACAGTCTCAGTGATGCCTGCCTCAGGACCCACCTATTTCTTCCCCTTTAATTGCCTTGGGAGAAAACAAAGAAATTTTGATTTTATTATAAGCCTAGGGCTTCTTTGTAGTGTGATGGGGCATCTTAATGGCATTTAATAAGTGGTGATAATGGCCTTGGAGAAGGCAGATGAAGGACCTTTTTTTGAATCTGAGACTCAAATGGAGAGCCACAAGAATATTATCATGAAAGCTTGATGGGGAGAAGGACTCCAATAAGTTGTCAATAAAACTCCACTCTGGCTGGTAGCCAAAGCCACAGTAGAGGTTGCATCTTCCACCCAAGATGCAAGGGGTACCTGGTGATGCTTGTAATTATGCAGCTTATGTGTATATTCAGAGCTTTGGCCACCTCTTCCAGGTTTTCTGATGCCTTCCTTCATCCCTCAGATCAACCCCAAGTACTCCAAGCTTGCCTTGATAAGTCCCCTGCTTTTGCTGTGTCTCAGCATTTTCTCTCCTGGTAACCAGGTCCTTGGATTCACTTTCATGACCATAGAGCCATCCTTGGTATCTTTTAACCTTTGGTTTGGTTCTTAAACTAGGTTATGTGTAGCCCAGTGAGCCCAGGTCAGGATCAGTACATCTCCCTGGTGTACCAGTTTCACTTAGAGAATTGGGCAAAAGGTTAGACAGTTTAACTGGAAATTTTGGAATGATTTTTAAAATCAACATGGGTATATTATGGACTATAAAGTCAATTCACATGATGCTTTAAGATCAGCTTCAGACTTCTGGTCAAGATGGAGGTGTAGGTAGTCAGGCTTCACCTCCTGAACACAAAAAGGACTACAACTAAATCTCAAAACAATACTCAGAACTGTCAGAAAACCGAACCATATGGAAGTGGTTCGCAACAAGGATTTAAAGAAGCCACATTCATCCAGATGGGTAGGAGGGGCGGAGATGCAGTGACGAGGCAGAGAGGTAAGGAAACTCGGTGTGGTACAGAGAGGCAGTGGTGGAGGCAGAAGGGGCGCAGTTGGTCCCACATTCATGTTTGGTAGATCAAAGTCTGGGGAAGGATACCTTGGAAGCAAGTGATCCCAACCCCAGGGTTTTAGCACTGGGAAGAAGAATCCCCATACCTCTGGCTGAAAAACCAGTGGGGGTTGGAGTGATGGAAAAAAAAAAAACTGCTAGATTTTCAGAAAACTCCACTTAAAGGGCCCACATGATCTTAAAACATATGCAAACCCACCCACTCTGGGATTCAACTCCTGGGCAACACCTGGGAGGGTGCCAGTCACATACAGGAAGTTGATGAAGTGACTGGAAGTGGGGAAAGTACTGGGAAAACCCCCAGAGGCCAGACAGTGGCACAGTCCCCTCTCTGAGCCCTCCCAAACACAGAGCCACAAAGTGGTGAAGTGGGTTGCCCCACCCTGGTGATTACTTAAGGCTCCAACCACACAGTTTATAGGTGCCTTTTACAGGGAGTCAAAGCAACTCTGCCTAATACACAGAAACAAACACAGGGAGGCTGCCAAATTGAGGAGACAAAGAAATGTGGCCCAAATGAAATAACAAGACAAAATCCCAGAAAAAGAATTAAGTGAAATGGAGATAGCCAACCTATCAGATGCAGAGTTCAAAACACTAGTGATCAGGATACTCAAAGAATTCATTGAGTATGGCAACAACATAAAGAAAGAAATGAAGCTTACACTAAGTGAAATAAAGAAAAATCTACAGGGAACCAACAGTGAAGAGAATGACGCTGGCATTCAGATAAACAATTTGGAGCTCAAGGAATAAACATTCAACCAGAAAAGAAAGAAGAAACAAGATTAAAAAAAAAACAACCCCAAAATGAGGATACTATAAGAAGACTCTGGGACATCTCCAAATGTGCCAACATCTGAATCATAGGGCTGCCAGAAGGAGAAGAGAAAGAGCAAGAAATTGAAAACTTATTTGAAAAAAATATGAAAGAAAACTTACCTGATTTGGCAGAAGTCCAAGAAGCACAGAGAGTCCCAAACAAGTTGGACCCAGAGAGGACTACACCAAGACATATCATAATCAAAATACCAAAGGTTAAAAATAAAGAGAGAATCTTAAAAGCAGTGACAGAAAAGCAGAGAGTTACCTACAAAAGAGTCCCCATAAGACTTCCAGCTGATTTTTCAAAAAGTTTGCAGGCAAGAAGGGACTGGTAAGAAGTATTTGAAATGATGAAAAGGAAGAACCTACAACCTAGATTACTCTACCCAGCAAAGCTACCATTTAGAATGGAAGGTCAGATAAAGTGCTTTCAGGACAAGGCAAAGCTAAAGGAACTCATCATCATCATCACTACATGAAATGTTAAAGGACTTATTTAAGAAAAATAAGAAGATCAAAACTATGAACATTAAAAAGGCAACAAATTCACAACTATCAACAATGAATCTAAAAAAAACCACCCCAAACTAAGCAAACAACCATAACAGGAATATAAGTATGGAGATTATTTGAAGGGTTAGCAGCTGGGAGGGGGAAGAGGGAGAATGGGGGAAAAATTCAGGGATTAAAAAGCATAATTGGCAGGTACATAATAGACAGGGGTATGATAAGAATGGTATAGGAAATGGAGAAGCCAAAGAGCATATGCATGACCCATGGACATGAACTAAGTGGGGGGGGGATTGCTGGAGGAAAGGGGGTGCTGGTCAGAGAGGGTCAAAGGGGGAAAAATTGGGACAACTGTAATAATATAATCAATAAAATATACTTTTAAAAAAATCAGCTTCAAAGGTTTTCAGGCTTGTGGAGGCCCCTCTGGTCTACCTCCCAACTCTTCCAGTTACCTGCTCACTCTGTCCTAATGCTGTGGACACCCTCGTGGAAAAGCCCGCCAGCACCTCCTAGTCCTTTCTCGCCTGCCTCCAGATCCTTACCTAGGTAATTGGAATGCATTATGTGGCTCTCTCAGCTTGCATTTTTTTCAAACTCTCTTTCAAAATGACCTCTCCTCCGGACCCTTCCCTGACCTCAAACTAATCATCGAAGCCTCTCCCTTTAAATTCCTCTATAATCCTTCTAAGTGGTGCACAGGAGGTGACAACACCAGCTGCTCCATCCTTCTCCGCCAGTCCCTATCCACCTCAAGGCTCCAAGCCTTGGGGTGTTGCAGCATTGAAAGGTTCTTCTCTTAAAGCAGATGGGAAGGGTGTCCATTGCTGCCACTTCATACAAGTCCTCCCCGACTCAATCCCAGTCCCTCTCTAGACATGCAGGTGGGCCAGGAGATGAGTCTGATTATAGATGTCCAGGACCATGTGATATAGCAGAATGTCATTGGATGGACCAACTCCCAGTTAACAAGGGCAGTTACTTGGGCTAGACAGTGTAGCCTCTTTGAAGGTCTACCACAAAACCTCTGATTTCATGGGTGATAACTGCCTGGAGAGGAGTCCTGACTTAGCAAGAAGCCCAAGTACAGAATTTTATGGGACAATGGGACTCGTCTGAGGAAAGCAAATAACAGGACTGAAGGGAAGGGCATTTGAAAGTAGTGAAGATGTAAAAGGAAAAAAGACTTTATAGTCTATGTCCACACCCTTAGCGGGGAGGGTATAAAGGTTCCCAGGAGAAGGAGACCCACACGCTCCTTGGAGAACTGGGACTCTGTCTTTTGCTGGGTACCTAGCTCCCTCCCAGCACCATGCCGTACAACTGCTGCCTGCCCAACCTGAGCTGCCGCTCTGGCTGCCCCTCCCGGCCCTGCGTGGCTCCCAGCTGCCACAACATTCCCCTGCCCGGGGCCTGCAACATCCCCGCCAACGTGGGCAACTGTGGCTGGTTCTGCGAGGGCTCCTTCAATGGCAGCGAGAAGGAGACCAGGCAGTTCCTGAATGAACGCCTGGCCAGTCCCTGGAGAAGGTGCGGCAGCTGGAGCGGGAGAATGCGGAGCTGGAGTGCCGCATCCAGGAGCGCTGCCAGCAAGCAGGAGCCGCTGATGTGCCCCAGCTACCAGTCCTACTTCCGCACCCTTGAGGAGCTGCAGCAGAAGGTGGGGGCCTTGCTGTCATTGCTAAGCAAGGGGAGTTCGCCATGATTCTCCATCTGTGGCAGAGAAATGTGTGTCTTGCTTCTATGTCATCATAATGTTGCTTCCCCTTTTTATTTCCAAAGTAGCTTTTTTTAAGCCATTTTATAGAGGTGGATGGTGTTCTGTTTTATTTTCAATCCTCACTAAGCAACCTCTTCTTCTCCAGATCCTGTGCACCAAGTCTGAGAACGCCCGGCTGGTGGTACAGATTGACAATGCCAAGTTGGCTGCGGATGAACTTCAGGACCAAGTGAGTTTATTCAGGATGTGCACCGGGGTTTGCTTTTTTTGTTTAACCTCCAGTTAAAGAAAAGGGATTCCTGTAGCTTTCCTGAAAAATGGTTTCATCTATTGGTCATGAAGGGTTCTACAGAGATTGAGGGGGAACCCAGCAAAGGAATCACAAATACAGATGAGGACTCAAATCAATCTGTTGATTTTTGGATCAATATTGGGTCTTGATAGCCTCCAGAACCCTCTGTCTCTTGGTTTCACTCTTGTGGAAAGTGGGAAGACAAGATGAATGGGGTTATGAAAGACCATCCCCATGAATCCTGGGGGCCTGCCAGTTACTGCTCTGATCCTATCCGTGTGCAGGTACGAGACGGAGCTGGGCCTGCGGCAGCTGGTGGAGTCAGACATCAACAGCCTGCGCAGGATCCTGGACGAGCTGACCCTGTGCAAGTCCGACCTGGAGGCCCAGGTGGAGTCCCTGAAGGAGGAGCTGCTCTGCCTCAAGAGGAACCATGAGGAGGTGAGACCAGAAATGAGAAATGAAGAAGAAAGAAATTTGATTTTAGTGTCAGGCTGAGGGTGGCTTTAGTGATTTCCTTTAAAACTACTAACACTTCATAATGACAGAAAAAATGAAAAGGTAAAACCTATCCAGAAAAGATGTCTCTTACAAACAAAACTGAGTTTCCCTGACCACCCCACCAGCTTGTGATTGGCTACGGAGTTGTCGAATGACTCCCTACACTGTTGTATTCATGTTGTAGTCATTTCTCATCCCCAAAGGCCAAACAACCGAGCCCGGTGAACCCGGGTCTCTACTCTTTCAAAGTCTTGGTGAAGAGTAACCTGGGGCTCCTTCTTCTCTATCTTGGGAGGGGCCATTAAATGACTTTCTTACTTGATGTCAAGAATTATTTGACACACAATCTGAAATTGAACAGTCAAGTCTTTGTACTATGAGGTCATCTGCAGCCAATCAGCAGACTGGGAAAGTAGAGCATTAGTCTGTCCTTCAGTGGCATCCAAGCAAGTCCTTGGGAATCTTTTTGAGTCCCAGTACAGTCATGGTTGAGGAGGGAGCTGGGCCACGTGGAACACAGACCACTTTGCCTTGAACTGTCATAGACTGTTCCACTAAGTTTCTTTCCTGAGAAAATAGACTAGCAGGGCTTCAAGAAGCAATGCCATTTCCTTGAATCTATTCTTCATTGAGGATAGTTACTCTTGCTTTTTTTGCACCCACAGGAAGTCAACACCCTGCGTTGCCAGATTGGAGACCGCCTCAACGTGGAGGTGGACGCCGCCCCCACTGTGGACCTGAACCGCGTGCTCAATGAGACCAGGTGTCAGTATGAGGCCCTGGTGGAGACCAACCGCAGGGATGTGGAGGAATGGTTCACCAACCAGGTGGGTGCCTCAGCACAGGGCCACTCAGGACCTTGGGACCCTCAAGGCAGAGTCTGATCCCGTGTCTTACCTTTGGTGTCTCAGACCCAGGAGCTAAACAAGCAGGTGGTGTCCAGCTCAGAGCAGCTGCAGACCTGCCAGGCGGAGATCATCGAGCTGAGACGCACGGTCAATGCCCTGGAGATCGAGCTGCAGGCCCAGCACAACCTGGTGGGTATGGCCACACCTCCTGGTGACAAGGTGAGGGTCGGGGAACCAGAGTCACTGGTAGGCCTTTTGGGTCACAGTTCTCCTGAACTCTTGAGGCTGTGACTTGCATGGAACTCCGTGGAGGGACGTGTTAAGGGAGCAGCTCTGTGACCTTCCTTATGTCCCCCCACAGAGGGACTCCCTGGAGAACACGCTGACAGAGACGGAGGGCCCGCTACAGCTCCCAGCTGTCCCAGGTGCAGTGCATGATCACCAACGTGGAGTCCCAGCTGGCAGAGATCAGGAGTGACCTGGAGCGGCAGAACCAGGAGATACCAGGTGCTGCTGGACGTCAAGGCCCGGCTGGAGTGTGAGATCAACACATACCGGGGCCTGCTGGAGAGCGAGGACTGCAAGTGAGTGCCCGGCAGGGGGTGTTTGAGGATGCCATGCACACATGCAAGCACACCCACCACTGGACTCAGGAAGGGATTGCGTGTCTGGAAATGATACTATGCCTTCACACCAGACATGCTCACATTAGAACCCAGAAAACACCAGTATCACCCTCACTAAAAACATAAAAGGCGAGAATTGCTTGATGTCCACACAAAAATTGTGCAGCCAAGTCTTTGCATGCTGCTGTGATAATATTGATGAAGATCAATGATATTCTTTACATTTGATTTTACTATATTTTGTAGAGGGTACACTTCATATACAACCTCATCTGGTCTCACGTAACAGGTGAGGACAGGGAGGCTGGGCCAGTATTCTCCCCACTCTGCAGGTGAAGAAACTGGGACTTGGGGAAGTTAAGGGGTCTTCCCAAGGTCACAAGCTAGGAAATAGACAGTGCTGGAGTGAAGCGAGAGTTTCAGGGTTTCTGTCTAGAAGTTCGCAGTATTTCATAGGGAGAACTGTGAGAAATTTGAACATGAGCTTCATAGCGACTGAGCCTGTAGCCTGTCTGTTACAGGTCAGCCCACGTCCTGACAGGCATTTCATTCTTGGGGGCTCTCTGGCTTATATTACAAGTCTCCCTCAATTCAACTTTCCGTATCATTCTTTTTTCTCCAGGCTGCCCTGCAACCCCTGCGCCACCACCAACGCATGCAACAAGCCATCGGGCCTGTGTCTCCAGTCCCTGTTGCCCCCTGCACCCCCTGCGCTCCCTCTGTTGCCTGCACACCTTGTGTACCCCGGCCCCGCTGTGGGACCCTGCAGCTCCTTTGTGCACTAGAGCCCAGGGGCTGCCAGAGGAGCAAGGAGGCAGGGCCCAGGGCTCCCCAGCTTTGACCTGGCCCTGGTCCAGGGACACCAGGGCCTGAAGGCACACTTTGCACTGCCAGAGCTGCCCAGTGGTCAGCCAAGAAAACTCACCCACCTACTCCAGACCACTCCCTGCTCACCCTTTCCTAAACTGGGGTCTGTTCCTTCTTTGCTTTTCCAGAGAACCTTCCTAAGTCCCAGAGGCCTTCCCTTGGATCCTCCTAATAAACTTGACTTTCCTGGCAAAGCAGATGCTTTTCTCATTGCTATTCATTTGTTTCGCCACGCCTATCACTTGAGCACTCTATAAAAAGCCACTTGAAAGTCAGGCCGTATAATGACCCGACTCTTGGATATGGAGCCGTTCCATGCCTGGTGGGCAGAGGGCTGAGGCAGGGTGGCAGGAGGAAGGGCGGGGCAGCTGCAGGGCTGGGGGTCCTCTCTCCTCTTGACCATCACTGATTTCTTCCCGCACTGTCCCCTCTTGACCTGGACATCTGCTAGAGCCGATCGTATCCAAGTCCAAAGAGGGGAGGCATAAGTTGGGGCCAGAAAGAGGCTCTGAAAAGCTCACCTTTTCTAGGCAGGAAGTTCTAGGGTCCAACACTGTGTCACCTGGGTTATTGGTGGTCCCAGTGGCCTCAGGAACACCTAGGGAAGGGACCCGCTGACTTGCCTGCTGAGCCCAGGACTTCGTCCTCCCTCCCTCCCATGTGGGTGGATCAGGAGCCTGGGCTCCAGCTGCTTGCCCTCTGTGCGCTGGGGCTCAGAGACCCCTCGCCTCTTCACTTGGGACTCCTGCCTTTCTCAGTCCAGTCCAACCAGTGCCTGCTGAATGCCTCCTCTGCACAGATGCCAGATGGTGGGGAGGGGAGAGTCACATAAGGAGAAAACAGTCCTGGCTCCAAGTATTTATAATTTCTTAAAGGGATAAAACTCCTCCCCAAGTAGTGTGGTTACAAGGCATAGCCCTGGCACTGTGAACAAAAGCTGGAGAAATAAGCAAATCTCCAAGAACTGAAAGCGACAGCAGCATTCGTCAAGAATGGGTATCTTTCTTTATTTCTAATGAAGAGCCATGGACAGGCTGATCATTGACTTGGTAAAACCTCAGAGGACCATTTGATAGGATGGGATGAGAGACCACACAGCTCTTTAATTTTTCCCACTAACTTGCCCATCATATCAGGCTTCCTGAGGCTGGCATCAGACCCCACTTTGGCAAAACACAGCCTTGTGTAACTGCAATGATAAAAGAAATTGAAATGATATATACTTTTTTGATAAAGCACCTATTTATTCTTTCTACTTGAACTTCCCCTGATCCTCATTTTTAAAGCCCCAATTCCAGGATGGATTCAGATTTGCACATTTCGCTACTTGGCTCCTGAGAAGTCTCTGTCCTGCTCTAATGCCACCATGTCTGTGATTTCCTCCAAATCCAAGGTCAAGCTCGGTCCGGAGGTCCTTCCTAAATTTTCTTATTTCTTTATTGTGCATTCTGCTTACATATGCTATGTTTTACAATAATGCAGAGGTAATTCTAAACAGCTCATGTGGTCGGCAGGAAACATCACTCCCCTTCCCTGCGGGGTCTCTGTTCTAATTCCTGGGACCTGGAATGTGTTAGTTTACACACAGAGGGAAATTAAAGTTGCAGATGGAATTCAAGTAGTTAATCAGCTGACCTCCAAATGGGGATTGTCTTAGATTACTTGGTGGGCCCAACGTGATCACAGGTGTTCTTTTTAAAAATTTTTTATAAAGATTTTATTTATTTATTTTTAGAGAGGGAAGGGAGGGAGAAAGAGAGAGAGAGAGAAATATCAATGTGCGGTTGCTGGGGGCTGTGGCCTGCAACCCAGGCATGTGCCCTGACTGGGAATCGAACCTGCGACACTTTGGTTCGCAGCCCACGCTCAATCCACTGAGCTACACCAGCCAGGGCATCTCAGGTGTTCTTAAAAGTGGAAGAGGGAGGCAGAAGAGAGGGAGAGGGAGGTGTGACTGTGGACACAGGGTGAGGACACAGAGTGATGTGGCGTGAGGACTTGACTCATCGCTGCAGAATTGTGGATGGAGCCTAATGTGGTTTGCCACTATGTCTGTGATTTCCTCCAATCCAAGGTCAAGCTCGTGGCCCTAAGCCACGGAACACAGGTAGCTTCTGGATGTTGGAAAAGGCAAGGACATGAATTCTCCCTGGAGCCTCCAGAAAGGAGCACAGCCCTGTCAACCCCTTGATTTTTTTAAAAAAACCCCTTGATTTTTTAAAAATTGGCAAAATGTATATAACATGAATTTACCACTCTGAAAATGTTTAGTGCACCACTCAGGGCCATCAAATGCTTTCATACTGTTGTGTAGCCATCACCACAATTCCATTTCCAGAGCTTAAAAATTTTTTTAAGCCTCACCTGAGGACATACTTATTGATTTTAAAGAAAGGGGAAGGAAGGGAGAGAGATGGGGAGAGAAACATTGATGTGAGAGACACATCAACTGGCTGCCTCTCACACATGGCCCGACTGGGAACCAAGCCCACGACCTTTCAGTTTACCAGATGATGCTCCCACCGACTGAGCCACACTGGCCAGGGCCCAGAACTTTTTCACCACCCCAAACTGAAACTCTGTACTCATTAACCTTCCCAGCTGCCCCTGTCCCAAGTCCCTGGCAACCCCTATTCTACTTTCTGCCTATGCATTTCACTATTCCAGGTGTTCCTTGTGAGTGGAATCTCACAACATTCATCCTTTCGTGTCTGGTTCATTTCCCTTGGTTTAAGCTCTAGTTGCACATAAGATACCACTACAAAGTATGAAGAACAATGAAAAAAAATCAGAGCATAAAAATATATACAGGTAAATGACCTTCAAAGTTGTTCCTTGCACACAGAGTCCAACTAATATTTGGAAATCTCTTGAGGCTTTTGAGTTAACTATAAACCACCATTATATCAAGTTTTTTAAAAAAAATTAACTTGTCTACTTTATTCACAAGGCTTCTCTTTGAATGGCTTCCAAATGATCAGACCCATCCTTATAAGACAAAGGTTTGCTATCAACAAACTGGATACTACACAGGTCCAGGCACGGCAAAGCGGCAGCTCTGCACGTGCTCTGAGCGGAGCGAGCAACCCCGGAATCCAGGAAGAGTTTGGCCTGGTATAAAGCTTTTTGGATCTGCCGATTCTGCCATGTCTTTTAAACACAAAAATCTGTCTTGATCACAGCCTTAATTTTGTAACTGTGTTCTACGTTTTCTTAAACATTTCCACGTGGCTTTTACATTGTTTCCAGGTACTACTCTGTCGTCATCATTGGACACACAGAGAAGGACAGGGGTTCTCAACCTTGGCTGTGCCTTGGAATCACCTGGGGAACTTCAAAAAATGTTGAGACCTGAGTCAGCCCCCTGTGAACCTGATTTCATTGGTCTAGGATGCAACCCGGCCACTGGGAGTTTTAGAAGCTCTACAGGTAATTCTCATGAGCCAGGCTGCCATTCACCTAC
Source organism: Phyllostomus discolor (assembly GCF_004126475.2). NCBI lineage: Eukaryota > Metazoa > Chordata > Mammalia > Chiroptera > Phyllostomidae > Phyllostomus > Phyllostomus discolor. Next base: position 105,788,607 of record NC_040910.2, on the reverse strand, counting down.
CAGAACCTGAGTTATATTTCCGATTTATCCTCTCACCAGCTCTGTCTTTGGATGGGATAGAAGCTTCTCTAAGCCTCAGTTTCCCCAAAGGTAAAGCAGAAGGAACAATCTCTTCCCTACCTGCTTTGTATATTTTCCATGAGATTTGTGAAAGATTGGGTTTATGAACATGTGTAAACCAAATATTTCTATTAGGATAAAAAATTATGGTCATCTTAAAAAATTTTGTTTGGTTTCATGCCTAACAGTGGACTTTATATACCATCCTGTTGTCTTTCACACCATTGTTTCTCTCTTCCCTAACCCCCCCTCTCATCTCCACACCAGGAGTGAATCTTCTCCTGAGCTCTGTTGAACGCTCGTTGGCTGCAGGCCCATCTTCTGATGGGGGCCCAGGTTCCTGCTTGGTTGTCATGTCCTGTGCTCTTCGGAGATCCGTTTCACTGGCTCCTGAGCTGTCTTGGTCCACAGTCTTAGCCGATGGGGCCTATCACTCTCAGATGTCTGAATTTTTTCCCAGGCTTACATCCTAAATATTTTTGCTGAGTATTTTCCTTTCTGTGTCCCTGAAAATTTTGCATTTGCTGTGGGATAGAGCAAAGGCACCTTTTTCATCCCTGGATCTGGGGTCGAAGTCACTGTTGGAGTCCTTGGAGGCCTGCAGCTGCTCTCGGCATCCGTAGGAAGAACAGTGCTGCCCTGGACTCCTAAGTCTTCTTCTCTATGAAAGCCCATTTCATTACTTGCAGGAGTCACACCTCCTCACAAGCTTGTGGGGTTTGTCGCTCTTTAACCTCTGTTCTACTGAGGAACAAAGCAACAGGCAGGAAGCCCAGGCGTGTCCTCCTGTCTGTCCTCAGGGCTGGCATCCAAATTCGTGATCTGGTTTCCATGTTTTCTCCCAGTCTTTGGGCTTTGACACACCGTGACCTAGGCAGAGTGTCATCTCTCTAATTCACCGTGAGGTGTGATGGCCTAGACAGACTTGAATGTACCTACCTGTGTCACACGGACAAGTTAAATTTCTTCCCAGCGTCTCAGATCCCCTATTTCTGACATTGGCGACAGTCCCCATGGTTGGAATCCAAACTCTTTGGGGTGAGACAGGAACACTGTGTGAAGGGTCCTGGTAGACCACCTGACTGGAAAGTGACCTATGGATAGCCACCTCCTTCTGACATCACTGTCTGTGCCTCCATTTTCTCTTCCATGAACTCAAGTCCTTCTGGCTACACAATGCTTTGATTCTGCGACATGGAACTTACTGCTGAAGTGAGCTTTGCAAGGATAAAAGTTCAAGGCCAGACAGGTAGGTTTTCTCCCAGATTCTAAATCACCTTAGGTCATGCCATTGTGCATTTCCATTTGTTTAGATGCTAAAAACAAAATGAAACAAAACAAATAAACTCCCTGCAATTTAATTTCCAATCTGGACATATCAACCAATTATGGAAAAGGGTGGCTGTTTCCCTGTAGAGAAAAAACTAATGAGGGTAACTTGGTCTTAGTTCAGGAAGATCCTGTAGGGAGTAGCTGGGTGAAAGGGCTGCTTGGGCAGAGTGGCCTTTAAAGGACTGATGGGAGAAGTCGGGGGTGGGGAATAAGGCCCCAGTGGGGACCAGAAGCAAAAAGTACAAGCAGGACAATAGGGACAGAAATTAATCTATGATGTCCTTCCCCTACCCAATCAGAGAAGCTTCTGTGCCAAATGTTCTGCACTGCGTGTAGGAATTCAGGCTCAGAAGTTAGACACCTGAGTAGCACCTGGGATTTAAATCCCAGCGCTGCCATTTATTGGCTGTGGCTCGGGAAGATTCGGAGTCTTTCCTATCTGTGTCTTTAATCTGTAAAGGGGAATAATTTTATGGGCCAAAGTTATAGGGCTGTTGGAAGGATTAACTGAGAATTGTGTCACGACACTTAGCACCTTGTTTGGCATGTAATAAGTATTCATGAAATGGTATCATCATCATCACCACCACCATCATTATTATGAATATTGGCGCAGAAACGCAAGGCTGGAGGATTCCCAGAAGATGCGTAGAGCTCATTCCAGTGACAAGAAAGGAGGCTTTGGTGACAAATACAATCCCGAGGAAAGGACTTGTCCTCTTCAAGAACTACCCCAAATAAGATAAACAAACTCACAAGACCAGAAACCTAGCGAAGAAGGTTGGGACCATTTGCCCCCTGCTAACTTCCTATTCCAGCCACCAAGGAGATGCTAAAACTTACATTTTCACTGATTAAGTCATGAATATAGTTCTGAGCCCTTAGTGCTGGCAAGGTAAGTGAATGAATTTTGATCACCATTGGGCTGGCATGGCCAGCCTGTCCAGGTGTCTGTTCAACACAATTGAGTTTTCAGAAAATTCTTCATCTGCGTCATCTGGGTCACCAATAGGAAGGAGGAAGGTTACAGAAATAATCGTCATCACCCCTGTCCCCAACCATAGTCACACACAATGTCTTACTTAACTTGCACGACAAAACGATGAAGTGGGCAGCATTATTATCACTTCAGGTTAAGAGATGAAGAAAGCAAGTCAAAAAGGGAATTCACTTCTCTGAGGTCACATCGCCAGTGAAAATGGGAACCGAGGTCATTTAGCTTTGGGTGTATGCTTTTCTGTCCCTTCTGCCCTGACTTGGAATCCAGACTCACCCTTCTTAAATGACTTACATTGTGTGCCACAAGTAATCTTTAGGGAATTCTATCTAAACTGTGATTTTATTTCTGTGCAGAACAAAGGACAGATAGAGTGGAAGAAAATAGAAGACGAGATAAGACAGCTACTTTGTTAAGGTTCACTATTGAGTCCTGGCTAGTGTGGCTCACTTGGTTGGAGTGTCGTCCCTTACACCGAAAAGCTGTAGGTTTGATTCCTGGTCAGGGCACATATCTGGGTTGCAGGCTCAATCCTGGCTGGGGCACATACGGGAGGCAACCAATAAATGTTTCTTTCTCTCTTCCCCTCTCCCCATTTCTATCTCTAAAAGCAGTGAAAAAATGTCCTTGGGTGAGGATAAAGAAATTAATTATTGGGCAAGAGGGTTTGGAAGCATCAACGGGTGTCTGATCCCAGAGGTGAAGGAGAGAGACACGCTCACTGTGGATGGTGTCCACTTCTCCGGGATGACAGCGTCAAGCTGCATTCCCATGGGCGCTGTGACTCGTTCTGGAAGTGTCTTGGGTTGGCAGAGCCATGCCTCTAGGGATATTCACTGTTGTCCCCTACCAGTCCTGCTCGATGCTCTTAGGAAGAGGACTAAGTCTAGGAATGAGGCGAGAGAAATTTCCAGAGACTTTGAGATGAGGTCACCATGAACACAGAGGTAGCTCCGAGCACCGCACTCTGGGGCTCCCTTCCTTGTTAAGTCGGAAGCATTATTCTTCATATTTATGCAGCGGCACCGCCACTTGACTCTCTGTAGCCTATCCCCAGCATGTTTCCTTTTATATATTCCTTCTTTTTCTCATCTTGGGGGGCATTGTCGCTTCAGTGAAAATTGGTGAACTTCTTCTGAAAAGGGCCAGACAGTAAATAGTTCAGGCTTTGCAGGCCATGTGGTCTCTGTTGTGACTACTCAGCTCTGCCCTTGGAGAACAAGAGCAGCCCTAGACAATACCTAAATGAACAAACAAGACTGTGTGCCAATAAAACTTTATTTACAACAAAGGGCAGCGGGCCAAACTTGGCTGGTGTGCTGTAGTGTGCTGATCTCTGCATCAGCAGTATTTCTACCCACTCTACTTGTTTCATTTCCTGACCATGAACACTCAATTATTTTCTATCTTTCTCTTATTCACAAACTCCCTATGCCCCAGTTAATATTCGCACTGAGTGAGGCTATTAATCCTTGCAGCTGATACAGGATGAATTTCTGCTATAAAGTAAAGCTAAACACTGAAATGTGGGTACACTTGGAAGAGGAAGGTCACCAGGAGACCATTCACTCCAACCTTTCTTTCTAGGGAGTCCAGGGGCAGAACTCCATGGGTGAGGAGTCCCAACCTACTCCACCCCATGTCCCTGGATGTCCTCCCCTCTGAGTAATGGGAGCAGCCATTTGGGGCTGTGATGATTCTGCCTCCTTTGAAGCCATCTGATGAAACTCTGATTTCACCAACCACCAGTACCCAGGAGGAGCCTGGCGTGACGCAAGATGAATGGAATAATTTTATGGGATGAGGGGGGACTCTGAGACAGCATCTAACCAACATATTTTGGAGAAAAAAAATTACCTGAAGCATTAGGAAAGGAAACTATGCTGGATGCCAAGCCCCCACCCACAATTTAAGGGTATAAAAGGACCATGGAGGAAGAAGAGACTCAAACTCACCCGCATCCACCTCCATCAGCTCATCAGTTCTATCACCTCTCCCGGCACCATGCCGTACAACTGCTGCCTGTCCAACCTGAGCTGCTGCTCCAGCTGCCCCTCCCGGCCCTGCGTGGCTCCCAGCTGCCACAACATCCCCCTGCCTGGGGCCTGCAACATCCCCGCCAATGTGGGCAACTGCGGCTGGTTCTGCGAGGGCTCCTTCAATGGCAGCGAGAAGGAGACCATGCAGTTCCTGAACGAACGCCTGGCCAGCTACCTGGAGAAGGTGCGGCAGCTGGAGCGGGACAATGCGGAGCTGGAGTGCCGTATCCGGGAGCGCTGCCAGCAGCAGGAGCCACTGATGTGCCCCAGCTACCAGTCCTACTTCCGGACCATTGAGGAGCTGCAGCAGAAGGTGAGGGGTGGGGTGTGTGGGGTGCAGCAGCTGGCTGTCTTGGAATACTAGGACAAGTGGGCCTCACAGTGGTGTCTCGTTTTCAGATTCTGTGTGCCAAGTCTGAGAATGCCAGGCTGGTGGTGCAGATCGACAATGCCAAGCTGGCCTCTGATGACTTCAGAACCAAGTATGTTGAGACTTTTCGGCCGGGTGGCCTCCAAGGTCCTTATGGCTCTTTTGTGACCCTGTGGACCCTAACGTTGCCTGGAAGGGGAGAGGATTACATATCCTCCTATGGCTGGATATGGAAAATCAGTTTCAGAGATCCAGATTCACATGGTGTCTGCTCCTCAGGCTCTCTTTCTAGATGGTCTCCTGAAGCCCCTGAATTCAGAGATTGCAATTAATTCTTGAAGAACCGATTGCTTTGGTGGTACATTAATCAACAACATGGAGAGGAGAGAGAGACTCCATCCCAGAGGTCCCCATGGGCACTGTCTGGTGTTAGGGCGAGTCAGGTCCTCTCCGGCCTATCCATGCTGAGCTTGAGGGACACATGGAAGGGAACGGATGGGAAACTGTGTCAGTTCAAAGACAGCTAGGCCAATCCCTTCAGATAGGACCTGGGGCAGGAAGATGGGCTTCCTCCCTGGCCCTTCCTCCCACACCAATCTGTGTGTGCAGGTATGAGATGGAGCGCTCCTCCCGGCAGCTGGTGGAGTCGGACATCAACAGCCTGCGCAGGATCCTGGATGAGCTGACCCTGTGCAGGGCCGACCTGGAGGCCCAGGTGGAGTCCCTGAAGGAGGAGCTGCTCTGCCTGAAGAAGAACCACGAGGAGGTGAGAGGGAAACAAAATAAAACAATAGGCTTCGGAGCTAAGCTTTCAGCATCAGGAGGCAATTGCCATCAGGATCCCTGGGCTGGCACCCTTCTCAGAGGAACTCAGGGTCAGCTCAGGGAGTCATATCGGGACATCCACAGCCTGCAGTTGGGTGAGCTGGGAGGGCTGGGCAGGGAAGGGGCTGGTGGTGCTGAGGAAGGATATCCATGCTCTCTGTTGGTCTCTGTTAGGTGCTGAATTTGGTGGTAGAGATTGAGAAAAAAAATAAAGAAATGAGACGTGGCTCCTCTCTTCCAAGAGCCCATAGTCTAGTCTCTGGTCTAAGAGTCAGCCATGGAAAAACTTGATACAATACTGGCAGAGGGAAATAAGTGCTGGATTAGATGCGCATGCAGAGTGTTCTGGAAGTAATCCAGTCTGCCCGAAAGGAGACTCTTCTCAGAGGCATGTCATGGGGAGGAGGAAGATGGCTGAGCAGACACGGAAGTGGCACAGTGAGCTGTGGCCAAGGACGGCCCGTGGGTGTGTGTGGCTGGGCATGTGGTGCCTGTGGGGATGTGTCAGGAAATGACAAATGACCTGGACGTGCTCAGGAGTTGGGACTTGGTCTTACAGGAAATCTGAACTGGTTTCAGTTTTCTGAGAAAGAAATTGAATTTATTTTTACACACTATCTGTGTCTTGGGAAAGAGCAGGATATTCTTTCTAGTGCATTTTTTTGTCAGGCTTGTTCTCACTCGACCACAGCAGAAAGATAGCAGACCTATTTCCGTGAGTTCATTCCTTCCCCTTCCTCCACCAGGAAGTCAACACCCTGCGTTGCCAGATTGGGGACCGCCTCAACGTGGAGGTGGACGCTGCCCCCACTGTGGACCTGAACCGCGTGCTCAATGAGACCAGGTGTCAGTACGAGGCCCTGGTGGAGACCAACCGCAGGGACGTGGAGGAATGGTTCGCCAACCAGGTGGGTGCCTCAACACAGGGCCACTCAGGACCTTGGGACCCTCAAGGCAGAGTCTGATCCCGTGTCTTACCTTTGGTGTCTCAGACCCAGGAGCTGAACAAGCAGGTGGTGTCCAGCTCAGAGCAGCTGCAGACCTGCCAGGCAGAGATCATCGAGCTGAGACGCACGGTCAACGCTCTGGAGATCGAGCTGCAGGCCCAGCACAACCTGGTGGGTATTGGCCACACCTCCTGGTGACAAGTGTGAGGTCGGGGAACCAGAGTCACTGGTAGGCCTTTTGGGTCACAGTCTCCTGAACTCTTGAAGCTGTGACTTGCATGGAACCCCGTGGAGGGACGTGTTAAAGGAGCAGCTCTGTGACCTTCCTTGTGTCCCCCCACAGAGGGACTCCCTGGAGAACACGCTGACAGAGACGGAGGCCCGCTATAGCTCCCAGCTGTCCCAGGTGCAGTGCATGATCACCAACGTGGAGTCCCAGCTGGCAGAGATCAGGGGTGACCTGGAGCGGCAGAACCAGGAGTACCAGGTGCTGCTGGACGTGCGGGCCCGGCTGGAGTGTGAGATCAACACGTACCGGACCCTTCTGGAGAGCGAGGACTGCAAGTGAGTATGAGGCAAAGGATTTCTGGGAAAACATGTGTGGTGGACTACAAACACTGTGGACAATTACATAGTGGCTATATTTTCAATGCACCAAATAACACATTATTCTAGTGTCTACCACCTGATAGTTAAGCCACATGTAAGGTTAAAAGCAAAGGGCACCCCCTGCCTCAGGGAGCTAACAATGGAGGTAATATTTTTCAAAAGGGCAATTTCCCACTTCTGCCCATGGCATTCTGGGGAAGGGAAAAGGATTTGGTGACAATCACATTTGATTCCAAATAACTCTACCCACTGAGAACTCATAGGTGGTTGCATTAAACCTTGGTGTTTTCTACACTCCCCTCCCTAATGCCTTCTAAAACTCTGTTCTTCCAGCCTCCCCTGCAACCCATGTGCTACCACCAACGCTTGTGGAAACTCCTGTGTGCCCTGAGGCAGCTCTCAGACAGGTTGCTGTTAACTTGAATACCGGCACCCTCTTTGAAGACTACAATGAAGCTGTTTAGATCCAACCTAGTAAAGGCCCCAGGTCCTAACTCTGCAGGAGCTCAGTTGCCACAGAAACCTTGTCATGCCAACTGTGATGTCTCTAGATATGGAAAGTCTTTCCAGATCCAACGAGCAAAGACACACCATCAAGATTCAATGTCTGGAAAACTCCCTCCCACTGAAGGTTGAGTCTCTGTATCTGAAGATGTCCAGCTCTCTGTAATCTGAGCTCCAGGTATTACTTTAGGGCGTTTCCTCTGTGCATTGTGTTTCCTGCTTTCCCGGCTTCCCTGGTATTCTCTGGAATGCAAGGAGGCTACTTCATTTACTTCCCAATAAACTTTATTTCTCTGGCATTGTAAATGTGCTTCTCATTCATATTCATGCATTGTAAAGTACTTCTCAGGGCTGTTTCATAAAAATACCCTTTCATTAGGAGGATGAATGAGTTGAATGACTGAAGCCAGCTATCATCGTCCACTGGTAAATGAGGATGGCGAGGGAGGGCTGTCCTCTTGGGAGGCTCCCACCCAGGGGAGACCATGCGAAAAACCTGGCCTTCAACATGCATGCCCATCTTGTCTAGGCTGTGGGGCCCATGGAAACTGTGAGACTCCTCTCCAAACCTCACTGCTATCTCCCATTGCCATCCTCATCACTGAAAATCTCTGCTTCCCCTTCTCCAACACTGTAAAGACCAGCTTCTGTTGAAAAGGCTCAAAGAGCAGCTGCCTTCTCCTCGCCATGTCTCAGCTGCACCTGCATCACCAATATATGAGGCCTGTTCAGAAGGTATCTAACCATGTAATGTGAAAAGTAGGGACATTTATTGAAGATACAAAATACAAGAAATGTTGTACATAGGACAATGACATCTCAGTTCCCTTCAAAGTAGGCACTTTGAGACCTTACACAGTTCTCCCAATCACCATCAGCTGCCCCATTGTGTTTTCCTGAATTTCATAGATAGTCTGAAATCGCTTCCCTTTCAAAGGTGATTTTAATTTTGGAAAAAGCCAGAAGTCACAGGGCACCAGATCTAGGCTGTAGGGGTGCTGGGTCACCTGGGTGATTTGAAGTTTCGCCAAAAAACTCTGAATAAGACGTGATGCATGAGTGGATACGTTGTTGTGATGAAGCTGTCAATCACCATTTGCTTAATGCTGTGGACTTCTGAATCATCTGAAGAGTTTCTTCAGAGGAATGTTCAAGCTTAATGCAAAATTTGACGCTGATTTGTTGCTCTATTTGCTCAAGTCATTTTGAGTGCAATGGCCACACAGTACACATGATTACTCAACAGCATCTACTGCCCCCCTGACTAGTACAGTGAAGTCGTCATTGTTCATGCATGTGCATTCCAGTCCACTCTCCTTGGCTGCCAGGTTACATCAATGTTGCACAAATGGTTCTCATTTTATTAAGAATGGCTAGACTTTTTCTGGACAGGCCTTGTAGATGTCTGTCCTTCCCTCAAGATGTGCCTTCAATGATTCCATGCATGCTCTGGGCCTTTTTCTTCTATCTCTAACTGCCTGTCCGCTGACTCCCATTTAGCCTGACTTCCCCTTTCTGTCCCCAGAGGAGGAAATGCCCAGATCCTTGGCTCTTTGGTTTTCTCTTTCCACTCGATGCTGATGATGCCCAAATCTCACTCTCACCTGAGCTCAAGTTCCAGTCTTTGCTTGCCGGTAGGACAGTTTCACTTGGTATCAGGCCATCACGTCACATTGAACTAAATTTAATTGGACTAAAACTTATTTTTGCCAAACTGGTTCATCTTGTACTCACTTATTATGCTCAATACCTTATAATCTCAAGATCCTTTAAATGCAAGCAGGTGTGTCTCCTTACTTCCCTCTTTTCAAGTTTACTTTTCCCTCTAGGTTTTTGATCATATCTATAATGTTCTTCCATAATCTCTTTACCACTTTATGTCCTGTAATTCCAAAAAAGGCCAACGTTCACCAATCTCCTCCAACACACATTGACCCTACCCTACCTCCCTCTTGCCTCATTTGTGAATTATTAAAACTCTCCAGTCTACTGACCACTTGACAGGTTATCCATTTAATTTGATGCTATCTGACCCAAACAACCACCATCAGTTATCTGGTGTGTGTGCCTGTACTCTGTGGGGTGCTGAGAACACGGAAATAAGTGAACCCTGGTCCTGACCCACAGCATGTGTAGAGTCTAGGGTAGGTAAGACAAAGAAATAACCTCTACACACAAACATCAATGTGGCCCAAGAAAGGCGTAAGTAAGGAATGACGAATTTCTGAAGTCTGAGGGCGTGATAAGAAGAGGCTCCAAGAAGGAGGTAGCACTCAGCCAGGGCTTTGAAAACACAAATATTCTGTTTATATAAATTTTGTCTGCCTGTCTCGTTGACTACATGCCCTTCAAGAGAGGCAGTATCTCCACCTGATCAAAACCTAGTGTAAACCACAGAATGCTTTATGTGGAATAAACAGGGAACAGTATCACTAATGAGGATTCATGAGAAGGACATTAAAACTTTATATACTTCCCATAGTTCCAACTTCAATCAACTATGACTGTGTGATATTAGCATAATTCTGGAATACAGTTTGATGGGATATGTTTGGACAGATGAGTGTGTGCAGGTCTGAGAAGAGGGAGAGTTTTTTCAAGCATGAACTTGGCCTGGTAAAGAGATGAAGGAGGAGGTAGGTTTAGAGCCAGACCAATTTTTAGCCTGAAGCAGAGGATAAATATAGAAGATGATACTGCAAGTAGGTAAAAGTCATATTTGGAAGTGCTTTGAATGGTTATCTGTGAAATTTCCTTTTAAGGAAGGTTGGCAGGTGATACACCAGGAAGCTATGTACAGGTGGGATTAGGTGAGAAAGAAGGAAGATCAATCTGGAGGCTGATAAAAAACGAGGACCGAGAGGGTGGTGGTGGGGTAGGGGTGGATTGCAGAGGCGCAGCTCGGGAATGGGAAGCTGACTGGAGGCGGAACAGTGGAGTGAGGCAGAAGGAAACTAGTACTAACTAGATACCTATTCTGGGTCAACATGAGTGAAGTTTTTGAGACTCAGAAAATGAAACAATAGTGTATTTCCAGTGGAAAAAAAGCTGAAAAAAGAAAGAGACTAGATTTGGGAGAGACATTGGCATTGTAGACTAGTAGAGGTGCAGGAGTTGTTAAGATGTTCCAGAGGAAGATGTTAGTGTGTGGAAGGACCGTGGGGACACTGATAGAAATGACAGACTACACCTGGGGGGCCCCCCAAAGTCCCTGGTGTAAGGTTCTGCCTTTGCTTAGCTGGGTCTCTGAAGACAGAGATGACCTCTAGTTCAAAGCAGTTGGAGAGGGAAGGGGAGGGGCGGCTGAAGTGACAGAGAAGTAAAAGAAGGAGAGTTTTGATGAGGGGATGGTCAGCAGCATCCACGTCTGAGAAGATGAGAAGGCAGACAAACCCCCTGGAAACAGCAATGGGGAGATCACTGGGGGCTGTAGAGAGAGCAGGGGCTGTGGGGTGCTGGGGGAAGAAGACGTAGTTCAGCATCTCTTTCCTACTTGTCTCAAATCGTCAACTCGAGAGTGACCTTAACGCAAATGTTCAAAACAACACCGTCATACTGAACACGACGCTCACTTTGCCTTTTCCTCTGTGGACTACTCAATGTGTTTTAGCATCTGCCACCCGCGTTGACCTCAGAGCACTCACATACACAGGTTCGCATTCCTTCTGAAATCAGCTTTCCTGGACAATTAAGTTATATTGCTTGGGAGCATTTCATGTTCTTTTTGACGTCTCTATTCTAGACTGAGTAGAGCTAAAAACATACTGATGAACATTGCACATTTCTGACTGGGTTTTTCCCTTAAGGCTCTTGCTGAAACTCCATTACCACTGGGAGTCCAGGACTGAGTATGAGAGAAGCAACGGTGGCTTTGGGGAGGGTTTGCAAAATGAACCCCAAATCCCATTTTGAGGTGTCTGTTCCTCTCTTTGCTCAGTGCACCTTACTACTGACCTGGCTCATTTTCCAGGTCCTCTCCTGCTCGTCCCTCATTGGACACCCTATTGGAGCATCTTCTCAGAACTCAAACCATTGGCTTAGTTCTTGGATTATCATCGCAATTTCTCCTCTCAATGCAGGGAGGCTGGGCAGTTGATAACTTGGCAATGGCCACCTTTATGGAGCAGTCTGTGGAGGCCCCACATCCTGGTCTCATAGGTAGCTCTAACTGGGGTTGGCTCAACAGGATGGGCTAGTGTTGGTATTGACAGTGTTTCCACTTCTCTAATTCCCCACAGTGGGGGATGTCCCATCTGTCTTTGGCATAGGTCAGTCTCCTGCTCGGCGTGTGCCTACTGATGGTATTTTTGGCCGTTCCTTGCCATTTGAATACATAAAAATACAAGTCTTTGACAAGTGGTCCAACATACTACTTTGCATTTCCCAGAGAACACATTTTACATTTCTCTTTCTTTTTCACTGGACTTATTGGGGTGACGCTGCTTAATGAAATGATGTCAGTTTCAGGTGTACAGTTCTATAACACATCATCTGTATATTGTATTATGTGTTCACCACTCCAAGTCAAGTCTCCATTTCTCATGGTGAGAATTTCAAGGGCTGGTACCTGGCCATGAGGGAAGACGGTTTGGGGAGCAGGGGGGTGACCTTCTAATGCCTTTAAAGTCCTGTCACAGGGAGGACGGCCTCAGCGGGCTCCACTCCATGGTTAACTACCACTGATGAGTTTATGCGTCGTCTCTCCCACGAAAATAGCCTTGGCTTCCATAATAAATAGCATCCTTAAATCTCAACTATAATTTGTGTCTGCCACAATTACATGGGCAGGTGTAAAATCTTTGTGTTTGTTAGGATTTCATTTGCTCATCCTATTTATTGAGGGGCCATAGACTAGACACAATGCCATTGCTTATGTGAAGGCAACAATGCTCAATACACAGTAAGTGGAGTAAATAAAAAGCAATTGTCTTCCAGAATTCCTGGGAAGCTAATGGAAACTTGGCTGGTTTCTCCATAGACCCAAGTCTTCTCAACCATTATCATGGTTACTTCTACTCGACAGTGGGAATAGTCGTGTTTTCTTTTTTTTTTTTTTAAGATTTTATTTATTTTTAGAGAGAGAGGAAGGGAGGGAGAAAGAGAAGAAGAGAAACATGAATGTGTGGTTGCCTCTCACATGGCCCCTACTGGGGACCTGGCCTACAACCCAGGCATGTGCCCTGACTTCAAATTGAATGGCGACTCTTTGCTTTGCAGGCTGGCGCGCAATACCCTGAGCCACACCAGCCAGGATGAATAGTTGCATTTTCTAAACTCTACCTTCCACTGTTGAAGGTATGTAGATACTTATCTCTGGATTATTCCATTCTGACGGAGGCAGAAGCTATTGTAGTGGTTGTAGGGACCCCATGGACATATGTGCCAGTTTACAACACATATGCCTTTCCTTTTCGTTACAAAGTGCCATTGTCTAGATTTTCCTCTTTGGAAGCCTGGGGCATAGAAGGGGAGAAGGAGAGAAAAGCCTGTGAATCCAGCTCTTCTCTGTGTGTTATTTGCTCTCATCCAATAGGGCTTCAGTCAGTTTGGTACGTACTTGAAACCACACACTCATTCCGCATCTCTTCGCAGGCAGAGACTTGGGCAGGAGGACCGGCGAGCTGAGCATTGCACACATGGGGGAGATGTCAGGGCCTTGAAGGCATACGCTGTGGGCGACCACACATTTTCTCCAAAGCTGCTATCTTTTATGAACGTGTATTTGAAGCTCCATCTTGGAAATGCCTTGTAGAACCACCCAAGAAAATGGACATTATTATTTTATAGGGACACTGTGTTTCTGACCCATTAAAGACCCGTTAACTGAGTTTGGTTGTTTATCCCTCTGACCAGGCTGGGTTCCAAATGCTATCTGGCTGATTCTGAAAATACACACACCCTCAGGAGGTGAGGATTCGCCTTCAGTGAGGATAAGATAAAGAAGTGTCTGGGCTGAGAGAACAACTCTGAGGAAGGGGCGATCTGAGTAATGGCTGTACGGGAGGAATCCGAATGGAGCTTTCACAAGGGACTCCTTTAAGAAGCAGCTCTCAGATGCTGAGCACGGATGGATTAAACATGACCTCTTCCTAGTTCTTACCTCCATCTGGAACAGCATGAGGGCAGAATATCTGTTTGCCCAAATGCATCGATGGTCACAAGATGCCATTGCACATGTCACAGTGTGGTGGCTTTTCAGGGTCACAGCCTTTGGACAGCTGGGCTCGGGTGTTTCTGGGTCAAAGTCACCAAGGGTTTCCTTCTTTCTCGCTTTTGGTGGGTAAGGCACTTTCCCACGTCGTACACTTCTTTCCGTTAGACTAAAAATGACCTTTTCTTCTTTGGTGGAGAGCAGGCTTTTATTTCTCGGCTCATTCTAATCCAGGACTCAAGCCTAGTAGTGGCTGAGTCCCATGAAGTCAATCCATTTGTGCCCTGCCTCCTCGCAGCAATGAGGAGATGGGCAGAGAGAGATGGCTGGAGATGGAGCGAGTTCAGCCGCTGGAATCGGAGAGCTCGGTGTGGGAATGCTGGCCCCACCATTCCCACCCCGAGAGCACAGGCCACCTCTCAGAAGCGTGGTGTCCTCCTCTGCCAACCCTGCAGGGCTGCGTGAGGACTGAAGGAGAGGATGCACACGAGGTGCCTAGCCCAGCGTGCGCTCCGCCAGCAGCAGCCATTGTAGTGCCGGTCATGCTGTGTGGAAGCACGTGGCACAGCCCTCATGTTAGTTTTTCAAATGTCCTGTGAACATTGACAAATAGCAGACATGGAGCCTGGGGGCTTCCTGCAGACCCCCCTAGGGAGAGGCTGCCACTGCCTCCATCTGCCCTGGGTGGGATGGCTAAGGGGCATTGACCTGCCTGGCCTTCTAAATCCTTTCTGGTCTCACCTCCCGGGATTCCCTGCACCGCAGGCTGGTTTCCAGCTGGGCTTCCTGAGATGGTCTTTGGCTCCCAGTCCTCACTGAGCAGGAGCTGAGTGGGGCCCAGATCACGCCTCATTAGGGACAAAGATGCACAGAAGTGCCTGCAACTTGGGGGACGGGGTCCAGCTGTCAGTCTCACTCAACACCCTGTGAATAACCACCCCGTAGGCAGTAATAGGCTGGTCACTTTGAACTCTTTACTTAACCAACCAGCATGATGGGTGAGGAGTCCTGACTTAGCAAGAAGCCAGAGTAAAATGTTTTACGAGGTAAGGACTTGTGTGAAGTGGCCAAAAAGCAAATGGAAAAATTGGTAAACAGGGTAAAAGGGGTCAATGCCATATATGGCTGCCCCACCCTCTGCTGACCAAATATAAGGCCCTCGGAGAGGACCAGGGCTCACACCGGAGAAAAGGAATCAGGCTTTGATACCGACCTGTAGACCTCAGCTCCCTCCCAACACCATGCCGTACAACTGCTGCCTGTCCAACCTGAGCTGCCGCTCTGGCTGTCCCTCCCGGCCCTGCGTGGCCCCCAGCTGCCACAACATCCCCCTGCCTGGGGCCTGCAACATCCCCGCCAACGTGGGCAACTGTGGCTGGTTCTGCGAGGGCTCCTTCAATGGCAGCGAGAAGGAGACCATGCAGTTCCTGAACGAACGCCTGGCCAGCTACCTGGAGAAGGTGCGGCAGCTGGAGCGGGAGAACGCGGAGCTGGAGTGCCGCATCCAGGAGCGCTGCCAGCAGCAGGAGCCACTGATGTGCCCCAGCTACCAGTCCTACTTCCGGACCATCGAGGAGCTGCAGCAGAAGGTGGGCAGGGGTGGGGTGCCCACACTGCCAATTTAGTGAACTGTTAGGGCTGCTCAATGCTATTACTGAGAATGATGAAGACAGAGACTTCATCAGCTCCGGTGTGCCCCATCAGGTAGTCTCAGGACATCCCTCTGGGCATCCCACGAGGGTAAGGTACAGACTAGGGGAGGGTAAGGCATTAGGCCAAAGTCAGCCATAGCCATTTTATATTGCTTCTTACCTAAAACCAGAATATCAGATTCGTTAGTTCTATTATGATGTCCTGGTCTTGTTTTCAGAGCTATAACATTAAAATATATATATATATATATATATATATATATTCACTCAAATTATTTCTTGGAGCTAGGAATTTCGTTAGTCAATTCTCCAATATTTAAAGCTCTTCAAAACTGTAGTAACAGCCTGTAAAAACCAAAACCAAAACCACAGAGCCCTTGACTCCAGAAGCCTCACTACCAGGCATAGATACTACGCCATCCGCCAGAGCAGGCATGCGCACACGCGAGAGTTCCTGGCCAGAAACCCAGGGACTGAAGTGGGGTAAGCGAAGAGTCAGCACGGAGGCGGGACTTAGCACACAGTGCACATCAGGAGGGGCTTCCCAGAAGAGGCGACATCTGAGCAGGGTTTGGAGCATGAGCACTGTGCCAAGTGTACAAGCTCTTGAATCTCAGAAGGGAGCTACTGTCCACTGACCTGGAAAGGGAATGCCAGGGAAGAGCTGTGTGATCTGAAGAGCGTGCACTCCCTGACCCACGCTTAGTACTAGGCGCGGTGTTGGAGTGGGGGGTGAAGAACTAAGATGACCCAATAGGGGAGAGAGGTGTGGAGATGAATGGCTGTGGTGAAGGTGATAAGGTGCGTAACTAGCTAAGGGCAAAGTACCGGGAGAGCTCACGAAGGAAGCGACCCCCTGTAGGAGCTGTAGGTACTGAGGGTCACACAAGGGATCTTGCTCGGTGGATGAGGGTGTCCCAGGGTGCTCCAGGTAGAAGGAGAAGCTTTGTGTGACAAGAGCCTCGTCCAGGGTGACATGAGGGAAGAATGCGGAGAGGTCAGCAGGGCGAATAAGTGGGTCAGAGACTAGGCTGAACAACCTGTCCTGGTTCGTCTGGGGTCTTTCTGGGTTTAGCACCCCAAGAACCGCCTAGTCCTAAGCAAACTGGGCCTGTGTGAGGCTTGGTACCCAAGATGCTCAGTTCCCACAGGAAGCCAGCAGCAGACCAAGAAGAGAAGAATTCACGACAGAGGGCACATGTCCTCTCGACTGTTTCGGTTGTGAAATGGTCAGTTCTAGTAATCCTCCTTTTGTCCCCAAACCAAAAATCTGAGAAGACTCTCAACTGTCTAGAAGAAATGTGGCTGAGATAAAATAGCTTTCTCTGTGAAGACACAAGGCATCCCTTCTTAGACTAACTCCTTCCACAATTCATCCAGATCCTGTGCAGCAAGGCGGAGAACGCCAGGCTGGTGGTGCAGATTGACAACGCCAAGCTGGCTGCGGATGACTTCAGGACCAAGTGAGAATTTTCTAATCCTAGAGAAGTCTAGTGAGGGGCAGGCTGAACCACAAAGGGATGGACCCTGTGCTGGGAGCATGCGAGCAGAAGCTGTTTGCTAGTGGGGGTGTGTGGGGAGGCCCATGGTGTATGTGCATTGGGGTTGTTAGGGTCACTGTGTCAAAGTCTCCTCCCCAGTGCGGAAATTCTGTATGTTAAGTTTACTCTGAAGGAGCTCAAGAAACCGCTCATTCTATCTCCTTTTCAACTTAATGTCTGGATCAAGCTAAAAAGTGAACTTCACACTGATTTCTTAGTATAGGGTAGTCACTATCTGCCTATTAAAATAGAGGGGGCAAAATCCATTTCAAGGAATCGATCAGTTTTTCTAGGAATGACCATGACAATCCTAAAATCCCTGGCATTTCGATGGGACTCTGTAGCTGACAGTGTAATCTTACCTGAGTCCTTTCTCCATCCTCAGTCCAACCCGATGGAGTGTTAGTGTGGTTGGTGCCCATTTTACAGATGAGGAAATCAAGGTTCAGAGAGATTAAGGAACTTATTCACAGTCCTAAGGACAAGGCTGGGTCTAACTGAGTCCTCACTGGGTGCTTCTCTCATGACACCCGATGGCTCCCCAGGGTGGCTGGAAAGGAGGGTGAGGCAGCCGGTACAGCAGGCTGACCAAGTTCACAGACTCACTTAGGAAGGCAAGATGATGGCAGGACTTAGTTGACAGGAACCTGTGAACGGGGTTCGTGGGACAAACTCAGTTACTATGGATTGGAACCTTCTCTCTGGGTCTCAGGGCAGAAGTAGGTCTTTTTACTCAGTGTGGTGATATTTTTTTCATACACTTTGAAAAATTTCATAAATAAAGTTCCATAAACTTTGAAAAATGTCAAAATACGGGTCAACCAAGGAAAGCCTAGGAAAAGTTCTTCCTCTTTAATCTCCTTGACCTCTGGCTGTGTGCGCTCGCGCAGGTACGAGACAGAAATGGGCCTGCGGCAGCTGGTGGAGTCGGACATCAACAGCCTGCGCAGGATCCTGGACGAGCTGACCCTGTGCAAGTCCGACCTGGAGGCCCAGGTGGAGTCCCTGAAGGAGGAGCTGCTCTGCCTCAAGCAGAACCACGAGCAGGTGAGGGAGACCCAGCCCCCAACCTCCCAGTATCAAGAGTCCCTAACTCTGCGGGGCAGGACACGGCAGGTCTTTGCTGAAGCACACCCGAGAGCTACAGAACATTTTGGTCGCTGCTCAAAATGTATTTGGGAGATTGCTGTGGAATGAGTCACAGGCCTCCATTTTTTAAAAAAAATCTGAAAGAGTGTGGTCAGCTGACCTATGTTTACTTGGGGCCAGACCTATGGCCAAAAGTCCAGACAAAGACGTTTAAAATATTCCTAGTGTTGGATAAGAGCTGTTACCTTTTGAACAGATGCCTAAGACTGGCTGAGAAAGGAAGGAGATGGCAAACTCTTTGTAGTAGGCGTCACCCAGACATCAGAACCCAAGCTGGTTGGATGGACAGATGAGCGAAATGGGAGAAATGAAGGAATTCAAATAATGGTTGGTTCAGACTCAGCGCTGAATGTAATACTAGGAAATCAGATGCCTGTCTGAAACATTGGATATTTTTTGTCATTAAAAGTTTTTTAAACTTGTTGATTTTAGAGAGAGAGGTTGGGAGAGGGGCAGGAAGAGAGATAGATACATACATACATACATACATACATACATATCTGCTTATTTATGCATTCAGTGGTTGAGTTTCATATGTGCCCTGACTGGGGATCGAACCCGCAACCCTGGGGTACTGAGACAACGTGCTCACGTACCTGACCAGGACAAACATTACATACTTAGGAAAGGAAACAACCCTTAATAGATAGTGCATGATGGTAGAAGACATAATATAAATGGGAGCTGGAAACGTGGTTTCTCTATATTGAAGTAGCAACAATTATAAACCAGTTATAATGCCAGGTTTATCACTGAGAAAAGAAAAAGTCAGAGGAAAATGATAGAATCTTGGAGCGGGACGCCACATTAGCAATTCTTTGATCAGGCAGCCCCACGATACAGACGAGGGGAGACTCAGACAGGAGGCCTGAATCACAAGAGGTCACGTAGCTGGGTTCTGCATCAGCTGGGCTTCAACTCACAAAATCTTGAATTTCAGTGCAATCTTTTTCCCAACACATTAGACTCCCTCAAAGAGAGCTTATTTCAGACCCTTTCTGTGGGTTCATTCCTTCCCCTTCCTCCACCAGGAAGTCAACACCCTGCGTTGCCAGATTGGGGACCGCCTCAACGTGGAGGTGGACGCCGCCCCCACTGTGGACCTGAACCGCGTGCTCAATGAGACCAGGTGTCAGTACGAGGCCCTGGTGGAGACCAACCGCAGGGATGTGGAGGAATGGTTCGCCAACCAGGTGGGTGCCTCAACACAGGGCCACTCAGGACCTTGGGACCCTCAAGGCAGAGTCTGATCCCGTGTCTTACCTTTGGTGTCTCAGACCCAGGAGCTGAACAAGCAGGTGGTGTCCAGCTCAGAGCAGCTGCAGACCTGCCAGGCGGAGATCATCGAGCTGAGACGCACGGTCAACGCCCTGGAGATTGAGCTGCAGGCCCAGCACAACCTGGTGGGTACTGGCCACACCTCCTGGTGACAAGTGTGAGGTCGGGGAACCAGAGTCACTGGTAGGCCTTTTGGGTCACAGTCTCCTGAACTCTTGAAGCTGTGACTTGCATGGAACCCCGTGGAGGGACGTGTTAAGGGAGCAGCTCTGTGACCTTCCTTGTGTCCCCCCACAGAGGGACTCCCTGGAGAACACGCTGACAGAGACGGAGGCCCGCTACAGCTCCCAGCTGTCCCAGGTGCAGTGCATGATCACCAACGTGGAGTCCCAGCTGGCGGAGATCAGGAGTGACCTGGAGCGGCAGAACCAGGAGTACCAGGTGCTGCTGGACGTCAAGGCGCGGCTGGAGTGTGAGATCAACACATACCGGGGCCTGCTGGAGAGCGAGGACTGCAAGTGAGTGCCCGGCAGGCAGCACAAGCCCAGCTGTGCTGAAAGATAAAATAAGCACTTGGCAGGTCAAGTTCCAGAAGCCACTGTGTCTGCAGAGACCAGAGGCTTATATTATAGCAGGGGGACATGCAGCGTATTTGTTGCTGCCATTACCTGGCCTAAAGGTACTTTCTGGTCCAGAAGATACTTGAGAGACTGGACTTCCCCATGAGTCCAGGGTTACAGAGGGCGGGCTGGGATGCACCAGAGTCTTTCCTCTTTTCTGCCACTGCTGCCTCTGACTTTGTAGAAGGGGTGATGGAGTAGGCTTGGCCTCCTAAGGTGTCAGAGCATGAATCCTGCTTATCCCCATGTCAACTTGGGTTGAGCCCCCTCTTTTCCAAAATTTTAATTATTCCTTTCATGCTGACAAGCTAATGGTTCTGTGTCCCAGGCTGCCCTGCAACCCCTGCGCCACGACCAACGCGTGTGACAAGCCCATTGGGCCTTGTGTCGTCAATCCCTGTGCCCCTTGTGGCCCCCGAACCCGCTTTGGACCCTGCAGCACCCTTGGGTGCTAGACATCCTGGTGCCAGCAGGAGGATTGTGGGAAGAAAGAAGGACCACGGATGGAGCAGCCTGGTTTCCCTGACACCCGTCACCGAAGGGCCCCACCCCCGGCATCGCCATCAGTCACAGGCTGGAGGAAGAACATCCGTCCGGGGCGGGGCGGGCTCTGGGCCCAGCCTGCCTGCTCCCCTTCACTCAAGGCCGCCCTCCTGCAGGTGTTCTGTGACCTGCCCTGAGGGTCTGACAGGCTGGGGCCTGGAAGGTGTCATCTGACACTTCCCGTGGTTCCCTCTGTTGCCCTGACCTTTTCTTGCAGTCCCCCAGCCCCTTTGCACATCTCCTAATAAACTTTCCTCTTGCAAAGCAAAGATGACATGTGTTCAGTGTGTATGCGCTTCTTATAAACCCACTTGAAAGCTTAGGCGGGCTGTGTAGTTGAATCCGTGTAGTTGGTCTTTGTCATCATTCATTAATAATCATTAGGCGCAATGAGGGCCAGCAGGAAACCAGTGGGACCACTAAGGCGAAAGGCCTCATCTAAATACATAAACTCATTCATTATGGGAACTTCCTCAGTAAAATACAACGGTTACCATTTCTAGGAAGTCCCACTTTTTCTTTTCCAAGTGCACACAGGAGGAGGGGCAGGAGCTAACATTCACTGGACAGCAACCAAGTACTAGGAACTGCACGATTGATGTTTCTCTCTTACTCACATATAACCACCGTGGACTGAGCACAGAGCTGGGTCTCTGAGTGTCGGCTACATGGGAGGTGGGACTGTGAGAGACTGAACCTGGTTCCAACAAGCACGCAGAGTTGATGCGCCCTTCAGAGCTGTCACCTGGGAGAGAGGAGACTATGCACCCAAACATCTCTGGGCTCTCTCCTTTGGGCAAGAATGAAGAACTGAAAGTAGGAGCAAGAGCTACCTCTTAGTTTTGAGTGGTGCCCAGCCGAGTTCTGAAGTGTTTCTCTTCTGGTTTGCATGCTTTAACCAGCGGGACTCACTTTGGATTTGGGGATCCCTCCCCACAAAAGTTCTTTAGAATCAAACTAGGACATTTGAGTCTTTGCCAATGTGACAAGTGATAGCTTTGCTGGTGCCCGGCTCCTGCCGGTGCCCACTGATGCCTGGCCACAGGTCACCTGGCTGTGGTCCCCATCTTTGGCCAAACTGCTGGTCATGTCTTCTATCCTTGAGGTGCAGCTGGTGCTCTCTCTCCCTGCTGAGACGATGCCGGCTCTAATCTTGGTCTTCCTCTCATGCTCCGCTGTGGTTGGAGTTCCCTTATCAAGACCACAGGCAGGAGGCCCTGGAAGGTGACTGAATGGCACTCCAGGCCATGCATGGCACGTCCCAGACCCAGATGGTGCATCCCAGCCTCTCTTCCTTCCTGCAGGGCCGGTTCATCCCTAGGAGCCACCTCCGGGCCTTGTACACATACCCCTGTGCAATCGGTCTCATCAGGTGCCCGTGTGTGCTGGGACCACCGTCCACCAACAGTTACCTGCAGTAGGGACAGGTGCCCAAGAAGACAGGGACCACTGTCTTTTGGGTTTCGTTGCCATGGCTGAAAAGCCTACTGCCAATCACGCTGTGGTTCTATTGTTGATAAGCCTTCTCTTTTTAATCTCTGTTTCTAAGATCATCCCTTTGCTTCCAGTGTTGTGTCGCTTCACCGAATTATGTCTAGAGGTGGGTCTTTGTTTTCCTTCTTAGGACTGAGGTGCTGCTGGAACCAACTCATGCGTCTCAGTGCCTGGGCGAAATCCTCAGCCATTGTCTTTTTTGAATATTGCTTCTGTCCTATTCTGTTTTCTCCTTCTGAATCATTTGAAAAATAGCTTTATTGAAGTATAATTCGTATCATAATATAAAATTCATATGCCATAAAATTCACCCATATGAAGTATATAGTTTGGTGATTTTAAATATGTTGATAAAATCATGTCACCTTTACCACAGTTTTAGAACATCTCATCACCCCTCGGCCCCAGGACTGGGCAACCCCTTCTGTCCCTACAGATTTGCCTACTCTGGACATCGCCTGTGAATGGAATCATACAATGTGTGGCATTTTGTGATGGGTTTTTGAAAATATAGCATAATGTTTTAAATTAGAACCCAGTAAGACAGTTCAGCCTTTTCTTTTCCTTTTTTAATTTTATTTTAATCATTGTTCAAGTACAGTTTTCTCCCTTTTACTCCCAATCCAGCCCACCCACCCAACCCTCCCCACTTCCTTCCCATTACCACCCTCCCCCTAGGTTTTGTCCACGTGTCCTTTAAATTTGTTCCTGTAAACCCTTCCCATTGTCCCCTGAAATTCCCTCCTTTCTCCCCTGTGGTCACTGTCAGCCTGTCCTCTATTTCAGTGTCTTTGGTTATATTTTGCTTGTTTCTTTGTTTTGTTGTTTAGGTTCCTGATAAAGGTGAGATCATATGGTATTTGTCTTTCACTGCCTGGCTTATTTCGCTTAGCATAATGCTTTCCAGCTCCATCCAAGCTGTTGCAAAGGGTAGGAGCTCCTTCTTTCTTTCTGCTGCATAGAGCCTTTTCTATTTAAAAAAAATCTTCCTGTAACAATGAACATAAACTTTTTTTTTTTAGTTTGTCTTTTCATTAGTGGGCAGTTTTGGGGAGATGTGGCTTTTTCCTGTGGTCCAAGTTCCAACTCTCTCACAAAGACCAAAGGCCTCGTCTCCTGCCCCTCGGTCCTCCAGTCTGACCTACTTCTCCCCTTAGACTCTCCCACGAACTGCAAACTCTCCGTGTGTGCTTTGGCCAGTTTCTTCCACCTCTGGGTCAACATTTCTCTATTTGCAAAATGGAAGAGTTGGGTGAGCTGCCTGCCTAGGTTCTTGGTAGCACCAACATTCTGAGATTCTAAACTTCATGGGACTCAGACACTGCTTGCCAAAAGGAAACTTTATCATCAGATATTTGTGTGAGAAACCCATTCTATGGATAGCGCTCAGTGAGGTGGCCCTCATACCCGGCCATCTTGGGCTGTGGGCTGACAGTAGATTGGGAGGACATTTCTCTGAGGCTTGCTGCTCTGGGCATTCTCCTTTCCTCACCAGAAGCTCAGTCCTACACAGTGGTCCACTCATGAGCTAGAGGTCACTGGATCTCATAGTTTCCCCTCACCACTTCCGAACAGCTCCCTCTTGCAATCTGCAAACTCACCAGTTACCCCAAGGGTGTTGATGCTAATCACGACAGACTCCTTATTTCCAGAATAACAAGTGCTAGTGCAGTGTAACAATGATGTTGGAATAGGAGCCTTGCCCGGGTCCTTTACAGCTCCTTATTTCTTTCAAGAAGGCTTGTAAGAATTTCCTGTTGGAATTTTTAACATCAATTTTATGTCTTCTTTGGTATGCGTGTGCTGAAGTAATACATATGTTTTCAAAAGATTTGGAGAAGACAAAAAAGTGTAGAGAAGAAAAAGCAAGCACTCATAATCCTATCGTTTAGGAGCACCCAGTGTCATCACTGTCGTGGGGTTCTTTTTTATCTCTCAGTTGTCCTCATTGTTAAAATCATATTACTTTTAATTTTGTTATGACTACTTGCATACCTTATTTTGGGTAAATGTATGGCTCTTGAGAAGGGTCACTATCATTTGAACAGTTGTGATGCTAAGTTTCTCCAGCTGGTAGGAGAAGCTTCTCTATCTAATGGGACATAATTGTACACAAGTTGCTTCAAGCTGTTGGGATGTAACTGTGTCATCAATATAGAAATAATCATTGCAATCAGAGAGGCAACAAAGTACTTCAGTATTGCTGAATTCTCTCATTTCCTCATTCACCCTTTTTTCTTCTTCAACAAAGCACACCTATGGATAACAAAATTTTCTTTTTTTTCTCCGCTGCTTTTAATTTCTGTCCCCAGGTAATAGCAGATCAGAATGGTTGTGAAGTTATTTAACATTTCTGCAGCATGGTGATGAGGACTGGGAATGTGGGGGCAGGGACAGAAGATTTGGATTCTATAAGACTCTAAGCAAGCCATTTCGCCATTCTGAGCCTCAGTTTCCCCATCTGTAAAATGAGAGTGTTGGATGAGATAATCATTAAGATCACTGCCATCGCTCTTGTTGCAGGACTTTCTCTCTTTTGATAATCTTGTCATTTCAGCTCTCCTTTAAGAGGCGGGAGGGAGGAAAGGAGGAGCCAAATGCAAAGCAGTCTGGCCTTTGACCTGCGGCTGAAGCCGAGGGGCTCGGACTCCCCTGTGGGCACCTTTATCTGGGTCATGCTCTGTCCCCCGCTAGGGCGCCAGGAAGGAGCCCCTCCTTTCCCTGGGTGCTGTATCGAGGCACACAACTAAATTCTTCCCTCAACACCCCTCTTGAGGATATGAAATACATTTCATGCTATGCCTTGCAACAAAACAGAAGTTACAGGCGGCACAAACAGTTCTGAGTGCTTCTGCTTCTTGGGTAATTAACTGTTCCTACATCACCAATTATTAGGAATCGTCAGATCCAAAGAAGCCTGACATCTCAAACTCGGTAAAACATGCTAATTATTGTAAGAGAGTCTGAATTGTGAGAGCAAAGCTCAGGAGCTCCATAATCAGGCGTACAAACTGACTGTGGCAGGACTTCTCTAGCAATCAGCATCTCAGCTCAGGGCATTCAAAGTCTCAGTTCACCAAGTTCAATGTGGGTGCTATTTTAAGAGCACAGGTGCTGTGTACAGTGTGAGACCCAGGAAGAGTCCTGGCAACTTGCCAGTCAACGTGCCCAAGACCCTCTCCGTGGTTCTGATCTTACGGAGTCCCTTGGCCGCACTTGACAGTTTTGACCTTCACCTCCACTTTGAAGCTCTCTCCTCCTCGACCTTCCATCTTGCCAAGAACTGGCTCTCTTCATTTTCTCTCACCATTTCTCCCTTTCTCCCTGGCACTTTTTCCATGTCCTGCTCTCTGGTTGAGGAACTTCCCAAAGTTTGGCCCTCGGCCCCTCGTTGATCTTCTCATTGTGCTCTGCCCTTGACTCATTGCTCCGACACTCGCATCTGCACTGGGATTACATCTGTCATCAATTCTAGTCAGTTCCAAAGGACCAGCTGAACATTTCCCTGTTCCCTCAAATGCAGCTCACCTAGAACGAAATTACATCACTGCTCTACCTAGATCCTTCCATGGCTCCCCACTGCCCTTAAAACAAAGCCTAAAATCAAAGGGATGTAAAGGTCCTTCATGTCTTCAGAAAACTCAGCTACAGAGACAGGTGGCCACATGAGTCCTGACAATGCCATGTTCAAGGTGAGCTGTGAGTCTGGAGAGGAGGAAGAGAGGATCTGTCCGAAGTCAGGAAAGGAAGGAGGTATCTACGGAGCAGCAGGGGAGGATGGAGAGAACCTGCTTCTCCTCCACCCTCATCTGTCACTCCCTGGCTCCCACTGTCCCTATTGAGCTTCTCCCAGTCCCTCTGATGCAGAACCTCCCAACCTACTGAGGTCTGAAGAAGTCAGGGAAGGAGGTAATCCACTTATTTACACGGCACAGTATGATGGAAGGAACAGAGATCCGTGCTGGCACCCTGGCTTCTCAACACATTAACTCCCACCCTCCAGGTCATGGTTTGCGCATCTGTGGAATGGGAACAACATCATTTAACCTTAAAGGGTCACGGTGAGGAGTGAATGAGATCATGTTTCTGAACAGTGTGCAGCACCACTGGGCCTGTGCAGGTGCTCAGCAAAGGCCAGCTCCTTCTGACTGTGGCCCTGGTCTCACCCTCCACTCCTCACAGTGCCCTCCCAGTACGAACTAGGACCTTAGCAAATGTCTGGTATCTGGAACATGGACATTATCGTGGCTGTGGATGGTGCCCGCCGTCTCAGGCAACAGGGCCATTGGGAACCGGGCTGTTTGAACGGCTCCAGAGGGATCTCGTTCTCGTTCTGAGAACCACGAATTTGGAATCTGGCATCTGCAAATCTGACCTAGCCCAACACACACAGGTCGCAGCTAAGTTTTGCTCTCTTAGCAAGAGGAGCCAGAGGCTTGCCAAGGAGTCAGGGCTGTGAAGCTGGAAGCAAAGGAACAGTAGTGTCCCTGGGCCGCCGCACCCCGCCAATAAAGGCCAGGGCGTTCGCGAGGCCAGCCCTTTGAAGCCACAGTGCGAAGCGCTTGCCTCACTGACACGCCGCGTGGAAGAGGAGTGCTGAGCGAGGGAGAAGCCCGAGTAAAGACTTTTATGAGGTGAGGGACTCTTCTGAGGAAACATGACAAACCGAGAGGAAGGGCTTTTGACAGTCACCAAGTAAGTGAGAATGAAAGGGCTGGCTGCCACGTCCACACCCTCAGCGGGGAGGGTATAAAGGCTCCCAGGGCAAGGAGACCCACACGCTTCTCCTTGGAGAACTGGGACTCCGTCTTCAGCCCGGCGCCTCGCTCCCTCCCAGCACCATGCCGTACAACTGCTGCCTGTCTAACCTGAGCTGCCGCACTGGCTGCCCCTCCCGGCCCTGCGTGGCCCCCAGCTGCCACAACATCCCCCTGCCCGGGGCCTGCAACATCCCCGCCAACGTGGGCAACTGCGGCTGGTTCTGCGAGGGCTCCTTCAATGGCAGCGAGAAGGAGACCATGCAGTTCCTGAACGAACGCCTGGCCAGCTACCTGGAGAAGGTGCGGCAGCTGGAGCGGGAGAACGCGGAGCTGGAGTGCCGCATCCAGGAGCGCTGCCAGCAGCAGGAGCCGCTGATGTGCCCCAGCTACCAGTCCTACTTCCGGACCATCGAGGAGCTGCAGCAGAAGGTGAGCTGCCCGGGTGGAAAGTTGTAGGGAGGGAATCTGAGATACGACTCAGAAAGAAGATGAGCTCTAAGAGTGATTGAAACACAGGGGTTCAAGCCCAGCTTTTCCATTTTGTTTTCTTGAGGGCCCGTGTTATTCTAGGCCCAGGACTGTTAGGTCTGAGTATTTGCATAGTGTTAGTATGAGTATTTGCATATGGTGGTAGCAGCACTTTGCATAAGTAAGCTGTAATTAAAAGCTGCCTCTGAGTGCTTCTGTGCCTTTGCCAAGCTCTGGAATCATTACCCTGGGGTGAGAGAAAAGACGGAACCCAAGAGGGAAGCTGAGGAAGCGGGGCTGTTTGTAAAGACTGAACCCTTTTCCCTTCTTTCATCTGCACTTGGGACCGCTCTCACCTCTGGTTGCTGTCCTCCTGTGGGCACCCCATCTCCTCGACTTCGCTGTCCTGCTCTGGGTGCTCTGGGCTTTTCCTGGCGAGCCCTGCCCAGTGAGGTCAGAAGACAGCTGACTAAAGCCAGAAAGAGTGAAAACTGACTACCGGGACATAGTGCAAAGCCATCCTGGGTGGCCGGAAGGGTGTGGCTGCTTCCATGACCCAGTCCCCCCCAGGGCCCCGCCCCCCAACTGCTAGTTTACGCATTGACCTTCCCCACTGGATCGGAAGTCTCTTGAGGGTAAGATCTAGTGATCTGGTGCTTACTCTTCTTTATGTCCTCAGCTCTTAGAACCATGCCAGATATATAGTACATTTTAAAAAATAAAGGCTACTTATTATCAGCTTTTCAGGATTGCTTATTAGGAAAGAAAAAGAAGGATGATTTATCTACTGATACTTTCCTTATATTGTGGTGTTCTTTTCAAATTTAATTTCTTAAATATTTATTGAGCACGTACATAGTATTTAATAATTTTACATAAGATCCACTGCGATTTTGTTGTCATTCTGTGCCTCCCACATACGTGAATTCGTAGGGATGGCTGCTGTCGAGACACAGCCAAGCTCACTCTGGAACGTTTTGGGTCTTCCAGATCCTGTGCAGCAAGTCTGAGAACGCCCGGCTGGTGGTGCAGATTGACAACGCCAAGCTGGCCGCGGATGACTTCAGGACCAAGTGAGTGGCCTGTGGAGTGCTGCCTTCCTTCTCTGCTCTCTGTCCCCTTCGCCTGCCCTCACACTGACAAACGCCGACAAAACCCTGCCCTGGAGGTTTCCCCCGAGATCTCTGAGGCTTCCCAGAGCTCAGACTCTTCTCCAGATCAGCCTCTTCCTCCTGCTCCCCTGTGGCATGACATGCCCCTCTGGTGCAGAAGTCTGCTCCCCAGATGCCCTCCGATGCACAGAATTCAACCAGGAGAATTTGGGAGATGAATTCGTTTTGGAAATGTCACCATTTTGGGGGGCTTTTATCCCCTTAAGCCCACCAGCTCTTTATTTGTTAAAAATAGTTACCAGTGCATTTTTCTGCAAAGGCTACTTCTTGGTGTTAGAAGCCTAAATGAAGTAGAAGGCTGTGAAACAGACAAGCCCCAACTCCCGGTTGTCTGGCAAACCAAACCGGAATATGGGGCCAGGCCGGTCTCTGACGCTCCTGTACGTGTCACAGGTACGAGACGGAGCTGGGTCTGCGGCAGCTGGTGGAGTCGGACATCAACAGCCTGCGCAGGATCCTGGACGAGCTGACCCTGTGCAGGTCTGACCTGGAGGCCCAGGTGGAGTCCCTGAGGGAGGAGCTGCTCTGCCTCAAGCAGAACCACGAGGAGGTAAAGTTCCCCCAGGAGCAGCGGCATCGAACTTGCCGAGGCCTGTTTCCAACCCCACGGGCAGCAAGTGCAGGAGAGGC
Source organism: Phyllostomus discolor (assembly GCF_004126475.2). Lineage (NCBI taxonomy): Eukaryota > Metazoa > Chordata > Mammalia > Chiroptera > Phyllostomidae > Phyllostomus > Phyllostomus discolor. Next base: position 105,759,466 of record NC_040910.2, on the reverse strand, counting down.
TCAGCTAGCCGGGGAAGGTGTCCTCCAAACAAAAGGAATGAGTAATAGCTAAAAACCCCTGATAGCAGATTGGGGTTTGGGAGCCAGAGGCAGGAATGAGAGGGAAGGACATACAGCCACTCAGCAGCCTCCTCTGCCCCCAGGTCGGTGCCCGTGGGCTGAAGGGGCCTTTTACCAAATTCTCCTTCTGCCTACTGGAGAGGCCAGGACCGGGCCTCTCCACTTGGCAGGAGGGCCAAGCTGGCAACAACACCCCTCTCTTCCTTCATTCTGAGCTCTTTCTGCCAATCAGAATTGCCTGAAGGAAACTGGAAAAAAAAAAAAAAAGGCTCAGCACCAGTGCATGGCTGCACGATGAAGAAGACTGATACGCAAACCTTAAACTCCCTAACAATGTAAATGGTGGTAGTTACTATGAATCCAGTGCATAGTGTGAACCCAACGCTGTGCTCAGTGCTTTACAACTCCAGAGGTAGTTCTCATTCTACAGAGGAAGAAACTGGGGCTTACAGGCGCAAAGGAAGAGGGAGAGATGAGGCCCAGTTCAAATCTGTCTGACATCCACCGAAGCCCAAGCATCACATGGTGTTGGCTCTGGGAGGAGATTAGCAGGGAAATGAACAGACACTTATTTCCTCTGGCAAAATCTATACTGGTGGAATCAACAGATCACCAGTTATGCTATCCTATGCTGGCATGGCAGATTTTGAAGTAAGCATTTTTTTTTATATTCCTCTTTAGCCAGACTCTATCCTTTTTATTTATTACCCATGGCTAAGAACCTAATGTAAGAGGCTATCTGGTATACCAGCAAAACACCGAACTTGGTGTTTGGGGTCCACAGTGCAAATCGGGGTCCATTCCATCTCACCTCCCCAAATGGGGAGTGGTACCCTGAATATGAGGGTGGAAGGAGGTCATGGACTTGAAAGCACTTTGTAGAGTGGAATACACAAATTATCATGAATATAAAACCCAATTAATGAGGAGATCAGAGGGAACTGAGTTGTTGAAAGCATACAAGTGATCACAAGTTGAATTGCATTCTTAGAGGAGAGGATCGAGATCCTTTGTGATATTTTAAATGTTCAAATCTTTAAAACTTAATAAATACTGTTAAATATTTTAAACTTTCCACCAGGAAGTCAACACCCTGCGTTGCCAGATTGGGGACCGCCTCAATGTGGAGGTGGACGCTGCCCCCACTGTGGACCTGAACCGCGTGCTCAATGAGACCAGGTGTCAGTACGAGGCCCTGGTGGAGACCAACCGCAGGGATGTGGAGGAATGGTTCACCAACCAGGTGGGTGCCTCAGCACAGGGCCACTCAGGACCTTGGGACCCTCAAGGCAGAGTGTGATCCTGTGTCTTACCTTTGGTGTCTCAGACCCAGGAGCTGAACAAGCAGGTGGTGTCCAGCTCAGAGCAGTTGCAGACCTGCCAGGCGGAGATCATCGAGCTGAGACGCACGGTCAACGCCCTGGAGATCGAGCTGCAGGCCCAGCACAACCTGGTGGGTACTGGCCACACCTCCTGGTGACAAGTGTGAGGTCGGGGAATCAGAGTCACTGGTAGGCCTTTTGGGTCACAGTCTCCTGAACTCTTGAAGCTGTGACTTGCATGGAACCCCGTGGAGGGACGTGTTAAGGGAGCAGCTCTGTGACATTGCTTGTGTCCCCCCACAGAGGGACTCGCTGGAGAACACGCTGACAGAGACGGAGGCCCGCTACAGTGCCCAGCTGTCCCAGGTGCAGTGCATGATCACCAACGTGGAGTCCCAGCTGGCGGAGATCAGGAGTGACCTGGAGCGGCAGAACCAGGAGTACCAGGTGCTGCTGGACGTGCGGGCGCGGCTGGAGTGCGAGATCAACACGTACCGGGGCCTGCTGGAGAGCGAGGACTGCAAGTGAGTGTAAAGCTAGTGATGCTTTCCTTGAGGGCACGTGAGGGTGGCGTGGGGGTGAGGAGTCTTCTCGATGGAAGTGAATTTATGAAGTCCAGCTTTTGGATGGTGGCCAAGGAAGATATAAACCGAGTATGTTTAGCATCTTCCCAGTTCTTCAGCTCCTTTTACCCTAACTTGCCCCAATGGTTTTGTCTTCAGGCTCCCCTGCAACCCATGTGCCACAACCAATGCCTGTGACAAGCCCATTGGACCCTGTGTCTCCAGTCCTTGTGCCCCACTCCCTCGCTGTGGGCCTTGCAATACCTTTGTGTGCTAGAGGCATCGATGGCAGGAGCGCAAGGGCCCCGAAGTCACACCCTAACTTCACCCAAACATCTCCAACAGTAACCGGTTTGGATCAAGAAAGAAACTTCTATCGGCACCAGCTCCCGGGTCACCTCTAGGCTTCTGCTCAATTTCCTGGCTTGCTTCTTTACTATAAGAGACAGCAGAGTCTACTCATTGTCTCTGTCTTCTGAAAAATACAGAGCAATCTATAACGGGATCAAGTAGTATCTATTGTCCCAGTGACACATCTGCATAGTGTGCTATGCTTTAGCAGGTACTTATCTAGATGTGATGAAATGTGACCTTGCTCACGGGCATCCTAGGAAACTAAATATAATTGGAAGAAATAGTGCTTGTCACTCTTTTGGTCTTTGGAGATGCAATAGAAGATCCCTTGTCGACCTCTTAATAAAATCTTTTTCTGGCACAAAAGTGATAATTGTCCTTTTTGTTCATTAATTCCAAAATTGGGTGTCTTATATAAATAAAAAAGGTAGGCAGTGTTCTTCCATCAGATGAAGGGGTCATTTGCCCCAATATATGGTCTGTGGCTTCTCCTAAAGGAGAAGTCTCCACCGGGCGTCACCCACCATTGACAGACATGGGCTTCACGTCTGGGAAGGAGGTGGTGGGGAAGGACGGGCAAATCAGGAGAGCACCTGCGCACGTTTCCTGACAAGGTCTTCCGAGGGCACAGGTGAGGGAACCAGAGACACTGGTCAACCACAGGAGGAAGTGAGTCCTGAGAGAGCGGCTGTGTCTCTCAGCAACATGAAACACTGTGACCCAGAAAGACCTGGGGAAAATATATTCGGCCAACAATGACCTTCCTGCCCTCAGACGTCGTACTCCTGGGTCTCTGGTTTCAGACTCAGGCTGAATCACACCACCAGCCTTCCTGGTCTCTGGCTCGCAGGTCGTGGGGCTTCTTAGCCTCCATATTCAGATGAACCAAAATTTCCATGAAAATATCATTTTTTATATATACCTATTTCCATAATAAATCTCATTATATATAATAAATTACATATATATATATATATATTCTCTTCTATTGGTTCTGTTTCTCTGGAGAACCCTCGTACATGGAGGGAGAGCGCCAAGATGGCAGGTGATCAAGTTCGTGGTGACCTCTGCGTTCCAAGCATACTACACAGGCCCGGGAAGCTTTTCCTGGGGACAGGAGACCAGAGTGGCGATGAGTGTGCATTCAACACGGGCCATCTTTTCTGGTTCTCACACTTCCCTGGCTTCAGTGAACCTGTAGGTGTTGAGTGAAATTTGCCTTCGGGGTCAGCTCAGAAGGCTCCTCTCCTTCTTCCTGCAACCTTCTTGCTATAGGAGGGAGGGAGGGAAGGAGGGAGGGAGGGGAGGAGAGAAAAGCAAAACAGACAGTAAGAATATAATGTAGGGCTCAGGTAGAGGGTTATTAATAAGCCTCAGGAAACGGCTGACACCAGGCACACCTTGGTTTTGCTGCTGGGGAGAAAGGAGAGGGAAGAGGCAGAGGACGATGACTGTAGGCTGTTGGCATCCCGTGGATTAGGGAAAGGACTGCCTGGGAGAGAGAGAGACTGTGCAACATTCTCTCTTATCCCCCATGCCCTTCTTACAAGAGCCAGTCTCCCTGTGGACACTCTCCATTCAAGTCCGGGCCACTGCAGAGGAAGTGACTGCAGAGGAAGAGACACTATGTGACTTCTGAGGGTCGTTCATAAAAGAAAAAGCGGCTTCTCCCTGGTCCCCCTGGGATGCTTGAGACCCAGATACCGAGCCATGAGGAAGCCCAAGCAGCCTTCACGCCTTTCCAGGTGACGCCCCAGACATCACAGAGCAGACGCCAGCCCGCCCACCATGCCTTTCCAGAGCTCCTGACCCACAGGATCTATCAGCGTAATAAAATGTTGGTTGATTTATAGCACCATATTTGGAGTGTTCGCTAAGCAGCAGTAGCAACAAGAACAAGGGCTTTCTCCGGGGCCTCTGGTTTGTCTTCACCTCGGGCAGGAACCCAGTGGAAACATCAGGCATTCGCTTCTCTATTTCCCAGCATCCACGACATTCTAGGGGCTCTAAACAGGGCTGACTTTCTGTCGTCAGCTGTATTTCTCATGGTAACAGTGGCTGAAATAAACATAAAGGACTAATCAGGTGGTAATTACAGAAGAGGCTGTACCAACAAGCTCACAGAAGATTCACGTATTAAAAGGCTCCTTGTAAGTGTTCTGTAGACGTCAGCAGTTGTGGCTCCTGCTTAACCGAGGAACCACCCTGACTGCCAGAAGTCAGGACGCCGGAGCTGCTGGGATGGGCTTTGGGACCAGAGACCCCCATCTTCCAGGCTGCTGGCGCCCGAATAAAACCATTTCCTTTACAGCAGCGCCTGCCTCTGGAGTGCTGGCTTTCAAAGCGACAGGCGGCCAGACCCGCGTTTGCACAGAGCCCACCCTTGTAGATAGTTCCCAGCTTGCCTTTTATTCCTTAAACGATGGCAACGCACTGTATTGTAACTTGTGTTTGATAACTCAGTATCTGAAGTCTTTGCGGCCCGTTTATGACTGGCTCTCACTCACAGTGCCTTGTTGCCTTGCGTGATCAGTCACGAATGACTGAGTCATTCCTTGTGTCAGTCAGGACACGCTACATTACAGCTACCACAGTAACCATTGACTCCCGAACTTCCCAAATCTTAGCCACAGGAGTTCCTGCCTTGCTCGTGCTCCGAGTCCTGCAGAGGCCATTAGGAGGCTCCCGCCATCCTACTTACTCGAGAACCCAGGCTGCCTCCAAGTCTAGCTCCCCCGCCACAGGTCTGCTTGGGAGGGGGCGACTTCTGCAGTGACTCATAAAGCTTCGCTCACATGTTATTAAGCCAAGCAAGTCCCTTGGTCATGCCTAGCTTCAAAGGATGTGGAGAAGCACATTCCTGTCATATTTCTGAAAGGCAGAAATATTTGGTGAATGACACTCATGTTTATCATCTCTGTTTTCCTTGGAATATTATTTGTGGGGCTTTGTTGAGGTGGGACGATGGGCACGTGTGTCCACCATGGGCATCTGTTTCTGCCCATGCACTCAGGCACTACCGGCCAGAGGCCTCTTTGAACTCATGGCCTGAAGATTTTGGGATCACGCAGGTAATGTGCAAGACCAGTGCCCTGTGCTGGGAGTGGATGGGTGGAGATTGTATATGGCTCTCCATCACACCAAGGGTGTGGCCCTTGGGGGTCCCAGCTTTAAGGATGGGTGGATCTGCTAGGGGAGGCTCTACAGTAGGTGAGACCTGGACTTTCTGTTCTGTTTCTACCCCTGAGAGGTCACAGAAACTGTAATTCAAGTTTGTTGGATTCAGCGAATGCCCCTGAGGGAGCCGAGGTTTCAGCACTCAGGGCCTTTCTGGGCGTCTACCAGGTACTTGGTTCTTTGATAATTTTCTGGCAGTTTGTACTATCTTCCCAGTTCTTCGATGCTTTAAGGAGACTCAAATGTTTAAAAACAAGGAGGCAACAACATATTTGGTGGTTTTCCCGGTGCAGGTTCATGCAAATGGCCTCTTCGGCCACACCCCCTGAAGGAGAATCTCCCAGGCTGTTCTGCTCACTGGCCAGTACACCGGGCTCTTTCCGTACAAATACATGAACATGAAGTACAACGAAAACTTCAGTCCCTCCATCACAGCAGCCACACTCCCAGCGCTCAGCGGCCCAGCAGGTGCCACGCCGGGTGGAGCAGACATAGCACGGTTCTGTGGTTGTGGCGGGTTCTATATGACTGCGAGGTTTACAGACCCAACAGTGTGGTTTCCAGACCCGACCGAGCGAAGTGGCGACTGAGAATGGGGGCGGGGGGGGCAAGGGAGGCCCGGCGACAGGGACACCATTCTCTCCTTGTGGGCACTCTTGGACTGCCCTGCCCTGCGAGGGGTCATCTCACATTCGTTTGTGACTTTACTTATTCATTCCTTTAGTAAACAGTTGGGAGTGCCCACCATATGAGAATCATGGGTGTAAATCCATGAGTAAAATACTGGTGGTCTCTGTGGTTGTAAAACTCACAGTCACTCGAATATATTCTTACTCTAAGACTTAAGACAAAGATGATTTTCTCTGGTTCTCCCAAGAAAGCCTGCTGCAGAAGGAGGAGAATGGACTTCAGAAGCAGATGGATATGGGTTCAAAGGAAGCCCCCGCATCTTCCAGTTACAGTGGCCGACCTCCGGGAGCCTCAGTTCCTCATGTAGAAGATAAGGCTAATGATACTTACTGTATACAGTTAGGCTGAGTGTTAGCCAAGAAAACACAGAGAAAGTGCTAGTGCGGTACCAGGCACAACCGGGGGGTTGGGAATGCGCCCACTTTGCCAAGAGATGGTTTAGTGGACACATGATTTAAATCAGTGCCACATAATACAATAAGCTTCGCACATCAAACCAAGTTTCTCTGGCGTTGCATCTGGCGAAGCTAGAATGGGGGCTTATTTTGCGATGGTCTCTAATAGAAACACCAGAAGCTGCGCATGTAATGTCACCTGGCGAACACTAGAGGCCGCCAGAACAGATGCCAGGCCCAGACTTTTAAGGACTCTGGCCGCGCCTCCGCCCCTTGTTCTTTATTGCACACCAAGAATTCATTTAATGTGCACTTAAGGCCCCCGGTTAGGGACACCAGGGCATTTTCTGTAAAGCAGTATCGGCCACACCTCAAAATAAATTCCTAATGGATAACAGCATTACGTGTAAAAAATGCAACTATAAAAACGGAAAGTTAATAATTGTCTCGTTTGGGGATGGCGGAGAAGTTTCAAAGCACGAAAGCAGCAGAAAGAAAAACTGTAGAAAGATCTTCCTACATGGAAAGAAAATTATACACATAAAAACACCACGACACGATGAAAAAGAAATGATACTTTGGGACAAATTTTGCAACACGTGTTGAGTGACAGAAAGGAAAGTTAGTATGTGTAGTATACAATAAGTTCTTATAAATTAATTGGACAAGATGAAAAGCTTCACAGAAAAATTAATTTCTAAAACAAGAAATAAAAATGGCCTATGAAATAAATGCACTAATAATGAAGTAAGTACAAATAAATACTATAATGAGATTTCATGATTGGACTGTGAGTCACGACAAATCTGTTGACAAAGGATTACATCAGAAAAAGTCAAGAACCACACGGTTTCATGGCTATGTGGCATATAAAGTGAAAACTCACAGACAGAAACAGTGTGGTGGTCGCCACAGGGAAGGGGGCCGAACCTGGGGTGATGGGGGGAGGTTGGACTTCAGGTGGTGGGCATACACTGTGTGTGAGTGGCAGAAAGGAGAGTTAATATATGTAGCGTAAAATAGTTCTTATACATAAATTAGAAAAGATGAATAGCTTAACAGAAAAAGTACCGATCATGTATCACAGAAATGTACACCTAGAACCTATATAATTTTATTAATGAATGTCACCCCAATAAATTCAATTTAAAAAACTGGTATTGGGAGAGCACTGTGAAATGGGTGCAAATGGGGACGATTTTTCTGGAGGATAATTTTAAAACATGTATTCATAGCCTTAAAATTAGTAACATGCTGAAGATTCAGTAATTACGTTTCTAGGGAGATTGCATCATTACATATTTCAGGGAGATAAGAAAGATGCATAAAGGTTCACATTGACGGAAGTTCATCTCGGTATTTTGCTTTCAATATTGGAAAACCGGGAACAACTCAGATATCCAACAACGGGGAAGGTCTAGGTCAACATGAAAATATAAATGCTCACATGTTTATAATATTCAATAATCAACATATTTATGAGCATTTTCGCAGGTTAAGTACAATGCTCAGTGCATGAATCAGTGTACACAGTAGGATTTGGATTTTGCAAAACTCTGTGTCAGGAGGAAGCCTTACAGTAGCACAGGTCTTACCTTTCTCCTGCAGTCTCCTTCACCGCTGCTCTGTCCTCGCGACGTGGGTGTCAGTGGGGTCTTTCCATACCCACTGCCCCCAGCGGAGGGTTATCACTGTGGAAACGCAGAGGGAGTGACTCGAGTCAATGCTTAGCTTGTGCAATTTGAAACAGACTTTTGTGTTGTGGGGGGAAGTGACAGAGAAGACCTTGGGCCTCCCAGGAGGGGTGACGGAAGGATGCGGGGCCTCCCGGGTGGGGTGACGGAAGGATGTGGAATCTGTGGAGAGCGGGCAGAACTCAGGTATCTCAGCTGGTGCCATGAGAGGGAGGATGTGGTCGGGAGTAAGAGAGGACCATGCGCCGCTCGGGGGACGCCCACCATGAACTGGTGGCCACTCTCTTTTATGCTATGGGACTGTCCGCGGTCCCCAGACTCAGATCCCACCTCCACTTGAAGGATGGGGGGAGAAATCCTGAACGATTCCTGACCTTACACAGAACTGACTTTTCCCGCCCCATAAGCTGGAATGAAGATTTGAAGTATGTTCAAGCAGACTGAGAGAAAAACAGTTATATATTGTTAACATACTTTGGAACATGGATTTAGAAATTTGTACCTGATACATATATGGACTTGTATGTATATACATTTATATTGATATCAATATCAATGTAAATATTTAGAAAAAACAAAGGAAAATAAGATAATTAGGAGTAAAATATTGTTGTGGGCTTATATATGATTTTTCTCATCTTTAATTTTTTTTCTGTATTTTTCAATAACTCCACAGTAAGCAGGTATCAAATTTATAATGTAAACATTATTATTACTATTAAATACAGAATTAAAGGCTAATGACAGCCTGGGAAAAACATTTTTAACTCATAGTACAGATGAAGCTTTGGTTTTCTATTTCACAAAGGACTCCTATCGATCAAAGAAAAAGACCAACCACCTATTAGAAAAATAGAGCGTGGAAAAGATGATTGACACAAAAGGGAGCGTCAATAGCATGTAAGCATGTGATCTATCCCTTAATTTTATTCACAATAATGGCACTGCAAATTAGACCTATTTCAAGAGCTTATCTTTTTCCTATCAGAGCGTCAAGGTGGCCGACTTTGATAACGCGCTGGGTTGGGAAGGCGTGAAGAGGCGGGTGCTCATCTGTCCCTGGGTGCTCCGTCCCACATTGGTGGCGGGAGTGTCCCTGGCGCCCTTCTGCAGGGCGACTTGGCAACATCCACCACAATTACAAACACGAAAACCCATCCGCTCAGCAATTCCTCTTCCAAGAGTTTACGGGAAAGACACATAAAGATATGCTAAGTTATACAATTGCAAATACTAAACACTAAAGTTCATAATAGCAAAATATTGGAAATTAGTTACAAATGTCTTTTAATAGAGAACTGGTTACATAAATGACTGGTACAATAAAACACCATAAACAGCTTTATGTACGGATATGGAAGGGGTTCTAAGATACTTTGTTAAGAAGAAAAAAAGAAAGGGAGAAAACTGTACTTGAACAATGATAAAAAAAGAAAAAAGAATTAAGAACAGCATGCATATTTTGCTACCATTTGTGTAATGAACTATATAAATGTGTCTTTCTGGATAGAAATAATAGCTAATTTTATCAAGCAATATGTGGCCCATCACTATTCTAAGTGCTGTATCTGCATGCACACGAATCCATCTAACCTTCATGGCAGCCCCATGACACTGGGGCTGTTACCACAACCTCCGTGTTACAGACAAGTAAATTCGGGTCCAGGGGGGTTGAGTGATACTGGGGGCGGGGGAGGGCCGGGGAGAGGCAGGCCTGGCGGGACACAGGAAGAGAAGGGAGGCTGTTTGCCGCATCCCTTGTGCACGGTGACCCCATGAACGCACCGTCTATCATTTAAAAAGAATGAAAAGAACGTGCCTGCTGTGAAGGTTGCTGCGTTATACTCACTCCGAGGTGTCCGTCTGCGGGTGTGGAGCGGCAGGAGGACCCTGCACCGGGAAACAGAGCCTCCGTGGCCCAGCCGATCAGGAAACAGAGCAGGGTCAGGTCGGGCCCTGCTGCCATCGTTTGTACATTAATAAAAACAAACAAACAAACAAACAAACCCTTGCAGGCAATGGTCAGGCGGCACTAAGTTCTGCCAGTGTTTCCTAACCCACCTGATGACCCAGCCACCTGGGAAACTTTAAAGTAGCTGCTCAAGCTCCTGCGAGCACACAGTCTGATGGAACAGACCTGGGTGCAGGCTGGGACCCGTATTTTTCAGAAGCCCCCACCCCAGGCCATTCTGATGGAAAAATCTGATTTAGGAACCCTGAACCACATGGTCTTTGGGGCTCCTCCCAGTTCTAAAACTCCACATCCCTTGATGTAGGTGCTGTGTCACGTCAGATCCCAGTAACCTATTCCTTCTCACGGTCTCCATTCCCCGTGCCTCCTGGTTTTCAGTCCTTCTAGCCCTTTCTAGAGGATGCCTTATGTCCAGGCTCATCTGAAAAAAAGGGAAGGAAACTGAAAGGGAGGGACTGTGTCCCTTGATCTAGATCTCCATGACGACCGCCACCCTCCACCTCCCACTTCCAGAGGGCGGGGCCCACAGGCCCCAGAGTTGCTATTCCCATGCCAAGGGATGACGAGGTGCCGAAGCCCAGGTGGGGACAGGAAACTTGGCTCATCTCAGAGTTCACACACGGACCCGAATCCTCTGTGGATTCTAGTCTTCCAGTGGCATCTTATTCACCAGATGATATTCTGGCTATTTTATACGCTTATCTCTCATTCTGCCCGATGGTCTTTTAAAAAGTGCACATCCTGACTTCAACGCGGTTTTGGAGGTTCAGTGACCATCCTTCCTCTTTCCTTCCCTCCTTTCCCTTCCTTCCTATCTTTCCTCCCTCCCTCCCTCCCTCTCTCCCTGCTCCTGCATCTCCTCCTCTGTCTCCTCCTTCCCCTCCTATCCAGGAAAGGCCTGGGGCCAGGGTGTCTCAGGTTCCGACCACTGGCTCTTCCAGCCCATTTCGAGAGACACGTGTGTGTTCTCGGCTCACCGCACAGCCCAGAGAAACGTGTTTCCTCTGCCTCTTGCAGGTTTATGGTGAGTCTCTGCATTGCACAGGGCAGTTATTACTCATGATTGATGGTTACTGACCAAGCCCAAGCAAACGTGCGGCACCCTCCGCATACCACACACACACACACACACACACACACACACACCTGGTGCTAGGATGAAGATGCCATTCCCAGCTGGGAGGAGCCACCTGGCCAGACCTCCTCAGCAGCCTCTGCTGGTGGCGGAAAGGCCCAGGGCATCTAGCTTTCACCAGTCCGGTCTTCCAGGATGAGCATCCGGACAAGAGTGGGCTGCCCACTTGCCACCAGAGAAGACTCGGAAGAGGCGTGCCCAGGCCAGAGCGAGGGTTTGCCTCGGCCTCCTCCCTCCTCTCTCCGGCCTGGGCTAATGATGGCCGGCCCCTGTTTGACCATGATGACAGGTCTTCCCAAAGATGTATTTTTACCCTCTGGACAAATAGCAGTTGGGACGAGTGGGGCTTTTTTTATGAGTTGAGGTACTCCGAGCTGGAAAATAAACAGGCAGCTAATGAGACGCTCTCGTGGAAACTGGCATAAATAATAACAACAGAAAACACACACATCTGACCCTTGGGCCAACACCCTTGGGCAGGGGATATAAAAGCTGCCGTCCAGCGAGTGCCGGCCAGACTTGGGGAACTCCGGCCGCACTCCTGACCTGCGCCCTGACCAGCCGGGATCATGGGGTGCTGCCCCGGGGACTGCTTCGGCTGCTGCCCTCAAGAGGAAAATTGCTGTGAAATGTGCTGCTGTCAGCCCTCCTGCTGTGGCTGCTGCGGGTCCTGCTGCGGATCTTGCTGTGGTTGCGGAGGCTCAGGCTGCGGAGGCTCGGGCTGCGGAGGCGGAGGCGGCTGCTGCGGGTCTTCCTGCTGCGGCGGATCTGGCTGCGGGGGAGGTGGCTGCGGGGGCGGTTGCTGCGGGAGCTGCTGCGGATCCGGTTGCTGCGGCTCCACTGGGTGCTGCGGCCCTGTTTGCTGCCAGCCCACCCCTGTCTGCGACACGAAATGAGGACCTCTCCCTCCTGCCTCGCGAGGGGGTCTCCGGGAAAGCTGCCACCTGCTCCAGGTGGAGACCCGGGGTCTCCAGGACCTTTCAAGGCTGTGTCCTGTCTCCCGTTTTATTTGTAGAGGAGGCTTGTTCTCCTACGCACGCCCTGGCGTTTCAAGGCCCTGAGAACAAAAGCCATACGCTGGTGAGGAATTAAAGCCAGGTGCCACCCAAAGCGATCCTCGAAGCTGGAAGGGTGAACCCCCACGGCTTGATTTTAATGAAGCTGAGTGCCTTGGCACCACAAGGCATCCTCTTATCCAAGGTGTCTTTGGGACTGACCCCTCTCCTTCAGCTTTTGGCGGCTTTTGAGATGCAAAAAATTCCTCTTTGTTAACTTCTTAATAAATTCGAGTATGCTGGCATAACCAAGTTAGTTCTGCCGCCTCTTCCTTCACCCCCTCTAGGGCCCTGGACCAGGCAAGCTTACTCTGGCATCCACAATAGGGCTTTTGAAAGGTGCTTTGTGGGCCACCCGCGTCAGAACCACCTGGGGGCAGTTAAAATGGAGATTCCGGAGCCCTCCCCGGATCGGGCAGAATCAGTGCCCGCGTGACCTGGAAATCTGTGTGTCTAGCAAGAACCCTGGATAATCCCAATGCACTGAGGTTGCAGAACCATCCTTGTAGACGGAAGCTTCCATGTGCTACACAAGATTTGCATGGGGAGGCTTTAAAAATGCAGATTCTTGGGCTTCCCTGCTAGAGGTTTGGTCCATCAGCCCCAGGGTAGGGGCCCTGGGCTCTGCATTTTTAAAAGCTCCCAGGTAAGGCTTGATGGCTGGCCCAGTTTAACCTCGAGGGAGGCGCACGGCTTCTTTCTGTGTCATAATAGTTCTAGGCTGGTTCTGCCAGAGGCTTCAGGTTGGGTCAGAACTTTCTGGTGAAGTCAGAGGAGAAGGCTTGGTAAGACAAGCTTGGTTCTGAGTGGAAGGGTTCCTGTGGCACGATTTTGACAACACACAGGGCCTAAGGATGCTCTGGGCAGGCCGGGTCCCTCCTCCAGGCTCGTGCTTCGGCAAAGGCTGCCTGCTCTGGGTTAGGGCTTGGTGTCCTGGAACCAGCTGAATTTCTTCTGCAGGAGGCCCCCGGGTGGGAGGAGGGAGCCTCCATCTGCGAGGTGGGGCCTGACCAGGGTGGGCGTGGGTTCAGCTGGGAGGTTGAAGTTCAAAAGACGGCTGATTCAAACTCTTGCTGAATGTGACCTTGGGCTATATATGGAATAAAACTAATTCTGCTTTTGCCCTGGGAGAAGAATATTAATTTCTATTCCTACAGAGCAATGTTTTACTCAACAAACAAAAATAATTTTCTGATTATAAAAGCACAGCAATGATTCTTAAAAATATGAAAAAATACAGAACAATATAAAGAAGAAACGATAGCCACCTGAATGCTCCCCCTCAGGGCTTATTGCTAACATGTATCTTTCCAGGTTCCTGTGTAAGCAGATTTTCAAATAAAACTGGGGTTATGCCGCTTTTACTTTTTGCCTTAAAATTATTTTCTGTTTAATTTTTTAAAAATTCTCTCTCTTTTAAAAAATATTTTATTTATTTATTTTTAGAGACGGTAGGGGAGGGAGAAAGAGAAAGAGAGAAACATCAATGTGTGGTTGCCTCTCACATGGCCCCCACTGGGGACCTGCCCACAACCCAGGCATGTGCCCTGATTGGGAATCGAACCTGCAATGCTTTGGTTCACAGCCCACGCTCAATCCACTGAGCTACGCCAGCCAGGGCTATTTTCTGTTTAATTTTTTATGAATTAACTTTGAGATATAATTTACACGTAATAAATTACTCCCATTTTAGTGCACAGTTTGATGAGATTTGGCAATTGTATATATTTAAATAACCATTATGGCCCTCAAAATCTAGAACTTTCCATCGCCCCTCAAACTCCCCAGTGCCTTTGTGCAGGCCATCCTCCCCACCCAACCTCAATCTCAGACAAACGTTGATCTGCTTTATGTCATAAATGTCACCATTTCTAGAATTTCATATAAATGAAACCATATGCCGTGAACTTTTTTACTTAGAACAATATTTTTAATATTCATTCATGTTTTTGTAGCTATTGATGGTTCATTCCTTTTTATTAAGTGAATAAACTACAGTAAGACTATTCATCTACTGATGAACATTTGGGTTGTGTATAGTTCTTTGCTATTATGAATAAAGCTGTTATGAATATTCATGTACACATTTTTGTGTGGACATACGTTTTCATTTATTTTGGATAAATACCTAGGTGTTGAATTACTGGGTGGGGAGTATAGTAAGCGAATGGCTCACATTGTGAGAAACTACCCAGCTGTTTTTGCAAAGTGGGTGCACCATTTTGTGTGCCTGGGAGCTCCAGTTGCTCCATGTCCTTGCTAGCACTTGATATTGTCAGTCTTTGTATTTTTAGCCATTCTAGCAAGTGTCTAGTGATAGCTCCTTGTGTTTCCATTTTCTTTGCTGCATTAACAATTCCAGCAGTATTAGCAGTATCTTGCTCCAGGAGAGAATGTGAGATTTGTCTATGCCCTGGTTCAGTTTTAGACTCTGTTATTTAGGTCGCTTTTGTTCTGCCTGGAGCTGGCCTCTTCAGTGCTGGCTCTGTCACCCCCAGGACAAAGCCACAGGCAGAGCAGCAGCATGCCAAGGGGATGCTGTTGCCAAGAGGCCGCTTGGTCTACATGGTGCAGTTGTGATTAAGAGCAGCTGATTGTTTTACTGCTCATGACTATGGTTATTTTTTTTAAAATTACTGATAGAGAATTGTCCTTTTTAGCTCTCCACAGAGGTCCTTATTCATTGATTCAACAAATCTTCATAGTGAACTGCCTATGTATCAAACACGGTGCTGGGTGCTGGGTATACATCAGGGAATGAACACAATTCTTATCCTCCTGGTGCTTATAACATCAGAGGACACAAGAGCTGGTGAAAAGAATAAAGTAGGGATGGGCCACATCAGGAATTGTCAACCTTTTTCATCTCCCGGCACACATAAACTAATTACTAAAATTCTGGGGCATACCAGGAAATATATTTTTTTGCTGATCTGACAAAAAAAACAGGTATAATTTTGATTCATTCACATCAGACGGCTATTGTGTTGGCTGTTGCCATTTTTTAAAAATCTGACAATCTAAGGAAAAAGAGGTCAGTGTCCCTAACTAGACAGTCAGGTATTGCATGTTTTACAAATTCTTGAGGCACACCGTTTGAAAATCACTGGGCTAGGTAGTTAAAACAGCAGCTTATTCCACTTAGCAGGGAAGGGTTCTTTGAGGAGTCCATTCTAGCATAATGGGTGATGTCAAATAAGTTTTCCAGCTGAGAGCTGCTATGAAGGATCTTTTGGGAGGAGGGGCATCTCCATCCGGAATTTCATTGCTGGCCCAGCTGAGGGAGAGAAGGTGGATGGAGAGGAGGGGAGCTGCAAAGCCAGAGATTAGGGTCTTGCATTCATCTCCTTGCTTTGCCCTCTGCAAGGCTTTCTAAAAGTTCTCTTCCTCGACTGCCTGAGAGCCACATCTCAAAGGATGGCTCTCTCTCTTCCTGATCTTTCACTCTCAACGCTAAGTCCTGTAGATTAGATTCTGCCTTTTTAAAATGTCTTATATTGCCCCAGTCCCAAGCCACTGCCCAGTTTATGTTGTCACCATGGAGTTTTCGGGTAATTGCCCCAGACCTCTAGTGGTCTGCCCTCTTCCAGGCTTGCCCTCCTTCTTCAGTCCCGTCTCCGCAGCCAGGGAGACCTTTCTGAAGGGCAAACCTGGTAAAGCTTTGCTCTGCTTAACACTCCCAGGTGTCAGTGTGAAACCCAACCTATGGCCATGGTCCATGGGCCTTTTGTGACTGAGTGCCCAGTAGCCCCTCTGGACCCATCACTGTCCTTTTCTGTCCCCTTGTACTTTTCACCTGGCTGTGGAACCCTTTGCTGCTCTCCAGTGTTTCATGCTCCCAGAAGCCTTCCCTACCTCCCCCCAAACCACGCTGGTGTTCCTCCTGAGTGTTCCTCCCACAGCACCCCGCACATCTGGGTATTGTAGTGCCTTTGTGTGTACAGTGCCATAATTGCTTATGAATGTATCTCTTTCCTCTATGCTGGAGCTCCTTGTGGCTGGAATTGCCACTCATTTGTTCTGTATCATCATACAGAACTCATGACAGCTGGCTGCAACAGATGAATAAAATGGAAATTGAGCACATGATGGCATAAATTAATGAATAAAGAGAAGAATGATGAATGATTGGAAAAATGGTTCAGCTTTTCCAGAGCTGCCTTTTTCATCGATGCTGAAAGCACATGGCGAGGCAAGGCAGGGCCTTGGCGGCAAGGGTATCAGGCCTCGGCACTCAGAGACCGAGGGTTTGTTTCTCTCCTCACGTCTGTCCCAGCAGCGGCACTGACACAGCCCTTTGAGAAAGCATGTGCGCTCTTAGCTTTTGTTCACAATGTGTTTGTGAAAAACCTTGCTTTTTACCCTTTGGGTCTTGAATGAATCTTTCTTTTAAGGACTGTTGACATCACCAAAGGACAATAGAGATGTCATAGTAGAAAGTTGTACACCTGAAATGCATGTTATTAATCAATATTATTCTAATAAATTTAATTTAAAAAAATCACCAAATGCAAGAAGAACTCTGGAGGTCTACTGGATGCTTGAGGTGCAGATGAGAGGGAGAGAAAGAGGAAACAGAAACAGAGTGACCAGGTCAGGTGCCTTCTGGGGACAGGTAGAGCCGGTGGTCTGGGGCAGGGCTGCTCACAGAACAGGATGAAGAACTGTGGGCTAAGCCTGTGACCTGTGGCTTGACAGAGCCTCCTGAGAAAGGTCTGTCCAGCCAGGATGGTGAAGGGGAAGAAGAGAGGCTCCAGATTTGTGGGCAAGCTGCATGGGACCTTTAGCAAGTGACGAACGTGTTGATTCCGACTCCTCTTCCTTTCCTTCATCTGTAATGGAGGAGGAAAGTTCCCTATCTCATGGGATTACTGATGGTTTTAGATAAGATCATTGCTGTAAGGCACAGGCATTTAAAATCCAGCCCAGAGATCCCCTATCCCACAGAGCCTATTGCAGATCCTCTCCACGGATCCCTGTGTGTCTATTGTTAAGTAAATCATTACATTGCACTGACTTTGCCTGCATGCCTGCCTGCCCAGCAGAGAGCAATATCTATGAGAATGAGTGAGTAGGTCTGACTCCTGGGCATCCCTTGTGTCTTGCCCAGGGCTTGGTACAGAGGTCTAGAAGATGGATAAATTATAAGTTCCTCTCTTCTTCCCCCATCAATGATGCTCAGAAACACAGATCATTCAGCTTGGAGGCGATGATGCTTATTCCAAGATGATCTGTAGCTCCAAGGATTCCAGATTTAGCAAATCAGTAAACAAACAGCTTCTTTATGAGTGGCTAAACAACTTCAGGTCAACAAACCTTGACATAATAAGATGTTCCTCTGAAAAGTGGCCCAAACAGCAAGGAGGAAAATGATGCCGGAGCTCCAAACAGCATGTGCCAGTGAGGGGGTATAAAAACGAGGGCCCCAGGGAGCTGTCCCAGTCAGGAAGCAACCTCACGACACTCCCAAGGGAGCAGAGCCACCTCCATCATGTCGGGAAACTGCTGTTCTAGGAAATGCCCCTCCGTGCCAGCCATCTCTCTCTGTTCCACTGAGGTGAGGTGCAGAGCACCCGTCTTCTTGCCCAGTTCCTGCCAGAGTCAAACGTGGCAACTGGTGACTTGTCAAGATGGCTGCGAATCATCCAGCTGCGGCCCACCATGCTGTCAGCCTTCCTGTCCCGTGAGCAGCTGCGTCCAACCTGTGTGCTGTGAAGCCACCATTTGTGAGCCCTCCTGTTCTGTGAGCAGCTGTGCCCAACCCGTGTGCTGTGAGGCCACCACTTGTGAGCCCTCTTGCTCCTCGAGCAGCTGCTGCCAACCCGTGTGCTGTGAGGCCACCACTTGTGAGCCCTCTTGCTCCGTGAGCAGCTGCTGCCAACCTGTGTGCTGTGAGGCCACCACTTGTGAGCCCTCTTGCTCCGTGAGCAGCTGCTGCCAACCTGTGTGCTACGAGGCCACCATTTGTGAACCCTCCTGTTCTGTGAGCAGCTGCACCCAACCTGTGTGCTGTGGGGCTGCTTCCTGCCAGCCAGTCCTCTGTGTGCCCACCCCCTGCCAGCCCAGCTGCTGCCCAGCTGTCTGCACTGTGCCTAGTTCCTGCCAACCGGTAGTCTGTGAGCCCGCTTGCTGTCAGCCGGTGTGCCCCACCCCCGGCTGCTGTCCATCCATCTGCTCTGTGGGCAATAGCTGCCAGGCTGTTTGCTATGACCCTAGTCCTTGTGAGCCATCTTGCTCGGGGCCCAGCATCTGCCAGCCAGCTTCCTGTGCGGCTCTCATCTGTGGGCCTGTCTGTCTTCGCTCTGTCTGCTGTGTTCCAAACCCTTGTGAGCCACCTTGTGTCCCTAGCACCTGCCAACAGCCCTCTTGTTGTGTCTCCAGCATCTGCCAACCCATTTGCTCTGAGCCCAGCCCCTGCTCACCCATGGTCTGTGTGCCCCCTCCCTGCCAACCTACCTGCTACGTAGTCAAGCGCTGTCAGTCTGTCTGCTGTCAGCCTGTTTCCTGCTCACCTGCCTCCTGCCAGCCTTCCTGCTGCCACCTGGGATCTTCTGCTTCTGCCACCTGCCAACCAACCTGCTCTCGGACTTTCTACATACCCAGCTCCTGCAAACAGCCTTGCACAACTTCAGTTTCCTGCCGCCCAATTTGCCGCCCAATCTGCTCTGGACCCCTCACCTGCAGGCAGCCGTATGTGACATCCATCTCCTACCGCCCTGCCTGCTACCGCCCCTTTTTCTCCATCCTGCGCCGCCCGGCCTGCATCACTTCCATCTCCTACCGCCCGCTGGGCTCCTGGCTGCCTTGTGCCGACTCCTGCAAACGAGATTGCAAAAAGTCCACTTCCAGCCAAGCGGATAGTGCCGACTCTACTTCCTGCAAGGCAGAAGTCTCCAAGGCTGATCCCTGCCAGCCCGCTGAGGCCAAGTCCACCAGCCCAATCACCCGTGAAGCTGCAGCCAGCCAGCCTGCTGCCACTAAGCCTGCCAATTGCTGAACTGACCTCAGCCCACACATTCCTGAAAAGTGAACCTCCAACTAGAGAGAAAACTCGACTGCCCCACCCAAAGCTCATCATGACTTAGCTAGAATCTTTTTCTTCCTGCACCCTCACTCCCATATGCTGCTGCTTCAGAGAGCTGATCAGGAATGCCAGTGTCTGAATGGTCCAAATGAAGGCCTCCTGGGCACCGAGAAGGGGACATGCTGGGCTCCTGTCAGCCGCAGCCACCAAGCTTTGCCATCTCATCTGAAGTACTCTTTCCTGGCATAAATTTCTTTCAGTCCTCATGTGTGCGCTCCCTTGCTGGGTGTGCTCATGTTCCTTGGGGACCTCTTCAATGGGATAAGGATGTTTAACTGTCCAATAAAATTGGCTAAGCTGAAGTGACACGCTGTTTTCATTGCGCTCTTGTTAATGCCACGTGCTCATTGGCTGACTTGCTTTGGCTTTGAGAGCAGCTTCATTCATCCATTTGTCTATCCAGTAATGTTTATTAGGTAGCTCTTAGGTGCCAGGGACTGTGTGAGGCTCTAGCAGTGAGAAGGCAAAAGTCTCAGTCCCAACTCTCAGAGGCGCGCACTCCAGTGGGGAGACAGGTGGATAGAGAGACAATTAACTATACTCCATTGTGCTATATACCAGGACAGAGGCAAGGGCAGGCATTGTGAACTCAGCAGGGAATGAGGGGCAACCAGGGAAGGATTCTTGGGGCCTGAAGTCTTGTCTTTCAGCTCAATTAGAAGTTAACCAGTTAGAACCCAGGAAGGAAGTGTTTTCTAGGCAGAGGAACCATATACAAATGAATGGGCTTGTGAGCACACTGTTCACTAAGCGAGGCCTGGGCAAAGGTGTGCTTAGGGGAGTGGTGAGCTCTGAGGTCAGAGGAGCAGAGGGCAGCAGGGAGCTGCCCTCGTCAGGCCTTTTATGCTGGACAGAGGCATTTGGACTTGGTGCAGGGCTGATTTGAAGGCATCAGGGAGCTGTGTACAGGGCAGTGATGTGAGGGGCACTGTGTTTTGGAATGTCCCTTGGGCCTTGGTGTTGAGAACTGCATGGAGGATCATGTTCTTGGAGGCAGAGAGACTGGGCAGGAAGCCAGCGACTTTGGGATCCCCAGTGTGATGAAAACAAGCGTGGAAGGCCACACTTACAATAAGAAAGGTAACCTGGATTTCTTGTGCAAGAGCTTTGCTTATGTTTTCGTAGTCCCTATAAAACACATTCTTTGTATAAACTCCACACATAGCCTGTACCATCTCTAAAAACAGCTTCTTCAAAGCAATCACCCCTTACATGTAGTACACAGAAGGAATGAAAGGCTATCCCTTGTCCTCGAGGTGCAGCTTGGGCTATCCGAAGCACAGGAGAGGGTAGACCAAGGCTCTCAACTCCGGCACTACTGACATTTTGGGCTGAATCATTCTTTGTTGTGGGGCTGTCCTATGCATTGTATGATGCTAAGCAGCATCCCTGACCTCTGTTAACTAGATGCCAGTAGCATCCTTGGATTGCAATGACCAAAAATGTCTCCCTTCAGACATTGCCAAACATTCCCTGGAGGGGAATGTGTGTGTAAAAATCACCCCTATTTGAGAACCACTGGGTTAGACAATGACAGGGGGAGAAGCTTATCTTGCTGCTTGTATTGAAGTTGCTGTCTCTTCAGGCTGTTGGGATTTATCTCTGTCTCCTTCCAGAGCCAAGAGAGGAGTTGGCCAGATTTTAAATCTCTGTGCCAAGAATGGAAACTCAGTGTTTCAGGTAAACCACAGTCATTCTGTGAGATTTCTTCTCCCCTATTTTATAGGTGAAGAATATAAAGAATGAACTAATCAAGTGTCTATCAACAGAGACAAGAAAAATGTGGTATAGTCACACAATAGAGTATTATGCTGCAGGGAAAAATGACTGTGCAATGGCTGCACGCCACATCAGTGAACCTCACCGGTGTGATGTGGGTTGATACAGATAAGCCTCAGAGAACACGCATATATCTGAAGTTCAGAAACAACATATACACACATGCATTTACATGTACGAGTACACATACACTCACACATATTTACAAATATGTTATATATACCATATATGACATATACATCATATTATATATGCTATTATAAAACATTTTATATCTATATTTTTTAGGGGATAATAAACATAAAAATCAGATAGTCACAGCTGGTAACTAACATATAAATGACTAAAACCCATTCTGCCCAAAGCCTGTGTTTTTCCGTATGGTCACACTTCTTGATGTGATCACAGCGGCCCTTGGTGACTCTCCAGACTTCCTCAGTGCCTTGAACCACAGCAAAATGGAAGTTGTCTCTATTGACAGATCTATTTTTTCAGCTTTATTGAGGCACAAGTGACAATAAAGTTGTAAGAGAGCGAACGTGTACAGTATGATGATTTGATATATGTATATAGTGAAAGGATTTCTCCCATCTAATTAATGAACACATCCACCACTTCATGTATTTGTCATTTCTGATGAGAACGTGTAAGTTCTCTCAATGAGTTTCAACTATACAATATGGTATTTTGAACTATAGCCACCATGTTATATCCATGAGATCTTCAGAACTTACCACCTTATGGCTGAAAGTTGGTGCCCTTTTATCAACTGCTTGAGAGGGAGGCAAAAAAAGAATGAGAGAAAAATAGATGTAAAAATGGATTCATTTGAAACAATAAAAGTGGTATGTATGGGTCTAGGGTATTGGCATCTTTTTCAGACTGAAATTGATGTCGTTTTCAAATATATTTAAGTTCCATTCTGATTGACTTACTTGGTTAAGACTGAAAGTAGTTCTTCTTGGGAGATTCGAGCTTTGGGATGCAGACCATCAGGAGCAGAGCACAGTGCGAGGCCCCTCGTAGTTCGCGAATGTTGGAATCAGTAGTGACGAGGGCACAGGAAGCGAGTGAGGCCGTGCCTAAGAAGCAAGGGCAGAGGGAGTCATTTTAGCCACAGGGGACAGCTTTCCAGGCATCACTCAACCCGAAAATTTCTCCTAAAATAAGAGTGAGGACGGTAGAAGGTGGTGGCATTTTGTATCTGGTGCTTTGAAAAGTATCTTCCAGGATTTCCAGCATTTTCCATAATCGTGAAGCCGATGGTAAGAACAAAAATAACCTGAGCAATGCAGTTGAAGACCTCCTGGTTCTCTGAGCACCAGGTTATGAGCTAAGAGATCCAACAGAGTAAGTTAGAGCGAATGAAGAAACTGAGATGAGCCCTGTCTGACCTCCAAAGCCACCCTCTTTCCATTTCGTTGTGCATCCCACTGCGGACCAGGCCAGGGAGTGGGCCGGTGCCGGGGGCTGGAGTCGGCTGGTGAGGCAGAGCCAGGACGGGCCCAGAGGAAGAGCGGAAGAATCGGAAATGCGCCTTGCAAATCCCCCTTGGAAGAGGTTGATTTAACACGAAAACGACTTTGTGATAATCCTCATGTCACTTGTGGTTGTTGCATTTTTATATTTATAGAATTCATATGCTGTTGACTTCATAGTATGAGTTGAAGCTTTCTTGATGAAACATTTGGTAGTTTTAAATTTCCAAGTCGAAAGATTGTCTTTGGGTGTCTGGATAAGCAGAGGCAAGTACTCACACCAGTGTGATCTAGCTGAGGATGACAGTCGCTGAGCAGGCACATGACCCCCAGCAGGGGGCCCGGGCCCCCTGCCGGTGAGCAGGTGCGCTGATGCGCTGATGCACAGATGCCGGCTCTCCATCAGCAGGTGGGACTCCCCCCCCCCCCCCCCCCCCCGCCCCTCCAAAGTCAGGAGGTCCAAATGATGGTTCATTCCAGGGAATTTTGGAGTCAGCCTGACCTTGATTTGGGTCTTATTTCTACCCTTTGTTCTTTGCATCACTTCGGGGAAATTATTTAAGTTCTGAGTTAGTTTTGCTACTGCCAACATGGTGGTGACAATTATACCTCCTAACCAGGGTCATTGCAAGGATTCCATGAAAAAATGCAGCCAAGGATGCGGTATGGAGTAAGTGTGTGATACATGGAAGCCATCGCTACTGTTGCCGGTACTAGCGGAGTTGATTTTCAGGAAAGCCAAACGAGAAGGTTCTAGAAAGGATGTCCTCGGGCTGCACTGCCTGCCTTTCTGTTTGCCATGTCTGACATCGTCCTCCCTTACCTGGGTCATGGCTTCGTTATCCGACTGCACGGAGCAGAGCTGCGTTCCCGGCGGAAGCGTGGGCTGCCCTGGCTGGGCGTGGCCTCCCGATGAGAGGGTGGTGCGGGAAAGACCTGCTTCGGGGAGGCTGGAGGGCAACCTGTAAAAGCGACGGCTCATCTCAGGACAGAGGCAGCAGCAAGGAATCCAAACTTAGCTGAGGAAACTCCCCATTCAACAGACACGTTTAAAAACCAGGGCCACCATCTCCCCAGGCTCCCGAAGCCTGCTAATCAGATGTTTGTACGCAGACCAGCAGAAACAATAACAAGGAAAGATGCTCCGTGGGGCGCCACACGCCCCTGGCGCAGGACTATAAAAACCCCTGCGTGTCAGGCGTCTCTCAAACTCAGGTGCACTGAGTTTGCAGCACTGTGGCGGGGAGCTGCGGTCCTGGAACCACCCGGCCGTGCCCGCCATCTCCATGGGCCCCAGCTTCCGAAACGGAATCTGTTTGCCTAGTTCCTGCCGGAGCAGAACATGGCAACTGGTCACATGCCAAGAAGACTGTCAGCCGTCCCGCAGTGCCCCAGGTGGCTGCGACCCTGCTCCTTGCCAGCCGACCTGCCTTCCAGAAACGCCTTGTGTGGGTTTTGTTTGCCAACCCATTTGCTCCTGCACAGCCTGCGATGAACCCAGCACTGGGCAGCCTCCTGGTCTGGTTAGCTCGTGCCAGCGCGCCTGCGCAGAACCCACCGGCGGTCAGGAGAGGTGCTGTGAAGCCAGCTGCGGTCAGGCAGGCTCCTGCCGGCAGCCCGTCTTCGTGCCTGCATCGCAGCAGGCAGCTTGCGGCCGATCGGTCTGCTGTGACCCGAGGGCCTGCCAGCCGCCCTCTTCTGAGGGCACTTCCTGTCCTGGAACATCTTGCCCACCAACCGTCTGCGCTGCTAGTCCGTGCCAGCCAGCTGGCTGCCAAGCAGGTTCATGTCACGCCATTAGTGGCGAAGGTCAGCCCTGTAAATCCATTTATTACCAGCCCATCTGCTACATTTTCAAGACTAGCCCATCGGTTCCCTGCATGCCTGTTCCCTGCCAGCCATCGACTTATGTGTTTGGTTCTTGCACTCCTTCTTGCTGTGCGACCTCCGCTTGCCAGCCACTGTGCTGCCAGCCAGCTTCCTCCATATCCTTCGTCTGCCTGCCGGGGGCTAACTGCCAGGCCCCCTGTTCTGCAAAGAGCTCATGCAAACCAGCCTCCTGTGGCGCCGTGCCTTCTGGCCAACTAGCTTGTGGCAGACCCACTTTCTGTAGCCAAACTGGTTACAAATCCCCTTCCGGCCAACCAGCCTGCTGTGTGACAGGTTCAGGCAAATCGTCCGGTGGGGGCTCTGCTTGCTTCCAACCGACTCCTCCATATCTCTGCAAAGCCAGCACCTGCTTGCCCACTTCCTGCCAAGTTGGCCACGAGTCCAGCTCCGGTAAGGCAATGCTCAGCTGACGGAGCACTCTTTGCACCTCCACTCAGGCCTCTGGCTGTCTGCAAGCGCACGGCCATCCCGCGGGCCCACCTCTGGCCGGGCTCAGTGCTGCCTGCTCGCTGACATCACTCCCAGGCCAGCCCCACGTTCTCTCCAGGTCCAGGCTCGGGGGACGTGTCCAGCCACGAAGAGATCCTTCTAAACCGAGGAGGGCCTTTCAGCACGCGTGGTCCACACTGTAGCTTGCGTTTCCTGGTGTCAATGCATTTCACCTTCTTTCCGGTTTTTCTTTCAATGCCGCCCTGTCTTGAAAAAGACTCCTTTGCTGCCAGTTGCTAATTAAACAAAATGAATAAGACTCTCGGAGTGCTTTCTTTCCTCTCAATGCTCCCCTCGGTAGATGTCCTGCAGGTCATGTTTGACCACGATGGCCTCGGGCCCTCTGACTTGGTGGGTCTGCGTTTGGTCTGCAAGGGCAGCTGGCGCCTAGAGTTGGAGGTGCTGAGCCTGGACGGGAGTAAGGACAATGGTTCCCCGGCCTCCAGTCTTTATGCCACAAGAGCTCCTTAGAGCTGAGTGGCCTCAGTTTCCCCACAGTGAAGAGCCCTGGGAAGACAAAGACAGATGTGGTGCAGGGACACCACAGATGAAAATAAACACGAGGTTTCAGCCATCAAAAATAGCTAAGGGCCAATTCACTTAAAACTGGCTTAAATGATTGATTTGCCTCATGACCAATTTAAACAAAAGAAAAAAGTCTTTAGAAGCTTTTGGCGGTTGTTTGCTCCATATTTGACAGTTTACAAAACAGTTTTAAAAACAATTAGTCCAAGGGAACGCCTGACCAAGTTTTATATTTCTAACGTGTACCTATTGAATCTAAACCTTGTTAAAATGGTTGGGTCGGTTTTGGGGGCAGGAAAGCTTGGGTGAGGATTTGCAGTGGGCACTTGTAGCAGCGGTGCAGACAGGGCCCTTCCTCAGGGGGCTCTGGCCTCCCCGTGAACCAGGGGGCACAGGGTCTGCAAAGCGACACAGGTCCGAAACCCAGAGTTCCCACACAGGTCCGTAGGTGGGTGTGCACCACGGCACTTCGGGGACGACATAGGTTTTAAAGGAAGTCTGTGGCCCAGCACTGGGAGAGCGAGGAGGCATTAACGGCCGATTCCTTCCATGGGGTATTGGATGCACCTGCTGCTCCAGAGGGAAAAGAATGTCCATATTTTAAATATTTCAATATTTATTTATTTAAAGGGATGGCTCAGGTGAATATGGAGGCTGGCGAGTCCAGATGTGGGATCCGAGGTGTGGGGCTGCGGGCAGGGGACCCAGGGGAGCCCGTGATGAACAGGAAGCCTGGCAGCTGTTTGCCGACGAACGTGCATCAAAGAGAATCGTGCACCACGCTCTGCCTCTTGGGAGAGTGTGGCGCATAAGGAGAACAGGAATGAAGTGAATTAATATATAAGTACATAAAGAAAAAAAATGAGAGAGGGACCCTGCAAGGACGAAAAGTGATGACGTGCCCCCTAAGGGATATAATTGACTCAATTATTTGCAACCGAAGTCTGAAGTCCAAACAGAGAGTTAAAAAGAGGAATGTGGGGAGAGAGGGACTGTGGTATCTCAAAAGGATCTTCGTGGACGGAATGTCTTCCAGGAGGGACACTCTCACAGGCGCTTTATTTAAAGTCTTGCTTTCATGTCTTCCACAGAGATTTCAGAGAAGCCTGAGGGAGGATGAGGCTCTGGGAACCCGGATGCATCTAACCTCAGTCTTGCACACATTTTCTGACAACGCCCCTTACATTATAAGTTGAAGGAGTATTTACTTCTTTTTTTAAAAGATTTTATTTATTTATTTTTAGAGAGGGGAGGGAGGGAGAGAGAGAGAGAGAAACATCAATGTGCGGTTGCTGGGGTCTGTGGCCTGCAACCCAGGCATGTGCCCTGACTGGGAATCGAACCTGCGACACTTTGGTTCCCAGCCCACACTCAATCCACTGAGCTATGCCAGCCAGGACTCAAGTATTTACTTCTTAATGCTCAGATTCTTGAGATACTTTGCACTAGTTTTTTGACCCATCTAAGTCTATCTTATCCTTTTCACTGTTCCAGTTAGGAATCTCTCTGTTGTACTGGCAAACGTTGTCCACTGGCCACGTGCCAGCATGCAAGCCGCACAGTTTAAACATGTCAGGTGTAAGAGGCGTGTTGGGAAGCCCTGTATCTTCCTTACGCTTGGCACCAGTTTAAACAACAGAGCCTTTATGAGCTGCTTTTAGGTTTGCCAGAACTTGCCGATAAAGCATCCGAACCTCCCATCGTAAACCGCGTGCTGCTGAGCCTGAACATGCTCACAGCCACATCCTGACGGACACTTCAATCCTGGGCAGGGAGTGGGAGCGGTTTGGAAAACACAGGGAAGTCTGGAGAAAAGTACGACAGACCCCCCCCCCCCCCCCCCCCCCCCCCCCCGGAATCGACATGTTCTCACACCTGCTTTGGATCTTTAGGGAATGTCACAGAAACACAAGGTGACACAGAAACACAAGGGCACTGGAGAGGGCACAGGGATAAAGTGGAAGTCCTCCCTGCGCCCTCTCCAGTGCCCTTGATCTTCTTCTTCCCTTCTTGGACGCAGCCCGGCTTGCCCTTCCCGTCTCTGCTCGGTTGTATGCAAATAGGAACGATACAGGGTGGGGCACAAGTGGGTGTACGGCTGTTCGCATGGAAAGGGGTGCGATAATGAGTAAATGATAATCCAAGAATAAACCCTGTGTTTCGTGTACTCACAACTGTAAACCTGCTTTTGCCAAACAATAGACATAGTGTTACGGTTTGGAAATTTAAGAATTCATATATATATATATATATATATATATATATATATATATATAAATGTAAAACTATGAAATAAATTTTTCCTTAATTATTGCTTTTACGAATAAGTTTTTCATTAAGAATTAAGATTTGTAGCAATCATTAAGCTTTGTAACTCAAGTAACAGTTTGTTAATTATGAAGAATACAACTTTAAGTTACATTTTGATGCATGGACCCATTTTATGTTGTTAGTTACCTATTGCTGCGTAACAAACGACCCCAACGCTTAGTGGCTAAAAACAACACACATCGTTATCTCACCGTGTCTGTGGGTCAGAAGTCCGGGCGTGGCTGAGCTCCATGCCTCTAGCTCGGGGTCCCGTGCAAGGCAGCTGCTGAGGTGCTGGCTGGAGCTGCAGCCACTTCCCGGCTCGGATAGGGGAGGATTCACTTCCAAGCTCCCTCTGTGGCTGTTGGCAGGCCACAGGTTGTTGCCAGTTGTTGGCCAGAGATATCACTTCCTTGCCAAGTGGGCTTCTGCGTACAGTGGCCAATTGCTGTCACAGCAAAGCAGTTGGATCCTCCCAGAGCAGGTGGTCCAGGAGGGAGAGACTGAGCGCATGATATGGAAGTTACAGTCCCTTTACAGCCTAACCTTGGAAGTGACATCCCACCAAGTTCACTGTGTTCGTTAGAAGCGAGTGAGTAAATCCAGTGTGCACTCAAGGGGAAGGGACTCCACAAAGGTATGAAAAGCAGGGCCTGGGGACAACTGGGAGTTGTCCGAGAGGTTGCCTAACACAGGCTGCTTCTCCATTCCTCAGTGATTCACATGCTAAATACACTCCCTCCTTCTTGTCTGTGTATTTTTAGAGAGAGGGGAAGGGAGGGAGAGAGGGAGGGAGAGAAACAGCAATGTGTGAGAGATACATCGATCAGTTGCCTTTCACACGCCTCCAGCTGGGGACCTGCCTGGCTGGGAATCGAACCAGACTTTTCACCTTGAGGGGTGACGCTTAACCAACTGAGCCACACCAATCAGGGCTACCCTCCCTCCCTCTTAAGGTCCCCAAATCTCATCTTATTCCAGCACAAGCTCCAAGTCCAGAATCCCATCGTTGAAATTAGGTCCAAGTGTGGGGTGAGTCTCCTGGGGTGCATCTCCTTAAGTACAGCTTCCGGAGTATAATTCTCCTAGATCTGTAGACTTGTGAAACTAGACTCCTTTGCCTGGCTCTCACACACTCAACATACAACAGTAGAACAAGCACAAGATAATTGACGTAGACATTTCTTCCCTAAGGGTGAGGAGCATGGGGAATATAAAGCAGTTCCCAGTCTAATTCTGAAATCTAGTTGGGCAAATGCTGGCAGTTCCTTGATTAGGTTTCCATGCCTGGGAATAATTCCCCATGGCTCTTGGCTTTGCCTTTTGGCTCTTGGTTCTCTGAACCATCCTTCCTTCTTCATGAAAAACAGCACAAGTGTATCGCTAGCACTAATCTCAGCCTGTTTTCTGCCAGCCGAATTCTGGGGGTCCAAAGACTTCTCATGCTGTGTTGTCTGTGTACTGCTCTGGTCAAGCTGGGATGTTTCTGCATACGTAATTCGATGACCTCTGGGACCTCAGCTGGAAATATTCAGATGGCCAGAGGCTAGAATCACTTAGCTTCCTCACTCACACGTGCGATGCCTGGGGTGGGCTTAGCTGGGCCTGTCAACTGGAATGCCTACATGTGGCCTTTCTGTGTGGCTTGCCCTCCTCTCAGAACGAGGTTTGCTGTTGGAGAGGGACCCTCCTGAGAGAGAGCACGCATGCTGGGCCTGCAGCAGGGCTGGCAGCAGGTGGACCCAGTGTGGGTTTGGTCACTGCAGCTGGGTCCCAACAGGTGGGCTGACTGCAGGTGTTCCTGGAACAGGTAGTCCTCCCGCAGGTGGGCTGGTGGCAGTCCTTTGCAGCACGAGTGGGTCATGAGGTCAGGTGTGGGGGCTGGGCTTCTGTGCAGAGGCAGGTTTTCAGAATCTTTGAATGCATTCTCCCCTGGGTTTCTAGTACAGTGATTTTGCAAAAATTAGTATCATTGAGAGGGAAAGGTCCTTTCCTTATTGCTATATATGCACGTCTCTATGACTCTGACGGATGGTTTGGTAGGAGGTTGCTGACTAAATGTGATAGATCTTATTAAAAGAACTAGACTGGCTAATTCCTCGTTTGTTCACTAGGCAGGTTCCACCTTTGCTTGGGAGCTGCCTGAGGATGTGACTAAGTGCTGTTCTTTGTTCGAGAGCTCAGCCTCATCAGGACGTTTGCTGGGATTTGAATGACCGAGCTCTGTGTAGTGAGGTGGCATCTGTCCTCCTCTGGGGGGCACTTCTGTCACTCCTCAAGTGGTTCCCTGGTTCCTGTGTTTACATTCTCTGCTCCTGCCTTTGCATGCCTGTTGCTAAGGTCATGTTCCTGCTCCAGTCATTCTGATGTCCTTACTGCCACTGTACGGAAGAGAGAGTTCTTCATGTTCAGGTTTAACATCAACCTCAGGTATATGGCTGTTTACTTTGAGTTAAGTTAGCTGTAGTGCTTCTTCCCTAGCGAACTCCAGATGCTTTGGGAATCTGTAGAAGAGACTATTCAGTATCTAGGCTGTCTGTCTCACCCTAACTGTTCCTCTAGCATATCTCTCGACCAAGGTCTCAGTTTGATTTTGGGGTCAAGGACTCATTATTATTGGCTCAAGTGAGATGTTGTCATCGGAAATGAGACATCTTTTGGCAATTGTCGTGGTATTCAGCCTATATTTCTGCACTCTCTTCCTAATGTATTATGAGGGTCCTTTTCAAATTGCCTTGCTGAAATCCAGATTCACTTTCTACCACACTTCATTGATCAATGAATCCAGCAACAATAAAAAGTTAAATTATTTGCCGTGACTTGGTCTAAGTGGTTCTGTGTTCTTTTTCTAGCAGTTCACAAAGGGTCTTTTGAACAGTCCATCCTAGAATTTTTTTTTTTTACCTGAGGTGAGATCAACCTTACAGGTGTACGAGCTGCAGAAACTTGAAAATGGAAGGGCCCTTGCCTGTCTGAACACTCGGCATCTCTTGCCGTCCAGGATTCCTCAGTGGCACCGTGGGCGTGGCTTCTGCTCTCTCAGTGCTCTGGGTGTGTAACATGCACAGCATCAAGGGACATAAATTGCTTCGAGAACATAGGTGTTTGTTAAATCTCTTTGTCTTTATAAATGTCCAGTCATTTTTCCAGTTTGATTAGTCCCCATTGTCCAAAAAGACAGACCCCAAGTAAGAATCTTCCTAGAATAACATGCACATTCTTGGTGCTGCTCCCACGGGGAGATCTCAGGCCTCATCTCAGTCCCGGGTCTCAGCAGGAACTAAGAATGGACACTGTTACAAGCCTGGATTTTCCTCACCAAATACAGTCCTGTTGACAGTTCATGGAACGTGAGCTGGGCGGGGGATGGATGCAAACGCATCACACACACACACACGCACACACACACACAAATGTATATATATTAGCAGCACCACAGTGAGGAGTTTAGTTCACATTAAACTTCGTTTTTATTTTTAATTATTATTTTTTATTTTAATTGTTGTTCAAGTACAGTTTTCTGCCTTTTACCCCCATCCCAGCCCACCCCTCCAGCCCTCCCCACCTCCCCCCGATTTCCACCCCTATTATTGTCCGTGTGTGTCCTTTGTACTTGTTCCTGCAAACCTTTCCCCTTTCCCCTGAAATTCCCTCCCCTCTCCCGTGTAAACTTCTTCATGTTATTTTGAAATAAGGTGTGATCTCCTTAATCAGATGGAAAGAAATGAAAACCTCCTGTCTCTCTATCTGTCCCCTGACCCCCACACTGTTGCAAGTTTTCAGAAGGAAACATCACAATCTTCATTTTTTATTACCAAAAAATAAGTCAGGCTTGAGGGGGAGAAACAATATATGAATGAAAAGGTGGAAAGCCCTGGTCCCCCAGCACCACACCCCAATCCTGGTCCCCTGGGGCGGACTACTGGCTTCTGTTTACTGTGCCCTAAATCTTTCCCTTTACACAGGGTTGGTTGGTTTTTCCTTTAAAAGATGGAAGAAAAAAGTGCCGGCCTGCAAAGCAAAGGGTTGTTGGTTTGATTCCCAGTCAGGGCACATGCCTGGGTTGCAGGCCAGATCCCCAGTAGGGGGCGTGTGAGAGGCAACCACACATTGATGTTTCTCTCCCTCTCTTTCTCCCTCCCTTCCCCTCTCTCTAAAAATAAATAAATAAAATCTTAAAAAAAAAAAGATGGGAGAAAAATAAAAGTGAGCATTGATTTCTGAATCTCGAGCACAAACACGAGATTATCAGCTCAAAGTAACAGACCTTTGCCCTGCTTGATGGCCTCTTACTTTGTTTATAATCATTTTATAAAAAATACTTTTTAACAAAAATCCTCACCTGAGCATGTGTTTTTATTGATTTTACAGAGACAGTGAGGCAGGACAGTAAGAAGCCGGGAGAATTCTGGGGCAAGCGGAATGGAGAAACTGAGCCAAGAAAATGAAGCAAGACCAAACAGTTTGAGGAACTTACAGCACACTGGTGAATTTTAAGAGCTTATTTCCCCTGACCAAGGACACTTGAGAGTGAAAGGTTTGTATCTCTCCACCCAGACCAGAAGACACCTAGCCTCCCGGGCCACAAACCATAGGAATTCTAATGCAAATGGAGAGATAACACTGGAATCCAGGAGCCAACTTGGGAAGAAGCTGCGGACTTCCATTTCAGTTCCCCTCCCAAACAGCAGCCTGCGCTGCCCCTAGGAATCTCCCCCTCCCAGATTCCTACAGGCGGCTGTAGCCCCGGACTTGGCTGGCCTCCAGTTTCAAGAAGAAGGGGTGCAGAGGGGGGTGGGGAGGGGAGAGATAGAGATAGAGATAGAGATAGAGATAGAGATAGAGATAGAGATAGAGAGAGAGAGAGAGAGAGAGAGAGAGAGAGAGGACTTGCTCCTTTAACTTCTGGCACTGATTTGTTGCTCACAGGAAGCTGAGAAGTTCCTGTTACAGTTCATTGTCCTGTCAGTTCATCAGCAGGCATCCTTGCTTTATGGGCTTGGCTAACGTGAGCCTGCTCCGTCAGGTAGGTGGCTTCGCCCTTGGTGTGTAAACAAAAGCCGGCCCAGAGTCTTCGTCAAGGCTGTGAATTCTACCCTGAATGCCTTTTGGAAGCCAACTTTCCCCCCACCCCCCTCCAAGGGAATGCCTATTACCACGACTCTATGTACGGTTTCTTTAAAGCAGAAGCTGTTTAAATGCTTATGGACCTCAGAGAATGATACCATGTCCATCCGTAGCAATCAATGAAATAATGACGGGGTAAGGCAGAGTGTTCAGAGACCTCAAAGAATCTCAGGCATGGCAGGAATCCTGATACACTTCCTGCCCAGTGGTTGTCGGTTCTAAGGCTCGAATGCTTAGCAAGCAGAAGTTTATGCACTCAGGGTGGTCCAGTCCATCCTTGGGAAGCTCTTTCAAAGAGTTTCTCTGCATTTCAGGCTGTACTCGTTCCAGGCCCCCCATCAGAAGCAGGTAAGTTGCACAATCACGATGGCGTTTTTGAACCCTCTCCTCCCCGTGTGAGCTCTGCCCTCTATTTCAGGCCCTTTGCCAGGAAACCGCATTCCTTTCCCTCTGAACACAGCAGTGATCGCCCTGCTCTGTACCACGTAGTGCATCAAGAAAGCATTGCCCTGACTGGTTATCGCAAAATTTAAGATGCTTGCAGAGACTTAATAGTCCTAAGAATTTGTTTTGAAAGATTCTTTAAAAAAATTTTTTTAAAAAGGTTTTATTTATTTTTAGAGAGAGGGGGAGGGAGGGAGTAAGAGAGGAAGAGAAACATCAGTGTGTGGTTGCCTCTTGCACATCCCCTACTGGGGATGCGGCCGGTAACCCAGGCATGTGCCTTGACTGGGAATTGAACTGGCAACCCTTTGGTTCACAGGTTGGCAGTCAATTCACTGAGCCACTCCAGCCAGGGTGCATTTTTAGAGATTCTTAGAGGGGGAAAGGGTTGAGCACTTTTCCAAAGCTGAGGTCATAACTATGTCAGGGTAGAGGAGGCCGGCCAGGCGCTGTGCACTGACCGACAGGAAATGAGTAAGAAACAAGTGGGAGTGAGGCAGGCTCGGCTCTACTAGGAGGCCTCACCATGTAACAAGATAATTAACAGAGTGGCTGTCAGTAAAGCCGGGGGCGTGAGATTATTGGCACATTGGGTTGACGGGTCTACCATTTAGGAGAAAATGCCAACGTGTTTCCCAAAGTAGCTGCTCAGATTTAAACCACCCTCCACCCCTGTCCAATAGGCAAGAGGTTCGGTGGATTCACACGCTCCCTAAATTCTTGATATTATTGGACTTTTAAAGTGTTTTGCAATAAAGTGGTGTAAGTTGGAATCTTGTAGAAGTTTGATTTGTATTTTTCTCAGTTGCTTATGACTCTGAATATTTTTTTCTAATTGTACTGGCTGCATGTGTTTCCTCTAACACAGAATTCCCAGCCACATCTTTTACCTCATTTTCTGTTGAGTTGTTTGTGGTTACTGGTTGGAGAGAGTTGGGTTCCGGAGACGAATCCCGTGCCTCTGTCTGTGCTGTGAGTGTCGTTCCCCGTCACTATCTTGTGGGACCAATGCACTGAGCTCAGTGAGCCCATGAACTTGGGAGAAACAGTGAACAGTGGTTGTTTTTTGTAATAGTTCATAATAAAGCAACAGATAATGAAAATAATTTTAAAATCTATTTTATCCATATCTTATGCCCACATTTTCTTTCACAGTATTATTCAGTTTTGTCTTGTTTCATTTTCGCTGATCAATTTCCCAAGCGTTTTATCGATTTTGTTCACTTTTCAAAGGCCAACCTTTTGGCTTTGTCGAAGTCACTATTTTTCCTTTACTTGCTGCTTTATGAATTTCGACTCTGTTTTTCTTTTCAGTGTTTGTTCTCTTCTGTGTAGGGTGGGGGCAGTACTGTTGCTCCTCTCTTCATTTCTTAAGATGGGGCATTTAACGCATTAATTTCTGAGGTTTTCTTCTTTTCTGACATAAAGATTTAAGTGTATAACTTATCCTCAAAACACAGCTTTGGTTTCATCACACGAATTTTGATGTCACGTTTATTATTATCCAATCCTATATGTTTAGATAAGTCCTCTGTGGTATGCTTATTATTCCTGTGTTTTGTCCCTTTCCCCACCTCCCCACCCACCTCAGCACTGTTTGACACAACCAGAAGGGGGCGCTACTGGGATCTAGTGGGTAGAGGGAGGTCAGGATGCTGTCCAACATTCCTCGATGGTTGCAACAGGCACCCTCACGCGGCCTGCAAAGACCTGTCTGGCCCAACACGTCGACAGTGTCAAGGTTGAGGAACACTGACGGAGACCGATACCTAAACGCAATGAATGAATATTAGCACCTCAACTTCTCTTCTTCCCCTGCTGTGAGCTAACTAGGCAGTCTCTTCAGAGACTACCAGACATGACTCGTGCTCCAGCTCCATCTCATAGAGCTCAGGGTGGTGTTTTTTTGCAGGGAATAGTGGAATGGCTCGAAGGTAAGATATTCATGATGCTGTTAGCTCAATCCACAGAGCTGTGCCCATACTTAATTCCTTTGATAATGTTTTCTGGTCCAAGAGAAAAAAGAGACCAAAAGTTTAGGGTTACACGAAATATGGCTGAGGGTATGTGTTTTACCTGATCCTTTTTTAATATTCCACACTCTATGTGGCCGGGTGAAAGACACCACCCAGAACGCCACCCCCTGACCTCAAAGAACAGGTGTCTTTCGATAAGTCTCCAGCTTAAATATGCCAGCACAGCACCAGAAACACAACAGATGCTTAAACATAGAGGATGTCTCTTAAAACTGGCCTACTGGGCTTACATGTACCAGTGCTCATTGAGGTTTTGGAAACAGGTGGGAGAATACATTTGTAAGGAAGAATGATTATCTGTGCATGGAAAGGTTTATTTGCAAAGCTAGGCAGACAGTCCAAAGCACACATCTTCCCAGTACTCAGACCGCTGTTTTCTTTGAGTTTGTAATAAGGTCAACATGTAGGACCTTGGCAATCAGAGTTAGAATCAGAGGCCCTAGCCCTTGACCAAATTCTGTCCATAAGTAGCCAAGTGACCTCTATGCATCTGTAAAAGGGAGGTGATCCTCTTGGTTCTGCTAGTTTAGGGGTGACTGCCAAGCTCAGAATAGATAAGACTTGTGAAATGAAACATGAATGTAAGGACTTAAGAGCAAATGCTACATAAAAAGTAAAGCCACAATATAGGTGGACGATAGCAAAGACTTTACTGGGAAGCAACCAGAGAAGCTTCCCACAGCTGGGAAGATAAGCAAGTAATCATGAAAAGAGAAGGATAATGAGCCCATCAGGTGGTTCAGAGGATATTTATTCCCCATGAACCCCGCTTGGGTGACAGGAGAAGTGGGGCACAGGACTGGGAGATTGTACATATCTCTGGCAACTTGGCTAACTTCATAGATAATTTAAAAAGCTGTGGCAGCCACTTGAGGCAAGGGAGGTGGGAGTGACTTTCTGAATGTATCTTGGCTTGTGACCTAGCCTGGGAACTTACAGCAGGGAGGCGGTTCCCTGCAGGGAGACACACCTGCCTGGACTAACACTGGCAGCTGGAGAAAGGCAGAAGCTACGGGGAATGGGAAGAGGTAGCCCATTAGGGGAGGAGTCAGAGATGGTGTCCTGCTGGGAGACCCAGGCCAGGATTGGAAGCTAGGCTCAGCAGCCATTCACTCTCCTGGCCATGTGGAGAGCAGTGGTGAAGGATGAGGTGTGCGGTCAGTGGTAAGGGATTTCTGCCGTGTGGCTAGGAGGGGAGTAGGAGAGCCCTGAGGGAGGGATGATGTAGCAGCCATGACGTTCTCTCTCCCACTCTCTCTCTTTCTCTCTCTGTGCCTGAGGTTTGGGAAGGAGAAGGGGAGTTGACCATGAGAGCAGTGAGAAGGGAGAAGGGAGCACATAGCCATGCAGTTTACAGTGAGGAAGGAGGCCACGTGACCTGGGCTGATCAGAAAGGAGATGCCGCCACCGTGACCGTGCCTGCTCTACCCGACTCCAGAGCTGCAAAGGCCTTCCTTGCAAGATCTTGACCGCTGCACCTGGATTGTACCTGGACTCTCAGGACTTGTGCCTTTTCTGAGCTATTACATGGAGGCTGATAATGACATACTCCAGGTCCTGCACAGATACGAAAACGGAAACTTTCGAGGGTGTTTTTGGCTAGTAGCCTGGTGGGGAGCAGGGAAGTGCTGGGTCTTGTGGGGAAGGAGGGCTCCGAGCTGAGGTGCTCTGAGGCACCCCAAGGTTGGAATATTGTAAATAAAGACCAGTTCCTTCCAGCATTAATAGTTGGGTCATTCTCCGGGTTGCCGCGTGGATGGGCCCCAGTCTGCTTGGTAATGAGCACATTAGAAAAAAGATCATAATAATACAGTAAACACGGAGGAAGCCTATCATAATAAGTTGTGCTTTAGCTTACTTAGAGGGAAAGTTGTGATCATTTTTGCAAGGCTGACACAGTGGCCGGAGGTCAAGGAGACCTAAGACCTGAGCCATCACAGAGATGACAGCAAATAGAGATGAGGAAAGTGGGCTGAAGTTGACTGCGTGTTACCATGTCTCCTCACAGCACCTTTTAATCAAGAATGACTAAGAGGAAGATGGTGGCAGCTGGATGTTAGTGAAGCCTGGTCATTGTGGCAGTAACTGAAGTGGTGACAGGTTGAATATCAGACGGTTAGTCTGTGTGACAATGTTCCATGGTGAGGTGATTGGCAGCAGCAAGGCTGGCAGCAGCTGGACACACAGCAGGGGCTGCAGTAGCAGCTGGGTGGGCAGCAGGTGGTCCCACAGCAGGTAGGTTGACAAGAAGGGGGGCAGCACAAATGGGGCATAGTGTCAGAGATGGAGTATGAACTCCTGTTCAGTGGTAGATTTTCTAGAATCTTATGACTCCTCCTATGCTGGGCTTTTATACATGGTACCTCCCGAAGTTTGGACCAATAGGCAGGACTTTCCTTGTTGTTGTTTATATTTGTTTTCCATATTCACTAGGGGAGATGTAAAAAGGAAGTTGTTTCTTAAACGATATGAATCTTTAGAAAACAAGTGTTTAATATGTTTCTTAATTGAGAATAATTCATAGAACCTTTTTTAGATAAAAGGAAGGTGGCCACATCATCAGCATCCTTCCTGCTCTGATCGCATCCTGGTTGTATGACGAAGTCCCTGATGGCCTCCTAAGGGTCAGGACAGGTGTCCTCCCCAGTTTGTTTCTTCAGCTGACTTCGACTGGGACGTATCCCTGTGGCATGTGGCACGATGCTGAGATGTTCACAGGGACAAACTAAAACCACGCTCGAGTCCACGTCTGTTCCCCCACAAAAGCCCGATTCAAGGCCATGACAGATAGTCAGCCCTCTGGAGCAACCTGTCCTACCCACGTTCCCCAGCTCTATCGCAAACACTTGAGCGGAGGATGTTTGGCATAATCTCCTTCATACACAGGGCAGAACCAAAGCAGGTGGGTAAAAGCAGGAGCTGGGGCTGGAAATATCAGTCGTTTTACCTCCTGGGTGACCCCTAGTCCTGATTACCCAGGATGACGGGGTTTCCCGGGACATGGGATGCCACAGTGGTACAACTGGGGCAGTTTGGGCAAACCAGGATGAGTTGTCCCTCCGGTCCTAACCTCGCTAGCCAGCAGAGTCAGAGACCTCACATCCAGAATACACACGTGCTGGGGTTGTTTAGGGCTGTTGTGTAGGGTTGTGGGTACGTCGCGGGTGGCAACCGATGCTGCATAGATGGGAGGTACGACTGCTAGACAACTAAGAATATTGTACTACTTCCCCCGTCCTCCTCTCAACCTTCATTTTCGCCTTCCCACGCCTCCTCTTCCTCCTTCCCCTCCTCCTCTTTCCCCTTCCCCTCCTCCTCTTCACCTCCCCTCCCCCTCTTCCTCCTCTCCCTCCTCCTTTTCTTCTTCTTCTCCTCCTCCACCACCTTTTCTTCATCCTCATTCCTCTTCTTCTAGAAACCATGGGTTTCCACCACACTGAAGAACCCAATATTGGATTTGAGTGGAGAAAATCACAGACTGTAGAAGAGGTTCCGAATACACCACCCATATATTTTGGATTTTAGTGTGTTCGGGCAAGTTTTTATGCCTAAGAGGTTTTCGGGGTTTTTTTGCAATAACCGAAAGGCACGCTGCCCGTGTGTGTCACGCTGAGAAAGACACTCAGCCGATGCTTCTGGAGGGTCTGTTTACACAGAGTCAGCTCCCTCACTACTCAGTTGGGAAAACCCTAAAGTGTGTGCTTTGTAGCATTTCTGGTATTTTCTCTTAGGTGTACACTTCAGCTGCCGCTACGATCCTGGCTTAACAGTGCTCCTCTCCCGTGTCACGTCCACCCCCCCCCCCCCCCCAACCGGTGAGACCTGCCCTTTGCAAATAAACTACTACTTAAATCTGTTCTGCAGAGTCACTCCTGGGAGAAACCGAACTATGACATCGCTTTACCTCCTCAGTTTCAAGGTCCTCATCTCTAACATGGGAACGTTTATACGTCCTTTGACGATTTCTTCAAGAATTAAAGATATGTAGATCAGGCCCTTACTGCATATCCAGCAAATAGCAGGCCACCCAGACCATGTCCGTTTCTCATCTCAGTCACCCAAACAGCCGCCAGGGAACAGCGATCAGCAAGTCTGGCCTCGGCAGTCTCTTCAGAGCCCTCCAGATACACAGCGTCAGAACTTAGCACGCGTCCCGGACACCAGCCTGGCTGGCGCATCAGAGGTCCCACTACTGTTCCCGAGGAGGTGACCCAGGCTCCAAACAGTATCAAGCCTTACCTCCATGAAGGTCCAGGCAGCGTTGCTCGTTCGGGACCGACGCACCGGCCTTCTGTCCAGCACGGCCACTAGGGGCGCACGGCCTCTTCTTCTTTTCTTCTTTCTCACGTTCTTCCGCTCCCCCTGGAACACAAAGTTTTCTTTCTCTCAAATGCTTCCCCATTGACTGAGGACACACAGCGGGGGGGCTCTGTTTCCCTGGAGGGTTCAGGTACTATGTCGTTCGTGCCCACTGCATAGCTTCTCACTTCCCAACTTTGTTCTTACCACATCCTCTTAGTATTTTTTATCTACTCTTTAAAATAGATTTTATTTACTTCTTTGAGAGGGGGGAGAGGGAGAAAAAGATGAGAAGCAGAGACGTGTGAGAGAAACATTCATCGGTTGGCTCCCCTTTGCATCTTGACCAGGGACTAACCCTGCAACCCAACCATGTTCCGCAACCTGGAATCCTTTGCTTTGCCAGAGGGCCCCCAAGCAAGCCACGCAGTCAGGGTTGTTATTTGTTTATCGGTGAGTTTAAATCCTGGAGGGGTATAGCATTACATGGATTCTGTGTCCAAGGGCCTCAGCAGGAAGGTTGCTTTGGAATTTAGCATGAACCAGCCACTGTCTCCATGAGCACGAGTCACTTTTCCCCCAGATGACTCCGATTTTGTTTGGTCTACCACCAGGAGTCACTATGCTGTTCTTTTTTTTTTTTTAATTGAATCAAGTTTTGTATTTATTTAAAGATTTATTTATTTATTTTTAGAGAGGGAAGGGGGAGAGAGAGAGAGAGACAGAAACATCAATGTGTGGCTGCGGGGGGCTGTGGCCTGCAACCTAGGCATGTGCCCTGACTGGGAATCGAACCTGCGATGCCTGGTTCGCAGCCCACACTCAGTCCACTGAGCTATGCCAGCCAGGGCACTATGCTGTTCTTTGCTTTGTACACATAAGCACATCTTTTTCCTGGATAGAATTCAGTTTCATCTCGAGCGTAAACACCTTCAATTAAAAAAAAAAAGCTGTGTGCTCCCTCTGGTTCTGAAGACCCCGTTTATAGCCAGTAAAAATGGCCTTGGACCACAGCCTTCCAGACATATTTGTGGTTGCAGAAGTTCTGTTCCTGGCAGGCCCCAAAGTTCAGCAGCAGGGATTCAACTCACCCATTCTCTTAATATTTTGATCAGAATGGCAAATTGCCTTAAAGCTGGGGAACATACAATGTTCTGCAGGGAATGACTTACTCCCTTCCACTCTAGTCAACAGGTACCAGGAGGAGGCGGCCGCACAACAATCAGATTTACATGATGGCAAAGAAGAAGTCTCTTCAGATGAGCCCTTCCTCGTGAGGACACTCTGGATGCTCCCCAGTATTGGGTGCCCTTGCGAGCACGAGTGGCAGGACAGCACCAGAGACAGGAAAGGATCCTGCACGTAGTAGGGCTCTAAAACACAGCCCTTGCTGCCCTAACATGCAGCCGAGGTGTGGGACACCGATTTGGGAAGAACTTTGTAAACAGGTGTTACCTGCATATACGTACAAGAGAATATCACTTCCATGGTCAAAGACACTCAAACGAACGTCTTGCTGGTGCTGAGCCCTAGGATTTTTTTTCTAATTTGTCTTGAGATAGAAACTTAAGTGCCATTGAGCAGAGGTATAAGACACGGTCTGGGCTCTGAGTCTGAGTCCGTCCATATCAGCTATGTGACTTCACCCTGTGAGATGTGCAACATGAAGAAAGGAGGTAGTTACTTGTGGGAGACAATATGAGCCTCAGAATGGATAGTGCATATGATATGCAACATGTGTATGAATCTTTACATCAGGAGTGCTGCACATGAAAACAAAACACAATATGGAATGCACAAGGGTACAGATTTTATTAAGAAATATAGGTAAGACGCCCTGCATCTAGGGAGCCAATTCAAAGCGTCCAGGAAAAGAAGAAAGCAGGATTACAAGAACCATGCGTACACTGAAAAAGAAAACATGATGGTGAAGATTTTCAAAAGTTGCAGAAAACCTAAGTAACAGTTATAAGAATGTGTTTTTCTAAAGTACATAGAGGGAGAGGCTGAAGATCCTGATGATGGAGTCAAAGCAGAGGCCATAACTGCACATCAAGGATGCACAGAGCTGGCACATGACCCACATCCACTGGAGGAAGAGGACCAGGAGAAACCCTCTGCCCTGCATCAAACTGATTCAGAGTTTTTATCAGCAGAATGAAGAACCGAAGTTATGGTCAAACATGCTGGCTGTCAGCAAAGTCTAGGTAATGAATATGTTTCCAAAATGGTGAGTCAGTTAACAGGTGGTATGTGAAGATGGTGGTTCTTTGGAGAGGCAATCAGCAGCAGCAAGGGCGGCAGCAAGGCTGGCAGCAGGTAGTCCTACAGCAGGTGGTCTGACAACACAATGGGCGGCAGCAAGGCTGGCAGCAAGGCTGGCAGCAGCTGGACACACAGCAAGGGCGGCAGCAAGGCTGGCAGCAAGGCTGGCAGCAGCTGGACACACAGCAAGGGCGGCAGCATGGCTGACAGCAGCTGGACACACAGCAAGGGCGGCAGCATGGCTGGCAGCAAGGCTGGCAGCAGCTGGACACACAGCAAGGGCGGCAGCATGGCTGGCAGCAAGGCTGGCAGCAGCTGGACACACAGCAAGGGCGGCAGCAAGGCTGGCAGCAAGGCTGGCAGCAGCTGGACACACAGCAAGGGCGGCAGCATGGCTGGCAGCAGCTGGACACACAGCAAGGGCGGCAGCATGGCTGGCAGCAAGGCTGGCAGCAGCTGGACACACAGCAAGGGCGGCAGCATGGCTGGCAGCAAGGCTGGCAGCAGCTGGACACACAGCAAGGGCGGCAGCAAGGTTGGCAGCAGGTGGTCCTACAGCAGGTGGTCTGACAGCAGGTTGGGCGGCAGCAAGGCTGGCAGCAGCTGGACACGCAGCAAGGGCGGCAGCATGGCTGGCAGCAGGGCTGGCAGCAGCTGCTCACACAGCAAGGGCGGCAGCAAGGCTGGCAGCAGCTGGACACACAGCAAGGGCGGCAGCATGGCTGGCAGCAAGGCTGGCAGCAGCTGGACACACAGCAAGGGCGGCAGCATGGCTGGCAGCAGGTGGTCCTACAGCAGGTAGTCTGACAGCAGGTTGGGCGGCAGCATGGCTGGCAGCAGCTGGACACGCAGCAAGGGCGGCAGCAAGGCTGGCAGCAGCTGGACACACAGCAAGGGCAGCAGCATGGCTGGCAGCAGGTGGTCCTGCAGCAGGTAGTCTGACAGCAGGTTGGGCGGCAGCAAGGCTGGCAGCAGCTGGACACGCAGCAAGGGCGGCAGCATGGCTGGCAGCATGGCTGGCAGCAGCTGGACCCACAACAGCTGGACCCGCAGCAGGTGGGCCTGCAGCAGGTGGGCTGGCAGCAAGGTGAGCAACACATGGTGTCCGGGGTGGAGGGTGGGTTTCTGCTCAGAGGTGAGTTTCTCAGATTCTGATGATTCCCCGTTTCTGGGGCTTTTATACACCGGACCCCCTTCCTTTACCCCCACCCCCTCCAATTTGGACCAATGAGTGGGACTTTCCTTGTTGTTGTTTATATTGTTTTCCATAGTCACTGGGAATTATAGAAAAGGAAGTTATTCATGAAATGTTATGAATATATAGAAAATAAGTGTTTAATGTGTTTCTTAATTGAGAATAATTCTTAGAAACTTTTTCAGATATAAGGAAGACGGTCACATTGTCAGCGTCGTTCCTGCTTTGTTCATAACCTGGTCACGTGGTGCACTCTCCGAGTTCCTGATGGCCTCATTAGGCTCAGTACACTTTCACTTCTTAGTGTTGTTTGATTGAGGATTATTCCTGGCCCGATGGGCATGATGCTGACATGTTTGAAGAGACAAAGTGAATCCATGCCTGAGTCCAACTTAGTGTTGGGGAGGAAAAATTTCTCCTTTACCCTTCTAGGTTCTTTCTGCTGGTCTAAGAATCAAATGGA
This sequence comes from Phyllostomus discolor, assembly GCF_004126475.2. Lineage (NCBI taxonomy): Eukaryota > Metazoa > Chordata > Mammalia > Chiroptera > Phyllostomidae > Phyllostomus > Phyllostomus discolor. Next base: position 105,715,665 of record NC_040910.2, on the reverse strand, counting down.
CAGAATCTGATTAACAGGGAAAAAACTAGCAACAGTTTAACAACATGAATACCTCCCGCACGCATGGGAGAGACTCGGGAACTAAGTCACACCCCCAAGATGGCATATGCCTTCACTTTAGGTGCCATCGTCAGCTAAAGACTAAAGAAGACATTGCGGGTGGGGAGTTAGTTATGGGAGGTTGCCAGGAAAAGCAGCGTAAACAAGGATAAAGTTGTTACACCGAGGTAGGTCCTTGCTTCTCCATTGATAAGAGTTTCTAGAGATGGAGTCATACCCTCTCCCTGGTACAGTGTGGGAGACACTCTTACAGATGGGGATTTTTCTTATACGTGTAAATGTCTCTTACAAAAGGGTAACTTCCAATTGGTTTTCAGAGCTCCTCCTCTGCTGTATCTTAAAATTAACCAGCTAAAATATTCCTCATTCCCAAGAGACATATTTTGGGGTGGCAGATTCTGCTCCCTTACACTCCTGCCTCGGAAACTTCCCCAGGAGGTTTCACAGTCCAAAAGCTAAGTTGATCGAGCCTTTAGAACTCATTGAATCAGGTCTCTCGGTCCTGAGATTAGGTCAGTTCAGGTAAATAGCTGTGACTCATTTCAGGAGGCAGGTGATACTGGTGGGCTTCCAAAGCTAGAATTATATTGTGTGAAAAACCAGTTATTTAATAAATCATTTTTATGCAAAAAAAAGGGAAAGACAAAGTTTAATGTTTGGAGCAAACCATAAACCCAGCCTGAGTCCAGAGGGCAGCCATTTAAGAGAAAAGAGTATTTTTAGATGGAGAAGTCAGAGTATCTTTTGCAGTTTGAATGTCTCTATTGATGTCGTCAGGTGTTCAGGCAAGCTTTTGGAGTGGCCCACATAGCTATAGTCCTGAAGAAAATTGTCTAAGCCTGAAACATCGCGGCAATTTCTCTGAAGTTCATATCAAGTTATTTACCTTTGTAGCACTTCAAAAAAAAGTTTTAGTTCTGAATGATTACAAATCACAAAGGATTGGAGAAAATTGGGAACATTAGTTTGGAGGGTCGTAACCCAATATGAGGGGACTAGAGGAATTCAGAAAAACAAAACCTTAAAAACAATGAACAGCACTAGAATCTAATCTCACCACGTGCGTATTACAGTTTCTACTGAAACAAAATTTTCTCCTCTACACTCACCCCCATTTTTACCAAAAGTAATTGTAGTAAAACTAATTTGTTTTCTTAACAAACCTAGTCTTATTAAGTTTGGCCTGCTTATTTACACAAGAGTGGCAAGAATACCGATGGATCATATAGGCTCTTTTATTTATTTATTTTTAAATTTTATTAATTTTTTGGGTGCCATGGCTAGTGTGGCACAGTGGGTTGGAGTGCTGTCTCATACACTTAAAGGTCTCTGGTTTGATTCCTGGTCAGGGAACATGCCTGGCTTGTGGGTTTTGTCCCCTGTTGGGCCATGTGTGAGAGGCAACTGATCGATGTTTCTCTCACACACTGATTTTTTCCTCTCTCCCTCCCTCCCTCCCTCTTTGAAATCAATAAGCCTGTGCTTGAGTGAGGGTAAAAAAAGAAAATTTTGCCTGGCTGGTGTGGCTCAGTGGATTGAGTGCCGGCCTGTGAACCAAAGGGTTACTGGTTTGATTCCCAGTCAGGGCACGTGCCTGGGTTGTAGGCCAGGTCCCCAGTAGGGGGTGTGCGGAAGGCAACCACACATTGATGTTTCTATCCCTTTCTCCTTTTCCCCCCTCTCTAAAAATAAATAAATAAAATCTTTTTGAAAAAATGGAAAATTTGGGGGGCAACTTTGGTTAATAAAATTATATAGGTTTATTCTGTAACACATCATCTATATATTGCGTGTGTGTTTAACACCCAAAGTCAAGTCTCCTTCCATCACTATATATTTGACCCCCTTTACCCTTTACTACCTCCCCCCAACCCCATCCCTCTAGTAACCACCACACTGTTGTTTGTGTCTATGAGTTTTTGTTTGTCTGTCTTATTTGTTCATCTGTTGCTTTCAGTTTTATATCCCTCATGAGTAAAATTATATGGTTCTTGACTTTTTCCATCTGACTTATTTTACTTAGCATGATATTCTTAAGATCCATCCATGTTGTCACAAATGGCAGTATTTAATCTTTTCTCATGGCTGAGTGGTATTCATTGTATATATGTACCACACCTTTATCCAATCATTTATTGAAGAACACTTCAGTTGTTTCCTTGTCTTGGTCACCATGAATAATGCTTCACTGAACATAGGGGTACATATATCTTTATGAATAAATGTTTTCATTTTGGGGGGGAAGACACCAGGAAGAAGGACTGCTGATTCATATGGTAACACTATTCCTAATTTTTTTGAGGAACCTCCATACTGCTTTCCTAGTGGCTGTACCAGTTTATATCTCCACTACCAGTGTTCGAGGGTTCTTTTTCTCTACATGCTCTCCAAAACTTGCTATTACTTGTTGATAATAGCCATTCTAAAGGTGTGAGGCGGTATCTTGTTGTGGTTTTGAGTAGGCCTTTGCTACCTTTCATATGGAATCTCCATATTGAACTTTTAATAGCCTCTTGAGGCTAAGAAGCCAAGCCAGACACTTGCAGTCAGCTTTGCCTACAGTACCTATAGCTTTGGGTAAATTTCACTCTTCTTGAGGTCACCAAAATATCCCAAGGTACTTCCCACAACAAACTAGCACAAATTTCTTTTTCCTTCTTCAGACTTTCATGGATATAAGATCTATTTTACTGTACAACTTAGCAACATCAGCACACATGTTTTCTTTTTTATTGAGTTAAGAACTTTTACTTAAAGGAAGCATCATGGGCTTCTCTCTGGCATATCAGAATGGCCAGTATCACTGCCGTTGAACTTTGGGGCCCTTATTAAGTAAATACAGGCAACTTGAACATAAGCACTGTGATAGCAAGACAGTTGATCTGCCAACCGAGGCAGCTACTAAGTGACTCATGGGTGGGTGGCAGACAGAGTGCAGATACGCTGGACAAAGGGATGAATCACACCCAGGTAGGATGGAACAGGACAGCACAAAGTTTCACCCTGCTACTCAGAATGGCGTGCAATTTAGAACTTACAAATTGTGTTCTGGAATTTTCCCTTTACTATTTTTAGACCATGGTTGACTATGGGTAACTAAAACTACAGGAAGCAAAACCTTGGATTGGAGGGAAGACTACTGTATACTGAAAAGCATATAAAATATGCATGCATAATATAACATAAATAATTACTAAGCAAATATCTATGCATCCCAACACCCAAGTCAAGAAACAGAGCGTCGCTCTCTCCAACAGGGCCCTTAATTTGTCTTCTCTCGATCCCATCTCTCTCCTTCCACCCTACAGATAATCACTGTTCTGACTTTTAAAGTAACCTTTTTGTTGAGTTTTTATAAGTTTTAAAAAAGATTTTATTTATTTATTTTTAGAGCGAGAGGAAGGGACAGAAAAAGAGAGGGAGGAAACATTGATGTGTGGTTGCTTCTTGAGCGCCCCAACAGGAGGCCTGGCCTGCACCCAGGCATGTGCCCTAGACTGAGAGTCAAACCAGCGACCCTTTGTTTCACAGGCCAGCATTCAATCCACTGAGCTACACCAACCACGGCAATTTTCTTTATAATTTTATCACCTAGGTATTCATCCAAAACAATATAGTTTAGTTCCACATTTTTGAGTTTTATATAAATGGAATCATAAGGTATTATGGAACACATAGGTATTATGTGTTTCTATTCTTTCACTTGATATTATGGAAGAGTGTGGCAGCAGCCTCTAGCTGGCCTTTAGATGGTGTTCACAGTCTTATGTAATTCCCTCCCCTTGAATAACTCACTTCTAACCAACAGCATATGGCAACATCAAGTGGTTAAGTTTCAAAAGGTTGGGACTTTTCAACTCGCAGCCAACTTTCCCTCTCCCTCACGGGTTCTGGTGAAGCAGGCGGCTGTCTGGGGGAGAGAGAGCTGTGCTGCCAACACCTGACCAGCACGGGACAGCGACTCTCACTCTAATGGCCCTCGAGGAATTGAATCCTGTCAACAGCTACGTAAGTGAACCTGGAGGTGGGTTCTTCTCCAGATAAACTCTAGACCTTGGTTGCAGCCCGATGAATCATTACAAAATAGAGGCCCCAGCTGAGCTGTACTTGGATTCCTGATCCACCAAAGCTGTGAGAGAGTAAACAAGCATCATTTTAAGCTGCTAAAATCTGAGGCAATATTACATAATGAGAGATAACTAGCACAGATTTATCTAGTGCCACGCAACACAGAGATGAGGATGAAAAGAGCAAAGGGTGCACAGCAGTTAAGACGCTAGAATAGATCTAGTTGTAAGGCCAGGAAACCCAACAAGTTGAGTAAGCACCCTAGGAGGACTCTGGGGGTACAGTACATCTATAATCAGGGAATAAGGAATGAACAGGTAAGGAGGTCGGCAGCATCATTAAGCAATATGGTAGTCCATTGTCTAGAGTTGGAGCCTGTGGTACGAAATATTGTCATAGAACTGAGCTCCCAAGGAGCTACAGGGATGATAACATCCTTGAGTAGCAGAGGCCAGGTGGCAGCATTACCTGTAAGAAATATTGTGGGTATAAATATGTGATGGGCAGCAATTTTGGAATGACAACTGGGGCAAAGTGATGTGTGACCCATAGGATGAGGCCAGTGATCCCAATGGAAAATCATAATCCTTCACCCAGTTTCCACACCTACCACCCACTGACCCATTGAAAAAGAGGCCAGTCCTGCAAAACAAAGGACCACAGCAGGTGCATGTATGAGTGATCTCTCCAGTTTTCCCAAAGGAATTCACAGCTGTTTCTAAAGAAGAAACAGGAACACCCTTATTGGATGTTCTTGGTTACTGGGTCTGAGTTGACACTGACAGTTGGCAACCATTCGTAATACACTAAGATCTGTTTTCAAGGGCACTGGTAACGAGATTGGAACACTGGTGTCTTAGATTGGGTGCCCTCAGAAACAGACTGCAAAACTGGGGCTTGAAATCTAGGAGTTTATTTGGAAGATAATCCTAAAAGGCACTGTAAGGAACCTGGGAAGTGATCTGGGGAAGGGACAGAGAAGCCAATATAGAGCGATTTAATGAGGCGATTACTCCTGTAGGCAGTCCCACCTGCTGTCGGCAGCTGGGGTTTATTCAACTGAGGCCCTTTGGAGACTGGCTCAACTTGTTCCCATTGGAGGGGAAAGAAGCTAGAGCATTGATTTGCCCCGCCCATGCACTGGTTGAGAGCACTGGTCCTACAGACATTAACTCCTGACTCTGGCCAGCCCGAGGCTTGCTCCACATCCAGAGAAAGTCCACAGGTAGAGGGACCAGAGTGTTTGCTCTAAGAAACCATTTTCCTAAATTAGAATAAGATTGCCCCCAGAGCAGAGGCAGAAACCCTGCAAACGCCTGCTATAGTGTGCTCTCTGCAGAGAAAAATGGCAGAACAACGGACAGCTGAAGATGACGAGTCAAGAGGAAATCATGAAACACGAGGCTGTTGCTTTGTATGCTTGGAAAATTAAGATTTATTTAAGACTTAGGGACATCTCCACCTGAGAAAAATCTGGCAAGGAAGAAATATATCAATTGGGATGACTTGTTGGTCGAAAGCTTTCAAGAGAAAATTCAAACTTTGTGTTCTTTTAGGAGACAGTAATATGGTAGTGGTGGGGTAGCATATCTGGAGGCCAAAGGCAGTAGAAGAATCAGTTGGAACTGAGGTTTTTCAATTGGCCTCTGATGACTCATTTCAGTTGGACAACATTAAGAAGATTGGCTGATGAAAATCAGGTGGGCAGAGGTCAGGGCAATCAGCAGCAGGAACCACTAGAACAGACTGGGCGGCAACAGGTGGTCTGGCAGCAGCTGGGCCGGCAGCAGCTAGAGATGCAGCAGGTGGGCCTGCAGCAGCTGGAGCCACAGCAAGAGGGGCGGCAGCAGCTAGACACACAGCAGCTGGGGCGGCAGCAGGGAGTCTGGCAGCAGCTGGGGCGGCAGCAGCTAGAGATGCAACAGGCAGGCCTGCAGCAGCTGGAGCCACAGCAGCTGGAGCCACAGCAAGAGGGGCGGCAGCAGCTGGACACACAGCAGGTGGGGCGGCAGCAGCTGGAGCCACAGCAGCTGGAGCCACAGCAAGAGGGGCGGCAGCAGCTGGAGCCACAGCAGGTGGGGCGGCAGCAGCTAGAGATGCAACAGGTAGGCCTGCAGCAGCAGGAGCTGCAGCAAGAGGGGCGGCAGCAGCTGGACACACAGCAGGTGGGGCGGCAACAGGTGGTCTGGCAGCAGCTGGGGCGGCAGCAGGTCTCCTGGCCACAGCCCTGGTCAGAGCAGACGGATCCACAACAGGAGTTGACCATGGTGTCTGAGAGTGGAGGTTCTGAGTGAGTTTCCAGGAAGGTGTGTTTGGAAGGTTTGGAAGTCTGCTTGTGCAGGTCCCCTTTTATACCCTGCTGGGGGGCTGCTGTCATCAGACCTAGTGCTCTGTCCTTGTCATTGTTTGTCCTAATTAACAAGCGATTATCAAATTAGCTAAGTTTGTTTTCCTGGTTAACCTTTTCAAGATGGATGGAAAACATTGCTTCCTTTTCCTGATGTGTTAGAATTCATCAGTTCAGCTCTCTCTGAATCACCTCTTACGTGTCTGTCTTGCTTCAGCTTCCTCAGAGAGAGCTGTCACGTGATTTCTGCCTTTGGACAATGTATGTCTCAGTCTCGTGTTGCACAGCAGAGCACGACTCCCTGTGGGCAATGAATAAAAGTTCTAACAAGCCACATTCTTTTTGGTGACTTGGGAGGATAAAGCTGCGTTTTAGTTTTAGTGGCTCATCCATTGTGGGTCAGGTGGGCGGAGAATTTTTGAATGTGAAACAGGGTATCGCTGGCATGAGAATAAGACTCTTAGGACTTTTCCTGCCCCATTGCTCATCACAACCCATTTTCTAGACTTTCAGGTGGGAGACTAATAAGTGTTATGAGGAGGAAACTAAGTCATGAAATTTTGATGTTTCTTCTTTTCCCTCAGCTTCACTGAGGTATCTTAATACACAAAAATGCACTTGCCTAATGTATACCTTTTGGTGAGTTTGGACTTACGCATGCTCCATAATACCCTTTCCATCATTAAGGTAACAAATATATCTATCACCTCCAAAAGATTCTTTTCTGCCTCCTTGCTTTTTCTGTTTTGTGGTAAGAACATTAACATAAGATTTACTTACTTAACAAAAGATCATTAGAGACTACTAAGAACAATGATATGATACCAAATTGGTCAGGCTAGAAGAAACAGACAGGTAAACATACACCCTACCTGGCTAGAGGAACATGAGCAAGGTAGAAAACAGAACATCGGGAAAGACCAATTTCTAGTAAGATGAATGAATTGCAATAAAACATCCCAACTGACAAAAGTGCAGAAGCAGACAGCTTCCTTGGTGGGTTCTACCAAACAGCTCAAGAAAAAATTTATTAACAACTTTTCTCAAATTCTTTCAAAGCATAGCATAAAAGGGGATAACCAAAACCTTTTGTAATGAGGCCAGCGCTCCCCTGGTACCAAAACTAGGCAAGGACACTGCAATAACAGAAAATGGGAGCCCAATACCTCCGATGAACTTAGACACAAATTTCTCAACAAAATATTGTCAGACAGAATTCAACGATACATTAGAAGGATCATACACCATGACCAAGTGGGATGTGAGAATGGTTCAACACCTGCAGATCAAGCAATGTGATATATAACATTTACTGAATGAATAGAAATTATATGATAATCTAAAGAGATGCAGGAAAAACATTGGACAAAATTTGACATCCATGTATGCTAAGAAGTCTCAAAAGTGGGTCTAGAGGTAATGTACCTCAACACATAAAGGCCATATATGATAGCACAGAGCGAACACCACATTTAATGCTGAAAAACAGAAACTTCTTCTCTCCACGATAAGAATGACCACTCTTACCACTTTTAATCCACAGAGCATTGGAAGTACTAGCCATAGCAATTAGGTAGAAAAAGAAATAAGACAATCAAATCAGAATAGAAGAAATAAAACTGACTTTAGTTGTAGATGACATAATATTACATGTAAAAAGATCTAGAGGCTCCACCAAAAATTGTTAGAACCAATCAACAAATTTAGGAAAGTTGTAGGATACAAAATCAATATATAAAAACTGTTGTATTTGTATACACTAATAACAAACTTTTAGAAAAACATTAGAATTCCACTGACAATCTCATCAAAGAGACGAAAACACTTGGGGATACATTTAACCAAGGAGGAAAAATATCTGTACACTGTAAACTAAAAGACATATATGAAAAACATTTAAAAAACACAAACCATGGAAAGATATTCTGCACTCATGGATCAGAAAAATTAATATTGTTAAAATGTGCATACTACTTAAAGCAGTCTACAGATTCAATGTAATTCCTACGAAGATTCCAATGGCATTTTTTTACAGATATAGAAAAAAGCCCTAAAATTTATATGGAATGACAAGAGACCCCAAATAGCAAAAGCAATCTTGAGAAAGAAGAGCAAAGCTGGAGGCATCATGTGCCCTGATTTCAAATGATATAACAAAGCTACAGTAATCAAACAATATGACATTGCCATAAAAACAGACACAGAGATCAACAGAACAGAATACAGAGCCCAGGAATAAACCCACACATATATGGTCATATAATTTATGATACACTATGGGGAAAACACAGTCACTTCAATAAGCTGGGAAAACGATGCAGCTACATGCAAAAGAATAAGAATGGGCCACTACCTTATACCATACACAAAAATTAACTCAAAATGGATTAAATACTTGTATAAGCCCTGAAACTATAAAATTCCTAGAAGAAAACATAGGCAGTAAGCTCATTCACATAGATGTCGGCAATAATTTTTTGGAGTTGACACAAAACAAAGCCCAAATATTAAACAAGTGAAACTATATCAAATTAAAAAGCTTCTACAAGCCCTGGCTGGCATAGCTCAGTGGATGGAGTGCGGGCTGGGAACCAAAGTGTCCCAGGTTCAATTCCCAGCCAGGGTACATTTCTGGGTTGCAGGCCATAACCCCCAGCAACCGCACATTGATGTTTCTCTCTATCTCTCTATCTCTATCTCCCTTCCTTCCCTCCCTAAAAATAAATAAATAAAATCTTAAAAAAAAAAAAAAAAGCTTCTACACAGCAAAGGAAAGCATCGCCAAAACAAAAAGGCAAATTTCTGGATGAGAGCAAGTATTTGCAAATTGTGTAGTTGATAAGGAGTTAATTTCCAGAATATATTAAGAGTTTACACAACTCAACAGAAAAACAAACAAACAATCTGATTAAATAATAGGCAGAGGGTCTGAATAGTCACTTGGCAGAGAAGGCACATACATGGCTAATGAGTACATGGAAAGGTGCTCAGCGTCACTAGTCATCAGGGAAATCCAGAACAAAACCACAATGGAATATCGCCTCACACCTGTTACAATGATACTCATCAAAGAAAGGAGACCTAAAAAGTGTTGGTGAGGACGTGGAGAAAAGGGAACCCTATGCACTGTTGGTGAGATTATAAATGGACACAACAACTATGGAACACAGAATGGAGGTCAGCGATCCCACTTCTGGGTATTTACCTGAAGAAAACAAAAACACTAACTGAAATAACAATATACACCGTATGTTCACTGCAGCATTACTTGTAATAGCCAAGACACGGGAAAACCCTAAGTGTCTAATGATGAATGGATGGATGAAGGAAATGTGATATATAGCTATATCTATCTACATATGTAAGTATAATATGTAGATGTAATATATATCTAGATATCTGCAATAAAATGTTATTCCATCATAAAAAGAAGAGAATCTTCCTACTTATGTCAGCACGGGTGGACCTTGAGGGCATCACACTAAGTGAAATAAGTCAGACAGAAAAAGACAAATACTATATGATCTTACTTCTATGTACAGTGTAAAAAAAATTGACCTCAAAGATACAGCAAGCACATTGGTGGTAGCCAGAAGTGGGGAGCAGGGGATGGGGAAAGTAGGTGAAGGGGGTCAAAAGACACAAACTCCCAGTTATAATAAAATAAATTAGTCATGAGCATGTAATGCACAGTAGGGTGACTATAGTTGATAATACTGTATTGCATATTTAAAGGTTGATAAGAGAGTATATCCCAAAAGTTCTGAACAAAAGAAAAAAAAAACGTTTGTAACTGTGAATGATGATAGATGTTGACTAGACTTACTGCTGTAGCCATTATTTTGTGATATATACAAATAGGAAATTATTATGTTCTATACCTGAAACTAATAAGATGTTATATGTTAATTATACCTCAATATAAAAAAAAAACCCTAGTTACGTCCCAGTAGAATTCAGAAGGCTCGCAATGTCAGGGGGAGCAGGCCACCCTGCTGGGAGTGAAATGTTGAAACACTGCTCCATTCTTTCTACACTGTTGACACTACACTTTCCCTATGACTCGACAATTTTGCTCCTACAGACACACCCAAAAGACTGAGAGAATGGGGCACAAAAGAATTTTAGGAGATTATGGCTGGCAATTTTCCACATTTGCTGAAACCTGCATTTACATATTCAAATATACCTTGGCCAGTATCTTATCTCGTCGGTTTGCCTCAATTTATAAAAGAAGTATGTGCAAGCTGGGATGTCTCGCCTGAGATACGGGCACAGCTGGGAAACGGAGAGGGAACGTGAATGAATTGAAACCCAGTGGCCGCCTGAGCCTCTGTTCTACCCTCTGGGTGCTGATCTGCGTGCGAAAAACAGTGGGCCGACCGTCCTCTACCCAAGTGTCTCTGGTAGAACCGGGAAACACATTTCTGGTGGCAGATCCTTGAATCCCACTTTCTTGGAGCTCAACTTAGACTCAAGAAGATTTTCATTCAATACTGAATGCATCAACTCCTGAATCTCTCAGAGAATTCCCAGTCTAAACATGGACAAACTTACAAAACCAGGAAAACTGTCTGACCTTCCTCAACCCAGCGGGAAATACCACATGACTAAAACGTTGCTGGGGATGATTCCTGACCATTTCATTTCTGAAGAGGGCCTTAATATTACTAATTAAGGAAAAGATCAAACAGTTTTTACATAAGCCTCAAACACAAAGGGAGCAAATTTCTCCTTGGCACTTCCCCCGTAATTACTGAAAAACAAACAACAAGGAAAGTCCTGCTTATTGGTCCCAATATTGGGGGCCCAGAGTATAAAAGCCATAGAACAGAGGGAATCATCAGAATCACAGAAACTCACCTCTAAACAGGAACCTACCCTACACACCTGACAAAATGTGCTGCTCCCCTTGTTGCCAGCCCACCTGCTGTGGGTCCAGCTGTGGTGGGTCCAGCTGCTGCTGCCAGCCTTGCTGCCGCCCAACCTGCTGTCAGACCACCTGCTGCAGGACCACCTGCTGCCAGCCTTGCTGCCGCCCTTGCTGTGTGTCCAGCTGCTGCCAGCCTTGCTGCTGTAGCACCCCTTGCTGCCAGCCCAGCTGTTGCGGGTCCAACTGCTGCGGGTCCAGCTGCTGCCAGCCAGTTTGCTGTTGTCCCGTGTATGTCCACAGAACCTGCTACTACCCCACCTGCTGCTGCGTGCCTGGGTGCATAACCTATGGCTGTGGATCTGGCTGTGGATCTGGCTGCGGATCTGGCTGCGGCCAGTCCTGCTGCTGCTGATCACCTTGCTGGAGAACCACCATCTGCCCAAACACCTTCTGGTAACTGACCTGCCATTGTGCAAACAAGTTAATTTTCCAGACTTTGATGACAACCGGCATGTGGGACCACAACTTCTGTGACTCATCTGTCTGTTTAAAGAATCAGCTTGATGGAGTGGTTAGAACTTCCCTCCCTTCTCTTCCCACTGTGTGTGTGGATCTTGTCCCAGCTCTGTGCATCCTCAAGACGCTGGTATGGTCTTGGCTTTGACTCAGAAGTCTGGAACAATGGCTCCCCCTTAAGTAACTTAGTCAAACCATCTTCATAACTTATTACTAGGTTTCTATAACTGAATAGTAATCTTCATAATCATTATTCCTTACAATGTCCTCATGATTCTTGTATAAGGCTTTCTTCTTTCAGCATCACTTTGAATTGTCTTACTAGATGCAGGTCTCTTCTCTATGTGTTTCTTAATAAAGTCTATGTCATAACTCATCCATATTGTGCTTGCTTTATTGTGCGGCATTCCTGATATAGGGCTTTAGATACATATTGCCTAATACATGCATCATTCACTCTGAGCATCATAATAGCCCCCGATAATTATTGTTTATAATTTCAGAAAAAAAAATTCATGGTGTAATGTCACACACTAATAATGAACACACTCAGATCCAGGACTGGGTCTTTGGTTTCTGCTCGAAGTCACTTACATTTACATGTCAAAATGTAGACATCTGGGCCTCAGGTGACTGCCTCCTTGGCAAGCTGTGGTACTGTCATTGCTCAGTTAGGGTTGTCACTGGGCACGAACACACCGTGAGACACTCCAGTAAATCCCCACATTCCAGATGTACTTCTCCCCGCTCTCTACCTCTTCACCGTACCCACCTCTCATGGAACAGGAACTGCTTTCTCTGCCTGCTCCTCTGCTGAAGAGGAGTCCAAACTGACCAGATCACAGTTGTAAAATTAGATTATGCCCCCTGACAAAGAAAGCACCTTTCATAGGAGTAGAACTACCAACTCACGAGAGCCTAAAGGGATGATGGGATAGGAAGCCCAGGGTATGTTGCAGGGGATTAAAGTGAAATGGTCATCTCTGCTTTCACCCATGGCTTCTGAATCCATGTACTGACTTTTATGGGTATATAAATATGGTACTACACGTATGTAAAGCAAACAATGGTCATTGGATCAAAATAGATATCACATTTAGAAGATAATAAATCAATCCTGCAAGTTGTTACCTCTACATTGGTGTCTTTGCTGTACATCTAAAGCCCCATTCCAATTTTTACCAGGCCAGTGATTTCTCTGTCATGTGGTGTATGGTAGACCCACAGTTATGTGCCTATTGTTGACCTTGTTTATCATGGAGTGTGTTCCTTGGCCCAAAATGGTGCTATCCAGGATCCTAGGATAGTAATACTGTACGCTGGTGGGTAGCCCTGCAGACAGGGAAGGTGATTCCACTCTCCAAAACGTAATCATAATAAGGAAGAATTGCTGTCTTTGCAGAAGTGGTACAGTGTAGAACACTGGCTCTGTGCTGGCGTTGGTTTTCATGACGGATATTGTAGATAAGGGTTCAGCACCATTCTCATGACAACATAAGACCCGAATCAGCTCCAGTGCTTATGACAACAGCACATACAGCAGAGGAAGCCACGGGCAAGGGAGCCCTTGCTGTTGATCCGTGGGACTCTGTCCTGCCACCACGGCGGCTTTGTTCATGCTCCCTTTTGCAAGCATTGGTGCACCTGAGGAGGGGGACGGGTTGGGTTCCCTCGAACACATAGTTGTGCAGTGTCTCCTAAGTGATGGGTACTCTCTGGGGGGATTGAGGTGTGACACAATAGGGAAACGCTTTCTGCCCACAGACCATCCATATTGACGTGACTCGTCTCCAAATGTGTTTGCATTCTAATCTTGCTCCATCCAGGAATGGATGGTATCAATCAGTCAGGCCTTTCGGCATTTGCAAATAGGTATCTTTCCTTAGCCTCATTTTCCCCACAGATAGAGCCATTGTACTACTCTTTGTACAGTTCTTCTTATTGGGAATATTTCCTCTTTTCACTGCCTTTGCAGACCAGGGATTGTTGATCAGTTGTAGTAAAAATTCTCCATCTGGCCTAAAAGCCCATGCTGGGGTGATCAAATGATGACATTTCAGGTTTTGTGTGTTTCCATGTCATAATAAATTTGTGGGTTTTTTTGCAGAAATCATAGGGAGTTGTGGTAAGAATATTACCCATGTGTTCTTTGGTCAATGAGGGGAGCACGACACTGTGATCTTTTCCCTGGATGTGCTCTGGCTTCTTGCCAGCACTTTGGTTTATAATTGTTTACAATTTGAAAGGAGAGGTTAATGTGTGTTATGCCAGGTGTACAAGGTAAACGAAAGAGACAAAATCTTAGATTATTGAGAAACAACTACCCTTTACTACAAATAAGTATGGTGGATAGATTTGTTTCTGCAATTCCCTTGAAAATATAAGAATTGTGGTCTCTTCAAGAAGGTATCTGCCTGTAGACTGGCCAACCCAGTAAAAGAAGGGAAAACGTAGAAATAAAACACTTCCAGATTAATCCATGGGTGAACATAATATGTAAGATGGTAGTTGAAAAATACAGAAATATGTGTAAGGATGATGACACAGTATATGTGAGAAACAATTCATGAGTTGATTTGAATATATTCTATATTTTCTCCCAAACATAGAGCCAGTGAGTGGCAGAGCAGGAATTTGAGTTTTTCTTATGATTAAAACCCCATAACCAATCTATTGTATTCTACTTTGACAATAGAAAACTGTTGGTTAAAGATATAATCAGATATGTAGATGCATATCTGTGGGGACTCAGTACAGAAAATGGACAATGCAAACTAAAAACATCTTATAAAATTGGCACAGACACAAATAATAAGAATGATAACAAATGCCTGCACATTTCAAGGATATTATAGTCTACTAAACCAAATCTAGAACATTTCAAATGTTTGGAGGAACTACTTCTAAGTTCATCTTCACAATAAAGATCCAAATGGCAGAGCCATGAGAAGGGCCGTGGGGAAATAAGTATCATAAAACACATGCAGTCAACATGGAACTGCTGTACTTAGAAGGGAATTCCATGAGGTGGGGAAATCACGGCAGAGATCAGAGTAAAGGGAATGTGATTTTGCAGCATGGGATATGAGGAGACAAGATGTCTAATGAGAGGGGGAACTGCTCAGCAATGCCATTCTGTCTAATCACGAGTGAACTCAACGAGAAAATGATACAGGGGGTTGGGGGTTGGGGGATGTATGCCTACATAAGAAAACTCTCTTTATGGGAGATATTAGCAAATGGTGTGGGCTACCATGGGGGTAGGAAGTCACATCTCTGGAGCTATCGAAGCATCAACCAAACAATCAGTTTGCAGATACTGGGATGTCGTATCTTTGATTTGCAGTCTCTGTGAGTGAATTCTGACAAGGGACTCTAAGGGTCCTTTCTATTAATGAGTCTCTTTGAGGTCCCTAAATTCTCTGTCTTGTTCAAGCCTATAAATGAGTGTTTGCTGGCATTGCTGTCATTCAAAGGCATAACATTAACATAAATATCAGTGCACCATGAAATGTTATCCATCCATCTAGGGAAAAAAGCTCTCTCCCAAAATTCTTTCAAGTTAATTTTTATAATTGTAACATATCTATGAGGCACTGGATTTGATTCTTGAAGACTCAGACATTGATATCATTTACTTACAAAGAATGAGTTCACCTGTTGGGTCATAACAAGTTTATCCATCCCCATAAACTAACAAGCCCATTATGAAATACAATTATAAAGGTAGTAGCTATAGTTTTATAGTCTATTTGACCAGTTAGCATGAGTGTCAAAAAGGGAAGTCAAATGATAACAGGAAGTTTACTTTCTGAGCAAAGAATCAGAAGAAATAATTTAGAAGAACAAAACGTTTAGTGGTATCTCCTTTCATGCCAAACACGTGGCCTTGCCTAAGACTTGGGTGCAGTGTCCCCTCCCCTGTGCGGTATGAGCTGGGCACTGCCCACCTTTGCCTGTGTGCCTCTCCTGACTCTGCACTTCCACAGCAGTTCTCCTGACTGCCACACACCCGTGTAAGAAACACACATTAATTTGTCCAAGTCTGCATCCAGGTGAGTAGATATACTGCTCATCTTGATAACATGCTTTCTCTGTGAAGTGCCTTGCATATACTGATTCTGCTCCTATTTGTGTCTTTAAGGTCAGCTTCAGAAAGGCAATCTTCTCATCTGTAGAGAACATGACTGTGCATGTAAAATGTCCCAAAAGTCTATTGAACAGCTATTAGAAATAATAATGGAGCACATTTCTGTAGGCTAAGAAGTCCAAGAGCAAGCTGATCACAGATTAGGTGTCTGCTGGAACCCACTTCCTGGTTTGCAAGTGGCTGCTTAATTGCTGTATCCTCCAAAGACAGAGAGACAGAGGGGTGGAGCAGGGTGGGGGGTCTGGCCTTTTTTTCTGGTTATCAGAGCATTAATTCTATCACGAGGGACTTGTCCTCATATCCTCAGCCAAATACAATTACTCTCAAAGATTCCTCCTCCAAATGCCATCACATCAGGTGCTAGGGCTTCAGCAGGTAAATTTTGGGAGGGGACAAACATTCAGTTCCTAGTGGTGAGGTAACAAACACATCATCTGCAATCTGTCCTCTGCTCCTCTCAGATCAGTCTTTGTTTCTTTAAGGCGGTGGATGGCCACAGTTTCTAGAATGAAAAGAGGAAAAGGAGGAGAAGGAGTAGGCTTAGGAGACAAGAGAAAAAGAGGAAAGGAAATTTATACCTCCAAGAACTAAAAAAAGGAGAATTAAGAAAGACCAAAGTTAGTGGAAGGAAAGAAGTAACAAAAATAATAGCTGAAAGAATCAAAATACGATTAAAAACACAATAGAAAAGATGAGTGAAACTAAGAGCTGGTATTTAAAAAGAAGAACGAATTGAAAAACCTTTAGCTAGACTCACCAAAAAAAAAATAGAGAAGACTCAAATAAATAAAATCAGAAATGAAAGAAAACTGTACTTGAACAATAACATTGAAAAGCTTTTTAAAATTTAAAAAAAGATGTTACAACTGATATATGAAAAATATAAAAAATCATAAAAGACTACCAAAAAGAATTGTATGCCAACAAATTAGATAATCTGGAAAAAATAATCTCCTAGAAACAAAACCTGACAAAAATAATTTATAAAGAAATAGAAAATCTGGACAGAGTCATACTAGAAAAAATTGATTCACTAAAAACCTCCCACAAACATAAGTCTAGGAGCAGATGGCTTCACTAGTGAATCCCACGAATCATTTATAAAAGAATTAATACCAGTGTTTTTCAAACTCTTCCAAGTAATAGAAGAGGAGGGAACACTTCCACTCCCATTTATAAGGCCAGCACTACCCTGATACCACAACCAAACAAGGACACCAAAGAAAGAAAGTTACATGTCAATATCCCTAATGAACAGAGATGGAACATTCTCAGTAAAATATTAGCAAAGAGAATACAACAAAAGATTAAGGGAATCATATACCATGGTCAAATGGAATTGAGGCCAGGGATGTAAAGATGGCATGATGTCCGCATGTCGGTGTGATTCACCACATTAACAGAATGAAGGATAAAAACCATATGATGATCTCAATAGAAGCGGAGAAACATTAGGCAAAATTCAACACCCACTTATGCTAAAAATATCAACAAGGAGTATATAGGGAGGACAAACCTCAACATAATTAAGGCCGCATATGACAAGCCCACAGCTAACTTCAAACTCAGTGGTGAAAAGATGAAAGCTTTTTCTTTAAGATCAAAGTCAAGGCAAGAATGTCACACAATTCTTTTATTCAATATAGGATTGCAAGTTCTAGCAAAGTAATTAGGCAAGAAAAAGAAATAAGGGCATGCAAATCAGAAAGGAAGAAGTAAAACTGACTCCATTTGTGGATGACATAATATTATATATTAAAAAACCTAAATACTGTGAGAAATAATTAACAAATTCAAGAAAGTCTCAGCCCTTGCCAGATGGCTCAGTTGGTTGAAGTATCATCCCATGCACCAAAAGGCTGTGTGTTCAATTACTAGTCAGGGCACACACCTAGGTTGCAGGTTCAATCCCTGGCCGGGACATGTAAGGGAGGCAACCAATCAATGTTTCTTTCTCACGTCAATGTCTGTCTCTCTCTGTCTCCCTCCCTCTTTCTCTACATAAATCCTTGAGTAAAAATTTTAAAGAAGTTGCAGATTATAAAATCAAGAGTTTATAGATTATTTGATAGTCGGCCTTCCCCAAAGATAGCAGGAAATATCACATGACCATGTGATGTCACGTGACCAGAAATGTTTCTGCGGATGGCTCCTCACTGTCTCATTTCTGGAAAAGGTTGTTAAGTACGATTTCCAATTAAGGAAAAGATCAAAAGCTAATTTACATAAACCTCAAGGAACAATTTCCTTCTCGACAAATCCAAGGTAATTATCGAAACAAAAAAACAACAAGAAAACTCCAGCTTATTGGTTCCAATATTGGGGGCCCCGAGTATAAAAGCCTCAGAAGAGAACACATCATCAGAATCTGAGAAACTCACCTCTCAACAGGAACCTGCCCTGCAAACCTGACACAATGTGTTGCTCTCCTTGCTGCCAGACCACCTGCTGCAGGACCACCTGCTGCCAGCCTTGTTGCCGCCCTTGCTGTGTGAGCAGCTGCTGCCAGCCCAGCTGCTGTGGGTCCAGCTGCTGTGGGTCTAGCTGCTGCGGGTCCAGCTGCTGCCAGCCAGTTTGCTGTTGTCCCGTGTACGTCCACAGAACCTGCTACTACCCCACCTGCTGCTGCGTGCCTGGGTGCATAACCTATGGCTGTGGATCTGGCTGTGGATCTGGCTGCGGATCTGGCTGCGGCCAGTCCTGCTGCTGCTGATCACGTTGCCGGAGAACCACCATCTGCCCAAACACCTTCTGGTAACTGACTTGCCATTGTGGAAACCAATTGTCTTCCTCAACAATTATGCTGGATTCTAACTTCTGTGACTCATCGGCCTGATTTAAAGTTCTGAGTCAGCTCGATGGAGTTCACAGGATTTCCACCTTCCTCCTGCCCATGTGGATCATGTGTCAGTTTCATGCATCCTCGACATGGAGTTAGGGCCTTGGCTTTGATTTTGAAGTAGGATCACCCAGTTCTTCTAAGTAACTTCTTCTCATAACTTTTCATAGGTTTCTGCAATTGACTAGTGATCTTCCTAATCATACATTCTTTATCTATGTACTCATGGTTCTTGTACCATGCTTTCCCATTTTATAATCACTTTGACTTATCTTTGTAGAAGCAGTTGTCTTACCTGTTTCTTAATAAACTCTATACCGTAATTCATCCATACTGTGTTTTATTTATTGTACAGAATTCCTGACATAAGCATTTAAATATATATTGCATACCATATGCATTATCCATCTGAGCATCATAAGAGCCCTCCCCACGATCAGTGTCACCAAATTTCAGGGGGAAAAAACATTTCATTGTGCAATGTCAAGTAGCTAATACTGAACAGACTCAGATCCACAAGGGGCGTCTTTTGTTCCAGGTCAGAAGCATTTACACCTACATCTCAAAGATGAAGTTGCCTGAGGTTCCAGATGCATATGGTAAACACGATGGGTTTGCTGTCATTGCTGACTGATGGTTGTCACTGAGCTTGGACCCACCCTGGGACACTCCAGTGAAACCCTGCATTCCAGAGGTACTTCTCTGGCTCTCTGCCTCTCCAAGATAATTATCCCTCACCAAATAGTAACTGCTTTCTAGGAATCCAGAATGGAGTTGTGTCCCCTGAGGAAAAAAAATATGCCTTTTGTAGGAATAAGGTTTTTAATCTGAGAGAGCTGAAAGTCATTTTAAGATGAGAAGCACAGATTCCCAAGTATGTCACTGGAAGGTAACCTGAGAAGGTTCACTCCAACTTCTACCCATCACTTTCTGAACTCATGTGCACTGCTTTTGGTTGATATGTACATCAGCCATATCATGGCCATTGGACTGTGGTATACTCCACACCCAGAAGACCCTATAGCAATCCTGCAGGTTGTCACCTCTAAGTTGGTGTATTTGCTGCACACATAAGAGACCATTTTCATTTCTCATCAGGCCTCCAATTTCTCTGTCACGTGATTCATGGTAGGACTAGTAGATCCCATGGTCTTGTGCCTATTGTCAACCTTGTTCATTAAAAAAGTGGGTTTGGTCCAAAGAGATGCTATCCTGACTTCTGGCCAAGATGGAGGCATAGGTAGTCCTACTGTGCCTCCCCGTGCAACCAAAACTAAGGACAATAAGAATTTAGAAACAAAAAAAGAACCAGAACTGAAGAGAAATGAACTGAATGGCAGTCTGACTACCATTCATCCAGATTGGTAAGGAGGGGCGGGGTACGAGCCCTAAAAAGAGGGGTCAAGGGGTCTAGGCAGGAAAAAGTGGTGGCTGGTAGACAGGGGCGGGCAGGGTCCAGACAGCAGTTGGCAGACCCCAGAAGCACGGGGGTAGCTGATGGACTGGGGGCAGATCCGGGGCGTGGGAGGCAACGTGCAGACCCATTGAGGCACGCATGGCAGCTGGCTGTCTGCAGCCACACATTCAAGTGCAGACAAACTAAGTGAAAACAGGCAGCGACCCAGACCAGGCAACCCAGAGACCCAGTTCCAGGAAACAAAGCCTGAAGGCACTGATTGAAAACACCTGTGGGAGTTGAGGCTGGGAGATTCTCTCAGCCTCACAGGAGGCTCCTTGGGGAAAGCCACAGAGTCCGAGAAAGTACACAAGCCCACCCGCCAGGAGCCAGCACCAGAAGGGCCCAATTTGCTTGTGGGAAGTGGCAAAGTGGACTCAAGACCTAGAAAGAGTGCAGCAGGTGCCATTGTTCCCTCTCAGACCCCGCCCCCACATACAAGGTCACAACCCAGCAACTGAGGTGCCCTCCCCTAGTGAACACCTAAGGCTCTGCCCCTCAAACGTAACAGGAGCGACCAAAGAAAAAAAATAAAAATAACATAAAAAAGATGTCTCAAACAGAATTAAAAGCCCCAGAGCCAGTTTTCTTAAGTGACTGAGAGATAGCCCACCTATCAGATGCACAGTTCAAAGCACTGGTGATCAACATGCTCACAGAATTGGTTGACTTTGGTCATAAATTAGATGAACAAATGCAGGCTACGATAAGGGAAATGAAGGAAAATGCACAGGGAACCAATACTGATGGAAAGAAAACTGGGTTTCAAATCAATGGAAGGGACCAGAAGGAAGAAAGGAACAGCCAAACAGAAAAGAATGAAGATACAAGAATTCAAAAAAATGAGAAGCTTAGGAATCTCCAGGACATCTTTAAACGTCCCAACATCTGAATTATAGGGGTACCAGAAGGGGAAGAGGAAAAACAACAAGTGGAAAAGTTATTTGAACAAATAATAAAGGAGAACTTCCCCAATCTGGCAAAGGAAATAGACTTCCAGGAAGTCCAGGAAGCTCAGAGAGTCCCAAAGAGGTTGGACCCAAGGAGGAACACACCAAGGCACATCATAATTACATTACCCAAGGTAAAAATGAAGGAGAGAATTCTAGAAGCAGCAAGAGATAAGGGGACAGTTACCTACAAAGGAGTTCCCATCAGAATGTCAGCTGATTTCTCAAAGGAGACCTTGCAGGCAAGAAGGGGCTGGAAAGAAGTATTCCAAGTCATGAAAGGCAAGGACCTATATCCAAGATTGCTCTATCTGGCAAAGCTTTCATTTAGAATGGAAGGGCAGATAAAGTGCTTCTCAGATAAGGTCAAGTTAAAGGAGTTCATCATCACCAAGCCCTTATTATATGAAATGTTAAAGGGACTTATCTAAGAAAAAGAAGATAAAAAATATGAACAGTAAAAGAAAGACATCAAACTCACAGTTAGTAACAACCATAACTAAAACAAAAGCAAACTAAGCAAACAATTAGAACAGAAACAGAACCAGAGAAATGGAGATCACATGGAGGGTTAGCAACAGGGAAGTGAGAAGAGGAGAGAGGGGGAAAAGATATAGAGAATAAGTGGCATAGACAATAGGTAGAAAATAAACAGGGGGAGGACAAGAATAGTATGGGAAATGTAGAAGCTAAAGAACTTATGACACATGGACATGAACTAAAGTGGGGGGAATGTGGGTGGGAGGGGGTGGGCAAGGTGGAGGGGAGTGAAGGGGGAAAATGGGACAACTGTAATAGCATAATCTATAAAATATATTTAAAAAAGAAAAAAAGAGAGATGCTATCCTGTGACAATAACACTGTAAGTCGGTAGATAGCACTGCAGACAGGGAAGACAATTCATGCACCAGGCATGCGCTCACAGGGAGGAAGAAGCGCCTCCCTGCATGTGGAAGTGGCCTGATGTAGAGCACTAGCCTCCATGTGGGGTGGGTGGTCTCATGAATGATGTCATTGATGAGGGCTCAACCCTATTCTTTGCTATGACAACAGCACATACAGCAGATGTAGCTGAGGGAGAGGGAGCTGTGCTGTGGGGTCTACCCACAGCTTCTGTCCCTGTCATGGTGGCTACCTTGTTCCTGTTCTCTCAATCAAGTATTGGTGCACCTGATGCTCACAACAATGAAACTACCCATCAATGCATTTCTCAGAATGTACACCCACCATTTGTGATGCATGACTGTATTTACACAGCATTCACATGGCATTAGGTATTGGAAGTAATCCAGGCATGATTTAAAGTATATGGGAGGATGTACGTAGATTATACACAAATGCTACACCATTTCATCTAAGGGACGTGAGCATCTGCAGATCTTGGTAGCACAGGGTTGCAGGAACCAATCAATGCCTTTGGAGGCTGAGGGGTGACTGTACTCTTCTGTTTGACTCTCATACCTATAGCCAAGATCTAGTGTCTTCTAATTCCACAATGTAGAACACGTGTTTGAAGATATAATAAGAGATACATGCAAGCATTCTCTTTGAGGGATCTGATACAGAAAACAGATGATGGATACTAGAGGCACCTTTAAAAAGTGACACAGGAAAACTAATGAGAAATGAATGCAAATGTCTGTTGGGGACCACCCTGCCTGGTCTCAGGAAGCTGTAACCCCCCGTGACTTAGGCTGAGTGAGAGACCTCTGGACCAGGAGCCACTAAGGAGACAAAACTTATTTCCCTGGCATGAACGCTGCCTGTTCTGTTCCTGATCCTAGGCTTGATCAGTTAGCCAATGACAGGTAAGATTTCCCATGGAGGGAATCACCTAAGACAGGCATGATCACGAGGAGGCCTCTGGGGAGATACTCAGGGCTCTGGAAATGAAGGGGTGATGAACATGAACCCCTGCCCCCTCCGCTTTGTTAAAGCCCGAGTCCTTGTTCTTACATGTGACTAATCCAAGTCTCCTGGCTGCCTTTGTCTCCTCTGTTGACTCAGGCCTGTGGAAATAACAGGGGCAGTGCAGTCCAGACCAGAGTCGGCTGACCATCGGGGTAATCAAGTCTAGGACATAGAATATGCAAGATCCTGTGAGATCTGCTTGCTGGAGGATGTTATTAGAACCTGAAGGCACAGACAGGAACTGAAAACTAGCCCTTTGAGCCATGTTAGTCCTTTCAAATGATAAAATTCTAAACTCTGCCCCAAATCACAGCAGGTGTTCTGTCTGCACCTTTGTAAGTCACCTCCTACTTTTGATCTTTTCTGCCAGACTGTGAATCCACAAACGAAGTCTGTAATCTCAATAAAAATCCTCTTGGGAATGCAGACGGGGTGTTCCCCACTAGAGAGAGTGGCTGCTGCATCCCTACTTCCCCACAGGACCTGGTTGTCTCTGTGTATGTTTTCCTCATGTTTCGATGAGCCATCCTCAGCGTTCCGCAACCACTGCAGGCTGGTGAGCACACATCAAATATCCATATATTTCACAGAACTTGTGTTCCACTAAAACAGAATATAATATATTTAAAATATATAGGATAAGTACTCTAGACCTAACCCAAACAAAAAGATCTAGCTGGAAAGGTCAGAGACAGGGGCCTTGGTGGAGGGGGAAGCCAGGGGTGTGAGGGGTAAACATCTTCAAGTTCATGCAGGCAGCAGGGGAATTGCTGTTCTTAGTCAGAAGTGCATCCCACATGGTGGGGAAAGCCATGTAGATATTGGAGTAAAATGAATGTGATGTTTCAGTACAGAATAGCAGGAGACAGTTTGTCTAATGTGGGGAGAAATTTCTTGGCAGTGCCGTACAGACTAATACAAGTGATGCCAATGTGGAGAAGATGACAAGGGCCAGCGGGATTGGATGTTAACCTAAGGAAGCCCTGTTTATGGGAGATGTTAGCAAGTACCAAAGGCCACCATGGAGGCAGGAACTCACATCACTGTAGGCATCTACACGTCCCTAAACAACCAGTTTGCAGCTACTGAGATGTTGCATCAAGGGTTTTTCAGTTTCAGGAGCTCAATTTTGTCAGAGAACTCTAAGGGTCTCCCATTCCTGAGTGTCTGTAAAGTCCCTACATATCTCCATCTTGTTCAGTCAGTACAATTAATTGACTGATTGCTGACACTGTGTCATTCTCTGAAGTCCATAACATTCAAAGGCATAGCATTTTCAAAGAAAAATACAGGCTTTTTATGAAATAAGTTAACCATTCAATCTGGGGATAAAAGGAAGCTGTCTTTCCATTACCTTAATAAACATACCAGAGCTGAAGTTCACTGTCAGGGGTTTAAAAAGATGATCTTATTTACAGAGGAAGGGTGAGCCCACGTCTTAGAGAATAACAATTTTATTCAAGCCCATAAAACTAACATGGTAATTTATTGGTTACAGTATTCAATATTATACTGAAGACATTGTAAGTCTGTGGGGCAGTCATTTCCCTGTGCATGCATACCTGAAAATGATTTTTTTAAAAAAAATTATCAATACTTAAGAAAAATCAATAGGATAAAGAAATTTGAAAAATGCAACTACCATCAAAATTTTTAGAAATGAGACCAAGTATGAGACCAAATGAGAACTTTTTGGGGTCACTTTTAAATTCTTTCCAGGACACTCTTATAGCTATCAACCAGAAGGTTACTTTCTGAAGAAGGAGACAGAAGAGCTAAATTAGAAGTTTGGGAAGTTTTGTGGCATCTCAGGCATTCATGATGAAAACATGACCTTGCTTAAAGAACTAGAAGACACCTGTGCGGGGTCCCTCTCACCTGTGCACTGTGTGGCTGTGCTGTGCACCCTCGGAAAGGGAACCCCTCCTTTCACTTCTCTGAATTTCCAAGGTCGACCACCCCACCCCCACTTACACATTCATTTCTGCGAAATCTTCTAGTGGGATCAAGTTATTTCTGCTAATGTTTAAGCCATTTTTTTCTCTTGAAGGTACTTCGGTGTAATTTTGCTCTGCTCCCCTTCTTTTTGGGGTCACTTTTAAATTCTTTCCAGGACACTGTTATAGCCTTTGTTTTATGCTTCTTTGGACATCCCTGAGGCCACCACAAGTGCGATATTTCTGACATATTAGTGCACACTTCCTTTTCAATCATTTCTGCTGTAACACTTAAGAGCCAGTAATATACGTCATAAAAGCACAGATCACGTACCATGGACATGTATACTTGAAACCCATGTAATCTTATTAATTAATGTCACCCCAAGAAATTTAATTGAAAGTATTTTTAAAAGTCTATTTTTAGGTACTGTAGGGTTTCTTCTCCAATGCCTTTCCAACTATAATTACAAAACTGAGTGAAATAGGTCTGTCTTAGAGAGTTGCATAGGCTTTTACATTTAATGTGTTTATTGGTCAGGTGATAATTCGGTGCCATCAGCTTGTTACTTCTGATCCACAAATCATACTCCCCCAAGATTCTCTTCAATGAGTCGTGCTGATGCTTACATATTCCATAGCAAGTTTCTGTTCCTACAATGTCAGTTGAGGGTTAAAGACAATTTCTCACTTAAATTCTCAAGAACAATAGAGTATTGTTATGAAAACAACCAATTAGTAATTTCAGAAAATTAGAAATTTCCTCCCTCTGTCCAAAGTTGATAACAAATCTCAGCAATTGGGTTCCAAAAGTCTCCTTGGAATCCCTCCATGGCGTGTGTGTCTGAAAGCAACCTGTGGGCTACTCTAGTGCACTGCTTCAAACAGAAGCCCCGCTCCCCGAACCCTATCCCACAGGGGCACGGCTGGTTACCCTCACGGGTCATGAAGTGCCTGGGAGATCCAGCACAGGGAGTCACATAGGTTCAAACTGGGTCACAGCAAGTGGGGAGGGTACTGCCATGTTCTGGTTCCTCTTAATTTATTTATTTGATCTTTTTAAAATTGTTATCTATTACAGTTGTCCCAATTTTCCGCCCTTTGTTCTACCCCCCACCCATCCCATGCCCCGCTCCCACAGTCTGTCCCCACACTGTTGCCCATGTCCATGGGTCACTCGTACATATTCTTTGACTAGTCCCTCTGCTTCTTTCCATCGTTATCCCCTCCCTTCTCCCCTCTGATCAGTGTCAGCCTGTTCCATGTGTCCAGGCCTGTGGTTCTATTTTGTTTGTTAGTTTATTTTGTTGATTGGAGTCCTCTCATAGGTGAGATCTTATGATATTTGTCTTCCATTGACTGGTTTATTTCACTTAGCATAATGCTTTTTGGTTCCATCCATGCTGTTGCAAAAGGTAGGAGCTCCTTCTTTCTTTCTACTGTGTGGTGCTCCATTGTGTAAATGTAGCACAGTTTTTTAATTCATTCATCTACTGTTAGACACTTAGGTTGTTTCCAACACTTGGCTATTGTAAATAGCACTGGTATAAACATAAGGGTACAAATCTGCTTTCTCCACCTTCTTTAAATAAGTCAACCCTCTACTGATTTCAAGAAGGGTGAGAAAGCAGTTAGAAACCAAAGGATAAATCTGCCCAATGCTGTAAGAGCATGCATCGTAGACACAACATAAGCAAACAGAATCCAGTGCCATGTACATTTGATTGTGATCACGCTGAACTGTTTACAGAAACACAAGGTTGGTTTCACATTTGAACATGAATCAATGTTTGTGTATCACATTTACTGAAGACAGAGAAAAATCATAAGATTATCTGAGTAGGGAAAGAAAAGGTATTTTATAAATTCCAACCCATTGAAAATGTAAAATGCCTTAGTCAATAGGAATAGAAAAAGCCCTGTTCTGATAGAAAAAGTCTACACAAAAGACAGAAAACTTACTACTTATTTACGAAACATGGAGAACTCTCTCTACTCTACAGAGAATACAGAAAGAAATCTACTTCACCACTCTATTCAATATCAGACTGTAGAGTCTACCAGTGGGCTAAAGAGGGAAAAATTTACAAGATAAAAAGGCTGCTAAGAAGTGATTACAGCTACCATCACCTGTAGATGATATGACTATGTAGGTGAAATTTCCACCAAAAATATATTGGTAAACTATTAAAATAATAAGGGAATTTGGTGTCAAGATTAATTCATATACAAATGAATTGTTGCTCTATATGTCAGAAACAGATCAAAATAAAGAGCTATGTTCCTTACTACAGAGTTATGCTCTTACTACATGTAAGAGCATAAAATAAAATATCTAGGAAAAATCTAATGGAAGACTGGCGACACCTCTACAGAAGAGAACAGTCTGGCCAAGAAATTCTATGAGCAAACTACTCCTAGGTGTGTATACACCCACAAGAAACATCTGTCTATGTTCACCAAATGACC
This sequence comes from Phyllostomus discolor, assembly GCF_004126475.2. Taxonomy (NCBI): domain Eukaryota; kingdom Metazoa; phylum Chordata; class Mammalia; order Chiroptera; family Phyllostomidae; genus Phyllostomus; species Phyllostomus discolor. The sequence goes on along the minus strand of NC_040910.2, from coordinate 105,688,089 downwards.
TACAAATGAATACAAAAAATTCACAGAAGCACTATTTTTAATAGTTCCAAACTATAAAAAATCTGTTTCTCAAGGAGACAGTCAACAAATAAATTGCATCATATTCAATCAGTGGAAGATTATATAGCAACAACAATGAAAAAGTGCAAATAACTACATTGTCAATTCTCACAATCACAATGTAGAGAAGAACCAACAGTATAGTCCTTCATTTACATAAGGTCCAAAGAGGGAAGGTGACCTGTAGGGTTATAGTCAACAGAACCATTGGTGAGCTTTGGGGATGAGTGTTAGGGTATAATTTAGAGGAAGTGGGGTTAATGTCTATTTCTTAATCTGATAGTATGATGATGGATATGTTCATTTTGTAATACTGTGTTAAATTGGAAATTAATAATTTGTATACTTTTAATGAATGGTGTATCTAAAAAACAGTTTAAACAAGTAGTCAGAGCCAAAGATAAATCAGGTATCATCTCAAGTAATCCAGTTCCCTCATGGAGAGAAGGAGGAGGGGAGAGAGAGAAAGAAAGGGGGTGGGGAGAGAAAAAAGAGAGAAAGAAAGAGAGAGGGAGAGACACAGAGAGAGAGAGAGAGAGAGAGAGAGAGAGAGAGAGAGAGAGAGAGAATGAACTAATTGTGTCATCAGTGACTTGAGGTCACTGACTCTGCTGGTAACAAGGGTTGTACTAGAATCACTTGCTCTTCCCAGTTTGCCCAGAATTGCTGAAGTTGTAGGACTGAAAGTCCCAGGTCCCGGGAAACCCCTTTGTCCTGGGTAATCAGGACCAGTGGTCACCCAGGAAGTGAAATGACTGGTGCTTTCAGTCCCAACTTCAGCTTCTGCCCGCCTGCTCGGGGTCTGCTGTGCACACTGGGCGAAACTACACCAGACATCCTCCACTCAGTGTCTGGGACAGACCTGGGATACACAGGTGGGGTGGTTGCTCTAGAGGGACATATGTCGTTGTCTATGATCAGGCCTTTGTGGGGAAACAGACTTGGACTCAGGCATGTATTCAGTTTGTCCCCATGAACATATCGGCATTATGCCCCTCACCACAGGGATATGCCCCACACTAAGTTACCAAATAGACAAAACAGGGGAGGGCACGTGTCCTCCATCAAAGCAGGAACAGTGCTGGTGATGACACCACCTTCCTTCTATCTGAAGACATTTCTATGAATTATTCTCAATTAAGAAACATATTAGACAGGTTTGTAAAGATTCATATCATTAAGGGAGCAACTTCCTTCTTGGCTATTTCCCTGTGATTACCAAATAACATAAACAAAAACAAAGAGGGTCATGCTCATTGGTCCCAATATTGGGGGGTCCAATGTATAAGAGCCCCAGAACATAAGAAGTCATCAGAATCAGAGAAACTCACCTCTGAACTCACACTCACCCTTGAAGAGAAATTCACCTTTGGTCCCTGACACCATGTGCTGCTCCCCTTGTTGCCAGCCCACCTGCTGTGGGTCCAGCTGTGGTGGGTCTAGTTGCTGCTGCCAGCCTTGCTGCCGCCCAACCTGCTGTCAGACCACCTGCTGCAGGACCACCTGCTGCCAGCCTTGCTGCCAGCCTTGCTGCCGCCCTTGTGTGAGCAGCTGCTGCCAGCCTTGCTGTCGCCCTTGCTGTGTGAGCAGCTGCTGCCAGCCATGCTGCCGCCCTTGCTGTGTGTCCAGCTGCTGCCAGCCTTGCTGCCGCCCTTGCTGTGTGAGCAGCTGCTGCCAGCCTTGCTGCCGCCCTTGCTGTGTGAGCAGCTGCTGCCAGCCCTGCTGCCAGCCTTGCTGCCGCCCAACCTGCTGTCAGACCACCTGCTGTAGGACCACCTGCTGCCAGCCTTGCTGCCAGCCTTGCTGCCGCCCTTGTTGTGTGAGCAGCTGCTGCCAGCCTTGCTGCTGTAGCACTCCTTGCTGCTAGCGCAGCAGCTGCGGGTCCAGCTGCTACAGATCCAGCTGCTGCCAGCCAGTTTGCTGTTGTCCCGTGTACGTCCACAGAACCTGCTACTACCCCACCTGCTGCTGTGTGCCTGGGTGCATAACCTATGGCTGTGGATCTGGCTGTGGCCAGTCCTGCTGCTGCTGCTGATCACCTTGCTGGAGAACCACCATCTGCCCAAACACCTTCTGTTAACTGACTTGCTATTGTGGAAACCGATTTTCTTCCTCAACAATTATGCTGGACTATAACTTCTGTGAGTCATCGGCTTGATTTAAAGTTCTGAGTCAGCTTGATGGAGTTCACAGGACTTCCACCTTCCTCCTGTGCATGTGGGTCACGTGTCAGTTTCATGTATCCTGGATATGGAGTTAGGGCCTTGGCTTTGATGTTGAAGTAGGATCACTCAGTTCTTCTAAGTAACTTCTTCTCATAAGTTTTCATAGGTTTCTGCAATTGACTGATGATCTTCCTAATCATGCATTCTTTATCAATGTACTCATGGTTCTTGTACCATGCTTTCCCATTTTATAATCACTTTGACTTGTCTTTGTAGAAGCAGGAGTCTTACCTTTGTTTCTTAATAAACTCTATACCGTAATTCAACCATATTGTGTTTGATTTATTGTACAGAATTCCTGACATAAGCATTTAAATATATATTGCATACCATATGCATTATCCATCTGAGCATCATAAGAGCCCTCCCCACCATCAGTATCACCAGATTTCAGGGGGAAAAACATTCATTGTGCAATGTCCAGTAGGTAATACTGAACAGACTCAGATCCACAAGGGGCATCTTTTGTTCCAGGTCAGAGGCATTTACACCTACATCTCAAAGATGTAGATGCCTGAGGCTCCAGATGCATCCAATTGACACACTGGGTTTGCTGTCATTGCTCATTGATGGTTGTCACTGAGCTTGGACCCATCCTGAGACACTCCAGTGAAACTCTGCATTCTAGATGTGCTTCTCCCGGCTCTCTGCCTCTCCAAGATAATTATCCCTCAACAAATAGTAACTACTTTCTATGAGCCCAAAATTCTCAGATGAAGTTGTGTCCCCTGACAAAAAAATACTCCTTTCAAAGGAATAAGATTTTTAATCTGAGAGAGCTGAAGCCATTGTAAGATGAGAAACACAGATTCCCAAGTATGTCACTGGGAGGTAATTTGAGAAGGTTCACTCCAAATTCCACCCATCATTTTCTGAACTCATGTGTACAACTTTTTGGTGGATATGTACCTCAACCATATCATGGCCACTGTACTGAGGCATATTCCTCATCCAGAAGATACTATAGCAATCCTGCAGGTTGTCACCTCTAAGTTGGTGTCTTTGCTGCACACATAAGAGGCCATTTTGATTTGTCATCAGGCCTGCAATTTCTCTGTCACAAATTCAAGGTAGGACTAGTAGATCCCATGGTCTTGTGCCTATTGTCAACCTTGTTCATTAAAAAAGTGGGTCCCTTGGTCCCAAGAGATGCTATCCTGTGACAATAACACTGTAAGTCAGTAGATAGATAGCACTGCAGACAGGGAAGACAATTCATGCCCCAGGCATGCACTCACAGGGAGGAAGAAGCGCCTCCCTGCATGTGAAAGTGGCCTGATGTAGAGCACTAGCCTCCATGTGGGGTGGGTGGTCTCATGAATGATGTCATTGGTGAGGGCTCAACCCTGTTCTCTGCTATGACAGCAGCACATACGGCAGGCGTAGCTGAGGGAGAGGGAGCCGTGCTGTGGGGTTCACGCACAGCCTCTGTCCCTGCCATGGTGGCTACTTTGTTCATGTTTTCTCATGCAAGTATTGGTGCTCCTGATGCTCACAACAATGAAACTACCCACCAATGCATTTCTCAGAATGTACTCCCACCATTTGTGATGCATGACTGTATTTACACAGCATTCACATGGCATTAGGTATTGGAAGTAATCCAGGCATGATTTAAAGTATATGGGAGGATGTGCATAGATTATATGCAAATGTACACCATTTTATCTAAGGGACTTGAGCATCTGCAAATCTTGGTAGCACAGGGTTGCAGGAACCAATCAATCCCTTTGGAGGCTGAGGGATGACTGTACTCTTCTGTTTGACTCTCATACCCATAGCCAAGATCTAGTGTCTTCTAATTCCACAATGTAGAACACGTGTTTGAAGATATAATAAGAGATACATGCAAGCATTCTCTTTGAGGGATCTGATACAGAAAACAGATGATGGATACTAGAGGCACCTTTAAAAAGTGACACAGGAAAACTAATGAGAAATGAATGCAAATGTCTGTTGGGGACCACCCTGCCTGGTCTCAGGAAGCTGTAACCCCCCGTGACTTAGGCTGAGTGAGAGACCTCTGGACCAGGAGCCACTAAGGAGACAAAACTTATTTCCCTGGCATGAACGCTGCCTGTTCTGTGCCTGACCTCCTAGGCTTGATCAGTTAGCCAATGACAGGTAAGATTTCCCATGGAAGGAATCATCTAAGACAGGCATGATCATGAGGAAGCCTCTGGGGAGATACTCAGGGCTCTGGAAATGAAGGGGTGATGGACATGAACCCCTGCTCCCTCGGCTGTGTTAAAGCCTGAGTCCTTGTTTTTAGATGTGAGTAATCCAAGTCTCCTGGTTGCCTTTGTCTCCTCTGTTGACTCAGGCCTGTGGAAATAACAGGGGCAGTGCAGTCCAGACCAGAGTCGGTGGACCCTCAGGGTAATCAGGCCTGGGACATAGAATATGCAAGATCCTGTGAGATCTGTTTTCTGGAGGATGTTGTTAGATTAGAATCTGAAGGCACAGACAAGAACTGAAAACTAGCCCTTTGAGCCATGTTAGTCCTTTCAAGTGATAAAATTCCAAACTCTGCCCAGAATCACAGCAGGTATTCTGTCTGCACCTTTGTAAGTCACCTACTTCTTTTGATCTTTTCTGCCAGACTGTGAATCCACAAACGAAGTCTGTATTCTCAATAAAAATCTGCTTGGGAATGGAGATGGGGCACTCCCCACTAGAGAGAGTGCCTGCTCCATCCCTACTTCCCCACAGGACCTGGTTGTTTCTGTGTATGTTTTCCTCATGTTTCGATAAGCCATCCTCAGCGTTCCACAATCACTGCAGGCTGGTGAGCACACATCAAATATCCATATGTTTCACAGAACTTGTGTTCCACTGAAACAGAATCTAATATATTTAAAATATACAGGATAAGTACTCTCAACCTAATCCAAACAATAAAGATCTAGATGTAAAGGTCAGAGATAGGGGCCTTGGTGGAGGGGCAGGCGGGGCTGTGGGGGGTGAGCATCTTCAAGTTCATGCAGGCACCAGGGAATTGCTGCCCTTAGTCAGAAGTGCATCCCACATTGTAGGGAAAACCATGCAGAGATTGGAGTAAGATGAATGTGACGTTTCAGTACAGAATAGCAGGAGACAGTTTGTCTAATGTGGGGAGAAATTACTTGGCAGTGCCGTTCAGACATACAAGTGATCCCAATGCAGAGAAGATGCCAAGCAACAGCGGGATTGGATGTTAACCTAAAGAAGCCCTGTGTATGGGAGATGTTAGCAAGTACCAAAGGCTACCATGGAGGCAGGAACTCACATCACTGTCGGCATCTACACGTCCACTAAACAACTGGTTCACAGATACTGAGATGTTGTATCAAGGTTTTTCAGCTTCAGGATGTCAATTTTGTCAGAGAACTCTAAGGGTCTCTGCATTCCTGAGTGTCTGTAAAGTCCCTAAATATCTCTGTCTTGTTCAGTCAGTACCATTAGTTGACTGATTGCTGACACTGTGTCATTCTCTGAAGTCCATAACATTCAAAGGCATAGCATTTTTAAAGAAAAATACAGGCTTCTTATGAAATAAGTTAACCATTCAATCAGGGGATAAAAAGAAGCTGTTTTTCCATTACCTTAACAAACGTACCAGAGCTCAAGTTCACTGTCAGGGGTTTAAAAAGAGGATCTTATTTACATAGGAAGGTGAGCCCACGTCTTAGGGAATAACACCTTTATTCAAGCCCATAAAACTAACATGACAATTTATTAGTTACAGTATTCAATGTAATACTGAATACCTTGTAAGTCTGTGGGGCCAGTCATTTCCCTGTGCATGCATACCTAAAAAGAACTCAGCTATCAACCAGAAGGTTACTTTTGAACAAGGAGACAGAAGAGCTAAATTAGAAGCTCAGGTAGTTTCATGGCATCTCAGGCATTCATGATGAAAATGTGACCTTGCTTAAGGAACTGGAAGACACCTGTGCAGCGTCCCTCTCCCCTGTGCACTGTGTGGCTGTGCTGTGTGCCCTCGGAAAGGGAGCCTCTCCTGTCCCTTCTCTGAATTTCCAAGGTTGACCACCCCACCCCTCTTACACATTCATTTCTGCAAAATCTTCAACTAGGATCAAGTTATTTCTGCTAATGTTTAAGCCATATTTTCTCTTTAAGGTAACTTGGAGTAATTTTGCTCTGCTCCCCTACTTTTTTGGGTCGCTTTTAAATTCTTTCCAGGACACTCTTATAGCCGTTGTTTTACAGTTCTTTGGACATCCCTGAGGCCACCCCAAGTGCAATATTTCTGACATGTCAGTGCACACTTCCTTTTCAATCATTTCTGCTATAACAGTTAAGAGCCAATAATATATGTCATAAAAGTACAGATCATGTACCATGGACGTGTGTATTTCAAACTCATGTAATCTTATTAATGAATGTCACCCCAATAAATTTAATTAAAAGTATTTTTACAAGTCTATGTTTAGGTACTGTAGGGTTTCTTCTCCAATGCCTTTCCAACTATAATTACAAAACTGAGTGAAGTAGGTCTCTCTTAGAGAGATGCATAGGCTTTTTACGTTTAATGTGTTTATTGGTCATGTGATAATTTGGTGTCATCAGCTTGTACTTCTGATCCATAACTCATAATCCCCCAAGATTCTCTTCAATGAGTCGTGCTGATGCTTACATATTCTGTAGTAATTTTCTGTTCCTACAATGTGAGTTGAGGGTTAAAGACAATTTCTCACTTAAATTCTCAAGAACAATACAGTATCATTATGAAAACAACCAATTAGTAATTTCAGAAAATTAGAAATTTGGTGCCTCTGTCCAAAGTAGATAACAAATCTCAGCAATTGGGTTCCAAAAGTCTCCTTATAATCCCTCCATGGCGAGTGTGTCTGAAAGGCACCTGTGGGCTATTCTAGTGCATTGCTTCAAAGAGAAGCCCCGCTCTCCAAGCCCTACCTAACGGGTGCACTGCTGGTTAACCTCATGGGTCATGAAGTGCCTGGGAAATCCAGCACAGGGAGTCACATAGGTTCAAACTGGGTCACAGCAAGTGGGGAGGGTGCTGCCATATTCAGGATCGACTTAATTATTTATTTGATTTTTTCATTGTTATTCTATTACAGTTGTCCCAATTTTTTCCCCTTTGTCCTATACCCCACCCACCCCATGCCCCATTCCCACAGTCTGTCCCCACACTGTTGCCCATGTCCATAGGTCACTCGTACATGTTCTTTGACTAGTCCCTCTGCTACTTTTTGCCATTATCCCCCTCCTGCTCCCCTCTGATAACTGTCAGCCTGTTCCACGTGTCCAGGCCTGTGGTTCTATTTTGTTTGTTAGTTTATTTTGTTGATTCAAGTCCTCTCATAAGTGAGATCTTATGATATTTGTCTTTCATTGACTGGTTTATTTCACTTAGCATGATGCTCTCCAGTTCCATGCATGCTGTTGCAAAAGGTAGGAGCTCCTCCTTTCTTTCTACTGTGTGGTGTTCCATTGTGTACATGTACCATAATTTTTTAATCCATTCATCTACTGTTAGACACTTAGGTTGTTTCCAACACTTGGCTATTGTAAATAGCACTGCCATAAACATAGGGGTGCAAATCTGCTTTCTCCACATTCTTTAAATAAGTCAACCCTTGACTGATTTCAAGAAGGGTGAGAAAGCAGTTATGAACCAAAGGATAAATCTGCCCTATGCTGTAAGAGCATGCATTGTAGACACAACACAAGCAAATAGAATCCAGCGCCATGTACATTTGATTGTGATTACGCTGAACTGTTTACAGAAACACAAGGTTGGTTTAACATTTGAACATGAATCAATGTTTTTGTGTCACATTTACTGAAGACAGAGAAAAATCATAAGATTATCTCAGTAGGGAAAGAAAAGGCATTTTATAAATTCCAACACATTGAAAATATAAAATGCCTTAGCAAATAGAACTAGAAAGAGCCCTGTTCTTCTGATAGAAAAAGTCTACAAAGAAGACAGGAAACCTACTATTTAATTGTGAAACATAGAGAACTCTCTCTACTCTACAGAGAATACAGAAAGAAATCCACTTCACCACTCTGTTCAATATCGGACTGTAGGGCCTACCACTGGGCTAAAGAAGGAAAAAATTTACAAGATAAAAAGGCTGCTAAGAAGTGAATACAGCTACCATCACCTGTAGATGGTATGACTATGTAGGTGAAATTTCCACCAAAAATTTATTGGTAAACTATTAAAATAATAAGGGAATTTGGTGGCAAGATCAATTCATATATCAATGAATTGTTGCTCTATATGTCAGAAACAGTTCAAAATAAAGAGTTATATCCCACTACATGTAAGAGCATAAAAATAAAATATCTAGAAAAAATCTAATGAAAGACAGGCGACACCTCTACAGAGAAGAGAATAGTATGACCAAGAAATTCTATGAGCAAACTACCCCTAGGTGTGTATACACCCACAAGAAACATCTATGTTCACCAAATCACCTACAAGTGAATGCAAAAAGTTCATAGAAGCACTATTTTTAATAGTTCCAAACTGCAAAATATCTATATGTTTCGCAAGGGGACAGTCAACAAATAAATTGCATCATATTCACTCAGTGGAAGATTATACAGCAACAACAATGAAAAACTGCAAATAATTACAATGTCAAATCTCACAATCATAATGTAGAAAAGAACTGATTCTTTAGTCCTTCGTTTACATAAAGGTCCAAAAGAGGCAAGCTGACCTGCAGGGTTACAGTCAACAGAGTGATTGGTGAGCTTTGGGGATGAGTGAGGGGGTATAATTTGGAGGGAGTGGGGTTAATGTCTATTTCTTAATCTGATAGTATTATCATGGGTGTGTTCATTTTCTAATACTGTATTAAGTTGGAAATTAATAATTCACATACTTTTAATGAATCTAAAAACTAGTTTAAACAAGTAGTCAGGCCAAAGATAAATCAGGTGTCATCTCAACTAATCCAGTTCCCTCATAGAGAGAAGGAGGAGGGAGAGACAGAAAAAGAGAGAAAGGGGGAGGAAGGCGGAGAGAGAGAGAATGAACTAAATGTGTCATCAGTGAGTTGAGGTCACTGACTTTGCTGGTTAACACGGGTTGTACTAGAGTCACCTGCTCTTCCCAGTTTGCCCAGAATTGCCCAATTTGTAGGACTGAACGTCCCAGGTCCTGGGAAACTGCTTTGTCCTGGGTAATCAGGACCAGTGGTCACCCAGGAAGTGAAGTGACTGGTGCTTTCAGTCCTGGCTTCAGCTTCTGCCCGCCTGCTCGGGGTCTGCCATGAACAACGGGCAAGATTACACCAGACATCCTCCACTCAGTGTCTTGGACAGACCTGGGATACACAGGTGGGGTGGTTGTTCCAGAGGGATGTTTGTCGATGGCTACGACCAGGCCTTTGAGGGGAAACAGACTTGGACTCAGGCATGGATTCAGTTTGTCCCCGTGAACATATCGGTGCCAGGCCCCTCACCACAGGGATATGCACCAACCCAAGTCACCAAAGAGACAATATGGGGGAGGGCACGTGTCCTCCATCAAAGCAGGAACAGTGCTGGTGGTGACACCACCTTCCTTCTATCTGAAGACATTTCTATGAATTATTCTCAATTAAGAAACATATTAGACAGGTTTCTAAAGATTCATATCATTAAAGGAGCAACTTCCTCCTTGGCTATTTCCCTGTGATTACCAAAACAACATAAACAAAAACAAAGAAGGTCATGCTCATTGGTTCCAATATTGGGGGGTCCAGTGTATAAAAACCCCAGAACATAAGAAGTCATCAGAATCAGAGAAACTCACCTCTGAACACACACTCACCCTTGAAGAGAAATTCACCTTTGGTCCCTGACACCATGTGCTGCTCCCCTTGTTGCCAGCCCACCTGCTGTGGGTCCAGCTGCTGCTGCCAGCCTTGCTGCCGCCCAACCTGCTGTCAGACCACCTGCTGCAGGACCACCTGCTGCCAGCCTTGCTGCCGCCCTTGCTGTGTGAGCAGCTGCTGCCAGCCTTGCTGTCGCCCTTGCTGTGTGAGCAGCTGCTGCCAGCCTTGCTGCCGCCCTTGCTGTGTGTCCAGCTGCTGCCGGCCTTGCTGCCAGCCTTGCTGCCGCCCTTGCTGTGTGTCCAGCTGCTGCCAGCCTTGCTGCCAGCCTTGCTGCCGCCCTTGCTGTGTGAGCAGCTGCTGCCAGCCTTGCTGCTGTAGCACTCCTTGCTGCTAGCCCAGCAGGTGCAGGTCCAGCTGCTGTAGGTCCAGCTTTTGCCAGCCAGTGTCCTGTTGTCCTGTGTACATCCACAGAACCTGCTACTGCCCCACCTGCTGCTGTGTGCCTGGGTGCATAAACTATGGCTGTGGATCTGGCCGTGGCCAGTCCTGCTGCTGCTGCTGCTGATCACCTTGCTGGAGAACCACCATCTGTGTAAACACCTTCTGTTACTGACTTGCCATTGTGGAAACCAATTGTTTTGGAAACCAATTGTCCTAAACAATTATGCTGGACTCTAACTTCTATGACTCATCGGCCTGATTTAAAGTTCTGAGTCAGCTCGATGGAGTTCACAGGACTTCCACCTTCCTCCTGCTCATGCTGATCATGTGTCAGTTCCATGCATCCTCGATATGGAGTTAGGGCCTTGGCTTTGATTTTCAAGTAGGATCACCCAGTTCTTCTAAGTAACTTCTCATAACTTTTTCATAGGTTTCTGCTATTGACTGATGATCTTCCTAATCATACATTCTTTATCAATGTACTCATGGTGCTTGTATCATGCTTTCCCTCTTTATAATCACTTTGACTTGTCTTTGTAGAAGCAGGAGTCTTACTTATGTTTCTTAATAAACTCTATACCATAATTCATCCATGTTGTGTTTGATTTATTGTACAGAATTCCTGACATAAGCATTTAAATATATATCGCATACCATATGCATTATCCATCTGAGCATCATAAGAGCCCTTCCCACCATCAGTGTCACCAAATTTCAGGAGGAAAAACATTTCATTGTTCAATGTCCAGTAGGTAATACTGAACAGACTCAGATCCACAAGGGGCATCTTTTGTTCCAGGTCAGAGGCATTTACACCTACATATCAAAGATGTAGATGCCTGAGGCTCCAGATGCATCCAATTGACACACTGGGTTTGCTGTCATTGCTCATTGATGGTTGTCACTGAGCTTGGACCCACGCTGGGACACTCTAGTGAAACCCTGCATTCCAGATGTACTTCTGCCAGCTCTCTGCCTCCCCAAGATAATTATCCCTCACCAAATAGTAACTACTTTCTATGAGTCCAGAATGACCAGATGAAGTTGTGTCCCCTGACAAAAAATACTCCTTTGGCAGGAATAAGATTTTTAATCCGAGAGAGCTGAAAGCCATTGTAAGATGAGAAGCACAGATTCCCAAGTATGCCACTGGGAGGTAACTTGAGAAGGTTCACTCCAACTTCCACGCATCACTTTCTGAGCTCACGTGCACTACTTTTTTATGGATATGTATGTCAACCATATCATGGCCACTGGACTGTAGTATATTGCACATCCAGAAGACACTAGAGCAATCCTGCAGGTGGTCACCTCTAAGTTGGTGTCTTTGCTATACACTTAAGAGACCACTTTCATTTCTCATCAGGCCTGCAATTTCTCTGTCATGTGACTCATGGTAGGACTAGTAGATCCCATGGTCTTGTGCCTATTGTCAACCTTGTTCATTAAAAAAGTGCATTTGGTCCAAAGAGATGCTATCCTGATCTCTGGCCAAGATGGAGGCATAGGTAGTCGCATTGTGCCTCCTTGTGCAACCAAAACTAAGGACAACAAGAATTTAGAAACAAAAAAACAACCAGAACTAAAGAGAAATGAATTGAATGGCAGTCTGACTACCATTCATCCAGACCAGTAAGGAGGGCCGGAGTTGGAGCCCTACAGAGAGGGGTCAAGGGGTCTCAGCAGGAAAAAGTGGTGGCTGGCAGACATGGGCGTGCAGGGTACACATGGCAGTTGGAGGACCCCAGAAGCGCGGGGGTAGCTGATGGACTGGTGGCAGACCCTGAGTGTGGGAGGCAACAAGCAGACCCATTGAGGCATGCATGGCAGCTGGCTGTCTGCAGCCACACATTCAAGCACAGACAAACTAAGTGAAATGGGCAGCATCCCAGACTTTGCAATCCAGGGACCCAGCGCCGGGAAACAAAGCCTGAAGGCACTGATTGAAAACACCTGTGGGAGTTGAGGCTGGGAGATTCTCTCAGCCTCACAGGAGGCTCCTTGTGGAAAGCCATAGAGTCCGAGAAAGTACACAAGCCCACCCGCCAGGAGTCAGCACCAGAAGGGCCCAATTTGCTTGTGGGAAGCAGCAAAGGGGACTCAAGTCCTAGAGAGTTTGTAGAAGGCCCCACTGTTCCCTCTCAGACCCCGCCCCCACATACAAGGTCACAACCCAGTGACTGAGGTGCCCTGCCCTAGTGAACACCTAAGGCTCTGCCCCTCAAACGTAACAGGCGGGACCAAAGAAAAAAATAAAAATAACATAAAAAAGATGTCTTAAACAGAATTAAAAGCCCCAGAGCCAGTTTTTTAAGTGACTGAGACATAGTCAACCTATCAGATGCACAGTTCAAAGCACTGGTGATCAACATGCTCACAGAATTGGTTGACTTTGGTCATAAATTAGATGAACAAATGCAGGTTACGATAAGGGAAATGAAGGAAAATGCACAGGGAACCAATACTGACGGAAAGAAAACTGGGTTTCAAATCAATGGAAGGGACCAGAAGGAAGAAAGGAACAGCCAAACAGAAAAGAATGAAGATACAAGAATTCAAAAAAATGAGGAGAAACTTAGGAACCTCCAGGACATCTTTAAACATCCCAACATCCGAATTATAGGGGTACCAGAAGGGGAAGAGGAAAAACAACAAGTGGAAAAGTTATTTGAACAAATAATAAAGGAGAACTTCCCCAATCTGGCAAAGGAAATAGACTTCCAGGAAGTCCGGGAAGCTCAGAGAGTCCCAAAGAGGTTGGACCCGAGGAGGAGCACACCAAGGCACATCATAATTACATTACCCAAGGTAAAAATGAAGGAGAGAATTCTAGAGGCAGCAAGAGATAAGGGGACAGTTACCTACAAAGGAGTTCCCATCAGAATGTCAGCTGATTTCTCAAAAGAGACCTTGCAGGCAAGAAGGGGCTGGAAAGAAGTATTCCAAGTCATGAAAGGCAAGGACCTATATCCAAGATTGCTCTATCCGGCAAAGCTTTCATTTAGAATGGAAGGGCAGATAAAGTGCTTCTCAGATAAGGTCAAGTTAAAGGAGTTCATCATCACCAAGCCCTTATTATATGAAATGTTAAAGGGACTTATCTAAGAAAAAGAAGACAAAAAATATGAACAGTAAAAAAAGACATCAAACTCACAGTTAGTAACAACCATACCTAAAACAAAAGCAAACTAAAGAAACAACTAGAACAGAAACAGAACCACAGAAATGGAGATCACATGGAGGGTTAACAACAGGGAAGTGAGAAGAGGAGAGAGGGGGAAAAGATACAGAGAATAAGTAGCATAGACAATAGGTAGAAAATAAACAGGGGGAGGACAAGAATAGTATGGGAAATGTAGAAGCTAAAGAAGTTATTTTTTTATTTTTTTTATTTTTTATATTTATTTATTTTTTTATTTCAATCATTGTTCAAGTACAGTTTTCTCCCCCCTACTCCCGTTCCAGCCCATCCACCCAACCCTCCCCCCTTCCCCCCATTACCCCCCACCCCTAGTTTTTGTCCATGTGTCCTCCAAATTTGTTCCTGTAATCCCTACCCATTCCCCCCTGAAATTCCCTCTTCTCTCCCCTCTGGCCACTGTCAGACTATCCCCTATTTCAGTGTCTTTGGTTATATTTTGCTAGTTTTTTGTTTTGTTTTGTTTTGTTGTTTAGATTCCTGTTAAAGGTGATATCATGTGGTATTTGTCTTTCACTGCCTGGCTTGTTTCACTTAGCATAATGCTTTCCAGCTCCATCCATGCTCTTGCAAAGGGTATGAGCTCCTTCTTTCTTTCTGCTGCATAGAATTCCATTGTGTAAATGTACCACAGTTTTTTGATCCATTCATTTACTGATGGGCATCTAGGTTGCTTCCAGCACCTAGCTATTGTAAATTGTGCTGCTATGAACATCGGGGTGCAAAGGTTCTTTTGTATTGGTGTTTTAGTGTTCTTAGGATAGAGTCCCAGCAATGGAATTGCTGGGTCAAAAGGCAGATCCATTTTTAGTTTTCTGAGGAAGTTCCAAACTGCTTTCCATAATGGTTGTACCAGTCTGCAGTCCCACCAACAGTGCACTAGGGACCCCCTTTCTCCACATCCTCTCCAACACTTGTTGTTTGTTGCTTTGTTTATGATGGCCATTCTGACTGGTGTGAAGTGGTATCTCATTGTGGTTTTAATATGCATCTCTCTGATGGCTAGCGATATTGAGCATTGCTTCATGTGTCTTTGGATTTTCTGTATGTCCTCCTTGGAGAAGTGTCTGTTCAAGTCCTTTTGCAAAGAAGCTAAAGAACTTATGACACATGGACATAAACTAAAGTGGGGGAATGTGGGAGGGAGGGTGTGGGCAGGGTGGAGGGGAGTGAAGGGGGAAAATGGGACAACTGTAATAGCATAATCAATAAAATATATTAAAAAAGAAAAAAGAGAAATTCTATCCTATGACCACAACACTGTAAGTCGGTAGATAGATAGCACTGCAGACAGGGAAGACAATTCATGCCCCAGGCATGTGCTCACAGGAAGGAAGAAGCTCTTTCCCTGCCTGTGGAAGTGGCCTGATGTAGAGCACTAGCCTCCACGTAGGGTTGGTGGTTTCATGAGTGATGCCACGGATGAGGGCTCAACCCTGTTCTCTGCTATGACAGCAGCACACACAGCAGATGTAGCTGAGGGAGAGGGAGCCATGCTGTGGGGTCCACACACAGACTCTGTCCCTGCCACCATGTCTACTTTGTTCATGTTCTCTCGGGCAAGTATCGGTGCACCTGATGCTCACAACAATGAAACCACCCACTGCTGCATTTCTCAGAATGTACTCCCACCATTTGTGATTCATGACTGTATTTACACAGCATTCACATGGCATTAGGTATTGAAACTAATCCAGGGATGATTTAAAGTATATGGGAGGATGTACGCAGATTATATGCAAATGCTACACCATTTTATATGGGATTTGAGTATCTGCAGATCTTGGTAGCACAGGGGTCCAGGAACCAATCAATGCCTTTGGATGCTGAGGGATGACTGTACCCTTCTATTTGACTCTCCTACCCATAGCCAAGATCTAGTATCTTCTAATTCCACAATGTAGAACACGTGTTTGAAGATACAATAAGAGATAAAGGCATGCATTCTCTTTGAGGGATCTTATACAAAACAGATGATGGACACTAGAAGCATCTTTAAAAAGTGACACAGATAAAACTAATGAGGAATGAATGCAAATGTCCATATATTTCACAGAACTTGTGTTCCACTGAAACAGGATCTAATATATTTAAAATATGCAGGATAAGTACTGTAGACCTAACCCGCACAACAAGGATCTATCTGGAAAGGTCAGAGACAGGGGCCTTGGTGGAAGGGGCAGGTGGGGGTGTGAGTGGTGAGCATCTTCAAGTTCATGCAGGGGCCAGGGAATTGCGGTTCTTAGTCAGAAGTGCATCCCACATGGTGGGGAAAACCATGTAGATACTGGAGTAAGATGAATGTGATGTTTCAGTACAGAATAGCAGGAGACAGTTTGTGTAGTGCAGGGAGAAATTACTTGGCAGTGCCATTCAGACTAATACAAGTGATCTCAATGTGGAGAAGATGACAAGGGCCAGCGGGATTGGATGTTAACCTAAGGAAGCCCTGTTTATGGGAGATGTTAGCAAGTACCAAAGGCTACCAGGGAGGCAGGAACTCACATCACTGTCGGCATCTACACGTCCACTAAACAACCAGTTCACAGATACTGAGATGTTGTATCAAGGGTTTTTCAGCTTCAGGAGCTCAATTTTGTCAGAGAACTCTAACGGTCTCTGCATTCCTGAGTGTCTGTAAAGTCCCTACATATCTCCATCTTGTTCAGTCAGTACCATTAGTTGACTGATTGCTGACACTGTGTCCTTCTCTGAAGTCCATAACATTCAAAGGCATAGTATTTTCAAAGAAAAATACAGGCTTTTTTATGAAATAAGTTAACTATTCAATGTGGGGATAAAAGGAAGCTGTCTTTCCATTACCTTAACAAACATACCAGAGCTCAAGTTCACTGTCAGGGGTTTAAAAAGATGATCTTATTTACAGAGGAAGGGTGAGCCCACGTCTTAGGGAATAACAACTTTATTCAAGCCCATAAAACTAACATGGCAATTTATTAGTTATAGTATTCAATGTTATACTGAAGACCTTGTAAGTCTGTGGGGCCAGTCATTTCCCTGTGCATGCATACCTAAAAAGAACTTAGCTATCAATCAGAAGGTTACTTTTTGAACAGGGAGGCAGAAGAGCTATATTAGAAGCTCAGGAAGTTTTGTGGCATTTTGGGCATTCATGATGAAAACGTGATCTTGCTTAAGGAACTGGATGACACCTGTGCAGGGTCCCTCTCCCCTGTGCACCATGTGGCTGTGCTGTGTGCTCTTGGAAAGAGAGCCTCTCCTGTCCCTTCTCTGAATTTCCAAGGTCGACCACCCCACCCCTCTTACACATTCATTTCTGCAAAATCTTCAACTAGCATCAAGTTATTTCTGCTAATGTTTAAGCCACTTTTTTCTCTTTAAGGTACCTTGGTGTAATTTTGCTCTGCTCTTTTCCTTCTTGGGGCCGCTTTTAAATTCTTTCCAGGACACTCTTATAGCTTATGTTTTATGGTTCTTTGAACATCCCTGAGGCCACCCCAAGTGCAATATTTCTGACATGTTAGTGCACACTTCCTTTTCAATAATTTCTGCTGCAACACTTAAGATTCAGTAATATATATCATAAAAGTACAGATCATGTACCATGGCCATGTGTACTTGAAACCTATGTAATCTTATTAATGAATGTCACCCCAATAAATTTAATTAAAAGTATTTTTAGAAGTCTATGTTTAGGTACTGTAGGATTTCTTCTCCAATGCCTTTCCGACTATAATTACAAACTGAGTGAAGTAGGTCTCTCTTAGAGAGTTGCATAGGCTTTCACCTTTAATGTGTTTATTGGTCATGTGATAATTTGGTGTCAGCAGCTTGTTACTTCTGATCCATAACTCATAATCCCCCAAGATTCTCTTCAATGAGTCGTGCTGATGCTTACATATTCTGTAGTAATTTTCTGTTCCTACAATGTGAGTTGAGGGTTAAAGACAATTTCTCACTTAAATTCTCAAGAATATTACAGTATTTTTATGGAAACAACCAATTAGTAATTTCAGAAAATTAGAAATTTGGTGCCTCTGTCCAAAGTAGATAACAAATCTCAGCAATTGGGTTCTGAAAGTCTCCTTGGAATCCCTCCATGGCGTGTGTGTCTGAAAGCGACCTGTGGGCTACTCTAGTGCACTGCTTCAAACAGAAGCCCCGCTCCCCGAACCCTACCCCACAGGGGCACGGCTGGTTACCCTAATGGGTCATGAAGTGCCTGGGAAATCCAGCACAGGGAGTCACATAGGTTCAAACTGGGTCACAGCAAGTGGGAAGGGTACTGCTATACTCAGGATTGAGTTAATTATTTATTTGATTTTTTTATTGTCATTCTATTACAGTTGTCCCAGTTTTTCCCCCTTTGTCCTACTCCCCACCCACCCCATGCCCCGCTCCCACAGTCTGTCCCCACACTGTTGCCCATGTCCATGGGTCACCCATACACGTTCTTTGACTAGTCCCTCTGCTCCTTTCCATCGTTATCCCCTCCCTTCTCCCATCTGATAACTGTCAGCCTGTTCCATGTGTCCAGGCCTGTGGTCCTATTTTGTTTGTTAGTTTATTTTGTTGATTGGAGTCCTCTCATAGGTGAGATCTTATGATATTTGTCTTCCATTGACTGGCTTATTTCACTTAGCATAATGCTCTCCAGTTCCATCCATGCTGTTGCAAAAGGTAGGAGCTCCTTCTTTCTGTCTACTGTGTGGTGTTCCATTGTGTACATGTACCATAGATTTTAATCCATTCATCTGCTGTGAGACACTTAGGTTGTTTCCAACACTTGGCTATTGTAAATAGCACTGCTATAAACATAGGGGTGCAAATCTGCTTTCTCCACCTTCTTTAAATAAGTCAATCCTGGACTGAGAACCAAAGGATAAATCTGTGGGATGCAGTAAGAATGTGCATCGTAGATACAACATAAGCAAATAGAATCCAGCACCATGTACATTCGATTGTGATCACGCTGAACTGTTTACAGAAACACAAGGTTGGTTTAACGTTTGAACATGAATCAATGTTTGTGTATTACATTTACTGAAGAAAGAAAAATCATAAGATTATCTCAGTAGGGAAAGAAAAGGCATTTTATAAATTCCAACACATTGAAAATATAAAATGCCTTAGCAAATAGGACTAGAAAGAGCCCTGTTCTTCTGATAGAAAAAGTCTACAAAGAAAACAGAAAACTTACTATTTAAGTATGAAACATGGAGAACTCTCTCTACTCTACAGAGAATGCACAAAGAAATCCACTTCACAACTCTATACAGTATGGGACTGTAGGGCCTACTACTGGGCTAAAGAAGGAAAAAATTTACAAGATAAAAAGGTTGCTAAGACATGAATGAAGCTACCATCACCTGTAGATGATATGACTATGTAGGTGAAATTTCCACCAAAAATTTATTGGTAAACTATTAAAATAATTAGGGAATTTGGTGGCAAGATCAATTCATATATCAATGAATTGTTCTATATGACAGAAACAGTTCAAAATAAAGATTTATATTCTACCACATGTAAGAGCATAAAAATAAAATATCTAGGAAAAATCTAATGAAAGACAGGCAAGACCTCTACAGAGAAGAGAATAGTCTGACCAAGAAATTCTATGAGCAAACTCCTCCTAGGTGTGTGTACACCCACAAGAAACATCTGTCTATGTTCACCAAATGACCTACAAGTGAATACAAAAAATTCATAGAAGCACTATTTTTAATAGTTCCAAACTGTAAAAATGTCTATGTTTCTCAAGGAGATAGTCAACAAATAAATTGCATCATATTCACCCAGTGGAACATAACAATGAAAAACTACAAATAATTACATTGTCAAATCTCACAATCATAATGTAGAGAAGAACCAACTCTACAGTCCTTCATTTACATAAAGGTCTAAAAGAGGGGAGCTGACCTGCAGGGTTACAGTCAACAAAGTGATTGGTGAGCTTTGGGGGTGAGTGAAGGGGTATAATGTGGAGGGAGTGGGGTTAATGTCTATTTCTTACTCTGACAGTAGTATCATGGGTGTGTTCATTTTGTAATACTGTGTTAAATTGGAAATTAATAATTTGCATAGTTTTAAAATGAATGGTATATCTAAAAAATAGTTTAAACAAGTAGTCAGAGCCAAAGATAAATCAGGTGTCATCTCAACTAATCCAGTTCCCTCATGGAGAGAAGGAAGAGTGGAGAGAGGAAAAGAGAGACAGAGAGGGAGAGGGCGGGGGGAGAGAGAGAGAGAGACAGGGAGAGAGAGAGAGAATGAACTAAATGTGTCATCAGTGAGTTGAGGTCACTGACTCTGCTGGTAACAAGGGTCGCACTAGAGTCACCTGCTCTTCCCAGTTTGCCCAGAATTTCCTAAATTATAGGACTGAAAGTCCCAGGTCCTGGGAAACCCCTTTGTCCTAGGTAAATAGGACCAGTGGTCACCCAGGAAGTGAAATGACTGGTGCTTTCAGTCCCTGCTTCAGCCTCCGCCCACCTGCTCGGGGTCTGCCATGAACAACGGGCAAGATTACACGAGACATCCTCCACTCAGTGTCTGGGACAGACCTGGGATACACAGGTGGGGTGGTTGTTCCAGAGGGATGTTTGTCGATGGCTACGACCAGGCCTTTGAGGGGAAACAGACTTGGACTCAGGCATGGATTCAGTTTGTCCCCATGAACGAATCGGCGCCAGGCCCCTCACCACAGGGATATGCCCCAACCCAAGTCACCAAAGAGACAAACGGGGGAGGGCACGTGTCCTCCATCAAAGCAGGAACAGTGCTGGTGGTGACATCACCTTCCTTCTATCTGAAGACATTTCTATGAATTATTCTCAATTAAGAAACATATTAGACAGGTTTCTAAAGATTCATATCATTAAGGGAGCAACTTCCTCCTTGGCTATTTCCCTGTGATTACCAAAACAACATAAACAAAAACAAAGAGGGACATGCTCATTGGCCCCAATATTGGGGGGTCCAGTGTATAAAAACCCCAGAACACAAGAAGTCATCAGAATCAGAGAAACTCACCTCTGAACAAACTCCCCTTTGAACAGAAACTCATCTTTGATCCCTGACACCATGTGCTGCTCCCCTTGTTGCCAGCCCACCTGCTGTGGGTCCAGCTGCTGCTGCCAGCCTTGCTGCCGCCCAACCTGCTGTCAGACCACCTGCTGCAGGACCACCTGCTGCCAGCCTTGCTGCCGCCCTTGCTGTGTGAGCAGCTGCTGCCAGCCTTGCTGCCGCCCTTGCTGTGTGAGCAGCTGCTGCCAGCCTTGCTGCCGCCCTTGCTGTGTGTCCAGCTGCTGCCAGCCTTGCTGCCAGCCTTGCTGCCGCCCTTGCTGTGTGTCCAGCTGCTGCCAGCCTTGCTGCCAGCCTTGCTGCCGCCCTTGCTGTGTGTCCAGCTGCTGCCAGCCATGCTGCCGCCCAACCTGCTGTCAGACCACCTGCTGTAGGACCACCTGCTGCCAGCCATGCTGCCGCCCTTGCTGTGTGTCCAGCTGCTGCCAGCCTTGCTGCCAGCCTTGCTGCCGCCCTTGCTGTGTGTCCAGCTGCTGCCAGCCTTGCTGCTGCTGATTGCTCTGCCTTAAGAACCACCATGTGCACATGACACCTTCTGTTAACTGACTTGCAATTTTGGGAACGAATTTAGTTCAAACATTGCTAAGAGCCAGCATGTGGTCACTAAAATGTTTTTGTGACTCATCTGCCTATTTAAAAGATGCAAATCAGCTTGACAGAGTGCAGAGCACATCACCTTGACTCTCTTCTGGTGTCTGGTGGCTCATCTGCCAGCTTCCTGCATCCTTGATATGGAGCGCATCCTCTGAGTAACATAGGGAAACAAATTCTCCTAACTTTTCCTTGGGTTTCTGCTACTGATTTTAGTCTTCACAATCATGTTTCTTTCTCAGTGTACTCATGATTCTTACAATCTGCTTTTTAAATTTTCATTATCACTGTGACTTGTCTCTGTGGATGCAGATACTCTTACCTGTATTTCTTAATAAATCCTGTGCCATTATTCATCCCAAGTTGTGTTCTGGTTTATTAGGGAGCACTCCTGATACGGGGACCTCTGTCACTTATTGCACACCACATGCATTTCCATTCTGAGCCTCATGTAAAGCCTCCCTCGGGTTACATTTTCCATTCGTTCAGATGAGAACATTTCTCTGTGTGACGGGCTGACTCAGGGAGAAGACCGAACCTCCCGCCTCTCCCAGGGGCACTTACATGGACCCGTCAGGACAAGTGGAGATGAAAGTGGGACTGAACACCAGCAACATGTGTACCTGAGTTTCTTCTCTAACAACGGAAGGAGCAATCTGTTACATATGCAGATAGCGCTTCTGCTTGCGGAGCTCTTCCCAAAGCAGGGCCCCGCACCTTGGGAGCAGCTGCTGTTTCCATGGGGACCGCAGAGAGCTTCAGTTAGGGGCCCGGTGGCTGGGTTTGAGAGCTCTCGTGAATGCAGGGAACCGCCTTTGTCCCAGCCCCTCCTGCAACTCACCTGCATCAGATAATGTTGAGCAACCACTGCGTGTCCTCACAAGAGAGGCTCCTTTGTCAGGACTTGTTCTGGCATCGTGTAAATCAAATTCTTGTACAGGCTCCTTCTCCAGAGTACCTATTTTAGAGAAAAGAAGGAATTAAGTAATTCCCTAAAAACATAGACCCTATATTGTGGCCCTGACCTTGAAGCCACTTGCTTCAGGTAGTTTTTATGAGACAGATGTTTACTGTCGGAAGGGCTCGATATCAGCCCCTCCTGCTGGGAAAACAGCACACTCAGTAGAGGCGGCCCTGGTGAGAAAGAGCTCATGCAAAGCCCCCATCCCTGCCAACGTAACGATGCGGTCTGTGGTCTGTCTGCGAGTCCTGGAGCACCAAAGAGGGAGCTGGGGTGAACTACTCCAAACTCCTGGCCATCCACTGTCTGCTCTCCAGTGCACACTGATGTGGGACACAAAGAGGGAACACTTTCTGTCCACACACCTCGTTACCTCTACACGACTCTTCTCCAACTCTGCATCTCTAATCTTTCTGTCTCACTCTTTCCAGGCCTCAGACCCACCTGCCCAGCTCCTCACCACATGCCCACAGCCCCCCAGCACCATTTCCTCATCTGCTTTTCCTCTTGGCCAAACCTATAACCAGGTGCACTGACCGCGGTTCTTTCCACTGGGCACGTTTTCACTTTCCACTTCCTTTTCAGGCCAGAAGGTGTTGGCCTGTTTTAGTGAAAATACCATTTATGGTGTAATAACCGTTATTGGGGCTCCCACTTGGCAAAATGTAAGGCATTTCATGCTCATACATCATGTTCCATTAGGTTTCTGCAGGAGTGAATGGAGTCGTAAACAACACACTTTCTTTAGTTGTTTAGGTCAGGACTAAACTCTGGAGGTGCTGTCGGTTCCTCTAAGTCCCTTTGTCTGGATGCCCAATTTGTAACTTTGAGATACAGCTTATGTTAAGTGGAGGATACAGGCATAAACAAAAGGGGCAAAACCCACTTATTGAGAAAAAAGCAAAAGCAAATGAACTATCCTTTACTATTAAGGCTTATGACTAATATTTTTGTGAGAACCCTTGGAAATATGAGAATTATGATCTCTGAAAGAGGGTATCTGTCTACAGACTGGCTGATAAAAGAAGGAAGGGAAAAGAGAAACAATTCCAGCCTAATCCAGGGGTGGACGTCCTATTTAAGATGGAAGTGGGAAGAAATATACAAAAGGAGGATGAAAACATGTATTGAGAAACAGTCATGAGGGCGCATAAATATATCTTATATTTTCCCCAAACACACAGCAAGTGAGCTGCAGAACTGATCTGGACCCCGGCTCGTGGGGTCTGCCACATTGTGGATGAGACATGAGACATTCACATGGACTACCGAGTCCAGTGGAGGAGAAGGGACAGCATGGCTTTTCTCTCAAGGGGAGCAAAAGCCATGGTTCTTGCCATGACAGGCCTTTATTGGGTTTCTCAGCACTTTACATGATGGTCCTCATTTACTATGCACAGGTTGGCTTTAGGTGGTTACCTTTTACAGAAAACAAAGGAGCCGATGCCGCTAATCATGTCACAGAAGAAGGACACTTGCAAATGAAAAGGCAAAAGTGGTTGAACTGGTTACACTCATCCTTGAAAGGTTTAGCATGGATTTTAAGAAGTTACTTTGCAGTAAACATTTGCTGCCTCAATTCAGGGTGAGGGAGTTTTAGCAAAAGCAAGTCTCAAAACGGCCTAGGTACATTGCAGGCCTGATTCCCCATGGAAGAACCTATCCATGGGTGTGGGTCCTGTGCATCTCCAAGTGGGAGCTGGGCCCACACCACACAGAACGGCCTCTTACACAGAATGGGAATTGGAGGACTCCTCCATATGATTCTAATCCCTACAACCAAGATCTATCATCTTCTTTTCTGCAATTAAGAACTCGTGGTTGAAGATAAAGTTGGAGATGAACAGATGCGCAGTCTCGGAGGGAACTTAGCACAGACAGTGGAGGGTGCTAACTGGCAGCATCTGCACAAAACTGGCTCACACATAAGGAGATTCTGTAATGGGGTCCGGGTGAGAGCTGGAAGCTCTGTACAACTTTTTCCTATGCCTCTTTCTAGAAGTTCCCTAGTTTTAGGTTTTATATTTCCATTCGTGACCTGTTTTGTAGAATGTGTGAAGGACAGGCCCAACTGCTTGCTTCCCATGTGGACACCTAGTCGCTCCAGCTCCATTTGTTCAGAAGACCACGCTTTCTCTGCATATGCATTTGGCAGCTTGCTCACAAACCAGCGCAGGATCGATGTGCGACTGTGCTTCTGGATGCTCAGTTTCCTTCCATTGATCTGTATCTTTAACATTTCACCAGTTCGCTCCCCAGAGCAGCTTTAAGTTGGAAGTCAGATGGTGTTTTCCTGTTCATGAAATTTCATGAAGGCAACTTTGCTTCCCTCAACACTGATTTCCTCAGCTCTTGTGTGGGGGGCAGTAATGCCCGCTTTTCAGGATTATATGAGAATGAGAGATAATGTAGATAAAACATCTAGCTCAATATTCAGCACGTGGCAGGACTTCTATAAGTGTTAGTAATTCTTCCCATATATTTTTCATGCTGGAGAATTTAGTGACCTGACAGAGAGTCCCAGATCCATCCTCTAGAGAGATCGCACTTTGCATCACATCTAGTGTGTTAACTGTCCCTAAACATCTTTGCATCCCTTAAGAGGGTGACCATTATAAAACTTCTTATCTTTCTCCCAGACCTGTAGTAGCTCTGGAGAGCTAACACAGTGGTCTTCTTTATTATTTGTTTTTTCATTCAAGCATCCAGGTTTCTGCCACTTGGAAACCAACCTAATGCCCATCTTGACTTTGAACCTAATGCGCATCCATCTTCCTTCTTATTTCTCCTTCATGCTTTTTCCTGAGAACTCTGGTTTTAATTTCCCTTAGCTTATGAGTCTGTATCTCAGAGAAGATGGGGAAGTTGTACTGTTCCCTTTTATGGCCTAGAGATTACGATTGGATCGAAGGGTTGTATGCTCATGGCATGGTTACCTCAATTGTCATGATGCTAGACGTTCATCTTCCCTCAACAAGGTCAAGAGATCAAATTGCCTCAAAGTTTGGGAGCCTGGGATATACAGCCTGAGCTGGTGGGCCTCACAAGTGTGAATCTTAGTCCCAATTTCTGTTGAGATCAATGAAATAATACCAATGCCAATTCTGTGACGTCAAAGAACAGGATCCTCTAGGCAAGGGGAGGGCCAGGAGCACCAGCCACATCCACGTGACTTTCTGATGACAGATACTGCCAGTCCCGGACCAGAACCCAGAGAAGTTGTCAGGGCTGCCCAGAGAAGTTGTCAGGGCTGCCGTCACTGGCTAAAGCTCTTACAGCCGTCTCTGCTGGTCACAGAGGTGGGGAGAGTGTTTGGGAAGAGCTCTGCAGAGAGAAAAGCGTTCTGTACACGAAAGGGGTAATTATTTCCATTGTTGGAGAAGCAACTCAAAATACACACCTTCCCTGTGCCCAGTGGCCAGTGTTGTTCTACCTGGAGAAAGATGTAAATGAAAGTTTCCTTCCCCTGGAATCAAAAGACCTGTGTGTGCATAGGACCTGGTGTGTCAGTTCTGAGTTGCACAGCACATCAGCCTTTGATCACGAGAAGGAGAGTGATAACGGGACAATAACCTCTGCTCTGCCTAGCCTGTAGGGCCATGGTGAGACTCGAATCAGATAAAGCGTATAAAATGTGACTCAGAAACAAGGCTCCCCAAAGAAAGTGCTGCTTACACACACACAACATGGCACAGGGTACGAGGTAGTGCAGACTTCACTAGGAAAGGGCAGGAAGGAAGATGATTCAAACCAACTGGGAAGAGTTTGGTGACCCAGCAGAAATGACTAAATACAATGCACACATCTAAAAAGATGATTAATAATGATCATTATGGAGTGCTAAATATGTAGTCTAGTAATTTGTTTATGTGCCCCAGAGGCAAGAGGTGATGATGACTTTGGTCGGGTCTGAGACCGTGAATTCAGGTGAAAATCAGACGGAGCTGACCAGCCCACCGACCACAAGGAAATGAGGAAGAATGAAGTCAAAGGGAAGCAGACCGCATCCCCTCAGCAGGGCCCAAGAACTGCAGGAAGAGGACGATAATGAAACTGTGTCAGTACGTTGTTTCTCAGCAAATGCAGGAAGCAAGTTTCTTGCAGGAACAGAAGCTTTGGCTAAGTGGTTGAAGAAAGAGGTCTCTGGTGGGCAAGGCTGGCAGCAGCTGGACACACAGCAAGGGTGGCAGTGGCAGCTGGGCCAGCAACAGGTGGTCCCACAGCAGGTTGGGTGGCAGCAAGGCTGGCAGCCACAGGACTCGCCACAGGTTTGTCCACAGCAGCTGGACCCATGGCAAGGGCTGCCACAGCAGCTGGGTCTGCAACAGGTGGCCCCACAGCAACTTCGGTAGCAGCAAGGCTGGCAACAACTGGACCCACAATAGCTGGACCCACAACAGCTGGACCCACAACTGGTGGGCTGGCAGCTGGTGGTCTTACAGCAAGTAAGCTGATAGCAAGGTGAACAGCAAGAGTGGATCATGGTGTCAGGTATAAAAGGTGGGCTTCTGAGCAGGAAAATTCTCAGAATGTGAAATCTTCTCTGTTAGACCTTTCACACACCCCAAATTTGGGACCAATGAACAAAATTTTCCTGGTCGTTATTTATGACGTTATTTTCACGACCCATAGGCAATTGCCCAAGGAGGAAGCATTCCCTAAGTATTATGAATCTTCTGAAAATAAATGGCAGGACTGTTCTAATGAACAGATAACCCATTAGAACGTATTTCCAGACATGGGAGAGATAGCCAACATCAAAAGAATGATTAACTATGAGTCATCATTTTTTAAAGACAGAGTACAACACCCTCTGGTCATATGCTAGTTCAAGCTACCTTGGACAGAGCCATTGTCACCACTTTCTCCTCTCCACGCTGCTTACACTGGAAGGCATCTCTGAAGACAGAGCACGCCACTGATGAAACAGAGATGACCACGAGTGTGATACCAATCATGTTTTAACACATTGTAAATAAAAACCATGTTTTAACAAGATTTTTATTGGTGTCGCACAAAATTCACGTGCCGAACAGAGCAATGCTACCAACAGGAATCAGAAAAGACAGGAAGAAATATGCCAAAACACCATACTTGGGGTTCCTTTTCTGACTCACTAATCTAGAGCCGTATCCTTTCTTAATGCTCGAGACCCGTTCATAGAGCTGGGGAGTGGGCTGCTGCCTCCTCCACTCCAGGGTCCCTCAGAACATCATTCTCAGTGGGAATTATTTCCCATCGACTTTCCACATCTGCGGTCCCATTGGCTCTGTGTCCTGAATGCATGACTCGCAGCTTAGGCCTCCACTGAGTCACAGGAAAAAGAAGCACATGGACACTTAGTAACAGTCAGTCTCACCCCAGCCAATCGGAGGAGAGAGCTGCAGTCCTGAATATTACATGATACACATAAGGAAGAAACATGAGTTGAGCTGAAGGAAAGATTAGAGAAGAGACATAATAGAAAGGAAAAAATGCATTCTATCTAATTTTGCAGGAAACATGGTTATCATGATCTGATTGAATAATTATTTACCTGTTAGATAAACAATAACAAGGAAGAAGCTGTCCCAACACGGTATAAAAGGGGACTTGAGCAAGGAAATTCAGGAAACTCACTCTCCTGGAAACTCACCCAGAACCTCCACCCTCTGACACCATGGTCAATTCTTGTGGCTCCGTCTGCTCTGACCAGGGCTGTGGTCAAGGCTGCTGCCAGGAGACCTGCTGCTGCCCTCCCACCTGCTGTCAGACCACCTGCTGCAGGACCACCTGCTGCCGCCCCAGCTGCTGTGGCTCCAGCTGCTGTGGCTCCAGCTGCTGCAGGCCTGCCTGTTGCATCTCTAGCTGCTGCCGCCCCAGCTGCTGCCAGACTCCCTGCTGCCGCCCCAGCTGCTGTGTGTCTAGCTGCTGCCGCCCCAGCTGCTGTGGTTCCAGCTGTTGCAGGCCCAGCTGCTGTGTGTCCCAGCTGCTGCCGTCAGTCTGCTGCCAGACCACCTGCTGCCGTACCACCTGCTGCCGCCCAGTCTGCTGCGGATCCTCTTGTTTTTGAACTTGGTTTCTCACCTCCAGCCCTGAGTCAACTGCCAGTGGATCAGTCTTGTTCCTCACTTCCTTTTCCTCCATAGCACCTGGTCCTGTTCTGATCTGTTACTACCTTTATTAATCCCTGTCACCAAGTAACTATTTAAAAAGTGACAACTTAAACTAAATACCCCACAAAACCTCCAAGTTGGCATTCAGTCAGATGTCTAAATGTCCATGCTATTTCATAGGATAGCCTTGACCTTCACACTGATTATGTGCGATAAAGTAACTATCCTCAATAAAACACTTACTCCCCTGGTATCAGAAACATTTGCGGCCCTTAATTATTTTTT
This sequence comes from Phyllostomus discolor, assembly GCF_004126475.2. NCBI lineage: Eukaryota > Metazoa > Chordata > Mammalia > Chiroptera > Phyllostomidae > Phyllostomus > Phyllostomus discolor. Next base: position 105,659,359 of record NC_040910.2, on the reverse strand, counting down.
TTTTTAGTGTTGATTATGAATTGGAGATAAGTTAGGGAATGTGTTTAAGGGGAACAAGATACTGATTTGCATATATCCGTCAAAGCCTTTATTAGAGAGGAATGCCAAATAATTAGTTTTTCCAACTAGATTGCCCACCTTGTCTACCATCAAGTTTATTGAGAGAAAATAAGAACTTCCTTTTTCACTAAACTGAATTATAAACCGCTTAGCAAGACCCCTCGCGCTGCTGGGCTCCGGGAAGCTCATGAGTTGAATGAGATGCGGTATCCCACCCCTCGGGTGAATCACACAGAAATCTCGAATTTAATAGGGAGACGTAGGTCAGGTAGGGTGTGCTGCTAACAGTGTGAGAAAGAGGAATCTGCTCTACCGAGAGAGAATAATACATAAACACTGAACACTGATTCCCAGGAATAAGATGTGTCGAGCCCCCAAGTTCAGAGGAGTGGTGTATAGCTCACAGGCACGTAGCGAGAAATGAAGGAGAAGGGTAGACTGATAGTGGAATGTTTATCTTATGAAGGCAATCTTTATTCAAAAGGTACCAAAAAAACCCTGAATAGTCCCTGCTCGGACTGTGGACTGGGAGCTAGGCCGTCTCCTTCCAACCGGAGTGTCTCCATGTTACCTGATTGATACTGAAATTTTGCAAGAGGCATGGCTATCGTGAGCTTCTAGGTGAGAAGGTCATTGAAAACGGCTTTAAAAGGTTGGGAATCAAGTAACTCACATCAATAGTAATAATGAGCAGGCAGCACTAAGAAGGAGGCAGAGTAGGAACATGTACATGAGAAAGGCTACATATTAAAGCACTAGCACAAAACACTCCCACAGCGCTGAGCGGCAGAGGTCTCCAGTTCTCACTGGCCTGTGGGTTTGCGTGCCGTTCTACTGAAGTGAGCATGAAGTCTTATGCACATTGATACCACTTCTCCACCCATATCCTGGACGGTATCCAGGGACCACTTGGAATAATTTGACACATTATTATTATTGTTATTATTGTATAAAATGAAATTTTCTGTGGCCTTAGATTTACTACATCAGCCTCTCTGGGGGAGTAGCTGGGAAGTCAGCATCATTATCCAGTTCCCAGCAGCTTTAAGCACACTGCTGCTCCCGAGCCACCGCCGCGCTAGCTCTCCAAAGTCACTCACCGCTCCACGAGTGCGCCATGCTCTCCCGCGCCTCTGTCCTTTGTGCGTGTCAGCATCTCTGGCTCAGGGTCACTCTCCACCTGCTGCTTTCTTATTCTTTAAGGTCCACGTCCCTTTGCGGCATCACTTTTGGACAATTAGCTACTTCTCCTACCAGGATGGAGTCCACAGCACTAGGGTCTCTACACAGAACTATTCTTCGTATAGTTACTATTTGTTCATTCATTTCTCTACTATTCACACTGAATTTCGTCAGTAGGTGGGGGACCACGTGACTCACTCGACAACCACGTGTGCAGAGCCAGCCCCTGGCCAGTGCTATGAGCGAGGCGTGAGGTCATGAGGAGGATCCACTATACCTTTCTTAGGAAGCTCAGCAAAGGGATGAAATGAAAACTGCCTTAGACCCAGCAGATACCGCTTCTGGGTATATGTTTTTAATAAAACCCACAAAACACTAATTTGAAAGAATATATGCAGCCCTGGGGTTCATTGAAGCATTATTTACCATCGCCAAGACACGGAAGCAACCCCAAGCAACCCATCAATAGATGAGTGGACAAAAAAAAGCCCTGGTACATTTATACAATGCGTTTTAACCTGCCAGAAATAAGAATGAATCTTACGATTTGCAACAGCAAGGGATGGACTTAGAGGAACTATGCGAAGTGGAATTAGTCAGCCATAGAAGGGACAAACACACATGATTTTACTTACAGGTATCTAAAGAGCAAACAAGTGAACAAACAAAATAGAAACAGACTTGTAGACCGCGGAGCCCAGCCTGATGGTTGCCAGAGGGACTGGGGTTGAGGGGCTGGGTGGAAAAGGGTGAAGGGATTGCATCCAAATTGGTAGTCACAAAATAGTCACGGGGCTGTAAAGTACAGCATAGGGAATAAATCATAATACTGTAATACCTTTAGATAACACCAGGTAGGGCACTTGAAATATTGGGGGGACTACTTTGGAAAAGTATACAATTGTCTAGCCCCTGTGATGTACAGGCTCCATCTAATACAAATAATGTTGAATGTAAGCTGTCATGGAAAAATAAAAGTAAAAACAAAACCACATGAAAAACACACAAAGAACGGGCTCCCAGAATATTAAAGTGGGCTACCTAGGGGAGGGTGGCGGTTTGGGTGAAGAGTGCCAGGAATGGCTTGCTGGAGGAGGTGGCGACCCCTAGCCCTTAGGAAATCCGCGCGGAGTCCATGTGCAGTAACTGGTAACTGGGGCGGGGCATGGGAGCTGTCAATCACTGGTGCTGGGTGGGTCAGCGTGCCGCTCATGTAGCTCTGCGGGACTCGGCGTGGGGGTTCTCTCACACCCAGCCAGACCTTTTAAGGTTACCATCTCTGGCCCGCATGGAGCCGTCTGCGAACATGGACCTGCTGCTGTGACCCCCAATTATGAGTCACGTGGGGCTCTTCTGGGGCCCCAGTCCAACCCCGGCATGACCCTGTGCACCTTCGGACATTGGAGGCGTGGGTCACGGACTCACTTTCGCTCTCAGGACTGTATCTATTTTAAGGGCCTGGCAACGTTCCTGGGAATGTTGTGTTGGGGGGATGACCCATTATTTGGGTGACACAGTCCCTGAACCATCAGAAAAGGAACAGAACAATGTCCTGAATGTCTCCTATGCCTTTTAAATCTCTTGCTATGACTCTTACACAATAAAATCTCATGAATTTGGACACAGCCCATTTGGGACGTGTGCATGCTAATTTTCCCTTGTCTGTACCCATATGAATTTTGCATCTTCCATAAAATGATGTTTGTAAGGCAGCTTGAGAAGGTAAATATAATTGCAGGAGATATATTTAGCTCAGTGTGGACCTACTTGTGCCAATTACAAGTGAATCAGATCATTCCTGTACCCAAGCCTTGAACTTATCCTTAGAAGTATTCTTTAGCTACGATTCTTAATTATGATTTAAATGTATTAGAAAAAAAAAAAGCTAAAAGGCATTATCTTTAAACGTCTAGCTAACTAAATTAGACCAATCGGCTTTCTGTTTTTGGAATTAATGAGATTTCATTATACTGGATTCTGTGGAGACATGTTATACTTAGTATTTTATTATAAAAAACATCTCTAACATTACTTAAATGCTTTCTCAGAACTCCAACAACTTCTATTGAGTATTTGTTTACTGGGTGCCAAGGACTCTGCTTGACGCTCGGGACCCAGAGAGGAGTGACGAGGCCGCCGTGCCACAACACAGGGGGGGGCCGAGCTCTGGCGGCACCCCGAGGGGATGACACCAATCCCTGTCCGAAGGAAGGAGAGGAGGCGTCATCTACAGGGGGCCACAGGCCAGGCCTTGCTAGGCAGAAGACACGGAGATTTCCCAGGGAGTGGGGACAGAATTATAAAGGCCAGAGTCTGGAAAGTGTGGCTTGGGCTTAGGGCAATGATTTTCAACCAATGTGTCGCGAGAATTTTTAAAACACGCAGTACCTGACTATGTAGTCAGGGGCACTGACCTTTGTTGCCTTAGATTGTCAAGCAAAAAGCAAATGACGATAGCCCACACAATAACAGCCCTCTGGTGTGAGTCAATCAAAGTTATACCTATTTTTTGTTAGATCAGTAAAAATATATATTTTTGGTGTGCTGCAGAATTTCAGTAATTAGTTGATATGTGCCCCGAGATGGAAAAGGTTGAGAATCCCTGACTCAGGGCAAGGAGGAAGATGAGAGAGGGACGACAATGAAGATGGGGTTGGGATGGCGGGGGCGAGAGGGGTGTTGGTGTCTTGCTAGGGGTTTGGGACACACCCGAAGGGGGCCAGGGAGTCCATGGTCTGTCACCCGAAGTCCCTGCTCTAAGTCTGCCGATGTCACACGAAGTCTGGAGAAGCTGTCATGACGAGCAACTGTAGTTCACAAGACATGGTTCTCAGCTAAGCCCACTCTTCTGTTTTAAAATTTGATTTTATTTGAAAAATGCTGAAAAGACAAACTGTCTCTAATAATCACAACATTAAAAATCACATAAAGTGATCATCTCCTTTTTCTTAGGTAAGTCCCTTTAACATCTCATCTAATAAAGGTTTGGTGATGATGACCTTCATTAACTTGACCTTATCTGAGAAGAAGATCAAAGATATGAACAGTAAAATGACAACAAAAACTCACAGCTATCAACAACCAAACCTAAAAAAACAAAACAAAAACAAACTAAGTAAACAACTAGAACAGGAACAGAATCACAGAAATGGAGACCAGAGGGAGGGTTATCAGTGGGGAGGTGGAGGGGGGAGAACAGGGGAAAAGGTACAGGGAATAAGAAGCATAAATGGCAGGTACAAAATAGGGGGAGGGTAAGAACAGTATAGGAAATGGAGAAGCCAAAGAACTTATATGCACGACACATGGACACGAGCCAGGTGGTGGGGGAGAATGCTGGTGGGAGAGGGGTGCAGGCAGAGGGAATAAAGGGGAGGAAAATGGGACAACTGTAATAGCATAATCAATAAAATATATTAAAATATATATTTAAAAATGAAAAAAGTTACATAAAGTGAGAAGTAAAAGTCTCCATAGTGACTTTCCTCTAATCCCTAGATTAGAATGATGGATATCATTCCTGACTTCTTCCCTTGTTTATACAGATATATCTGTGCACACTTATCACACTCCCTCCTATGGAATCGACCATATGGCACATTTATTCATTCATTCAACAGATATTTATTGAATGCCTACTATATACCATGCACCTTTCAAGCTACTGAGCATTCAGCACCAAACAAGAGCTTATTTCTAGAAGGATGACACAGACAATGACACAAGAATGAACAAGGTAATTTCAAATAAGAAAGGAACTAGGAAGACATGAAAAAACGAAGAGTACAGTTGTAATAAGAGAGACTGAGAGGCTCCTGAGACTGGGAGGTCAGGGGTGGCTTCCCTTGGGAGGGAGTGGTGTGAGTTGAGACTTGAGTGACGTTGAGATGCTAGAGGTCGTGAGCTGGAGCTCAAGCCTTTCAGGCAGAGAACAACGAAAAGATAAGACCCTAGAATGTAAACAGGGACAGAAGAGCCACCAGGGTGCCTGGAGCTTAGTGAATGGGCATGAGGGAGGAGGTTTCTAAGGGATGAGCCTGGAGAGGTGAGTAGAGACCAGTCTAGGAAGGGCATCACAGATCAGAACTTGAGGTTGTTTTCCCTAAGTTCAAAGGTAAGCCATCGAAGTATTTAAGGACAAGGATGACTATGGCTATTCTCTGAGAATGGAGGGTAGGTGAGCAAAGGAGGAGGCAGAGGGACTCGTTAGGAGACGATCACATTAGTGCACGTGGGACCAGACAGCTCCTGGGACAAAGGCTGTGGCAAAGGGAGACAGAGAGCAGTGCAAGCATTGGCAAATGTCCTGGGGACAGAGTGGAGACCTGCCAATGACCCAGACATGAATGGCAAGTGAGGGGGTTAAGCATGGGTCATCTAGAATTTTAAATTAACAACTAAGCCTACGAATGTGTCATTCACCGATACGGAGGCTGAGAGGGGAATCAATCCAGGGGAAGGGGGAGACCAAGACTTCTGTTTTGACCACATCAACTGGACAGGAATGTTATCCACCCCAAAAAAGACACAAAGTAGGAAGGTGGCGGCTCCATGGGGAAGTCAGGGATGGAGGTAAAAACGCACTGTTCTTGGTTGTCACGGAGTTGGATGAAATCACGGCGAGTGTGCAGGTAATTAGAGAGTAAATAGGACAAAGGCAAAGTCAGAGCCTTGGGGGTATCTCAACATTTAAAGATCAAGAGAGGAGAAGGTGCCACAGAGGAGAAGAAAAGATAGCCTTCAGAATTTCAGAGTGGGATTACCGGATTAGAGATTTGTCTTAAAATGTTAATAATCACTCCCAAATCATCCTATGAAGAGTGATGATATCAACTTACACTTTCACAACACATTTATAAACCTGCTCATTTCCATGAATGTCACCAGCTCTAGCTATGATCACGTTATGCATTCATTTATTTATCTGTGCCCATCTGAAAAGAAGATAGTATTTGGTTGTTTTAAGTGGTATGTTCTTAATTACAAATTGATCTAAACATCTTTTCTAACGTTTATTGGTTATTTGCACCTATTACCCTAAGAGGGAGTACAGAGTGTCACCCACCACAGAATTATGCCTTTTAGGCATCAGCATTGCCTGAGGATGATTATTTGAAAAACCAGCAGAGCAGAAGAGGCCCTGACAACTGAGAAGTTACCTTTTTTGTAAGGGACATTTACATTTTTAAGGAAAATCTCTGTAAGGGTTTCTCCCTCTCTGTACCAGAGAAGGGTGACTACCGGTAAATCTCAATGGAAAAGGTAACTTAGACCCGCATGACAATGCTCCCCTTGACTACGGAGCCTTCCCTGATAACTCCCCATGCCTGGCCTCCCATGGTCTTTAGCTGGAGATGGTATTTAGGGGACTGACGTGTGCCATTTGGGGGCCTTGGTTTTCCTGAGTATTCCCCATGTATATAGGAGGTGTACCTGTTATTCAGCTTCTGTTTTTCTCCTGTTCATCTCTCTTTCATTACAGGAGCATGTCGGCCGAGATCGGAGAGGGACAGAGGTAAAATTATCTCCCTCCCCGAAGCCCTCTCCAGAGCCCACCACCCGCGCACCACGAGCCCCATTTAAGCCGGTTCCACAGGTGCCTCTGCTTCACTCTTTACGTTGTCCAGTTGCCACAGCCCCACTTAAACTTCAGTGTCTCGTCTTGGAAATCTGAGCCTGTAGCTATGCCCAGAACTACTTTGGGAGCTACAAAGGACAGCGAAGGGAAGTCTAGGCTGCTCCCCAGATCTTCTGAGTCAGACCGTTGGGCGGTCTGTGTACCGAGAATCAGGCCTAGCACTGTGCGCCCCCCCCACCCCCGCCTGGGACTCATGGCTTCCCCTTCCAGTTCCCCCTCCTGGGAGGCACTGCTTTCCCGCCCACTGAGTAACTGAAAGGTACACTTGCTTACGGAATGCTCTCTTGTAAAATGTACCACCGGGTGGCCCCAATCTACATTCCAGGGCAGGACTGAGACTCAAACACTTTAAGAACCGGCTGTTCAAAGTCACCAACTCATCAGACTAGACAACAGGCTCAGCCCTAGAGGGGGAGCCTGAAGCCCTCCCTCGGATTCTTGGTTTCAGTTTTCCTTCTGCAACCCAGGGGCGTGGCAGGGGCCTCAGGGAGCCCGGGGCAGCGGCCGTTTGCCAGCAGACCCTCAGTACCCTGACCACCGGTCGGGCTGCACTGCTGCCGCTGTCTGAGCGGCACGCTGGTCTGCGATGCCCCAGCCATCGGCCCCAGACACTGGAGGGGTTCAGAACAACTCACCCCAGGATCTGTCTGGATGGTATGCAGGTTGTTTTGACCTAAAGGCAATCAAGATCCTCTGGGCTCACGGGGAGCTTAACGACCTAGAAGAATTTAAATTAGGGGCCTGGCCCAGAGTAAGAGTTATTACCAAACATAAGTTTTTATGACCTATATAGGGTAGGGAAAACTTCTAATTATTGAACAGTTGCTCTCCATACTGTTCTGCAAATGACCTTCCAGAAACCTGTCGAAAGCCACAAGGCGTCTCACCGCACCCTAAACTCAGAGTGCCATGCACTCCTCTTTTTAACCTTTGGTCCTTCAGTCTTTTGTGTGTGGGGTCCCCATGCATAGGTACGTAATTAAATTTGGTTGTTTTCTCTTGTTAATCTATCTCATGTAAATTTAGTTATTAGATCAGCTGGAAAAACCAAGGGGGGTGGAGGAAAACTTCTTCCTCCCCCAGAAGATCTCAAAAGAGTGTAGGAGCATGAAGGACTTCTAATTGTTTTTCTGTTTACGAAAGAAAAGCAAGTCATCAAAGAAAAACTAGAAAATAAAAGTGTTCAGAAGAAAATGAGAAGTTTCCATAAGCCTATCAGAAATCATTATTACTAATATTTCTGGTAATTATGTCAATATGTTTCTATATACTTTTTTTTTACCTAATTGAGGTTATACTGTATATTCTATTTTGTATATAAATATAAATATTTTCAGTAACATAAGCACTTTATCAATTCCGGTGGTGATTTCTGAAGGGCTATATCCGTTCCAGGTACATTTGTTCTATAAAAAGAAAAAATTTGCCAATATTTTCAAGTCCAGCAAATGGGACAAGAACACATTGTGGGTGTCTTGGAGATTCGCCGGACCTGCTGACTGACTCTTTTTTTTTTTTGCTAACAATTGACCATGCTGATGGCTTTAACCTTGTTTTCCATGTTAAGATTCTATCCTTTCAACCTGTGGCTAAATCTTTTCCCCATAAGTAATGCTGTGAAAATTGTGGGCCTGGAGAAGACCCACAGAGGGGTACATCTGGACTGTTTCATGTCAAGGTCCACAGAACAACTGCCCTGTGGGAAGAGCTACAGTATCTGTAAACCCGAGTGACGCCTATAGGAAGGAATGGCGGGAGGTGACTCAGGAGGAAAGAGCAGGTACGGTGAGAGTCGGCGCACTCAGCTTACAGCGCCTCACCAGCCTCTGGACCACGGCACTGCACACACAGAGGAAGATGACCAAGGTACGATGCAGGAAGAGTCAGTGGAATAAATCCTAATCCATCAGGAAAAGGAAACATGATCCATCCATCTTGAAAAGGTTAACCAGGAAAACAAACTTAGCTAATTTGATAATCGCTTGTTAATTAGGACAAACAATGACAAGGACAGAGCCCTGGGTCTGATGACAGCAGCCCCCCAGCAGGGTATAAAAGGGGACCTGGACAAGCAGACTTCCAAACCTTCCAAACACACCTTCCTGGAAACTCACTCAGAACCTCCACTCTCAGACACCATGGTCAACTCCCGTTGTGGATCCGTCTGCTCTGACCAGGGCTGTGGCCAGGAGACCTGCTGCCGCCCCAGCTGCTGCCAGACCACCTGCTGCCGCCCCACCTGCTGTGTGTCCAGCTGCTGCCGCCCCTCTTGCTGTGGCTCCAGCTGCTGCAGGCCTACCTGTTGCACCTCTAGCTGCTGCCGCCCCACCTGCTGTGTGTCCAGCTGCTGCCGCCCTTCTTGCTGTGGCTCCAGCTGCTGTGGCTCCAGCTGCTGCCGCCCTACCTGCTGCATTTCTAGCTGCTGCCGCCCCTCTTGCTGTGGCTCCAGCTGCTGTGGCTCCAGCTGCTGCCGCCCCACCTGCTGTGTGTCCAGCTGCTGCCGCCCCTCTTGCTGTGGCTCCAGCTGCTGTGGCTCCAGCTGCTGCAGGCCTGCCTGTTGCATCTCTAGCTGCTGCCGCCCCAGCTGCTGCCAGACTCCCTGCTGCCGCCCCACCTGCTGTGTGTCTAGCTGCTGCCGCCCCTCTTGCTGTGGCTCCAGCTGCTGCAGGCCCACCTGCTGCATCTCTAGCTGCTGCCGCCCCAGCTGCTGCCAGACCACCTGTTGCCGCCCAGTCTGTTCTAGCAGTTCCTGCTGCTGAGTGCCCTGACCTGCACCCACCTGGTTTTCGTCAACCCATCTTCTTAATGTCATCCAGCTGAAATGAGTCATGAGAGGCCAATTGTAAAACCTCAGGTCTGACTGATTCTTAAGCTGATTTTGGCTTCTAAATATACTGCCCCCCCCCCACCATGTTACTCTCTCTCCCAAATGAACACAAAGTTTGAATTTTCTCCGAAATCTTTCAACCAATATATCATCCCCATTGCTATATTTCTTCCCTGCCAGATTTTCTCATGTGAACCCAATCCTAAATCTTAAATAAATCTTAATTTTCGAAGCATACAAGAGCCTTGTGTCTGATGGTTATTCCTTCTGGGCTCATCATCCTCAGCTGTCCGTTGTTCCACTGCTCTCTGCAGAGAGGAGACTGCAGTAGGTGATGTCAGGGTTTCTAAGTGTACTCCCTCATCGTCCTTATTTATAATAATGAGATGGCTTCTTACTCCCGGAATTCTCTGCCTGAGCCCTTCCTCTGGATGAGGGCACCAGCTCTGTGCCGGCCAGGGAGTTCAGTTCTGCAGGAGCTCTGCCTAACCAGTGGACGGGCAGGGTTGACACTCTCCCCTCGAGTGGGGACCCATCTCCAGGGGGCCTCAGGGGGATGAACCCCAGCTGCCGCCAGGAGTAGTTTCCTCATTACCTCATTCTCTGTTGGCTTCCATCAATTTGATGGGCCACTCCCCCCATTCCCTGCAGTGCTTTTTAGTATTCTCTGCCTCATAAACTATTCGACGTGAATCCCCTGTTTTGGGGTCTGCTCCCAAGGGCACTCCACCTAAGATACCAGTGTTCTAAATCTCACTACCAGTGTCCTCAAAACATTTTTCACATATTATGAATGGTTGTCATGCGGTCACGATCCAGCCTTGAATTATTACCCATTGAACCACTACATCTTTTCAACATTTGCTCTTTCTCCTTGCAATTTTTTTGCACAACTGTTTTTAGACGAGTGATCTTCACTTGTGTGTCTCAGTTCATCATGTCTGAGAGGGAGGGCACACCCCCAGGTAACGCGGCTCACCACGTTAGCACCTCTCACCCTAAAGGGGCTGTGTTTATGGGGGACCCCCCGACCTGTCTGTCTTACGTTGGGTTATTAAAAGCAGAGCTTGACACGAGGGCTCTTGCCGAGGTGATGTATGTACTGGGAAGTGCTCTCAGGAGAAATCGGTAAGAAGTGGAGGGAAGCAGGACGGGAGAGTAAAAGAAGAGAAGCCAGATCATGGCTGCAGTGGAATTTTAAGATCAGCTGACCCCATGGATTAGTGGTGTAAACAGTACCGTAGACTGCCGCCCCCCACCCCTGGAGGCAAGGTGGCTGGGGCTTTGTACTCCTGCCTCAGTTCTCACTGGCTCTGGCCCGCCCTGAGGGGGAGAAGGGGTGGAGGGCTACAGTGTGAGGGGTGCAGGCTTCTTCAGGTGCAAACAGTGGCCTGGAGAACACACGGTTGAGCGGTGTTAGCTGTACGCACACGAGCCCATACTCACACTAGCTCGGGGATGTGGTGCTTTACGGCAAAAGCGATCTGGATGGGGTGTCATATAGTCTCCCCCAAACACTGTTCAGGTCCATGTATCTTTCCACTAGGCTCAGTCCAATTGGTCAGTTCCAATTGCCTTAGAAACTTACAAGAGGAGAGTCTGTGGGCAGCACCCCTGCCATTCTAGCGGGCCTGCCGGGGGGAGGGACCAAATCCTTGTCCCTGAGGATTCTGGTCCTTGGTTACTATGTCCTCATCCGCCGCAGCTGTTATATGTGTCCCGAATCAGTTAAAACTGGAAATAGAAATACCAAGAATGCCCTCAGGTGATTACCTAAATGCTAAACATACTCCTCCTTGACCCCACGGCTCCTTCCTTCGCCTGCTGATACCCCGGTGCTGCAAGCTCAAAGGAACTAGGTGGCTGTCATAGCTTAAAGTCCAGTCAGACCTTCACTGTGTCTCTTTAGAGGCAGATCTTTGCTGTTGGAGCTAAGACATCTAGATGCACAGAGTTTACAGTTACGGGGGAGGAAGGCATAGATTCCCCACAGTGGTCCACTGTGCAGAAGGTGAGGATGAGGAGGGCAACTCCTCCTTCAACTCCTCAATTCCACCCTGGGTTTCTGGATGAATGTGTTGTACCAAGGGGCCATGTTGGCATTCTGGGTATTTGTCCTTGTAAACTAAGACCCTGTATCCAACTGCATCTGAATATAGGGGTATCCCAGTTTCCCCTGGGGAAGTGGCTGTAGATTCCTTTAGGAAAGGACTGGAGAGAAAACTACTTTATACACTTCGGTGATCCCTTGTCTTGGAGGACTGGCCTGTTTGGTGGGTCTGTGGTTTGGGGGTGTGAGAGCTGGCTCAGATCTGGAACCCGGGTGAGGGGTCATGATTTTCCATTGGGATCGCTGACCTCAGCCTTTTGTTCATTATTAAGTGCTTTTACACACACACACACACACACACACGGTACCTGCCCCCCTCCAAAACCGGAATTTATTTATAAAAACACTGTGTATATATTCTTACATGTTTCAACTTCAGTCACCTCAAAAGTACTCTCCATTTGATGCCATACACCCATTGAGACCTTCTTGTTCACTGTTCAAAACAGTTTTTGAACTCATAGATCTTGGTGCCTTTTAGTGCTTCTGCCATTTTTTGTTTCACCTCTTCCATATCAGTAAAATGTTTCCCTTTGAGGACTTTTTTCATCTGGAAACAAAAGAAAGTCACTTGGGGTGAGGTCTGGTGAATAAGGGAGGGTGGGGAATGGGGGTCAGGCCATTTTTGGCTAAAAACTGCTGAACACTCAGCACGGCGTGGATGGGTGTGCTCGTAAATGACCCATCATGAAATGGGCAAAAAAATTCACTGAAGCCGAACGCAGCCTCTCACAACAACACCAGCTGGTGCACTGATACAGATGGGTTCCTAGAACACTCATCTAGTGGGGGAAGCCTGTATTACAAGGCCCCCCCTCCAGAAGATAATTCTGTTTTTTGGGGGGTGATCCCCCTTGTGTACAAAGCTGTGTTCTTGTTAGCTGTGTATACCCTTTTCTGAGGGACACCAAGCTCTATTGTCCATATCGATAGGTCACTGTGGCTCACTCAGCACTCTGCCCTGGTGGTCAGTCCTAAGTTGCTACTCATCACATGTGTAATTTGGGGGTATTATCATCCCTACTACTTCTACGGAGCAAGGTTCTGTGACAATGTTCCCTATCGTAAGCGTCAACTTTAAACAGTCACTACTGAATTTCTCAGCATGCTGTGACCCCCCTACCTGTTCGTGCCTTATTATGTCAGTACACAGTGCACCTTTGAGCCCTCTTATAGAATATGGTGTGCCGCGGTCCAGCCGCAGCTAGGCCCAGGGTTTCCTGAAAGGTGGGTAAGGCATCGGCGATGGGAGACAGACGACAACACGCCTCAGAGGACAGTGATGCCCTGTTCCGTTTATTGCAAGTACAAGCAGGTTTTTATACTTTCATTTTTAGCAGTGATTGACATTTGCGATTAGGTAAAGCAGAAAACAATTAATACAAAGGTAACCAGGAAAAATACAAAAATTCCCATAGATTCAGTTATATTAAACAAAGATTATTATAACCATGAGAGCCATAAATCAGACAATTAGAAATAGCTGTACGTACAGAGTTTGAATGTCTTATTGTTTATTAAAATTATCAGAATTTGTCACGGGGCAAAAGGATACGCTAAATTGAACAGAGGTTATAGGAAATTTATTATAAGGCCTTTGTGATGTCTAACTTACCTATTTATCTTTTCTGTCTAAAATATTTCTCTATGTACCATGGACTCTAACTCCCTGGTAACTGTTTCTATGTGCTTAATTTATAATAGTTAACCAGCTTTTCTTATTTCTTTGCCTGTCTAATTCTACTTGATATATATTCCTATTCAAGGTAAAGGCGGGGCTGTTACTCCAACAACTTTTAGACATTCAGGGGCTATTTTATTAGAGGGGATTTTATTCTCTGGTCAAGAAATTATTTTATACAACTTCATTGGAATTATGCAAATCAATAAACCTGAGATACAGATATCTAACAATCCCACCACCTTTTAATCTCCAAAACAAACAGGTAAGGAGAGATAAACAGGAAATTCAGCTACAATAAACTCTTTTTATTTCTCAGTTAATAAACACCAGGGAGGTCTGCTTCGAGCTAGCCTTTCCATGAAATCTAGACTATTATAAAACACTTGAACTTCATCCTAATTGACCATTCTAATGTCACCTTCATTATATGCTCCTGTATAAGGCAATGGGAGATCTGGAACCCTCTGGAGACCATTAGCTCCTTTTGGGGGATACCGTAATTTGCCAATAATCTAATATGCTACCCATGGGTATCCCTGGGCTGTGGGTAAGGGTCTATATAGTTTTTTCTTGTTTTCTTGAAAGACTCTTTGTATCTATGGGTAAGGAACAGGCATGGGAAAGTCTGCCAATAATTCAACTTATTGTAACTGATTTATGAATTCTTATATGGGAACAATCAGGGATAATTTCTTACTCAGGTTTATAAACACTTTATTTAAAACAATCTGGGCATGATTCAATAGTCTAGGGAGAACTAGTTGTCCCTTCAGAATTTCCCTCAAAATCAATCATTGACTCTTTTCGAGCCTCTTTCTTCTCATGGCCTGTTCTTATGGGAATCAGGGTACAAAGTAAGACCATGATTAATATTAGCAAGGAAATTATTAAAAGCAATCCCCAGAAAAATTACCACCCCCCTTGGTATGCCACGCTCTCTTCCAGGAAGATGGATTCCTTGAATGCCCTCTTTCCATGTTCAGACCTTGTCAAAAAACATGGTTGGAAGAGGGCGTGGCAATGGTGGGTTGGGTTTTCTGGCCTTAGCGCTGTATCTATTCTACCATCTCCACTTCTCTGCACCTTTAGATCCTGTCCTTCTCACCTGTGTGTTGTGTGGCATAAGATAAAACAAAATGGTCACAAATACTAAAAGACGATAAAGGTGAACAGTATGCAAGTAAAAGCATATTCCCTTTCACCAACAATTAACCTTATCTCACATTTTACTTTGAAATAACTAGTGGCACAGAGAGCGGTAAAAGAGTTCAGCCACATCCTGCATACCCTTCACCCAGTTTCCCCCACTGGTCACATCTTATTTAGGGTACATGGCAAAACTCAGAGATTTATATTAGTACACACCACAGATCTCGTTCGGCATTTACCAGTTTCACATGCATGAGTGTATGTGTGCGTGTGTGTGTGCAGTTCTATGCAATAAAAGCATGCGTCCTGTATAGATTTGAGTAACCACCATCACAATTAAGGTACAGAACTGTCCTTCTCCATGAGGCTTCTCCCCTGGAGCCACAGCCACTCCCTCCTGCCCCTCATGCAGACCCTGGGCCACCACTGCTCTGCTCTCCATCCCTACAGCTGTATTTCCAGCGTGTCCTACACATGGGAGCTTACAGTGCGTAACCTTCGGCGACTGGCTTTTTCCACTCGGCATCATTTCCCGGAGATCACATGGGCTGTTCGGTGTACCAACAGCCGTCCCATGCGCTGGGCATACAGAGTTTGATTTGTTCTACCATTCACCTGTAAAGGTTACCTTAACTGTTTCAAGTTCAAATTTATTTATTTGTTCTTTCATTCACTCATTCATTCATTTCCGTGGGAAAATGTTTTGAGGTTTCCTGCTTGCAGGCGAACGCTGCCACTTTTCAGTTGCAAGACATATTGCCTAATTTGAATATGGTTGGATTCAGGAAATGTGTATCTGTTTTACTTATCTCCTGTTCCTTGTGGCTTTTTACAAGTTTCATTATAAGCCCATTTATTTTCTTCCGAGACTAAAGGGTTCTGATAGTTTAGTCTTTCTTGCAAGAGAACCACTTTTCTACTGAGAATTAAAATACCACTTTTTAAAAATAATTATCAGCTTATGTCTTAGTTAACTTCTGAAAGGAAGACAGGCTTGCAGTGGGTAAATATTTGTTAGAAGTATAAAAATATAGGTTCTATATATCCCCTTAACCTACTATGTTCAAGATTTAGGAGACACGATAAACTTAGCATTGACCTGGAAATACAGCTGTAGAGAAAACTAGTTTTCCTGAAGTTCTATAGCACTTTCCTAGGTCTTAACCTACCTCGGCAGAATGACCTCTTCAGCACACGTGGCTGGGCATTGTACTTTGGATTCTTTCTGCTTTGGATGATCACAAAGAGACATTTATGATAAAGTCGATACTTTTAAAAATTGTGATTTTATATGACTAATCCTGAGAACAGCTATCAAGTCTAAAATAAAATCATGAACATAAATAGGACTAAAAGAAAAAAATAGTCAAGTAAAGGGGACTTCAATTCACAGTCATAAATTTACGGATTTGGAGGACCGAGAATCACATTCAGGACCCTCCCACCCAGGAGCATTCACACAGTGAGACCTGTTCCCATGTAGATTCCAAAATCGACCTTAAAGAGTATAGGAATTAAGTAGACTAAAATTTCAGTTTAAAATCACTATGGAGCCCTGGCTGGTGTAGCTCAGTGGATTGAGCGCGGGCTGCGAACCAAAGCATCGCAGGTTTGATTCCCAGTCAGGGCACATGCCTGGGTTGCAGGCCATGGTCCTCAGCAACTGCACATTGATGTTTCTTTCTCTCTCTCTTTCTCCCTCCCTTCCCTCTCTAAAAGTAAATAAAATAAAATCTTAAAAAAAGATTTGCCATAAGCTTAAAAAATCACTATGGAAAGAAAAGACTATTATAAACATTAAATAGGAAAGCTACTTAACTTCTGGATAAAGAAAGGAGAGAACTAACAATGCATTCACTAAACCAAAACCAATTCCATTTGGGTGAAAAACTCAACATAAAAATGAAACTGTTTATGTGCCAGAAGGAATCATGAGGCATTTAGAAACACAGTTTTAGGCCAATCCCAAGAAATACACACTATGAAAAACATGCATAGTAAATTAATATAAATAAAAACAGTCTCTACGGAGTTATCAGTAGGACTCAGTCATCGGGCTCCTTGGGGACGCTCTTTCCCCAGAAGAAAAGGTCTGATGGAATTCTCAGAGTTGTTTCAGACTCCATAATAAGGCTCTCCAAACACCTTGAAATCTGCTTTTATTCCCTCCTGTCTCCGTGACACGGAAGAGGCTCAGGACATTTCCAGGGCAACGCTGTACCTGGGCTCACCGGAGCTACAACAAGGCCCCAGCCACGCCTCCCAGCAGGAGCCAATCAGCAGCCTGAGTTGTTATCCTGTTTGTGCCTCCCAAAATTCAAGCTGGGGAAGAAGTGAAAACTGGCCCAAAAAACCCCACGAGGAGTATGGTTTATTAGACGTATACGTCATTTAAGGTACAAAGGAATCCTCACCCATTTTATTCAATCTCTTCTGTCCGGGTTTTGATTCTTCCTCTGTGACACTGGCTTATATTAAATCCCTCCGCTGACCGTCTATGTAGCTGCCATTCCATAAACCACATTCCCCATGGTGACTCAGATGAGAGCCTACCAGACACCCACTCACCCAGCACCAGCCCATTACAGTAATTTAGGGCAAGCCAACCTCTCACATGCAGCGATCATCTGACCAGCTGACTAGTGTTTCAAAAAATGAGGGGTGCTGACAGATCATCCGCCGGCCCCTCTATACATTTTCCCCCTGGGAGTCAAGGAAAGTCAGGGAGAGAGGGACACTGCCTTAAAATCTGCTTTTGTAGCATGTTCTGCCAGACGGGCATGACTTTCAACGTCAGGATGGTTTCCGGGAGCCCTTCCTGTCTGGGACTGGTCATCCCGAGAACAGGGCCAAGGGCGTCTCAGCTTGGCTGAGAGTCTTCTCGTAACGTGTGGGAATGAGAAATAAAATACATGAGTCTTGTCCTCAAAATATTTGGAGGCCATACAGTTAGGGGAGACTGAATGTGTGGCACGACAGAATCGAGATCCACAAAGCTCTAGACATCCTTGCGCAGGAGACACCAGATCTCACAGGATGAACTGCCGGAGCCTCGCTAGACCCAGCTGGGTAGTTCTCCATGTACATGGCGCGTACGTGAGTTTGGGGAGCTGTGCACATATTTGAATTACTTGGGAGAACTGATCTGAACCACCCATATACCCTCACGTTGTTTTTCCCTCTGAGCACTTCCTCCCCAGGCACACAATCATTAACAGGGGCTGTGTTTCTCCGGGTGTCAGGCAGAAGGGGAGGGTGAGAATTGCTGGTCCGGGTCTGTCCACTGCATGTCTATGAGAAAGGCTGAAGCTGTTTGCGATGAAAAAGACATAGATGTTTACACAGTATTCACTTCAGCGTAAGTCACACTCGCTGCCAGTCAATATTGCCGTTGAACTGTAAATGCCAACACCGATACATCGACAAAAGTGTATGTTATTCAGCCTTAAATAAATCCCTCCATTTGAGACAGCATAAGTGGATCTGGAAGACACCATGTTAAGTGGAATCCGTCACAGAAACACAAATGCTGCACGATTCCGCTTGCTGAGTCACACCTCGGTACTCGTCGGCTTTAGAACTCATCGAACCCTGTCCTCGTCACATTTTGATGAGAAATAACTGTCTCAGCACTCGGCGCTTGCTCGGGACGCATCATACGTGCTGGGACTTGTATAAGTCACGACACTCCACCTCCTCCCAACCAAGAGAAGACACTTCATCATTAGGTACTCATTGGTTTGGGCACTCCTCACGAGGTCCAGAATGAATGAACCACGAGTACCCAGGTACCACTTGTAGTCAAGTTCGCAGAAGCAGAGAATAAAATGGTGGTTTGAGGAACTGGGGGAAGAAAGACACGGGCAGTGGTTGTCCGTTGGGTATAAAGCTAAAGATACACGCGATGAATAGATTTTAGAAATCTGCCCTGCATCAATCACCGTGCCTGTGGCGTTAGCAGTAACAGTATGATGCAACTTAAACACTTGTTACGAGAGGAGACCTCGTGCTAAGTGTCGTTAACACACACACACAACGCAGGCGACACCAGAACCCCGTAGTGGTGATGAATAGGTTTAAGCCTTAATTACGGAAACAGTACTGCAGTCCATGCAGAAGTCCAGACTCATCCAAGTGGATGCAGTAGGCATGCGCAACCTTCTGTAGACTGAGTGTACCTCCATATAGCTGAGGGGAAAGAAGAAACACACACTTTTCCTGCTCAGAATAAGATATCTGTCTCCCACCTGAAAGTCTAGAACATGGGCCGTGATGTGCAATGGGGAGGGAAAAGTCCTAAGAGCCTTATGTTCATGCCCGTGATGCCCAGGCTCACATTCAAAACTTCTCTGCCCACCTGACCCACAACGAATGAGCCATCAAATTAAAATGCAGCTTATTAGAATATTTGTCACCCAAGGGGCGACGTGCTGTGCTGTGCAACGTGAGATTAACACACACACTTTCTAAAGGCGTAAACATGTGACAGCTCTCTCTGAGGAAGCCGAAGCAAGAGAGACAAGAGGTGATTCAGGAGCTCAAGTGATGAATCCTAACCTGTCAGGAAAAGTAAACAATGTTTTCTACCCATCTTGAAAAGGTCAACCAGGAAAACAAACTTGATAATCGCTTGTTAATTAGGACAAACAATGACAAGGACAGAGCCCTGGGTCTGATGACAGCAGCCCCCCAGCAGGGTATAAAAGGGGACCTGGACAAGCAGACTTCCAAACCTTCCAAACACACCTTCCTGGAAACTCACTCAGAACCTCCACTCTCAGACACCATGGTCAACTCCCGATGTGGATCCGTCTGCTCTGACCAGGGCTGTGGCCAGGAGACCTGCTGCCGCCCCAGCTGCTGCCAGACCACCTGCTGCCAGACCACCTGCTGCCGCCCCACCTGCTGTGTGTCCAGCTGCTGCCGCCCCTCTTGCTGTGGCTCCAGCTGCTGTGGCTCCAGCTGCTGCAGACCTACCTGTGGCATCTCTAGCTGCTGCCGCCCCACCTGTGGCATCTCTAGCTGCTGCCGCCCCACCTGCTGCCAGACCACCTGCTGCCGCCCCACCTGCTGTGTGTCTAGCTGCTGCCGCCCCTCTTGCTGTGGCTCCAGCTGCTGTGGCTCCAGCTGCTGCAGGCCCACGTGTGGCATCTCTAGCTGCTGCCGCCCCACCTGCTGTGTGTCTAGCTGTTGCCGCCCCTCTTGCTGCGGCTCCAGCTGCTGCAGGCCCACCTGTGGCATCTCTAGCTGCTGCCGCCCCACCTGCTGTCAGACCACCTGCTGCCAGACCACCTGCTGCCGCCCAGTCTGTTCTAGTGGTTCCTGCTGCTGAGTGCCCTGACCTGCACCCACCTGGTTTTCATCAACCCATCTTCTTAATGTCATCCAGCTGACATGAGTCATGAGAGGCCAATTGTAAAACCTCAGGTCTGACTGATTCTTAAGCTGATTTTGGCTTCTAAATATACTGCCCCCCCCCCCCACCATGTTACTCTCTCCTTCTTACATGAAAAAAAAAGTTTGAATTTTCTCTGAAGTTCTTCAATCAACATGTTATTCCAATTGACATATTTCTTCCCTGTCAGATTTTGTCATAGGAGATGTTCCTATATCTTAAATAAATCTCAATTTTCCAGGCATGCAAATACAAGAGCATGGTGTCTCGTTTTTCCTTCTGGAACCCTCATCCTTATCTGTCCATTGTTCTGCTGTTCTCTGTGGAGAGCAGAGTTTAGTAGGAGATTTCAGGATTTCTCACTCTATTCCCACATCATCCTCATGTTATTGTAGAGAGAGGGCTCCCCCCAGCAGGCACCTGTACCTCCCTGCCTGAGCACTCTCTTTGCATCAGGGAGCAGGCTCTGGGCAGCCCACGGTCGGAGTTAATGTCTCAGGAGCACTGCCCAGCCAGTGGACGGGAAGCTCTGGTCAACGCCGTAGCTTCCTTTCCTCCAGGGGCGGAGTGCTCTTCCAGTTGCCGGAGGTCCGCAGTGGGATTGAACCCCAGCTGTCTGTAGGAGTAACATGCTCATTAAATCACTTACACTGCGGATCGAGAATCCAGACACAGCTCCGAGGGCCTCTCTAGTTCATCATCTTTTCACAACGCTGAAATCAAGGCATTAGCGTGCACTGGCATCTTCTCTGAAGTCTTGACTGAGGGAGAATCCAACTCCAAGTTCACTCACGTGGTTGTTGACAGGATTCAGTTCCTTGAGGGCCTTTAGAGTCACAGCCTCAGTTCCTTGCTGCTGTCACATGGAGACTATTCTCCGTGCTTTGCCACATAGGTGTGTA
Source organism: Phyllostomus discolor (assembly GCF_004126475.2). Lineage (NCBI taxonomy): Eukaryota > Metazoa > Chordata > Mammalia > Chiroptera > Phyllostomidae > Phyllostomus > Phyllostomus discolor. The sequence continues at coordinate 105,638,412 of NC_040910.2, read as the reverse complement.
TCTCTGCCACACACATGTGTACAGAGATACACACAGCTGCTTACTTCATCAAAGCCAGTGAGGGAGAGAGAAAGCTGGCTAACAAGAAGCAAGTCACAGTCTTTCATAACTTTTTTTTAAAGATTTTATTTATTTATTTTTAGAGAGGGAAGTGAGGGAGAGAGAGAGAGAGAGAGAGAGGGAGAGAAACATCAATGTGAGGTTGCTGGGGGTCATGGCCTGCAACCCAGGCATGTACCCTGACTGGGAATTGAACCTGCGACACTTTGGTTCGCAGCCTGCGCTCAATCCACTGAGCTACGCCAGCCAGGGCTAGTCTTTTGTAACTTAATCACTTGGTGAACACCATGAGCCCTGGGAGGCAGAAATCCCTGGGCCATCTGGCGGCTGCCCGCCACGACTCGTACACAATATTGAGTGGAAGAACGAAAGCACACAATGCGTATATTAAGATTCCACTCACATAAAATTCAAAACCATGTAGAACTAAACTATATTGTTTTGGATGCATACCTCAGTGATAAAATTATAAAACAAATTGGTGGAAAGGTTACTTGAGAAGTCAGGACAGTGATTACCTGCAGGGTGGAAGGAGGGAGATGGGGTCGAGAGAAGACACGTCGAGGGCCCCGCTGGAGAGAGCGGTGCTCTGGTTCTCGGTGAGGGTGTTGGGGTACATAGATGCCTGCTTCGTAATGACTTACATTGTATTACGCATGCATAGTTTACGCGCTTCTCAGTATATGATAGTCCCCTTTCAGATCCCAGGTTTTGCTTTTGGTAGTTGTAGTCATTCCCGGTCAACCATGGTCTAAAAATAGTAAATGGGAAATTCCAGAACACAATGTGTAAGTTCTAAATTGCACGCCATTCTGAGTAGCAGGATGAAACTTCGTGCTGTCCCGCTCCATCCCACCTGGGTGGTGAGTCACCCCTTTGTCCAGTGTGTCTACCTTGTATCCGCCACCTGCCTGTGAGTCACTTAGTAGCTGCCTCGGCTGTCAGCTCAGCTGTCTCGCCATCACAGTGCTTGAGTTCAAGTCACCCGTGTTTACTTAATAAGGGCCCCGAAGCTCAGGGGTAGTGACGCTGGCCATTCTGATACGCCTGAGAGAAGCTGGAAAGTGCTTCCTTTCAGTGAAAGTTCTTTTTTCTTGAAAGATTTTATTTTTATTTATTTTTAGAGAGGGAGGGGAGGGAGATAGAGAGAGAGAGAGAGAGAAACATCAATGTGCGGTTGCTGGGGGTCATGGCCCACAACCCAGGCATGTGCCCTGACTGGGAATCAAACCTGCAACACTTTGGTTCACAGCCCGCGCTCAATGCTCAATCCACTGAGCTACGCCAGCCAGGGCTCAGTGAAAGTTCTTAATAAGAAAAAAAAAAACCTGAATGCTGAAGGAGCTAAGATCTATAGTAAGAGTGGATCATCTATCTATAAACTGTGATGAAGAAAAAAGAAATTTGTGTTAGTCTGCTGAGAGACCCCATTCACATAACTTTTATTATAGTATAGTCTTATCGCTGTTCTATTTTATTATTAGTTATGTGTATTTATCTCTTCCTGTGCCAGTTTATAAATTAAACTTTATCAAAGATATGTATGTTTAGGGAAAAAGTAGTATATATGGGGTTTCTTACTACCCACGGTTTCTTAGGGTGAACTGAAATGCTTACTCTATTTAATATTGTAAAAGAAAGATTAAATTAAGCAGTATATGGGCACTTATATTATTTAAATATATTGCTCGACTTACACATACACTAGTAAATATGAAATTATCACTCAGTCGCTATAACTCACTCAGAGGGTTGCTAATGTGATACAGGCCAAACCTGATAATAAAAGCTGTTTTTCCTGCCATTCTTCAAACCATGTGTTAACGTGCTGTGTCTGGTTTCCCTAGGAGACGCGAGCAGACCCTCGGCAGCGGCGGCTGCAAACATCGGGGGTGGGTCCACTTCATTGACATTTCCCGATGTTTGCCTAACTAGGGTCTTTTATTGTAGAATTCCAAAGAGACAACAGAGAAACTGGTTTAAAAAGAAAAAAGTATACAAACAAAAAGTATTACATTCCATCTACTCTGTGTAGTGAAAGAGGTACAGTTTAGATAGACAGTATGTAAGTGGCGTGTGTGGTCCTGATGTTAATGATCAATTCTACTTCGCCAGGCTACGGGAAAAAAATTTTAGCAGGGAGTACACAGAGTGATGCTTCTCCTGAGTTTGGTTTGGTTTTTTAAGAACATCCAGTGTGCTATCGGAATTTCCCATTGTGGTCCACGCCCCATGGTCCCCCCTGCCCCATTAGAATGATCTAAAAGAGAAAAGAGATTACCAATGTTTCCGCGTGAAATGGCTCAAAGCTCAGTGTTTCAAGTTCAGGGTCATTTTTTCTGCCATTTTAGCTGTTACCAATTATATTTTAATATTTTAGTTACTTCTGTTCCTAATTTAACATTACACAAATACATGTAATACAGACCGTTGAAGGAGGTGGGTCTCAAACCTGGCTGCTCATTAAGAGTACCTGAGATGTTGAAACGTTCTGAAACATTCTGACAGCCACGCCATCCACCAGACCCATGACGTCAGAGTATTTGGGGGCAAGAGCCGGCCACCCATATTTTTATCACTCCCCTGTGATTCCCACGTGCAGCCAACTCTGCGAGCCACTGGTGGGGGGGCTGTATCCTTCCCTACATGCTTGTCTGTAGTGAGAATATACTTCTGCCTCAGCAGCTGTTGTAGAAGATTTTCTCAGTCTCCCTGAATTTATATAGAAAACTCTCCCCTTGTTACCCAAACCCTCCTTCTATTATGTTGCTTTTGTCTCAGCATCTCCTAGACAGCAAATCAAGTGAAAAATCCCTCCCCCTTGGGACACCCTGTTGCCTCACAATATAATTGTTTCAATGTCTCCCATTTTCGAGCTCTGCAAACGCAAACCTGTCCAGTAAAAACATGTAAGTCAAGGTTTTGCTGAGCAAGTGGTTGTAATAAAAATATTGCGAGGAGCTTGGCTTTAAGTGGTCCTAATTAAGACATTTAAGGATGTCATCGGTGGGCAGCCAGCGTGCCTCTGTTTGCCCGGGACGTTCCTGATTTTAACACTTAGAGTCCTGAGTTCTGAGAACCCCTTCGGTCCCGCACAAACAAGGCCATTGGTTTCCCTGCCATGACACTGACTGGCCACAGTTAAAATTAACCCTTGGCACTGTGTTAGGGCAGCTCTGAACGCGCTCATGACTCATGCATCACCATTAGCAATTCTCAGGAACATAGGCCAAGCGAAAGGTGCCAGAGAGAAAAGAAATCATACTACAACTTCTGTTTGAAGTTCTAGACTAAAGCTAGTCTATGGTGAAAAATACTGAGAGAGAGACACAGAGAGAGACAGAGAGAGAGAGACACTTCCCAATAAACTGTAAATTCCCTAGGAGGAAACCCTCAATCATATTCGTAACCCCAATGACTGGCACGCTGTGTCTGCCAGATGGTCCTCTCCACAAACATGCTTTAAGAAGAGGCAGGAACGTGGCACGGGCACATCTTCTGAGTCTGAACGGGCGGAACAGGAGTCGCCTCTAAGTGTGGTTCCTGGACCCTCAGCAGCACCCTCACCCGGGTGCTTGTTGGAAGAGCAGAACCTCCAGCATCATCCTGCAGCTGGGAACTCTGGGAGCTGTCCCACTATTCTTAATAAGCCCTCCAGGCGATGCTGATGCGTCCTCTGGTTGGATTACCACTAAATAAGTAAAAATAGTAATTAGGTAAGGTTGAATTGACTAAAATCCATTCATGTTTCAAACGAATCCAAACAAACTGGTGCTGTAGATTTCCTAGCTCTGGAGATAACTTGTGAGGAGAGGCACACCCTGATTATTCAACATTTTATTGTTTTGCTATATTGCAAAATATTTTTAATTAAGAATGAGATAAAGAATAGAAAATGAGGCTGTGTCTTCCAAAATCTGAGACCGGATGGAGAGAGATGATGTAAAATACATGACAGCAATGTAACAACTTAGTGAACTGTGGGATGTTGGGGTCACAGGATCCCCACAGACAAAGTGCCTGCCCGGGTTCCAGGGCATAGACCATGACCACAGGTCTGAGACATCTGAGGAAGCCCGTTCAGGTGGCGCAGAAGTCACCAATGCCGCACACACGCGAGTGCGCGCACGCGCACACACACACACACACACACAGAGGTGCCCTTCCTCACTGCTCAAAAAATGACCCCCGAGGGTCATTTTTCTCTGATCCCAGGCCAGGTGCCACGCTATGCAGATGGGATTCCCTCCACGTTAGTCACCAGAAGAAATGAACAACCAGAAATGCGTCTGCCCAAATTCCATCTGCTGGGGGACCCCGAGGGGGAGAGTAAAGAATGTAACTCCCAGCCCACACGAGGAAGACAGGGAGAGTGTGGTGTGGAGGATGCCAGCAGGTACGAGTCAGGGGAAAGCAGAGCAGATGGAATCGATCGTATCTGGAAGAGACAATATTGTGTCCAGCAAGGGTAAACCACTAAAAGGATCAACATTACTGTGTAATCTGATAATTACTTAATATTAGGTAAACAAAAACAAGGAAATGGGTGGACAACTCACCCCGTTCAGGCAGTATTTAAGGGGCCCTAGGACAAGGCGATTCCCAAACTCAAGAACCTCACTCTCCTGGAAACCCACCCAGACCCTCTACTCTCTGATACCATGGTCAGCTCCTGTTGTGGATCCGTCTGCTCCGGCCAGGGCTGTGGCCTAGGCTGCTGCCGCCCCAGCTGCTGCGTGTCCAGCTGCTGCCGCCCCACCTGCTGCATTTCTAGCTGCTGCCGCCCCTCTTGCTGTGGCTCTTGCTGCTGCCGCCCCAGCTGCTGCATTTCTAGCTGCTGCCGCCCCTCTTGCTGTGGCTCCAGCTGCTGTGGTTCCAGCTGCTGCCGCCCCAGCTGCTGCATTTCTAGCTGCTGCCGCCCCTCTTGCTGTGGCTCCAGCTGCTGTGGTTCTGGCTGCTGCCGCCCCTGCTGCTGCCCCTCCTGCTGCCTCCGCCCACCCTGTGGCCAGGTGTGCTGCCACACCAACTGCTACCGCCCCACCTGTGTCATCTCCACCTGCCCCCGCCCCATGTGCTGTGCCGTCTGTGACTGCTGAGTCTTAGCCCATAATCTTTGTCACAATATGGCTGTCCTCCTAAGTTCTACAACATCTGTTGGAGCCAGCCAGTGACTGGGGAATGAACTACTAGCTGCCAACTCTTCCTCTGATTCGGCATTCAGAGTTGGTGTTCAGTATTAGGAAATGGGAAATCAAAACATGTCTGTCCAACGATTTTAACCCAGGGTCAGATGTACCTATTTTAAGACCCACAATGTCTCATCCTGAATGTGACGATCTCGTATAACATTGTTTCCATATGTTCTTAATAAACAGCTATTCCCCCTGACATCGAACTCTCCTGATTTGTTCAAGATTTGCCGTGTGTGTGTGCAGGTGTGTATTTACCTATCACTTCTCACCAAGAAATGTTGCACCAAATGTAGGGCAGCAAGTTCAAGAGCAGTTCCTTATGTCAGGGCCGAGATTCCACTGGGCATTCATTGCATGACAAGGGCAAAGTTACTTAACATTTTCAAGCCTCCATTTTTTCTCTCTTTGAAATGGGAATAATGCATTATGTTCTTCAAGGTTCAAAAGGCATAATCCATGTAATACACTTAGTACGGGGTAGGGAGCCTAAGGTAAATTCTCAATAAATATAATTCTTATTGTTACTGTTATTGAAATACTACCTTGGTCTAGAATACGACCTTAGCATCACGTTCTCTTTGACAGAACGGCAAAGAAAGTTTGCACAATTGTTTCACCACCCTCCATCACTCAAAATTAAGCTTTGGTAGGTCTCAAATGTCCCTTAAATAACCCCAGTGGGTTGAACATCATAAAGTCACCTAAACTTCATTTGGCTATATTTCTACTTCCAGTATGGTCCATTACTGGTTGTGTAAACTTGGGTTGTTCTGCTTAGCTCAAGTATTGTTTTTCTCCCTCCCTCCCTTTGGCCCTCCTGTCCTCTCTAAACAATACACTTTCTCTCAGAGGGCACACTAAATGTACCCTCTAACTCCAGATTTCTGGAAAGGGATCAAGTCCCTGGCAACTTTTACATGAGAATTTTAACTCTTTAATAATAGATGTTCAACATTTTAGTATTGCAAGACTGAACTCCTTCCTGGTGTTAGCCTCTTGTGTTACTGAAGTTTCCTGCCTTCTTGATGGGTTTACTCTGCCGTTTTAGGCTTTTATGATCTTGCTTGTTGTTACTTAAAAAGACATGTGCAGGATATTTCTTTGAAACTTAGTTTTCTTACCACCAAACTCAGGTAAGAATGCTCCTCCTTTGCTGGGAAAACATGTCACAATATATACAATAATATCATTTTTATACGAACATAAGAGCCCATACATTTTGGTTCATAATATGAAGTATATTAAAATGTTTTAAATTCAAATTTTGCATATATCAGAGTTGTACATATTAGCTTTGTTATATTTCCATATAATAAATGGAACTAAGAGTTGACTGTTATCTCTAAAACTTTCTTAGAGGTTCTAAAGCATCAAAAGACACGCCGAAGAGAGGCTGATATAAAGTGGGCTTCACCTCGACATAAGTTGAATGCTACAGTCAGCAGATTCCAGAAGTGTCTCACGGACACTTTCAGCTTCATGCTTTCCCCTTGCTCTCCCGCGTTCTACAGAGGACAGCCTTGTCTTTCCAAGCATTAGGAAGACAAATCTTTTATTCTCCTGTACGTCCTTCTTCAGTACTGCTAACTACAGCGTGCAGGCTCTGGTTTCAACACTGTACTTTATAGGCTAGAGCTAAATCAAAGAACGTAGGTTTTTATACTGCTTTTTTGGTTAAAGCATATAAGGCTCATGGTTTCCTATTTTTACAAGAATTGGCCCATGAAGGGAAGAGACAGCATGCTAAATCTGGGGCAATAAAAGGACTATTTACAAAAGGCTAGCGAGAGTATACAGAAAGCAACAAGGAATAGCTCAACACCCAGGGCTTATAACGGCAAGGGGCTGTTTCCCCTGGGCCTAAAGACCTGTGCAGTGGTTCGGGTGAATGAGCCAGAGAGCAGCACGCAGAACTCTTAGGATTACCACCTGCGGGCACCCAGTGTACAGGGATCCCCACCAGGGAGAGTCACAGCGTTCTGAGCGGTCCAAAGGTGACACTGGAGACACTGCGGTGGAGGGAGCCAAGGCAGAAATAGTTATGAGTGGGGAAGAGTGACTGGACCCATCAGCTGTACCCAAATGCACAGCTGAGATGGGTTTTAAGGAAGTGAAAATCGGGCCACGTTAAACATGTGCCTCTGGAACTGCTCAAGCCCTTCGAGGTCCTAAGCCATATAGAACTCCAGAAGCACTAGGAGAGATGACCGTTCTGACTGGGGAAATGGCTGAAGCAAGAATTTTCACTCCCTTGAGCTCCACACAATAGTCCTATCTGGCCAGGGTGTGGGAGGACAGTTTGCAGGGGCTAACAGTGAACTTGGGGATTAATCAAAACCACTGCTCCAATGGCTTCGGCTGTAACAAATACGTAAGAACTTTTGGTGGCCAACTTTGGGCGTCTCTGGGCCACACTGGAACAAGAAGAGCTCTCTTGGGCCACACATTCGATACATTGTGACATGTCATCACAAAAGATTCTCATAATGTTTGAAGTAAATTTACGATTTTGTGTTGGGTCGCACTCATAGTGCCTCTGAGCCGCATGCAGCCCGCGGGCCGCAGGTCGGACACCCCTGCTACAGGAAGTGCGGGAAGCCTTGCACGCTGGTATGCCATGGAAGACGTGGTCGGTGCGTTCTTTACAATGTCACTCCCGGAGTCCAGCCAGGTGCAAATTTGCTCTCTAACGGCAGGGAACCCAGGATACGTCTAACGTTTGGCCACACAGATACTTCAGCTCGCTAGCACGCTGCCATAATCTGGTGGGGTGCTCCTGGACTTGATAACTGCTAAGAGCAAGTTCATATTGAAGATTGTAGTACTACTGCGTGAAAAGCCATTATTGAGTGAAAAAGTGAGTTCAGAAATAGACCAAATACATAAGGAAATATAGTATATGAAAATGTGGCATTTTAAATCCATTGGGGAAAAATGTACAGTTTAAGAAATGGTGTTGGGCTATGGTCATATCAAATTTAAAAGCATTTAAACCTCATATCTCATAACTGTATAAAGTCCTAATAAATTAAACATTTGGATGTATTTAGATGGTGGTTATGATCTAAAGTGGTTTCTAACGCCATGGGTCTGTGGGTGGTTTCCTGCGTCGCAGGAAGTATCTAAAGAGAAGACACACACGACCTATGGGAAACGCCGACATTTGAAAGTTAAAAAGGGAGCGACAGCTCCTTTCAAGCGATGATTCAATAACTTTTTTCTTCTACATCTATTAGTTGACATTCTACCATCTTAGATGACTTCCTCATCTTGCTTTTAAAATATTTTTTTATTTCATTAGTCTCAGTAGGGACTTGTGGATTCTTATTTCATTTAATAAGTTGAAATCCATTACTGCCATTACTAATTTTGGTGCTTAAGCTGCTCCCTATTGAGCCAGTGAGAGTACCTTCAAGGTGGCTCCGAGTGACTTGTAGTGTCTAAGGACCATGAGTCACTGGCAACGGTTTCAAAGCGCGCACTGAGTGCATACTGTGAAGCAGCCAGAGAGTCCACTATTTAATGAGCATTCATGTCTCACAGATGGGTTCTGTCTACCTCATCGCATCATTGCAAAAACATGAGTCTTTTTCTTTCCATTCCCTATGGTAATTCTGCTTCTCTTTTAACATCAAAGACATCCTGGCATGATGAGAATAATTGGTCCAAACAGCACCCTGGAATGACACAGGGGTCACAGGTAAATACTAGTGGCTGAATCATGTGATGGGCCCGCTTCACAAACTAGGAAGTAGGAAAGGTGATTCTGAGGAAGACCAGATTGGGAACTTTTAACATACCAGGGAAAAGAAATCTTATTTTTCTTTATCTTAAAATCTTCAGAAAAACATGATGATCTCATTCTAGACTAATATTTCTTTAGAAAAATAAACTAGAAAATGGTCCAGGGCCTGGACCTTGTAGCACCAGCAGACTGCACAAGAGGACATTGTGCAGAGAGACCTCCAAAGTCACCAAGCCTCACTCTTCTAATATCAAAACTCTGCCCTCAGACACCATGGTCAACGCCTGCTGTGGCCAAGGCTGCTGCCGCCCCAGCTGCTGTGTGTCCAGCTGCTGCTGCCTCTCTCCCAGTGCCTCCTTTTGCTGCTGAGCCCCCTGCTCTGTAACCACCATCTCCATTTACCTCTGTTTTCATGCATGTAGACCCTCGTTTTGTGCAGGCCATTAGGACGCACAGACTGGGATTGATGTCACTCCATTGAACTGGGCCCATAACTCCAGTGAGGTGCAGGTCGTGCTGCGGAAGATGCGTATGGCCTGGAGCACTTATACAGCAACAGACTTCACCCTTCCACGGACAACTGGGGAAATGATTCTCCTACTTTCTCATTCTTGGACATTTTTGTACCCTGATGTGTTTTTGTACTACATTAAAGCTACACTTCCCTACATTGAAAATTCAGTGTCATTGTTGCTGCCTTAAGACTCTGTCCTCAGTCCCTAGACAAGTGCATCCGACCTACACCTGCTGGATATACAACACGGTCATGCTGCTTCTCAATTAAAGTCCGTTTCCATTACCCACTTTCCTGTGTTATGGGCAAATCTCTTAACACTATGGATCTGTCCTGGGAACAGGACAAAAAGACTAAAAACTAGAAGCTTGGAGGACTCTGTGGGTATAAAAGCAGAGAGCACACAGTACATGGCCCAGGCATCACACCAGCTACACCTGTGCAACGTGCTGCTGGCCACAGCCCGCAGGTTTGCATTCAGATTGGCGCTCGATGGAACGCTGTCACCCACGAGGCGAATCCAGTGCGCCCCGATTCTGTGCCTGCTGGCAACATGCCTTGTTCCTGTTGTTTACAGCCACTCAGTTATGCCTCCTTCTTTCTGTGATAGGGAAGTTTCCAATCCACACGCATGGAGAGGACAGACAGGAAACCTAGATGAGTGAGGTAGTCCTTGATGTGACCGTGTGACTGGTGGGAAGAGGCAAATGGCAGACAGCATGGCCACATCCGACAGGCTGTGGAGCGTCAGTCCCTTGTCTCCACGGGGGAATGGGGGCCCAGCGCTTTCATTGCAAAGTGGGCCTGCTTGCGTTGGTCCTCCCAAATGTCAGTTCTTCATTCATTTAGTCGGAAAGTATTTATTGAGAGCATTTATTGTGTGGGAGACACTGGTGAACATAGCAGCAGGGACCGACACACACTAAACTCTGCATGGATGGAGCCAATATTTTATACACGTATACACACGCACACACACGCAAACCCATATACAACACGTAGAACTAACAATGAATGATGAATGTGAGAAAGGCGTTATGGTGCGTGATGGCTACACGCTGATCACATAAAATACAGTTATCAAGAGAACAGAGAAAAGGGAGAGAGAATACCTAAAGTAGAAAAATTCTACCAACTGCTTATTGGTCTTCACTGTGAGTTCACATCTGATGCTGGAGGAGCAGGTGATGAGGTAACTCGGAAATCTCAATATTTCTGAAAGTAGAGAATCAACTGATGGTAGCCAAAAAGTTGGGCTCACTGGGTATTATACAAAGACACTTACACAAAGATAACCAGTAGTACAAACACAAACCTTCCTAAATATCAAAAGACAGAGAGAGAGAGAGAGAATAAAACAAATAGCGAAAGATTAGATCTAGAGATCACTATTCACTGTATACATATGCATACACCACTATACACCCAACGAATCACAGCCCCTCCACACTGTGCACGGCAACCCCCGTGAAGGGTCTCCCCTCCCATTTCCTCGGCAGCAAGCTCTCCACCTGACAACATGCATGTTCCCACTTCGACATAAAGAGACTTGACATTGTCATAGCCACCTTCAAAATATTAACATGGAATCATACACCAAGAAGGAAAACAGTGGCAGATGTGAGCACTCAGTAGCAGAGTATCATATAAATTTCCACCTGAGAAGACACATCAGACAGCGGGGGGGGGGGGGGGCACACAAATGTGGTTGGACGGGGCTTGATGAGAGGCAATGCACTGTAATACTTTAAGAAGAAAATGGTGCTTTCCCCTGATATTGGCGTATTTGACCTGAAAAACACAATTATTAACTTAGTCATAATAACTGATTTCCCAGTAGGAAAAACAACAAGAAAATAGGGTCATTAATGTAACACCAGCTAAGGAGACGTTCAAACTCAAGACACTGCCCTCGTGGAAGCCCCACGCACACCCACCCCATTCCTCCCGCTGATGCCAGGGTCAGCTTCTGTTAGCTCCTATACCTGCGGCCACCCAAGCTGCTGCCGTTCTCTGTGTTGCCAGACCATCTGCTGTCACCCCAATTCCTGCATCTCTGGTGTCTGCCACCCCTCTCGATGTGGTTCCAGCAGCTGTGGTTCCAACTGTCCTCCCTCACTGCCTACTATGGTTCTAGCCACTTCGGCTCCAGCTGCTGCCTCCGCCCAGTCTGTGGCCAGGTCTCCTGCCACACCACTTACTATCACCCCACCTGTGTCACCCCCACCTGCCCCCGCCCTATGCTGCTGAGTCCCCTGTCCTGTGACTACCATCGCCATGTTTTTCTGTTCTCATAGATGTAACCCCCCCTTTAGTGCCGACCATTGGCACACACAGGCTCACGCTGCTCAGCTGAGTTGGGTGTCATGATGGTGATGAGCCCTCAGCAGGCCCGCTACCTCTGTGAGCACAGCCCTCAGGCCTAGTCCTGCTCCTCCTGGACCTCTCTGTCTCGTCCAAGTCTGAATTTGCTGACAGCATGCCCACTGTTGCCCTGACCAATTCTCCCCAAATTCTCCTTCTTAACTTTTGGGCACAAGAGCATCCAGCTCAAGGGAATGAACTGTGATTTCAGTATTTCTACATTACAGATTTTTAGTCTCTCTCTCTGAATTATCCAATAAAACTTCTCCTTCATAATTCTTATTGCCCCAATTGTCCTGTATATAGCTCTATGCCAAAACAAACCACCACTTTCCTGTACGGAAAATTCCATGTGATGGCACTTTTCTTTAAGATTTTCTGTGCTGTCTAAACAATTGTATTTTACCCGCACTTGAACAGACAGTATGGCTTTGTCAGTGTCACCAGAGAGGCAGAGCGACCTTGGTCACAGCTTAGGTTTCATTGGCAGTGTCTTTAGTAATTAGAAAAACAAAACAAAACAAAACAAAACAGATATTCTCAAGAACTCATGGATGAAATTCAGAGAAAACCTTTCTGGAAAACCTTTCCTGGGATGCAATTAAGATACTTTGCAGTTCGATCCTTCCCAGACTTGCTTAGAAGCTGTGTGAAGTGGGCCTGGGACTTCTACTCTGGGGGGAAATTTGTCCCACTTCTTTTCTTCCCTTTTTATTGAATTTATTGGGGTGACCCTGGTTAACAGAATCACCCAGGCTTCAGGCGCACAGCTGTATGACACTCATCTATACACTGTGTTGGGTGCCCCACTGCCGATGCGATGCTCTCCAGAGCACTCGAACCAGTGACTCATGACTTTCAAGGTTTTTCCTTCCAGCTCACGAGAATGTGCACCATCTCTGGCCCTGTGTCAGGCCAAGGATCGTCACTTCTGCCTTTTACAGGGTTTGGGGAGGGGTGGGGCGTCTTTCTCCGTCCTTGAGTGCTTTCTTCAGGTGCTGGGATCAGTCCTCAGGCAGAGCTTCTGCAGATCTCTGGGGCTCTCTGTGCCCCTTCCTCCTCCCTGACCCTCTGCCCTGTGGATTCTAGCCGCTGCGGCACCCTTGGTCCCCGCTCCATCTCCTCTGGTCACAGCGACTACCAGACTCCCCCTGGTTCTCCCTCCCAGAGTGGCACCTCGGAAGCTCTCTTCACGCTATAAACTGAGACAATCCAAGGAATCACCTCATTTGTTTCCCCGCTCCCCAGTGTTCTGGTCTGCCTGACAGCCTATGTCTAAAACCACTGTTTCATTTATTTCCAGGGTTGTTTCATTGTTTCAGGCAGGAGGGCCAGTCCAGTCCCTGGTACTCCATCCAGGCTGGATACACACAACCCCCTTCCTTGGTTTCTCATCTCCTCCTTCTCTAGCCTTCCATTATTTTTCAAAATAATGCAATGTAACCAAATCTATTTTCTGTATTTGTTTCCTTGGTCTTCTAGACACATTGTAGAACACTATACATACTTTTCTCTACCTGCTTTACCACCTCGATCATAAACCCTGGAGATTACTTCATAATAGCTTAGAGAAATACTCCTTATTCCTTTTTAGAGATGACTATGACTCCATTATGTGAAGGAACTACAGTTTATGCACCAGTATCTTACTAAAGGACATTCTGATGGTGTCTAGTGGCTTTTGCTTGTTTATTTAGCTGGTATGTATTTTGTTTTTACAAACAGCTGTGCTATGAATAACGCTGCCAGCTCTTGCTATGTCTCCCTGAGCACGGTGGGAGGGTGCCTGTTCTGACACAGTCTCACTATCAGAGAACGCTGTCAAATTTTGAATTTTCGGCAGTCTGACAGGTGTGCGGTGGTATCTCCTATTTTCATTTCATGCTGAAGAAAGATTTGCATTTTATTTTTTCATCAGAGTTTTGGCCCTTTTTTCTAATCTCATTGTAGAAGTGCTTTATATATTAAGGTCATTAACTCTTTGTCTTGGTATACATGGCAAGTTTTCTAAAAATTTAGCCATTTGTATTTTTTACTTTGTTTTAGTGGGTTTTTTACTATGTATTTTTTATTATAAATGATTGTCTTTTCACCTTCAGACTTTGATAGTGAATCGCATTGCAGTTGAAAAATGGAATTGAAAACTGTTAAATTATGAGTCCTCTTTGGTAATGAGGTCTCTCGTACCCCTGCTGCCCGCTTTGTAAGTGGCCCTGGCTGACTGTCCTTGAAACCTCTATGGCATCGACATGTTCGCTGCCGCCCTCATTGCCCCCAGCCTAGACGGGCATTCACCTCTTGCCTTCTTCTTCAGCCACTTCCTTCCCCCTCCCTGTCACTCCCACCTGCAGCCAGACAATGTTGACACACGCTAGGTATTCGCTCACACCTTCCCGCCAACTCTCTGATGATACGATATCCACTCTCTCTGTGTCATGTCAAGGATACCCTTGGATCCTCCTCATGCGATCAGTGGTGTGTTATTTTCCTTACTCTCCTACACATGCCATCCGGACAAGCCATCCATGCCATCGGAAGCCACACTACACACCGTGACCGTGTCCCCACTGTCTGAGTGAGTGCTCCTTCTTCGATGCCCCATCCGTCCAGGTGACCTGCAGTCGGGAAGGGGTGAGTCCACGCCTCATGTTTCTAGTATGTTCCGCACTCACTCAGTGAATGCCCGCTCAGGGCAACCGCTAGGCACCATATTTATAAATATGAATAAGACAGTCTCTGGCTTCATGGGGTATACAGAAGGATTTTAAAAAGAGATACAAACCCATTAATGATAAAGGCTGATATCCTAGCCCACAGGCATCTGCTGGAGCTACAAGAAGGTGAGGGTTCATTTTGAATGTGGTAGATGTTGGGACAGATACTAGTCACAGATGAGCCGGTGTCTGGACGGGGCATTTAAGAATGAGCAGGAGGCCCTGGCTGGCATAGCTCAGTGGATTGAGTGTGGGCTGTGAACCAGGCATCGCAGTTTCGATTCCCAGTCAGGGCACATACCTAGGTTGCAGACCACGGCCCCCAGCAACTGCACATTGATGTTTCTCTCTCTTTCTCTCTCTTTCTCCCTCCCTTCCCTCTCTAAAAATAAATAAATAAAATCTTTAAAAAAAAAAGGAATGAGCAGGAGTCTGCCGAGCTGACACGGTGGGGGGAGCATATTCACACAATGAAATAGCATGTGAAATGATACAGGATTGTCATTCCTCATACCTTCCAGGAAAGAAGGAGATAATTGCATTTCCTAAAGGCTGTGTAAATTAAGTCTCTCTGAGCCCCAGTTACCTCATGTCTGAGGAATTAAGAAAAACTATTTCTCCCTCCTAGAGTCCTTCTGAAGTGTAAACAAAATAACAATTACAGAAAAAAGTTTCTGACATGCAGTCAGCAGGCGCTCAAAAATAGTGACTACTAGTATCATCTCATTGCATAAAGAAGTGTGTAGGCTTAAATACGTAATTGTTATTTCATTTATTAATTATACAATGCTATAAATCAGCAATTTTCAACCAGTGTGCCCCAGGAATTTTTAACACTTGCAATACCTGACTATTTAGTCAGAGCACTGACCTCTTTTCCCTTAGACTGTCGAGTAAAAAAGATGACAACAGCCAACACAACAATAGCCATCCGATGTGAATGAGTCAAAATTATACTTATCTTATTTTGTTAGACCAGCAGAATACGTATTTTTTGGTGTGCTGCAAAATTGTAGTAGTTGGTTTATGTGTGCCGTGAGATGACAAAGATTGCAAGTGGCCACTCTGAGTAGTTGCCTGTGCATGGGTCTTGTTTATCTTTGGTGCCTGGGGAAGAGAGATCAAAGCCTAGTCCCTTCTGCCTCAGACACACCTTGCAGAGAGACCAAATGTAAGGAAATATATTTCAATGACACTTCAATTACACACATTCCATTTGGTACGTTCGCCAACCAAAGTAAGCTTAAAAGACTCCGTTGTAATGCCCTAATCTCTAAAGATCACGTCAATAGTAACTTAATAATTTTAAAAAGGACCCATCTTATCGATGTGTTTTTGCTGTTTGAAAGTAGTGATCCAGAGTGGCTGTATCGGTCCACATTCCCACCAGCAGCAAGTGAGGGTGTCCCTTTCTCCAGAGCCTCCCCAACACTTGTTGTTTTAGAGGGCTGGATAATGAAGTTGTGGTGCATGTGCAATGGAATACTACTCAGCCGTAAAAAGATGAAAGATGAAATGCCGCCATTTGTGACAACATGGATGGACCTGGAGAACACTATGCCAAGCGAAATAAGTCAGACAAAGCTAATAACCATAAGATTTAACTCATATGTGGCATATATAACTGAAACACAGACAGAAGTAGGGTGGTTACCAGAGGGAGGAGGGCAAGGGAATCTGTGGGGAGGGGGAGGGGGACAAGGACCGGTAGAGAGGGGCCAAAAATCTGGTGATGGAGGATGATCTGACTTGGGGTGGCGGACACACCGTGTTTGATCACGTATCATAGAAATGTACACTTGAAGCCTAATATGATCCTATTAACCTATGTAAGCCCAATACATTTAATAAAAAAGAAAATAAAAGTAGTGAATCATTGCACTAAAACTGTTTCCAGTTAAACAGACCCAATAAGACACAACAGATGGGAACTTCGTTAGGATGTGTTGCAGTTCACCGAGAACGCAGGAAAACAAAGGGAATCACGGTGTTCCTCATCGCACACCCGCAGCTGCCCTCCCCCTTCCGAGACGGGCCTTCCACCCTATGTTCCTACCAGCATTTGATATGACTTGCTCTTTGACAGCAGGGGAGATTTTATCACCATAAAATCCCTTCTCAACATAGTATTCTAGAGTTAAAGAGAAAAATGAAAAAGTAACACTTGTGAAATCCAGTGAAACAGTGTCAGGTGATGGGCCTGCTTGGGAAGACACATCAGGCAAAGAAATGCGGGAGCTGATTCACCGGGCTTTAGGCTAACTGGATGGCTCATAATACAAGAGGAAAAGGAAATAATGCCATTCCTAAAAATAGGGATATTTATCAGACAAACACAATTATCTAATTTACTAAAACTAACTGATTTGCAATTAGGATAAACAACAACAGAAATCCTGCACATGGTCACAGCAGCCCTGAGCAGGGTATAAAAGCAGCGGAGGGCAAGGAGAGATCACACTTGAGAACCTCACTCTCCTGGAAACTCACCCAGAACCTCTACTCTCTGACACCATGGTCAGCTCCTGTTGTGGATCCGTCTGCTCCGGCCAGGGCTGTGGCCTAGGCTGCTGCCGGCCCAGCTGCTGTGTGTCCAGCTGCTGCCGCCCCAGCTGCTGCATTTCTAGCTGCTGCCGCCCCTCTTGCTGTGGCTCTTGCTGCTGCCGCCCCAGCTGCTGCATTTCTAGCTGCTGCCGCCCCTCTTGCTGTGGCTCCAGCTGCTGTGGTTCCAGCTGCTGCCGCCCCAGCTGCTGCATTTCTAGCTGCTGCCGCCCCTCTTGCTGTGGCTCCAGCTGCTGTGGTTCTGGCTGCTGCCGCCCCTGCTGCTGCCCCTCCTGCTGCCTCCGCCCACCCTGTGGCCAGGTGTGCTGCCACACCAACTGCTACCGCCCCACCTGTGTCATCTCCACCTGCCCCCGCCCCATGTGCTGCGCCGTCTGTGACTGCTGCTGAATCTCTGCTTTGAACATACCACTTCCTCCTTTCCTCCCTCCGCATAGATGTACACCTTCCTTTCCAAAAATATGTAACTGATCTCTTGGCTCCCATAGCAAACCCCAGTCCTACTAACTCTCTGTCCACATTCTAACTTCTGTCCAAACTCTCTTCCTTCAGAATGAGTTCATTCAGAATCCCCTAATAAATTAAGTTCCCCCAACATCCCTTCACGACATCCATTCTTTATGCTTAAGGAATTTAATTGTCTCCATCACTTGCGGGGCCATGGAGTTTAACTCCTCTGACAACAAAATCCAATCAAGTCTTTTTCTTGTGCTCCTTTGGAAAGATTTTCATATAGCTTGTTATTTCTATGTACCAAAATAAATCTCTTTGTACTAACGCTGAAAATTGAATGAGATTGTGTTTTTGTGTTTTTTTTTTAATTTTTAAAAATTTTTATTTTATTTTATTTTTTATTTTATTTTAATTTTATTTTAATCATTTTTCAAGTTAGTTTTTGTTTTTAAAGGCAGGTGCTAGGGGATTGCATTTCCCCGCACCTTTTAGAGACACAACACAGGGTCATCAACCTGCAACTGACGTCAAAGCACATCGGCCACCAGTTTTCTCTAGAAAATCTCTTCTGTCCTAGCCACATCAATGAATCATTTTCTAGTCTTTAGGGGGGAAATGTTAACAGAAGTCATGTTGCATCCATGAGTATAATAAGGGGAAAGTTTTACAAAGATTGAACATAATTCATGATCTATTAAAACTCTGACTTTCAGTAGTGGGGGGAAGATGGAGACAACTGTACTTGAACAACAATAAAAAAAGAAGAGGAAAAAAGAAAAAAAAACCTCTGACTTTCAGGGTGGTTTTTTTTTTTACCAATAATATCAGCTAATAAGTACATAAGTAAAGAAATATAGCTTTCCTCCTGTGTAACTGTCATCCCTTTAGATATTTTTCCCTCTTTTCTCCATTAGTCAAAAGTTATGCATATTTAAAGGACCATTACATGCCCCTATGTCGTCACAAGGCCCTCATTTACTCAACAAACACTCTTCACCAGTGGCCTCTACCCTAGCGCTGCTCTGAGCGGATGAATAAAGTGAGGGCCACAGCTCACACTGTCCGGGCATCTGCATTGCAACAGGGGTAGGCGGGGCAGGGGGGATGACGGAAATAAATAACAGGACACAGTAGAGCATGCTGAATTGGGAGCACAATGCAGAAAAGAGTTATGTGTGCATGTGGCAGTTCTTCAGAAACCACATCATTGAGGAGGATGCATTTAGCTGGGGTTTTGACAGATGAATAGGAGTTTGCAGAGCTGACAAGAAGAAACACTCTGGGAAGATCAAACAGCTGCAGCAAAGGCTTGCAAGTTTTATTCTTCACACAGTCCTCAGCTGCTCTAAGATTAAGACAAGCTAACTGTCTGTTTAATCTTGTATAAGTTTCTCCTTTTCACTTCTCCATGTTTCGTTTGCCTATTCCAATAAAGAATAAGAAGAATACACAGTCCTTCACAGGGTTGCATTAAAGGTTAAAAACAAATATAAGATAGTCAGCATAACGCCTGGTACCTAGTGAATACTTCACAAATAATAGATACAAATGTGTTCTCCACCTTCCATGGAGGGTATCTGGAACTTATTCATACGCTATATGTTTTATTTTAATTATTTAGTTAAAATAATTTCCATTCTTTTCTTTTTTTAAATGGAGCTTTTTTTCCAAGATTTTATTTATTTATTTTTAGAGAGGGAAGGGAGGGAGAAAGAGAGAGCGAAACATCAATGTGCAGTTGCTGGGGGCCGTGGCCTGCAACCCAGGCATGTGCCCTGACCGGGAATCGAACCTGTGACACTTTGGTTTGCAGCCTCCACTCAATCCACTGAGCTACGCCAGCCAGAATTTCCATTCTTTTCATTGCTGCCAAACTCTGTTTCCCATGCATGTCTTATTCAAGTACCGACGGGAGGGAGATCAGGAGCACTTGTTATGCCCCCATGGTGCCCGGGAGGATGTCTTGGACACGTGTGTGTGTGTGTCACATGCTGGGGAATCAACCCCAATGCCTGGTGACCCCATGGATGAGCGCCGTCCACGCTGCGCTGTCCACGCTGCACTGTCCTCACCAGCCCTTCTCTGCTGCTCCTGTGACTCACGGCTGGGGCTGCTCTTTCGGAGTCAGTCCGTCTCGCATTCGGTCTTCCCCCTTTCCCGCGGCCTTCTAGTTCCCCAGCATTACTGTCTTTCCCAAAGAACCCGCCTTCTCACCATGTGCACGAAATAAGACAGTAGCTTTCATTTTGTTCTGGATACATGGTATTGAAGGCCTAATACTCCTAAATGTTGTTTATATATAACAAATGCTTCTGCAATGATCTATCCATTTTGCAGGATGAACAATCAAAAGATAAATTAAAATTTTTCCACTGTGAATGCCTATCCTGAAAGACACACAGCAAAAATGGTTTTTACCATTTAAAAGGAGTGCGGCACAGCTGCGTACCTCAGCTGGAGACCGTGAAATAAGATGTGACACAGAGTCTGAAACATCCCTGGGGCCCAGCTGTCCCCCTGACCCCTCGAGACGTCCGCACAGGGTCAGCCATCCTCATTACGGACGGCACAGCCTCCTTCCCCGAACGGTCACCCTCACTCCTTCTAGCGTTTCCCCTGACCAGCGCATATTCCCCTCACCTTCGACAACAAAAGATACATTAGCATTGTGACCACCGCTCCCTGTGATTTTCACAAAGCCATGTACCAGCAGGAGGAAGTGTCACATTCAAAGACAGAATGTCAGAGTCAATGACAAGTGACAAAGACACTGCTTCTACCAGGAGCACAGGTGACACCCACCGGGGAAGAAATGTGATCAGCCTTTCCACCGGAAACACAGGAGCTCGCCGGAAAAAGGAAATGTGCTATTTTATCCGTTTTGGAGTACTTAGGTGGAAACACACAACTATGTAATTAAATAATTTAGTTTTCTAGTAGGGTACATAATAACAATGACAGTGATGAAATAATGACAGTGATGGCTCTTCAGCAAGGTATAAAGGGAGGCGTGGGCCAAGGAGACCCCCAAACTCAAGAACCTCACTCTCCTGGAAACTCACCCAGAACCTCCACCCTCTGACACCATGGTCAGCTCCTGTTGTGGCTCTGTCTGCTCTGACCAGGGCTGTGGTCAAGGCTGCTGCCAGGAGACCTGTTGCTGCCCTCCCACCTGCTGTCAGACCACGTGCTGCAGGACCACTTGCTGCCGCCCCACTTGCTGCCGCCCCAGCTGCTGTGGCTCCAGCTGCTGCTGCCCCTCCTGCTGCATTTCTAGCTGCTGCCGCCCCTCTTGCTGTGGCTCCAGCTGCTGCCACCCCTGCTGCTGCCCCTCCTGCTGCCTCCATCCACCCTGTGGCCAGGTGTGCTGCCACACCAACTGCTACCGCCCCACCTCTGTCATCTCCACCTGCCCCCGCCCCATGTGCTGCGCCTCCTCTTGCTGCTGAGTCTCCTCTGTAACCTATTTACACTTGTCCCCAAAATGTAGACACTTCCTGTGATGACCCTTAGGACGCACGGAATCTAGGTGGCGTCATTCAGTGGGCTGGGGTTCATGATTCCAAGATGCTCACTGTCCCCCACTAACTCTGTGAGCACATTCTAGTTCATTTAAAGCTCTCTCCTTTGCTACCTTTTCCTTCTGATACTAACCAACTATGTTTAATTTGTAATCCACCCGCCAAGAAACTGTCCCGGTCCTCTAAACTTCTCATTCTCCCTGACCACGTTGGGCTCTGGGTCATCCTTCCAACCAGGTGGACGTTATCTGCAGCCCCCAAGTGACACTGGTGTCACGCCCTCAGCCCTGCAGTCCAGTTATACCCTGCATTTTCTCCTAGAGTGAATTTGTTACGCTTTGTTGTTCCTCTGCCCTCTAAACTTTTCTGAGCATAAGAATCCATAGGCATCACTCCCTGTTGTTTTTATGAACATTTTACTCAGTAACTAGGCAGGTATAGAAAGAATAACTGATGTTGAAATCGTTTTGAAAATAAGCACTGTATCAAATATAGATAGTTTAAGATATTAGATCAAAAGTGGCAGGTATGTGCACAGGTATGTGACTCAACATCCTAAATGAGGACAGATTTCATTCATGTCTTTAACTCTTATTTAAAACATATCATACCCCCTTTATACCATTGGTCCTATTTTGCAGAAAAGGGTAAACCCAGCTTGCTCAGTGCATGCCAATGAAAGAAGGAAAATCTCCTGTAAAGAATTTATATGTACTTAATTCCTTTCATCAAAAATTTTTTTTTCAGAATTTATAACCACAAAGTGGGTTAAACATTATTTGTCATTGAGTTCTGCCGAGGAGAAATGCATGTTTCATTGTATTTTTTAAAAAATCCGCTTTACTGAGATTTGATCTTCATGCAAAAAAGCTGTATATACTTAATGAATACAACTCATTGAGTTATATTTCCTCGCATTTTTAAGGGAATGTGCTTCATATGGATGCTGTGGTATGTTTCTGAGTGTGGTCTCTCAGGGTTTTCCTCATAATTCAAGCATCTCCTCAATTAATATCCCAACACATATTGACCCTGAGAGAATGGAATTTCTTTTTAAGGATTTTTTAAATGGGAATTAATTTGTAATTTTACGTAGTTCTTGGCTGAGGCTCACAACGACTTTGTGAACACAACGATATGGAAGTGAGAATTCTACGTACAAGATTGAAACCCACACAGCAAGGAAGCAGTGCCAAGATTTGCTAACCCCTCACCTGGAATTTGAAATTCCAGCAGCTATAGATATTATCAGAAAGTGTTTTCCAAAATAATGTTCTATCCCTGTCTATAAAAATATTCAAACTAGACATTTTCAAGGGCAAGCACTACAACAGCATCACACATGCTCAACCATTTAAATATTTTCTCTGCTGGCCACTGCCACGACATGACTGTAACTGGGGGGAGTTCCTGTGAAGGGGACACCCCCACCACCATCTCCACAAGGGCGACAGCTCACGTGGAGAAAGAAATTGAATCTACAAAGACTGCCTCAGTTGTCTGTTGCTATGTAACAACCACGCCCAAACTTAACAGCTCAAAACACTAATGATTTGTGATTTCTCACAGTTCTGTGCATTGACTGGGTGACCTTTTGATTTTTGTCTGGTCCCACTCATACTTCTGCATTCATCTCAAAGTTCAGCTGGGGCTGAAGGGTCCAAGATGGCTTCACTTATGTCTGGTAGTTGGTGCTGCCTGTCTCCTGGGGCGCCTTGGTTCTTCTCTACATGGCCTCTCCTTCTCTGGTAGGCTCTGCTGGGCTTCTTTGTATAATCGTAGAAATGTTCCAAGACAGAAAAGATGAAGATTCAAGGCTTCTTGGGGCTGAGATTACAGCACTCACACAACTCATCCACCATGTTCTACTGGTCAAAATAAGTCCTAAGCCCAAACCAGACACTAAGAGTGGAGAAATAAAATCTAAGTCCTGGTGGAAAGAGCTACAAGACACTGCTGGCCAGTGAAGGGCTATGGCAGAATGGGGAAGTTCTGCTAAGCCAACATCAGCCTCTATATGTAAGTGGGTAGAGGGGGATTTCGTATTAGTTTAGTATCTGTGTTGATGAAGTCCACCATTAATTTTTCCCAAGAGAAGATTCTCCTGTTTATTAGTCAGTCAAGTAAGTGGTACTCATAGCAGGCAATGAAATAGCATCTCTAATGAAATATTTGATGAAATCAATGGCCATCTTCATAAAATTGGTATTTTTCTTTTGAACGTCTGATAAAATATAAACTAATTGAGACTGACAGAATGAGTTTCCTACAGAGAAATCAGGCAGTTTTAATTTAATCAATGGCATTTCCTGGTTGACAAGGATGCGGAGGAAAAGTAACCCCATAAATGCAGACCCAGTGAACACAATCTAATTTGACTGTCTAGAAGTCTTTATTCAAACTTCATGACAAAGATTATTAAAATAACAGATGTACTTCTCTGGAAGATTAAATCATTGTTTGTTAATATTTACCCTTTCCCCCTCTGACCCCCTGGAAGAAGCATCCCCTCTCGCTCTTCCACCCTGTAGTGTGAACTTCACCCCATGTGACTTGCTTTGGCCAATGGGATGTTAGAGGACGTGACCCAAGCCGAGGCCTGAAATGTCTTAGCGTGACTGGGATTGCTCCCATGTGCTTGTGCTGTCAGTGGTAGGGTTGTCATCCAAAATGCAGGGCTCAGCTCACGGAACTGGAATTTCAGATGAACAATGAATACATTTTTATGTAAGTACGCCCCAGTGCACACTCAAATGTACTAAAAAAATTTTTGTTGTTCATTTGAAATCAAAACTTAATTGAGTTACCTGTATTTTTATTTGCTAAATCTGGTAACTCTAATTCAGTAGAAAGCCCCAAACCAACCCACAGCCAGAAGGTGAGCCCAGCCTTAAACAGCCCAAACCCAGTGATCTGCAGGCGCCTGACCAAGAAATAAATACTTGTGGTTGTACATTATGAGAGTTTGTGGTTGCTTGTTATGCAGCAATAGCTGACTAATTCAACTGTAGTGCCAATGAGAAACTAGCTGAATACATCCATCAGTATGAAAAGATTAAGCAGACAGTTTTCTCTAAAAAAAAATAAAAACAAAGGGGTGGCCCCATGTTTGTGGCAGGGTTGGTTTGATTTTAATTAACTTTCTGAAGAACGTAGGTTAATAAACCTCTGGGTTTATAGAAAAAATCAAGCTTTTATAAATAACACAGAATAAAGGCCTATCATGTTAAATTGAAGGACAACCCCATTCGTTTCTGTAGGCGTGTTTGTTAAAACACAGGCTTAAGGGTCGGACTTGCTTAGACTGAATCCAGGCCTTGTTAATGGCGAGCTGTGCAACCTTGGGCAAACTAGTCAACCTTGTGAAGCTGCAGCTTGTTCATCTCAGAGCGAGGATAAAAAATACCTAACTCAATTGATTGTTACGATGATTAATAAGATAGCTACACATACCTATCGCAGTCCCTGGAACATACCAAAATACTCCCGTAATCGTAACGTAAAGTTCTCACACAGGTGGGAAGGAAAGTGGGAGGTGATACACAGCATCAGCAAACAAGACAGTACAGCCTTATAACCCGTTCTTAGAGGAAAATGGGTATGAGCTTCCAGTAGGGGCCTAGCGAGAAAAGAAAAGAAAATTCCTCATCAAACTGTGATATCAGATATTAGTTCAAAGGGCCGCTGAGGCCAAAGATGTCCATAGAATATCGGTCATAAATAAAAAGGCTATGAGTAAAGAATCATTTAGTCTACACAGGAAAAGATCAACTAATGTTGTAAGCAAAGAGAAAGTCTTAGCATGAAGAATACAGAGGGTGAATTTGGGATAATTCACATCTGTGATATCTTCCACGGTATCCTTGAAGCAAGACAGAGTGAATTCCTCCATGACAACAATCAAAAGCCTCCCCTGTGAAGAGGAGGGGATGGTTTTAGGACAAATGACTATCAAAAAGCATTTGGTGGTTTGCAAGCTCTTGGCCTTCCTTTCTTTTCATTGGGTTCATAGGAAGGAAGTGGGATTGACTGGGCAGACTTCTTTATTTTATTCAAATCCAAAGGAAAGTGTTCTGTATCACTAGTAAGAAGTAAATTTATGGGACTCATCACGAAGGTAAGACACAGGGCAAAGGTACACATAAATAACCACAGCTGGAATTAGGTAAGTGCATGCCTCTCTCTCACAGTGCCCTGGTGAGTCCCCAGGGACAGCCAGACCACCCTGTGAGACCAACACCCAGAAAAGGAGGAGCCCCTGCCCTCCCCACCACCCTGAGCTCAGCTCTGCTGACCCTCAGAGAGGAACCCCTGTGCCCGCGCTCAGGTCCGACCCCGCACGGAAGCCCCGCCCCTTTCAGTTGACCTGTCACGGGGTGAAACACAGTCGCTTACTGAGGAACGAGGAGACCTGGACCCCAGACCTCACTGTGTGACCGTGGGGAGCACACGTGACCCTACTGGAAAATGAAGGACAGGCCTACATACCCTCCACAGCAGTGGTCCCCAATGTTTTTGGCACCAGGAACCGGTTTCGTGGAAGACAATTTTTCCGTGGACTAGGTGGGGCGGGGGGCTGGCTTCAGGAGGATTCAAGCACGTTACATTCGAGCTCACCTCCTGCTGTGCAGCCCGATTCCTAACCAGTCCACTGCCCGGACGTTGGGGACCCCTGCTCTACAGTCCCTGGATTCCACACATGGGGTGACTGATCCCGAATGAATTACAAAGACAGCAATTGCAAGCGATTTGTGCAACCAAGGTAGATGTTGAGTGTGGCTGGGAAGGAGGAGGAGGGCGTTCAGGTGAATGTGGAGACATCACAATCAAGGCAGGACAGTGCAGACCCTAACTCGGGGGGACCCCACCAGGGCGGCAGGGATCCAGGGCACCATGGGGTCCCTCCTCACGAGCAAACCCAGGAACCTGCCTTTCAGGGAGTGGAGGGAGAGGTCTGGGAAGCAGAAGACTTGGTGTGCACTGAGCGCTGCCACTCACCTGCCCTGCCTGTCACGTGCCCAGGTGTGACGGAGGCGAGGCGCTGCTTGGCGCTAATAACTACAGCCTTTGAAGTCCATGAGCAAAACACGAACTTCAGGGCCACAGGGCAGAGTGACTAAAGCCCACAAGGAAAACACATTCCTTTCTCTTTTATGTGTTAGAAATATTTAAAGGGAAAGTCATCAGAATCCAATCCAACGTCTAGATTCGGTGAGAATAAACAATACAAAAAAAAAGGAAAACCATTTGTGGTGTGTGTGCATGTATATGTATGAGGTGAGGGGCTACCAAAAACACCATTAGTCAATGCTAAATCCTTACTTAATTGGCCAGGAAATTAACAAGGAAGTGACCCTGTGCCCTGGGGGTCACCAGCACCTGGCCAGGGTATATAAGGAACCCCCACGGGAGGAAGGCATTCACACCTGAGAACACCCAGCTCCTCTCACCAGCCCACCCAGCCCAGACCCAGACGCCACCATGACCGGCTCCTGCTGCGGCTCCACCTGCTCCTCAGTCTGTGGGGGCGGCTGCTGCCAGCCCTGCTGCCAGCCCTGCTGCTGCCGCGACCCCTGCTGCTGCCGCCCCTGCAGCTGCCAGACCACAGTGTGCCGCCCCGTGACCTGTGTGCCCCACTGCACACGCCCCATCTGCGAGCCCTGCCGCCGCCCCATCTGCTGTGACCCCTGTGGGCTGCAGGAGGGCTGCTGCCGCCCCATCGCCTGCTGCCCCACGTCCTGCACGGCCGTGGTCTGCCGGCCCTGCTGCTGGGCCTCCACCTGCTGCCAGCCCATCTGTGTGCAGGCGCCCTGCTGCCGGCCCCCCTGCTGCCAGCCCGCCCCCTGCCGCACCACCTGCAGGACCTCCCCGTGCTGCTGCTGCTGAGACCCAAGGTCCCCACAGATCCATACACTGGAGCCCAAGCACCTGTTCTGCATTTTAATCAAGTTGAAAGAAAAATACATTTCTTTCCCATAAAGTGACAATAGACATTTTTTTTTCATCCTACTATTTGGATACACAAGCTCCATCTCCACCTTGAGCCAGATTCCCGGGTGTTCCCATTAGCAGAACTCACCATGAAGGGCAAGCCCACCTCTAAAAGTCCCTGGGGGGAACCTGGCAAACCCACCCTGAACTCTGGAGGCTGCTCAAGCCTCCCCGTCATCGTTTATAATGTGCTGCTCACTTGTTTTCAATAAACTCATTCTTCCTGTAAACCATCCTGCTACCTGATTCATGTTTTAGTGCAGGTGTATGAGTGTGCATGGATGAGCAGACAAAGAACAGGAAGGAGAATGAAGAGGAAGAAGGAGAAAGGCAGAGAGGATGAAGGAGACAGAAGAGGGAAGGCGCAAACGGTGCGAGGGCTCCTGGAATGAGTCTTGAACGGTGGCGGCGCGGCACGGCCAGGCGAGTCCTCGGGCTGCTCACGTGGGCAGATCCACACGCACCAGGCCCTCCATAGACCTAGGTTCATGCCTAAACTCCCTGCACTAAGTCTCACTTCCAGCGGCACTAAACTTCTCACAGTAGCTGACACATGCCATACAGTTCCATTTGTCTTTGCTTTTGTCATGTTCTTTCATTTTTCTGGAATATCCTTTCAGCTTCCCCTTCCCTCCACCTCGTCACCTACCTCTGAGTCATTTCCAGGTTCAACTCAGTCTTCTCCAGGAGTGCTGTCCTAACCCTTCGCCCCTCACCACACGCACGCACGCACAAGCTAGGTTAGGTGCGCTAACATATGCCAATCGCATCCCGTGATCCTCTGCTTATCCCCCCGCCCATGAGGCATCGTACTCAGATGATCTATTTCTCTTCCTCCAGCGACAAACCAGTTCATTCATGCTGGCTCCCAGCGCTGAGCTCGGTGTTCGGAACAGAGCTGGCAATTAATTTCTATTTGTTGACTCAAACTGCATTAGAAGGGAATTGTCTTTAGGACAAGAGTTCTAACAGGTAGATATTTACTTAAAGCAAAACCTTCAGCATCCAGTACAACTGAACTTCTCTCCCCCTTGGGTTTTCTCATCTGCAAAATGGGAAAACTAATGCTCACCCACGCAGGTTGCTGGGAAAGTGAAATGACTTTATGTACGTAGAAATGCCTGGCACCCAGGAAGCACCCAGCACCGTTCATTTCTATTCCTTGTCGCACATCTGAGCATCGCTGTGTCACACGGGCTCAAAAGATGTGCTACTCACTACATACCATGTCACTGAGAGTGGGAAAGGGTTCAGGGAAGCCTTTCTCTTTTTTTTCAGGATAGTTCACATCCACTGGCAGAAACAAATTTTCTTCTTTTTTTTCTTTTTTTTTTTTAAGATTTTATTTATTTATTTTTAGAGAGGGAAGGGAGAGAGAAAGAGAGAGAAACATTAATGTGCGGTTGCTGGGGGTCATGGCCTGCAACCCAGGAATGTACCCTGACTGGGAATCGAACCTGAGACACTTTGGTTCACAGCCCGCGCTCAATCCACTGAGCTACACCAGCCAGGGCTAAATTTTCTAATAGTTATAATAAAGAAGGTCAAAAACTCCATCATCAGATTGAGGCTGTCTTGTAAGGAAAGGGCCCTTTAAAAGTTGATCTACAAGTCCCCAGGAAAGAGCCTGAGATTACAGGGTTTGTGAAAGGGGTTCAGCGCTAGGAGCAAAGGAGAGCTGGGAAACACAAGTGCAGCCGACAGGCATTCCCTCCCATCCTGAACCACCCAAAGGAATTAAACAGCTCACAGCTGTAAGAGAGACTTCAAAGGATGACCTGGTTTAGCCTCACCTGGCTTTAGGCAGATGAATATCGAAGCTACTTAGAAGAGATGCTTCCTTTTTAAATCCCAGAAATAAATCCCACTGGCTCCCTGATTATCCAGAGTTTGGGTTTTTTTTTTTCCAACTAAAATATTTTCTCTTCTCAATTAATGACAACCATCTCTTCCGTCTTCCACGTTCGTATGGATTTGCTCATACACGTGGCCCACGAAGATTCTCACCATTTCACAGACGAGGGCGCTGGGGCCGGCAGAGTGAGGCCCTTGCTGAGCGGTGGAGGGAGGACCTGGATCCCTCTTGGTCTTTCCCTTCCTCCTCCCACCCATTCCCGTGCATCGTCCCCATCCCCATTTCTGCCAACTCTTAGGATTGGAGGATATTTTAAAGATCATTTTGGAGACTAGGGAATGCATATTCTGTTTGCAGGATTTTGAAAATTTCCTAACATACAGTGGCCCCCAGACTGGCTCCTAACAAAAACAAATACATAAATAAAACGTGCAAAGCTGTTAGGACAAGGGCATGGTCTGCCAGCACGCAGGCATTCACGCTACAGTCTTTCTCAATGAGACCACAATGATCCTACAGTTTGTCACCAGCGTGGTTAGCATTCACTGGCTCCTGTTCTGGTAACTGTGCTCCTGCAGAACCTGTACTTTGAACGATGTGACACAAAAAGCCCCCGTGACAAGGACCAGGGCCACATCTGTTGTCCCACAAGCTGAGGTCCATCAACGCGCTGCAGCAATGGAAACCCCACGGCATGGAGCCACCCCAGAGGGGAAAAGGTGCTGATGGATTTTGAGAAATAGTGGACTGAGGTGAAATCACATAAAATGGTGTTTTGATGGATTCAAAGCAAACCAGGGCTCCGTGCAAAAGAATTAACATCAGGACCGGCCTGTGAAAAGCAGTGAGGGCCCCCCTTTCTTGGGAAACGAAAGAGCTGAGATGAAGGCAGGTGTCACGTCCGAAAATCTCTTACCTGAAACTCTGCCTCTGGGTTGGATGTTGCGGCTGCGTCTCTGTGTCAACAATGATGATATCGTTACTATGTAAATGGTGACAATGATCCCGGCCCGGCCGTGGCGGGTGGGATGCCCCTTCTTACTACGGGGGCTCCAGACAGCAATGTTTCTGACAGTCTGTAATTAGAAAACACAGGATTTCTTAGTACTACGTCTTTGTTAGTTAAAAGTGCATGAAATAACAGATATATTCCTACTCCTGGTATTTGGATCTCTGTACCTATTCTAAGCCAAATAACCATATGTGAAACCAAGAATCGAGCAAGTTCTGAATTTATCTCACCAGATGGGACAGAATTTGTGATAACGGCTCCCACACATTCACTGCTTTGGAGGGGCTCAGGGCTGAGAAAAGACTAGGACTCACCCAGCGATCAGTGTTTACACCCCACGGAAGGCCGGGGGCACGTCAACCCGCTCACACTCCTTCATCTGTGGGACTCAGAAGTCATTTCACAAACCTGGCCTTCCGAAAACCGTGACGGGCAAAGTGGTTCACAGAGCCCAAGGACCTCAAGGACTAGGACTCTGGTGGCCCGAAGAGTGTATGAAAAAAATGATCCCACCAAACCAAACATACTTTGGAGACAAATTTGGTCTGACAGCCGTCAGCGACCCTTGGGCAAGGTCCTCTTCAACCAGCCTTTCTACTGTGAATTTATTTCCCATACCTCCATTTTTCCAGCCGAGGCTAAGAAAGACAAAGCCATTTGGTCATCATCGGTTCACTAATCCCCCTGCCTTTTTCAGAAGCACAACTTCACCCTTCACAAGCAACCAGAACGACAAACCTAAGCACCTGCTCCAGAAATGTAATTGACTTCTTTATGAATATTTTCAACATACTTTGAAGAACTCAATACAAGTGCTTAAGGCACGCCTAAAAAGCAGGAAACACCTCCATTCAAATTTTATTTCTAAGCCCGTACACAGGAAGGATCATTCAAAAAGGCACAACTGTATCAGTAAAAGCCACATGCAGTGTGGCCTTATCGTCCCATGAAAATTTCTTCTCCTTCCATGGCTTTATCTGCCTTTGTCCTGACTTCCTAAATTTGTAATTATGGGGTGATCAGAAACTACTTAAAATGTATTTTTCTTTCTCTTCCCTCTCCGTCCCCAGTAGCACATCACTGTTTACATAGTAAGTGTCTCATCACTCATTGTGAGCAATAGGCCAACTCTAATGGCCTGTAACAACGTCACGTGGGTGGTTGGGGTGGTTATTTCCATATAAACAAGGGGAAGCGATATGCTGTTTCGCAGAAATGCTGCACCCCTCTTTTCCTAGCAGGATCGGCACTCAGCTTTCATGAGCCATTTTAGTCTGGTTTGGTTTGGTCTTGTTTTAGAAATTCTTGCTGCATCACAAGAAGTCAGGCCTGTGGACATTATGGTCTCACGCTTAATGATGGGCAGTGAAAAGGGGGGAAGGTGTGAGAGAGGCAATACTGGATTTTTCAAACTGTCAACTGGTCACATGGTCTGGAAAAACCGGCTATTCGATGAGTAATTTCTCAGAAGATATAAATCATCAGGTATTCATTTCGAGGGGAAAGCGGGAAGAAAGGAGAGCATGCTTCAGTGACCTTGGAATTGCTGCCTCTGCAACTGAATCCACCAATCCTGAGTTCTCATGTCAATGGGCAACCACAATTTTAGGAAGTGACCCTGTGCCCTGGGGGTCACCAGCACCTGGCCAGGGTATATAAGGAACCCCCACGGGAGGAAGGCATTCACACCTGAGAACACCCAGCTCCTCTCACCAGCCCACCCAGCCCAGACCCAGACGCCACCATGACCGGCTCCTGCTGCGGCTCCACCTGCTCCTCAGTCTGTGGGGGCGGCTGCTGCCAGCCCTGCTGCTGCCGCGACCCCTGCTGCTGCCGCCCCTGCTGCTGCCAGACCACAGTGTGCCGCCCCGTGACCTGTGTGCCCCACTGCACACGCCCCATCTGCGAGCCCTGCCGCCGCCCCATCTGCTGTGACCCCTGTGGGCTGCAGGAGGGCTGCTGCCGCCCCATCGCCTGCTGCCCCACGTCCTGCACGGCCGTGTTCTGCCGCCACCGAATCTGCTGTGACCCTTGTGGTGTGCAGGAGGGCTGCTGCTGCCCCATCACCTGCTGCCCCACGTCCTGCACGGCCGTGGTCTGCCGGCCCTGCTGCTGGGCCTCCACCTGCTGCCAGCCCATCTGTGTGCAGGCGCCCTGCTGCCGGCCCCCCTGCTGCCAGCCCGCCCCCTGCCGCACCACCTGCAGGACCTCCCCCTGCTGCTGCTGCTGCTGCTGAGCAGCCCTATCGGAAACATTCGGAGTGTTCATAAATGTAAAAACTCTTCCCACCCCTGATAAATCAGATGAGAGGTAACACCTTTGCAACCTCCTTGCTCTTCAAACTGACTCCGAAGTAACTGTCGAATCATTTTCCACATAATTATGCAGCTATTTCTGGCTGTCTTTAAGAATCTTTAGAAAAATTCCCATTTTCCTCATGTGAGTTCTCAGCTTGAATGAAACGAGGGAACAAAGACCAAAGCTCCTCCTGAGCGGCCCTCCCGGCCCCTGACTCATCACCCTCCCCCACTGCCTCACCGCGGGGCATTCTTCCAAAACAGGGTTACACGCACGCGGGCATTTTACGTGGTAAAACAATAAAATTTTATTTCTGGGAAGCAAATGTGTTTCTCTTTACTGTTTATTAACTGTAATCTTCAAAAGCTTATATTTAGTTCGAATTATGGTATGCAGAATCAAAAGAACCAAAGGAAAAAGGATTCTCCCTGGCCATTTTTTTTTTTAGCCTTAGGAACAATTCCAGTGCAAACTCTATCATTTTAATAGCGATTCAAATAATTCAGATCGCCTCTGGTTAGGTGCCTTCATATTTCAAGCCGCAGGTTTTGTGGCGATGCCGAGGGATGACTAGCTTTCAGCCGGTCTCTCCGATCCGGAGCGACTCCTGAGTCATCCGCACACGTGACAAGGGGGAGGAGCCCGGGTCTTTCCTGGATTAGAAAACTCCGCAGTGATTCAAGTCAATCGGTCCCTGGGAATCCCCAACTACTGAATGCCGGTGCTGGAAGAACCACGTTCCAGCTGTTTCCATGGCTCCCACCGGCGCCATCACGGCCAACTAGAATTCCAGTGGGGGGTCCCTGCTGCTGAGCTGACGGAGAGAAATGTACTTGGGCTGGAACCATTCCGATTTCGAACTCCCAATAACATTCCCATTGAGCAACGTTAATGCACTTCAGATAGTGATAACATAAATTCATACCAGATGTGTTGTTGCTGTTGTTAAGAACTTTTAGGCTGGCCAGGAAACTATTATTGTTTTCCTGAGAAACATGTAGCTAGTTCCCAACATGTCACCTAAAAGGGTTTTGTGGGATATGCTGCTTGTACTCTTGGGCATCTCTACCTGCCCAGCGCGGGCAGGCCGGCAGGACCAGCTTCGTGAGGCCTGGATCTGAATTGACTTTGCTCACTAGTGGATTCCCGCTGCGCTGCACACTATCCAACACACAGTATATAACCAGAAATTACTTGCTGAAGCATCGAATAAGCTCTAAGGGTTGGAAGAGAGAGACTTTATCCCACCTACAACCACGCCAGACATGTGCCTTCTTATATAAAATAATGAGCAGTCTCATGAGGAAAAGTCTTTTTCTTGAAATGTGGGGGAAGTTCCTCAACAAGTATTCCATTATACTAAAAGCTCAGCCTCAGCCCTGGCTGGCAAAGCTCAGTGGATTGAGCACGGGCTGGGAACCAAAGTGTCCCAGGTTCGATTCCCAGTCAGGGTACATGCCTGGGTTGCAGGCCATAACCCCCAGCAACCGCATATTGATGTTTCTCTCTCTCTCTCTCTCTCTCTCTATCTCCCTCCCTTCCCTCTGTAAAAATAAATAAATAAAATCTTTAAAAAAATAATAAAGCTCAGCCTCGTCAGTACAAGAACAGTGGCGTTTTCTCTTCACTGAGGACTGAGCAGTTTACCAGTGGATAGGCTCACCAGTCCGATTTCTTTCTGCATCTTCTTGACCGGCATGTTTAAAAATCTCTAATTTCATCTGTTTTTCTTCATCTCAGAATTTTCCTTATTAGCCTTCTAGAGACTTCCTCATCTTTCAGTGTTTTCTCAAATGTAGACTGTTTCGTTTTCTCCCAGGCTCGTTGTGACTGGGTCACGTGGGCCTCCGCAGTCACTCCACGCCCTGGTCAGCCGCAGCGTCTGTGCGGCTTGGGTGAGCTGCAGGGACCATGCAAGCAGGCAGGGCCAGAGGAAGGCTTGAACCGGAGCCTCGGCCACTGACCTGGAACAGACTTTGCTAGAGAGCCGAAGGTCAGAACCAAGCGAATCCAGAGAGGCAGAAGCTACCAAGTTGCTGAGTGACAGGGTTCTACTCAGGCCCTGAAAGTGTGAAACAACTGGCTATCAGAGCTGGTTCGGGGGGGGGGGGGGGGGGGGGGGGGGGGGGGGGGGGGAGGAAGAAACGCAAGCCCAGCACAGGGGGAGACAGTGGGGTAGGAGGGGCCAGGGTGAGGACGGAGGGAGTCTGGAGACCACTCCCGGCTGGGGTCACCACCTGGGGCTTTGTCATGCTGGCAGACTGCCACCTTCACACAGGTCATGGCTTTGTTCGTAGTGCCCCAGGGCCAACCAATTACATCCAATGCCATTATCTATACTACCTCCTTATGGCATGTTCTGGAGTTTTGAGAAGGCCGTGTGGGAGATAATTCTTCCCATTCCTGAGGATATCGGTGAGACCTAGAATCCTGTCAGGTGACTCTAACCATTAGCCGTTTCACAAATAGCAACTATTAAAAAAATAAATTCACTGTTAAAATTCCTAAATAAAACAGACATGACTTAGCAACCAGGAATGTGACACCTGCAACTCCAATCTTCAGCTTTTGGGCTTACGGATAAATGTTTGCACAGGTGTTTTTGGAATAGTTATTGGTTCCAGTGCTGCAGAGTGTGTGGCTTCAGGCAGGCCTCTTATCTCGTTCCTTGTGTATAAAGTGAGGACTATAATAATACCTACCTCATAAGGCTGTTACAAAGAATACATTTCTTTATTTTGCATAAGGCTTGGAACAGAGTTAGAACTCAGTGATACTGGCTATCATGAAGATTATAAACAATGACATTCACCTTGCTATGAAAAAATATAATTATGAAAATTCATGAGCATGTAATCTAAGACCAAAAAAAGTTAATGGAATGGTGGGTACCATAGACTGGGTTTGGGAGAAATAAGAAGATAATTGTTTAAAAATAAAGCACAATGGTGGTTGCCAGGAGCTGGCGAGAGGTGGTCAGGGAGAGGCGGTGTGCAATGGATACAGAGTTTTAGGTTTGCGAGGGGAAAGGGGGCTGGACGTGGAGGGTGCTAATGATTGCGTGATACTAGGAATGTATCTAATGCCAATGAA
The DNA here is from genome assembly GCF_004126475.2 of Phyllostomus discolor. Classification (NCBI taxonomy): domain Eukaryota; kingdom Metazoa; phylum Chordata; class Mammalia; order Chiroptera; family Phyllostomidae; genus Phyllostomus; species Phyllostomus discolor. The sequence goes on along the minus strand of NC_040910.2, from coordinate 105,603,038 downwards.
CTGCACACGCAAAAATGGCTAAGATAGTCAATTTTATGTCATGTATATTTTTCCAACATTTTTAAAATGAGAACCAAAAAAAAAGGAACACCAATGATAGAGGTCTACTAAAATGCATTCTCATAGTTCTAAAAATTCTTCTTTTACTGACAAACCATGACTTTTAAAATGCTCCATAGTACAGTATTTTTCTGAACTTGCTTTGCCCACCCAGAAGGCCAGGTGGGGCGAAAGGATGCTCAGACTTGGGGAATTCGCTTCCGCTGTTAGTAAGTAGCCCTAAGAGTATGAGAGCTACTCGGTGCTATCACAGCACCACTTGGTAAAAGCATCGCTAAATTATAAAGATAATTGGGGGCTTTGAAGTGAGGGTCATTAAGTTCATATTTGAGCCATAAATAGCAGAGTATAATGAGTGTCCATTGAATAAGGAAAACAAAGAGTCTTTTCTATGTACCTGAGCGCCTAAAACAGTATCTAGAGAACTTACTAACCAACCAGTGCCACTTCAGAAAGTAAATAAATAAATAAACAAAAACAAGGAAGTGACCCTGTGCCCTGAGGGTCACCAGCACCTGGCCAGGGTATATAAGGAACCCCCACGGGAGGAAGGCATTCACACCTGAGAACACCCAGCTCCTCTCACCAGCCCACCCAGCCCAGACCCAGACGCCACCATGACCGGCTCCTGCTGCGGCTCCACCTGCGCCTCAGTCTGTGGGGGCGGCTGCTGCCAGCCCTGCTGCCAGCCCTGCTGCTGCCGCGACCCCTGCTGCTGCCGCCCCTGCTGCTGCCAGACCACAGTGTGCCGCCCCGTGACCTGTGTGCCCCACTGCACACGCCCCATCTGCGAGCCCTGCCGCCGCCCCATCTGCTGTGACCCCTGTGGGCTGCAGGAGGGCTGCTGCCGCCCCATCGCCTGCTGCCCCACGTCCTGCACGGCCGTGGTCTGCCGGCCCTGCTGCTGGGCCTCCACCTGCTGCCAGCCCATCTGTGTGCAGGCGCCCTGCTGCCGGCCCCCCTGCTGCCAGCCTGCCCCCTGCCGCACCACCTGCAGGACCTCCCCCTGCTGCTGCTGCTGAGCAGTGCATCACCCCTAAGTGTCCGCCAGGAGATGGCTGGGTGCATCTGCTGTCCCTTAGCCTCACTGCAGAACAACAAGCCTTTCCTTGAGAAACTATTTCTCATCTCTTCAAACTAGCTCACAATAGGCCCTGAAGACACCTTTCCTGGCTAACTACTGATCAAGAATCCCTGTCTTCTTAACACCCTGGTAACACCAAGTCATGCTGTCTGTTTTCTAATAAACTTTGTACTCTCAGCACAAAAATCCTGGTCTTTGTGATATTTCCTTTCAGAAGGTTCTGTCTCTCTCTTTTGCATTGAGCTCTTCAAAGAAAAGGCCAAATAATCCTCTTACATTGTTTTATGCAATCACCTGAATCAGGTTAGTTCCCATATTATCCTTTTGACGGCATTCTCCGGGCACGGAAGCTGAGCGAGGAAGCTGGGCGTGGCTATATTTCCATCACATATGTAGAGCCACTTGCGCTCACTACTCCAGACTCACAGAACACCTCCCAAAACACCTCCAGTAAGGAGGCCGCATCTCAGCCGACACTTGGATGCGCGCATTCCCAGTCAGAGGGTCCTTTCACTGACCTGACTCCTCTTAGCACAGGAAGAAAGCCCAGGATGTTAGAGCTGGAAGGAACTTTCGGTGACATCTGGCCAGTCACCTGATTTTCAAGCTGAGGAGGGATGAGTAATGAAAGATTAGTTCTTACTCATATAACTATGGTGGAATTAGAATCACCAATGTTCAGGAAAGACCCAGGGGAAGCCAAGGCCCCTGATGTCAAGCCTCTAAGTCAAACGCTCCCTCTTAGCGCAGTTCCTCTGCCCAGAGGAACTGTCTTGTCCTTCGCAGCCAAGTAGAGCTGCCCCTCGAACAGTGCACCCCGGCTGGGTACAGTCTGTTATTCACGGTGCTGACTCTTGCTCACATTGAATCCACATTGACTCTCCAGGGTTGTTTACCTTTGCACTCAGGAGTTGGACACTAAGGGTTTTTTCCAAGCAAATTAATCCATTGTTGCCAATCTACACGCATTTGTTAAATATCTACTATGATAAAAACACTGAGCTGGTCACCCCGAGGGAATATAAAGAAATAAAAGAGGGCTCCTGTCTCAAAGAGGACATAATTCACTCAGGGAAGGAAGGTATGAGTAAGAAAAAGGGTCAAATTGTACATAATATAAACAATATAAATATAGAAGACATGCCAAAAATAGTTAAAAATAGATGAAGACTGTAGACCTGTAACATCATATAATTGTCCTAACATATATTTAAGTAAAAAATATGTAAGCTACAAAATATTCAATTATTTTGGGGGGAAAAAGTGTTCAACAAGTCTATATCATGCTTTAGGTATGTGTTTGCCTTAAAAAAATCTGGAACATTATACAAGAAAATCTCCCTGGCTGGCATGGCTCAGTGGATTGAGCGCAGGCTGCGAACCAAAGTGTCGCAGGTTCAATTCCCAATCAGGGCACATGCCTGGGTTGCAGGCCACAGCCCCCAGCAACCACACATTGATGTTTCTCTCTCTCTCTCTTTCTCCCTCCCTTCCCTCTCTAAAAATAAATAAATAAAATCTTTTTTAAAAAAAGAAAATCTAAGAGTAACTGGGAATAATATTCATTTTCTTCCTTATATTTTACTAATAATAATTTTAAGTGAACATATACAGCATCTGGCAGAAATAATACCCACTTGACTATGGTTGGTAGCATAATAATATGGGTGTACTAATTTATAGTTTTAATTTGAACAGTTTACCTAAAATTTCATAGGGTGTGCCTGAGTGTGATATTATGTTACAGAATGACAAGCTTATGATTTTGTAATAAAAGATTTTGTAGTAAAAAAAGGGGTGCTATTTGTGCTGGACCCTGTGTATTTAATTACTTAACCAATACAAGACGCTAACTGCCAGGCACTCTTCTGTGCTTAATGCTTGACGAATATGATCTCACTGAATGCTCACAACAGCCCTGGCATGTACTGTTATTACCCCCCGTAGCCCAAGGACACACAGCCAGTAAGTGGCAAGGTTTTCAGTGGGTGCTGTCTGGCTTTAGGGTAAGTGGCATCAGAGAATAGCACATGCCTAGCCTCCAGTGTCAAATCACAGACTGCTGTGGCATAAATTATTAAGACGTGACCCATATTTTCTCTGCCTGGAAATAAACTTTGGCTGTGGGGTGGGGACAAGTGTCTTAGACTGAATAAATGCTAGGATCTCTTGCTGAAGGACTCATGGACTCTATCTTTGTGTATATTTTATAAAGGAAAGGGGATATTTTCTTTAGGATATTTTGGTCAGAAATGTTTAGAGCAGAAGAATTAGGCTTATTAACTTGAGGTGGTATGTATCTTCAGAAGAGGCTCCCTTTGTCAGAATGTGATCATCACGAAGAATGCCCAGCAACGTGAAACACTCATTACAATCAAATGCGCCTTAAAAAGCAAAGCACAAGCAGCAAAAGCAAAAACCAGCCAGTGGGGCTACATCAAACTAAGCTTCTGCACAGTAAAAGGCGCAATCAGCAAAACGAAAAGGCAAATGAGAAAAGGGAGAAAATGGTGCAAACCCCATATCTGATAAGGGCTTAATATCCAAAGTAAATAAGAAACTCCTACAACTCAATGGCAAAAAGGGAACCGATTCCAATTAAAACATGAGCAGATGACTTGAATAGACATCTTTCCAAAGAAAGTTACAGATGGCCAACAAGTACACGAGAAGGTGCTCAGCATCACCAATCATCAGGGAAATGGAAATCAACGCCATTGAGGTGATATAATCTCACACCTGTGAGAAAGGCTAGTATGAGAGAGAGAGAGAGAGAGAGAGATAGTGAGAGAGAGAGAGAGAGAGAGAGAACAAATGCTGGTGAGAATGTGGAGAAAAGGGAACTCTACGCATTGTTGGTAGGATTGTAAATGGATATAGCTGCTATGGAAAAGAAAATGGAGATTCCTCAAAAAAAAAACAAAACATTAAAAATAGAGCTACCACAGGATCCCGCAGAGACACCTTCACTCGCATGTTAAGTAGAGCGTTACTCACAATAGCCAAGGCACGGACTCAACCTAAACATCTAATGACGGATAAACAGATTTAAAAATGTAGGGGCACATCTACACCTATAGATGTGTACACACACACACACACACACACACCGGAGTATTATCAGCCATAAAAAGGAGGAGAAGTCTGCCATGTTTGAAACAGTGGATGGGCGTTCAGGGCATTACGATAAGTGAAATCAGTCAGCCAGAGGCAGATACTGTACAGTCTCACTGACACGTGGAATCAGAAACATGGAACCCAGAGAAACAGCATAGAAAGGTGGTCGCCAGGGGCAGAGGTGCAGGAGAGGCGGTGCGAGGCTAGCCAAAGGGCACACACTTCCAGCTGTGAGGTGCAGAGGTTTTGGGATCTAATTGCACGGCATGGTGACTGTAATTACCGAGGCTGTACTGCGCACTTGAAAGTTGCTAGGAAAGGAGAGCTTTAATGTTCTCACCGTAACAATAAAATAATTCTGTGAAGTGAAGGATATGTTAACTAACCTTATTTCAGTGAACATTCTGCAATATACACATGTCGGATCATTGCGATATACACCTTACTTATTCAATGTTATGTGTCAATTACATCTTAATAAATCCAGGTGGGGGAAGAAAGCAGAATACACATAGCTTCTTTTATGTCCTTGCTTTTTTGTGTCCTTGTTATAATGTAGGCTCTGGTCACTGCTCTGGAAAGATCACAGGTGTCCAAGGACAAGGGAGAGAATGGAAAACGTGAGTGAGTCAAAGGCCCTCAGAGATGAGGAACACAGTGCTTGATTTCTCCCTCCTCTGTCTCCCCAGCCGTGACTGTATGTTTAGTCAATTTACATTCTTCACAAAGTCTTAAAATTGTCTTTGCAATTCCACTTAGGGAACATTAGCTCCTGGGGCCCCAGGCACATTCTTTTGAATAATGAGGATGACCCCAAAGCGATCTCCACACCCTGTCTGGTGAACAGCAGGAGGGGTGAAACAGAAAAGCAAGGAGACCCTTCCCACCATGCCAAGCCTCAGCTGCCTCTGCGGACGCTTCCGGGAGAAGCAAGTCCTGCACGCTGCTGGCAGAGCCGTCGCGGAGCCGCGTGGCCTCCCAACGCACTTCCTCCGCATGATGTTTCCTGTATGTTTGCAACGTGGGTTGAAAACCTCCATCTCGTCACTTCTTAGTCACAGCACCAGGGAGAGGTAAATTCAGAAAACACTTTTCATGACATTGTTCTTTATCACATGCACAAGAAAAACAAGTATAAAAAATGTCATGTTTCTACAGATGCCCCACAGACATATGAAAGGATGCTCAGCATCACTGGCCATCAGGGAAATGCACATTAAACCCACAGTGAGATGTCACCTCCCACCTGTCAGAATGGCTACTATTGATAAATCAACAAACAACAAGTGTTGGAAAGGATGGGGAGAAAAGGGAACCCTAGTGCCCTGTTGGTGGGACTGCAGACTGGTGCAGCCACTGTGGAAAGCAGAATGGAGTTACCTCAGAAAACTAAAAATAGAATTTCCTTTTGACCTGGCAATTCCACTGCTGGAAATATACCCTAAGAATCCCAAATCGCCAATTCAAAAGAACTTATGCACCCCTATGTTCATAGCAGCGCTATTTACAATAGCCAAGTGCGGGAAACAGCCTAAGTGCCCATCAGTAAATGAGTGAATCAGAAAACTGGTACCTTTACACAATGGAATGCTAAGCAGCAGAAAGAAAGAACTCTTACCTTTTGTGACAGCATGGATGGAACTGGAGAGCATTATGCTAAGTGAAGTAAGCCAGGCAGGGAAAGACAAATACCACGTGATCTCACCTATAAGAGGAATCTAATGAACAAAATAAACTAATGAGAAAAATAGGACCAGAGGCATGGAAACATGGAACAGACTGACAGCTGCCAGAGGGGAGGGGGAGAAGGGGGATAATGGTGGAAAGAAGGGGAGGGATCAGTCAAAGACCATGTATGAATGACCCACGGGCATGGACAATGGTGTGAGGACTGACGGTGGGAGGGGGGAGTGAGCTGGGCGGAGGAGGGCAAAGGGGGAAAAACTGCAACAACTGTAATAGCCTAACAATAAAAAAATAAAATAAAAGGTATTTTAGGCAAAAAAAAGTCATGTCTCCGAGCTAAGATGAGCATTCTGTGATGACAAGGACCAGAGACACGCCACAGCATGCGCTGGAGAAAGGGAATAAAAAGGGTGACAGTCCTGAATGCTGTGTTCCACCACTCACCTGTTTTACAGAAATAGAGTTTTGTGCTTCCCACACAGGTATCTGAGCTGCAGTCCTATTCAGGCAAATACACGTTCCATTATCTCAAATGATACGCACTTCCAAGGAATTTATACTGAAGGACATGTCTAAATGGTGTGTGATTAACATGTAGGCTTCTCAGGGGAGCCTTTAGGGGTCAAAGATAGAATGTAGTCATTGTTCTAGAAACCCCTGTACCTGTTTTAATTTAGCACCTGTTTTAATTTCTTTTGAAAATTGCAGATCCATTTTATCCAGGATTCCTCAGGTGCTATCTACTCCAAATGAGCACCAAGAGCCGCCATCACCTGAAATGGCCGTGAGCGCTTGGAGTTGGATGACAAGCAGCAGGAATATATCCATATTTAGGGTGCAACAAGGGTTCATTAATGACATCATGAGTATGGCATGAGCAATGCAACCATTAGTCAAAATTCTACTTAATTGGCCAAAAGATAAACAAGAGGGGTCCACCAGCACCTGGCCAGGGTATATAAGGAACCCCCACGGGAGGAAGGCATTCACACCTGAGAACACCCAGCTCCTCTCACCAGCCCACCCAGCCCAGACCCAGACGCCACCATGACCGGCTCCTGCTGCGGCTCCACCTGCGCCTCAGTCTGTGGGGGCGGCTGCTGCCAGCCCTGCTGCCAGCCCTGCTGCTGCCGCGACCCCTGCTGCTGCCGCCCCTGCTGCTGCCAGACCACAGTGTGCCGCCCCGTGACCTGTGTGCCCCACTGCACACGCCCCATCTGCGAGCCCTGCCGCCGCCCCATCTGCTGTGACCCCTGTGGGCTGCAGGAGGGCTGCTGCCGCCCCATCGCCTGCTGCCCCACGTCCTGCACGGCCGTGGTCTGCCGGCCCTGCTGCTGGGCCTCCACCTGCTGCCAGCCCATCTGTGTGCAGGCGCCCTGCTGCCGGCCCCCCTGCTGCCAGCCTGCCCCCTGCCGCACCACCTGCAGGACCTCCCCCTGCTGCTGCTGCTGAGCAGTGACTCAGCTGCCTAAAGCAAGCAGTCGACCTTCTGAAAAAGTGGTACTCCGATTTCTCTGCCCAAGGAATCTTCCCTGAGCCATGAAGACCTCTCAAGTCAGCCAGGGGTTGCATGGAAATCCAGACTCATCTATTAAGACTTGGGCTGTTCTTGAGTCTGTGTAAGAGTAGCAACTTCTTTCTTTCCATCTTACATTTTAGGTCTTTGTGGCATGTTTGTTTTCTAATAAACTCCTCATCTTTGGCCTAGCAAACACAGCTTTGGTTTTACTTGTTCATTCTATTTTTTTTCTCATTAAATTTTAACATAACGGAATGGTGCTGATTGACTACCATCTGCAAATTGCACACGGTCTTGTATATAAAAGAAATTAAAGTTGGCTTAAAAATGTTCCCTTCTTCAAGAAACTTCCAGAACGGTGAATCAATTTGACAATAATCCGACTAAACATTAGACTATCAAAAAAATAAAAGTACAATATGCTGTATGATATCAACAGTGGAGTCACTATTGATTGAGAAGCACAAGAAAGATGGAAGGGAGGAAGTAGCACGTTAGAAAGGTTCAGATTTCGGGGTGCAGAGCTCAGGGAAGATGGCATTCTCAACAATGGCAACAGTTCGCACAAAGGTATAGGCTGGCTGTTCAGAGGGCAGTGGGCTGGGGGCACTGGGTATATGTAGAATAATAGTGGAAGGCAAATTTGGAAAATTTGTGTGCTTTGAATATTAACCAAGGGAGTACACCCTGAAAAGCAATGAGCACTAAGGAGCTATTGAAAGTCTTGAGGCAGGGTGATGGTATGATGACAGAGACACCGGGGGCATTCCTGTGGCTGCCACATATAAAAACAGAAGGCCAAAGCTAGATGTGTAAGGGCTCTACAGAAACCCACTGAAAGCTGCACTGAGATGACGGCCACAGAGTGAAGAAGACACAGAGAGTATGGAAGACCCAAATACCTTGAAGGAACATCAGTGAATACCAACGTGAGAAACAAGAAACAATTAGGAAGCAAACGTGACCTCCTGCAGTTTGGGAGTAAACTCCTCCGGTCAGTAGACACCGGAAAGAATTTTAACATATTTATGCTTATTTACTGTGTGTTTAAAACCACTACTCCACAGTGTATTCCACCTTCCACTAATATTCATAGTCCACTAATATTCACATTCATTTTTTTCTTTTATTGTTGGTGGGTGCCAGGACCAATGGCCACTAACTGTCCGGGTGCCCAAAGATTATGCTGCTGAAATCTCTTGACGTCGATTCTGCACGTAGAACAATCAAGCTGCCCTACGTGTGCCACTCACGACAGGAGCCCTTTCGAGCTGTCATATTTTTGAAAGAGGAGACAAAGAATTTTACTAACACACACTGGTCCTGGAAAGCAGCGTGGTCTGAAATAAAATGAACCAATCTAGGGGTGAAGCATAGGAGTTTTATACCCAGCTCTTCTGCCTGTGCACTGGCTGTGCAAATGGAGCGAGTCACTAACCTCTCCAAAACGCAGGAATTCCTGGACTCAGTAGTATTCTAACATCCACGGATGCTTCGGGGAAATGAAAGTAGTTCATAGCATGATATCAATGTTCCCACTTAGAACTCTGAGATTGAACGAATCTATATTTGACTATTTTCCTTGCTTAACCCTCCCTATCAATACTATACTGATTTGTGCACTAGAGCATGATATGAGATAGACAGATTAGAACTTGCTTTTTGCATAACCCTTTACTGCCTCGTCCATAATAGGATTTAATAAATGTGCTATTTATTTTTAAAAAATGAAGTCAGTTTCTGTAGCTATAAAATTAAGTGGCTGGACAAGATGATTTCTTAAGGTTTTGATCTCCAGTATGTAATGGCTCCACATAAACATGTTCCAGCTTCACACCTACGGTTGTGGTTACCCCGTGACATGGACGTCATTGCTGACACTGGCATGAGTCACGTGTTAATCCCATCCCTGTTCTACCCAACACCTCTACCTCATAAAAGCGATGTGCTTCTATTCAGGGTCAGAAGGAAGGAATAAGGCTACCCCAAGTAGCAATAATAGGTTCCTTGGGCCACAACCTTTTTTTTCATTCCCCGCCCCGGCCCCGTGTAACCATAAACGTCAAATGGAAAATCACAGCCTCTCTTTCAGCAACCACCAGAAATTGTTTCCATTTTTATTTTGCTAAAATTCATTTTAATCTCTTTGCACTCATACTTACTGAACAATATTTGATCATGCATCTGCCTTATAAGCACTGTGACCCAGAAAAAAATGCTTTCAAATTTCTGCTTTTTCTTTTATCGGGTCCCCCTTATAAATTAAACTGTTGTGCTCTTTGTTTTGATATCCTTGCATAAAACACAAGGTGTAGTTGCGCAAAATGGTGTAAACTGAAATGAACCCCACCTTGGAGAAATAATAGTGTCCAGGTAATCTGTATAGAAGTGATTTTCATATTTCATAGAAATATAAATTATACTTAAAATTTTTTTGTGTTTTTTCCTAATTACTGAATATGAATTGTAGCCCATATTTTAAATTCATGATAAAAAAAATATCCACAGTAAGCTGGAATGGAAGGGTTTTGTTCCATATAGCCTCCTGAGTGATGAATGCTTCCTCAAGGCTAAATAAGTGTGTGAACTTCAGGAGAGAACACAGAAATTAGAGCGATCCAATTGGAGAGAAATAGCTATAAATTTTTATGAATGTGGAGTTTATCAGGATTTTTATCTGGGTGATTATAGAGACCATAATCTTATTAATCTAGAAAACATAAAGAGGCGCTGGCTGGTGTGGCTCAGTGGATTGAGCGCTGGCCTACGAGCCAAAGGGTCACTGGTTCGATTCCCAGTCAGGGCACATGCTTGGGTTGCAGGCCAGGCTCCCAGTAGGGAGAGCACAAGAGGCAACCACACATTGATGTTTCTCTTTCTTTCTCCCTCCCTTCTCTCTAAAAATAAATAAATAAAATCTTAAGAAAAAATAAAAAAGACTATTTTAAAAAATATATATATAAATAGCCTTACATGAAGGACATGGTTCATAATAACAGTAAATGGGTAATAATTTTTTTCTGAAAACTCAAATTTTGGTGAATATGATGCCACAAGCCCATCATCTCATGAGTGAGAGGCACTTTGTCAGGTGAAAAATTACAGCGCTACTTGGAAACCAAACACCAACCACTCTGCCCAGGACTGCCGAGCACATTTGGTGAATACCAGCTGAGCAACAAGGAAAAACTCATTTGGACATATGTTTAAAAGAACTCAGTATGTAAACAGTCAGAGGGCCCTGGAAAGCTTCTTTAAAGAGTGACAAGGTAAAATTCTGACTGTCACAGACACAGAAACTGGCCAAAGCCTATAAACGGCCCCAGCGGGACAAGCATCCCTAACGCAGACACTCCCCTGAGCAGCCCCACTCTCAGCCCGACCTGGACACCATGGCCTGCTGCACCACCAGCTTCTATGGATTCCCCAGCTGCTCCGGTGGGACCTGTGGGACCTGTGGCTCCAACTGCTGCCAGCCCAGCTGCTGCCAGATCAGCTGCTGCCTGCCAACCTGCTGTGGCATGGGCTGTGGCCAGGGTTGTGGCTGTGGAGCTGTGAGCTGCCGCACCAGGTGGTGCCGCCCTGACTGCCGCGTGGAGGACACCTGCCTGCCCCCCTGCTGCATGACCAACTGCACCCCCCCAACCTGCTGCCAGCTGCACCATGCCCAGGCCTCCTGCTGCCGCCCGTCCTACTGTGGACAGTCCTGCTGCCGCCCTGCCTGCTGCTGCTACTGCTGTGAGCCTGCCTGCTGCCAGCTCACCTGCTGAAACCTTCTGATGGGAATCCTAAGAAAATGGCACATCCAAACTAACCAATGCGGAGTCCCAACAAACTCCTGAGCTCCCGTACCCGTAATCTAGCTTGCGACCTCTTGTCACATGGCTACCTAATTTTGCTAAGATATAAATTAATTTATAATAGAAGATCCAAAATATTTCATAGACCTGGATATCAACAGAAGTCCAACCACGTGAAAAGAGTGCATAACATATTGCTATAAATATCACCTGAGATATTTCAACAGCGCATTGGGTTTGGGCTTGAGTGCAAATTTTCATTCTTCGCTGATGAAGTCATGGTCAGAGAATTCTTTGGAACTTGTTACTGATTCTGGGGCACTGGGGCTTTCAAATCTCAATAAATGTGTCGGAGCACTATGGTTTTTCTTTATTGTGGCTTTAATAATGATCTTTAAAAGGTGGTTTTCCATTGTTTATTTATTAAATGGTCCAATATTCTGCAGCCAAAATATATGATTAAAGTAATACATCAGTATTTATAAGTGAATTCTTGGGGTCCTCAACTGTGCAGTTGATGGGTGAGGTGTTGCAGAAGGTCAGACTTACAAAAAGGAATTCTATGCCATTTAGCTTCTTGAAATCATGGCCAAACCCATTTATTCATTCATGTATAATTCTGTATGCAGGTTCTTTCCATCAGCAAGGGTATAAAAGGGTAACATGTGATTGGAAGGACTATACACACAGGATTTTACAATAATACATAAGATGGAAACGCATCCTGAGTCCTAGACCCTGCCCTTTAACTAACAATCCATGAATTCTTGAGTAATCCCATCACCTGCCTGGGCATCTATTTCTAACCTCAAAAATGAGAGAATGGAGTTTTCCTACTTATAATGTCCCTTCTAGGCATAGGGTACTAAGTCACTTCCTAAACAGGGGACACACTGACCATTAGTCACCTCAGATGCCTAAGGAAGAATAAATAGTCAATGGTCAGATAGTGTTGAATATGTTACCACCATTTTTCATATAAAACACATTAGAACATTAAAGAGGCCTGATGGGTGTGGCTCAGTTGGTCGAGCATCGTCCTGCAAAGCAAAAGGTGGCTAGTTCGATTCCTGGTCAGGGCACTTGCCTGGTTTGTGGTCCGGTCCCTGATTGGGACACACGCGAGAGGCAACCGATTGTTCTGTCTCTCACACATCGATGTTTTTCTCCTTCTCTCTTGTCCTCCCTTCCCCTATCTCTGAAAAGAAATCTTTAAATAAAGAACATCAGAGGGAGTGAGGTGTCCTGGAAAACGGACCCGCTGTAACCATCATTCCCAAACTGATTTAACTGGAGTGTCCTCTACTCACTCATCACCAGCGAACACCTAATGTGCCTCGAAACACACTTCACAAAACGACCGAAGGGAATTTCAAGCTCTGTTTGCACAAGACGTATCCAATTCTCATGTATTGTGAAGTAGACAATAAATGTCCGTTACAGGGATGGGTTTCAATGAACATGATGTTGGCATACATGATCCCCATTTTTATCCAGTCTCCAGAGGGAGTTCTAGAATGAAGCAAGGATGAAACAGAAGACATACAATGAAGCTTCTATTATAATGAATAAACTCTTTGGGATCTTCCAATCACTGTGGTGAGCTACCAGCTGGGGGCAGAGAGAGTGAGAAGTGGTTATTTAAAGGCCATTTGGTGTGCCTCTGGGTGACGCACAGGGTTGAGACTGCAGAAAAGTGTGGCGGCGGCACATTGTGAATGCCACAGACGCCCCCCAGCTGCATACTTTAACTGGTAATTTGTGTTATGCAACTTTCACCTCGATTTCTTTAAAAGTCAAAGGGATGGGGTCTCCACCAGTACAACGTCATAAGAATTAGAAAAACACACCACCTTTGGCTAAACGCAGCCCAAGGAACAGTGCTTGTTGAGCCCACAGCTCTTTGTGTGAAGAGTGAGGCTCTCCTCCCTCTGAGTGGACAGAGCCCCCACCAAGGCACACCCTACACACCCCCACACGGCACCTCTGGAACGCGGCCAATGCTCTGTTCCCTCCTCCGCCGCTCTCCTGTCTCCCATCAATCAGCCTGGGGTGGCGCTGACGGAATGCACCTTGTACTTAGAACGGCTTCCGCTCAGAAGCACGGGGAAGAGCTAGGCTGGCATTCAGGAGAGAAGAGAATGATCTTGGTGTTCCGTGTAGCACCAAGAGGTGGGGGTATTCATTTGGTTGGTATGGCAACCAGGTCTTCTCTCTGAGGAATTTAAGTAAGGCAGATGCAGCTGATATAGAGAACTGACAAAATGGAGGTGAAGGAATCAGAAGATCACCCAAAACGTGTAACTAGAAAAATGGAACCCTGGCATGTTAAAGAAAGTAATTCCACATGTTAGCATCTATAAACAGACGGCAAAAATTCAAGAATAATAGAAAAACACATCTTCTGTTCTTACAGTACTGAAATGGCCTGGGCACCATAACTTAAATGAAATAATTAAAGCCAGAAAGAATGGGCACAGAAATTTTAAAAAGCTTTAAATGTAAAGGTCCTGGTCATTTTTTTCCTGCAAAGGAGACCACCAATGGGAATATCCAGCATTTAAAAAGGATAGGGAATCTATACAGGGGAAGATCACAAATGATTCAACTTCTCGCTCTCTTTGTGTGAGAACCAATCGGGAAGAAATGGATTTAAGTGGTAGGACAGTAAGACATTTTTTATTTTCTTTCTTTATTTAGGGGAGGTAGAGGAACATTCAGATTAGTCTCCATTCTGCGGCAGAGGGGTGGAATTGTCAAAGTGTAAGTATCATACATGATATGATGGTTTATTGTTTTGTACCACGTTGACTGGGCTGAGGGAGAAGCAGTGAGCAGCTAAAACACTGTTGCTGGCTGTGCCTGTGAGGCCGTCTTTATTGCAGAGGAGATTAGCGTTTGATCTGCAGACTGAATAAAAAAGACGGACCACCCTCGCCGAGGCAGCCAGGCATCAGGCAGTCCAGTGGGGGCCTGAATAACCCAAAAAAAGGCAAAAGAAGGGAGAATTGGCGCTCCTGTTCGAGCTGAGACATCCACCTTCTCCTGCCCTCAGTTGGGTTGGTGTCTGGTGGGACTTCTCGGCCTTTGTAATCTCATGAGCCAATCCCTCCTAATAAGCAAATGCATTTATTTATATTTATACTGAAATACATGCAGGGGTGGGCAAAAGTAGGTTTACGGTTACTCATATGGAAAAAGACACACAGGTTATGATTCTTGCAATAGCTTCATGGACTCAGAAGCAGCTAGCTCACTCACAGCTGTGAACCTACGTTTGCCCACCCTGTATTCTTATATCCTGTTGTTGTTGCTTTTTATCCTGTTGATTCTGGTTCTCTGGAGAGCCCTGACTGAAACTTCTTATTCTTAATAATTCTCCAAGGGCAACTAAAGACCAGACACATGAAAACTGAGTTAAATTTTGCACTGAGGAAAATACTGGTGGAAAAGCACAGAAATGGCAATACGATACACAATGCTACCATCTCCACTGTCCCCATCAACCTGCATTTCAACGCCCCAACATCTGAACTTTGTGCAAGGAAACATAAATCATCTTAGTATCAAGGATTCTGTTGAATTTAGAAACAAAATAGATAGCTCCTGAGATTGTTGTAACGACAAATCCACGCATTTCTAGCCTCCTAGGTGGAAAATTAGCTAATTAACCAGTGGTCCAGATTTGCAAAAAGAGAAGAAAAAAATCACAAAGCACCATACCTTTTAAATCACGTTTAATGCGGGACTTGAAAGTGTCTTAATGCTAACTTGGAAAGAGTTGTGATCTGACTCAAAGCTTTCATCTCTGGAGAAGCAGCACTAACCCTTGGTCTTCTGGTTCAAACCCCACAAGTGGCATTTAACTTCCATTTCCCTTGGATAGCGTCCATACTCCACGGAGGCCAGGCCCCCTTACCTGGCACCCAGACAAAATCTTCACCTTCACCCCGTCAGCTGCCTCATTCAAAACATTTACATTTCCCAGCTCACTGGTCTCTGACACCCACAGTAAATGGCACACCACCCATCTAACCCAAGACGGTGTGCCACATACTCTAGTTTTAATATATGAAGAGTGTGACTTTTATTCAGTGAAGAACGTTTATTCTCATCACAAGAAAAAATGTAACTGCATGTGGTGATGGATCTTAATCAACTTACTGTGGTGATCATCTCACACACACACACACACACACACACACACACACACATATATATCAAATAATTATGCTATACACCTGAAACTAATAAATGTTACATGTCAGTGGTGTCTCCATTTTAAGAAAAGAACATTTAAATCCAGAGAATATCTTAAAATCAAAGACTGGATGAAGTCACAAGTCAAGTAAGATTAACTCTTTCAGCAATTATGTTTTTCTTGAAGAATATTTATTACACATTAAAAAAATAAAGTCTCCAGAGAAATTTCTAATAAACAGCGATATTACTCACCCTACACATTGTCTTTCTTCCCTGCACTCCCCAGTGGTCTGTAAGGAGAGGGGCAGATTTCCACGCCTTGTGCTCACCCTCTGATTTTCCCAGAACACCTGCCTACATGGAAAGGAGGGAATGGACTGCAGTGGTTTAAAGAATTGAGTCTGGCCTGGAGGGCAATCAGTGGATTGAGCGCGGGCTGCAAACCAAAGCATGGCAGGTTCGATTCCCAGTCAGGGCACATGCCTGGGGTTGCAGGCCACGGCCCCCAGCAACCACACATTGATGTTTCTCTCTCTCTCTTTCTCCCTCCCTTCCCTCTCTAAAAATAAATAAATAAAATCTTTAAAAAAAAAAAGAATTGAGTCTGAAGTCAGATGGCAAGTGTTCAAATTCCGGGTCCACCACTTGTTCAAGTGAGCTTGGACGGAAGATTTAAATAGGTTGGGGGCTCAGTTTCCTCATGGGGAAGACGGAAGAGCAATGACACCGACCCCACAGGACTGCCGTGAAAACCAAACGAATCGACACAAGCAAAGTCCTCACTACTGTTTGGACACGAAATAAGTGCTTCAAACAAACTGTTTCCAGTAACGAGTCATCCGCATTTCCCAGCTCCCAGGGAAAGCATCCCTGTCTGGCCGGCTGAATCCCGGCGCTGCTCTGGCGAAGTGAAGAGAAGAAAAGGGGAGAAGGGGCAGCTGTCAGTGCTGGAGGCCACATGGACGCAAATTAAACTGTCATGTGAGACCCCAGAGCTTAGGGTCAACACTGACTAATATTGACACTCCTTAAAGATGAGGCATCCGTCAATTATTCTCCGGGCAATGAGCAAATTGTAACAAATACGGGAAATTAGGGGTTGTGTAGTCATAGAGCGCTAATGACTACTTGGCCGTGGTAAAGGATCCTAATGGAACACCAAATAAAATCAACTTTTAAAAGGCTTTCAGAAGGGTGAACAAATAACTCAGAAACGGGGCAATTATTCTTCAGAAACAACTTGTCCAAACACAAACAAGGAAGAGACGGTGGGAATGACGTAAATAATAGCTGGCCGAGGCTTATAAAAGGCCAAACGTGGATGTTATCGCCAAAACTAAAAAATTTCTCCAACCAACCCCACTCTCAACCCAACCCCAGACACCATGGCCTGCTGCAACACCAGCTTCTGTGGATTCCCCAGCTGCTCCGGCGGGACCTGTGGCTCCGGCTGCTGCCAGTCCACCTGCTGCCAGCCAACCTGCTGCCAGACCAGCTGTTGCCAGCCAGCCTGCTGTGGGACCGGGTGCGGGACCGGCTGTGGCACTGGCTGTGGCCAGGGTTGTGGCTGTGGAGCTGTGAGCTGCCGCACCAGGTGGTGCCGCCCTGACTGCCGCGTGGAGGACACCTGCCTGCCCCCCTGCTGCGTGACCAGCTGCACGCCCCCAACCTGCTGCCAGCTGCACCATGCCCAGGCCTCCTGCTGCCGCCCGTCCTACTGTGGACAGTCCTGCTGCCGCCCTGCCTGCTGCTGCTACTGCTGTGAGCCCACCGGCTGCCAGCTCACCTGTTGTGAGCCCACCTGCTAAAAAGCCAAGTTGCTGATTTTCAACCTGAAGTCTCATCTTCCAACTTAAGCCATGAACCGATTACATGTTCAACCACCCTTGGGCTGCTAACAAGTTCTCGAACTTTTATTTGGCTTTTTTGTGGAGGTTACCAGATATGAGACGCACAGGCCTCTCTTCCTCACAAAGCTTGATCTCCCCACGGAGGCTGCAAAACACAAGTTGGACTGAAGAAACAGGAAAACCAATTTGTGCTGGGATTGACCTTCGGCGACCGTTTGATCCCACGCTCCAGGACTCCATGACACTGAGGATGTGGAAGGACCATCCGCACTTCTGACACACTCACCTCCTGCACGCCGCCATCCTGCAGCCTGCACTTCCCGTGAGACGAGAGCACTGTACCAGGGCCTAATAAATTCTGTCTGTTTGGTGCAGCAAACACATCTTTTTTTCTTCATTGGGTGTGCTCGTGGTGTAGATTTCCTAGAAAGTCATACAAAAGATTCTAATCTTGTCTTGCTATATATACTGCACTGCTCTTCTTATGCAGCGTTAGGAAATTCGATCAGGCCCAATAGGAGTGATTCCCCATAAAAAGACACAGCAAGTGCAGTTCTAGGGCCTCAGAAATGGCGCAGGATACGGTCGTATCCTGACCTCACACAGTGCTCTCACGACCAGAGGGCTACAGAAGTCAGGACCTCTGGATCCAGCACCAGAATGGATTATTTTTTCATGGTCGTTAGAGGAATGCTCTTTCAGGCAACCCTCAAACAATGGTAACATATGCTAATGTATCACACGTTTCCATGTACATGTGGTCTTGTTATCATAGGTAGTTAGCTAATTATTAGTAAAAGGGGAGAAGAACTTGGACAATGTGCTTAATAAAGTGGGGAGCATGAATCTGCTTGTTTCACGCTCCGTGGAATTATAACATTTCTCCGCCAAGGGGATTAACACTCCCTGCTTTCTGCCTCCAGTACCAGACTGGGGGCTCAGGGGGGAGGTGTTTCACTATGGAGGCCTGTCAGTCTAACTAGAAGGTGGACCTATCAGCCCTGCCTGGTGTAGCTCAGTGGACTGAGTACGGGCTGTGAACCAAAGCATCGCAGGTTCTATTCCCAGTCAGGGCACATGCCTAGGTTGCAGGCCATGGCTCCCAGCAACCGCACATTGATGTTTCTCTCTCTCTCTCTCTCTCTCTCTCTCTCTCTCTCTCTCTCTCTCTCTCTCTCTCTCCCCCTTCCCTCTCTAAAAATAAATAAATAAAATCTTTTAAAAAAAAAGGTGGACCTATCAGAATCCCATGAAAATTTGGGAAATTTCATTGGTCATTTTGAAAAAGCATCTGGCCTTTCCCAAACTTAAACTAATATAATCCCAGGGATACAAAGAACCTCTCCCTCCCACCCCACCACCCAGTACTGCACTCGCCCCATGCGCTTGTGCGATCTCTCTCGCAAGGGGGCACACAACCATGTAGGCCTAGCAGCTACCGGGGTCCACTGTCGACTGCGTGGGCTCCAAAAAAATAAGCTTGAGTATGGCCCAGGATCTATGGAAAATGACTCTATTTCTGGCCCTGATTTTCCATGGCAGGGTGAACAGCAATGGGAGGTTGGAACCCAGGGGCAGCCTTCCGCATGAATAAACAGTTTTGCCACACCGCAGTCTCCTGTGCGTGAGTCCTTGGGAAGCTTTCCTCACGGTCCCGCGGAAGAGCCTGGCTTCCACCAGCAATAGCATGGCCGAGGAAAGCAAGAGAGCGAGAAGTTGGGAAAGCCTCTTGGAGGAAATATGTTTTTAACTAGATGAAGATTTTTTTAAAGATTTTATTTATTTTTAGAGAGGGAAGGAAGGGAGATAGAGAGAGAGAGAAACATCAATGTGTGGTTGCTGGGGGTCGTGGCCTGCAATCCAGGCATGTACCCTGACTGGGAATCGAACCTGCAACATTTTGGTTCGCAGCCCACGCTCAATCCACTGAGCTACGCCAGCCAGGGCCCAAGATGGAGATTTTTAATCCCAAATCTTTTCCCCCAGTTTCTGAACTGAAAGTGAAAATAACAAAGATTTTGCTCTATTTTTAGAATCAACATATGTGCTTTGGCTTAAAATGTATATAGAAATACACATGTTTATTATACATATACATGCATTTATATATAATACACATATGCAATGAATTTATACACATTTAAATACAAGCATTACAGAATACTTCATAAAGTTGGGTAATTTGGGGGAAAGGATCAGGTTTAATTCATTGTTCCTTGGGATTAGAACTGGAGAAACAGAAGAATAAAAAAATAAGAATAAAAAAATTCTTATTTTTTTATTAAGAATATGTAAAAGACTTAAATGTAAGTCTCAAAACCATGACCATCCTAGAATAAAACATAGGCAGTAAAATCTCAGAAATGTCTCATAGCAATATTTTTGCTGACATATCTCCTAGGGCAAGGGAAACAAATAAAAACTAAACAAATGGAACTACATCAAACTAAAAAGCTTCTGCACAACAAAAGAAACCATCAACAAAATGAAAAGGTAGCCAATGCATGACAGAGCATATTTGCCAATTATACATCTGATTTGGGGGTAATTTCCAAAGTACATAAATAACTTATACAATTCAACACCAGAAAGACAAACACTCCAATTTAAAAAAGGGCAAGGGACCTGAATGGACACTTTTGGAAAAGGACATACAGATGGCCCACTGACATATTAAAAAAAATGCTCAACATCACTAATCATCAGAGAGGTGCAAATTAAAACGACAACGAGGTATCATCTCACACCTGCCAGAATGGCCATCATAAACAGATCAACAAACAACAAGTGGTGGTGTGAATGTAGGGAAAAGGCAGTACCCGTGCACTCTTGGTGGAACACCAATTTGAAAGAATATATGCACCCCTATATTCACTGCAGCGTTATTTACAATAGCCAAGATCTGGAAATGGCCCCAGCGCCCATCAGTAAATGAGTGGATAAATAAAAGCTGTGGTGCATTTACACAATGGAATACAACATGGCCATATAAAAGGAGGAAATCTTACCTTTTGCAAGAGCATGGATGGACCTGGAGATTACTATGCTAAGTGAAATAAGTCAGCCAGAGAAAGACAAATACTATATGATCTCACTTATATGTGGAATAATGAACAAAAGAAACTGACAAACAAAACAGAAACAGAGGCATACATGCATGGAACAGACTGACAGCTGTCAGAGGGGAGGGTGGAGTGGGGGCTGGGTGAAAAAAGGAGAAGGGATTAGCCAAAGATCATACATGCACAGCACATGGACACAGACAACAGTGTGGTGATGGCCAGAGGAAAGGGGCTGGATGGTGAGCAAAGGGGGAGGCAGGGGTAAATGGGGACATCTGTCATAGTGTCAACAATAAAGATAAAATTTAAAAAGAATATTACTTTGGTTAAAATTACAGTGTTTTATTCAGTCAAAGGTTAATAAAAATCAAGTAATTAGAGAGCATGAATACAGGTTAACATGTAAGCAAAGAATCAATTTCCCTGACATAGCACCAAGAGACCTATCCAATCCAGAAAATACCCCTTGAACAACAGAACAGAAACGAAGACACATTTGACCCCTTGCTCCTTTGATTCTAACTACTGACCACTTTCAGGTATTGCTACCTAACAGCTGCTACTGAGAAAAACAAAAAACAGACAGGAGGCTTTGGTGAAATTTGACTGTTTAACATTACCATACACTACTGATCATTCATTCCCTCTTGAATTCAACAAGCACAGACTGAGCATCTACATTCAAGATGGTGCAGAAGGTACTGTGTAGGAAACTATAGTGAACCAGACGTGGGCAGATCATGCCCTTGGGGAACAGGCAGAGCTGGTAAAGCAATTACACAATTTTACCCCCGGAGGTGTCTGAGAGATCATCTCATTTTACGGATGAATAAACCAGTGTCCAGAGGGATTAAGTGACTTTTCTGAGGTTCAGTCACTTAATGGTAGAACCAGTTTGAGAAGCTTATTTACTGCAATTAGCTTAATTCTTAATTGAAGAGCTCAGTCCCCTATATCATGTGACCACCTCTAGTCACTTAACTCTGGACCTGTTTATCACAGAAATGGACACTTGAAGCCTATATGATGATATTAACCAATGTCACTCCAGTAACTTAAATAAAAATAAACAAAGTCACCTTCAGTTTAAAATTCTTTGATTTTTTAAAATTCAAAAGCACAAACTAAAAACAATTGAAGACTTCTCAGTAGAGGATTACTGAATAAAATGTGGTATGATCATACTCCGGAATATTGCCTAGCCATTTAAAAGAATAAGTAATAATATGTATAGAATAAGCCAACAAATTGAATAACCTAGACGAAATGGATAATTCCTATCAAAACTGAATCATAAAGAAATAGAAATCTGAACAGGTCTACAACTAATAAGGAGATGGAATCCATAATAAACCTCCGAGAGAGAAAATCCCAGTGTCAGAGTCTTCATTGGTGAATTCTACCAAAAACTAAAAGAAAAACTAAGATCAATCCTCCTTAAACTCCTCCAAAAAATGAAAGGCGGGGGGACCACTTCCAAACTCATCCTATGATGCCAGCATTACCCTGATACCAAAGTCAGGTAGACCACACAAGAAAAGAAAACTACAGACCAATATTCCTAATTAATATTGATGTGATGTTCTTTGACAAAACACTAACAGAATTCAAAAGCACATTGAAAGGATACACACCATGACCAAGGAAGATTTTCAACATGAGGAAATCAATCAATCAATACATACATCACATAGCAGAATCAAGGAGGAGGGTGGACACATGCATATCTCAAGAGATACAGAGAAAACATGTGATGCCATTCAACAGCCTTCCATGATTAAAAAATTCAATAAACTAGGATTAGAAGGAAACCACCTCAGCATAATAAAAGCCATAAATGAAAAGCCCACACTAACATCACACTCAATGGTAAAGGGCTGAAAGCTTTTTCTCTACGATCAGGAACGGAAGGATGCCCACTCTCACCTATGCTATTTTACATAGTGTTGGAAGTCTTATCTAGAGCAATTAGGCAAGAAAAAGAAATAAAAGGCCTCTAGATCAGAAAGAATGAAGTAAAATTGTCTTTATCTGCAGATAATACAATATTATAAATAGAAAATCTGAAAAACATCACCTCCCCCCCCCCGAAAATGTAAGAACTAATCAACGTATTCAGTAAAGTTTCAGGATACAAAATCAATTTACAAAATCAGTTGCATTTCTACACATTGTCAACAATCTATCAGAAAGAGAAATGAAGAAAATAATGTCATTTACTATGGCATCAAAGGAATAAAATACTTAGGAATAAATTTAACCAAGGAAGTGAAGAATTTGTACACTGAAAACTATAAGATATTGATTAAATAAATTAAAGAAAACAGAAATAAATGAAAAGGCATTCCATGACCATAGATTAAGAGAATGAATATTCTTAAAATATCCATACTACCTAAAGCAATCTAAAGATTTAATTCAATTCCTATCTAAATTCCAATGGTGTTTTTCACAGAAATAGAAAAAAATAAGCCTAAAATTTGTATGGAGCCACAAAAGATCCCAAATAGCTAAAGCAATCTTCAGAAAGAAGAACAAAGCTGGAGGCATCACACTTCCTGATTTCAACTATGTTACAGAGCTACAGTAATGAAAATTGTATGGTACTGACATAAAGGCAAACATGTAGACAAATAGAATAGAACAGAGAGCCCAGAGATAAACCCTCACATATATGGTCAAGTGATTTTCAACAGGGTGTCTAGACCATTCAAGGGGAAAGGACAGTCTTTTCAACAAATGGTGCTGGAAAAAAATGGATATGCACATGCAAAAAAAAAGTCGACCCTATCTTAGATATATAAAATTAAATCAAAATGGATCAAAGACCTAAATATTATAAGACCTAAAACTCATAGAAGAGAACATAGGGGAAAAGCTTCACAACGGTAGATTTGGCAGTGATTTACT
The DNA here is from genome assembly GCF_004126475.2 of Phyllostomus discolor. Taxonomy (NCBI): domain Eukaryota; kingdom Metazoa; phylum Chordata; class Mammalia; order Chiroptera; family Phyllostomidae; genus Phyllostomus; species Phyllostomus discolor. Next base: position 105,579,747 of record NC_040910.2, on the reverse strand, counting down.
GAATATTACACCAAAAGCATAGGCAACAAAGTAAAAAATAAATTGAACCACATCAAAATTAAAACTTTTGTGCATCCAAGGACACAATTAACAAAATGGAAAGGAATCTATAGAATGGGAGAAAATATTTACAGATCACATATCTGATAAGGGGTTAATATCCAAAATATAAAGAGAACTCTTAAACTCAACAAGAGCAACAAAAGAAAAGCTGGGCAAATGACATGAATAGACATTTCTCCAAGAAGAAATGGTCATTTCCCACAAATGACCAACAAGCACATGAAAAGATGCTCAATATCACTAATAATTGGGAAAATTCAAATCCAAACCATAATGACATACCAGCACACACCCACGGCTGCTCTCAGAAAACCCAACAAGTGCTGGCAAGAATGTGGAGAAATTGGAATTCTTGTGCACTGTTGGTGGGAATGGGAAATAGTGCAGTCTCTATGAAAAAGCAGTTACTCAAAAAATTAAAAATAGAATGGCCATAAAAAGTAGCAATTCCATTCCTAGGTATATACCCCAAAGAATTGAAAGCACAGTGTTGAAGAGAGATTTGCACACCCATGTTTGTGGTAGCTGTCAGAGGAGGTAATCAAGAGACTATGACTGAGCCCTGGCTGGCATAGCTCAGTGGATTGAGTGCAGGCTGTGAACCAAAGTGTCGCAGGTTCAATTCCAAGTCAGGGCACATGCCTAGGTTGCAGGCCACAGCCCCCAGCAACTGCACATTGATGTTTCTCTCTCTCTCTCTCTCTCTCTCTCTCTCTCTCTCTCTCTCCCTCCCTTCCCTCTCTAAAAATAAATAAATAAATAAATCTTTTTAAAAGAGAGAGAGAGAACATGACTGTAGGGGACTGGCTTGTTTCAGGCCGGCAAATGTGACTCAGCTCTGCATGGAAAGCCTACAGAAGCAAGGTGGTGGGCAGGAGCCAGACCTTCAAACTGAATTTTCCCGTGGGAATCAGGCCTAGAAAATGCATACTGATTGTTATGGTTTGTTCTTGCTAAAACCCCATCACCCTGGTCTAAAACAGCAAATGTGTATCATCTATCTGCAAGGTGACTCCCAAAGCCTGTGTGAATTCACCCAAGGACAGAGCTCATCAGCTCGCCGCCATTCCCCTCTGCATGTTATTTTCATTTCCTTGATTGTACCTAAAATGTAGACAACAATATTCTATGTAATAGATAATGAGTCTTTCTCTTATGTAAGCCCCAAGAAAAACAATAAAAGCCTGTCTAGGCAAGGGTCGGGGTGCTCTCCTCTTGAGGGAGTGGCCGAGGCACTCATAGACACTCTCCCCTTGAGAGGGTAGCTGTGCTGTTCCCTTTTTCTCTACAGAATTGCTGTCGCCTGTGCATTTATTTTCTCTCTCAGCCACAACAAGGCGGAACTCTGCTGGCCAGAGTCCGCCACACATGACCACTAGTTGCCCCGAGAGCTGGACCTGGGCATTCCGAGGATCCTCACTCCCTCCCCAGCATTTGGAATGTGCTCTCCACCTACCCTTCCCACAATGGAAGCTGTTCGCAAGGACACAGCCCTGAGAGAGCTGTGAGTTGCCGAGACCGCTTGGATGGTATATGGGACTAAATCCCGGGAAAGCCTCCATCTAGACTTTTAAGATTTGGCAGGCGGTTGAAGTCATCTGCTTGTCTTGCTGTGACCCAAGACAAGCCTTACAAGTAAGTTCTCATGCTTTTTAAACCTACCACCTACCAATATGGAGTGGTCTGACTCTTTCTTTGGTCTCTCCTTGCCTTTCGTGTATGGGGGCCAGTTTACAAAGCAAGAGCAGCATTAATCACATAGCCGAAAGGTGGAAGCAACGCAACTGTCCACTGATGGGTGGGTGGATAAACAGACGGTAGTGTATGCACACCATGGAATATTATTAAGCCTTAAAAAGGGAGGAAATTCGGACATATCCTACAACAGGGATGAGTCTGGAGAATATTATGCTAAGTGAAATAAACCAGTCACACACAAACCCCCCCAAATACTGTATGATTCTACTTGTATGAGGTACCAAGAGTGGTCAAATTCATCAAGATGCAGATTAGAATGGTGGTTGCCAAGGATTTGGGGCAGGGAGGGGAGAATGGGCAAGTTATCTAACGGACATAGAGTTTCTGTTTTGCAAGATAAAAAGAACTGACAATGTGAATTTACTTAACATTAGTGAGTTGTACGCTTAAAAATGGTTACGATGGTAAGCTTCATTATATGTATTTTACTACAATGAAATTGTTTAAAAATAAATATATATAGGAGACCCCAATTTTACTGCATTAGAAGCTATATGCGTATATATGCTGGTTCATTTTTGCAAAAATGGGAAGAAAGATATTGAACAATAGGTAGCAAACAATTTTTGTTTTTAATTTTTATTGTTGTTCTAGTACAGTTTTATGCCTTTTCTCCCCAGCGCTCCCCACCACCCTCCCCTGTTTTCACCCCACCCCCTTGTTACTGTCCATGTGTCCTTTATAGTTGTTCCTGCAAACCCTGAACATTGATTACCTTCTGGAATACTAGTTTTGGAAGGCATGTGTGTGTTTGGGGGAAAGGAGGGGAAAATATTAACTCTTCTGTGTATATCTTCAGACTGTTTGACTTGTTAAAATGTATATTCATTACTAGCATGTTTTTAATTTAGTAGAGTCAGAAAGCAACCTACAAGAGAAAATCAGTCATTAAGGGTCTCAGTTGGGAATTGGTTCGTTGATGATTAAAGACAAAAACACCGTCGAGGGCTCTGAGCATGCCGTAGCTCGCACACTCTGATCACAGGAACCCATGCTTCTTTTCCCCGTCGATGCTTCAGGTGAGCGCTCACGTTTTGATGACACTCATGTTAGTTACTCCAAGTCCAGACAACTTGTTTATGAAACCATGACCCTTATTTGAGTGACCACCGACGGAGGAAATGTTCAGTTTAGATAAACTCTGCCCGAAGGTTATCTAAGGACAGTTCTGACAGAGCCAGCCAGGGCAGCGAGGGGCCCAAGTCTCGTCCATCACATGACGAGCATAGAGGGGAGCTGCCTTGATTGGCTTCCATAATGAGCCTTCCCTTGACCCACAGGGCAAAGAAATATAATGAGACTTAATTGAGGATGACCAAAGCAGGCCATGAAATGCTATTTATAACTTTCTAAACAACTCGGGTATTAGCCAATCAGTGACTGACTTCGCAAATAATGACAAAGGAAAATGCTAAGTATAAGGAAAATTGGTGTCTCCTGGGACTATATAAAAGGCCAGCTGTAGAAGGTGCAGCCAAAACTCAGGAACTTAACAACATAACTCTCAGCCCAAGCCCGGACATCATGGCCTGCTGCACCACCAGCTTCTGTGGATTCCCCAGCTGCTCCTGCGGGACCTGTGGGACCTGTGGACCCAGCTGCTGCCAGCCCTGCTGCTGCCAGCCAACCTGCTGCCAGCCCAGCTGCTGCCAGCCAACCTGCTGTGGGACGGGGTGCGGGACCGGGTGTGGGACCGGCTGTGGCACTGGCTGTGGCCAGGGTTGTGGCTGTGGAGCTGTGAGCTGCCGCACCAGGTGGTGCCGCCCTGACTGCCGTGTGGAGGACACCTGCCTGCCCCCCTGCTGCGTGGTGAGCTGCACCCCCCCAACCTGCTGCCAGCTGCACCATGCCCAGGCCTCCTGCTGCCGCCCGTCCTACTGTGGACAGTCCTGCTGCCGCCCCGCCTGCTGCTGCTACTGCTGTCAGCCCTCCTGCTGCCAGCCCACCTGTTGAAAAGAAGGTTGTTGATTACTTAGGAATGAATGGAGAACCATACGAAAACTCTTGATTTCTGAGGAAATGTCTTTTACTTGGATGCTAAGTGTCATGATGTATCTAAGTCACTCAGAAATTACAAGTCTTAGGACCCTCTTGAATGTGCCGAATTAGCCCCTGAAAACATGTATCAGAGTGTCGGATCAGGGACATCCCTGTTCCATTCCCCACCTCTCCATCCCTACCTGCTTCCTCCCCAAATATCCCCTGTTAATTTCAAATAAAATGTTTGAATGTGCTAAGCAAACTGAGTTATTTTCTTTCTTCTGTCTAGAAGCTTGTCTACCTTTAGCTGAAATTCAAGAAGAGTGGATTTTTATTTTTATAATCCTGTGGCATAAGCATAAAAGTCTAAACCAGAAAGATTAAATACCAATTGCATGAGGCTTCCATCCATCAGTTAATAAATGTTCCATGTATTAAATAATGTTTGTAGTTTTTCAAATACTTACATGCTCTAGTCTATGACAATTAGGTATGAACCAATAAGGTCACTTTTTGCTAAAATTTCCTGGTCAATCAAAGCTATGGGGCTCTACCTAGATGTGACCTCCTTCCCTGTAACATACTAGGTGTTCTCTGTCATGCATGCCCGATATCTAAAACAACACGTATTACCGACTAAATAGATTTTAAAATATCGGCCAGATCCTATCAGACACTATTTTCCAACAGCACTTAGGTTTCAATTTCTATGCCTTAGTTTATTATATTCTTCCTACCAATCCCCCAATTGATCTCTAAGCTTCAACTCCCAGCACCCACCTCCACTGCCGGAAGCGTGTATGCGGTGTCTCACCGGTCTAGAGGAAAGCAGAATAAACAGCATGTAGATCCCCCGTGGGTTCCAGCATCACCATTTGTCAGACACGTGCATTAGAAATATGGGACAGCCCTGGCTGGCATAGCTCAGCGGATTGAGCGCAGGCTGCAAACCAAAGTGTCACAGGTTCGATTCCCAGCCAGGTACATGCCTGGGTTGCAGGCCATGACCCCCAGCAACCACACATTGATGTTTCTCTCTCTCTCTCTCTCTCTCTCTCTCTTTCTCTCTCTCTCTCTCCCTCCCTCCCTTCCCTCTCTAAAAAGAAATAAATAAAATCTTTAAAAAACCCCTAAAGGATAAAAAGAAAAAAAAAGAAATACGGAACAACTATGTACCTTGCACTTCCAATCGGAAAAATGTTCTCTTTATAAGTTAGCACAAATCTAGACCAAAAAATACCTTTTACTAATTAATTTTCATTTCTTAGATTATTTGTGGGCAATATACAAAAGACATGACAAAATATCAACAAATTAAGACAAGTGTTTTCCAGGTTATTTACAAGCTTCCAGAACGTACCCCTATCATTTCATTAGTGGCCGTGAAACATCGCACACAAGACAATACATGTCAGAGAAGAATAGAGTGAATGGCAGTGCATTCCTCAAAACGTCTGAACTCCAGATGTTTTTTCTGAGTCTTGGTGCAGTTACTAAATGCGCTGTAGAAAACATTTGCAGCATCTCCTGGTCTCTTCTGACAAAAACAACGCCTCTTTCAGGAGAGGTCCAAAGCAGGAAAGTTCTGTGTAATCATCGGTAAGAGATTCCGGCATCCGTGATTCACGCCTCTTACTCCACCCACACAGAATCATATCCAATAAACAGTGAGGCCCTACCAGAAGCTCCGTGCCTTATTAGGTACTTTTATATATATTATGTCATTTGGTCCACAAAAAAAGATCTTTGGCCTGAAACCCAAATAATATTCGTACATTGCAAATTGGTTGAAATAAAAGGAACTCTAACAGTAGTTTGATGTGGTGTTGGAGTGAGTGAGTCGGACACTACGTGGTGCATGATGGGAAGTACCCTTTCAATTCCGTGGGTGCCCTGATGTCCTAAATTTAGGAGAATTTACTCTATATATCTAGGAGGAAAAAATAATAGTGAAAAAGAAGGAGCACAATTATCCTCAGCCTTAGAGGTCTGACACAGCGTCCTGTGGAATAAATACCTCTCTAGAGCAAGTGTGTTGGCATGGACTAAAACAAGGGGACTGTCTGAATGTGGAAAACCACAAGCCTGTTCTGCGGACGAGAGGACCAATGTGAGGAGTCCAAATGAAACTATAAAACAAAGTAATTTCTGAACTGCTACTTATCATGTGTCGTAAGTATTTCAGTGTCAGCCAATCAGAGGCCCACTGAGGAACAAATTTAAACCAAAACAAGGAAGGTATGTTAAGAATTGTATAAATAGCAGCTGGTCAGGAGATATAAAAGGCCTGACATAGAAGTCACCACCAAAACTCCTACCAGAAACCCAAACCCCGACACCATGGCCTGCTGCACCACCAGCTTCTGTGGATTCCCCAGCTGCTCCTGTGGGCCCTGTGGACCCAGCTGCTGCCAGCCCTGCTGCTGCCAGCCCAGCTGCTGCCAGCCAACCTGCTGTGGAACCGGGTGTGGGACCAGCTATGGCACTGGCTGTGGCACTGGCTGTGGCCAGGGTTGTGGCTGTGGAGCTGTGAGCTGCCGCACCAGGTGGTGCCGCCCTGACTGCCGTGTGGAGGACACCTGCCTGCCCCCCTGCTGCGTTGTGAGCTGCACCCCCCCAACCTGCTGCCAGCTGCACCACGCCCAGGCCTCCTGCTGCCGCCCGTCCTACTGTGGACAGTCCTGCTGCCGCCCCGCCTGCTGCTGCTACTGCTGTCAGCCCGCCTGCTGCCAGCCCACCTGCTAAAGCCAGGTTGCTGATTCCCAATGGACTGGGACACAGTATCTGAACAACTTATCTCCTCGACACCCCGTGGACCACTAACAAGTTCTTAAACCTCTATTTGGGTTTCTGTTATGGGAGCTACCAAGTCGATGCGTTCGCTTTGATTCCATTCTACGATGAATACCTTGACTCCATGATGGACACAGGAGTGCTGTGAACTCACCTGATGATCATCAAATCGCTTTGGATCTGCTATTCCTGACTTCCCTGCAGGGCTGGAAATTACTGCCACGTTGTGGATTATATCCTTGAGAACTGTCCACAAGTCTAATTTTCCCCTGCTCTGTGATCTCTTCTGAGCTTCTGTTTACCTAAGAGAATTTCCAACATTAGAGGTGCCAGGTTGTAGCCAAGTGGCATTCCTCAGATGTCACCGGAGAGAATGGAAGCTCTTTACCCAACATGCAGCTTCTAAGAAGTCGACTAGTCTCTTCCATATTTCAGCATCTGATTCCATCCCTTTTTGGGGGGCGGGGATCATGGTGACCTTCCCTGTGGGCTATTTCAATTATATCTGTGTTGCAGTGTCTCCTGTCATCTCTTAATAAATGTTATTTACGAGGCAAAGAAATCACGGTCCGTGTTTGCACTTGAACATGAAATGAGTGAATTGCTTATAGCTCAAAAATGTCCGCTTGTAAGAAATACACTTGTTTCTTTTTAAAAAGCAACTGAAGCCACATACAGTGTATTCGTTCAATAAAAATGTATTGACCACCACGTCTCAGGAAGGGACTAAGGAAATAAGGAAGATCAAGAATCAATTCTCATCTTTGAAGACCTTACTATCCAGAAAAAAAAGGAACATGTGTGAGAACAGACGCCCGCCATGTGACGATGGTAGAAAAAGTCTCCCCCTACCTTAGGGACAAACACTTTTGTGACCAAAACACCCCGATGGCCCAGCTTGCGATAGGTCTGTCCACGTGAGATGTGTGTACTAGCACCTCCAAAAGCTTAAGAGAAAGATGTTAACCAATTACACATGAGAGAGAGAGAGAGAAATATTTCTTCCCTCAGAAAGGGAGTGAGGAGAAAGAAGGAGGAGAGATCTAGTCAGCAGGCCATGAGTGTCACTCTGTGACCCCTCCACGTCAAGCTGCCACATATGGCCTCTGGGACGGTCAACTTTCCCGCGAAAACCAGAGAAGGAGCTGAGCGTCATGTCTGGGTTGACTCAGGGGACGGGGAGGACAGCCAGGAGCCAGACAGAGCCAGGAGGGGGACAAGACAGGAATGGCCCAGGGACTCTCAGAAACGGTGCAGAGGCATTGGATGGAGTTTACGGCGGGAAGTAATATCTTAGGTAGGTAAACTGCAAAGAAGACAGAAGGGTCTGAAACAGGATTTCAAAAAGAAGGAGAGATCCCCTAGGGACCAGCAAGGGCCCTGCTGGGGGCAGCATCAGGGAAGACTTCACAAGGGAGGTCGCCTTTGAAGTGGGCCTTGAAGGTCATTCTTAACGGAAAAAAAAAAAAGGAGTGAGTGAAAAAGAGCCCAACCTACACACCTATTATAATGGCTCAAATCCAACGCAATGACGTCACCAAATGGCAGCAAAATGGGGCGGAGCAACAGAAACTCCGTCATTGCCGGTAGGAAAGCAAAACGGCGCAGCTGCTTTGGAGGAGGGTTCAGCTGTCTCTTCAGAGCTAAGCGGCGGGCGCACCGTGCAACGCGGCAGGTGCGCTCCCCGGGTGCGTTCGCCCGAGGGAGCTGGGAACTCATGTCCACGCGGAAGCCTGCACACGGGTGTTTCTAGCAGCGTTGTTCGTAATTGCCAAAAATTGGCAGCAACCAAAATGCCCCCCAAGAGGCGAATGAATACACGAACTCTGGTGCATGTATTCAATAGAATCCTATTCTGTGATAAAGAGAAATGATTTATCAAACCACAGAAGGACGTGGAAGGGTCTTAAATGCCTCTTGCTAGAGGTAAGAAGCCAATCTGAAGAGGCTGCGGACTATGTGGTTCCCACTGGATGATACTCTGCAAAGGGCAAAACTGTAGAGACAGGAAAAAAGCTGCCGAAGTGCCCTATCTACTCTGCCCTGCAGGCGCCTGCAGTACAATGCTATCTGCAAGATTATGAATTTAAAACATACATCACAGAAATAGAAAGACACAGGCCTGGCCTAAGAAATCCAATGGAAGCTGGCCGCAAGGCTCTGAAAAAGTTCCCTTTCCTGAGATGAGGTGCACGCACTGCTGGCGCCCCCACCTCCTCCTCACCCCGACTCTCCCTCCTGCTTTACCCACAGATGCGGCTCCTGGAGCTACGAAACCCCAGGGAATGGAAGGGACACTCATCCTGACCCACTCGAGTCTGTAAACCAACGCTAGCGACTGTCTACCTGTGAGAACGGTGAGTCCTTGATCGAGTCGGTATCTGTCGGCTTTTCCAGAACTGGAAATCTCAAACATCCCTGACGGCTGCACTCTGCAAAGTGGCAACTTCCTGTGTACGACAGCTACAAGGGTTTCAGGTGCATAAGCACTGTACTGATGGAAAAGGACGTCAGTTCCCAGTGACAAATCCTAAAGCAAAAGTGGGGGAGCGTTTTTACTGAAGTCCATTGACCATAATATGAGTAGATGGATAGCAAAAAAAAAAAAAAGGAGAAAATATGGAGGGGTGGGTTTAGGTAATAAAGGATGGAGAAAAGAACAAGAAGAAGAGAAAAATGCAAAATAGAGGGGGAAAAGAAAAACAGAAAAAAGCCACAGTGGAAAAGGCTAGGGACAAGAGGCAGAAAAGGAGGCAGAATGATGGGGAAGACACGCAGGAGGGAGAAGAAGGTGGGGACCTCGCTGAGTTCCACACGCAGGGCCACGCGCTAAAGAGACCTCCCGTGAACTTTGCTTCACTTAACACTAAGGTCAGTCCCACGGCATAGGGACTGGTATCCTGCCTTGCACAGGAGGAAGATGAGTGTAAATAAAGCTTTAAAAAAGGAAGACTGAACCCAATTCTGTCTGATGCCAAAACTCATAGAAAATGAAATTAACGAACTGGATATAAAGAGAAGGGCAGGGAAATTCAGCAAATTTAAAGATGGCTTTTGTGGAAACTGTGGTTTCCAGAATAAGTTCCTCTCTGTGCCAGTTGTAAGGCTATTGCCTCTTAGCCCACCTGGATAATCCAGGATACTCTCCATATTTCAAAGTCAACGAATTTCTAACCTTAATTACATCTGCAAAGTCCCCTTTGTTCTGTAACGTATTCATGGGTGTGGAACCAGGGCTCAGAGTTCAAGGAGTGAAAATTCTGCCTACCACAGGGATTATTAGACACTAGATTGACACTAATTTCTAGAGACCCAAAATGTTACTCCAGTCCACTAAGGAAAGTGGTGCCTTATGGTGGCCAGGTGATAGTTAAAGTAGAGAGGGGGAGAGAGAGAGAGAAAGAGAGAGAACATCAATGTGCAGTTGCTGGGGGCCATGGCCTGCAACCCAGGCATGTGCCCTGACTGGGAATTGAACCTGCGACACTTTGGTTCGCAGCCCGCGCTCAATCCACTGAGCTACACCAGCCAGGGCTAGATTTTATTTATTTGTTTTTAGACTGAGGGGAAGGGAGGGAGAGAAACACCGATTGGTTGTTACTTGCAGGCACCCTGACTGGGAACTGAACCTGCAACCCAGGCATGTGCTCCGACCAGGAATTAAACCGGTGACCTTTTGCTTTGTGGGATGATGGCACTTCAAGCCATTTACCAATAACCTGAAAAAGACAGTACCACTGTGGACTCAGGCCTTTCAGAAAAGATTAAATCACCCCCACCAGGTAAAGAAGCCCAAGCAGCTGAGGTCCTGGCTGAGGGTAAGGAAGATGATGAAATGGGGAGAGGGAGAAGACAGTCATAAATATTAACTACAGCCCTGTAACCAATAGAAAGAGGGATTGTAGAAACTATGTATCTTTTCTTCCTTGTTTTTCTTCTCTTTTTTCCTCCCCAGCAAGCCTGGGGGTGGGGGTTGGACTGCAGCCTCCCTGTAGGGAGAGGGTGTGTCCCCCCCACCCCTGCAGACTCAGCCCATTTAGCTTTGCAGTTAAGAAAGCTCCACAGTTCCTATTTAAAAAAAAAAAAAAGAAAACCTTCCCTGTGAGGCGGGGCTGTGCCAGGGAGACCAGACAGCAGCCGCTGTGTCGTTAATTACTGACTTATCCTCCAAACCCTCACTCTGGCTTAAGAAACATGCTTTCCATCATGATTGTTCAAATTTCACTGAATATCTACTTTCCCTACCAGCCTCATTTTAGTGAGCACACATTCTATCTTACTTAACTTGGTGTAATTCTCCGCTGCTAACTGCATATTCCATAGCTTATTCGAATACGTGAGAGTTCAACTGAGGGCCTAAGATCCCCAAGAAAAACAGGCCACACTTCCAGGCCGCGGAAGCGAGGCCGAGCTTGCAAATGTGCCGTGTGACTCAGCGCTGTGAGGTCCGCTCCAGCGTGTTGCAATGGGAACACACACATCCGAGTGATGGAGGGCGGAAGGGTCACCCCCCTTTGGGTCCTATACAGCGACACAACTGTAGCCAATATCAGCTGTCGTCAAGAGGCAAAACATTACCCGTTTTTAAAAAGAAATCCAAACTGAGACTAATTTTCAGTGCAGGCTAATGCACTGGCCAGAGCTGTACCAATCTCCACGGTAACCTCGCACCGGAAAAAACGTCCTGGTGCCACTGGAAAGCTCCCCCAAGTCCGCCACTCCGCCCAAACCCAGACCCCTCTCCCCGCACGCTCAGCGAAGTGGACATTCTGCAAGGAAAGCAGTTTCATTGATGGCCGTCCTGACACCAGTCTTTCCGTCTTCCAGTCTGCGTGAAAAAGGAGTTCACCAGAAATTTCAAAGATTGTGCCAGTCAAGAAATAAAGACCAACTGCTAGCCCTGGCTGGCATAGCTCAGTGGATTGAGCGCGGGCTGCAAACCAAAGTGTCGCAGGTTCGATTCCCAGTCAGGGCACATGCCTGGGTTGCAGGCCATGACTCCTAGCAACCGCACATTGATGTTTCTCTCTTTCTCTCTATCTCCCTCCCTTCCCTCTCTAAAAATAAATAAATAAAGTCTTTTAAAAAAAAAGACCAATTGCTTTGACTCGCAGGCATTTTTATTGGGAGGCTTTTGTGAAGGGATGAAGCGCTCCATCAAGCTGAAGAAAACTGAGTTGCCTTCGATTGCGAAACCTCCCAACACTGACACGGCTGCCGATGCGGGCGATGCCGCCGTCATGGGAGGATTTTCCCGACGGCGGCCCAGAAATCCACCCAGGTGCTCGGAGGCGGATGTTGGTAAGTCACACGGAGGCTCACAACACACCGTGACTAACGCCCATGAAAGTGACCTTTTATCTTGGTCTGGGAACCCCGCAGGAAGTACGCCTTTCACGTGTGTATGGGAGCACCCCACATCTTCAGCCCTGCCCCCCTCTCGGGCTGCAGGCTGCTCACACTCTCTGCAGGCCCCCACACTGAGTTCGTCTTTGCCCCCTTCCCTGCCACCCTAGATGGCAGCTTTGGGGGTCGGAGTGCCCTCTCACCTACGGGGAAATCTGAGACCTAAACGTGGTCCTTCACCACGCTCTTGATCAGCACCTCCTACCACCTCTACTTGCAAAAATGCCCCCCAAACTCAACCGCCCTCTCCCACCTGTACCACATACTTGTTAGGCCTGTTTCCACGCTGGCCCCGCCGCAGTTCATTTTCCACGGAACAGACCTCACATCTCATGGCTTCCTGCCGTAAATCAGCCAGTGGCGTATCACTGCCCTTAGCGTAAAAGCTCAGCTCTGTAGAACCACCTGCACATTCCTACAAGGCCTGGCACCCCCATGCCTCCTCAACCCCATCCCCTAATTCACCACTCCCTCTCTCTCCCTCTACTCCAGCCCCCGGGGTGGGGTGGGGGGGAGACCGTCTGCCCACCCCAGCCAAAGCAGACACTCTCCCTGCACCACCGCCCCGTCACTCTCTGTCCTTTTACTCCACTTTATTTTCTTCTGGCACGTGCCACTGTCTGAAGTTCTTATTTATTCATTGTTTCATGTACTTTTCTGTCCCCCCACTCTGGAATGAACACGGTGACTGTAGGACCCTATCTGACCTGGTTCTTTCTGCTTGGTTCTTTCTTTGTGGAACTCCTTTTGGGAAATCCTACACTGTCGAACTTCTAAATGGCCCAGTGCAACTAGCCTTTGGGTCATAAGCTCCATTCATAATGCAACGGGTAGAACTTTACAGGACCTCCATCACTATCATTCGTCCATGGAAGTCTCAACTTGCATCCACACGCCCCCGCCAAGTTCCCGATCAAATCACATGCAAAGGGGAAGGAGACTAAACGATCTGTTCCAGCTCTGTAAGAAAGTGCCTCTTGACACAGAACCGGAATCTCGTTCGCAGCAGGTTCCATCCACTCACCTAAAGCCAGCTTCTTGGAGCTACAAAGAATAAATCTACAAATCTTATCACTTCTTCAGCCAGAAAGCCGAAGTGATCACATGGAACCTTTGCTGGTAGAAGAGCCACCAAGAAACCTACTCATTTCTTCCTCTGAAAAGGAGATGAGGAAACGTGGCAGTGACGTGCAGGTCCCCCGCATGCCGGGCCGTCATTAGGGACGTGCAGCGATTAGACGATAATCACCCGGGGCCTTTGAAGACAGAGACAAAATGCTCGCACAGTGACGGAGCTGCCGGAAGAGCCACAATCTGACAGCAAAACAAACTAACCCCCTTTTATGAGGTGAGGCATGTGTCTTTAGGTAATAAACACTTAAGTCATTAGATGGTTTTTATGGAGATAGCTATAAACTGAAACATGGGGAAAAAATCTTGCTCACAGGCTGACGCCCAGGGAGGGGGTATATAAGAGCCTGAGCAGAAGAGACCAGCATCGAGACACCAAGAGACTTCTCTTCTCAACCCAACAGAAACCCAAGTGTCAACGCCATGGCTTGCTGTGCCCCCTGCTGCTGCAGCGTCCCCACCGGCCCCGCCACCACCATCTGCTCCTCTGACAAATGCTGCCGCTGCGGCGTCTGCCTGCCCAGCACCTGCCCACACGACATCAGCCTCCTGCAGCCCACCTGCTGTGACACCTGCCCCCCGCCCTGCTGCATGCCTGACACCTACGTGCCCACCTGCTGGCTGCTCAACTCCTGCCACCCCACTCCCGGGCTGTGCGGGATCAACCTGACCACCTACGTGCAGCCTGGCTGCGAGAGCCCCTGCGAGCCCTGCTAAGCCGCCACATCCCTGCACGGGTTCAGGCCGTGCCCCCCGCCGTGCTCCACATCGCCCAGCCGTCAGCACGCACCGCCACCTACAGCAAGCCGACTCTGTCCCCATTCCCTGGGCCATGCTTTCGTGAACCGGCCCAACTTCTGACTCCTTTCCTCCTTTGGGGAGAGTGGGAGACCTTTTCCCCGTCCTTTAGGCTATTTTACTGCTCACTGAGAAATGACCATTTTGACTACTCATTAATAAACTTCATTCTGGCTTAGCAAATACGGCCTTGTGATTATTTATTCCATGTTGCCTCTTCGGGAGAGCAGAATGCCTCCCTAAACCTGAACAGCACGCCATCCTGCTATCCAGGATTTACCCCTAGCAGAATGAGAGATCTCATCGTGGATTCACTGAAAAATTAGGTACTGGCTCTTGGTGTAAGTTAAAAAGTAAAAAACCCAGTAGGTCATTTTATAGGATCCATTTTTAAATTTTATTTATTTTTTTCTTGAGAGAGAGAGAGAAAGAGAGATTGATTTGTTTTTCTACCCACCCATGCATTCATTGGTTGCTTTTTGTGTGTGCCCTGACCGAAGATTGAACTCACAACCTTGGCACACGGGACAAATGCTATAACCAGCTGGGACCCTGGCTAGTGCCTTGTAGGATCTTTTTATTCAATAAATATATTTTTAAGAGAACCACTGTGCCAGGCACTATGCTAGAGTCTAGAGATTAATATAATGTTTTTAAAATATTTTATTTTAATACCTATTACCCCTAAAATTGATTTTCTTTCTTCCTTAACTGACAAAACAAATTGATCACTGCCGACATGTGGAAATAATTTTGACTCTTCTAGTCATAGTCATCAATGAAATACCAAGTTCAAAATGCTAGGCAACTTTGGGAAATATGCATGTGTGTACACACACACACACACACACACACAAACACATATAGTCTTTATATATGTTGTCTTCTAGGAAAAGCAATTTGGAATGAATATGAGGATTTACTGAGTATTCCTTATTTCTACAAATTAGGCTTGGCTTACATTAGTCATAACTATTTTTAGAAGTTTACGAGTCCAAATGACACGTAACAGCATGCCATTGAAATACGCTGGAAATAGGCTATAGTGCCGTCTTCTCTGTTCACCAGAAAGAGTCACACAATTAGGGAGTAAAAACACACACTTCCTCCTACAGCAAAACCTGTATGAGGACCATTAACTCATCCCCTTCATTGTCCTGGAAAAATCCACGAGCTGTAAGGTTTTTGCAGACGTCCCCGGAGTGCCGTCTAGTTGCGTGTGTTCTTGGGCTGGCCTTGGGACTGCGGGCCGTTCGCTTCCGTCTCAGACTCTGTTTGCTCATTGCCCTCCCTTCTGTGCTTCTGTCTCCGGGTTCCTGGGAGGATCGGGTGACCCCACGTGCCCACAGCAGCTGTCCGAGGCACAGTGAGAGACTCGACCATTACTGCCGCACACTGGTCCCCAACTTTCTTACAGAAGGCATCCTTTTATTTCCTGGAAAAAAATTAATTTTCCAAATGTCTTTTTAAAGTAATAATTTAGTCACTCTTTCATTTGTGTTCATAAATGCATTTATAAGTATCAATGAGGTTTTAGGATTAATATTACTATTGTGACTGTGCCAAGTACCTGTGTTGTAGTCAAAAGCAAAGAAGTTTGATATTTTGACACATCTTTGTTGGGGATAAATATTTAGACTTTATTTTTAATACTACCACTGTGGGCCTGTGGCATTCCAGGGCCCTCGGCTGGTTCAAAAGCCCCACTTGGAAGCCAGGAACGGGCAGCCTAGCCCTGGCTCTGTCTCGGGCGGCCGCTGTGACTCTGAGCTGTTACTTGATCTCTTTGGGTCTCAGGTCTTAGGTCAGTAAAATGAGCCAGAGGACCAGATCCTCTCTAAAGTCAGTTTGGTTTTGACATTCTACGGTTCTAGGTTATCCCGAAGCATTTTAAGTAACAAGTATTCCATGTCACTAACCGATCCCATCCCACCTTATTACTTTTACTGCTTTCATTCATAAGGGCTAACATTTGGTGAACCTCCTGGCCACTCAGGTAGGTGCTTTATGTGCGTTATCTCATTTATTTCTCATAAAAACACCAAGAGGTGTCTACTATTATCCTCCCCGTTTTACAGGTGAGGAAACTGAGGCTGAACGTTACTAGCCAAAGTTACATAAACAAGAAGTGACAGAGCAGGGATTCAACCTAGAACTGCCTGAATCCAAAATCCCTTCCCTTTCCACTTCACCCAAGTGTGTGCCTCCTTGGCAGACAGATGCCTGGTTACACATGGCTCTGTTCACCCGGAAGAAAGCGTGTGTGTGCCACTTGGCCGTGCACTCTCTACCAACCCTCTGAGCTGTGTATCGGGTGGTACATAGCAACTCAGCTTTCTCTGTGCTTTAAGACAAAATTAGTGTATACCCTGAATCTATGAAAAAAAGAATATTTACATCTCTAAGGTGAAAGCAAGTCATCTTTCTTCAAAGTCAGACTTTAAATACTGATTAACCATGTCCGCACAGGAAAAACACCAGCTGGGTGTTTACCCTTGCATCAAAATGCAGAATCTTTGGCAACTCCAACACATTTTCGATTTTCTGATAAGTTTGAATAACCTCGTCCAAGATAAACACAAACTACTCAAGGTTAATCATTATTTATCCCCGATACTAGAACAGAAAACCAAGCCATTTCATTTTTCTTTCACGTTGTTTCTGGCAGCCTTCCCCCTGCCTTCGCCAACTGCAGGCTGATCCACACCCTGATGGCCGCACCCCTGGTTACAGCCGCAGTTTCCCAGCTGTCCCTTTTCCTTCCCTACAACGTTTTGATTTTTTAAAATTTATTCTATTTTTTTCCATTACGCTTTAGTCACTTTATAAGCCCCTCCCTCTGCAATCACCACACTGTTGTCCGTGTCCAGGAGTCCTTTTCCTTTTTGCTCAATCCCTGCACCTCCCCTCCCCCCACCCCTTAGTCATCATCCTGCTCTCCATCCATGAGTCTGTCTCTACTTTGCTTGTTAGTTCAGTTTGTGCATTAGAATCCACATATGACTGAAACCGTATGGTATTTGTCTTTCTCTAAATGGCTTATTTCACTTAGCATAATGTTCTCCAGGTCCATCTAAACTGTCACAAAGGGTAAAATTTTCTTTTTTTTTTCAGCTGAGTAGTATTCCATTGTGTAAATGTCCCACAGTTGTTTTATCCACTCATCTACTGATAGACACTTGGGCTGCTTCCATATCTTGGTGATTGTAAATAACGCTGCAATGAACATAGGGGTGAGTACGTTCTTTCGAATTAGTGTTTTGGCTTCCTGCATATATATGAGGTCTGTCCAGAAACTATCAGGTCATACAATGATGCCTCGGTCCCCTTCAAAGTGGGCACCTGGGACCTCACACAGTTCTCCCAAAGGCCATCAGCTGCCCTATTGTATTTTTCTGAATCTCATCGACAGGTGGAAATCTCTTCCCTTTCAAAGTTGATTTTAGTTTTGGGAAAAGCAAGAAGTTCCAGGGCACCAACTCTGGGCTGTAGGGGGGCTGAGTCTCCTTGGTGATTTGATGTTTTGCCAAAAAACTGCACAAGACGTGATGCATGAGTGGGCGCATGTTGTGATGAAGCTGCCAATCACCAGTTGCCCACGGCTACGGCCTTCTGAGTTATCCAGATAGATTCCTCAGAGGAATGTTCAAGCTTAACGCAAAATCTGATGCAGATTCATTGCTCTACTCATTCAGTCATTTTGAATGTGACGGCCACACAGTACACATGCTCACTCAACAGCGTCTACCGCCCCACCGACTAGTGCAGTGGAGTCATCATTGTTCACACATGTGCATTCCGGTCCACTCTCCTTGGCTGGCAGGTTACATCCCTATCATGCAAGCCATTCTCCTTTTGTTAACAATGACTGGAGAGACCTCATTTTCCCAGAAGTAGGTTTGCTGGGTCAAAAGGCAGATCCATTTTTAATTTTTTGAGGTATCCCCATGTCACTTTTTATAGTGGCTGCACCAGTCTGCATTCTCACCAACAGTGCAAAAGTGTCCCCTTTCTCCACATCCTCGCCAGCACTTGTTGTTTATGAGATGATATCTCATTGTGGTTTTCATTTGCATTTCTCTGATGATTAGTGACATCGAGCATCTTTTCATATGTCTTATGGCCATCTGTATGTCCTCTTAGGGGAAGTGTCTATTCAGGTCCTTTGACCATTATTTAATTAGGTTGCTTTTTTTTTGATGTGGAGTATTGTAAGTTCTTTATAAATCTTGCATATTTACTGACATTGATAAGGGGTTAACAACACCACCTTTGGAAACTCACTATAGTTTTATTAAGAATAATAAAAAGAGGTTTTGTTTTATTCCATTCTGTCACCTTGCTCCCTCAATAGAACCTGAATTATGTCATCAATAAATAAGGCAAATACCTCTGAGATGCATATTTCACAGCCTCTGAAACTATAGCTGAATTATCACTTTATAATACCCATAATTTACCCATAATTTACGTAAGGTTTGGCAGGCCAGGACCCAGTGAAGGTAAAATGTAATCATCTCATGACAAAAATGACACGTCTATGAGTCAAAAACATGATTACTTTAATAAGGGCAGGAACTCCTACTGAACAAGAAAATGCCAAAGTGATTAGAGAATCTTAGTGGAAAGAGTGGCATAAACAAAAAGAAGTGGCCTTCTGATTGGGCCAACACCCAACCCGGGACAGTATATAAGAGCCGCAAAGCCAGAGGAGATATTTGCATCTCAGAAACCTCATCTTTCTTTCTGAGAACCCTAAGCACACCAGATCCCCCCGCCATGGCTTGCTGTGCCCCCTGCTGCTGCAGCGTCCCCACCGGCCCCGCCACCACCATCTGCTCCTCTGACAAATGCTGCCGCTGCGGAGTCTGCCTGCCCAGCACCTGCCCACACACCATCTGGCAGCTGGAGCCCACCTGCTGCGACAACTGTCCCCCACCTTGCCACATTCCTCAGCCCTGCGTGCCCACCTGCTTCCTGCTCAACTCCTGCCAGCCCACCCCAGGCCTGGAGACCATCAACCTCACCACCTTCACGCAGCCCTGCTGTGAGCCCTGCCTCCCCAGCTGCTGCTGACCGGTGGCTGCTGCGCTCCACGCCTGACGATGATGAACCCAAAAGCTGTCTGTGTAGCGCTCACTCGTCTCGGTAGTTCATCAGGTGTCAAGGCAGACCAGATGGCCCAAATGTGGGAAACCCACCTTTCGTTTTAATGGAAAATAAAAATAAATTGTTATGGCTATTTGGCTGAATTATCATTTGGTTCATTTGGGCAAGTGAGTATCATCCACTATCAAAATATATTGGCATCTGTAGGACCTCAGACACCATTTTTGTGGTCACATGGCTTCTTGGATCCCATTTCTCACACTGGGTATTTTCACAGAGGAAAAACATTCTTGATGGGTTTTCCAATAAACTTCATTCTTCTGGCAAGGTGTGTTCTTTGTGTGTGTTAGAGTTTTGGGTATATTTCTTTCATTTGTAAAGAAAGATAAAGATAAGGTGATTATTTTACTTTTTGAAAGAAGACTGTGTTGGAGAGGAATGACCAGAACTTGCTTACCAACATGGCCTGCTCACTTCAAATTGGTTATTTAAAAAAAAAGATTTTATTTATTTATTTTTAGAGAGGGAAGGGAGGGAGGGAGAGAGAGAGAAATATCAATGTGCAGTTGCTGGGGGTCATGGCCTGCAACCCAGGCATGTACCCTGACTGGGAATCAAACCTGCGACACTTTGGTTCGCAGCCCGCTCTCAATCCACTGAGCTACGCCAGCCAGGGCCAAATTGGTTATCTTTTATCTTCACCTTTTCTCTCCTACTTCCGCAGACCAGTACAATTTGGGGGGTGAGCCAACATTTATTGACCCACACTTTGCCAGGTAAAACACCTGTACCAACTCATATAATCCTTTGAATAGCACTAATAGATGAGAAAAATGAAGCTTTAAGAGTTTCCAACATTCCCCAAGTCATTAAGTCAGTTACGAAGAAAACCAGAATGCAGGTCCTTGCAAGTGTGACCTGAAAGTCCAATTATTTTTACCGCATCACAGAGCTGCCAGTACTAATAGAACCAGAAGCTTTATGAATACAGTTATGATATTAACTTAAAATACACGTGACAAATAAAAACTGTAGGAATTTTAACAAAATCATCATATCCAGTTGTAATAGAAAAAGATATGTTGGCTCATAGATTAAAAGTGATAGGTGCTGGCCCTAGCTGGCATAGCTCAGTGGATTGAGCACGGGCTGCGAACCAAAGTGTCACAGGTTTGATTCCCAGTCAGGGCACATGCCTGGGTTGCAGGCCATGACCCCCAGCAACCGCACATTGATGTTCTCTCTCTCTCTCTATCTCCCTCCCTTCCCTCTCTAAAAATAAATAAATAAAATCTTTTTAAAAAAAGTGATAGGTGCTCCGTTCTGAGATCTGGGGCGTTTAGTGGGCCCTGGTTTTCCCTTAGCGAGAACTTCGGGGGCTCAACTGCAGTGGCAGGGTGCTAGGAACGCATCTCCCTATCCGCCCCCATCCTCAGCCCAGGTTCTACCCCAGCAAGCGACAGAATGCCAGCACTTTTTGGCCGTAAGCTGAGAACTAGAGCTAAAACCCTGACTCAACACGATTTAATCTACTACTTCATTTTACTACTTTTCACCAACCTGCTGCATTTTTCTTGTGCAGATTACCCTTGGTAATATGACATATTATGTATATCATTACATACATGTGTGTGCAATGTTACATCCATGTAACACCTATGTAAGCACACACGGCAAAATCTGAAGAAGTACCGAGCTAAAGCTGAAAGAATGCGTGTGGCAAAGGAAAAGGCAGGGCAAGGAAGGGGAGAAGCAAGTGCCTTCCAGCAGACGTGGTTTTTTCTTTTTAAAGATTTTATTTATTTTTAGGGAGGGGAGAGAGAGAAAGAGAGAGGCATCAATGTGCAGTTGCTGGGGGTTATGGCCTGCAACCCAGGAATGTACCCTGGCTGGGAATCGAACCTGGGACACTTTGGTTCCCAGCCCGTGCTCAATCCACTGAGCTACGCCAGCCAGGGCAGCAGACGTGTTTTTAAATGTCCTCAGCGTGACTTCCGGTCAAGACAGCAGAGGAGGTAAACGGGGGCACTCGTGTCCCCCTGACCACATCAGAAGTACGGCTAGCCTACAGGACAGCCGTCACTGAGAACCACCTGCAGTCCAGCTGAACAGACGTCTTGTAACTAAGAACATACGGCAGAAACCGCACAGAGACTGGCAGGAGGGGCGGAGACTCGGAAGGAGCTGGTTCCACACCCACGTGAGGCGGCGAAGGAAACATGCTGAGACATTAGAAAAAAAAAAAGAATGAAGTCCTGCCATTTGCGACAGCGTGGCTGGACCTGGAGGGCATGGCACTAAGATAAGTCAGACAGAGAAGGACAGACACCAGGATCTCACTCACGTGCCAATCAAAAGAGCAAAATAAATGACCGAACAAAACAGAAACAGACTCACAGAGAACAATCTGACGGTTGTCAGAGGGGCGGGGGCTGGAGAGCTGGGTGAAAAAGGTAAAGGGATTAAGAAATACAAATGGGCAGTTACAAAAGAGTGACACGGATGCAAAGTACAGCACAGGGAATATAGTCAATAATATTGTAATGACCGCGTGTGGTGCCAGGTGGTTATCAGATTCATTGGGTTGATTGCTTCATACGTTATATAAATGTTTAATCACTGGGCTGTACACCTGAAACTGGGCATGTGCTAATATAGTATTGTATGTCAGCTGTAACTGAAAAATAAATTATTTTAAAAAGTAAAAGATAAAAAATAAATGTCCTCGGTGTGCCCGTCTGCCTCTCCAGAGGAGAATTTCTCAGAGGATTTCACAGGCTCATGAGCAGCACGTCCTCAAATGCACAGAACTGCGAAGCAGCGAGGGAGATGCAACGCAACCCGGGATGCGGTCAACAGGGAATTCGGGCCATTTACTCGCTCACTTGGCCGACACTCCTTGAGTGCTTTCCCTGTGCCAGGAACCGTATCCGTGCTAAGAATGATGAAGATAAAAGACGTGATTACGTAAGGTTCCCTCACAAATCCCTCAAATCTGGTGAAGTGCTTACAATCATGACTTATGTGCTCTATACATGGTGAATGAGTATAATTATAGCACGGTGTGATTTCTGCTGTGACTGAGCGGTGAGCAGCCAGGATGCAAACACGCACCCAGAGTAACCGAAGCCTGGACCTGGTGATTCAGCATCGGGGTAAGGCGTGCTTATGGGAAGCTCTGTGCTCCCCAGGGCTGAGCATTAAATGATGATGAGGCAGAAGGGGTGGGGAGCGGTTGTCCCAGACGGAACAGCGCTCACTAACTCACGGGCATGTGGACGATGGGGAGGGGAGGATGAGGCGAGCAGGAGAGAAGCAATGCAAAGACCCCGGGGGAGGGGGCTCCCCAGATGAAGAAGTTTACAGTGAAACCTTGAAGCAATGAGAGATTTGAGCCAGGCAACCAACAATGACATTTTACTTCTGTTTCTTTGTATTGCCAGTCTCTAGCCTTTGCCTTCGCTGTCACAGACACTCCTACTGCCTATAGAATGGTACCATTACACCTGGGCACGTGCTAGTGTGTGTGTGTGTGTGTGTGTGTGTAGATTTTCAAAGTTCATCTAATCAGGAATCCCAGTGTTTTCCCTGCATTTGCTTAAAGGAAATAGCTACCCTTTGTTTCTATAAATAAAATATGTTTCCTTACTCTGACACATACTTTAAACTTAATGTTAAACCACATAAAAGGTAGCTCAGTTCCAATAGGCCCTATATTTAGTTTTTAACAAGTCAGTCACCAGACCATCGGAGGCAAATTACCTCTCCTCTCTTAGACTCACTGTCCTAACTTAGAAACAAAGGAGAGTAATTCCCAGGTCTCTTGACCACTGCAGAGAAAATAAATTTTAATAAACTATTGCAAGTCTTTTCAATAAAAGTGATGAGTTTATTACCGTAAACTTATTTTACAACTGTTTCTAATGTGTAACCTTAAATCAAAACTCTACACAGGCCCTGGCTGGTGTGGATCAGTGGACTGAGCACCACTTGTGAACCAAAGTGTCGCTGGTTCGACTCCCAGTCAGGGCACATGCCTGGGTTGCAGGCCAGGTCCCCGGTGGGGGGTGTGTGAGAGGCAACCACACGTTGATGTTTCTCTTCCTCCCTTCCTCCCTTCCCTTCCCCTCTCTCTGAAAATAAATAAAATATTTAAAAGAGAAATATGTTTATAAAAAGTGCACACAGAATAGCAACAATTCCTTTAACCTTATAACTTGACTCAAAGTCACGCTGCGTTCCACAGAAGAGAGCGATCTCTTCTGCCATTATTCCAGTTGTGGGTGCCTACAAGCCCCCTTGTCACGTGTTTCTTCAAGTTTCTTAAAGTTTCAAAATAACGTTCATCTGCTTATTGTTCTTCTGCTATGAGAATCCAGCCTTTTTTCTTATCAAAATGTGCAGTAACAGTGATTTTAATAATAGATCACGTGTGTGATGGGTCTTCTACCAGACTCCCAGCCCGTGAGGGCCGGGCGGCGCTCACCTTGTCCGCTGCTGTGTGTCCAACGTTCGCCACAGCGCCTGGCACACGTAAGAGCTGGATAAACATACACTAAAATATTTCTGAAATCCTGAAAGATATTAATCAGCCCTAAGGAAAAAGGTGGGCACCCTGGCGCATATTCACACCAAGGTAAGTCTGGGCACGAGGCCCAGGGACGCCCGCAGAGATCCCGAGTCCTTTCTTCCAACAGAGCCACGGAGAACTTTTTAAAATGTGAGACTGAGTGATTTCTTGCCAGCCGTGTTCTCTAACTGTAGGTGTCCTGGACCTGGAATCCGGGTCTTTCTTTCCACAGATGCAAGGTTTGGGGGGGAAATGCACTGCATTGGGGGTGGGGGGAGACAGAGAATAAAATCACATGTGAACAGACAGCCCAGGCCCGTAACTTCACTTTCCATCAATAGGAATTTCAGGTAAACACTAGCACAAGGGTCTTAAATTATTATTTTACTTAGTATAAAGACATAAGCTAAAAATTCAACTTTCATATACTTAATAGTGAAGGAAACAGAGCAAGCCTGTTCTCAATAGAAAGAAAAAAGGCCAATGCATAGTGAAAGAATGTTTTAGCCTAACTTCTCGTAAGAGAAAAATGCAATAATAATAAAATTTCATTTTTCACCCACCAACTGGCAGACACTTTTGAAATGAAATATGTATGAAAAGTATAGAGAAATAGGAATTCGCAAACACAGCTGGTGGAAACACATAAATATTTAGAAAGAAATGGGTAAATAGAACCATTGTGGAGGGTAATATGGTAATGAATATCAAAGGCCGTAAAATATTGTTAATTAATATTTGTTTCAATAATTCTATGTAATAATTATTTCTATCCTGAAATAATCAGAAATGTTCATTACAATTTATATATACAGTTGTTTACTATTGCCAGAATTATATAAAGTTGAAAATAAAGTAAATAATGTAAAAAGTTTAAGTAACTTAAATGTACAATTATATAATGAGTGCTAGGAAACATTAAAAGTAACATTATCAAATATGCTTAAGAACCAAAGATGATGGAAATATATGTGTTTAAATGAAAAGTCAAATTATAGAACAGTAGGTACAATATGATTTCAGGAATATAATAAAATGATAAATGTATAGAAAATGATAAGAGGGATATATATATAAACATTCATAGAGAATTTTTGTAGAGGATAAAATTATGGGTGAGCTGTTTTCTTTATACTTTTCTATATTGCCCAAATTTTTAATAAACATGCAGTATTTTACAGTGAAAATGGAATAGGTATTTTAAAAAGTCTGCCATATTTCTCAATAGTGCATTTTTTCTCATTAATGTAAGTTTGATCTTCAAAAGTCCTCAAATTAAACGAATGCAATGTGATATGCCAACTATATATCATTTTTTAAAAGTAATTAATTGTTAAAAAGGCCCTGATGTTAAAAGCAAGTTACTAGAATTAAATTCAGCTCTTCAAAGCAAGAACACTTCATCGGCTCAGGGGGCCCGGACCGAGGTTCGGAGAGCAGAGACGGCCGGCACTGGAGAGGTACCTGCAGACAGGCCCACTGGGTCTCAGTGCTCCGCAGCAGGGCTGGTGTGGCACTTCCGCCAGCAGAAGCCTTTGGTGCTGCCTCATAAAGCTTCCGTTCCAGTGACAAAGAGCAAGAGTAATCAGCTCCCATTTAGCCAGGAACTCAAATAAAGGTTAATTAGGAGAAGACAGATTGTTTACAAGCATCTACATGTCAAACTAATCCAAGCATAATGGATACACTAACATAAACAAGAACCAGGAAAGAAGCCCTCTGGTTGGACCAACACCCACTGGGGAAGGTATATAAGAACCTCAGAGCAGGGACATTCGCACCTCAGAAACCTCATCTGTTTTGAAACCAAACCCATAAAAAAAAAAACCCCACCTATTCCCACCGCCATGGCTTGCTGCGCCCCCTGCTGCTGCAGCGTCCCCACCGGCCCCGCCACCACCATCTGCTCCTCTGACAAATGCTGCCGCTGCGGAGTCTGCCTGCCCAGCACCTGCCCACACACCATCTGGCAGCTGGAGCCCACCTGCTGCGACAACTGCCCCCCACCTTGCCACATTCCTCAGCCCTGCGTGCCCACCTGCTTCCTGCTCAACTCCTGCCAGCCCACCCCAGGCCTGGAGACCATCAACCTCACCACCTTCACGCAGCCCTGCTGTGAGCCCTGCCTCCCCAGCTGCTGCTGACCGGTGGCTGCTGCGCTCCACGCCTGACATGGAAGGAGTCAACCCAGAAGCTTTATCACTCACCTGTCTCAGTACCTGCAACTGACCGACTTTGCTTTTGAAGCTAGAACAACCATGGCGCTATCATCAGCGACACCTACCCCCACCACCACCACCACCAAGAAACCAAGAGACTTTCAAGGCCATGTAGCAGATATCAGTAACAAAGGGCATTTTGAGCAGGGGGATACCTAGGGGGTTCCCAAATTTGCCCGGTCCTTCCTACTAACGTGTGTCTTTCTTCGGGTGTTTGGGAATTCCGCTTTCGGTCTTGGGTGGCGTCTTCCTGGAAGTTGAGCAGCTTCTTCATGATAAGCCTAATAAATTTTACGTCTCTGGCATAGCACAAGTGTTTATAATGACTTTGTTTTCTATCAATTTGTTACATGTGTGTATTCACTCCAAAGTCAGCATTTTAAGGGAAACCGAGAACATCTACAAAACTGAAAATGGCAGCGGTACAAATATTCCGTGCTTGTAAGAAAACTAAATGGTCTTGCGCAAAAGACGGTTTGTTCTATTGGCACACATGGAAGCAGGCTTTCTCTCTCTCACTTGTCCTTTCCAAAAGTGGTTCCAGATAGGCTGGAAAATACCGAGCATAAGCTGGACATCAAATATGATATAGTAACTAATCCAGTGGACCCGGTCTACTTATGCAAAAATTAATCATGTAAGGATGTTACTATTGAATTCTTATAGTTTGACTATCTACTGTATGTTCTGTATCTTACTGTCCCTGCTCGGAAGGAGCCGGCAGCCCGGCAGGCGAGGCAGACACGTACACAGCACCTGCTCACGTCTTCACGCCATTCACGGGTATTCGCTGAATGCCAGGCATCGTATGACAAAGAATACAAGCGTTCCACCAGTAGCATTAGGGAAGTGCTGTTTCGCTGTCACACTGAGGACAATGAGGGAATGAAGACTGCTGGCACAGTGACGAGGAGGAGAAAGGCACGGGCGAAGACAACCCGACTGGAGTTAGTGTGGGAGAGAAGAGGGCGTCAGAGAGACTAGGCGTGGAGCCATGTCGCCAACCGAGCAGAGAGGCGGAGAGAAGGGAGCAGAGAAGGAGGAGAGAAGTGTAAAAAATACTGTGTTCTGCTCTAGACAGGTCAAGCTTGAGGCACGAGTGACATGTCTAAAGAGAGTTTGGGCAGCTGGAGTTGGCACAATAGTGTTCTAGAAAGGAAGCAGGTGTGTGGGGGAGGATGCAGACTTCTGTGTAATAGTTCTTACCCAGTCCTTGCAGAGGGCTGGGGGGCCATGCGCACAGGGTGAGGTTCCATGAGGCCGGCAGAGAGCGGCTGCGGGGGTTTAAGAGCTAAACGGAGAAACCAGGAGTCGTTCCGTGCTGGCAGACATTGAACTGCCTGCCCATCCAGAGCAGACAAAGCTCTGTGAGGACCTCAGGCACTCAGTTACCATCCCAGGAGGACACACTAAACTCTACCTGCCCTAGAAAAGCCTGAAAAGCCAGGCCTGAGAGGGTCCAGAGGATCTTCCAGTGATTTAATTTCCTGTCAAAATTAAACTCAACATGCAAAACTCTGCAATATCATCGAGACTTCCTAAAATGTATCATCCAGAACCCACAGCATATAATTAAAAATTGCCAGATGTGTGAAGAAGCCGGAAAATGTCAACCATAATTAAGAGAAAAAGCAGCCAGTAAAACTAGATATGCAGATGTTAGAATCAGCAGACAAGACTTTCCAAACAGTTATTATATAAATATTGTCATGGGTTTAAAGGACAAAATGAACAAGATGTGAAAGGAAAAGACTAGACAAGATAAGGAATCTCAACAGAAAAGTTTTACTTTTTTATTTAATAAATTTAAAACAAATTTCATTATTTAAATTAAAAGAGAAGCAAATGAAAATAGAGTTCTCTAGAACTAAAGAGTACAATCCAAATTAAAGAATTCAATAGGTGGCTTTAATAGCATCCTGGAAACTGCCAATTAGAGATGAAGTCAATAAATTAAGATAGATCAAAATGATCAAAACCATGCAGAGAAAAAATTGAAAGAAAAAATTTTAAAAAACAGATCCCAAGAAGCCTGTGGGACAATATGGACTCCATACACACGAAACTGCAGTTCCAAAACAATCTGAGAGAGAAAGTAGGGCAGAAAAATTGGGGGGGGGCTGACTTTTTTACAAATTTAGTGATATTTGATTATAAAATTATATTCCTAGTTCCAGTATTTTTAATTTCCATAAAATTGGGGCCTTTAAAAATGAGTGAATGCAAATGCCTTCTCCCATTTGGTTTGTTTCTCCTGTTTGTTTTGTTGGTGGTTTCTTTCACTGTGCAGAAGCCTTTTAGTTTGATACAGTCCCATTCATTTATTTTTTGCCTTTACTTCCCTTGACTTTGGGGTCAAATTCACAGAGTCCTCTTTAAGAGCAAGGTCCATTAAGTTTAGTACCTATGTTTTCTTACATGTAATGTATTGTTTCAGGTCTTGTATTTACATCTTTGATCCATTTTGAGTTAATTGTTGTATATGGTAACAAATAGTAGTCTAGTTTCTCTTTCTTCCATGTGGATTTCCAATTTTCCTAGCAACATTTATGGAAGAGGTTTTCTTTTCTCCACTGTGTGTTTTTTGCTCCTTTGTCAAAAATTATTTGTCCATACACATGTGGGTATATTTCTGGGCACTGAATTCTGTTCCAGTGGTCTGTGTGTCTGTTTTTCAGTCAATACCATGCTGTTTTGATTATTGTCGCTTTGCAGTATAATTTGAAATCACAGCGTGTAATACCTCTAGCTTCATTCTTGTTTTCTCAGGATTGCTTTGGCTATTCAAAGTCCTTTGCTTTGTGTTTCTCAAAATATATAAAGAACTCATACAACTCAACACCAAAAAGTAATCCAATTAAAAAATGGGCAGAGACTTTGAACAGACACTTCTCTCAAGAAGACATACTAATGACATATATCAACAGATATATGAAAAGATGTTCAATTTCACAAGGGAAATGCAAGTCAAAACTGCAACAAGATACCACCTCACACCTGTTAGAATGGCTATTTCCAACAAGACAAGTAATAAAAAGTGTTGGAGCAGATGCAGAGAAAAGTGAAACTTCAAACGCTGCTAGTGAGAATGTAAATTCATTCAGCCACTAGGAAAACAGTGTGGAGGTCCCTCAAAAGATAAAGAATAGAGTTACCATATGACCCAGCAATCCCTCTTCTGGGTATGTACCCAAAAAATTTGAAAATACTTATTTGCAAAGATATATGCACCCCTATGTTCATTGTGGCATTATTCACAGTGGCCAAGACATGAAAACAACCAAAGTGTCCCTCAGTAGATGACTGGATAAAGCAAATGTGGTACCTACATACAACGGCATGCTACTCAGCCATAAGGAAAGATGAAAGACTGCCATCTGTGACAACATGGATGGATCCTGAGACTATCAGGCTAAGCGAAGTAAGTCGGACAGACACAATCAAGAACTATAGGATTCCACTCACATGTGGGATACAAAACTGAAAGCAAGAAATGGACAAACAAGACAAAGAAACAAACAAACAAACACTCACAGGCACGGGCAACAACATAGCGGTTACCAGAGAGAAGGGGATGGGAAGGGTAAAGGGGGTCAAATATACAATGATGGGAAAAGATTTGACTTTGGGAGGGGGTGCATGATGCGATATGCAATAACGTATCGTAGAATTGGTCCCTTGAAACCTATATAATTTTATTAACCAATGTCACCCCGATACATTTAATTTTTAAAAAATGAATGAATGAATAAATGAATACCAACAGCTCCATATAACAGGAGAAAAGCCCTCCATAGCTTGGTTGTCCCTACTCTGAAGTTTAAGCACTGAGGGTCTTCAAGAGACTGAAAGAATGTGACTTAGAATTTATATTTCACTCCTACTAGAGATAGAGGAAAAAAAAATTAGTCTCCTTGATCTAAAAACAAGGCCAAGGAAATGTGGACAGGGCAAGTTTCAGGACATGAAAAGCCACAGCGCCGGTCGTGACCATCAACCAAAGGCCTGGTGTTGTATTTACAGTTCGGCCTGGAGGGCACACATTGTGCCCATCAACCCTGTAAGGTGACTTTTCGAGCTGTACACAGGCAGAGGTCATTTACACACACACACACACACACACACACACACTTTAAACCCAGTACACACTTCCCTCCTCTACCACGTGCGCACAGCAAGAACACAAAAGCTTTGCAATGATGGCTAATCACACACAACATTTTTATGGCGGTGGCACAAACAAATAAATGGTCTTTAATGCGCTGTAATATTCATTCTAAAAGAAGACATGAACAGTTTTCAAAGCACGGCACCAAAACCTGTAGAAATACTGTTTTCCTTACTTGTAATCAGTCATATCTATAAATACTGATTGGCCAAATTTTCTCTTTCTTCCCTTGTTTTGTCCAGAGGACAATGCTTCCCATAAAGATTTTCTGGAAAAAGTCTTTTATCCTCCTGGCAGCTGCAAACCGTGTCCTTGTTTAGTAACCTGAAGTTATGCCTCTTTTATGAGGCATGGTACTCTTCCTCCGCAAACAAGCAGCCCTAATGAATGCTCGCATGGAAACTGGCACCCCCAGCGGTAAAGACAACATCCGGTGCGTTCTGTAAATGCCCCTTGTGGGGGCTATATAAAAATCCCGGGAGGGAAGGAGACCTTTGGAGGCAAGCAACTTGAGTTTGGCCACTCATCTCTGTCCCTCACTTCTAAAAGGATGACTCCTGACTGTCCCCCCACGTGCTGCCCTTCTTCTGAGTCCCATGCAGGGGTTTCTGATGGGGTAACCGCTTCTGCCTGTTCCGTGGAAACCACCTGTCTCCCCAGCACCTGTGCTGCATCCAGGTGCCAGACCCCGAGCTTCCTGTCCAGGCCTCTCCTGCCGTGCTACCTGACTGGGAGCTGCAATATCCCGTGCTTGGTGGGGAACTGCGCTTGGTACGAGGACGGGGTGTTCAACAGCAACGAGAAGGAGACGATGCAGTTCCTGAACGACAGGCTCGCCAGCTACCTGGAGAGGGTGCGCGGCCTGGAGGAGACGAACGCGGAGCTAGAGCGCCAGATCCGAGAACAGTGTGACGCGGACGTCCCGCTGGTGTGCCCCGATTACCAGTGTTACTTCAACACCATTGAGGATCTCCAGCAAAAGGTCTGGTGTCTCACTGTCCTGATGCTTCACCTCCCCAGTCTGTGATTTGTTTTGCCTCCATCCTAGAGGAGGCTTGAGAAAGAAACGAGGGGAAAGGGACTTCCAAGCAGCAATGGGATGTAGGGCAAAGGGCAATGCACTAAAAGTCAAGAAACAGCCCTGATCCAAGGCTGCCACTAATTTTTTTAAAGATATTTATTAATTTATTTATTCATTCATTCATTTATTTTTAGAGAGAGTAAGGGAAGGAGAAAGAGAGGGAAAGAAACATCAATGTGTGCTTGCCTCTCACACACCCCTTACTGGGGACCTGGCCCACAACCCAGGCATGTGCCCTGACTAGGAATCGAACCAGGGACCCTTTGGTTTGCAGGCCAGCGCTCAATCCACTGAGCCACACCAGCCAGGGCACCACTAATTATTGAATGACCACCATATACTCACATACCTTGAGACTTTACCTTTATCATCTACTCGAGGGCCGAAATAATTTTAGGACTGTAGAAATGTAACTTCTCCTTAACTGTTAAGGAGCTGAAATTACACTCGGCCCTTTGAAGGCAACTGTGAGGCTGATGTGGCCCCCGGTGAAAATGAGTTTGACACCCCTGGTCTACAGGATGAGGAAAAACTGTATTATATCTAAAATTGCTTCAGTTGGTAACAATGTACATCCATATTATTTTTTACAAAGGATATTGAAATATCATCTTTTCAATCATATAATTTTCACCTGGTAATAATTTTCTTTTCTTACGGATGAATTTTTATTATCATGGATGGGGTATAATCAAAATACAGACTACTAAGGAGAAAAATATAACTCAGTTCAACTGCCAGGCAGCTCCGTTTCTTCCTGCAGTGACGTGGTTAGTAACAAAAGCACCTAAAAGCTATATTTCCCTTTTTTATAAAGACTTTGAAAAGAATAATAATGGCATAGCTGTTAAACGAGTAGATATTTAGATTTCTTTCAAAGAACCACTTATTACTTAATAACTCACTTCCCAGATTTTGTGCACGAAGGCAGAGAACTCACGACTTGCCATACAGCTTGATAACTGCAAACTGGCGGCCGAAGACTTCCGGTCAAAGTAGGTTTGATTTAAATTTGAATACAATTTATGGTTATACCTCCCTCCCTTTCTCTCATACACATACACACACACACACACATCACAGATATTCTCTACATAATATTTTCAAGCTACCCATGCTTGTAAAGCCCAAATTTACCATCATTTGGGATGTAAAAGGAGTTACAGTCCATGGCTTCCTTGAGTCCCTGTGTTGTTCATTCAATAGCTTGGCCCAGCGCTCAGTGGCATCTAGCAGAGTGAGCATGCGCTGTCTCTCTCTCTCTCTCGTTACGGAAGGTACGAGTCTGAACTGACTCTTCACCAGCTGGTGGAGAGCGACATTGGAGGCCTGCGCAGGATCCTGGATGAGCTGACCCTGTGCAAGGCCGACCTGGAGGCCCAGGCGGAGTGTCTGAAAGACGACCTGCTTTGCCTTAAGAAAAATCATGAAGAGGTGAGGAAAGTGGCGAAATCACGCAAAGAATGCAAGACTGATGAATTAAACCAATAAATCCCGTGTGTATGTGTAAGCTGAACTTGGGGAGATGTTGTTAAAGCTGGCATGCAATGACCCCAGGCACTAATTATTACCCCTCGGCCTGATCCCTCTTGTGTGCCCTGAGCTAAAGGAAGGCGGCCAACGCTTCCCCTGCCATTGCTTTTGTGGGGAAGGCAACTCCACACCGGCTTGCCTTGGCGGCTTAACACCACATCCAACTCTAATCCATAAGGTACAAAAAGTCAGGCAGATAAACACCAAGTGTGAAGGCCATTTCCACAAGAGGATAACCACTCAAGCAATCTTTGGAGCAATATGTTTAAACTATTCTGCATGTATCAACTTTTTAAATCATAAAATAGGAAGTGTATGATTATCCTATACTGATGAAGCTAACAAGTGAGAAGCTGAATGATTAACAAAGGATGTTTTCCCCTTGAACATCTGTTGGTGATAATAGCAGCTAGCATTTACTGAGACCGTACTATGTACCAAGGACTGCGTAAGTGCTTTATATGTGTATTAACTCATACATCTCCCAACAGCTCTCTGGAACAGGTAGAATTATTACACCCATTTTGCAGATGAAGAAACTGAGTGCTGAAGAGATTCCCTGTAGGCAATCTGAAACTAAACCCCACACTTTTACTCACTACTCTCTAAAACAAAAATGGGGGTGCCATGACTGTCAAAGTGATGTCTTTCCCCACCACTCTGTGACACTCCTTACTTCATTTCCACTTTCAGGAGGTCGACTCACTTCGTGGCCAGCTCGGTGACCGACTCAATGTGGAGCTGGACAGTGGCCCCATCGTCGACCTCAACGGGGTCCTGGAGGAGATGCGATGTCAGTATGAAACGGTGCTTGCCAACAACCGCAGGGACGTGGAGAAATGGTTCGCTGTTCAGGTCAGCACCGGGGGCTGTAAAATGATAGGCTTCCCAGCTTCTGCCGTGTTCGCGTCCTCTAACCGTGCCTGTGTTTCAGATGGAGGAGCTGAATCAGCAGCAGCTGTCCAGTGCCGAGCAGCTGCAGGGCTGCCAGACGGAGATCCTGGAGCTGAAACGCACAGCCAGTGCTCTGGAGATTGAGCTCCAAGCCCAGCAAAGCCTGGTGTGTAAGGGACAGTGAGCTTTGTTTTGTCACCGAAGAGTCAGGCCCTAAGATACTATCGCCTCTTCCATAACCCAAAGGAGAGACCCACACAGTTCACACGGCAGGAAGTTTGAGTTTACAATTTGCCGGGATCACATTTTCTTGCCTTTCCCAAATACCAGCTAGAAGCAGGAGTGAAAAGTCAGCAGCTGGCACTGTCCCAGCAGGATGCACTGGCCTTCGCTCTGGAACTTGAGCAAGGTCCTGCAACACCCTCCAGAGGCGAGGAGAAAGGGGAAACGGCAGGAGCAGAACAGGGGAGCAATCTCTGAGCCAAAGGCGCTCAAGCATTCCAGTGGGTTTTAACCCTCCTTTGACTAGGGCCAAGTTCTCAAGCTCACAACCACATCTATGACAAAGGATACTAGTTATACCTTGCATTCAACCCCTATCCTAACTTTCCCAGAATGCACACCTCAACCAGACCCTTTACTGCAGCCCACTCCGCCCAAGCACCAAGAATATTATGCATTCGAGATTGCATCACCCAGCTGCAGGCAAACGCCACTGTGTGCGCCACCTTAAGTCCTACGGCCAGTATCTCAGTGAATAGTAGCTGAGCATTCAGATTGTTGCAGGCACAATTTAAGCCTCACAATAACTTTATGGGGTAAATCCCTTTCCTAACCCCATTAACCTGATGAGGAAAACTGAGGCTCAGATAAGTCACAAGGGTCATGCAATTTGTAAGAAGCAAAAGTGGAAGCTGAATCCCAGTGGTTTAATCCCAGAGCCTCTTCTCTTCACCACACTACGCCACCCCTCCCTGCCGCAAGCCCAAATGTTTCCTCCCAAATGCTGCTGATCCTCTTTAAGCTACACAGGTATACTGCAGGTTGTGCCGGTGGTGGTAGTGATAACTAACACTTCCATAGCGCTTAAAAATCCCGACGGGCACTGTTCTCGGTGCCTTCCACATGCTAACCCATTCAACCCTCACCTCCGTCCTATGAGGTCAGCACTTTGCACGGCCCACTTTTTATAGAATAACACTCAGAGAAGCTACGTAATTTTCCTCGGAGACTCTACTACACAGCCCTTTTTGCACTCTTTCTTTCTGCAGACAGAATCCCTGGAAGGCACCGTGGCAGAAACCGAGGCCCAGTACAGCGCCCAGCTGGCCCAGATGCAGTGCCTGATCGACAACGTGGAGAACCAGCTGGCGGAGATCCGCTGCGACCTGGAGCGGCAGAACCAGGAGTACGAGGTGCTGCTGGACACGAAGGCGCGGCTGGAGGGCGAGATCGCCACGTACCGGGGCCTGCTGGAGAGCGAGGACTGCAGGCAAGTTCCACACGGTGGTCCTCCGAGTCACCTCGGGTCACAGAGAGGCTCATGTAGGAGAATCCTGGTTCCCCGAGATCTGGCCGAGGTCAAACCTCCCTAATGCGTGAAAGGATCTTAAAAGAGCGATGAAAAGCAGCTGACACTAATCACATGACCACAGAAATGTTCAAAAATATTCTAAAGTCATAAAGCAGAATAACCATCGTTATATCACTTTTCATGCCGGGTGGAGGGGCGGGGTGGGGGTGGGGGGGGGTGCTGTCTCCCTTGCTCCTGTCTCCCGTTAAAGGGAAATCAGGAACGTGTGTAAGATGGCATTTGCCAAGCGAAGAACGCGCAGGAAATTGTATTCAACCGCCGCTGCTGCGGTGAGCACGGAGTGACGGCACTGGGTCCAGGGGTGACAGGCATGGGTCCAACGTCATTCCGCAAAGAGTGTCCTTCAGGACCTAACTCGCAGGGCAAGTTTTGGCGTGATTTTTTCTGAGTGGACATATTATCCAGCTTTCCCTCATTCGGCTTAGTTCTAAACGGATTTTCCACAGGCTGCCCTGTAACCCCTGCTCTACAACAAGCACGTCAGGCGACACTTGTGAGCCGTGCCCAGCGTACGTCCTCTGCACGATCGAGAACCGCTGCGCGTGAGGCCTCCACGCATGCCCAGCACGGCAGGCAGCGGAGGGACCGCAGCCAGCAGCGTCCTAGAAGGGAGGCGGGGCTTCGGCCAGGACGTCCGACCTTGAAACTCAGGTCAAGAAGACTCTTATATCCTAAAGTCGTCCTCTACGCGTCCTTGGTATATCTCTGCTTTATCATTTCCTCTCCTGCCTGCTTACCTGTGACATTCTAGGAGTCCGTAAAGCTTTTTTGCTAATCACCAAATAAAATGTAATTCATTCTTTTAGCGTGGTAAATATAACTTTTCAGCTTATTACTCTGGCTCTAATAACTCCACCCAAGTCAGCAAATAATAACTACTTGATGTCAAGGTGATTGTCTAAACCAATGCCAATAGTTCGATCTTGCAGAAGCCCAAGCTAAAAATCTATTTGAACACCTAAAATACAAATAGATTAATCCATATAAAATGTAAGTATCATAAAAGATAGCTGTATGTATCTTTCTGAAAGGAAACTTAGAAATAAAATATAATACCTTTCAGTTTATTTTTAATTATAAAATACCAGATTCCTTTTTTTTTTCAATTTGCCCCATGAAGTGGGTGGGGAATAAGTCATAATTCCATACCCTTAACATCTATTGTCAACATTTTGGGAAATTACAAGTTTTCTTTCTTAAAATAGGTTTGTCCATATAACGTATCACAGTTACATCTGCATATAGTGGTATAACCTATTGTCCTCACTATGTGATCTAAGCATTTTCAATCTTAATCAATAGATGAGGAGGGACCCCCCAAAACCCAGAATTTATTTATTAAAAATTGTGTATTTATTCTTCCATGTTTGAGCTTCAGTCACCTTTAAAGTACTCTCCATTTGATGCAATACTCTTATCGAGACCTTTCTCCATTGCTCGAAACAGTTTTTGAACTGGTCAATTTTGATGCCTTTTAGTGCTTCTGCCGTTTTTTGTTTCACCTCTTCCACATCAGCAAAATTTTTCTCTTTGAGGATTTTTTCATCTGGGAAAACGAAAAAGCCACTGGGGGCCAGGAGCAAGATCAGGTGACTAGGGAGGGCGTGGCACAGGGTTGACACTGTTTTTGGTCAAAAACTGCTGAACACTCTGTGCTATGTGGGCAGGTGCACTCCTAAATCACCCATCACGAAATGGGCAAATGCGTTGAGTCTTCAAAAAAAATTCACTGAAGCCGGACGCAGCCTCTCACAACAACACCAGCTGATGCACTGAAGCAGATGGGTTCACACTCACCTAACAGGGGAAGCCTGTACTAAAAG
Source organism: Phyllostomus discolor (assembly GCF_004126475.2). Taxonomy (NCBI): domain Eukaryota; kingdom Metazoa; phylum Chordata; class Mammalia; order Chiroptera; family Phyllostomidae; genus Phyllostomus; species Phyllostomus discolor. The sequence continues at coordinate 105,542,827 of NC_040910.2, read as the reverse complement.
GGGCCCACCCTGCAGAAGGTAGTTCCAGTTTTTTGGGGAGGGGGTTCCCCGCTCATATAAGATCATCTTGCGACCATTATTTTAGTGGCCGCATACAATACCATAAGCTACATCAGTCTGTTCCCGGGCAGTTAGAATATAAGAATAATTGTTCTCACACACTTCAGAAGCAAAGTAGAGAACCCCCACTTCCAGAAAGACAAAGTAGAGGTGCCCATCCCCACTCCTCTTCCTAAGTAGGACTGAACACCTGGAAATTCCATGTGCAAATGCAAGCAGACCTGAGGGGTGGAAGCAGAGGCCAACCCATCTGGAGTCCGTGACGCGCAAGCACCGCACTGGTGCGTCTCCTGGGCTCCCTCTTTCTCTCCTGTGTCCTGTGGTGGGAACCAGAGAGCCACCAGCCCAGAAACACCGACAGCGGCAGGCAGAGAAGGGAGATGAAGCTCCAAGAAGAGGTGAGTGAAGGGAGGGAGGGGGGTGAGGTTTCTGTGCTTCACCCGAAGTGACAAAGGTCAGCATCGGTAGACTGTAGTAAGTTATATACGAGTATATGTAATGTAGTACCTAAAGCAACGACTTAAAAAGCTATGCATAGAAAACTTAAAATGCTATAAATAAACAAAAGTGGAATTCTAAAACATATTCAAGTAACCCACAGAAAAGCAGGAAGAAGAAAACAGAGAAATTGAAAAAAAAAAAACAGAGGGAACAAATAGAAAACCAAAAATAAAACGGAGACCTAAGCCCTACTGTATCAGTAATCACAGCAACTGGAAATCGTCTAAATGCAATGAAAGGACAGAGATTGGCAGAGCAAATAAAAACACTAAATGCTTTCCACAAGAAGCTCACTTCAAATACAAGGATACGGGTGAGTTCATAGAGAGTGGGCTGACGGCTCGGGCCAGGGGGGGGCATTGGGGGGTGGAGGGATTGAGCAAAAAAGCAAAGGGACTCAGCAGTGTGGTGGTCGCAGGGGGCGAAGAGGGAAGGGGGTGGAGGTGCAAGACAGTATAAGGGGAATACACGGCAATGGGGAGATGCAATTAAAAAAACCTAAAGGGATTGAAAAAACACACGATTGTTCATAGCAGCTGTGTTCCTAATAGCCAAAACTGGAAACAACCAAAATGTCCTCAGGCTCCGAACACCCCTGTGGTGAGTGAAATGAGGCGATCTCGAAGGGCCATAGACTGCATGACGCTGTTTACCTGACGTTCTTGAAACGACAAATTACAGCGATGGGGAACAAATTGGGCATAGCACAAAGGAGACCTTTGTGGTGCTTAAATAGTTGTGAATCTGACCGCCGTGGTGGTTACATAAATCTATACATGTGAAAAAATATATAACAACTAAACACACACATCGTATCAATTTCCTGGTTTTATGATTGTACTATAGTTGAGTAAGATATAACCACAGCTTTGCAACTTCCTGTGCATCTATAATTATTTTTTAAACAAGCAGTGGGAAGCTGGGGAAAAGTTCTTCTTTTTTCTATTTCTATTTTTTGAGGACTCAGAAATAAAGTACATGCTAATAATAGTTAATGCAGGGTACGTTTAAAGAAAAGTCGAGTTTCAGACCTAAAATTTTGTGCTAGATTTTTTTTACAGTGCGCTCTCCTGGTTTAACAATGAAAGGTAGTGAACATACTCAAAATAAAATATTTTCCAGATACATAAACCCATGAAACAGTGTTCAAACCCCATTATTCTTCTGATAATGAGATTGGGAAAAAATTTAATGCTGTAGTGTCGCAAAATCACAAATCCGACCCACGTGGAAATCTCTGCCACACCCATTTCCCACCACCTGTTCTCTGCACTTCTGTGGTCCTTTTTCTGCCTTGGTTAAGGTTGTGGTAAAAAATAATAATAATAATTTTGTTTAGCAGTTTCCCCAGCATCTGTAACTTCCGATGAACTATATCCAATTTCCTCTCAAAAAGATGCACATGACTACCCTCCATAACATATAACAGTTTGCATGACTAACCTATTTGTATTTTAGGAGTTAAAAATCTTTTCAGCCTGGGTTTATACAAAATCAAAGCAGGACCGACGTAGAAAAACATCTTTCATATAGGATGGCCACTTTGGGGGCTCTCCCATTACTGTTAGCCTCACATTTGATTGTACAGTTTTTGCACAGTATTGTACCAGTTATTATGTTGAAGACATAGGTTAACTCTTGATCTATCCATTTCCAGAGTTAGCCACGTCCTCCATCCTGTCCTCAGTGGAGTGAGGATGGGCTCAAGTTTTGGTTTTTTTTGGTTTTTTTTTTTTAAGATTTTATTCATTTATTTTTAGAGAGGGAAGGGAAGGAGAGAGAGAGAGAGAAACATCAGTGTGCGGTTGCTGGGGGCCGTGGCCTGCAACCCAGGCATGTACCCTGACTGGGAATCGAACCTGCGACACTTTGGTTCGCAGCCTGCGCTCCATCCACTGAGCTACGCCAGCCAGGGCTAGGATGGGCTCAAGTTTTGCTGACCACGCTGCTCCACCAAAAAGTTCAATAACGGAAGGAAGGAAGAAGCTGCCTTCATGGAGGAAGTGCTTCGTAGTTCAGGTAACACACGCTCACAGGGAACGGAACTTTGGTCAAGCAGTAGGGAAGATGTGAAATGTCCAGGAAAAGAAGAAAGGCGGTGATGGAACGTGGCCCTGAAGGAATCGAAGGGGAATCAGCTCCCAGAACAGGGAAAGCCGCCAGCTGTGGGAAGAAAGAAGGAACAACTCTGCCCGAGAGGCACAAGAGGAGAAGAAAAATAGCAAGACGGAGAGAAAGGTATAGAACGGACACATTAAGTAGTTTTCAAACTTTTTTCTGGTTCTGAAAATGATACACTCAATTCTTAGGATGCATATACAAGCATAAAGAAAAAGCCATGTATCAGTAATTATAAAGTGCAGAGAATCCCACTCTTAGCATTCAGATATATTTCCTTCCAGTCTTTTTTCCATGTTTTTAAAATGATGAAGGATTTCAAGTACTGTTACTTTTTAACTTCATCTTTATTGTTGATATTATTACAATGGAGTCAGATTTATCCATTTTTCATGGTTTCTTGATTTTTAGTCACTGCTGAAGAAGACCTTCCTTCTCTGAGTTTTTAAAAGAATTCTGTTATCTTTTAGCATGTGTATAACTTCTATTTTTCGCAAGTGAATATTTGATCCATTTGTAATTCAAGTATATAAATAAAATAGTGGCATTCATACAGCTAGAGAGCTGTATCAAATCTATTTTTACGTTAATCAGATTTTATCAGGATATCATCTTATATGATAAACTGCGTCAATTAAAGGATGACGTGCCATGAAGTCTGAAGAGCACACACAGTGACCATGCAGCTGTAGACGAGAATTTCACGATGGAGGAGACCAGCCTCGGCAGTTCCTCAGGCTCCTTCCCGGCCCCTCACCTCCCCCGAAAGGAGGCAGCCATGACTCTGATCATCTAACGCTGTGGATGAGCTTTGCCTGTTCTTGAAGTTATATAACCAGCATATGGTCATAAACGTAACCATACCGTTTATACTGTCTTGTGTCCTCCTTCTTCGGATCAACACATTGTTTTCTAGGTTCTTCCATGCTGCTGTGAGTACCGATAGTTTATCTGTTTTGTTGTTGAGTTCTGTTCTGTTACACACACACACACACACACACACACCACAGCTTGTGGAGCCATTACTCTGCTTGTGAGCAGTTGGGCTGTTCCCACTTCGTGACACTAGGAATAAGCACTCTCACACAGTCTGTCTGTGTACATCACTCATTTGTCCCGGGCGCACACCTCGTCCTAAAATTGCTGGGTCACAGGAGAGGTCCTTTGTCAGATATACTGAGAATATTTTCACCCAGCACGTGGCTTGCCTTTCCATTTTCTTAGTGGTATATCTGAACCAGCAGAAGATTTCAATGATAATGAAGCTTAATCAATTTTTTATGATTAGAGTTCTCCACATGCTATACACAAATTATAAAGATATGCTCTGTTTTCTTTTAAAAACTCTGTATGTAAAACCTTCACATTTAAGTGTTTTAAACCCACCTGGAATTAATTTTTATATATATTATGAGGCAGAGTGCAAGATGTGCTAATTTGGGTACACAATTATATAACTGATTCAGCAGCATTTATTTAGAAGATCTCTCAGTGGCTGATTTTGGAAACTTTGTCAAAAGTCCATCGACTACACATACGTGAGCAGGTTTCTAGACTGTATTCTTTTTCGTCGCTCTCTTTGCCGACATCATGCTGCTCCGATTGCACTACAATTGTAGTAACTTGTACAGATTTACACTCCCACCGTCAGTGAGTGAGGGCGCCCCACACACAGTCCAATGCACGTGGTGTCAAACTTGGGTTTCCTTCAATCTGATAGGCGGAAAAATGAAATATCTCAAGGTAGTTTAAATGTACATTTCCTTTTTATTTATTTATTTATTTATTAAGATTTTATTTATTTATTTTTAGAGAGGGAAGGGAGGGAGAAAGAGAGAGAAACATCATCGTGCGGTTGCTGGGGGGCATGGCCTGCAACCCAGGCATGTACCCTGACTGGGAATCGAACCTGCGACATTTTGGTTCATAGCCCGCACTCAATCCACTGAGCTATGCCAGCCAGGGCTTGTACATTTCCTTTTATTATGAGCAACATTGAGCATCTAAGACACTTTTTTCAAAATGTCTTTTATGTTTTCCTTCTGGTCACTGTCTGCGGTGTAACTGCAAATATTCTTTCCCAGGTTGTCCTTTGTCTTCCGATTTTGTACGTTGTATTTTTTTACCCAGGCACATGTTCATTGATGTAGTCAAATTTATGGGTTTTTATATTTTCTTAATTTTGAGACATATTGAAAAGGCCTTCTGAGTGCAAATTTATAAAAGATTCTCCTACGGTTTTTTAGCAATTTATGATTTCATTCTTTTTAAGATTTGATTTATTTATTTATTAGAGAGGGGAGGGAGGGAGAAAGAGAGAGAAACATCAATGTGCAGTTGCTGGGGGTTATGACCTACAACCCAGGCATGTGCCCTGACTTGGGATTGAACCTGCGACACTTTGGATCACAGCCCGAGCTCAATCCACTGAGCTACGCCAGCCAGGTGATTTCATTCTTCACATTGGAATCTTTGATCAATCTGTAGTTCGTCCTGCTGAATAGTATCATCCGACAGGGCCTGCCCTGCCTCTCTGCCCCATGTGCTACAGAACTGTCTCCAAACTACACAGGATAGCCTGTCTTTCCCCCACTGATTTTAAATGTCACATTTATCTAGGTGGGAGTCTATTTCTAGACTGCTTATTCTATCCCAAAAAGTCACTTTTTGAGAGGACTTCAACGAATTTATTGGGGTCTAAGTTACATTAACGTAGAGAGAATTGACAGTTTTATAATGACAAATACAGCATTTCAGGTCAAGAATATGTCTTTCCTTTTATTCTAGCCTTAGCATTTTCTTCGTGTCAATCCTGTACCTTTCAAACTAAATGTATTCCTGCATATTTCATACCTGTTGGTGCTATTGTAAATTATGCTTTTTCCTTACATCATGTGGCGTGCAGAACAATGGGCTCCCAAAGCTGTTCATGTGCTAATCCCAGAACCTTTGACTATGTCAGGCTACATGGCAGGGGGGAAGTCAGGTTGTTCATCGGCTGACCTTTAAACAGGAAGATGATCCTAGTGGCATGAGTAGGCCCAACAGAATCGTAAGAGCCCTTACACGTGGAAGACAGAAGCGGAAGAGTCAGCATCAGAGTGATGCACGTGAGAAACTGCCGACTGGCCGTGGCAGGCTTTGAACACGGAAGGGGCCACGGGCCAAGGAATGGGGGCAGCCCCTGGAAGAGGCAAGAAAATGATTCTTTCCTAGAGCCTCCCTAAAACATCAGGAACTAATAACTTTCTTAAGAAAAGGCTAAGTAACTATTCCTGAGAAAGAACACATATACAACACCAAATGTAAACCAACACCATCACAATTTCTCAGCTAATGCAATACCGCAAGCCAACACTGGGCACTAGAAATGTTATCAAATGTGGGCTTTGGAAAAAACAAAAGGCAACCAGCCTCTTCTTCAAGAAATGTCTTGTCAGCAATCAAACCCCGCCTGGAAAGGCTAAACCAGAAATTTAGCAAATTCCCTCTAAAAAGAGCTTCATTTAAGACTGACGTTTTAATCCATACTCAATAAAAAATAGAGAAAACAACTAGGCAGAACAGCAAGGAAGAAAACAAAGAAAAGCAAATGGTGAGAACAAAATAAAATATCGGTTTCTAAGTTCACACCAGTGATTAGCAGGTATTCATAGTTTCCCTTCTCTGGAAAGGAGAGGAAAAAGAAATGGACTCACGCCTGGCCACACCCAATGCCAGGTGCAGAGGTCAACGAGGACTTAATGAACCCAATATACTCACACCCACTTAATGATCGGCGCTGCTAGGACTGTGCAGCAGTTCCTTTGAAGGCATCGTGTGAAGCTCTGAGTCCAATGACAAGTAGCAGTTGCGACGGGTAATAACTCCGTGCGCAGCCTGCGCGCACATTTTTACGAGACGGGTAACTCTTCTCGGGCAAGTCAAGGGCAGACTAATGAGCTGTTCCTACGGGACTCGATCCAAACACGAGAGAGGAAAACATCCTGGCCGCTCTGACACCACCAAGAGGAAAGGCTATATAAGCCCTTCGAAAGGAGAAAGCCGCCAAAGGCTCGGGGTGCGGACTCACTGGCAGCAGCTCGGGCTTTGCATCCAGGGGAACCACAGGCTCTGAAGTAAACCAAAGCTGGGCCCGCGCTATGGATTCCAAGGACTGTCCAACCACTATTTCTTCTTCGACGTCATGCCAAAGCTGCTCCAGGATTACCAATTTGGGGGTCACTTCTTCGGACACCAGCTGCCAGCGTGGCGATCTTGAGGCCAGCAGCTGCCAAGCAACTGGCCATGTTCTGAGAACTCTCCCGCCCCGGGGCCGCCAACCTACCCCCGGCTTTGGTCCCATGCCCACCTGCTTCATGAACAGCTTCAGCGCCTGCGCCTCGGGGGATGACTGGGGCTGGTACGGTGAGGGCATCAACAGTAAGGAGAAGGAGACCATGCAGATCTTGAACAGCCGCCTTGCTAACTACCTTGAAAAGGTGCGAACGCTGGAACGCGAGAACGCTGAGCTGGAGTGTAAAATCCAGGAGGAGTGTAACAAAGCGCTCACTGTCGTATGTCCTGATTACCTGTCCTACTACGCGACCATCGAAGAGCTCCAGCAGAAGGTAAGATTCTCGGCAACCCGGACGGTCAAGTTTTGCATTGACGTTCTCCCAGCAACAGTCATTTGCTAAACTTTGATATGTTTATTTCCTTTTGTACTGAAAAATATTTTGTAGAATCAGAAAATGTTTTGAATGAAATTGTCATCTTGACGCGATGTTCGGAGTTATATTCGTGGTGTTTGGTTTTCCAGAGAAATATGCTCTGCTGTTACTTTAACCAGATGACTCGGGACCAAAATGTGTTAACAACATATTGATGCCATTTCTTTAACCAAAAGAATACAGGAATCCGAGAAAATGAGTTTTGTTTTAATAAGTTTCTAACTAGTTTAATTCTCATCCATGTTTTCAACCTTCACCACTTTTTCCATCTGATGCTCGTTTTACCACTTCCCAATTGTTCAAACAGCTTTTTCCCACACCGAAGCTGACTTTCCAATCAGAGTGACATGCTGCCGCTACATGTGCTGGACTTACCGTATTTTGCCATCTATAATGTGCACCACGTTTTAGAACTGAGTCCCGTGGATGATTTGCATTATACACGTGGATTAGTACTGCCTATGTATAATGTGCCTCCTCATTTTTCCCTCAAAAATTTGGACAAAAAAAAGTGCGTGTTACAGGTGACAAAGTACGGCATTTTGTTCATTAGTTTAACAAATATTTGCTGAGCACAACAACGAGGCACCGGACACTATTCTAGGCTCCGGGAACACACTGGGGAACTGAAACGTCCCTGCCCACCTGGTGTTCGCATTCTAGCAGATCGTGGTGTGTGATGCAAATTTAAGATAGGCTTTATAGTTTCATGGTCAAACATCTACTCAAGCTTTTATTGAAATAATTTTTGCTTAACTTTTAGGAAAATAACAAAGGTCCTTATCTTCCAAAGTTGCCCAAACTTCCCAAGGATAGGTATGAATTTCCTGGTTGACTGGAATACACGCCATCCCCTTGGTTTGTAAGGAAGGGACCTTGGTGTGTGTCTCATTTGTGTGTACAACTTCTTAATTCTAGATCTTGTGCACCAAGGCTGAGAATTCCAGACTGGTCTCACAAATTGACAACACCAAACTGGCTGCTGATGACTTGAGAGCCAAGTAAGCCCGCCCAGCCCCATCTGTCATTCACGACAGAGTCCGCCCCGCATTGGACACTAAATTCCCAATAAGATTATCCACACGGCTGCTCGCCCTCCTGCCCATCCCATGATGGCGCTAGCCTAGAAGAGACCTTCAAATCCAATACACTACTGAGTTTAATAACCACTGACATGTTGTATGCATGGTCCTATGGTCTCTAACATATAAACCCATCTGATTACCTAAGAGTTTAGTAACACAGGTAAGGCACATACACTGTGACCCCATTTAAGGTGAGAAAACTGTGGCTCAACGGGGTTCAGTTCCTTATGCAAGGGCGTACAGCCAGTGCAAACCAGAGCCCCAACTCAGATGCAAAGTCTCTTAAGTCCCAACCCGATGCTCTTTCCACTTTCACTACCTCACCTCAAGGGGCAGGGCAAGGAGGATCACCTCCCTCATCTGAAAGAACAGCAATGTAGCATCACTCTGGCAAACAAACGTAGGAATAATAATCAAGTGGTGATCTTTATCAACTGATTTCAGCTTTAAAGAAAATAAGACACACACAAGAAATACGGTAAAGGAGAGGCCCAGAGGAAAATGCAGAAGGAAGTTCTGTGTGGCTTGATGTTCACCACCTGCATGTTGACGTCTTTCACTTCATGCCCCGTTTTGAAAGGTACGAAGCGGAGGTGTCCCTGCGCCAGCTGGTGGAGGCGGATGCCAACAGCCTGCGGAGGCTCCTGAACGCGCTGACCCTGAGCGAAGCTGACCTGGAGGCGAGAGGCCAATCTCTGCAGGAGGAGCTTCTTTGCCTCAAAAACAACCACGAAGAGGTTAGAGAAAGCCCCACCTAAGCCTCCAAAAACAACACGGATTCCTTTGACTTGAATTCGACAAAGGGTGTCGCCTCTAAATAATCTTCTGGTTTTTAGCCCTGATAATACCTGCGTTAGTACGACTGGTTCAATGTGTCTCAAATCAATTGCCTGTAACACACTATCTAAAGCCTCTGCTGTCCTCTCCTACCTTTCCAGAAGAAGGAAGCAACCCAAATTTATTGTCCTCATAGATTTCTCACCTTTTTTAAAGAAAAAGATTTTATTTATTCATTTTTAGAGAGGGGAAGAGACAGAGGAAGAGAGGGAGAGAAACATCAATATATGGTTGTCTTTTGTATGGCCCCCACCCGGGACCTGGCCTGCAACCCAGGCACGTGCCCTGACTGGAAATCGAACCGGCGACCCTTTGGTTTGCAGGCCGGCCCTCAATCCCCTGAGCCACACCAGCCAGGGGGGCTTCCCATCTTTCTGTCGGCATCCCTAGACAGATTCCTGCCCCTGCGGGTGTAAATTGATATTGGCATAAGCCTATATCAGCACTGGAAGCTATGGTCTCTCATAAATTCCACCTCTGTGCTGCTTCACCCGCTCACCATCCCTGGAAATTATCTAAATTCTTTAAATCCCTGCTCTTGCTAGTCACTTCCTCTTAATGCTGCACATATTTGGACACATAGTCGTACCTGAAATAGCTTTAAGTCACTTTATAGCATCTCAAATGCAGCTATGAATCATGTGTTCCTTTATTGTGGGCTATATTCCGGATGCAATTAAGCTAAATTATTGCTGTTAGAAACAAGAACGAGGAAGTCATCTATTCACCAGGGGACTTCACACCCTCTTTCCGTCCACAGGAAATCAACTCCTTACAGAGCCAGCTGGGGGACAGACTGCACGTCGAAGTGACCACTGCCCCTTCTGTGGACCTCAACCGGGTTCTGCAAGAAATGAGGTGTCAGTATGAGTCTGTCATGGAGGCAAACCGCAGAGACGTGGAACAATGGTTCAACCTGCAGGTAGGGAGCGGGGAGAGTCGAAACCAGTGAGTTGGCCTTGCACTTCCAGGGGCCTTTTCATCCAAGCAATGATGTCCTTCACGCTCTCCACGGCCCTTGACTGTGTTTCAGATGGAGGAGCTGAACCAGCAGGTGGTGTCCAGCTCTCAGCAGCAGCAGAGCTGCCAGAAGGAGATCATCGAGCTGAGACGCGCTGTGAACACTCTGGAGGTTGAACGGCAGGCCCAGCACCGCATGGTAGGCGGCCACTGACCGAGCCCAGCACAATGGTGGTGGCGACGGCCCCTGACACTAGCGGGCTGTGATGTTTCCCAAACTGTGTCCCTCAGAGCAACAGTCCCTCTGTTTGTTAAAGGGTCTATGGCCAAAACAGGACTTGGTGGTCACATAAGCCTGGGAGATGCTGGATGAAACAAGGGTTGAACAGGGGGCCTTCTTGGGGGCATTGGGTAAGCTGGCACAGGTACCCTGCCTCTCCCAGAAGGGAGTGTATGGTATTCGGCACTCTGAAACTTATTTGAGTGTGGACCCCTTTTTGAAAGAGTATCTCATGGCCGCAATGATCCATGAGTACACTTTGGGAAACACCAGAAGAGAATTTTATGTAATGCAAAGCATTTTTACAAATTATTGAATTTATAAAATAATCTTCTGAGGGGGGTGGCACAATTATGAAGCCAATTTTACAGAGGAGCCTCGGGAGGCGAAGTGATTTTCCCAGGCCAGATCGTCTCACCTGTCTTGTAGGTCCCAGGGCATGCCGTCCCAAAGGAAATGAAAGTCCGAGCCAGAATTCAGGTTCCAAAGTTAGAACTGATTGCACTTCTCTGAAGTAAAAAACAGTTCAATGCTCTAGTATGAAGGGGATTAGGGAGACCTTGCCCCGAGGCTGGCTTTATCACGAGCTAATCACGTGTCCGGGGACAGCTCATTTAAGCTCCCCAGCCTCAGCGTTCTCATCTATAAAAAGCGGGATAATCATGCAAATAATAGGTTATGCCAAAACCTAAAATCCCATTATCCATAAAACTTACAGAATGATAGAGCAGGAAGGAACTTGCATCACCCGAGTTTCGGCTCATAGTTTGCACATGAAAGAGCGGATGTGATGAGGGGACTGCTTATGGCTAAATGCTGCTCACTTCCTTTTTGAGGTACAAACACTCCCCGGGCCCCACGGTAATGGGTTTTTAATTCCTAGGTGTGAGATAAGCTGGAATATTTTTTTTTCTTTCTTAGGTAGGAAAGTGTGGTAGAAGATTATCCAGTGATTAAGAAACAGGAAGATACGTGGCACTTGGATAAAGGGAAGCAAGCTTAGTATAGCTGATAATTGTGTTTTTGGATGTATTTGCTTCAGAGATAATAAGAGGGCTTGGAGATTCGTTGGTACCTGGTACAAAGGAACCACTGTTGAAATGGTACAGATCACAGGGGACCTGGGCTTAAAGGAGTCATCATGATAAACCCTGCTTTCCTCCTGCCTGGCAGAGGGACTCCCAGGAATGCATGCTGGCAGAGACAGAGGCCCGCTACACGGCCCTGCTGACCCAGATCCAGGGTCTGATCGATCACCTGGAGGCTCAGCTGGCGGAGATCCGAGCGGCCCTGGCGCGGCAGAACCAAGAGTACGAGGTTCTGCTGGACATCAGGGCGCAGCTGGAGAGCGAGATTGCCACATACCGCGGCCTCCTGGAGAGCTCAGACTGCAAGTACGTTGAGTAAAAACATTTTCAGGGAAGAGACACTCACACACACGTAGGCACCACCCCTGGCAACCGGGCAGCAGGTGCTTTGACCTCCCCAGTGACGGGGAGCCTGGGACCCAGGGGACCACACACTCTCTCAGGCTGTGCCACTTGGAGATCTGCAGTTAGCACCCAGTCTAGCTTAGCTCAGGTGTTTTGAGGAGTCCATGTGCCCAGTTAGCTCCTTGTAGATTTTTCAGCCTCTTAAGAGTTTTAAAAATTATTAGGGGAAAATAAATGGTTTCTTTAAAGACAAGCATTCTTGGTGACGCACAGGTTTCCCCCGCTGAGGTGGATGTCTGCACTCGGTGGACTCGAACAGGACGGCCCTGCTCTCCTGGGAGGCACCTGCTCAGGCCAAAACACCCGACTCTGCCCAGCCGCCTTTTTTCTCGATGCCAAAACCATCACGTACACATGTGTGTTTCAGCATATTTTTCCTAGAAGTTTTTAAATAATAAGAAGCATACCAACCCATAAGAAACTGACCAGAACATGGGCTCTTTGAAGCAACTCAGTCCGAACTAACGCTCCAAAGGCAAACAGTTACGGTTGTTAACAAGACACCCCTCCCCCAGAATAATCCGTGACATACGTTCATCGAATTCTTGTAACTGGCGTGTTGGCGCTGTGCTAGCACAGTGTTGACCAGCGCTACCACCTGCAGGAGCTGCCATATAGTGAAGGGCCTTGAGTCGGAGAAGAAAGGTGACACTTTCTGAGGAGTTCTTACTGCTTCTGACTCCAGTTCTCTAAAGATGGCCTATTTACAAACACCCGCAGACAGCTCTTGGGAACGCCCTGATGACGCTTTGAGAACTCTTCTGCAGGAGCGGTTCAGGCCCCCTGTAGTCCTGCGATTAACCCTCTGATAGGAAAAGTGTCTGATTAGCTTCTTTCCCCGGGTAATAAGCCCCTCAATGTGTCCCTTCTCACTGTCCACCCTGTGAGTTTAGTTCCCTTTATATCCACTCTGCGGATGAAAAACTAGAGTCAGGAACCGTCTAAGGGCACCAGCAGGTAGCTGGCCGAGCTGGACCCGTCCCGGTCTTGACCCCTGGCACGACGCTCCCCTGTGAACAGGGCCGCGGTGCTCCCCGGAATGGGAGCCCGCACAGTCCGATACTTCTACACCTGGGATGCTGCTTTCCCGTGGATCTGGTCTGGTTCTTTTTCTCCTTCTAACAACAGTACCAAGTGAGGCAATAAGTGTTTGTTTGGAACGACACCTGTTGAAAAATTAACCACCACCATTTTTGCCTTCCCTCAATCACAGGTAAAATTCTGTTTGCTTCTAGGCTCCCCTGTAACCCGTGTGCCACCGAATGTGAGCCTCCCGTTTGCACGGCCATGGAATGCGCGGCCCCAGCGCACACAGCACCCTCAGCTCCCCGCGGGACACCCGAGCCCTGCGGTGCCTGCAGAGCCCTGACCCACCTCCTGGGTAAAATCTGCACCGTCACCAAGGAGATCAAGGATGGCAAAGTCATCTCTTCTTACGAGCACGTGCAGCCTTGCTTCATCATCAGAGCTGCCCAAGCCTAACCCCCCAGGGTGACAGAAACGGCCCTCACTCATGAAATAGGCCGACGCTTGTTCCTGCCAAAAAGGCTTAAGGGTTCCCCAGCCCCTGCAGGTACTTAGTTTCTTTCTACTACGGTGAGTAGCCATCGACAGAATAGCTTTCATTCTGCTCCTTCCCCAAGTCTCCGCTGCCAGGCTGACGCCAACCGACGTCCTCTGGAAGCACAGCTCACACTCGCCTGAGGAGCGAGCACTGAGCTGTTAGTGCCCAAGAAGCTGACCTACATTGCTGCCCACAAGTGGTGGGCAGGTCTCCCTTCTGTTTGCTCAGGTCGTACCGACTGGCGTTCCTCACCGGAGCCAGTCAGACGAGTTCTGAGGTTGCTTTTGGCTGTGGCACAGGAAGGTGAAAAGCTACCACCTTCCCTCCTTAACTCCTTCTGTGGATATAGAAAGCAGCTTATATGGGAACAGCATGAAGAGAGAAGAAGATCTTTATTTTAGTATTTAGTTTGAGTAGATTGTCCTGAATCTGAATCCTGGGGAACGCTGCTGTCTTAATTATTGTTTACCCATACGTACATAGTTTATCGTTCACAAGATATTTTTAAAGATATCTGTGCTATCCAAAACTTCGGGAACCATAAGGCTCTCCAAATACTTTCATTGAAAATCAGGAACAATGGTGGGGAGTGAATCTCCAGCATGTTGAAGAAATAGCATGGGCCCTCTCATGAAACGTGTGCTATGCCTCCTTCTACCCTTTAGGGAATGGGGTTTGGTTCTGATTGTTTTACAAGGGACAGGTAGCTGGAACTCTCTAGACATAACCCTGCTCCTCTATCTCCCTGTGATGAGTGACTGTGAAAAATAACTTAGATGCCTGCTTCAGTCTATCTACTGGAGGTAAATGGACTTAACATTCACAAACTTCGCAAGAAACTAATCATGAATAATTGCTATTTGCAAGCCCGAGGCAGTCCTGGAGCAAGAAGGCATCATTTACACCCAGCCGTGCTCAGAGCTTCTTACAGTAGGTCATGGATCATGTACGTCATTTCCTACACAAATTGTTTGACATTTCCAGAGGTTTTAGTAAATAGTTCCACCAAATGAAACACAGAATGTGGGACCAAAAAAGCCTGAAGTCCTAAACTTCCCACTTCCTAACTGCAGCCCTAGACAAAACTCTTAGCCTTCCCCTAATTTAATTTCCTGGCTTGTTAAATGTGAAGATCAAACAAAATGGTTTAGGTAATGCTGCTTTGTATTCTGAAAAGCACTACATCATTGTCATTTTGATATAAGCTTTGTTTTTAGCCACAGACCTAGACCTAAGGTTGCCATGATGATCTCAAGTTAAAATTCTTTCTCCGTGAATTTCGTTATCCAGTCATGATTTGGGAGTTTTAATAGTGTTTGTCTTTGGGGTGGGGGGGGGGGGGGCAAAGAACAGGTCAAGCTCCCACACTGCTACTCCATAAAGCATTTTTAAAGTCTTGGGATACGTATCAGGTATCAGTTGCTGACTGACGCCCACATCAAAGACAAAAGCATGAAGTCACAGCTCAGCAATCCACTTCCTGCAGACAAGTAGCAACTTAGACTGCGCAAGTGGAATGCAGAACACCCAGAGCGATCTCTTTTCCACCGGTAATTTCTGTCTCCTCCGAACGCCCAGGCCTCCCCCGCCCCACCCCACCCCCGGAGCGCTTAACCGCATACTCTCTCAGACTGTGGGAGGACATGTGGAAAGAGCATGGGGCTTGCACCCAGAAACCCGAGTCTCAACCCAGCCTGTGTGTGCGTGTGACCTTGAAGACAAGGGATGCAACTCGAGCCCTGCCTCCTGCATGGCTGGAAGGATTAAATGGGATTGTGACGGTGCAGGGTTTTGTAAGCTGTAAAGTGGTCTGCAGAAGGGAGTTTATTCCCCAGGTTAAAAGCCAGGCAGGTGTCACTTCCTCCCAGGCCATCTCCCTTGGGGCTGGCTCAGGGTGGTCCCCGGTGGACCCCACACATACCATCAGTGCAGCCTGGGAAACCAGCGGCTGAGAGGTCGGAGCTGCTCAGTCTGCGCTGAGTTTTGATTCCAACAAGATTCAGGGCGTAGGAACCTCGCTGGACTCAGACTGACCTGTGGCGGATGCAGCAATGCCCTGTCAATCTGTCCCAGAAATAGGACATCTTCCTCCCACTCGGCAAAGAATCCCTCATGCCTTCCATGATAAAAATAAATTACCGACTGCACAGTCAAGAGGGCGTTCGGACACCCGGGCGTCCAGATTCTGTGAGTGCCCTCTCTATACCAGGACATGTGGAACCATCTGCTGGACCTTATATCTGACTGGTCGGGCCTTTTATTTATTTATTTTATGTGTTTCCTGGTTTTAGAAAGAGAGGAAGAGAGAGAAACATCTATCTGTCACCTCCCATAGGTGCTCTGACCGGGGATAGAACCCACAACCTAGGAGGTCACGTGGCATGACCAGGAAGCAAACCCCCAACCTTTTGATGGCTGCAACCGAACCACCCCAGCCAGGGCAAATGGTCAAACCTTTCACAGGTAGTGAGGAGTCTGAATTTTTACCCAGAAGCTAAATCAGTGTCCTATACAGCCACAGGAGGGAGTTAAAGGGGTTTTTTTTGTTGCATTTTGTTTTTTTCACAGTTCAGCATTCAGCATAGTTCAGCAGCTGGAAAAGGGGCTGATGAAGAAGGGGAGGGCGGAGTCAATGCAAGTACAATTTTAGCACAGCTCAAAAGACAGCCATGAACCAGGAAACAGCACAGTCTCTGGAGCCTGAGTTCAAATCCTACCACCGCTTCTTCACTGTGGTTATGGAGTCTTTCTGTTTACAGCTTTCCCCATCTGTGACACGGGGGTATCGGTGATACCCACCATCCGATCACTGTGAGAATCAAACGAACTAAAAAGCGGGTAAAGCACTTACAGGAGCATCTGGCAAACAGCATATATTCGACATATGTTAGTTATTTTGATCAATGTTGCCATTATTAATATAAACGTAGCACCAGTGCGAGCCTCTTTGGGAGACAGTGCGATAAAGGTCAATAATGCCATTACTGCTACCACTGCGCCACCAGCACTACTACTACTACTACTAATGTTGGTTGCAGTGTATAGTAGTAATAGTCATAATAATAATAATAATAAAATGCTGGCTGCAGCATGCCAGGCAGTTCCCACGCGCCAGGCCCTGCACGGAGCGCTCACACGCACAGCCTCTCGCCCCCCGCGCGGCCCCACAAGGCAGCTCTCTTACTCCCGTCTCCACCAGATGGACATGAGTCTCAGACAGAGCGGCAGCCTTCCGAGAGCTAGAAAGCGACAGAGCCAGGGTTCCACCCCAGATCTCTCTGACCCTTGAACTCAGACACTTAACCACGGAACCAAATTGCAGACACGAGGAGTCTGTGAGTCCCAGTCCCGGGAGGCGGCTGGGACGCCGGGTTCCTTTCCCCGGGTCTGTGAAGTCCCGGTGAGACAGTCACGCAAAGCTCTGACTCCGTGCTCCTGGATGGCCTTTTGTTCGCTAGAGCCAGCCGCGGAAGCAGGAGGGACATCAGAGCCCATTTGCATGTCTAAACAGGGAACGTGTTCTCTCCACATTGTGTCCTTTTCACGTTGACTCCACCTTAATACGAGGTCTGGTTTATACCCCTCGGGAGACAGAGTGACCACGCTTCTCTCTTTCCCTTTGCCTCCCCACCCCATGAGCTGCCCCACACACCCCTGTACGTGGCCCACAGCCTCTCCATCCTCACCCTCATTCCACTAGTCCACTATTTCCTGCTTAGGAGAGGCTGCCCGAAGAATTTTCCTCAAGAGTCTGGCCGGTTGTAACCCCTTACATTACTTCCCGCCAGATCTCTCCAGCTGACCCAGAAACCAGCCCCACTCAAACCCCCCAGGAGCATGTAAAATTCAGATTCTTGAGCCCAGTCCCAGCCCCCCTGCATCACCCCCTGGGAATCCAAACTGTAACAACATCCTCAGCTGAAGTGTGTGCGCTGAGTTAAAAGCCACTGCTTTCTCATTGACAAGGGCCGTGTTTAAAGATCTGGAAAGCTTGCTGCCTTTCTGAGGTTCACGTAGGTTCTGACATCAGCTGGAGAGGTGAGCACGCACAGCCAGTCCCTCCCCTGCCTGTCCGCTCACCTGTTTATAAAGTGGTCAGTCGATAAGTTAATTAGCGTTGCTAATTCATTTAATCCTTACGGCACTGCCGTGAAGTAGCTATTATTAATATTACCATTAAAAAGACAAGGAAACCAACAGAGAAGTTAAATGACTTGCCCAATGCCACACAAAACCAAGACTGGATTTTAAGGCTGTGATTGCCTCAGCAAGGTCAAAAAGGCGCTTGAGACATTATATAATCGGTCTCCAAAAATAGAAGCAGTATGTTCATCCACGGGCACAACGCTGTGCACCAGGAGTCCAGAATCTATTCATCTGGTGTCACAGACTGTGTACCCTTGATTAGCAGCACTTTCTCTCCCCCTCTCCCAAGCCCCGGGCAACCACCGCTCTGCTTTTGTTTCTATGCGATTGTCTGTTTTTAGAAATCTCGTATAAGTGGAATCGCGCAA
Source organism: Phyllostomus discolor (assembly GCF_004126475.2). NCBI lineage: Eukaryota > Metazoa > Chordata > Mammalia > Chiroptera > Phyllostomidae > Phyllostomus > Phyllostomus discolor. The sequence continues at coordinate 105,524,703 of NC_040910.2, read as the reverse complement.
TACTGGCTTTCTGTCACTGGCTTTCTGTCACCGGCTTATTTCACTTAGCATGATGTCCTCAAGGTTCGTCCGTGTTGTCACATATGGCAAGATTTCCTTCTTTTTTTAATCCTAAATAGTATTCCATTGCTTGTGTGTATCGAGGTCACATTCTCTTTTATCCATTCATCCACCAGTGGACACTAAGGTCACTTCTGTCTCTTGGCTATGGTGAGTAGTGCCACGCTGAATATGGGAGAGCTAACATATTTTTGAAAATTAGAACGGTGCTTCGGGGGCATCTAATAGCCTTTTTTGGGTAAGAGTAGGTGAAACTGGAGCCAAGGGAGAAAGGTGACTGGTCCGTGACTGCAGTCAATGAGAGAACCCAGTCCCGTCTTCCCCTCCTCACTCCCCGGCATGTCTGTGGCGGATGGAGGCGGACTTGGTCTGATGGAAACAGCCCTGGACCACAAGGCAGTGCCCTTGGGCTCTAGTTCTCAGCAGCATCATTTGACTTCGCAGTTTAAACTGTAAATGCTCACTGGGGGTCTTTGGATCTATCATCTTTAGATTCTTTTACACCCCCCAACGTTATTTCCCTTATTATATGTAGTCTTCTGCATCTGTAAACAGGAAGTGACATGAGAAGTAACATCCTCCAAATGACATAAGAAATAACATCCTCTCTCTCTTTGGTGTCTTTTAAAGAACTCTAAGTTCTTTAGGAGCTAACGACTTTATGTCATTACTAATTCCTACAGTTTCCACTTATTGAACAAGGGAGAAAAGTATCTTACTCATTGCCTGAGTAGGTTGATCTGAATTGTGTCCCTTTTGATTTAAAATAAAAGTTTGATAATAAAAATCATTCTAAAAGCATCCATGCTTTCCAAATGAGATGGAGGGAGCACGACTAAAATTCAGGAGAGAAGGAAAGTGCCCCGGAAGAGAAGGGAACAGTGCCACCCGTGCCAGAAAGCATTTGCAGGCTGAGGCCACCGGCACCCATGACACCGTGACACGGGTCAGTCTCTGCGCATGCGAGTCTGGAAGGCGTGGTCTCAACGCTGCCAGCCAGTGTCTTCTGCAGGGAGTGACCCCTTTGCCCATGTGTCCAACTGGAAACACCCGGTCAGTGTGTTTGCAGATGATGCACAAGCTTTGTGGGGGCAACCCAAGTCCCCAGTTCGAATGGGAACGACCCTATTTGAAAACACTGGAAAGGTTTATTTCATTGAACTATCATCTCGAGTTGAGCATTGTATTTGGGCAGTCTCTTTAGGCGATGTTTTTGAGCCATAGGCCACCCCTCACAGACACATAAGAAAATATGCAATATGCCAATGTTTCTAAATATTCCAGTGAAGATATCACCAGTAGCAAAGTTTCTAAACACGTTTACTTGAGCCTTCGCTCCTCTCTTCCTTCCCTTCCTGCTCCCCCACCCTCCCTTAATCTCAATCTCTTTCCTCCTCCTTTGTCTGGAGCACAATAATCAAGGCAAATGTATCGGTGTTACCTGGAGAAAAGATCTGAGGTTAAAGATCTCTTCCTATTTCCTAGAAAGACAGCAGGTCTGGGGCTCCCTTCCTTCTCTGTGTCTCTTTTGTTCTCTAGAGAACAAACCACGAAAAAGAGAAAAGCCTTCCTACTGAGCCAGGAGCGAAAGTCCCTGGTAGTACATCTCCTTGTGGTGGTCCAGAGGGTCCGACAGGTACTTGATAGTCACCGCGGAGAAAACTGTACTTACCGACTTGATATCTGTGGCCAATGGAAAAGCAACTTAACTCTCCCAACCCAGAAGACCTGGAGGGAGACCATGCTTTGGGCTGAGTTTCTCCAAATCACTATAGCTGGTTATAGAGAACCGCCCATCCCCGACTTGTGTGCAAGAATAGAAAGGTCTTCTCTCTGCACCTCAGTGGGGAAAAATAAGTGCCTGTCAGCTCATTTCCCACTGACCCATCAGAAAAAAAAAACTGCGCCTCCCTTCACTGCCACTCTTCAAGAAACCGCCCCCCCTCCCACCCCTAACCCCGACGCAAGTTTTGCGGGTGCAGGGAGAAGTCTCACAGTGGAAAGCAAGTGAAAATTACAACTCATTTATGAGAACTCTGGAACCTGAGGCGGAGAAGGAGGCTAGGATGAAAATTCAGAACAAGTGGCCTCTACTAAGGCATGAGACTCAGCCAGCAGAGAACACTGGCCATCTCAGGTCAAGAAGCAACATCACGTGCTGATTAAGAACATACGCTGGAGCCCTGGCTGGTGTAGCTCAGTGGATTGAGCGCGGGCTGCAAACCAAAGCATCACAGGTTTGATTCCCAGTCAGGGCACATGCCTGGGTTGCAGGCCATGGCCCCCAGCAACCACACATTGATGTTTCTCTCTCTCTCTTTCTCCCTCCCTTCCCTCTCTAAAAATAAAAAAATAAAATAAAAATAAAAGAACATATGCTGGAAACTAGACCAGCTGGGTCTGGTTCCCGGCCCTGCCACCTCTTGGTGGGAGTTCTTGGGCAAGTTAATTAACCTCCCTATCTCCACTTCCTCATCTTTAAAATGGGGCTATTAATAGCATCTACTTCATAAGGTCGAGATGATGACATTACTGAAAGCACGCAAAGCTCTTAGAGCATGCCCAGCACCCAGTAGCACTGCAAGTGCGATTTCACTGTGCTGCTTTGAGAGGTTTACATTCCACTGGCAAAACAGTCACGCTCGAGCTAGCAAAGCATTTCCTGGGGGCGAGACAAGGGCACGGTCACGCAAAGCCATCCTGATAACTAATGAGAGCACTAGATTAAGGATGAAATCACTTTTTATTTTATTACTTTTTAAAATAAAAATTGCATGTACTTAAGGTATTTTTGATATACATATACGTAGGGAAATGATTATCACATGCAGGTCCAACTTCTGTTTTTCAGAATGCTCTGGAAGTCAGTTGGAAAAGATTTCCCCATAACAGACCAACCTCCACACTCTTTGGCAGCCAACAGGATGAGGACGGCCGAGGAGGAGGAGTGAGAACAATTTGAACCTGGCCCTTTAAACAGGATCACTTTAGTGAAGAATGAAAATGACAGGGCCGTTCGGATAGGACTGGTGGCCCTTCTCCTAGATCAGTGCCCGTTGCCCCGTCTCGTCTCTCGCGGCCCCAGCGTTCCCTGGAGTCAGGCGGCGGGCTCGGCAGGGGAAGCGGCGAGAAGCCTCCCACAGCACTCCCGGAGTTAACGTGCAGCCAGCACGTAACTAAGGCGGTGAGACATGTGCAGAACCCACACACAGTACCCCCTGGGGTCAGCAGGCAAAAGAGGAATGTTTCTGCTCTTCAATGAAAAACCAATGGACTACTGTGCCCCAGACACTGTGCTGTGCGCTTTACGTGACTTATTTAACTCAGCCCTCGCGACAGCCCCGTGGTGCTACTGGCTTGGCCAAAAAGTCCATGTGTTTTTATCTGTAAAATAAAAGACACATTTTCATTTTCACCAATAACTCTATTTGGATATTTTCCATATGTCAGCTATCTCCTGCTATTGGCTCTCGTGGGTAGGGACCAGGGGTGCTGTTAAATATCTTCCAGTGCATGAGACAGCCCCACAGCAAAGAATTATTTGGCCAAAATGTCAACAGTACGAGAAACTTCGCAAACCGCTTTTGACATGTTTGATCAGTCACAGCACCTTCTCCATACACTGCACACATCTTTTCTGTGTTTCAGTTGTGTTTTTACCTTTCTTGAAACAATAAAGCGTAATACGCTGAAAATGGTGCATATTTTCTTCCATCTTCAATACTAAAATGGCTGCACAAAAATTCACCGATTTTGATGTTTTTTTAAGTGCACGCTGATATGACAGTTGTCACGATACAATCTAACAAAACTGTTCTGAATGCAGTTAAAGACAACTAAGCGCTACTGGAGCCATTGTGCAGAAAAAACTAAATGAACTTCTTGGCCCACCCAATATCATTATTCTATTCTCACTTTACTAGTAAGTAAACCAAAACATACAGAAGTTAACTAATTTGCTCAGTGTCACACAGGTAGTAAACGGTAAAGTTGAGATTTGAACAAATTCATGTCTTCTATACTGGGAGTGCCCTGGTCGTAATCACTTAAGTTTTTTTTTTTTATTTTTTATTTATTGATTTTTAGAGAGGGAAGGGAGGGAGAAAGAGAGACAGAGAGACATCAATGTGTGGTTGCTGGGGGCCATGGCCTGCAACCCAGGCATGTGCCCTGACTGGGAATCGAACCTGCGATGCTTTGGTTCGCAGCCCACACTCAGTCCACTGAGCTACGCCAGCCAGGGCTGTAATCACTTCAGTTTGATGATATAATATCTGTAGCTCAATCAAAGGCATAACTAGCTGAAGAGCTAATTTTTTGTCACGGAATTCACAAGAAAGTGAGCCCTAAAGGTAACCCTGCATCACGCCCGGCCCAGTGCGGGAAGCGGCCACACCGAACACCACCGCACTGGCGCCCGAGAGCTGCGCCAGATCTTCAGGCCCCCGGCTCCTTGGCGCCATGTCTGCCAATCAGCCTCCGTGTCACAACTTGGCTGCTCCCCCAGTACTCAGATACAACAGAGCGGGCACTGCAAGTTGCATATGGGGCCTTTCTGGTTGCAGGATGGATCGTTCCTCGGTGTTAAATTGGTTAAGTTTGCTTTCCAGCTCATTCAGTTGACCCCTCGGCGTTAAGTTCTGTGGGTCAGCTCCTGAGAGGTCCTTGGATTGAGATAGGAAGGATTCTGAACCCACCACCAGCCTGCAGATTGATGCAGACCACTGTCGCTGGGCAGAGGGGTGTCACCCTGTGAAGCTCTTCCTTGGAGACCGGACGGCCCGGCTCAGTGTCACTTCCATCTCCTCATTCTCACCGCAGCAGTTCGGTGGTTGCGTCCAGGCCAAGCCGATTGTTTGAAGACTGACGTGAAATGGCTCGGCTCCACTAGACATAAACTGACAGGTCTTGACTGGAGAAGCCGCAGGAAAGCGCAGGTCTCGTTTCCAATCCTGTTCATGCTCACGGTGAGCAGAGGGTCCCAACCACAGCTGCCAGACACCCGAGTGTCCAGCGGACAGTGTGTGGCTCCACCAGCAATCCTGGGTTGCTGAAGCTTCAGGGGAACTTCAGGGTTTGATTCCTCGTAATAATTACAGGCACAAGGACCCTAAGATAGGACATGGGAAGTATCCCTCCACCCCTGACCCTTTTGCCTATAGGCTACAAATTCCCGGGGGGGGGGGGGGTGTCTTCAGAGGTGAAATCGTATGCATTGGGTTTACGCGGTAAAAGTAGAAAACGCCACGTCTGCGAATTCAGGGGGCAAACAGACACAGTAAGAAAGAGGAAGAAAAAAATAAGGATGCTCTGGTGGCCACAGAGCGATACAAGCCAAGAGGTCATTTGGCACTCACCCAGGAAGAGCAGAATGCAGCTCAGCGGGACTGGATGGCAGGCATCGGGTCCACCGTCCCAGTTACAGCAGCGCCTCTTCATAGTAACGACATGCACCTGTGCAGTAAACAGCAATTAGTGACGGGGGCGCCCCGGGGCCTAGAGGTCTCCCTGACGGGGGGTGGGGGAGGCAGCAGGGGAGTTCGAGGGCTGTGGACACGGCATGAGCCCAGGAGGGAGACAGGCTTGGGCCCCAGACACTCGCCTCCGCCCTAACCGTGCTGTTTGCCCTGGGTCTTCAGGAAGAGCCCCGATCTTATGCACTTTTATATTTTTTCAATAAAAATCACCTGTGGCATGTTTAAGTTAATGTGATTTAAATTCTACAGTTTTGCAAAGTTCATTACGTAAATTCATTTGCAAATAAAAAATCTGCCTATTAATTTGGCTAACGTAGGGTTTATAAAATACAGTCACCACAACCATCTTTGCTGTTTGGCTCGGAGTTAAAAATCCATATTAAATCCATATCAATTATTTTTAAGGCACACGAAAAAGTTTTCTGTTCACCACAATTTAATCTGCAGGAAAAAAAAAAAAAAACAATGACCAGAGTCCTTGTTTTTATGTCACACACAGGCGCTTGCTCAGATAATTTTCTCTTTCTGCTGTAGCAAATGACCATAAACTCGGTAGCTCAAAAGAAGACAGACTCACTCGCTCACGGCTCTCTCTCTCTCGGAAGCCTGACACAGGTCGCACTGGGCCGCAGTCACGGGGGTCCGCAGGGCTGAGTTTCTTCCTGGAAGTCCTCCAGGGGGATCGGTTCCCTGCCTTTTCCAGCTTTGGGGGGCTCCCGTACTCCTTGGCATGGGTCCCCTCCCATCTGCAAAACCAGCGGTCTCGTCTCCCCCAACTCTGCCCGCACCCACCTCCCTCCCTGACACTGAGTGCCTGTTCTACCTCCTTCTTCCTCCTTTAAAGGCACCGGTGGTTATATCGGGCCCACCTGAGTAATGCGGGCTACTCGCCCTGCTTTAAGGGCAGCCTATCAGCAACCTTAACTCTCTCGGCAACCTCTGCTCCCCTTTGCTGCATAGCATGCATATTCACAGGTTCAGGGTATTAGGAGATGGACATCTTGGTGGGGGGCGTTATTCTGCCTACCACACTTGCCTAAGATCAAACCAAAGGAGAATGAGAGGAGGGAGAGAGAGAGATTTCATGTATTATCTCCATAAAACACCAGGACCAGAACTGGAGATTGATGAGTACATAACCAAGTCATGAGTATTTAAATCCACCAACCAGTCAAGTTCCCAGGTTGTCTTCAAGCCCCAGGGAGCACAACTGATGTAAAGATGGGATATATTAAGGCTTACGCCTAGTTTGAAGATGTAAACATACTCCATAGCCTTCTGGGAGCCATCTTCTCATAGTGATGGTAACAATGAACATTTACTGAGTACAATTTAATCTCAATTTTACTGAGTAAATCTACTACAATCTAGTCCGAAGCGCCAAAGTGTTCGGTGTTTCCTATGTGCGTTTTCTGCACCATTGCTCCTGTCACCAACACAAAACCTCCCGTGACCTACCAGAGACCCCTGGCTAGTTAGTGCCAGAGCCAAGATTCAAGCCGGGACCGTGTGACTCGGCACCCTGCGTTTCTGACCACCATGCAACACTGCCTCTTCCTATTGTAACCAATATGCACTCTGCAAGAATCCCTTCCCTAATTGAGAGAGAGAGTAACAAACAGGAGAGCAGGTAAGAAGAACGCCACACACAAACACGGAAAGGAACAGCCTGGCAGTGGGCTCATGGGTAAAACACGGGACCAATGTCACGCAGGGGCCAGGTTTCCCGGCCCCTCTGCTGCGGGCTCGCCGGCCAGTCTGCCTCCTTGCACCGCTTTAGTTCTTTCATCCATACAACAGAGTCCGTCGTAGCAGTTACTTGTCCCTAAAAGAAGCCAAGAGCCTTGAACCAGAGAATACTTTAGTAAAATATATGATTACTTCCTGTCTAAACACACACTCACTAGGATATGTATAAAACATGTAAAGTTTATGGCAGCATAATAAACACTGTATTTATGACATAAATCCTGTGGAATAAGACAAATGCAACGTGTACCTACTATGGATGCCATAAAAATCAGTCATAAATTTAATCTACTTACAAGCTCTTCTTTTTTCTCGGCAGAAGACTAATGCTGTGTTAGTCCTGTAATATCCCCGCACACTTCACTAAATCATTTTTCTACCAAAAAAGTAAATAAGCAAATAAACCACGATCGTCCCTCCGCACAGGTGCGACAGCCCGCTGGCCGATCCCTGCACGCTTGCTCTCTCTCACGCACCCTCCACGACGCAGTCGGGTCATCTTTGTAGAACACAACCATGACCATGGGACAGCAACCCCCAGCGTCACATCTCTCTGCGTCAGATCTCTCTCCGTCTTCCACGGGTCTCATGCTGACGATCAATGTACGCAGCAGGGTTGGGAAAGCCCAGCGCGGCCCTGCAGCTAGGTGCATCACCAGCTTCGTCTCCTCCCCTTGCTTTTCCCCTCGCTCTCGCTGCTCCAGTCACTTAGATTAGGTACTCAAGAAATAATTTGAATGAATGAATGAACGAAGGAAAAGGTGAACAATACATGAAGTTGTTGTTTTCTTTTTTAAATAGGGAGCCATATGTTGGAGAACCAAGAACATCAATGGCTGAATGTCAGGCACCAATAACCATCACGTGAGGAGGACTCCCAGGGTGCAGAGGCCTCCCCGTTCACTGACCCCGACACCCCGAGAACCACTCTGGGCTCAGAGGTAAAACCCCGCAGGACGAGCCTTCAGCAAACTGCATGAGAAAGTGTCTCAGCAAACCAAAACTACTTACTCAAAATGTCTCCTTAAATGGCAAAAAAGAAGGCAACGCCCAGCGAGCACTGAAGCTAATGGGCTGTCTATTAAAGAATTATCAGTGACAATGGCCCTTGCATTAAGGGATTTATTTGATTGCCTATCGTGTTCTTTGAATTACGATGATAATAAGGAGAACAAAAGAGTGAAACAACTTCAGTCTTGTACTCGCGCTCCCCACCCACAAGCGGGGATCTGTTCTTCTTCTATGGCCGTATGTGAACAAAATCACTGCCCCCCCCCCCAGGCCTGGTGGCGCGCCAACGGCAGCACAAAAGGACTGAAAGCATTCTTCTAAAACCAGATCATCCTGACACTCCTCTCCAAGATGTGGTCTGGCTGGAACAGCCACCTTCTCAGAGAGGTGTAGCGGCAGGTGGAAAAGGAAACCTGGAAGAGAGAGGAGATGAGGTTCCTTTTTTTGGAAGGTGATAGTGGTGAGTGAGATGCGACGCCAGCACCTTGGGAGAGGCCAGCCCATTCTTCCCAAGCTTTACACTGAAGTCGTCAACGACAGACATGTCACTCAAATGATGGTGACTTCATTATCACCGTGTGAAAAGATCCTGACGACCAGAAAAATGGGGCCTTCTCTGGTGGTGGCGATGCTAAATCATCCCGTCTGCCTGGGAACTGGCAGCCGAATCAAAGTATAAACAGGGAAAGACCAGCGACCGCATCTAAGCATCCCAGAGCAGACCCTCACGGGACAGGCGGTGTCATCCGGCAAAGTACTGGGTTTGGGAACAACAAAATAAAACCAAACAAAACCCGTCTCCACAGGCCGAAGGACCCTTGAAGGCAGGAGCTGTGCCTTGCGAATCTCTCCAATTGCAGAATCAGAGCACCTGCAAAGTAACCTCTCAATAAAATAAATAATAAGGGAATGAAATCAGAGGATGTTAACCCTAATTTTCTGTGGCTACGGACTTGAACCAACAATGGGGTCAGAGACAAAATGCAGAGTTTGGGGGTAGGAGGAAAATGCCGTGGGAACCTCTGAAGCACAGCTGGCCGTGTGTACACGAACACGCGCCTGGATGGACCCCCGCACTGCGCGAACCTCAGTGAGGGCCTCGAGCACCACCTCTACGGCTTTACAAACTGTCACGGAGAGAACGGACTCGGGGGGACCCTGCTGCCGGCCCTCGCTCTGCCGTCACGGGCCATGGGTCTGTCTGTCAAAGTATGGGTATGAGATGGATGAGAAGCACGATTCATGTCTAAGTCTAATATTATGTTCCCATGGAAATCCTAAGCATTCGGTTGGCAACTACAGGCCAACGGAGGAAAGGAGCCTGTGAAGTGTTACATCACTAGATCCTTTTTCCATCTGTATTCTCCCTCAGAAACCTCATGAAACCCGCAATCCCTCCTCAGAAGAGTAGACATATAAACACGCAGAGAAAACGTTACACACAGTTTGAAAGGTTTTACCAACTCCCTGAACTCTACCCACTGAATTAATTCCCAGCCCTCAGCACTGTCTTGTTTTTGTGGCTGGGAGGTTGTCACACGGGTTACAGAAGCTACCAGAGCTTCCGCATCGAAGGTCAAGCAAGGCGGCTGCGAGAAACTTTGTTCCGGCGCGAACATCAGGATACACTGCACCCAACACCCGCTCCTGAGTATCCTTGTCGACAACGGCAAGCCTGAAGCTAACAAAGCCCTTAGATCTGCCTTACGAGAGAACAGGGTGGTGAGCACACCGTGTGGCCTGCAGATCACGTGTTACAGAATTACACACTGGAACCCTATGAACTTGTATTAACCAATGTTACCCCGATACACTTAATTTAAAAATGTTCAAAGTCAGACGAAGAAGGGATCCCTAAACAGTTGCCTCCTTACGCAGCCTTTGAGAGGACTTCCTGCTGTGATCTTAAGAGTCATTTTGCCTCTGTGTATTTTTTTTTCATTATTTGTCCTTGTATGTCAGTCACTGAATACAAATGCTACTACTTGGAAACAACTTCAAGTTGCCTTGCCTTCCTCTTCTGGTCTGAAATACTGGACAAATCAAAATAGGAGAACATTTTATTTTTATTTGGCTACAGGTCGATAACCTTAGGCACTTATGAAATGTCTGACCTGGTGTCCCTGCAGAAGCTGTGTTTAATTTCTATAAACGTCTAACCTTTTCATGTAACCCTCCGACTCACAGGATAATGACATAGCCATTTTGCCTGCAGGCCCTACTACTCATCTGCTCTGAAATGTCATGCGCAGTAAAAGCCTGTGTGGGGGTTGTTTTGGCCATTCTCCCCACACTGTAAAGAGGAGGGTGCCTATGGAGCATGTCAGAGATGGGGCGACTGCCTTTAAAGGGCGCAAGCACCCTGTGCTCCCAGTTCACGGCAGCGGACTGTTGACGGGGCTGCCTCCTGATCCCTAATACACCTACATGCAACCCTATTCATTAGGTCACCACCCAGCCTCTCCTGCAAACTCTCCAACCCGTTACCGACCACGTCCCAGTGTGACAGAAAGATTCACCAAAAGTGCAGCCGAGTGCGGCCCAGCCCTGGCGTATCCTACAGATGGGAGACAGGGTCCGTGTGAGCACCCGCCAGTCACACTCGGATTCAGGAACCATCCACGCCCATCGGCACCCTGCTGGCCACCACGCGTCTAGGTAAGTCTCTGTTTCTCGCATTTGCCCTTTCTGTCCTGTCTCCCTCTTTGTTCCCATTCAAAGATGTGAGCGATTGTGGAATGTGTTAAAGCAGCACCACCTCTAAGCTGCCCCAAGGCTTCCTTTTGTCACGGCTAGATTCCCCTCACCCCCACCCCCGCCCCCACCTGCCCCGGCACACAGTGAGAGCAGCAAAGTCCAGAGAACTCTTGGGAGTGTTGTTGCCAGGGCGGACAAGCAGAGTGGGGTGTGCTCTAGTGATATTATTTGCAATTAGGAATGACTTTGCCTCTGTGGCTGGCTAGTACACCCCGGGGAGAGGTTTTTTCTCCTCCCTGGTTTCACAGCTCACACTCCTGAGAAGGGTGGCTGGCGATGGTGCCGGAGAACCTGAGTTAAAATCATGGCTCCAAAAAGTTCATTACTGAGCGGACACACACTGTGAAAGGCTTGTAAGAAGCCAGACTTCGGTGCTTGAGAGACCAGAGACACACGCCTGCTCTCGAGAGGTCTGCGGTCGCTGGGGAGGGCAACAAGCGTGGTCAGTACGGTGCAGCGTGGTCAGTGTGGAGCATTCGGGGTCTTGGTCCCCAGAACCTGTCGTCAGTTCAGCTCAAATAAACTCTCATAACTTTTTTTAATGTGGTGAGTGACAGAGCAGGAATGGACTCATATCCGGGGGGGTGGGGTCCCACCGGGAGCTCCCAGCTTCCTTGGTGGAGTGGGGATACCGGGCAGGCTGCCCCTCTGGAGGATCTTGGGGTCCGGATGAGGCGGTTTCCTTGCAGAACACCCAGCTCGCACAGACAAATTCAGGAAATGGTGGTTGAAGGGAGTCACCTGTGAACTACATCGTGAAGGCAGGGACAGGCGTGTGCGGGGCACAGGCGGTGGTTTTCCGAGCAGCGGAAGCGGCCCGGGCTACGGCCAGCAGGCAGACCTCCAGATGCGCACGTTGAATCTCACTGCCCACAAATTCACATACTGAACCACAGCGCACGTGCCCGTCAGCTCTGACTCATCCGCCTCTCCTTCCTCTGCAACGTGGGGACAATACTCCCGCCTGGCTCCATCAAGAGCTGTGGGAACGGAGTAAAAAAACCTATCAAAGGGCTCTGCAAACTGGGAGGTCCCATTATCACCCTTATCAGAGGGAAGTGCCGTGCAGGATTCTGTGCAGATCCAACTCAGTGATAACAGCACCCGTGACGCAGACAGAATCCCGCCCTGGCTTTGCCGCTGACCCACAGTGTGTCCTCTGCCATTCCGTCCGTTCCCCGCTGCCCCCCAGAGACCTCAGGTTTTCTGTGCCATTAGTGGCTTGAACCAGGGACTGGAAGTCCCTTCTGCTGCTGCCATTTTATTTCTAAATCCCTTTGAAACCTCATTGCCAAAAACTAGCACGTGGCTCCCCGCCCCCAGCCTTCTTCATTCATTCCTAACCTTTACCTTGGCAAACAAGTGTAGGACTCACCAAGCACGCCGGGCAGCCCACGGCACAGTTCCTGTTTCCCTCCGGCCCCTCCGCCGCGGGTCACAGGACCCGGCCTCTCAGCCGGGACGGGGCTGCTGGCCGGGGACCAAGGCTGTCCTCCCAGGAGCCAAGGGAAGTCCTGAGTGCAGATCAGGGTTGTTTGGTTTGGAGGTGTGCTGGGGATGAAAGCGGAAGGCCCGGTCATTTATTAATTAATTATAATTGAGGGTTTGCTCTTAAGAATGATTCCTTTGAAATTACTTTCCATCCAACAGTGGCTGCCACAAAGGTGTCGGATACGCACCCCGTTCCCCGTTTCCTCAGCACGAGGGCCTGAGATTCTGTTCTGCCCTGGCCCTTCCCCCGGGGGGTCTCTCCCACCCCCACTTTAGAGCAGGGATTCATTTGGAGGGCAGGGGACTGTGTGTCTGTGTGTTTACTGTCTATTTTTTAAAGGCAACTCTGTTCTACACCGAAGAAGCCTTCTGTGGACTTTAATCTGCCCTTTTCAAAGGCACAGACAATGGAAAAGCTCCACAGGACATTAAACTGACACCCGAGACTAACACCCACCTAACGTCGTCGCGGGCCACACCTCCGGGTTGCAGCTGGGAGGGAGAAACAACTGGTGTATCAGTGCGGCTCCGAACAACAACAACAGTGCGTGGAGGCCTGGGGCGCCTCGGGGTGGACCGAGAGGAAACACTTGTTGCACAATGATACGATCTTGTTGGTACAGTTGTCAGAGGAGGGAACTCCCACAGCAAAGGGCATAAAACCATCCAGGGCAGTCTGGGGCGGCTCAGTCCCGTGGTGCCAGGCAGCAGAGCAGAGCCCAGCCCCGCCCCACACACAGATGGGACCATGAGCTCCAGCCACCGCTTCAGCCACGCCGCCTCCGGCTCCCTCCAGGGCCCAGGAGGCGGCTGGAGTCAGCCAGAGGGCTTCCCCCGGGCTCCCAGCGTCCACGGGGGTGCCGGCGGGGTCCGCATCTCCCTTTCCTTCACCTCGCCAAGCTGCCTGCCCCCTGGAGGGTCTTCGGGGTCGGAAAGAGGCAGCTCCCTCCTAGGCGGAAATGGGAAGGTGATGATGCAGAACCTCAACGACCGCCTGGCCTCCTACCTGGACAAGGTGCGCGCCCTGGAGGCGGCCAACGAGAAGCTGGAGAGCCGCATCCTGAAATGGCATCAGCAGAGAGACCCCGGCCGGAAGCAAGATTATTCCCGACATGAGGAAAACATCAGCAGCCTGCAAGAGCAGGTAAGATTCTGGGCAACCCTGGAACTCGAAGGGGGGTGCGTGTGCACGGAACCGGGCAACGAGAAATCAGTGCAAAAGCCAATTGCCAGCAAAATGGTGAAAGAGCTCAAACTAACTGTGAACAAGGCAATGGAGGATATTTTCTTATTATACCTTAAATTTGGACTTAGGAAAGTCTGTTTTATTTCTTTCATTTCCTGTACATAAATTATGGGGGGAAATTCCAAGGCAACCAGCTGCTGCCCAGGGTCACTTCAGATCTGGCGATGGGACAGCAATGATAAAGGCTGAGGTCCGTTCCTCCTGTTCGGGGCGCGAGGCACAAGGGGGTGCCTGCTTTCTCACCGCCTCGGTTCGGCTCCCCCCACCCCCAAAGAACTGGCCATGCTGTGATGACCCGGCAGAGAAAGGCCAAGCGGTACTATTCTGGAGGTCACGTCTCAGGGCTGCCACCCCACAAGTGGATCCACCATTGTGACATCCAGGACACCCCTTCACAGGGTCTGCTAGAAGTTCCGAGTTTCTAGATGCTAACAGTTCTGAGAGTGGCATGTTGCTAGGAAAAAAAATAATAGTAAAATGAGCATAATGGTTGGAATCTTCGAGTTAGGATGTGATATGGAGACTTCTTCAGAAAATACGTAGCTTTTCAACCAAATATGTTAAAAGTGAAGCTTATACTTTCTGGGACAGCTCACACCATTGGCTGGGAGGAGAGGGAATCCGGTCCTCTCATCGGTTAGTTCTCAAAGCTACACGACTTCCCTCTTGGGAAAGCAGTCCCAGAAAATGTCCTGCAGGGTCGTGATTTAACCTCATCTAAAAAGGGCATCGCGGGTTTCCGATATTTATACAGTATTATTTCTCAACACTCAGCCAGCCTTGCGTGAATATAGGAAGGACCAATCAAGATAACATAAATCCGTCCTCATAATAAACCCTAATTATTGAATAATCAACCTAATAACTGACTGTGTAATTACCTTAACTACATAGTACACGGTTGTCTTTACAGGAAAAAACAAGGTGACTCAACAAACCTCGTCGTATTTTTTTTTTCATTCATAAAGTTGCCTTGGTTTTAGAACAGAAGGAACAGAAGACTTCTGTACCTGGGCAGCTGAGAATATAGCTCCCAAAAGAAATGTAAGCTTCGGCCTGGTCAAATCATTCATTCGCTGACAGCAAAAGTGGAGGGAAACGTTTAGTGAGCACCTACTGCACGCCAGGCATCGTGCTGGGTATTTAATGCACTTAGCAGTGCCACCCCAGAGTTCTCCTCAGTGATGGACGCGTTCTGTAGCATCTGACTTAACTCTCACCACAGCCCTGGGGAAAAGACTGGAGCTCGGAAGAGTGAAGTAGCGATCCAAAGGCTCTAGTCCTGGCCAGGTGGCTCAGCTAGTTGGAGTGTCGTCCTTACACCAAAAGGTTGCAGGTTCGATTCCCAGTCAGGGCACATGCCTGGGTTGTGGGTTAGGTCTCTAGTTGGGGCACAAAGAGAAGGCAACTAATCGATGTTTCTCTCCCACATCAATGATTATCTCTCTCTCCCTCTCTCTCTCTCTCTCTCTCATCTCCCTTCCTCTCTCTCTAAAATCAATCATAAGATATCCTTGGGTCGGGTGAGGAGGAAATAAAAAGAAAAACAAGAGCCAGAGCAGGACTCCAGCCCAAGCCTGTTTCCCAGGGCCTTGGTTTCCATACGGTGTGGTGCTGACTAGCCTTGCCTACCACATGCAACCGTGATACTGTACATCAGTAAAGATAATGCATTGCATTTGCATTGTTAACTAGGCAACTCACACCTCATACACATCGTTTCATTCTGGGCAGCAGGTATTTGATCCCCGATATACAGATGGGTAGGCTGAAACTGAGTGGCGGCCTGAATTCATCGCAGCAGAACTGGGAGGCGCGAGTGGGGCCAATGGCGAGGAGAGAGCAGCTTGCTCATCCTCCGAGCGGCCCTGGATCCTGGGTTCTGACATTAACTAGGAAGCGGAAGCTCCTTCAGCTTCGAATTCCACTCTCTTCTGGATTTCCTACTTCAGTTGTTACGTTTTCTCTGTGTTTGAAGAAAACAACTCTTTGACGTTGAGGTGGTCTGTCGCAACCTCCCCCGTGTGCAGCTGGGAAAACAGAGGCCCATCGAGGTCCCGCAACCAGCGGGGGCTGACCCCCCCTCCAGGCCCCGATGAAATGTTCTCAGGAGATACAGCACCCTCCTGCCCCCACCTTAGGGATATTAAATATAAGTAACTGAGTTCAAAAATGAATCCATTCCTTTTGAAACACAGAGCTGGACATAAAGGGGTATTAGGATGGCTCACAGCAGAACTCTGTTTGGCATTTGGGATCACGATAAAATATCCCACTTCCCGCTGCCCGGGAGGAGATCGCACACCCTGGAGCAGCGATGCCGCACTAACGCACCGACTGGAGTCTTCTAAGGAATTCACCCGGGGCCTTGGGTAGCATCCAGGTGATTCATTGTAACACACAATTCGAAAACCATGCCTCATGTATTATTTCTCAATCCATCTCAGAAATTGTGGCTGTGTCATAATACGGTATCAGTAACCCAGACAATGGGAAATAGTTTCAGTTTTTAAATGTGCTCGGTATCAAGGACCTTTCAGGGCTCATCACTCATGTACTACAAGAATGCTGGCTGGGGGGAATCAGAGTCCTGATGTGGCCTTTGCAATGGCTAAAGTATCAGTTTAACTCATTACATGTGGTACTTTTTCTTCTGCAGAGTGTGTAGCGAATGGTTTCTCTAGATGTCAACCAACAGTTCAGTGTACAACTAAGGCTAACCCTAAGGGCCCCTAGGCCTTTTTGAATGAAGCTACTTTTTATTTCCCATGAGCTTAGACAATGCAAAGAGGGAAAAGCATTTGATAAGAAAGTCCCTAAGAAGCACTGTCGAGGGAAGAAGGAAATACCTACAGAATCTCTTTTAGAGCAAAGGAAGTCGTGCTAACACCACCTGGAACCCACCGAGGGAAGAAAGACGCTGGACAGGGACAGCCAGCCTGGCTGCCTCCTACTGCACACAGAGTCTAAGGATGCATCTCAACGTGTACATCTGGGATTTATCCAACACAGACATTGGCTCTAGTTACCAAAGTGCTAGGTTGTAAAGAAGAAAAGTCTGAACTAATTGGGTTTCAACTAATTTTTCAGGGTGTCTACAGCATGCCCAGAAAGTGCTAAGGATTGTACATTCCTTTATTGTACCTCTTCTAATCTAATTCTCATAAATCTCTGAGAAGTGGCTATGGCAAGCCTTGGCATTGCCATTTTGTGAGCGAAGAAGAAACTGACCCTTGGCCAGCTCACTCAGCTCGGGGATGCTGGAGCAGGACCCCAGGCCCTGCTCTTCGCGTTCCAGGCCCGCCGTTGCCACCACCTCTGAATCCTGCTATTGTGCGTTTGTGACACCAAATTCCGTATAACCAGTGAAGCTTTGAATGGCACCAGATTTTTAAAAGGTGCCTTTGTATTCAAGGACAACTTGGCCCTAAGAAAATTCTTTCTGAATAAAGCAATGATTTGTATCCACACAATGGAATGTCACAGGATTCTCCAGCTCCAAATAAATTACAGAAGTTTGGAGCTATGACCTCTGAGGTCACCTGTTTCTAGTACAAACTCCTTATTGAACAGGTGATGGAACTGAAGCCCAGGGAGTGGAGGGACTGGACCAAATTCACGCCCATGGTCAATAACAGGAAGTAAAAAGAAAAAGTCCCAGTTCTTACTTCAGCACAATATTTGGTACAAAAGCAGTGTTACGCTTTGGACACTGGGACATCATCCACCGAATTTTCCCGGAGACAGTGACATACATTGAATGTGCTCTTTTTCTCTGATTACAACCACCTGGAAGGACTTACAAACCCTGTATGTACATACAGTTGCTCGGGTAGACACTTTGAACAATATTTTCTTTTTTAAAGTAAAAAAGCATATAAACACCTAGTGAAAGTCTTTGACCAGAGGCTTTAACACAAAGCTTACTAAGCTGCTTCATTAGATGGTAAAGAATTATTTCATTTAATATTTTCATAGCTCCACTTGGGGCATTCTCATCACGGAAAAATTGGACAAACACATACCTACAAGTTTCATATATGACTATAGTTACTTTGGATAAAAAATAATTATGGTATGGGATGACCATAATATGGTAAAATATATTCTAAATTAGTTTAAATGTATTACGAAATACATTTAAAACTGGTTTCACAAACTAATGTCAGTGACCCTTTGTAGCAAGCGATACTTTGCGGTGTCCCGGACCAGGAACATGAATGCAACCACAATGAAGAATTGTGTTCATCTAAAACAACTATTTTACTTTAGAGGAGCCACACCAATAGTCACAATGAGAAAAGGATCAGAACCCAAACCACTTTTGCATCTTCCATGCGGACGAGCTGAAGCGCGGTGGTAAGACGTATCCACAGGGCCGGACAGCCGGAAGGCGTTTTGAACCACACGACTTCCCCTCCCTGCGCCTCCCTTTCAGTCCTTGCATCGGCCCCAGCCTGTCAAAACTGCATGCAAAAATGACAGTGCAGACCGCGCCTTTACTACGAAGTCATTCTCCCGCGTTGTACCTAGTAAGCGCTCAGTGCGTGTGTGTTGTTGATTGTCCCGCTGCCAGAAAGACGAGCCGCCTGTGCTAACAAATCAGACACGCAGGGGGCGAGCGGGCGGAAATGCAGCCTCCGGGGCGGCGCTCCCGCTGCAGGGGCTCTGGGTGCGTGTTTTCCAGATCGTGGATGGCAAGCTGAGCAACGCGCGGATCGTCCTGCTCATCGACAACGCCAGGATGGCGGTGGACGACTTCGGCCTCAAGTGAGTTCCGTCTCCGCGGGGCGCAGGGGGGCGGGGATGACGCGGGGGCCAGGGCGGAGGCGGTATTTTGCTTTTCTTTTGTTTTGTTTTCTGGATGGTTTTTATTTTTGTTTTTGCTTTGCAGAAGGGAAACTTATCTTACCATTAACCACCTGTAAAAATCATACAAAATATATCGAAAAGGCATAACAAGAATAAACATTTGGATCGGACCCTAGTTTAAACAAATCAGAGAGTAAAACACCCTTTCTGCTGTAAGAAAATTTGAACATGAACCAAGAATTAGATGATATTAAGAAATTGTTTTTAATGTGTTAAGTGCAGTAACATTATTATGCTTATTTCATTAATCATACATCTGTTAAGAAAAAAACGTCTTTAACAGATGCGTTCTGAAGCGTTTAGGGGTGAAATGCCATGCCTACAATTTACTTTAAAATACAGAGTGGAATATAGATGAAGCAAGTATGGTAAAACGTTAATGGCTGCTAAATCTAGGTGATGGGCACATGGCTGTTTATTATTTTTTTTAAAAAGAGCACTGAGTCGCCATCACAGAAAAACACGCATGAGAGAGACATGCAAAGGGTAAACAGCAAGTATTACTTCGCTACCATTAAACCTGCAAAGTCACCTCTAAGCAAAGGTGAATCCTTACAAAGACCACAGCCTCCCAACAAGAAGTATCCTCTTTCCTTCCTCCCAACTGAAGGTACGAAAACGAACACTCCTTCAAGAAAGACTTGGAAATCGAAGTCGAGGCTCTCCGGAAGATCTTGGACGACCTGACCATCGTCACCACAGACCTGGAACAGGAAGTCGAGGGGATGAGGAAGGAGCTTATCCTCATGAAGAAGCGCCATGAGCAGGTGGGACGCCCCCGATCTCCGACACGGCTCCTAACGTGCACGTTTTAGGTGATTCAGCTGCTGCAGAAAAAACAACCCTCTCTAGGCCGGTTCTATTGTCCTTCAACCTAAATAATCACAAGAAACCATATTAACATCTAGTTTTTCCAATTCCAAGCGAATCTACTCAAATATCAAATACTACAGCCAGAATAGAGTCACGATTAATAGTAGCTGGGTCGACAATTTTAGCATGCGATGTTTACCTAGATCCATGTGTTAACATGATACTGTAGGAATACGCGTGAGAGGCTGAACTGCCGTCATGGACCCAATGTGCAGCAAGCCGAGGGGCGAGAGAGTAAAGAGAATCTGCTACCAGCCGAGCTATGTATGACTAGTGCCAAAAATTAAGAATCCTAATTTCCAAAAACATTTAAACAACTTTTGAGAGGTCACCATCCATCAAAAGCCCTAAGACTTTGATAAAACGATAAGAAAACAATCCCTATTTTAGGCAAAAGGAATCGATTATGAACACCAAGGCTGGTTAGACCATGACTGTTAGTTAAACCTTTCCCGTGGTTTCTTGGTTTTCCTGGTACCCCGTGGGGGCCAGCCCCACAGAATCCTAAGGCACTGGTGGGACTTTAAAAGCCTCTACAGCTGTTGGCTCTGGGTTACTGAACCGCTTCCCAAGAGCTCTGGGCTCTGTCCTGAAATGCCCACCTTCTTCACTGGGCCATCACTTTCCCCGTGACTATTTCCTAAAGAGTGCTTTGCACACTGTGCAAGCATAATTCTTGCTAAAACATTGCCAACCAAGGATGCAGTCAGCAATCATAAAGGCCATTCAATTGCCTGTCTGGTCCTATTCTTTATTTTATATTAAAAGCATAAGAGAAAAAATTCATATGTTTTGTCATCAATAACGAATAACTGAGGAGCCACACCAAACCAGTGATAGAGTGGCGACCACGTGAGCTGAATTTTTAAAACATCCCATAACTGCTGCCGGTCAACACACTTCCTTCTGATCGTCACACCCGATTCATTTTCTTTCTCTGTTATCAAACAGGAAATGGAGGAACAGCATGGGCCAAATGACTTCAAGGTCAACGTGAAGGTGGATAAAAACCCAGGGGAAGATCTGGTTAAGATCCTGGAAGATATGAGGCGGGAATATGAGTTAATGATAAAGAAGAAGCATCGAGAACTGGATGTCTGGTATAAGGAGCAGGTAAAGGGAAGGGGCCCGAACTTCCCAAAGGTCCCGCCATCTCCGTGTGGTCCCATGCCAACGCCTCCGCTCTGTGCTTGGTCTCACAGTCAGCGGCCCTGGCCCAGGAGACCACCGGCCCGACTGCTGTGTGGAGCAACCAGAGCAATGCCCACGAGCTGAAGCGCACTTTCCAGGCCCTGGAGATCGACTTGCAGGCCCAGCGCAACAGGGTGAGTCTGAGCGGAAAACCCTGAGGCGGGCGCCAGCTCCCCCACAAAGCCTCCCTTGTCCTTTCCCTGGGGCCCACCTCCCCAGCTCCCTTGAGACATCTTTCATTCCCCACTTACCATCCAAGATACTCATGATAACAATAGTAACAAGACCTACCATTGGTTGAATGTCTACATTGTGTCAGGCAGTGGGCTTAGGAGTTCATTATATTAAGTGTCATCAGTCCTCACACTAACCTTCCCCGGTCGGTCTCGGTGTCCCCACTTTAGAGATGAGGACACCAAGTTCCAGATATGAAGTGAACTGGCCAAGGTCACACAGCTCAGGCAGCGGTGAACCCACGTGATCTTTGGGGGGCAGGGCAGCCTTAGACACCCACAGTCTCTATCAGGGCTCCCTCCGCCTACAAGCAGGCTGCCCCTCTCACAACCCTCCTGAAAGGACGTTCTGGGGCCGGCTGGCGCCGGAGCCCTGCTCTGGTCACTGTGCGTGTCTCATTACCCAGCAAACCGTGAGTTCTTGTGTCTCGGTCACTTCCACAAGCTCCACGGTCTTTAGTAAAATGCTGTGCATCCACGTCGTAAGCACTCAAAAGCCACTGAGAAAAATCCATCTGAATCTTCTAATCATTCATCAATAGCATGCCCGGGTGCGCCTCTGCCCTTGGTCTTGGGGAGAAACTATTAGCTCATTCTGTTGCAGGTGCACATGGTATATTACTGTGACGTTTTAGGAATCAGTGATGATGAACAGACATTCAAAATCCGCACTGTCAAGGTGATAACAGTGCACACAGAAATAATTAGAGTACTTTACAGCTCTTAAAACATTTTAATACACAGTATTTCACAACAACCATGCAAGCCAGCAAGGCATTTAGACCACGTTCCTGCATTCTACTATATGACACTATTCTACGTACCTAGGATTCAATAATAAAAGGTTTTTGTGCTCCAGCAGGATAGTAGGCCACGAATGCACAAACTAGGTAGTACGTACGATGGAGAGAGTGCTGCCAGTAAATAAAGCACCTCACGGGAGAGAGGTGAGCGGTGCCAGGGTGCGGAGCTGCCATTGTAAACCAGGTGGGCAAGAAGGGTTTTACTGCCAAGGGGACAGCTCAGCAAAAGTGTACAGGTGGTAAGGAGGGGCGTTACGTGTTGGGGGCCTGGGGGCTCCAGGTGGAGGGGAACAGCTAATGCAAAAGCTACGAGGCACCAGTGTGCCTGATGGGCTGGAGGAACAGCGAGGAGGCCAACATGGCGGAACAATGAGTGAACAAAGGGAAGAAAAAGAAGAAAAGAGAGGAGAGGAGAAGAGAGGAGAGGAGAGGCGGGAAGGGGGAGAGAGGAGAGGGGAGGGGAGAGGAGGCCATGGGTAACAAGGAGCCAGGCTATGTAGTCTTGACCCGTGGAGGGAGGTCAAGAGGCATTTGAAACCACAGGTACAGACAACTCTTTAAGGGGCTTTATTGTGGGTGTAGGTGAAGGAGAGCAGAGACATTGGACGACAGCTAAAGGTAGGTGTGGGTCCACGTGAGAAAACTGAAGGTGGGAGAAACCGTTCTATCTGAAAGCTGGTGGGAACAACTTAGCCGGGAGGAAAATGAGATGATGAGGGAAGGCCAGCAATTGCCCGAATGACAGGAGGGAACCGGGGGCCCGGATACAGGTCCGGGGGTGGGGGTGGGGGTGGGGGTGATGGTGGGAGTCTGTGGGCGTTTTCTGCTCATGGCTTTCGTTTCCCAGAGACATAGGGAGCGAGGGCGTGGGCTGGGAGAAAGGACGGGGAAGTCGGAGGTTTGAGGACAGACAAGAATTCCCCTCTGGGGGAACAGGACAGGGACATTTGGTTTCAGGGCCAGGAGCTCTGAAGGCCCCTGAGTGTCAGCAGCCGTGAGAAGCGAGGGCGCCCAGGGCTGTTCGAGTCCCTGTTTAAGGTCAAGGTTGTGTGCCCCTGAGGAGCAGGCGGTGAGCCCAGACACACCCGGGACTTCGACTCAGTTCTCCGTATGCCGGCCTGGCACCTTCATTTTGCAGCGTTTACAATTCCCTCAATGATGACCACGTGTCACCGTTGTCATGATCAAAAAACACTGTTTGCAGATTTACCCAATTAAAACCAGGACACTCAGTAAAATTTGAATGTCAGACACATAACAGAGTGTTTTTAGTATAAGTATGTCCCATGTGACATTGAAGCAATATTTAGGACACACGTGTACTAAAAAACTACATGTGTGCATCTGAAATGCCCCCCACTTAATAGGTGCCCCCCATTTGATGCGGCATCCCTACTCGAGGCCACTCTCGGAAGATGCAAAGGGACAGCAGTCCCAGTTGCTGTTTCCTGCCAGGCGTTTTCGACCTGGCCGGAGACAGAAAGCAGTGTAAGGAGGGAAGGAGCAGATCGGGGCAGGCAGCACACGCCCAGCCCCAAGTGAGCGGCATAAACCATAAACGCTACGGGGGTGCAGGGAGTTGCCGAGAGAACCCCGACACAGAGGTGTCACGCCAAAAAAAATGGGCTTCAAAGGTCCAGACTCTGCCCACCTCCTGACGACCCAAGTCCCGAATCCATGAGCCAGGCTGCTTCTCCTCTTTGCATCCCCAGCTGCCACCGAGACACCCCGCGGAGGATCGGGGTGTTCTGACTGCTCAGCAAGCACACACTATGGAATCGAGGAAGCCATCAGTCCACTAATGCCAGAAACACCGTTTCCTCTTTCAGAAATCTGCTCTAGAAAACACGCTGTCGGAGACCCAGTCCCGGTACTCCTGCCAGCTCCGGGACATGCAGCAGGTCATCTCCCGCTACGAGGAGGAATTGATACAGCTGCACTACGACCTGGAGCGGCAGAACAGCGAACACAAGGTCCTCCTGGGCATCAAAATCCACCTGGAGAAGGAAATCGCCACCTACCGCCGGCTCCTGGAGGGGGAGAGCCAAGGGTAAGGAAGGCAAGGCTGGCGGTGGCGGACGCGAAGGGCACCCAGCTCCCGTGTGTACGCACACCCACCTTATGGTTCCGCCAGCGGTCGGCGCTCTAGAGCAAGAAGGGTTGTGTTGAATTTCTCCTGAAGATACTTAGATCAGGTTGTAGTTTGTTAAGCAGCAAGTGTGCATTAACCAGAGATCACTCCCAGGACTCTGAGATCTGAGGTCAACCATTGAAATTGATGTATTAACATCTCTGGAGAGAAACAACCAAGAAGGTTTGCCTTTCTCAGTGGGAATGCACACAATTTGGGCTCAAAAAAAAAAGAAGAAGAAGGTTGGGGGGATGTTTTAGCCCAACAGCAAGAAGAGATTCGTAAGAGATTTTGAGGTATCTAGGTTTTCAATGTTATTTCTCACCACCTTGGGAAATAATAACAGCTGTCCACAAAAAGGACACATTCATTCCATGACTAAGAGAAAGGGTTGTAAGTTTTTTAAATACATAAAGTCATCAAGAAGCCCCAGGTTCAGAGCCAGGCCCTGGCGAGGACCCTGATGAAGAAAGGCGAAGCCCGCGGTGGCTAGGAGGGTGGGAGCGGCTCACGAAACTTCTCTGACCCCGGGGGGAGTGGCAGGTGGTACTCACTGCCTCCTGGGTCCAGGGGCGTTCTGTCATGGGCTCGTGACCTTGAGCCTAATTCAGACAACCATCCTCATTAAAGAGGTGAGACTGACACGCAGCCAGAGGAAGCTAGTTCGGCATAAGAAGTTTCTGTGATTCTTGCCCACACTGAAATGAGCGTTACTCTTTATCGCTTTTATAGGGCAACGGAGGATTCTGAGCTGAGCATGAAAGGTAAAAAAACTTTTTCATTGTTTGAATCTGTTTTTTAAAAATAAATCAGCACGTCTATCCACTCTGTAGCATTCATAATCTTTAGTGTGCTCCCTCCCAAATGTCCTGTGTTCAGTTTTTCTTTTACTCCCGAATGCCAAGGAATTTTTTAATTAAATTAACAAATTAGATAAAACAGAACTAAGTGAGCTCTGAATATTGTCCTCAGCAATATATATATGACAGCTCTTTGCAAGCAGTAGATAAAAATAATCATTCATACTATTATATCTTTGTCAAATAATGGGATCTGTTTGCTAAGCTGCTCAGAAAATATAAGGAAATAGTTTCACATAATTTCCCAACGACATTCTGTTGACCACTCGTGTCCCGTGAGACTGTCCTTGTGTGCTATGGAAGGCGTGCTCCGTGACCAGACCGGGCTCGCCCTCTCTGGGAGGAGCCGTGCTGTGGCTCGGGCTGTTCAGGATGAAACTAGGGTTGAAAAGGCACTTGTCAGTGAGGGAAAGGAACGAGAGAGAGAAAGAAGCAACAATAATAGTTGCGCTTGGTTTAGCCCGGCGTCCCCACACACCTCTGGCCTGGGAACTCGACTTTCTCAGAATGCCTTGAACATCTCACAGAGAAAATTCCGAGAACCCAGCCTGGAACGAGTGATGAGTTTGTGGCAACCGTGTCCTAGGGCGTTAGGGCTTCCGAGAATCCGAGTTCAAGCACATGTCACAGAACAGCTAGTGTGACGGCTGGTCCTCTGCCAGACGCCACGGGTGGTCCTTCAGCCTCTCCTTAGCCATGCCCAGGGGCGGGGGGGCCCCTTACTGGGGAGGTGGCCCAATCTACTGTTGGAGAATTCGATTGTATCCAGGTTCTCCCTGCACCTCCATTAATGGCTTCAGTTCTTCCCTCTGGTTTAGAATCAGTCTATTGATGTGTCAACAAAGTACTCATTCCACTGAGTCATATCTTTGAACACTGTGTTTGTAATAAACACCACTGCCATCTGGCCATGCCCCACGTGGCATGCTGGCTAGACTGCAAAACGAGGTGCCCAAAACAGCCTGTAGTGCTCTCTGCACCCACAGAATCTGTCGTGCAAGTGCTACAAGGCCCCGTGAGCAGCAAGGACCCCCGAGTTCTTGTGGTCCGTGACTAGACCCCGTATCAGGCATGCCTGGGACGAAGGCCTTGACCTCTAAGACATGGCGCTGACAGGGCACCCTCATTTCCTAGGGGTGGGAAGAATGGCCTCCCTTGGCGAGGTCCCTTTCACTCCAGCGGAGACAGCCGCCCCGCCCAGGGACCTGCGGGAGGCACGGGGAGCATTTGGAGGGTGGGGCAGCCTGAACGTGACCCGAGTTGTTGCTCTTCTCCTCAGCGTCTGCCGCTCCGAAGATCAAGGCCATCACACGGGAGAGCATCAATGGAAGGATCATTTATTCTCAAGTGAATGAGATCCAGAAGTGTGCGTGAGGCTCATAAAAGTTTCTGCCTGTTGTCCAAACTCTTTTCCCGCCACGGACAGTCCGTGCCCAGACACCGGTGGGTGAGTCCTAAGAGGGGCCCTTGGCGTCATCAAACTCAGCAGCTTTTTTCCTCTGTGACACTCTCACCAGACATTCCATAGTGATCTCAGTCTACTGCTGATCTTTCTGAACCAGAATATGAGTTCACGAGCTTAAAGTGTTCCTTTCCTACCGCAGTCTTCCGATCCCCATCGTTGTGTATCAGTTTTGTAGCCAATAAACCTCCATACCAGCTGCATCCTGTCTTTTTTCTGTCATAAGGCAAGATAAGACCCCGTGGTCCCCTCCTGACAGGGGACACTCAGAGCATTGTCCATAAAAGATCCAGGGGGACCTGGAGGCTCCGAACATGCCCACAGCAGCCAAACACCCGGTAGAAGTGTCACCTGGCAGCCAGGCCACTTAGGGGTCAAGATGTGTCTTGTGAGCTTCTCGAAACTTCTGCCAGCAGGAAGGCAGGGGGTGGGGGGACAGAGAAAGGGCGACTCGGAAAGCCTCGTTAAGAAGGCATAACAATTGTTTTATCTCACGTAACAATTGTTAATTAATTGATCAATTTAAAAGCTTAGGGGCCTAAAGGAGTGAACACTAGAAAAGGGAATTCAGGGAAAACAAAATTCTTGCTACAGATAGATGCTAAGACCCGAAAGGGGGAAGCGGCTCATCCAGTGCCTGCCTGACAGACACCCGGACCCAGAGGCACACACGGAGGTGCGGTGGCGGGTGAAGCCCAGGGACCGTGTGCCTCCGGCCTCCAGAGAGGATGGCGTCTTCTCACACTGTCTCTGTGAGAGTCCTCGTTCCAAGGCCAGTACAGAGCAGTGACGCTGCAGACAGGGAAGCTAGAAACCTACGTACCCACCGACACACCACCAGCGTGTTGGACGCAGAATTACAGGGCAGCAACATGTTCAGGGACCACAGGCACGGGCTGGGCAAACTCCCCCGTTTCACAAACAAACCGAGGCCCAGGGCTATAAAGGCGTTTACCTGCGCACTCACCGGGCTGTGTGGCTGGGTCTGCACCCAGCGCCCCGGGCTCTGCTACCAGCGGTTAAACTAAACGTGGGGCAGCAGCCTAGTTCCACTGTCATCGACCACCTTGACAATGCCCCCTACGCTTTTTGTCTCTAACTTTTGGTCCTCTTTCGGAAAGGGGCGCTTTTGATATTTTCTGAACTGAGCATCTGTAAAAACTGGATCAGTCTTCCCTTCAAGGCAGTCATTGATGCTTCTGATGTTTCCTCAATGTCTCTCAAGGTCCATCTACCTTGTCTGGTCCATTTGGGCTGCCTTACCACAATCCCGCAGGCTGGATGGCTTAGAAACTTCTTTCTCACAGTTCTGGAGGCTGGGAAGTCCAAGATCAAGGCGCCAGCACGGCTGCATTCGATGGAAGCCTGCTTCCTGGCCCCTACGTGATGGGAAGGGTTAGGGGGCTCTGTGTGTCGGGGGTGCTCTGCTGTGAAAGCATCAATCCCGTTCATGCCTGAGCACCAACCCCAGGCCTCACCTCCTACAACCATCACTGTTGGGGGTTAGAATTTCAACATAGGAACAGGTGTTGGCAACGGGGTTTTCAGACGCCAACGTCCGTTTCACTAAGGAGAGAGAGACACAGGTACCACAGGTTGGATAGTTCTCTTTCCTTTACAGGTGGTCTTAAATAGATTACTTTACACAGACTATATACAGATGGAGATTTTTAACAGTTTAGATTGTTTCAAATAATACAGCTTAATAACATTACTTAGTGATAAAAAGAGCATAATTCCAAAAATACCTTTTATGTACATTAGCAATTTTGTAGCATAGTTACATCACACCTATTCAGCCTTTCACAGTAAAAAACGGATACTAAATAGTATCTCCTCAGTATGGGTGATTACCAGTGGGCCCGAAGAATCCACACCGCCAGGAGTCGCCTTGCAGTTTTCTCTCTGACATTTGCTCTGGGCCAGGCCGTGCGGCTTGACTTGGCCGACGGAAAACCAGCAAGTACGACACAAGCAGAGGTTTGATAAGCGTGCACACACTGAGGCTCACCCCCTTGGAACGCTCCCTCCAGGGAGCTAGCTGTGATGTAAGCCCATTTGCCCCGAGACTAGCATGACGTCCGAAGGTCTAAGCCAGCCTCCCGGAGAGGCCGTGCGAAGAAACATGGAGGGACACGGCCAACGGCCGTCCTGCAGCTCCAGGCTGGACGCGCCGGTCACGCTGCTCCCGCTGGGGCACAGCCCGTCGAGCCAGCCCCGCTGAGGGCCCGGATGTCACGGAGCAGAGATAAGGCAGCCTCAGGGATCTCAATCCCAAAGTCTGACCCATACAACTACAAACCAATAAATTGTGCTGTTGTTGAAGCCAGTAAATTTGGGGGTCATTTTTCAGGTGGCCGTGGATGAGCAAAACAAAGTATTTAAAATATGAGAGCCCATCACTTGCTCAGTGACAAAAGCTGATTTCGGGCTAGCTCGTGAGCACCTGCTACCCTCCCAACCAGGGTGTCAGTCAGTGGGGGGCGAGTCGTGCAGCCCAGCTCGGAGAACACAGACGCCCCTGCTCCTCATGAGGGCGGGCTGGCCCGCCCTGGGACATCCTTCTCCTTCCGGTCTTGGAGTTTCGCTTCCTCTCGACTCTTGTCTGTCAGTTCCTCATTCCAGCGACATTAACGACTTCTCTATAAATATTTATGACTGCGGTATCACCCAGATCAAGAGTTTCGCTGAAAGGCGATCTGTTTGAATGAAGGAGATAAGCAAGGCTCTCCTTCGCAAGGAACTGCAAGGCCTTTGCAGATGGAGACGATCACAATCGGCACGTAGCTATCAGTTGTGATGTTTCCATTTGTAAGTCATTAAGACTCTTGGATGTTGTTCCTTCACTCCAGGTGCGCTTCTTCACAATCGTGCACTTTAAATGCTATGCTCATATACGGTCCTTAGTCCATAAACACTTCAAGGTTTTTGGTGTTTATCTGTCTGTCTGTCCCCTACGTGGTGTGTTGCTGGTCATTCGTGCACCATGACAATGTCGACGTCTCTGACACACTCCACGTCGGAGGTCATTCCCACGTGTGTGACTCATTCTCCACCTTGTTTATTCTCTTGCAACACCTACATGTCGCCATCTTTCTAAAGAGGATTAAGGAGTTTCGGAAATGTTTTTGCAGTTAGTCATGCAACAAGGGGAAAAGGACGGTGTCTCTGGTGTGCTTCCCGATTGGACGACCCAGCCACGCTCAGGAGTTTCACTGCAGGACCGTGTGTGTGTGTGTGTGTGTGTGTGTGTGTGTGTGTTAGTCACACCAGCGCCAGGACTGTCCTGCCCCCCAAAACTGCTCTCTGAAATTCAAATGAGGAGCCTTCTCATAAAATTATAAGTCACCCAACAAAAACTACAAGTCGGTGTATGCTAATTTTTAAAGTACACACACACCACATAGCGCCCGTGCATGGGACATACATACACACGTGCACGAGAGGACATTTTAACAGTAACTGGTTTTTTTTTTTTCACTAATACGTGCATTCCAA
Organism: Phyllostomus discolor; assembly: GCF_004126475.2. Taxonomy (NCBI): domain Eukaryota; kingdom Metazoa; phylum Chordata; class Mammalia; order Chiroptera; family Phyllostomidae; genus Phyllostomus; species Phyllostomus discolor. The sequence goes on along the minus strand of NC_040910.2, from coordinate 105,494,989 downwards.
ACCTCATCTAACATTTGTCACAATACGCCAGGTATCATCATCTTCATTTACAGTTGAGGAAACAGGGGCTCAAAGAGAGCGAATTAACTGACCTCCGATCGTATACCTTAAAGAATTTGTACCCGAGTACCTGCTCTGTCCACTGTGTCACACAAGGTCAAAACTGCTTGCTAAAGAGCTACATAGAAGGCAATATGTCTTCTTTAGTTGTGTATGCGGTTAGAGTTGTCCCCATTTTGTCTCCCTCCGCCCACCTCCACCCAGCCCCCGTCCCTCGGGCAATCCCCGTACCGTTTACCCACGCCCCTGGGTCACGTAGATATCTTCTTTGGCTCATCCCTTCACTTTCTTTCATCCAGTCCCCCTTCCCTCCCCTCTGACAGCTGTCAGTCTGCTCTACGTGTCCATGCCTCTGTTTCTCTTTTGTTCCTAAGTTTATTCTGTTCATTAGATTCCACATATAAGTGAGATCATATGGTTTGTCTTTCACTGACTGGCTTATTTCACTTAGCATAATAGTCTCCAGGTCCATCCATGCTGCCACAAAAGGTAGGAGCTCCTTCTTTCTTCCTGCCGAGTAGTACTCATTCCACTGTGTAAATGCACCACAGACTTTTGCCCACTCGTCTACTGATGGACACTTAGGCTGTTTCCAGACCTTGGCTACCATAAACAACACTGCTGCGAACACGGGGGTGCGTGTAGTCTTTTGAATCAGTGTTTTGGGATTCTTAGGCTATATTCCCAGAAGTTGAATTGCTGGGTCCAAAGATCCATTTTTTAATTTTTTGAGGACACTCCATGCCACCTTCCACAGTGGCTGCACCAGCCTGCATTCCCACCCACAGTGCACGGGGACTCTCTTTCCCCTACACCCTCGCCAGTACTTGTCGTTCGTCGATTTATCAGTGACGGCCATCCTGACAGGTGTGAGGTGGTATCTAGCCGTGGTTTTAATTTGCATCTCTCTGGTGATTAGTGACACTGAGCATTTTTATATGTCTATGGGCCATCTGTATGTCCTCTTTGGAAAGGAGTCTATTCAGGTCCTTTGCCCATTTTTTTAATTGGATCATTTGAATTCCTGGTGTTGAGTTCTGTAAGCTCTTTAAATCTTTTGGAAATTAAACCCTTATTAGATGTATCACTGGCAAATAGGTCCTCCCATAGAGTGGCTTCCCTTTTCATTTCGATGATGGTTTCTTCAGCTGTGCAGAAGCTTTTCAATTGGATGAAGTCCCATTTGGTTTCTTTTTCCTTCGCTTCCCTTGCCCTAGGAGGTATATCCTAGGAGGTATATCAGCAAAAATACTGCTCCACAAGGTATCGGAGATTTTACTGCCTATGTTTCCTTCTAGGATTTTTATGGTTTCATGACTTACATTTAAGCCCTTTATCCATTTTGAGTTTATTCTAGTGTGTAGTGTAATTTGGTGGTTTAGTCTCATTTTTGGGCATGTACCAGTCCGGTTTTCCCGACACCATTCATTGAAGACCGTCTTTGTCCACCCGTATGCCCTCGCCTCCTTTGTCAAATATCAATGGACCATAAAGGCGTGGGTCTATTTCTGGGCTCCCTGTCCTGTCCCAAGTAACAGGTCTTGACGAACTCTTGCTAATGGGTTTTATCTTAAGGTGAGAGGCCAGGGAGGAGAAAGCTGAATAAGTGTGGAACCAGAATGCATGCAGGAGGCAGAAATGCACAATCAGGACCCGGGAGACACAGGCTTTTATAAACAAGACCTATCGCCCAAACGCAACAGCCACCTTCTCGTTACCCAAACCTGAGCATGCGACTCAATGCCCTGGGACAGAAGCAATCTCTTAAACTGCCATTACCTGAGCCTGACACTCTGTCAGTTACCACCAGGGGAGAGCTGGCAAGTTCCAAAACCAGAGGACCTCACCCCTTCATCTGTCCGGTTACACCTCATACTCACGCCTAGTTTCCATCAAAATTCTCTCTCCCCATACCCTGAGAGAACAAGAAAGGAAGAAAAGGACAAACAAGGATGGTAATGATGGTTGGGCCATAGTTACACAAAGTATTCCGGAGTCATCAGTTGGAAACGTATTATCCGGGGTCTCATCACAAAAACATACTGTGAAGATTTCTGTTTACCGTTTCCAGCACTGGAGGAAGCAGTAGACCGAGGTCAACATCTAATCCCATCTTATAAACACATCAGTGCTTCTTAATACTTAATGTGCGTGCATATAATCTGAAGAGCGTCTTAAAAATGCATGTTCTGGCTTTCTAGTAGGTCTGGGTTGGAGGCCCAAGATTCTGCATTTCTAACTCAGCTGATGCTGAGACTGCTGTTCCACAGGCCGCAAGGAGCGGCAAGATCACAGATGAGTTCGATCCACCAGCTGTGTGATATGTTAAGATTCGTATCTAAAAGCTGGTCTCTACTGATTTAATGTAGACTGAACTGGATGAACAATAATACACAGGAAGGCGGCATCATTAGAATCCCATTAGCATGGTCTTGCTCAACCGAAGTGAAGCTTGCAGGAACATGGAGTAAGTAAGGCCCTGAAAGAAGGTGTTTCTTGGTTCTTGGTCAAGAGCAGAAAACAGAATGAAGTCTGGAAACTAAGGAGATCGATCATCTTGTCGCAAACTGTCCCTGGCCTCAAGGCATGAGTACAGGCCGTGGAAAGTTCCCTGCCACCAGGCTCACTGGGGAGGATGAAAAATGCCCGTCTGGTGTCATCTGTCGTGCTAGCTAACACGGCGCCGCAAAGCACACCGCCACGTGCATACAAGCACTCATTTATGATTCTTCCCAAATTCCTGTCAAGGCCCTTTGCTTTATTCGGTGAACGAACAATGGCTGAAGTTTTAAGAAAAACAACAATAATTCTGTGAAATTATATCCTATTCCACGCTAAGCTAAACCAGCTCGGACCGGCTGCTTTCAGTACTGTTACTGACATTCTTTCTTTCTTTTCAAGGAATTTGCATATGAATTGGAGTTAAGGACTGGCCAAGGAGTATTTAAGCTCCTAACAGGTGTCTGTTACGGAGCCAGTCACTATCAGGAAGACAAAATAAGGAAGTTCATGAAGTCAGAACTTCAGAGAAGGAAATTAAATATACAAAACAGTCCTTTTGCCCAGCTGCAATTCCTGTCACCCATAATCATGGCAAGTAATCATAATAATTATTACCTTGGCTGGTGTTGCGACAAGGAAATTGATTTGGGCTGAGAGAAACAAAAAAGAATGCATGTCTTTCTTGACAGTAAAGCGCCTCCACCTTCTTGAAATTTTCTCCCACACCCAGCAAAAACTTCAAAAAGCCCTCATAACCCCCTCACCCAGTTCTCCCAAGTCAACTCCTGCGAGCGGCCTCACGCCCTTCTCAGATATCAGGCAGTCCGCACGGCCTCCCCGCCACCCCGCCAGGGCCCAGCTTGTTTTTCTGGAGGGCGGCAGTCATTACCTGAATGGCAGGTTTGCGCTGCAAGCCGCCTTAATGTGGGGTTTTGCAGACAGCACGCCCAGGTTGTCATTAGTGTCCTCAGAAAGTCATAATCACCTGGTAGGCTGAAAAAGGGGCATTCTGAGAAAACTCATGAATTCAAGTGTTCGGGGAAGCCACGGAAAATCGAAATTCATGTCTATTTTAATTATTCGAGGAAAGATCTGATGCACACACAAGGATAATCATCTCAAAGTTTATGAGCTACACCTGCTACCATGCTGAGCTGGACAAGGTTACAGGCCTGTGGGGTGGCAGCTCCAGGGAAGGAGGTGGCACCTGTCATCACTCCCACCTGCACGGAGGGCTGAGCCTCACTGCAGGGGCCTGGGGATTCCACTTCTCACTCCGTCCCTTCTTCTCCCTTCTACCATGTCCGGTGCCTGAAAGGCTCTGAAAGAAGAGGCCTCCCTACCGGAAACAAGGCGTCCCCTGGCTTCCCCCTCTGCCTCCACCTCCAGCGTGGCTGCGCCCAAGGTCAACACGGAAGGGAGGTGACAGCACACACGTCTTCTCTCTTCCACCTCGGTCACACTGTCCCTGGGCCAACCAGAGGTCAAACTGTGTGGGACAGGGTCCTGTACCAGACCACGCTGAGGCTGCCTTTGAAAAGCAGATGCCCAGAGAGAGTCCCCTCCCCCACCACGGGGAGCAGAAGGAAGAAGTCAGACCCCGACGACAAGCACAGCCCCCTAACTACTTCTGCAGCAGGCACAGGAAACCTCGGCCTCCAGAAAGGCCCCTGCGGATGGAGTCTGCGGGCAGCTGGCAGACGGGAGCCGGCAGCCCGCGCCGCTGGGCAAGCCAGAGACCCATCTAGGGGCCCAGACACTGGGCAGCTGAGTCAGAGGGGCCCACAGACACCTGAAGTGGGGGAACACTGAAGAGTGGGGTCCAAGGCAGGGAGTTCAAGGTTGTGATACACAAATATGTTCTTCCAGGATCCTCCCGGTAGAGGGAATCTGATCCCCCCCGCCCTGTTCCCACCTCCAGCAGGGTCAGGGAGAGAATCTGGAGCGGACTCCCATAATCCTTTAGAAACAAAACTCTCTACGTGGCCTCTGCTGCACCTGAAGGATCCAGGTGATATCTGGAAGGTGCTTCTGTGCCTGTTCGGGTCCCCTAGCAGGGGGAGGTTTGGGGGCCTCTCTGAGACTCACTTCCTGCCAGCTTGGTTCTGCTCCTCCAAGTGATCTGTGCCCATGGTACGTTTATATAAAAGTGTTTCTATATAAAAGAAGAGCACCTTCAACATGGCTCCTCTTCGTCACCCCCCATCCCCGTTCCTCTGCCCCGGCCAAATGTTCTTTGAAAGGAGGGGAAGGGCCATGTAACCCCTTGCTCTCAGACGTGGAGAAGGGACAGGAAGTTAAGAGAAATGAGGAGGAAGTAAAACTGCAGGCAGCCACGAGGTTACCTCAGTTTCTCCCAAGCCCACTCAAACTGGGATGAAACAGAACCCACTCACAGAAAAAAGTACGAAGGTGGGTGTGAGGTCAGGCAGTAGACAAAAAGTTCAAGTTCCTGCTCTTACTCTGGTCCCTTCTCTGGGTGCTGGCGTCCCTGGCAAGACAGCGTGTCCAGGTTCCTGTGCATATTGGCATCTACGCCTTCAAGGCATCCAAGTGTCTTGTGTATCTGTCAACAGATCAAAAGGCAAGAAGAAAAATGTTCTTGGATCGACTCCTAGAAAAAGCCGAAACCAGATTTTCCTGGGATACTTCAGGCCAGTCCGTGCCTGTTACTTTATACTGCGGCACCGTCCTTTCAAAATCTGGATTAAATGACATCATGCGTGAAAAGATGAAAAGTTCACAATTCCAGCAACACTGGTTTCTAAATTGCTGGGTTATCTACTGGAAAACTCCCGCGGGCTCTCATCGCCTGGTCTGCTCCTCGGGCCACTGCCTTCCTTACGGGGAAAACAGGACGCCCGAGCCTTCCGACCAGAGGGCAGTGGCGCTCGTCGGGACTGTCGTGAGGGACACCAGGCACCTACTCCAAGTAGGAGTGGAACCAGACGGACAGTAAGAGCGGGTTATTTTCCTGTTAATTCGAAAGGAGTTTCAGAAGAAGAAAACAGTGTGAGTTTATAAAGAATGCAGAATAACAGCTACATGGAAGATATTAACTGGTCTTTCAGTATCTTTAGATGTCTATAAGGTAACCAAACCATAAATAACATTTCATTAGGACACACACAGCCACCCCACGTACTGACGTGTTTCCCCTTGGCTGCCTACTGGAGCGGGTTTCAACAGCAGAGCTGAGTGGTGGCGACAGGGTCAGTCTGGCCCACAAAACCTGAAGTATTTCACATCAGGCCACTTCAGAAGGAATTTGCCAACCCCCACTCTGCATCCTGGAGTGGGAGACAGCGAGTCGAAATCACAGCAGGAGGAGGAAGGCCCGCCTGTATCCACACCTCTGCCAGGGAAAGGGGACCGGCCACAACGCCGTTCCTAGAAGGGAGAGGGTCTTTGACCCCTTGCCCACTGCCGAACATGAACATGACTAATTTCAAGAACGCTTGGATAGTTTAGAGATGGTAGTAATTCAGAATATTAAAATGTGCCCCAGCGGGCATGCTTCAGCCAACTGGGCATCTTCCCGAGAACCGAAAGGTCACCAGTTCCATTGCTGGTTGGGGCACGTGCCTGGGTGGCAGGTGGGGTCCCCTGGGGCACGTACAGAAGGCAAGCAGTCGGTGTTACTCTCTTTCACTGATGTTTCTTGAGCTCTTTCCCTCTCCCTTTCCCTCTCTCTAGAATCAAAAATATTATAAAACGTTTAAAAGATTGAAAAGTCTCTGCTTCTTCCCAGATGATTCATGCTTATAGCAAAAAATAAAAATAAAATAAAGAATATACTTTGCTTTTTACTTTTAAAATTGTAGAGTTTCCCAAATGCTTTTCAGGATGTTGGCCACCTGTTGCTCACCCAAGAAGTAACACCCTCCTGTGCAAAATGCCAACGCGCACAGAGTAGGAAGGATGGTAGCAGAGGCTCACAGACTCGGGCTTCTTTTTTCTGTTAAGTGTACTGGGGAGACGTTGGTTAATAAGGGTATGTAGGTTTTATGTGTAGATTTCTATGATAAATGACCTGTATATTGCATTGAGTGCTCACCACGCAAAGAGCCCTTATTACATATGAAGAGAACGAGCGCCCCCTGCTGCCCAAAATAGGCAACTTGCTCCTGAACTCAATATTTTTTCTCCTCAGGGCTCAGGATGGATGAGCATCAACAGAGCCTTGTGAAGAAATAAGGGAATATCAAACATTCCCCCCTCATGCCCAAGGCATGGTAGCAACTTAGAACCTCAGCACATAGTTTACATAACGTGTGTGGTAGCAAAGGGTGACCACCAAAATGAAATCACCAGGTTTTCACTTCTCTCCTAAGCCTGCTGGCCTACTAAAAATAAAAATAAAACTACACACAATCTTCTACAACCACTAGCTGAACACAAATTCCCTTAACAATGAACAAAGAATTTAATTCCTCATTTCTTTAAGATTTTTATTTATTTTATTTTATTTTTTAGAGAGGGGAAGGGAGCGAGAAAGAGAGGGAGAGAAACATCAATATGTGGTTGCCTCTTCCACGGCCCCTATGGGGGACCTGGCCCACAACCCAGGCATGTGCCCTGCCTGGGACCCTTTGATTTGTAGGCTGGCACTCAGTCCACTGAGCCACACCAGCCAGGGCTAATTCCGCATTTTAGAAAGAATACTGACCGAAGGTTCTGTTTGAAATAGGTTGAACCATAGGAAGTGGCCAACATTCCACTGATCTGACCCATAGAAACGGTCATTTCGTGTGGTTCTCCCTGAACATCATGAGCCCATCAACAACGGACAGAGACGCGCAGTGGAGCCTGAAGGTGTGCAGTCGGGGGCGGGGCTTCCCTTTCTGACAGATGGACAGGGACTGGGGGCTGGGCCTGCAGAACCGAAGCCTCCTGCTCCCAGGGTTGTGCCCGGGCCTCCCTGCATTCCTCTGACCAGTAAAAGTAGAGGTCGGGATTTCAAAGTATCTCTTTGCCACTTGGTAACACTGTTCCATGTTTTTAAAAAAACACACATTTTTAAATGAGTTTTTTAAACACAATCATCCTAATCAGAGAGATTCAGAAAGAGGAGATTTTGTCTTATTTTTATCCTCACCCCAGGACATGCTTATTGATTTTAGAGAGGGGGGAGGGAGAGACAGAGAGGGAGAGAATCATCGATGTGAGAGAGGAACATTGATCGGGTGCCTCTCGTCTGCGCCCGAGCCCTGAGCAGGGACCAAACCCACAACCTAGGTGTGTGCCCTGACTGGGGGGTCAAACCCATGACCTTTCAGTGCACGGGTCACCGCTCCAACCGACTGAGCCACACCTGCCGGGGCTGGAAGGCGGAGACTTTAAAATCATGACCCCGACATTGCTCGGGTCTCGGATGTTCCACAGATGAGACGCGTTTGCTGACGGGCGGAGTGAGGAGCCCGCTGACCGTGCCTGTGGGACCGCAGTGGCCGACTGCGCTTGGAGCTTGGAGCCGGGCGGCAGGGGCTGGGGCCTGGTGGACACGGGCCTGGTCAGGGACCGCGTGCTGGAGGGCAGGGGCCTCCGATTAGGGAGTGAGAGGATCGGGGAAGCAAAACACTGAAGAGCTCTGGATGCCATCAAATGAACACTGCACCTGACTTCTGCAACAAAACTCACCCCGGTGGCCTAAGAAATCATTCAGGTACTAAAGTCTTAAGATGCCATTTTTTGAAAAAGTATGTGTTTACCTCCTGCTCCCTCTGCTGGACGATTGGCTTTCTGCTTTGGTCTGGCAAGGAATGCTTGTATGTTGCAGAGCTGTGGGAGTTTCTTTTTTCTTTTATCTGTACTTAAATTCACCCGAACTGTCAGCTGGGCGGGTCACACAAACCACAAGCGTTACCGCAGGAAGACTTGGAAGGAGAACAACAACGAAAGAAGAAGGGTAGGGCAGCAACGCAGTCGCACAACAGTCGTAGGAAAACCTGGCAGGACCTGGAAGGCAGCTTACCTGAAGGGTCAAGTCAGGAGAAGGTGTGGGTGCCCGCACTCTGGCTGTCATACTTTGACACATACCTTAAAAGGTCCACGATGGTGTAAGGCCATGGCCCCTGGATTAAAAACACAGAGAATCGTGGTTGTTGATTTCTCAGATTTGAAAACGCCGATGCCGTCCTACGGGACACAAATGCCAAACACAGCGGGAGCCTGAACTGTGTACCTAACCTACGACGTCAGGTCCCACCCCCCACCCCCCTGAGATGGGGGGTCTGCGGGCTGAGGGCCATAGAGTTAAGGGTTTCTCTAAAGTCTAATTACAACGCAGTATAATCTTGGGGACTTTTAAGTACAAATATAAGAAAAAAGAAACTCCCACAGCTCTGCAACAGACAAGCATTCATCGCCAGACCAAAGCAGAAAGCCAATCGTCCAGCAGAGGGAGCAAGAGGTAAACACATACTTTCTAAAAGTCAAAAAACGGAATCAAGAATTTAGAGCCCCAATGTTTCATTTCATCTCCCATAATGTTATTTCCCGAAGAGTCCGCAGACTCGGTCACAGCCGCACGGTGAGCGAAAGCCCGCGTCCCTGGGCTCCAGGTCCCGCGTTCTTTCCCAGGACGAAGCTCACAGGAAACGATCTTCCGTGCTCCTTGCCCTACAGAAGCGCGCGTCAAATTCCCTGTTTAGGTTAAGAAATACAGCAAAATACATTCTAACTGGTAGTAGACACCATAATAACAGGCATTTTTGAGAAAATACAAAGACGTTTCTTTCTCTTTAGCACAGATCACGTGGACCCCTCGTCCATCCGTCCATCCATCCATCCCTCCATCCATCCATCCACTCACTCACTCGCTGGCTCAGAGGAAGTACCACCTGGGTGCTTACTACGGGAGACGCGGAGTCCATACCTTCCTGACCTGAGAGCCCTCCGCGGCCCCGTCTCGAAGTTAGGGCTGGGTTAGCCCCCTTCCTCTGACAGCCTGTATCCTGTGACGCACTACCAGAGGCTGTCATGCCGCTCCCTACGCGACTGCTCGTGTCCCCCTGGTGGCCGCAGGCGCCCCACTTGGGCGGCTGCGTTTCGTGGGCGGGGCAGACGGGACGTTTCCAGATGCGCCACCGCGCCTTACACGCTTACTCATTCGGCACACGGCTGTTGACGAAGGCCCGGTGATCAAACTCCAAGGTTCGGAAATTTGGTTTTATCGGCCCAGTCGAGGTCGATTGGGAGCTGAGGTTTTATCGGCCCAGTCGAGGTTGATTGGGAGCTGAGGAAGTGGAACCATGTAAACCCCATTAACAAGAGACCCCTATTCATTCACAATGAAAGCGTCGCTGTGCGGTGCGTGGTGTTTTAGCATCGTCCCGTGTGCCTCTGTGGCATGGCCGACGTGCCTACCAACTAAATTGGATATCAAAGACTGTTTGGTGGTAACCATGGAAGGAAGAAAGACAAAGGCTGTGAATAGCTTGAAAGGTATTTTTCGGAGGAACGAGGAAGCTCCGAATAACATTTTGCGGCGAGAACACCGCGTCTGCCAGGTGGCATCTGCTGCATGTCATTCCCATTGCCCGTCCCAGCTTCCACCCGCCCCCCACCTCCGCCAGCTGCTTCCGCACCGCCGCCTGCAAGCCCTGAGCCAGCCTCCCTGCCTGGACTGTGAACCCTGCAAGGGAGAACAGGCTTACTCACAGTGGAGCCTAGATAACACTAGGCCCTCGGAAGTTCCAGTAGTCAGATGGGCGGATGGAAGGATGGGTGGCCGGGGTGGAGGCATGAATGAAGGCAACTCCAGTTACTCGCCAGAGTCCTGAGGGCCTCACCCTGAACCACTACCGGTTTGTTCTTTAGCTTTTATGTGGAGTTCTTTGCATTCAACATTGCGTGTGTGACACCACCGATACTACTCTACCCTCTCAAATAATTGCACAGAAAAATATGCATTCGAAAAAGTGTGTGTCACCCGTTCTGTTCATGTAAAAATCAGTCTTTATACTGTGTGGTCTATGTGTCTCTATTTAAAGACGGAGGGGATCAGCATTCCCCCAGGCCCGGAGTAGAAGCCGAGTCCCGGGAGGACGATGCCACCTGTGCGCTGCTCCGCCCACACTCACACTCGGGACCTTTGCACCTGGAAGGTTCCCCACCCCAGATTTCTCCTCTGCTCTTCCCTTCCCCACCCACCCCCACCCCTGCAACTTCCTGCTGTCATTCAGATACCACAGCGAGGCCTGTCCCAGTCACTCTGCACACAAGTGCGCCCTCCCCAGCCCCACCCAACCCCAGGCCCCTCCGTCTGTCTCCATTGTGTGGCTCATCCTGTGACTCGCTCCCTCCACCCCCAGCCCCCTACTTTGGTCCGAATGCCGCGAGGGAAGGGGCTTTGGTGTTTTTTCACCATCGTATCCCCAGGGCCTACAGAGGGCCTAGCACCCACTTACAATATTTAGATTTGTGAATGAATGAGTATGTAAATGAATGGAATGTCAAATATTCTAGGAGGCTCCTACTGAATCACAGCAGGCCCCAGTCTCCCGGCTCCTGAATCTTCCTGCCCAAAACCCGTTAACTATTTCTTCCGTGGTGGCTTTCCCGTGGCTCTCCCACAGGTCGCAGGCACCGAGCGGACGCACCTACGAACGGGTCAGCTTTCCTGCCGCCACCACCCCAGCCAAGCTAACCAGATGCAGAGCACATGGTCGCAATGCCTCTCAAACTTTACTATGCACACAACAAACACCGGAGGATCGTTTGAAAACACAGACAGGGTCTGTGGGTCCGAGGTGGGGCCCAAGGCCTGCACTTCTAGCCAGTTCCCCATGGTGTCAATCCTTCTGGTCCATGAACCAAACTTCGAGGCTAAGGCATACCTCCTTGTACCAACTAGATTGGCATTAAAATTAAATCATTTTCTTAGGTCCACAAGCTTTGAGTTGGTTCAAAGCATTTGATTTTGGGTCTCAGTACTAAAGCTAGCAATATTCAAAAATTTTGACAAGATAGAAGCAAGTGAGCCCTGGCTGGTGTAGCTCAGTGGATTGAGTGCGGGCTGTGAACCAAAGTGTTGCAGGCTCGATTCCCAGCCAGGGTACATGCCTGGGTTGCAGGCCATAACCCCCAGCAACCGCACATTGATGTTTCTCTCTCTCTCTATCTCCCTCCCTTCCCTCTCTAAAAATAAATAAATAAAATCTTTTAAAAAAGAATTATAAGATAGAAGCAAGTGAACTCCTCAGCTTTCACCCATATGGAACTTCCAAGGTGAGCAGGCCCAGCGGGCTGACTACCTGCCACGGCCCCGCTGTGCCCGGCTCTGTTCCAGCAGCGCAGGCAATAAACCGGGTGGGGGCAGTTGGGAGGGCGGGGCTGCTGACACCCGCCGATTTACTCTTTGCCCCGAGGTGGATGGGGCTTTGCTGCCTAGTGACAGCACTCAGCCTACCTGGACGTCAGGCTTTAGAACAGCATTATCCCACAGCTCCTTGGGCCCAAACCCCCCTCTCCCGCAAGGCCCGGGTTATCTCTCTTTTATTTCTCAGGCTATAAAAATATGGTGGTGATAGGAAAGTGAAAAAGAGCATTGGCTCCTCGCAAATCCTAACACCCGGACTCTCTCTTTTTTTTTAAATATTTTATTGATTGTGCTATTATAGTTGTCCCATTACCCCCCATTCATTTCCCTCCACCTTGCACACCCTCTTCCACCCACATTCTCCCCCTTTAGTTCCTGTCCATGTGTCATAAGTTCTTTAGCTTCTACATTTCCCATACTGTTCTTGCCCTCCCCCCATCTGTTTTCTACCTACCATCTATGCTACTTATTCTCTGCACCTTTCCCCCTCTCTCCTCCTCCCACTCCCCTGTTGCTAACCCTCCATGTGATCTCCATTTCTGTGGTTCTGTTCCTGTTCTTGTTGTTTGCTTAGTTTCTTTTGGTTTTGTTTTAGGTGTGGTTGTTAATAATTGAGAATTTGCTGTCATTTTACTGTACACGTTTTTTATCTTCTTTTTCTTAGATAAGTCCCTTTAACATGTCATAAAAGGGCCCGGACTCTCTTGCAGCTGCACATAAACACCGCCCTGAGGGAGGGCGGCAGCAAGCTGTGTCAATTTGCAAGGCCCTGTGCAAAATGCAAGTGCAGGGCCCCTCTTCAGAATTATTAAGAATTGCAACACTGTGACAACAAAGCATCAAAGCACACCCCCCCCGTGCACGCATGCGTGCACACACACATACACACACACACATTTGCACACAGACACCAAGAGGACCGAGTGCTCGGCCCTTCTCAGGTCACATGCCCATGACGCCAGCCGTGGGGGGCGGAGGTGGGGGAGACTCCGACAAGGAGAAGTCCATGGGTGAGGAACCTAGCCAGACCCCCTCACTCTTCGCCCGCCTTTCCCCTCTCCAAATGCATGTCGGAAAAGAATAGCAACGATGACAATGGTGGTGTCATTCGATGCATCGGTGACATAAACAAACATACCCCTCTCGTCTTTCCCCTGCCTTTCTTTTGTTCTTTGCCAGAATATCTTGACTTTCTGATTGAGAGAACCCTAACTGGACACCACCGAGTCCAACCAGGGTGACACTGAACTCTGCCTTTGCTCTGATAACGCTGAAATGGTCGATCCAAGGATCCCTGATAAGGAAACGCAGCCGGAGGACAGGGTGTGCGAGCCCAGATAGCGAGCCAGCTGGCAGCGAACCTCCGTGATTCACCGAGGACCTTGTTAGAACACAGGTTCCGGCTCAGGAGGTGGGGGTGGGGCCCAGGGGACACTTGCCCTGAAGCCGAGGACCAGGCTTTGAGAAGCTGAGCCCCAGAGCTGCCCTCCCATTTGGGCAGCCGCTAACCTCACGGACCTACAGGGCACTTGAAACTTGGCTTGTCCTCGTGCCGTGAGTGGGAAATGCACACGGCATCACCAAGACAGTCCAAAAAATTATAATAATAAAGATGAAATAGCTCAATACGTTTATGCTGAGTTTATGTTTTGGATACACTTTCAGATACACTGGCTCAAGTAAAATATATTATTAAAGTTAATTTCACCTGTTTTGGGTTTTGTTTTGTTTTGTCTTAACGTGGCTCCTCGAAAACTTAAATTGCCTGTACAGCTCACTGGTGGACAGCGCTGTTCTAGAAGCTTAGCCGGAGTGTCCCTGACCCGTCCTCTCCAGCTGACCGTAACCTCCTTGGCGTGGGCGCACGAGACCCGGGGAGGGAACAACTTGATAGCTGAGTGCATCCCCCAAGCTCTCGCCATGCCAAGTTTGCTTCTCTGGCTCCCTCCCCACCTCCCCCCCCGCTGGCGCACGCGTGTGCGCACACACACACTTGCACACAGACACATGCACACACGGGCGTGGAATAGACTTGGGAACAGAGCCGAGTCTTACACATTCTTCTCTCCTCAGCGCCCAGCACAGAGCCTGCTATCGAGGTAACCCATGAATGCCTCCCCCACTTACAACATTGCTGGGTCTTAGTATGGAGTCCCACGTTATCACCTGCTCTCTCAGTTACATTTCCACCCAGAAGATGGGCCCCCAGCTCATGGAATGCTAGCCACATACATGGGCGCAATCCACGCCAATGGCACAAGGCTACTAGCCTGGTGTGCAGTGAATGGTAAATGTAGGTGACCCTGTTCCTGCCACGGTCCCCAAGTTTATAGTTAGTGCACTCCCACTAGTGGACCACTGCTGCCACTAGTGGCTACGACTCAGTGAGCGCTTCCTCAACTGTTGGGCTAAGCGCTTCAAATACATCATTTCATTTAATCCTCAAAAGCAATGCTGTGCTGGCGGGGCGTCGTCACCATCCTCCACTCTACATATGGATAGAGCGAGGCTCAGAGAGAGTACGAGCCTCGCCCACGTTCACACAGCACGCTCCCAGCAGAGATGGAGGTCAAGCCCCGATCTCCACCAAAGTCTGTGCTTTGCACCCTTGGTGTCTGTGACACTGGCCGCACGTGCGTAGGACCAGTGGTGCAGCGAGGAGGAAAACGTGGTGCTGGGTGGTTTGGGCGAATGGTGCTTTTTAATATCCACACCAGGACAAAGACATCCTTTCACTCTTTTTCTGATCTATTTTTAAATACACTATTTCTCAATAAATAATAAAATAGGAAAAAGTCACCCAACCTTTTCCCCTCCTAATCAGGGCTCATGTAGATCTGACATTTCCTTTATACCCTAATGTCGTGAACACACGTATCTCTACATACACATGGACTGTACACAAATGTGTATGTATGAACACATGTTGGGTTTCATTGTTAACGTGGGGCATGTCGGAGTTGCACACGGGCAAATAGGCTTATAAGCAAAAGTGGAAGAATAATTCAAAGTCAGTTACCCGTGAATTGTTTTATGGTGAAGGCACAGAAATTGAAATGACATTTGAAACACAGATTTAAAGTTTTTGAGTCAGTTTCAGGTTTGAAGTCATTTTATTTCCCAGTGGCTTTATTCTTTCCTCATCAAAAGAACTGCTTCATCCCAAAAGAAAGATTGTGTGATGGCTTTTACCTTGGGGATGATCGCCTGTGTGTGTGCCTTGGTACAATTTTAAAATAACAAAACTTTTGAATAATATGCAAAGTACTTACTAAGCCCATTTTAACAGAACTGTAAAAAGAACAAAGTTTTTACAAGATTTCTTGTAGTTCTACCAAAACAGATTTACTCAAGTTTCCACACTAAAGATGTTGGGTGAAACCCCCGAAATACTAAGATGCGAAATGACAGAGACACACTCATCGCACTCATGGAGACAGCGCAGTTGAAGGTGGTGGCTTTGACACGGGAGTGGCACAGGCCAGCGAAACGGGCTGCCGCTTTTCCTCTGCGACTAACTGACCGTTGCTACTAGGGCCCGTTCTGCTGCAGTTTTCCCACTTTGACAATGCCGGGGTGCCGTGTTGGGGTGATCCGGGGGCGGTGAGTGGGTCTGAGTTAGAGAACCTGAACTCTGGTCAAGTGTCAAATGTCAAATGTCATACCTAATCCTTGTCATGTTCAGTAAACATACTGGTGACCGAACACACACCACAGTAAATCCTGTGCGTCTGAAAAGCCGCCGGGTAAACCTTTCACAAGCCTCAGACGACCGAGGAACCACGGGAGTGCTGCAGCAGAAGACGAAATGAATTACTGGGACAGATCAAATCGCCCGGAGCCATCGTGTGTCGACATTAACGTCAGTTCCTCAGAACCAACATATCGCTCCGTGATCACACCGGGCTTCCCGGCCTGTGGCCCTTCTGACAGCTCATTTTGCAGAGACGCATCTCTTGGGAGAGAGCGTGCGCGGCAGCTCCCCGCCTGCCCACTCCATCAAGACAAGGCTTGCCCGGGAAATCCTGTTATATTTTGCTCTGGGCAGCAATTATTACGTATCCCTCAACCTAAGTGTCAGCACGTAAGAAACTGCTCCAGGCTTTCCCTGCCTTTCTGCTGCTTAAAAAAGGCAGAAAACACCACACAAAGAGTCCCTTATGGGACGTGAGGCGTCCGAAATATTAGGTGTGCTGTGAGAGCCAAAGAGCAGCAATTCATTCCTGAAAAGTATCCATCAACTGAGTTCCCGCTGACACCGGGTGAGTCCCCACAAAGGTGAGGAGCCCTGTTGTCAGGTCGGGAAACATCACCGAAACCAAATGCAAAACCGCAAAAAGCTGTGCTGTCCTCAGTGGTTATCGTCACTTGTGGCAATGATGGTGGTTCTCCGCCTCCGCTTTGCTAAGCCAGGTTAAATGGGGCCTCTGGCTGTAGGGTTGTTTCCTCCCGCCCCTCCGATGCCCAAGCAGGACTATTGGAGGGTTTATCCTCTCATCAGCCAGCACCCCAACTCCACAACTGATACACAGCCTGAATCCCAGTGCCTGCAGGCTGACTCGTTCGCCCAGTTCCTGATCTTCAGGACCCCTCAGGCCTCTGTGTCCTGCTCTCACACCCCACGCGCCTCCTCCACACGCATGAAAATTAAAACTAAAATCCAGGCTGGCATTTCCTCTCCCAGACCACACGCTCCCTGCGAGCAGCGTCCGGCCACCCTTGTTGCAGAATGCAAACACTCAACAAATACTTGTTGAAGAATATATGACGTGACTCGCTGGCCTGGTTATTTTTCTGCTTTGAAAAGCTAGAGGTCAAAACTTCATTTCATGCTTTGTCAACTGCCTGGTTCCGAAAGTGCTAATATTTTCAGGCAGTTTTACTGAAACTTGTTTACAAGTGCTTCTTCCAAAACCCGACTCTAGGAAAAGCTTATTCTCTCCCAGTCTCTCCCCCTTGTTCTCTCTCTCTCTCTCTGTCTTTCTCTCTTAAGCATCTAGAGGGTCCCTTTTAATCAATATTCTGTTTCATATAGTCCTTTTAACTTACATGTGCGCACATTAAAAAGTAACGACATAACCCCCAGCCGAGCTGAAATGTGAACTCATCTGCCGTTCGTGTTCTGATGGCTCATTAATAATTCATCTCTCCATCTGGTCTGGGGCATCGTGTACTCTGGGCCTCGCTCCAGGAGCCTGTGATCACGGCCCCGTCTCAGAGCGTTGATGTCAATGCTGTGCTGTGAGGAGCAAGTAGAGGGAGACACTGAAAGTCTCCAGCCCCAGGGTGGAAACTACAATGTGTGGCGCACATGCCTTATATTATTAGCCTGCTAAGCAGTAATTTAATTGGCGAAAGTGTTATTTACACATCAGGGTTGTGTCTGTGAGACAGCTCCCGGGGGTCGGGCAAATTTACTGGAAATCAATGCAGAGAGCAAACATCGTGTTGTTTCAACTCAACTTTCTCTACTTGTATCGTTACTACAGGCAAGTCATTCAGCCTACGAACACCTCAGCTTTCCTGCCTGTAGAGTGAGAAGGACGGCCTGCGCAATTTTCAAGGTCTCTGCCAGGTAGGAGAGCCTACAGTTCTTGGTATTTAAAAGTGAGCGCCAAGCCCTGGCTGGCGTAGCTCAGTGGATTGAGCTCAGGCTGGGAACCAAAGTGTCGCAGGTTCGATTCCCAGTCAGGGCACATGCCTGGGTTGCAGGCCATGACCCCCAGCAACCGCACATTGATGTTTCTCTCTCTCTCTCTCTCTCTTTCTCCCTCCCTTCCCTCTCTAAAAATAAATAAATAAAATATTTAAAATAAATAAATAAATAAATAAAAGTGAGCGCCATGAAAAAATACGCACGGTGAGCAACGGCAGCTTGCACTTGTTTTCAAAACACCCAATTTGGGTTGTTCGTATATCACAAAAGTACGCCATAAAACGGAATCACTGATAACTTCTTCCCTTAAATTATAATCCAAAACGTTCCGTGCTAATCAGCTATTACCATTTAGTTAACTAAATCTAGTGAAGATTTTCTGGATCTTGAACCAGTTGCACTGGAGCACCAAGAACACTGCATTCCCAGGCTGGCGCACTGTGGCGACGCAGCAGGGCAGCCTAGAGGGGGAGAGGACCTCTGCTTCTCCCGGGCACTCGCGGTCTGTCCGTGCAGAGGCCTGACTCTGGGGTTCTGAGAGACCCCGAGTGACCCAGAGTACACGAGGTAACTTGTGCACAGGGGATAATGTCACAAGTAACATGGCCGCAGGCAGCGTCTCCTACATTTTATTACACAGTTCCCTCCAGACCGGAAGAGTCACCAGTCACGTACAGGCTGTGTACACCTGATCTAGCAATGCAGGCCCCGCACACTCGGCATGTCCGCAAACAACATGCCTGTACCCCTTTGCACCAACCCTGCCCCAGACTCTCTCCTGGCCCTGCCCCAGGGCCAGGCTCCCCCGCCCCCATGCATCATAAAGGGCACCGCCATCGCTGCCCAGTGACCCGAGTCAGTGCTCCAGGAGTCATCCTTATCTCATCCTGGAGAGGAATCGGGGCCAAGAGGCATGGACATGCCGCACCCAGAGAGAGAGAAGAGTGTGGGAGACAGGAATGGGGTGACCAAGTGTCCCGCTGGCCTGAGTCTGTGCTGGCTGGAACACTGACTGTCTCACATCCCAGAAAGCTTCTCAGTCTCCAGCAAACCGAGACAATCGGTCATCTTGGGAAGAAGAAAATTTGGGAGGACAGGGATGGCCTCAGGGAAGAAATGACACCCAGAAGGAGAGAAGGGGACAGCATGTGCAAAGGCTCAGGATGGAGGGACATCAGTGTAGAGTTGGAGGCTCGGAGGGAGAGAGGGGAACTCTGGAAAGGTAGGTGGGGGCTAGGTCTTAGAGGACGATGTGTTGGACTTGACCGCTAAGTGTCACAAGTTTCCCAGCGGTCAAACAGTCAGACCTGCGCTTGCAGGCAGGTGTGCTGAGAGTGGACCTTAGCGTTTATGGACGGCCGATGGCTCGAAGCAGGAACTGAGCAGTCCGTGATTTCTCAGCTGTGATTTTTAAGGACAGAAGCTAGAATTTGTCTTGGGGACGAATGTCCCCAGTGTTTCGGGAGGAATTTGGGTGGGCTCTCTCTTAGTCAACTTGCTATGAAAGAAGTATACACACGTGTTGTCCTTGGTATGACCTTTAACTTTTCTGAAATAACCCAGGGCCACCTGCAGGGGTGAGGAGGGCCACGCAGCGTGCCAGGCTTCCCAGTAAGAGACCTTGGCCGTTCAATTCAAATGTGCCAATGATCTGATCTCAGTACTCACTTCCAGGACTGAAAGAAAATATGCATCCCATCAGCCAAAACGGTATCGCGGCACTGATCCACAGTCTACAGTGACCCAAGTTGTTATTTGTTATAAATCCTGTGGTTGGTACACATATATTGTATTGATACTTTTGTTGAATATGGTAATGTATAGGCAATAAAAACATTTCAAACGTGGATAATTTGGGTTGCCCTATTTTGGGTTTTTCCACTCGTTTAATATATCAAGAACCTCAAAAAATGGAAGTGACCCGGACACCCCCCAGACTCCGAGAGGACTTGCAGAGGCCATGCCTCCGGCTACAGGAGGACCTGGGTGACCACTGCTGGCTTCCACCGCGCTGTCTTCCTTACACCCCCACTCACACATGACTTAGTTTTGTCTGGTTTTATACCTTATTTTTTAAATTATAGTTTATTGATTATGCTATTACAGTTGTCCCAATTTTTCCCCCTTTGCTCCCCTCCACCCAGCACCCCCCACTCCCTCAGGCCATTCTCCCACCCTTGCCCATGTCCACAGGTCACGCGTGGAAGTTCTTTGGCTACTCCATTTCCTACACCGTACTTTATATCCCTATGGCTGTTCTGTAACCATCTATTTGCACTTCTTAATCCCCTCACCTCTCACCCATTCTCCCACACCCCCTCCCATCTCTTTATCTTTAACCTTTGGGTTTTAATTATGATGTGACTTGGGATGGGAGGGGGCCTTTGTGTCCATCTTGTTTGGGACTCTCTGTGCTTCCTGAACTTCCATGTCTGTTTCCTTCACCAAATGAGGAAGTTTCCGTTCATTATTTTTTCAAATAGATTTCTAATTTCTTGTTCTTTCTCTTCTCCTTCTGGGACCCCTATGAAACAAATGTGGGATTGCTTAAAGTCGTCCCACACGCTGCTTACGCTATCCCTGCTTTTTTTTTTTTTTTTGGATTCTCTTTTCTTCTTGTTGTTCTGACTGGTTGTTTCCTGCTTCCTTGTGCTCCAAATCATTGATTTGATTCTCAGCTTCATCTACTCTACTGTTGTTTCCCTGTAAATTATTCTTTATTTCAATTAGTGTATCCTTCCTTTCTGAGTGGATCTTTTTAAGCTGCTGAGGTCCTCACCAAGTTCCTTGAGCATCCTTATAACCAGTATTTTGAGTTCTGCATCTGATAGATTGCTTACCTCCATTTTTTTTTAGTTCTTTTTCTGGAGTTTTGATCTATCCTTTCATGTGGCCATATTCTTTGTCTCCTCATTTTGGCAGCCTCCTGTGTTTGTTTCTCTGTATTAGTAAAGCTGCTTTGACTTCATGCCTTGGTAGTGTGGCCCAAGGTAGTAGGAGTCCTGTGGGACCCAATGGCACAGCCTCCCCATCACCTAAGCTGGGTACTCGAGGTGCGCCCTTTATGTGGGCTGACTACACACTCTTCTTGCAGTTGAGCCTTGGCTGCTGTTGGCAGATCAATAGGAGGGATTTTTACTCAGGCCAGTCAGCTGCAAGGATTGGCTGTGACCACTGACCACTGACCTCCGTCCTCCATGGTGGATCAGCTGTGTGGGGGCAGGATGGTAGTGCTCCAGTGTGGTCTGTAGCTGTCCACTGGGTGTGCTGGCCCTGGGGTTTCCTGGGTGGTGCAGGTCAAGGTCAGCCCCCACCTGTGTTTTGCCCAGGCCACCCTGCCAGAGTTATAAAGCAATCTGAGATGACTGCTACTTGTGCTGGGCTGGGAGATTCCCAGGAGAAGCCAAGCAGTGACCTTGGCTGCTAGTTTTGGGCATGGTGCTTGCTGAGGCTAGCTGCTGCTCGTTTGAGAGGATTTAGGAAGTTGTGAAGCATGAGCTACTCCTATGGAAAAGCAGTTTGAGTAGGCCCATAAACTGGGTGGGGCAGAGTCTCTGGGGATCTCCAAGGCAGGTCAAACTGTTGGCCGGATTGGTGGAATCTTAAATCCAGCACCAGCCTGCCGGCTCTGTGGGGCTAAGGACCCAAAAACAGACAATGGCTCTGCTTGCCTTGATGACAAGCACCTCAGCCTCCCTCTGCACACCACTGGTGCCCCTCGAGCTGCCTGCCTGGCTCTGGATCCCACAGGGAGTGAGCCTGAATAGGTGAGTCTGTGTCTGGGTTCTTTAAGAGAAACTGCTTGGGGCTCCAGCAGTTTCTTCCACCAACTCCATCCCTGCTGGTTTTTGCAGCCAGAAGTTGTGGGGACTTATCTTCCTAACACTGGAACCCTGGGCTGGGGGCCTGCTGTGGGGCTGGGACTCCTCACTCCCAGGATATCCCTTCTGAATTTTTATCTACCACACGCAGGTGAGAGACCAGCCTGTTCTGAGTCTGCGCCCCTCCTACCAGTCTGGATGGATGTGGTTTCTTTAGTTCTGTAGTTGTCAGACTTCCATGCAACTCAGTTTCCGTCAGTTCTGAGTGATGGTGGTTCTATATTTTAGTTGCAATTTTGTTGTGATTGTGCGAAAAGGTGAGCCATGTCTGCCTACGCCACCACCTTGGCCGGAAGTCTGGTTTTGCACTTTAGACCAACTGAATTTTCCTGAATAGATTCTTTTGTGTCTTGTTTCTTTTACTCAACATTGTGCTTTTTTTTTTATTTTTAAAGAGAAGAGAAGGAAGGAAGAGAGGGAGAGAAGCATCGATGAAGAAGTGATACATTGATCAGCTGCCTCTCACACACTCCCAACTGAGGACCTGGCCCACAACCCAGCCACGTGCCCTGACTGGGAATTGAACCAGTGACTTTTGAGTTTGCAGGCCAGCACTTAATCCACTGAGCCACACCAGAACATTATGCTTCTTAAAGATTCATCCATATACAAGTGTAGTTTACCCATTTTAAACTGCTGCAAAGTGCATGACTATACCTCAGTATATTTATTCATTGTACTGTTGATGAGTATTTGGGCTGCTGTGTGTCAGCATTACGAACACTGTTTCCATGAATATTGTTGTAGTCTTCAGATAAATATATTCAAGAATTTTTCTGGAACACATATCTAGGGATGGAATTACTGGATGGTAAGTATGTACATGTTCACCTTCCTGAGATGTCAAACTGTTTTCCAAAGAATTGAGCTACTCACACACCGCTGTCAGAGGACGAACATTCCCCTCAACAATTAATATCACCCAACCTTTTAATCTATCACAGTTTCCGGGTATGAAATGAGCTGTTCAGCTTTCCTCCTCTGTGCCAAGTCTGTTCACACTTCTGCCCACTTTATCCCTGGGTTGCTTTTCTTATTATGATTGACTTGTAGGCAGTCTTTTCATATTCTGGAAACGAAGTCCTTGTCAGTTACATATATTTTAAATATCTGCTCTTCTTTTGGGGGCTTTTGTCATATAATAATAGCCATTTAATGGACAAAAACTGTTAAATTGGTATCAATTTTGTACTTCATAGTTTGCACTTCTTGTGTCTTGTTTAAGAAATACTTTTTTACCTTGATTCCTAGAGATATTATTCTGCATTTTCTTCTAAATGTTGTATCGTCTGTACCTTTCCCTGTTTCTTTAATGAGACTGGAATTTATTTCTGTTTAGTACATGCATATTTTACCTGAGATAGAAATACAATTCCATTTTTTAAAGATTTTATTTATTTATTTCTAGAGAGGGAAGGGAGGGAGAAAGAGAGAGAGAGAGAAACATCCATGTGCGGTTACTGGGGTCATGGCCTGCAACCCAGGCATGTACCCTGACTGGGAATCGAACCTGCGACACTTTGGTTCACAGCCCGAGGTCAATCCACTGAGCTATGCCAGCCAGGGCTCAATTCCATTTTTTAAGTATAGAAATACTTAATTCCTTTCCACACTGACTTGTACACCAAACCAGCTAGAAACTGTGTTTCCACACACAGCAGATCTGTTCCCGAGCTCTGTGTGCCGATGCACCCGTGTGTCTGCAGGTCAATGTGGGGGCCATTACTCACCGTGTGAAGAGCGAAACTACGAAGTCAGAACACGTCATGAGCACACTTAGCTGGTCAATGTCTAAAGCTAATCCGCATCTTCACCCTTTTCCCGAATAGTCAAGGACCTTAGAACAACAGAACACCATTCATCCCCTCCCGGTCTCATCTACTGCAATCCTACGTTGTTTTTCCTTCACAGTACATGTTATTGTGTAACCAGTATCCGCTGAGATTTGGTGCATATTTAGCACCTTGTTCGTCATCCCTTTTTCACCTCGGATCCATCCGAGACCATCTTCCCTCTGTTGAAAATACATTCACTGAGAATGCATTTGGTGGGAGTCTGCTGATCGCACACTCAGTGTTTGTTATCCTGCAAATGGCTTAATTTTACTCCCATTTTTCAAAGATAATGTCACTGAGTAGAAGAACTCCAGGGTGGCCGTTATTTTCTCAGCCCACTGAAGATGCGGGTCCACGTCCAGTGGCCGCTGCTGCTCCTGAGGCGTCGGCCACTGCGGTCACCACTCCTTTGTCCATTGGCTTTGTTCTGCCTCTGCGTGCTTGCAAGATCTTTAGTATTTGGTTTCCTGCTCCCATGTGTACAGATGTGCTTCGTTGTTATTCATGTTGCTTGGAGCTCATGAGGTCCCCTTAATCTGAGAACGTGTTTCTTTAAACAGTTCTGGAAATGTTCACTGCTTGCCTCATTGAATGTTTTCTTCTCCCATTCTCTCTTGTCTCCTTCTGGGCTCTGATTGGCAGTATTTAGACCTCCTCACTCTTCACGTCTCTTGACTCCCCCTCGCCACTTAGCCGCATTCTGGCTGACGTCCTCAGAACTATCTTCTTGTTCCACAGTTCTCCCTTTCGCCTTGCTTACTCCAACGTCGGCCCACCCACTGAACTGTTCATGTTATTTACATTATTCACTTCTTCTGGGTTATTTTCAGGTCTTCTCGGTAAAGTTTTATAATGTCTTTGTACTTGCTCCAATGTGCAAGTGTATCTTTTATTTACTCAAATAAATTCTCCTTCTGATGATTCCACAGCTGACGTCTTTGTAGATCCAATCCCACTGTTTGTCGGTGGGCTCACACTCCATACAGCTATAGCTTCTTTGAGCCTCAGCTGAAGTCACATTATTTCAGCGAGGACATGAATTTCCTCCTGCCTGCTGGCTGAGGACGTCACTGATCAGAGACCATTTTAAACCAAGTTCTCCGTTAAGGTTTTCAGACCACGCACAGACGTGGGTAAGTACAGACAACGACCGTGTTGACTGGCCGTGGCTACAAGTTCTCGGGGAAGATTTATTTTTCCTCTGCACAAAGCACCAAGGTTGAGACAGGAAATGTGTCTTACTGTACCCTTCTGCATGGTGGCTTTAGTTATTATGTACGCCTATTCTGAAGGGAGAGTTCTGCAGGATACTAGGTTTATGTGGGCAGTTCCTGTTAGTATTCCCACTTAAGGCAGGCCCTAGAACAGGGGTGTCAAACTCCTTTTCACCGGGGGCCACATCAACCTTGTGGTTGCCTTTAAAGGACCAAAATAATTTTAGGACTGTATAAATGTAACTATTTCTTAACTGTTAAGGAGTTGAAATTACATTCGGCCCTTTGAAGGCAACCACGAGGCTAATGTGGCCCCCGGTGAAAAGGAGTTTGACACCCCTGCCCTAGACTCTAACTCTTACCTCCTGTGCCCTTACAGATACCATAGAGGAAGCTCAATAACTCCACACCTGAGCAGAAACCCACAGGGTACAAGACAGCGCTCTCGCTTCTCTCCTAAGGCTCATGTTTTCATTTCCTCTTTGATCACTGAAGAATGTCTCCTTTCATAATAGGTCTGCAAGAGGTTTGGAAAAAATAAATACATACATAGATATATAGACACATAGATGAAGAAAGGGAGGGAGAGAGGAAGGAAGGAAGAAAGGAAGGAAGGGAGGAAGGGAGGGAGGGAGAAGGGAGCAAAGAAAGGAGTAGGTAACATACTTCAGTTGCTTCCATCAGGACCATTTGAAACAGAGGCACTAGGGACGCCGGGTCTGCCATACTCCACGTCTTTAAACTCCTGGGTTGCAACTCTTTCACTTGCTCAACATGACTGTCGGAAACAGCAGCCAATGGGCACAGAGAACCTCCCCACAAATGCTCCTTCTTTCCTTGAAGCTGGGCATCAGCACCTTCATTCATTCGCTCACTTGCTATTCACATGGTAAGCGGGTATCAAGTGCCCACTATGTGTGAGCCACTAAGAGGCAACAAAATGACCAACTCACTGAAGCAGGGCAGAACCATCAAATACGTACAAATCAAAACCTGAATATGCCAGATAAACAGTGTAAAATACAATAATGTAAGTTTACTGCATCAGGATCCTAAAATGTTCCAGTACAGAAATTTTCAAACACACGTGAGAGTAGTTAATGCAATCCCCACATACCCACTTCCTAGCTTCAGCAGATAGTCATGGCTGAACCCCCTGCGTCTATACTTCCACCCTCCCTCTCCCTCCCTCCCTTATTATTTTGAAGCTAATCAAAGCCATCCTATCATTTCACTTGTAACTTTGTCACTAAGTACACCCGTTTTGAAAGCACAGAGGCCATGACTTTTTCTGATTTTGTGTTAAGTCAGGTATCAAGAACCTCGGTGCTTACAAACACCCACAATTCCTATATGCCATCCTTCTCAACCAATCAGAGCAACGTATTCTGAGATGTCTGGGAAAGACAACCCCCTCCCCCACAAGAGATCGCAAATTCTCTATGTATCACATCTGGGCTACAATAGCTTGTCCATGATAGGGAAAAAAGTTCAAAGTCCTCTGACAACTACAGTACTTATGATAACTCTCCAAAATACTATAATACTTAACATTAATCATTAACTCCCTCAGCAGAGTCTTGGGGGTAAGGATGTGCCTCCTATTACTCACAAGGAAGTTGGGATCTAATAAATATTTAGTTATAGATGAGCCATCCAAAGCCCAGGCAACAGGGGTTGTAAATTCATGACTGACATATGAACGACCATCAACAGGGCCCGTATCTAGTCCTCAGGTGTAGCTCAGAGAAATGAACTGCTATGAAATGCTACCCTGATTTCCTGTGATCCCATTACAAGATGTAAAAATCAACCAAAGCATAACATAACACTCAGTGTGATGGCCGAGACATCATCTTCTCCTGCCCTTACTTAAATACGTGGGAGTCGTCACAAGAGGAAGTTTTCTACTCCAGTAATAAGTACATTGGATGACTGAACCCCATAATATAGTCTCATATTTAGTTTAAATTTGAAACCTCAAGAACCTACAAATGCTAGGCAAAAAAAAATTGTAGAGTAATACATAGACAAAGGTGTTTCTCCAAAACATTCAAAATGATTTTAACTATTCTAATGAAATTTTAACTTTCACTTAAACATAATTGGTCCAGACATAAGGAAGAATTATGCTAAAGAACAGAACTTCAAAATCATTATGTTTAATAACTGCACTTATATTCCTTTCTAGTCATAAAGCTAACTCTTGGTTTAAACCATGCTTCTGCACATCCTGACCATGTGTCTTACTGTACGACACTCTGAGCTGAAACTAACTCACCGCACAAGGTGTGTAATCTAAACACTACGACTTCCTAGTGACTTTCCTCAAACCTCCTTCTCCCCCACTGAGCAATAACAAAAATTAATTTTGTGAATATACATATGTAGAAGTACACTGTCCATGTGTTTATAAGTTCTTCCCTGCAGGTTTGTGCTGTGACCTCTGTTTGCAAAGTAATTTACAGCTCTTTAAGAAACAGATCTGCTTACGGCATGTCCAGTCTTGTTGGTAATATTATATGTGTGTGTGTGTGTGTGTGTGTGTAATATCCATATATAAATATATATTTTAAAGGAAATCCCGCCATTTGCAAAAACATGGATGGACCTTCAAGGCACTGCACTAAGCGAGGTAAGCCAGGCAGAGAAAGACAAGTGCTGGACGGTGGCACTTACACGTGGGATCTGAAAGGGGAGGAGGAGGACGCTGACGAGAAAGAGAAGCCGTCAAACCCACGGAAACAGGGAGCACACCAGCGGCTGCCGGGGGCGGGAAACAGGGAGAGGCTGGAAAAAGAGCACGAATCCTCAGCTGTAAGATGGATACGGTCTGAGGGTCTAAAGTAAAACTCGGTGACTGTCGCGGACAACACTGAATTACGTAATTGACCTTGACCAAGAGACTAGAACGGCAATGTTCTCACCAAAAAGAAAAAATAAATTTTTTAAAAAACTATTCTTTATCGCCAGTGTGACTTACTATTATGCAGCCACATTTGTCTTTTTGTGTACCTGAATTATTCATGGAGGTTGCAAATATTCTTTATGTGTACACTAGGATGAAAAAAAATTGCCAAGGCAAGTTCAAGGGCTAACAGAACACCCCTTCCTGGTTCCTTCTGTTACCTCTGTTGAAAAAAGGAGAGGAGATGCCCCCTGAGGAAAGCCTCTAAGGAAAGCCTCTAGTGGTAATTTCTGGAATGAGACAGACGGCTGCACACAAGGAAAAAGAAAGCGAGGCGAGGTGGACTGTGGGGTCACTCCCCAGATGAGGTGTCTGCAGGGAGGAGCTTCCCTGCTGTGCATTCACTCTATAAAAGCTCAGCCCGTTCTCCACAGAGGGACAGACTCTGCCCCGTCCTGGTACTTACAGGTGCTCCCTCCTGGAACCCGCAATGGATTTCACGCGCAGAAGCGTCCACAGGAGCCTGAGCTCCTCCTCGCAGGCCTCCCTGGCCAGCTCCGCGATCAGCGTGTACAGGAAGGGGGGCATGTCCCTGGGGGTTGCGCCCAGCGTCCACGGAGGCGCTGGGGGCCACGGCACCCGCATCTCGACCAGCAGACAAATGGTGAGATATGGCAGGGATCTCGACAGAGGGGACCTGCTTTTGGGCAACGAGAAGACGACCATGAGAAACCTAAATGACCGCCTAGCAAGCTACCTGGAAAAAGTGCGGTCCCTGGAACAGTCCAACGCCGAGCTCGAGATGCAGATCAAGCGGTGGTACGAAACCAACGCGCCCGGCACCTTTCGGGACTACAGCGCGTACTACAGACAAATTGAAGAGCTTCGGGCTCAGGTGAGAGGCAATGCCTTTGCCTTCTACTCCACAGTGTAGCTGAATGATATATCCAGAGGGCATATGCACTGGGGGGGGGGGGGGGGGGGGCAGGGTGCAAATGGATGTTGTAAAGCAAATGGGCTAAAATGCTCCAGCTACAAAAATCGTATAGTATTCTGTCATCCACCCTCAGTGCTGGAATACCTGACTACAAAATAGGGCGGCTATAAATCATATTTTTTTCAAATGTTTTAAATCTAATTATATATAAAATATGAAAATGTTATCCCCCATCTTATAATCCGTACTTTTGTCATAGTTTACTGGGTTAAGGCTAAGTGAATAGTAAAGTGGGTTTTTTTTTTCTGAAAGAGCTACAATTTTTAAGGGTTAATAAACCTTCCTTAGTTTTTCACCTAGTGCCCATCAACTTTTGAAACCCCAGTCAATTGAGTTTCCTCCTTTCACTTATGCAAATGCTGTCATACAAGGGTTAGAATACTGTGTTATAGATTTCGATGACAACGTGATTCGGGGTGAAAATGGGGGAAGAGGTATAGGTCTTAATGACACCTGGATTATTAAATGCCCTGCCTAATAATCTGATAATCATCAGCAGAAACCACTTCTGCCGTAATAAAATGTTCTATTGCCCCAATTCAGATTTATTGCAATTGTATCAGAACCACATCATCCAGGAAGGGTGGCGCTCTCTGTGTTATCAAGGGCCTGGAGCAAAAGAAGACTTTGCTCCTAAATGAAAACTGCGGCTGTGACACGGAGCACCTGTACTGCTCTAACGTTCTCATCTGATCAAGGAAAGCGCCCCTCTCCTGTCCCTTCCTATTTTAACATTTGTTTTCCTTGAAAGCAAACGCAATTTTCCAGGAAGTTCTTCTTGTGTTGTATTAGACATCAGTATAATTTGATTCAGATTCTACAGGAAGTTCCAGTACTTTGGAATTTCAGGAACTGTGTGGACGCGAGAGGCAAAGCTGTTTACATTGCATCCCTGGCCGGGTAGCTCCGCTGGTTAGAGCATCGTCCCGATACGCCAAGGTGGCAGGCTCACTCTCTGGGCAGGGCGCACACAAGAAGCAACCAATGAACGCATTTTTAATAAGTGAAACAATAAATTGATGTTTCTCTCTCTCCCTCTCTTTCTCTCTCTCCCCCCTTCCTCCCATCCCCTCCCTCTCTTTCTCTTGTCCCCTCTCTCTCTCTAAAAAAATTTTTTTTTCATGTAAATTGCCCTCTCTGCCAACAGGTCATTCTTCTCAGGCTCCCACTGAAAACATTCAAAAGCAGCCAACCTTCTCCCCTACCTGTCTCATGGTTCATGCTTCTAAGTCTACTTCGGATCATCCCAAATCCACGGGCACAGCCATTTCTTCCATGTAATTGGACAGGCCCAGGGTTTGATGGAAGGAAGCTCTCTCCAGGACGGGGTCTGTTGAAAGAGACACATCATTATAACATTTCCTACAAGCAGACTTCTGACCCGTGTGCATCTTACAGAATTTACCCATTAGGTGACAGCTTCTTAAAAGCAGGGCCTTGCCCATCCTGATAGCCCCCGTGCATGGCACAGCTCCCACCACTAACAAGTGTCCACTCACCAGCCAGTATTTAGTAGACGCTAACCAGGTGCCAGCCACCATGCTGGGCACGGGGAAGTATGACGGTGAACATAAAGCGATTTAGGGGGAAACAGGCATGAACAAAGGCAACATGTATCCCACACGGAAGGATAAAAGCTAGTGCGGAGGGCCGCGTGGGGCAATGGGGGCACAGGCAGTCCACCCGTCCAGTTCTGTTTTGAGGAAACCGTGCAAGCTTGAAGCGGGGAATGTGTAAGCTGAGACGTGGAGGAGGATAAAGAGGAGGAGGCGTTCCCCAAGTGAGAGGAGCTAAGAGAACGACAGCGAAGGCAAGGCACTCAGTAAGGCGTAATGCCTTGAGTTGAATTAAAATCTCCTCTGGGCCCTGGCGGGTGTGGCTCATTGGGTTGGAGCATCACCCCATAGACTGAAAGGTCATGGGTTCGACTCCTAGTCCGGGCACACGTCCAGGTCGGGGGCTTGACCCCCAGTCAGCGCACGCGCTGGAAGACAGCCAATCGGTGCTTCTCTCTCACACCGATGCTTGCCCCCCCGCCTCAGTGATGAAAAAAACTGTCCTTGGGCAAGAACTATAAATAAACAAAGAAACAAACAAATAAATAAATAAAATCTCTGATGGAGTCACAGGGAAGCCGGCCAAACTCTGGGACCACCGCCGCACTTTACAAGTCTATTATGTCAGATACCCGTATCATTATCCTCCCTTTCTATTTTCAGGCAGAAATCACTGAAATGAGTATCATCTCTGGTATAACAGTAATTGTACCTGAGGAGAAATGCCACCCTTTTGAACTCCTGTCCAGTTGAAAACCTCACTTCTTCTCACGTGTTTTCCAGATTAAAGACGCCCAGCTGCAGAGAGCGCAATGGACCCTGAAGCTTGATAACAATAAGCTGGCTGCTGAGGACTTCAGGCTGAAGTAGGTTCGCTAGTGCCTCGGCAAAGCTTCCTCGACAGGAATTTCTTTTAGTCGCCCCTCATGACACCCAGCTTTGCGCTGTTGGTAGAGGAGCTGCCACTACATATTGTCAAGCTCTTGGCATTTACAGCGCGTTAGAAACGACCTGGTCTAGCCCAGCACTTGGAGCTGGGCTTCTCCCTTCCACAGTCTTAAGGTTTGGCCACCCACACACGTAACTGAACACCTCCAGTAACTACTACTGTTCTTGCTATTGAGCTCTAGCTGCTAGAATGCTCTTTTTCAGTAACCTGGCACCTACCTTCCCACCGACTGAGCCCTCCTCTGCCCTCGGGAATAATAGCAAAGCTATTTAAAACTCCCCTTCTGCATAAGTGCCCTTCTGTCATCTAAAGACAGTCGTTGGCCTGCCTTCGTGATTCTGCAGTGAGTCACCCACGTTCCCTCAGCTGTCCACAAGTGCATGACCAAAGTTCCGGGGTGACTCTTGATGCTTCCTAGCTTGCCAGTTCTGCGGAACAGTCTGACCGACCCGAGGACGAGGACGGTGATTGAATCCGGTGAAACTGCGCAGTCTCGCAGTCACATCACGCTGCATGTGATCGGAGTTGTTGTCTGTAAACTGCTTCTACACCAGGGCCTCCTCACCTGAATCTGTACACTGCATCTGCCCTGAAAAGTAGCTTATGTTTTAAAAGGGTGGTGTCTTAATGCTACAAGGGATCAAAACGAAGGAAATGAGAAAGCAGATCTGAAGATCAACGCAGTAAAAGTTCATTAATTCCAGTTAATATCTGGACTATCTGACTTAATATCTGAGTGTCCTATTGCAGTATTATTTTTTAACCTCACTATTTTAATAAAAAATGGGAATATATAAAATTGTAGAAGAGAATGCATAAATTTTTAAGAAAATCTACTTTGGATGCATCTGTTTATAAAGTAATAAAAATAAATTGATCATGGATATTCATTAAGTAAATTTAACCAACCATTTTTAAAATCAATAATGAAAACCCTTTGTTAACGCAGTAATTTAAGCAAACTTTTTAAAAATTCTGTTTAAATATATCCTAGAATCTAAGAATTTTTTTAAAGATTTTATTTATTTATTTTTAGAGAGAGAAGGGAGGGAGATAGAGAGAGAGAGAGAAACATCAATGTGCAGTTGCTGGGGCCTGCAACCCAGGCATGTACCCTGGCTGGGAATCTAACCTGCGACACTTTGGTTCACAGCCCACACTCAATCCACGGAGCTACGCCAGCCAGGGCTGGAATGTTTTAAAGTAATTTCAAATTGCCTTCTTAACAAATCACAAAGATTATAAGGCAATCATTATCTGATTCTTAGGGTCCCATGAACACTTTTGAAATGTATAAAGAGGGACAGCCATGCTGGGTTGAAATTGACACCCTCCCGCACCACACACAAAATCCATCTTACTATATGAAGATGGTCTCCTCTGTACTGGCTCCAGGCGGACTCAGTGGTCTCTGCTCATCACTTAACTCACAGGTATGAGACTGAAAGGGGGCTGCGCGTCACCGTGGAGGCTGACATCCAGGGCCTACAGAAGGTCGCTGACGACCTGACCCTGCAGAAAACAGACTTGGAGATGCAAGTGGAAGAACTGAACAAAGACCTGGCTGTCCTCAAAAAAGAACATCAGGAGGTAAGAAAATATTCAGAAGTGGTATTGGCAATGGTAAAATGGCCACGCTAATAATAAGGAAGATGAGGAGGAAGATTTGGTGGTGGTGGTGGTGGTGGTGGTGAAGATGACAACCATCATGATGTTATCCCTAACTACTTCTCATAAGGCTCCTGTCGAGGTTAAATAACTTAGAACAATACCCACACCATTAAAACCCCTGCCAAATTATCATGCTTTTCTTTCTTTTATTCATTCCCAGTGAAGGGGGCCACAAAGCATATTATGTCTTTCCTGCCCAGCCTCCTCTGAGGGTACACTTCAGACTGTTTAACCAACCAGGATTTTCGTTCTCGTAGGAAGTGGACATCCTACGCACACAGCTGGGCAAAACTGTCAACGTGGAGCTAAAGGCTGCTCCAGGCCTGAATCTCAGTGTCATCATGGATGAAATGAGGAAGAAATACGAAGCCTTGGCCCAAGAGAACCTTAAGAAGGCCAAAGAAGAGTTTGAGTTACGGGTAAATAGCATGATTCCAAAGGACAAGTGAAAGTGTTGACCTTGTCCTCTAAAAAGAGGTAACTCTTCTCCTTCTCTCCTTCCTTCTTTCCCCTCCCTCCCTCCCTCCCTCCCTTCCTCCCTCCCTCCCTCCCTTCCTTCCTTCCTTCCTTTTTCCCCCTATTTATTTTTTCTTTTTTGGAATTGTAGATTGAAATTCTGCAGCAACAAGTCATAGTGAACACCCAAGAGTTAAAAGAAGCTGAGGTCCAAGTCAAGGAGCTGAGACATGTCTACCAGAACCTGGAGATAGACTTCAAGTCCTGCCTCAGTCTGGTAACGCACATCTGACCCCCAGCTCTCAGTGTCGGGCGTTCACTAAGTGCTTGTGGTAGGGACTTTAAACATGCTAAGACCTATAAAAATGAACCCCTCCCCATGCAGAGCTGGCAGGGAGACAAGCCCAACAACTGATTGTATTTAAAGGACAGAAGGAGGTCAAGGAAAGGGAGCGTGTACGGCAGGGCTGCAGAGGAAGAAGTAGGTCTGGAAGACCTCAGAGGGAAAGTGACGTTTAAACTGGACCTGAAAACTTGAGATGAATCTGAAGCTAGAGAATAGGGGGAAAGACCTTCTGGGCTAAGCAGACCAGTCAGGGCATGACAAGTTATGCCGTGGTAACAACCCCCAAATCTCAGGGGCTTGCCACAGCACTGCCTCCGTCATGGTCCGCCTGCGCTGGGGCGCCAGTGTTGTAGCACTTAGAAAACAGCAGTAGCCAGACCACGTGATCCCTCTTAACCTTCTCAGAAAAGGCATTTGTCCGTTTCACTTGCATTTCATTAGCCCAAGAAAGTCCTAGGACCAAGCCTGGCGTCAAGGAGATGGGGAAGTCTAATACTCCACGTGAATGGCCGGGAGGGAAGCAAATGTTGAGAACAATAGTACAATACACAGTAAGAGAAGAGTGAGTGCCAAGCTAAAAACGAAGAAACCCGCCTCCCAAGAGCTAGTGATTCTCGCTGGCTGCCTGGGGTTGCCCAGATGAAAACAGTAGGAGATGAAGCTAGAAATATGCATGATGCCCCCAATCACTAGCGGCACAAATTCCTCTCAGAGGATGTTCAGATGGAGCGCCCTCTTAAATCAAGGCCCCAAGTAAGAAACGCGCACTTTTTCTCGTGCTCCTAGAAAGAATCTCTGGAGAGACAACTGCAAGACACCAAAGCTGGTTATCAGAGCCAGCTGGCCATCCTCCAGGGGCTGCTCAACTCCTTAGAGGCCCAGCTGGTGGAGATCCGGGCTGAAGCGGCGCGCCAGCACGTAGACTACGCCGATCTCCTGGACATCAAGAACCGGCTTGAGCAGGAAATCGCCACTTACCGTCGCCTTCTAGAAGGAGAAGATGTGATGTAAGGATCTTAGAACCAAGGGATATGCTCCGTGACTGCACACTGTGCTGCTTTGATGTCCACACACTGAGCCCTGCCGCTCACTCCCCAGCACCCATGCAATGCCTAGCACAAAGTCAATTGCACACGCACACAGCAACACGAACAACAAAACAACAATATACCCAAAAGTACACACGCACACCGCAAAAATACCAAACACAGGCTTTGTACTTGAGTGTGTGTCGTGACACCGAGGTAGAACATGGGGATACAGATGATACAGATGGTTCTAATGTTAACTTGTATAATTAGTGCACACTTGAAAACACAACCACTTCTTAAAATTCTCACTGAGAGGTCGTGGACTGCACAAGAGGCCACAGAGGTCTGCGGGAACCGATTTAAGAATCATCCGTGTCGAGGCAGCCACTGTGTTCAAACACCACACCTGAAAAGGTCAGCGAGAGAACCCAAGATTCCAACTTCCATTGATAGTTTGTCATTTTCATTAGAAAAACTCCTAGTGTAGGTTAAGTGGGTCAGTTCTGAAGCTACGTATTGTTCAAGTTAAAAGGTAAGACACTCAAGTTAGAAGGAACAAGCATAGCAAAAGGGAAAACAGGTAAGCACAGGATGAAAACACACATCACTCGGAATTTATTTTAAAACAACCAAAAAGGCAGGTCATCGCTTCATTTTCAAAATGGCAGTAACACTTTTTTCTGTTCCTCTTTCTTTTCTTTAAAAAAAAAAAAACAGAACCATAGATCCTCAAGTAAGCATCCAGGTGGAAATACCGGGTAAGTGTTACAATTTTCACACATCTCCTGTAAGACTGAATTCTCACTCAGTAGCTTACCATTATTATCTGTGTCTGGTGGAAAGCAAAGGGGGATCGGATCCCCAGTGAGCAGATACTGCCCTGGGCACTCTGAAAATCAAGCGCCTCACATACAGAAAACCTCCCTGTGGGACGTCTGTCACACTCCCCATGACGGGGTGATTCTCTTGGCCCCGTGCTATTGCTGTGCTGAGACATCCTGAGATCCTGAAGATGAGAAATAAGATGAGAAGGTCCATTTTGCTTGATTCACAACTGTGTGTTTCCCTCTGGGGTGGGGAGAGTAGAAAACGTGTAACTTGGGGGAGAGTGGGACATTGTCAGCATGTATTTGTAAAGTGGACTTGAGATCACTTAAGAAAGATAACGGGTTAGACTTTTTCTAAAAGAAGGACATGCCCACAAAATGATAACTGAAAGCTGAATGTTGTACATCAGCAGGGTTATGTGTCTGAATTAACACTTTATACTTAAATCTAAATTCCAGAGGTAAATAAAGCCAGGAAGGTTACGACAGTTGTGCAAGAAATAGTGAATGGCCAGGTCGTGTCATCTGAAGTCAAAGAGACGGAAGAAAAGATGTGAACACCTGCCAGGAGGAGGCGCTGCTGAGGCCTTGAAAAAAGTATCGCTGTAATTTTTGCTCCTTCCGCGAAGGTCGCCACCAGGAAGCACCACTAATGCTTTCTATGATAGGGGGTGGGGCATTTATCAGTCTCCGTAATTGGACATAAATGTGTTACTCAAAGGAGCGGCAAATTTCCTGCAAAAATGAGAGCCAATGAGCATTAAGATGTTTAAACCATCATCACTGCCATCTTTAGCACAAGACAGATTAATTACAAGCTGCAGATCACCTAATATCAGCTCATTAATGTTCCTGAAAATCACAGCACACTTCAATTAAGCTAAACTCATGAAGCAGAGAGTCTATGCAAATAAATCTCTCTCTCTCTCTCTCTCATTTTTCCTGTTTCTGAATTGCAAAATCTCCATTCTGGGGCTCCTGGATTCTTGTCTAAGGTAATTTCTTGATTAATTTCATAAAATTTTCAATATCAGTACAATTCTACTAGCTTTGAATGATATCTCCTTTTTTTCCATTGTCTCCGCTGCCTTTTAAAAAAACTCATTTCAGCTTCTTGAATAATTTAAAAGTCAAACTCCAATCATAAATGCTGAGCAGAATAAGAGAGGAGCACATTGTGCGTGAAGTGGGAGTAGATTAAAAGCAAAATTAATTAGTGAAGCCCTTCTCTAAGAAGAATGCTTCTCCTAATGATAATAAACAGCACAAATCATCGGGGTCTCTCTGTTTTTTATGTGGTGAACCTATATCACGTAATGTTGTTTCTCACTATTTTTCATAACGACTGTAATGGGTTATCACTCACATGCCATAAAAGTGTCCGATTCAGTGGTCGTTAGCACATCCACGGGATTGTGCGACCGTCACCATCAGGTCGTTTTAGAGCATTTCATCGTCCCCAAAAAGAAACCCCATTAGCAGCCACCCTCTTTATCCTCCCAGCCCCTGACCCACACTAATCCACGTCCTCTCGCTATGGATTTGCTTATCCTGAACATGTCATATAAAAAGAATCATGAATGTGTTCTTTTGTGCACAACATTTAGAGCAGCGGTATTCGTGAGAGCCCAG
The DNA here is from genome assembly GCF_004126475.2 of Phyllostomus discolor. Taxonomy (NCBI): domain Eukaryota; kingdom Metazoa; phylum Chordata; class Mammalia; order Chiroptera; family Phyllostomidae; genus Phyllostomus; species Phyllostomus discolor. The sequence goes on along the minus strand of NC_040910.2, from coordinate 105,458,146 downwards.
AGATGGAAACAACTCAAATGTCCATCAACGGATGAACAAATAAACAAAATGTGGTCTATTCAATAGAATATTATCTGGCACTAAAGAAGAATGAAGTACTTACACAGGCTGCCCCACGGACGAACCTTGAAAACATTACGCTAAACCAAAGAGGCTGGATACAAAAACGTGCATATTGTAGTCTCCCCTCTCTGCGTCTTAGTGAGCGATAACGGCCTTGCAAATGTTTACAGGAAAATGTTAATTTTTCCTCTATCCCTGCATTCTAATAAGTGAATAGTTGCGATTTAATAGTTTTGATATATGTTCGCAAATAAATAAAATTTTGAGTGTGACTACTCTATTAAAAATAATAATCTGATTCACCTAAGAATAATATCTACCATTTATTAAGCACTTACTATGAACTAAAGAGAGGGCCAGGCATTTTATAGCCATTTCTTATTTAATGTGCACGATAAACGCTACGAGGTAGAAGCCATCTAGTTGAATTGCATGAACTTGACAATATGCAATCATTTTTGACCTTCAAAATGAGCACTTTTGTGTGACTTGACCTGATCACATCGTTCCCGTGTACACACAAGGACAAAAGAGGGTTATGTATGAGGCCGGGAAGTAAGCACTTCCCCAAATGAACAGCTAACAGGCAATGGAGCAAGACAACGAACCTCAGGGCTATTTGTCTAAAGTCATTCCGGGCTTTGGCAATGACCTCTACACAATGCCTTCCAGCATCTAAAAAGAAGAATGACACGGAATCATACAAAATCAAATCTTGATACCCCTTTAAGCAACTGTCACATGACAATTACTGAGTCACACTTGAAGTGAGCACGTGCCTATCCTTAGCTGTTTTGTTGTTTTCTGCTTGTCATTTTCACTCGCCAGATACTTACAACATCTAGTTGTCACAGAGGTCCAGCTACCATCACACACGAGGCTTGGCTCAGCACAGCTTTGCCAGAAAAACGTTCTTTCCCCAGTCTCATTCCTTTGCTTTTCAAAGCCGTGAAGAGGTTTCACTCCCATTTATTTCTTAATTTCCTTCCGGGTCACACCACTTAATGAACAGCTTTTAAAGAACATTTAGACATGAATTCTTTTGCACCCACCAGCACGCATTCCAGAATAGCCCGAAGCTTGGACATGCAAATGCCGGACACTGTGAGTCTGACCAACAAAACACCCTGCAGGAGAAGGGTTTGCAATTCCCAAGGCACGGCCATCACCACAGGACAGTAATGATGCTTTGTTAAAAAGAGGTAGAATTGTGCCCTGGCTGGCGTAGCTCAGTGGATTGAGCACAGGCTGCGAAGCAAAGTGTCGCGGGTTCGATTCCCAGCCAGGGTACATGCCTGGGTTGCAGGCCATAACCCCAGCAACCGCACATTGATGTTTCTCTCTCTCTCTCTATCTCCCTCCCTTCCCTCTCTAAAAATAAATAAATAAATTATATATATATATATATATATATATATATATATATAAAAGAGGTAGAATTGTTACTTTTCAACTCAATTTCCTATCATAAAAATAACGATTAATCCTCCCCTTTGGTCTGTCTCTAGCTTCTTCCAAGTAATCTCGCAGTGAAAGTAGGCAACGTCACGCGGCTCCGCCTCCCGCTCTGCCCGTGGCCACCGTGTGGAAGTGAGCGTTAGTGTCTGGGTGTCTGAGCCCCCGTATGAGCTAAGAACAGCACGACCCTATTTCTGACAGGCATGCTGCTCCGGGGGGATTGGGGTCCTTAAGTACAGGTCTCTTTATCACACACTCGAATCATCATTAAAACATTTCATGACTTTCTATGGAATCACCAGTATAGGAGTGAAGCCATCGCCCTCAGAGGGAACCCCTAGAGGTGAAGCTGGGGTGGCCAGCGCTACTTTCTCTGGGCTTTGGGAACGAACTGCTCATACATAAAGCCTTACAACGTCTACAAAGAAGAACAACGTGGAATTACATAAAAGCAAACCTTGACCCGTGGACGCCCTCCGCCCTCACCCTTCCTCACCTGGGGACGGTCTCAGGGACCTGACGACACCCTCAAACATCTCCAAGTCAAAGCACTAGTAAGGAATTTCAACTTTTTAAAGTTTCCCTTCAAACACCTGTTTTCTCTCCCCTACACTCACTTCTAAAATTCCCCTTACCAGCGTTTCATTTTATCTTTCTCTTCGTCTCTCTCACCACGTACAATCCTCCCCTGCTTTTGAGAACCCCTGAACTCTGAAGTCCAAGAACTCATCCTCAGGTGTGACCCCCGGGCGGGGGGGCCTTGTTCATCCTCCTCTCAGAAGCACAACATAAAACATCGGTAGCCCTACATTCTTTCACCCACTCACAGCAGCTTCAAATTTACTCCAAGCGAAAGCACAAGGTGAACAGACCGTGTGACCGGTGAAATGCAGAAAGTGGAAGGTGTGTCTGTCTTTAACTCAGGTGCGAAATTCTACAATCAAAGACCAGAAAAGGAACCGATCTGACAGGAGAAGATGAGCACACATTTTACTTAATAAAAATCTAAAGATTCACAAATACCACATAAATAATTACTCCTGTTTTGAGAATTCCCCTAACCTCTACGAAAGGGAAGACACAACTCTTTTCAACAGCTCACCCTGCTTCTAGTCACTTTCCTCTCCGCCTCAACTCGCACAGTCGCTGCACCGACAAGCCCAGGGTTGTCTCCGGTGTACCCGTGCCCACCCCCTACATTTTGACAGCTGTCAAAGAGCATTCTTTTCACTTCTCAAAATTCCGGAATAAAGCCTTAATTATTTCACTTAATCCTCTCCACCCCGAAAAACAGTCACTGAAGAAGAAATATTTCTCTTTTCAACTTCTGAAGTTCCTCCCCATTTATCATTGCCGTCAGAACAAATCTTGGTCAAAGAACACCAGTACATTAGAGCAAAGTTGTTTTCAAATGAAATAAATTGTAAACGACACATACAAGCATATTAAGGATTAAGTTCTTTCAAGTGAAATAACTCCAGGAATGCATGGATAAAGTTTAGCCAAACATTAGGCTATGCGTTAGGATAAAAATAAATAAATTAGACATAGTCCCTACCTGAGAAATTTACAGACTAAGATAACATATAATATGTACATAAAGATATGATATGTAAACACAATGCATAGATATTGAGCAAAATTATCTAAATTTGCATATATGCATGAGAGTTGGGAAGTACACATTTCTTTTTTTTAAGATTTTATTTATTTATTTTTAGAGAGGGAAGGGAGGGAGAAAGAGAGAGAGAAACATCATGTGCAGTTGCTGGGGGTCATGGCCTGCAACCCAGGCATGTGCCCTGACTGGGAATCGAACCTGCGACACTTTGGTTCACAGCCCGCGCTCAATCCACTGAGCTATGCCAGCCAGGGCGGGAAGTACACATTTCAACACAAAATTGGTTCCAGGTTCACAAACTGAAGTTAACCATATCCTCATATGATGTGGTCATGCCCCTAAGTGACAATTCTGACTTTGGCCCATTCCCTGTGACTCTGTAAGCAAGCGGTATAGCCTGTTTTCATGTCTATGGCAATAACACGGAATCACTCTGCTTGTGCGTGACTGATCACTAACACCCGTAGTGTCAAGTTCCTGCGTGGGGAGAACAAGTCTAACTAATAGTTTATAAGATCTCTGGAGACGCGGTTACATGTCAAAAATATAACTAAAAACACATGTGCCTCTGTGTCTCCATGATCTCACATATGGCGCCGTTTCTTATGGACCCTGAGAGCAGACCTCTGGGTCTCAGCCTCGACACTGAGAAACCACATTCGAGGAGCAAGCCTTTTGGAGAAGGAAAGAGCTGACGCTCGTGGCTGAGGACCAGGGCAGAAGCCCAGTCGCATAGCTGGGGAGTCAGAGGGACCCTCTCTCCCTTTTGTTCGCACTGCAAGCAGCAGGGTCGTGTCATCCACCGAAGGCACTGCAAACCTCAGTCCCACCTTCACTACCTTCTGGCCGTGTGGCCTTGAATAGGTCACTTAACATTCTGACCCTCAGACTGCTCATTCATCAAACGGGATGAAAGTGTCCACCATAGGTAGTTGCCATGCAGGTTAAAAACAATGCCTGTAGTTCAGCTGGCCCAGGGTCTAGGACACAGTGAGCACACAATAACGATTCAAACAAAGACAAGCTCAGCCAAAATGCTTGTAATATGCATTGAAAGAATCCTTGGTAAAAAAAAAAAAAAAACCTCCATTATGAGACTGAGGCCCCTGGCATTTCCTCCTAATGAGTTTTCATTCTCTCAGGAAATAAGCAAACAGATTACGGTCTCTTCCATCAAGCCGAGTCTGCCTTAGATTGCTTCATTCTTTCTGCATTTGTCTATTGCAAATGAGAATATGTCATTTCTGCCAACCTCTTGCTTAAAACCTCCTTATTTGGAAATCCCACTTGCTTGCTCTTTGGAAGTTGTATTGGAATTGGGTTTCACCTGAGGTTCATCATTCCTGCCCCTGGGGAAGTGATGAAAAGGGGTCACATAGCCCTTCCATTTGCCGGAATTGGCAGTGGGTGTTCCCTGTAGAGGTCTGACCCGGGCTTCCCTGCAGCAGACCCCTCTGATTGGCCAGCTCTGACTCGGGACTGTTCACAGGGCTGAAGAACCTTCAGAAAGGCTGGAGTTAGGGAGGATAACCCGGCTCTTTGGGGAACAGGGGTTGAGAGTGTGAGCACTGCTACAATTTCACTATACAAAAAAACAATTGTATTTTGAGAAACTAGCAATGCTGGTGAACAATCAAACAAGCCTCCTGATTTCACGGAGATCATGAAGGGCGATTCTTATGTGAAAGAACATCCGCTGAAAATACTGTACTATTCTACCCCAAAATAGCATTTTTCAATGTTTAAGGTATCTGCTTTCTGAATCAGAAAAGAAGAAACTGTGCGACATCCTAATGACAAGGTTTTAAAGTCCTTGAAAATTCAAATTCCAGTATCAATCTGGAAAATGCATTTATTCCCCCTTTCACTGCTGCATTTCACAACTACTTCTAACGTGATATCCCCTAGAAGGTAGACTGGATCACGACTGGATGGTTTACACTGAGTTTTCTACAGGAAACAAACAGAAAATATGGCTGGAGGACTTTAAAAAGCTTAAGGTTGAGAAAGAAGTATTCATTAACTTATCCATTCAAAAATCACTCATTCCTTTCCTACTGTGTACAGGACACTGGGAAATGCTGGGGCTACAGGCAATAGAATAATTTGGAGAAGAAAAATTCTGTATGAAAACCTATCCCTACTCCACCCAGATTTCTTTTTTTTCTTTTTGTATATCAAACATGTAATGGGCACAATTATTCACTTATTTCTACACCAATGAATTTTCAATATGCATTCATCATTTAGGTGTTGAGCTGGTCAAAAATGGGGGGGGGACAATATTTTTTGAATGGAGAGAGTGAACTTTTCAACTGTAACACCCACTTCGTGATCTATAAAAGGGTAACCTTTCTGCCTGGCTGACACGGCTTCCTCTCAGGCTGTGGCCGCCTTCCCCCAGCTGTGGGTCTCTCCAGCAACACCATGTCACTCTCAGGACAGAACCCGGGGCTGTCCTGGCACCTGTCTTCCCAGAGTGGGACGCTGGGCGGAGCCAGGGGCGCGTCTGCTTCCAGGGCTGGAAGTGGCTACGGGGGAAGTGCCCTTGGTTTTGGAGGCAGCTATGGGGGAGGCTTTGCTGCTGCTCCCATGTTTGGTTCTAGCTGCGGCTTTGGTGGAGGCTCTGGAAGTTTCTTTGCAGAAGGACTGGGCACTGCTTATGGGGGAGGCCTGGGAGGGGGATTTGGAGGCCCGAAGATTGGATTTGGAGGAAGCCTCAGTGGCTGTCTAGGCATTCTCTCTGGCAATGGGGGAGGCCTTCTTTCTGGATCAGAAAAGGAAACCATGCAAAATCTTAATGATAGATTGGCTTCCTACCTGGACAAGGTCCGAGCTCTAGAAGAGGCTAACACTGAGCTAGAAAATAAAATTCAAGAGTGGTATGAAGCACGACGATCGGGGACTGAAGACCCCGGGTCACAGAGTGACTACAGTCAATATCACCCACTGATTGAAGACCTCAGGAATAAGGTAAGAATACGGTTTTTGGAGGGGCTTCGGAAATTGTTTTAGTTTTCTTTCTTTCCTTTTTTTTTTTTGCTATTACAATGTTTTACAGTGATAATCACCTAAAACTTAGATATTTTTTTCAATGCAACTACATTTGGAACAATTTCTCGTACCGAGGTATTTAGTTCCACTTTATCATTTACCACAAAGCGACTCTATTTCCACTCTCTTTCTGTAGGACACGCATGCTCCTTAATTTTTAAATATTCCATAACTATGTTCTGCAAAAAATTAAATTGCCTTAAACTCTTAATAAAATAGCATTGTAACATCATCTAAAATTTTCCTGTCGAAAATATATCTGCAATGCTGACGTTTTAGGCCCTCGTTTTATGTGTCTTCCCCTACTTTGCCAGATCATTTTTGCCAGCACCGGAAATGCCCAGCTCATCCTGCAGATCGACAATGCAAGGCTGGCTGCCGAAGACTTCAGAATTAAGTGAGTAGAATACAAGAAAGGTTCATAAAAACTGGTATGTCCCACCACCATTTCTTTTCGTTCCTTATTTTCCTGCCTTCCTTGATGGCAAATGCCTCCAACCTTCCACTGTTCTCATGCTCCACACACTCGGCGTTTTGGTAAATTTCACTGGGCATTCCTGAAAGTAACCACATTCAAACACAGCTCTCACATTGCACGTCCGTAAGTGTAAGGTGCTTAGACATATATTCGTATATTATGCTGTGTTTATATGCATATGACCACCATATTTGTCATTTGTATTGACTCGTGATGGGACGTGGTAATGCCACCATTGTCCTAAACCCCAACCTTCCACATGTCAAAATGAATTAATAATGCTTTTGCCCGGGAGTTCAATGAAATGATCTTTTCCCAGGTGACACATATGTCTAAAATATTAACCATGCACTTATTTTTACATTCTCCCCTCCTTTCCCATACTCCACCCTGCAGACATACAGAAGAAATACTAATGTCCTTTTTGCTCCACAAAATTTCCACAGAGGATGTAGCCCTGGTGATGATCCCGAACCTGTAAAATCTCTTTTTTATAGGTATTTTTTTATTTTTAGGGAGGGAAGGGGGGTGGAGAGAGAGAGAGAGAGAGAGAGACATCAGTGTGCGGTTGCTGGGGGTTATGGCCTGCAACCCAGGCATGCACCCTGGCTGGGAATCGAACCTGGGACACTTTGATTCCCAGCCCGCACTCAATCCACTGAGCTACACCAGCCAGGGTGCGAACCTGTAAAATCTTAATGAAAGTTACCAAAGAAGTATCAATGGTTTAAATTGAAGTTAAGCAAAATAAAGAAAAGACTAATTATTTTATTTCCAGCTGCTTTTAGGGCCGTGTCTGGAAGGGCACCTGGAGAAGGCCTGTTACTGTTCACACCAGGGCAGCCAGCCAAAGGAGCCATTGTCTCCTGGGGCGCAGTGCTGTTTGGGTTCTTCGCTGGTAGAAAAGTGTCATTACCTCATAATTGTTTTCACTCTTCTCTGGCTGAGCAGTACCCTACCATGAAAGAGGAAAGGGGGAAAATTATAAAAGCAAAAACAATCACACACTGCAATGCTGCTGTCTTAAAATAGTCGCACAGATTTGTGCACAAAATAGCCCTGAAGACGGCAGGGGTCTTCTTACTCGGGCGGGTGTGTGGATTCCCTGAACTGCTCTGCACTTGGTTTCCAGGTACGAGAACGAGCTGGCCCTGCGCCAGAGCGCGGAGGCCGACACCAACGGCCTGCGCAGGGTGCTGGACGAGCTGACGCTGGCCAGAGCCGACCTGGAGGCGCAGATCGAGAACCGGGCGGAGGAGCTGGCCTTCCTGAAGAAGAACCACGAAGAGGTCAGCCGGAACACATTTGCCGTTAGAGCAGATAGGGAGGACCCACTATTTGCCTGTTAAAATGGCCTCTTGTCTCGAATTTCTGTGTGCGTGTGTGTTGTGATCGCTGTGTCAGCCACTGGGGCGGGGCGGCATCCATTGATGGAAGCTCCTGTTACAGTTGACCAGATTGAAGGCAGCTTCTGATTTTGTCGTTTCATCATTAAGTGAGGACAATACGAATTTTAATTACCCTGCTCCAGTGGTTTTTGTTTAATATAGTACTTTCAAAGTCAGAAGTCCACCAACAATACATGTTACATGCGCCGGAGAAACGGGCTCTGCCCGATGCAATCTGCACGCGGAGCTGCGATACCCCACAGCGCCGCCCCTCGGAGCCCGGAGTGTAGTGTGGACGTTAATCACACTCCACCAACGGGCTTCCCAAAGGGCTTTCTGCCGGAACCCATGCCCAGGAGACAAATGGTCCTAGGGGCTGTCTGCTGCCCTCGGTTTGGCAGCTGCTGCCGGGCCAGGCCGGGTCCGCAAGGAGCCCCTCAGTCCCCAGGACACGGGGTAACTCATCCGCCCGGGGTGGTGGGCACAGCGCCTAGGGCCTGCGGTAAGTTTAGGGGCCCAGGAAAACATCTTAAGTTCCCTTAAAATCAAAAGAAAAAAATAAAGTTAAAAATAACAATAATAAATCAGATAAAAAATCTTAGTCTTTAGGTAAAATATGTTTTAATATGTTGAACTGTCTGTCTTACACCAACGGAGGCCCACAAAAGTCACAATACGCCCCCGTGCCCCTCTCGCACTTGCTGCGCCCAGGAGCTGCAAAGCATCCGGTCTGACGGCCCCGGCCAGGTCAGGGTGGAGATGGACGCTGCCCCAGGGGTGGACCTCACCCGGCTCCTCAACGACACAAGGGCGCAGTATGAAGCCATCGCGGAGCAGAACCGTAATGACGCGGAAGCCTGGTTCGTGGAAAAGGTACCGCTCACAAAAGCAAAAGGCTTTGATCGATACGTGGGCAGACAAGACCCGCCACGGTGGCACTCACGCGTGTCCCCCTGCCCCGCTTTTCTGTGTCAGAGCGGAGAGCTCAAGAAGGAGATCCGCGCCAACACCGAGCTGCTTCAGTGCGGCAAGAGCGAGATCACCGATTTGAGACGCGCCTTTCAAAACCTGGAGATCGAGCTGCAGTCACAGCTCGCCATGGTAGGGACGGTGCACAAAGACGCGGTATCATTTCAACTTCCAAAGAAAATGTTGCTTCCAAATTATGTTAGGCCGTTGGCTGCCTTCCTCCTTTCACTGCCTCCATTGTTATGTCAGTGCCGTTTCTCTCCCACGTGCAGAAGAAATCCCTGGAGGAGTCTTTGGCCCAAACCGAGGGCGACTACTGCGGCCAGCTGTCCCAGATGCAACAGCTCCTGGGCAGCCTGGAGGAGCAGCTGCTCCTGGTGCGTGCGGACACCCAGCGCCAGAACGACGACCACCAGCGGCTGCTAAACGTCAAAGCCCACCTGGAGCTGGAAATTGAGACCTACCGCCACCTGCTGGACGGCGAGACGCAAGGGTGAATAGACAACTGAGGTTGAAATAACCTCAGTGGCTGACCAAAGGGTGCACCTGATGCAGCTTGGGGCGGGGGAGGCAATAGAAGAAAGGGTCCTTTAGTTGACAAAAAAATAACAAATATAGTAAAGGCATGCCTTGGATTTATTAAGCGCTCTACACCTTGCAAAGTGGTGTCATTCATTGTCTCACTCAATAACAACCCGTCAATGCTGGGATGCGCAGTGGCACCACAGACAGAGGCACACTGCCGAGGACTCCTAGACAAATCACCCGTCCGAGTTCCGACATGTGTCCCGTTACCAAGAATCACACTTTAGATGACAGCCACTTGCTCCACCTTGAACCTACTGTAGCAAACTTCCCAAAAGTAGTAGGAGCTTGGCCTGGTGGGGAGAACTCAGGACTGTAAGCCAGAAAATGGACCTTCTGAGACCACTTAGCTTCACAATGAGGTCCCGCTTTTGGCAGGGTCTGAGAAGAAAGGCGCGCTGCACCAAACTGCTCTCAGCGTGCATCGTGCGACACTCCTGGATTTCTTCAGCTGTAATGCTAAGACATTACTTTTTCTTTTTCTTTTTTTTTTTTTTGGTCAACAGGGTTTTTCATTTAGATTTTATTTCTCAGTCGCCGTTTACATTCCATATTATTTTGTATGAGTGGCGGGTGTTCGGCACAGTGCTTAGACAATCACACTTCACAAAATGCTCCCCCCGGTATGTCCAGTACCCACCTGGCACCGACACACAGCCACTACAACATTATCATTCAGTCATTCTCGATCAAGAAATTCAGGGTATCTTCCTTACTTGGCCGTAGTGTTATGAACATGTCTAATTTTTAGTTCAAATAGCAAACTCTGTGTGTGTCCTCGCTCCAGAAAGCCTGAAGTGATACATCTCCCTCGCTCCCTCCGCAGTGATGACCAGGATGAAGCCGCACCTGCGACGGACTCCAAGCCTCAAGCGCAGCCCGCTGATCCCTCTAGCGGTACGCAGACTCCCTGAGAGCCACTTGGAATAAGTCAGAGCCACACCTCTTAGTGACTGGAGCTATAACATCTCATTGAACACGGCAGTACTGTTAGTGATGCATATTTATATTCTGAGCCAAGGGAAAACATGTATGCGTCCCTGCAGAAAAGGAGTAGTCCATCCCGAATTAAAACTTTTCCCAAGCCCAAGAGAAAAAAAACCCACCCTGCAAAGAGGTATGATAAGCCTCAGAGGTACTTTTTAAGTGCCAAGAAAGAAAAATATTTTCATTTGTGCATGAGATAACACTGAATACATTTCGTTTTCATTGAATAAAATGCATTGTTGAATGCAAAATTCACCTTTGAAAGTTAGAACTGGATGGGTTGTAGCAGCCAATCCCTAATTTAAAGGTTAAGTTGAACACCACCAATTTCGGATAAATATTTGAAGTACTAACTTTTGCCCTCTTTGTTCGGTCTTTATCTTCAGACCCCACCAACACCCCAGAAATGAAGACAACTGTGCAGATAGTGGTGGACGAAGAAGTGATCTTACCCCAAGTTCAGGAACTTGAAGAATTAATGTGAAATTTCACCAGATCTGCCCCGTGATTGCTTCCGTAGGAACAAGGAATTTACAAGTGGAAATTATTCCTTTTAGAGTAAGATGCTGTATTAGTTCAATCTGTCTTTTTGTCTGTTTCATTTTCTTTGGATTCCTATTCCCTGTGAGCCCTCTTTGCCCCTCTGAAACGATATTCCCATATGAATCATCATGGCCATGTTGGTTTTTATAACAAACGAAAATTGTCTTTTATCTCTCTGGACCTGGCATAATCTGTTCATAAATTTTCTTCTAGTGACCCGGAACATGTTTTTACTCACAGGACTTTGACAAGTAGTACTGTTTGAATAAAGTTGATTTTAAAAGAAAAATGATTGTAATGTGAAACCCGCACCTTCCCCGATTCCGACAATAAATGTCAAGGGCACAGAGAGAGGTCTGTGAATACTAATAACGAAGTAGGTAAATAGTGGGGTAAAAACACCAAGGTCTGAGATTAAGTTAAGAAGTTCCTTTGGACCCTGGCTGGTGTGGCTCAGTGGATTGAGTGCTGGGCTGCAAACAAAAGGGTTGCTGGTTCGATTCCCAGTCAGGGCACATGCCTGGGTTGCAGGCCAGGTCCCCAGTAGGGGTGAATGAGAGGCAACCCCACATTCATGTTTCTCTTCCTCTCTTCCTCTCCCTTTCCCTCTATCTAAAAATAAATAAATAAACTTTTTAAAAAATGAACCAGAAAGCATAATACAATCATTTAAAAAAAAAAGTTGTTCCTTTGGAAGTTCTCTTCTTTTTAACATTTGCCCAGTAAGTTCGCAGCAAAATTATACTGCCCACTGCAGGACACAACAGCTGTCCTGTTAATTTTCTGGGGCCTTCTTTCATTCAGTCGAGAAACACTTACTGAGCCCCGACAGCGCGCCTGACTCGAGACCCTCCTGGGAGGCGTTGCTACAGTGCACGGGGCAAACCCATCGCAGGGCACACGGGCACGTGGAAGGGAAGGTTTTACACAGACGCTGGCCAGGCAGAGCAGGGAGAACGGACACCGAGGAAACACACTGTAAAGGACACAGGGTGTGAACACATAATTGCTGTGATGTCTTTTCTCCCATCTGATACCGGGAAGGCCAAGGCTGGCGGCTCTACTGGGGCGAGCCAGGCCCATAAAGTCAGGAACAGATGCCAGGTTCTGGGCTGGGGCGGATGGCGGCCAAAGTCCAGGCCAGGGCAGACAGTGATGCAGTCTGCGAGGCCAGACTCAGACGGCGAAAGGACCGCAGCAGCAGCAGCAGAAGGGTTTTGTGATGAAGAACCTGGGCGCTGAAGCCAGGCTGGGTTCAAGTTCTGGCTCTGCGGTGTGACGGCAAGTAACAACTTCAGGGTGCCTCGTTTTCCCGATCTTCAAAGTGGGATGGGTTTTAGGAAGATTAGATGAGGTAACAACATACATAAAACACTGGGAACAGTCCCTGGTGCCTAGCAAGCGCTCGGTGTTTGTGTCCTGTTGTTATTTACTGCGTGGAACCAACATGGCACAGAGAAATCAGGGAGCGACGAGCGAGGAGTGTGAAAGGGAGCGGGAGGGAGGGAGGGAGGGTTTGTGCAGACCTGGAGGAGCGCAGGCGCGGAGGGCGGAAGCCCGGGGCGGGTTTGTTAAGCCACTTGGAGACGACTTGCGTCAGTGCGTAGCTTTCTGACGTCACGCTTCCTTTCAATGTTTGCTAGTGGTTTCGGGTACTCCGTTCATCTCACTTGCTTATTATGCATAGCAAGTCAATTCTCTCTGTAGCCCTCCCCATCCAGAACATGTCCTAGGAGAACCTGACCTTTCAGACCCAAAGGGCTAACCAAGGCCTTTTCCTGAACAAGACCCAGAGCCCACAGTGATGCCTAATGCACATAGTTTCTGTTCTGAATAACATCTGTTCTCCTTGCACGGCATCTGAATTGTGTGAGCCTCAAAGGAGAAAGGGGTTTTGAACAAGTGTTAATCTGGTGGTCATTTCTTAGCCATCACATTTCTTAGTTTCCCAGCATTCCCTTCCTCTGGAAATACTTTCCCCATTGGGATCCACGAGGCATCATCTCACTGGAAGCTTTTCCAGACTCTGAATATTAGCTCAGCCCTCATCTCCTCTCTCTAAGCTTCCTCCCTGGGTAACCTCATCTATCCTGTGGCTTTAAAGTAAATGCCTATGGATGAATGTTAACTAGATTTACTGTGGTGGCCATTGCACAATACACAAGGTCTATCCGGAAAAGTCCAGCCATCGTTAATATAACGAGAATGGTTTGTGTGACATCCATGTAACCTGGCAGCCAAGGAGAGTGGGCTGGAATGCACATGTGTGATCAGTGATGACTCACTGTACTAGTCAGTGTGGGTAATAGATGTCACTGAGTGAGCGTGTGTACTGTGTGGCCGTCACATTCAAAATGCCTGAGCAAGTAGAGCAACGAATCTGCATCAAATTTTGCATTAAGCTTGAACATTCCTCCATAGAAACTACTCAGATGATCCAGAAGGCTTTCAGGAACGATGCAATGAGGGCAGCACAAATAAAAGTGTGGCACAAACGCTTCAAAGATGGTGGAGAACCTGTTGAAAGTGATCCACATTCTGAAAGGCCTGCAACAAGCAGAATGCCTGAGAATGCTGAAGGTGCACGGGCTGCAATCAACAAAGATCAGAGAACTGTGTGAGGTCCCAACGTACCTACTTTGAAGGGGACCGAGGCATCATCGTCCTATGTACAATGTTTCTTGCATATTGTATCATCTTCAAAAAAGGTCTCTTTTCCAGATGCCATGGCTGGATACTTTCTGGACAGCCTTCATATATAAACATGGAATCATTGTGTTGTGCAGCTGAAACTAATATAATGCTGTATGTCGATTACACCTCAGTTAAAAATGAACAAAGGGACCATCTACACGTTGATTAGTTCTCATGGAGACTCCCAAGACAGCCCCGACGATCCTCACCGCTCACTGCTCACGGCCCTGTGTGCCGTCTCCTCCCACGATAAACAGAGCGGGCCTCCTGGATAAGTGACAGTGCGTGACCTTCAGCGACAGATCTCACTAGCATCTCAGGTCTGGCTTGGTCACTCAGAGTGCTCACTCTGAGAGCAGCCAGCTGCCCTCAAGGATATTCCATTCGGAAAAAAAAACTACCTGAAAAAATCAGTGATTTCACGAAATTTCCCATCCAAACTCAGTCTTATTCTGATAATATCTCAGTTAAAATATTCTACAGTCTTCAGCTGGCGAAGGAAGCATTGTGTTTCTCATTGAATGTACTTTGCCCTTCACTGACTGCCAAGAGTTACAAGTGGCACCGCATCCTTCTCGTGAGGTTCCAGCCCTCGCTCACTGGACCACAAACCCTGATCCAACACAGATGCGAAAGGTCCTTTCAGACTCGGCCACTAATGAGTTACAGAAGCGAAAGCTCTGCCTTTAAAGAAAGCAACTCGTAAGAAAAGAAAAATTCCACTACAGGATCAGACAACAAAAGACCAGCACATTATTTATGATTATTTTAAAATCTCAATTTTTACTTCTATATGCATTTGTTGTGTGTACAGGCTAGAAAAAAAGTCTGGAAAATACTGTTCACACTAACCTGTTATAGCGGCTATGTCTTGGCTATTAGCAGGGAACTTGAAGAATATTTTATTTTTCTATTGTACATCTTTTTAAATGCTTAACAAACTGCATGTATAACTTTGATATTGGGGGTAGGTAATTTTAGCTATCCAGAACAAATAGTTTGCAAGTAAGTAGGTCACAATAGGAAGGGAAACATCTAGAAAACAACCACCTGTTGCCAAAGCAGTCACTTGTTTAGGCTTTGCAAGAGCACCACCTACTGGAATATTAGGAAATGAACTTCAAAAAACTGTCTCATTTCTCTCCTGGTGGGAACGTAAACTAAGTAGTACAGCCACTAAGGAAAATAGTATGAAGGTTCCTCAAAAAGTTAAGAATAGAGTTACCATATGACCCAGCAAGCCCTCTCTGGGCGTCTACCTGAAAAATGTGTAAACATGTGCTCACGGAGATACATGCACCCCTGTGTGCACTGCAGCATTACTCACAGTGGCCAAGGCTGAAACCACTCAAGCGTCCTCCCATAGACGACTGGATAAAGAAGATGTGGCTCACATATACAACGATACTACTAAGAAAAGAGGAAATACTGCCATTTGCAACAATATGGATGGACCTTGAGAATACGATGCTAAGCGAAATAAAGTCAGACAGAAAAAGCTAAGAACCATATGATTTCACTCATGTGTGGGATATACAACTGAAAGGAAATCATGAACAAACAAGAAAAACGAACAAACGAGAACTCGGACAAAAGCAACAGTATGGCGGTTACCAGAGGGAAGGGGTGTGCGGGGCAGTGAAGGGAGAAGGGGCTCATGCGAAGGAGCGCGGTGACGAGGGATGACCTGACCGCGGGTGGCAGGCACACGGTGCGGTATACAGGTCCTGTGCCATAGAAGCGTGCACTTCAAATCTATGTGATCTTCTTAACCGATGTCATCCCAACAAATTTAATTTAAAAATAAACAAAAAAGGGTTAAAAACTGCTTTTCAAGCCACTTGAGATATACCTGTTGCTATTAGAAAGCTTGGCTATTTTTTTTTAAAGAAAGGACAAGAGAAAAAAATCAAACCTTTTTAAAAGCATAAACTTAAACTAAAACTTTTTTTTTCTTTAAGCAGGTGGTATTTGTTTCCAGGAAATCCACCAATAAGGAGGCAAATTCTATAAGGTGTAAAGTAAAGAAGAAAGCTAGTAATTATTTAGAGTTTAGAGAATCAGACAGACAATCTGAACTACTCACGCTTTTTATAATATGCTCAAAACATCAAATGAAAAATTTATTCACATAGCCAAGTAAATGGCTTTTAAAAAAAGATTTTATGTATTTGTTTAGAGGGGAAGGGAAGGAGAAAGAGAGGGAGAGAAACATCGATGTGTGGTTGCCCCTCATGTGTCCCCCACCGGGGACCTGGCCTGCAACCCAGGCATGGGCCCTGACCAGGAATCAAACCGGTGACCCTTTGGTTTGCAGGCCTGAGTTCAATCCACTGAGCTACACCAGCCAGAGCAAATAGCTTTTAATAGGGCAGTATGTTTCTTAAGTCTTGGAACTGTATCTAAGATTTAAATGTCATTTGTTTAATATTAGTATCATAAAATCAAACTAAAAATCAATAGTGTCTTCATTGAATGTATCCTCTTTGTCACTACAGCTTTTTAATAAAAGCTGTGGGTACAACATTCAGCATTTTTATAAAAGGATTTATGATGACCAGAATTCACAGTTCAAAACCACCTGGAGAATAGGTAAATTATGGTACATCTACACAATAGAATATAACAAACCAATAAAAAAGGATGGAATGAAGCTACTAATGTAACAGGGTGCAGCCAAGAGGAGAGCCCCAAATAGGGATCTGTAATAGGGTGCAGAAGAGCCTGGAGCTAATTGGCTCCACACCACAGGGCCACACCGGCCCAGACTGTGGGCAGCTGTGGCCAATTATGAGAGGAGCCGGAAACGGGGCTGCAGAGGAAGGCTGGCACTGGGATTTAAACGGAGGCACAGCAGCCATTGGGCGTCTCTCTTTTGGGGACCACGCATCTGTTTAGGATCACGCGGCTTTGGTGTCTTGGTTGGGACCACGAGGCTTTGGAAGTGCTCCCTTTTGCCACATAGAGGGTGCTGGGAGGACTGTGCGCATTTGTGGGGAACTTTAGTGTGTGTTATTTCAAATGAATAATAAATTCCTTTCCTTTTCACGAATCTCGGGCATTGACAGATGTCTTTCCTCTGGCGGCAGACATAACGAACCTGGGGGGTTCCTTTCGGTAATAGTATCTCGTTCCAGCCCCGCCTTGTTGTTCTGTGACACTAAGACAAAAACGCCATGGATGAATTTCGAGACCATTGTGTTGAACAATGAAAGCCAGACTCACAAGAACACATACTGTGCGGTTCCGTTTCCACGAAACACTAGGAAAAACAATCTAACCCACAGTGACAGAAGGCAGGCCGGCGGCCGCCTGGTCTGAAGTGGGTGGAGGGGGAGGGGGGGGAGGTCTGACTGGCGGACTGGGGACTGTCACAGGAGAACCTCCAGAACCGATGAAAAGGTTCTACGATCTGGATCATGGTAACGGTTACATGGGTACCTCCACGTGTCAAAACTCTCCAAACTGTGCACTTAAAATGGGCATACTTTGTTGCATCGAAACCATACACCAATGGAGTTCTTTTTCAAATAAGAACGACTACTCACTAGTCGGTCTTCACGACGCTGCGGTGTCCAGCGCGTGAACAGGCCAGGTGGGCTCACCAGTGCGCGCCGGGGTGGGCCTGCGCCTGCGCGGAAGTGCTGGCTGACGAATCTCGAGGAACTCCTCGACCTGGCTGCTGAGCCACTGGTAACCTGATCCCGGCCACGACAGGAATGTCACCCTACAGCACCGGCCTCTGTCTGCGGGTTTCCCCGGGGAACTGGTGCAGCCAGCACACCGCAGAGCGCGCAGCAGTGAAGAGGGGGGTGCCGAGCCTGCCTGCCAGGGTTCGGGTCCGGCTCTTCCCCTTTCTAGTGGTTTTATTTATCCCTCTGTTCCTCAGTTCAGATTCAACTCACTGAATTTTAATTGCAAAAAAGATGTCATTGCCAATGTTTTCCTCTGCATATATTCTTAAAGACGTGCTATTTTTCTTCAAAGTGATGGAAACGGCCCTTAGAAGCAGACCTTTAAATGACCGTGCTAACGGAACAGTCGCAGAGAGGTAGCAGGGGCTAGAGGCAGAACTGGACGGTGTTTCAGGCCTCCCTCGGTGAGTCAGGATTCCACTCGGAACAAGTGACTCAACCTGAGATGATTCATCGTTTACAAAAAAGACAATAATAATACGTATAATCTTAGCTCTGCATTTTAGAATCCTAATGAAAAACGCCATGAACACAGGGCACTGTGAACCTGGCTGGCCCGCTTGGAGCCCACCCACCTCCTGAAGTTACACACCGCGCATGTGCAGTGTCTGCTGAGAAAAGTGTGTTCGTTTTGAAATAGTTCATTTATTAGTATTTGCAGATGCCATGGGATTTTTTTTCAATCACTCAACGTTGCAACTTCACATCTCAAATGAGTAGAGTTGCAAATACAATTTCTTTAAGCAGCTGAAGTGTAGTTTTTATTCTTAAAAAAGCATTCAGTTGGTATACTTACATACCATGTGGGGCATCACATACTCACCCACTTGTGCATCATTCATTCATTCAACAAATACGTACTTGGCACCAACTGCATGTAAGTCTTTACATATCGAAAATACCCACAGTTTTATGAACAAAGGGTAAACGCACGATAACGCTTCATACATTTCTGTTGCATTGGTTTAAGGTAAGTCTTCATTTTAATTGGCAGAGTGTCACTGCCCAGCTTGTGGTCCGTGCTGGTTATTTAACAAAGGTGTGAGGAGACTTAGTCAACACCTTGTGGAAGATACGACACCTCCTCATTCATTTTTATGAGTTTTTAAGTTTTATAAAAGAGTGACCAGCACTGTTAAACAGACATTTTCAGGGCATAATTTTAAATTATGATACTCTTAAATATTTAATTACATTTTATATTACATTTTCATGACATAAAAGTACCTTCAAGGTATGCTAAGATGTTTTCACTGGGAATACATTTTAAACAACTTCTTGTGCTAATTCTGAATGGTGGAGTAATTGTACTGCTAAATCTCCCTATCTCATCTAAAAAGTGACTGAGCAGGCTGATGAATAATAAGATAAATTTTCTTCATTGTTTCAAAAAAGAAAACAGACAGCCAGCATCTAATCGAGAGATAATCCTGGAACAAAAACTGCAGAATTAGATCCAGGATTAGATCCAGAATGTATTCCGCTTCCTCCACCGTGTTACAGATAAAGCAGAACAATGAGGTCTACTTTCCCTCTCCAGGGGGGCAGATCTCCCTCCCCTCTGTGACTGGTGGGTGTTTTGGGAGGAGCTGGGAGGAGCCAGGAAAACTGAATGCTAACCAGTGGGCCGATGAGAAGCGCTCTAAGGGAGGGCAGGTCTCAGCAGGGTGGAGAACCCAGTGAAATTTTAGTCATCCTTATCGACGTTATCTGTCACCTCCAGGGTGCACGGGGAGCAGCTGCAGACAGGATTTCTGAGGAGTTAAAGGACAATGCAATATTGTAACTCCCAAGGTACAGAGCTAACGCAGCAGGTTACACAATTATTTGCTGATTTATCCAGAGGAAATTTTTTAGCTGTATTTTTCCAAAGTATTGGCACTCTGAAAATCTAATCATTCCAAAAATTTGTACTCTGCATCATAAAACACTGGCTATATACCCATATATCCAAACACCTTATCATAATAACTTGTCTCTGTTTAAGATGTTTGTGGGTTAATTTATGTTTAGTTTGTCAGAAAAATTACCAAATAAGAGAGGATTGTTTTAACACATTTATAAATTCAGTCAAACTGAACTTAAGCTAAACTATCCAAGCAAAGTTATTCCACCATCAATGTCAGTCTAAAAATCCTTCAATTGTAACTCTTTAACTAGGTAAAGATCCATGTCTTGCCCTGGCTGGTGTAGCTCAGTGCATTGAGCGCCAGCCTGCAAACCAAAGGGTCACGGGTTCAATTCCCAGTCAGGGCACACACCTAGGTTGAGGGCCAGGTCCCCAGTAGGGGACATGTGAAAAGCAACTACACATTGATGTTTCTCTCCCTCTCTTCTCCTTCACTTTTCCTCTCTCTAAAAATAAATAAAATCTTTAAAAAAAGATCCTGTTTCTTGAATTCATCAGGTTATTCATTCATTCAACAAACAGTCTAAGCACATTCTGACCCTATGTGGTATTTTGCCTCCTAAATATCTGTGATCTAATTCCTTTCCTGCATTTGCACCCCACCACCCTGGTCCCGGCTACCATCCATCGAGTCTCACCTGGAGGATCACACAGCTTCCACTTGCCCCACCCCTCCCCCCACTCCCTTCACTCCAGCACAGGCGGAAAAGACTGGTTTGAAAACACAAACCTTATCCTGACCCCGCATTGCTTACAACACTTCAAAGCTTCCCATGGTCCTTGGAATAAAGACCAACGTTTAGCAAGGTCTGGCCCGGCCTCTCTCCCATCTGTACTGCACCAACCCTTCTGACCTGGTTCAGCCTTTCTTTCTTTCTTTCTTTCCTTTTTCTTTCTTTCTTCCTTCCTTCCTTTCTTTCCTTTCTTTCTTCCCTTCCTTTCTTCCTTTCTTTCTTTCTTTCTTTCTTTCTTCCTTTCTTCTCTTTCTTTTCTCTTTCTCTTTCTTCTCATTCCTTCTTTTTCCTTTCTTCTCTTTTTCTTTCCTTCCTTCCTTTCTTTCCTTCCTTTCTCTTTCTTCTCTTTCTTTCCATCTTTCTTTCTTTCTCTCTCTTTCTTCCTTCCTTCCTTCCCACTCATTACCATTCAGCCCCCTTATACCCTCCCCACCCCTGCAGTCACCACACTGCTGCTCTCCTCCATGAATCCTTTTTCCTTTTTCCTCAATCTCCCCACGCCCGCCCCCCACCCCTTAGCTGCCATCCTGCTCTCTATCCATGAGTCTGTCTCTACTTTGCTTGTTCGTTCAGTTTGTTCATCAGATTCCACATATGAGTGAAATCATATGGTATTTCTCTTTCTCTGACTGGCTTATTTCACTTAGCATATGGATGGACCTGGTTCAGCTTTTCCATAACCTGCTTTTTCCCACAGGCTTTTTCCCTTGGCTTTGAATGTTTCCTCTCCCTCTTGGCCTAGCTGACTCCTACTCATCAGAGACATTTGATTCAAATGTTACCTGCCCTGAAATACCTCTGCCCACCTGCCCCTTGCCCCATCCCTTGACTACCCTCGGCCCCTCCTCCACCCCCCTCCACCATTAGCCAAGTCAGGTTCTTCCATTATGCCCGCACACTCTCCCAGTACCCCGCAGTCTTCCTTCATAGCTCTTAGCGAGTTGTCAGTTACCTATTTGGCTGCATGACTGTTGAACTAATGTCAGCTTCTCCTTCTGTAACAGCTCTAGGTCTCTGCTGTTCTGCCTTCCAAGGCAGCCCCGCTGTCCAGCCCCGCACACAGCAGGCAACCAATACTTGTTGAATACACGTGCACGCAACTGTGTACAAGTGCTAGGCTGTCTGCCCCATAAAAGCGGGACAACTTAACGTAGGGCTAGCATATCAGAGGCACTCAAGCACTTATTGCATGAAGAGTGAATAACGGTGATATATTTCTTCTATTATTTTCTTGAAACAGTCATCAGATTTTTATCTATTTATTTACAAACTCTGAAGTTTTCTGCCACCCCTCTTTGGGAAGACTGAACGAACAGCCCTGAGCTGATCAGTGCACAGCAGCTAAGCGGTGTCCTGCATCAGGAGGCTCTGAATATAGTTCATTGGAATCTATTTATTTTGGTTTATTTTTTAAAAATGCGCACGTCATATGGAAAATGAATTCCACTTACCTCATTCTTCCTAAATCCTTTTTAATTAAATTTACTGGGGTGACACTGGTTAATAAAATTATACAGATTTCAAGTGTACAATTCTTTTTTTTTCATCATATTTGTTTAAAAAAGGATGTGACAACTCATGAAGACTGTAAGACCCAGAGAGTTACGGTGGGAAATATTGTTTTCATTTATTATGCTCTGGTGACTTTGCTCTTTATTTCTACCTCTTTCCATTATTGTTTTAACTTTATTTTTATTATTGGCACTATTATGGATGTCCCCATTCCCCCCCTTTACACTCCACTGGGCTCCCACCCCGCCCCCCTCTGGCCACCCCCACACTGCTGTCTGTGCCTATGGGTTACGCATATACAATCTTCGGCTAATTCCTTCCCCTTCCCAGTCATCTGTGTACTGCACTGTGTACACACCACCCAGAGTGAAAGGAATTATGCTGTCAGGAACTAAACCACTGGTAAGAAGTTGTTTGCATTTTACCAGGAAATTAATTAAATTCGATTCATATTTTCAGAAAACCTTCAAGACACCTGACATTCTATGGGGACAAGTTTTTTTTTAACCAAAAATACACAGATCTTAACTTGGAAATTTTACAAGGCGTATTGATATAAATTGTATTGCTCAATGTACTACATCTGATGACTCAGTAGAAAGTGATCTTCAGGTTCAATAAGCAGCCTTTTAATTTATGATGCTTTTTTTTTTTTAAGGAAATTGACCTGAGGACTTTTTCCCACACATCTAAAGAGTGCTGGGAGTTGTCTTCATAAAACACAGTGACTTGGTTTCTATGAGGTCTTTTTAAGGAAAACAAAGTATCCATGAGTACCCATGAGGCACCTGTGGAAGCAACCTCAGAAGCCTCGTGTTCGGCATTACAGTGCGCTTTGGACACAGGCCGCCAGCTAACCAGGGACACAAAGCGGAGTTCTCCTAAAGCACCGGAGGCAGGACTAGCTGTCAGCGAAGAAAATGGAGTCTGAAAGCTTCGTACTCCCGACAATCTAGGCCAAAATAGAACTTGCATCCCCCCTTAGTTGACCAAGGTGTTCCATCTAAAGTACACTTTTCTCTCAATGAAACTTTTATTTACCAGGTATTGCAAAAGCAACTGTGAGCGAACATAAACATATGCAAATGAGCTTAGCTTGAGGTAGTAAGAGACCAGCCTATGAGAAAGAGGGCAGATGAGGTGCCACGGGAACTGGGAAGGGGAGAACATACAGGCCTGAGGCTTGAGGCCCTGGGCCCCCTTCGTGGTAGAAGAAACACGTGAGCAGCGCCTCGATGACTGTACGACATCTCAGTGCACAGCGTTAAGTGGCAGGAGTGGGATCGAAGAGCATCTCCCACAGGACTCAGTGACCTTCTCCTGGGAACCCCATGTCCTCTGACCGTGGTGGTTTGACCTTGATTTGCAGAAGATGAGTTTGTGTGTCTGACTCCCCTTCAAAGGCAAGGCCAGGTACCAGCGGCCATCCAGAAACAGATTCCCAGCACTTAACGCAGTGTCCAGCAGAAGCCAGGTACGCCAGACACAAGTGGGCCAGCATGATACTTAGAAACATTACATTCAGTTTACACATGGTCAAGATAATTGAAAAGTCGAAAGGAAAGGACTAGTTGAAATTCAATAAAAACTATTAATCGAGCCACCCATACCATGGCATAGTTTAAAATAAAAGCATGTGTTGATTGAATCTTTCATTTTGCCACCAATTATGTTGTCACACAGGTAATGACTCGAGTTGATGAGTCACTCGAAATGCTGTGACCCAAACCTGAGAACTGGAGCATTTTAACTACCATATTACAGAGAGTGAGGGCACAGGGAAGCAGAGCAAACGACTCTGCAAAGTGCCCGCTGGCCGGCGCTCGCCGGAGAGGAGTCCTACTGGGCACTGACGCAACAGCGACATCCGACACCTGAACGGCCCAGAAGAAAAACCTGAATCGGCAGGAAAAGTTTGGGTACAGGGAAATAAAAATCCAAAGTGAATTGCTAGATTTGGCAATAGCTCGTGTTGTAATACAGAGATGTGATGCTAATCGAAGGAGAACGATAATTACAGCTTAGGAGTCAACTGGGTGATCGGTGCCACCATCAGATATGTCTCAGGGACAAGCCCTGGTCCCACACCCAGGAGAAAAGGGTGAACCCCAAAAGTGAGTAAAGCAAGTCTGGATTAAAATGCGTTCAGGACATGTGAGCCACTCTGAAACCAAGCACTGAAACCAAGGAAGGGGGAATTTTATGTAACAAATGATTAGTACATTTAAATAAATGATTTCTTTTAAAAATAAATGAATAAACAATTCCTATCACTTTAGCAGGAAAACAAGAAATTCTGTGCTAGGTCACATCTCTGGAAGCACCAGCAATATTATGCTAGAGATCGATGCAATGGAACAGAACGCATGCATTCCTCAAAAAAAAAATATATATATATATGTTCTTTGAACTAACACTAAAGATGGGGGGTGGGGAAAGAAACTAGGTCAGTCCTACACGTTTAGAAGCGATCCAAGTAATGGTGACCTAGATAAAGGGAGAAAAAAAAACATATCATCTCAGGAAAAACTGAATGAAATGGTGACCAAGGAGCCTTAGCTAAGAAATAAAAGATTTAGGAGGGTAGAGTAGCCCTCTTCACATACCCAAAAACCTCTGAGTTCTATGTGGCAAAATGCAAGCTATATTCTGTGTGGCAGATTTTAGTTTGATATAAAGACAAACTTTTTAGTAATTAGAACAGCGCAAAAATAGAACATCCTGAAAGATGATGGGTTTTCCTTCACTAGAAATATTCAAGTAGATACTGGAGATATTTGATAATGGAGTTCTGCTTGGTTTTGAATTTTTTTTTTAAGATTTTATTTATTTATCTAGAGAGTGGGGAAGGGAGGGAGAAAGAGAGGGAGAGAAACACCAACGTGTGAGAAATACATTGATCGGTTGCCTCTTGCACACCCCTAACTGGGGACCTGGCCTGCAACCCAGGCATGTGCCCTGACTGGGAATCAAACCTGAGACCTTTTGGTTCGCAAGCCAGCACTCAATCTACGGAGCCACACCAGCCAGGGCAGTTTTGAATATTTTTAACAAGAGAAAAGGGAACTAACGTTTATGAGTGCCTACCGCTGCAAACACTTTGTGTGTGATATATAAGTTGGTAGTATCAAATTCTTGAATGGGATATTCTTTATCATATGAGGATAGTGAGGCTCGCAGAAGTTAAGTAGTTAAGAGGTTTCACATCCTTGCAAGTTCTGTGCTGGTTGGCACCATGACACTGAATGTGTTGGTGGTCTAGATAATTTCATTCTGATTTCTGCCAATTCCTCTACTCTGGTATTATTTCTGTCATAATATCCAGGGACTTCCGGTAAAAGAGCATATTAGCTTCCCCCATGACATCAAACTCAAAAGATAAACCATCCTTGAGGTCCTTTCTGTAATTTTGATGCCCAGAATCCCCAACAACCCGTCCACACTAGAAAGGGCAGGGAGTTCCAGCTCACACGGAGCCGATCCAGGCAATTGGTTACGGTCTCCTGGACGAATGTCATTAGTAAAAGTTCTACAGTCAGGCTAGGTTCAGCAAGAAAGAGTGTCATTATCAATTAGTAATGTCTGCCGTGGATGCAAGAAAAGAGTGGCAGCTAGAATGTCCTGTGTTCATCATCGCTCACCTACACATTTCGTACAACTAGTTTTCTGTTTTTCATCATCAGTTCTTACATGGATACAAGCTCCATTTTTTTTTTTTTTAACCAACTGACTGTTAAAGTAATGCTTGCTGCTGTTATCCCTAAAACCGTCAACAGAGGGTGTGGAAATACATAATGAGGCAGGCAGAGGGCAGCTCACAAGACTGATTTATCAATAAATAGACACTATTTTTAAGGTAAATCAGAATTACCTTTAAAAACTTACCCTCGTCAATAGGCTCCTCTCAGCCTCCCCTGCCCAGAGGCCGGACTTTCCCACATGCCCAGTGGGGCCCTGACACCTGGTGCAGACTTACAGGAGCCGCACTCACACAGCACTAAAGGACAGACCGGAAGGTCGGTCTATTCGCAATGAGGGGCACTTCCCTCCAGATGCTGGAGACCTCTCTCCCAGCCGCTCACTCGTCTGTAGGAATGCAAAAGCTGCAGAATTTGAGCTGAGGTTAATAGGCAGAGTTGAGAGACATTTCCTCCGGATCCTGCTGAGGACAAGTGGAACGTCTTAGCCCCACACCAGGCCACTCCACCGTGGTGGCCAGACTGTCCACGTCCAGCCCCTCTCTCCCTACGATGAAGCCCAAGCAGCTTCCCTGACTCCCTCTTGAGACTCCTGCGGACCGTACTCCTCACCCAGCTGTTGGCCCCGGGAGACTGACTATACTTTTATGAATTCAGTTAGGAAGGCCACCATACTTCTTTTCCTCCCACGCTCATGGGGATACCTCACGGTCACATCCACATTTACAGCTGTAACTACCTCTTCCGAGTATCAGAGGACAGCCCCCTTGGTTCGCTGTACACAAGAGTGAGGCCTATTATTGTAAAAGTGCAAGTGAGAACAATACACACCTCCAGACTCAATGCACACTGGCCACAGTGAGTCCTCTACCACATAGACACTTGCCATCATTTTTAATGGTACCACGTCTGTACCTCTGGTAAGTCCCCACAGTGAAGTTTAAATTAGGTCATCATTCAACAAGTGGCTCCCTGCCTCACTGGGGCGTCCCTGGTTCTTAGACCACTGCTATTCCTGGTCACGCCCTCCTTCCAGGTACCGAAGGGCTGCACCACTGCTGGGCTCCCGGCCTGTTCTCCTTCTGTTTCCCAGAAGCTCTAAGGAGCTCCGTCTGCATTCTACACCCAACAGCCTCGCCTCCACTCCGCCCTGGCCTCCCTCCTCACATTTCTCTTTCACACCCACACAGGACGCTGCGGCCACACCAGATGCAGATGGCTTCACTCCATCTCCACGCTCTCCTTCCTCACGACACATGGTCTGGCTTCTGTGCCCTGCATTGTCCAGAAAACTCTTGCTTTCAGATCTTTAAGGATTTTGTGCAAATGTCACGGACATTGTTCTAGCCCTGTTTCTCCCTGACCTCTCTGCAGAGCTTAACATTCGAGACCTGCAAGGACCTCTGGGAGGTTCTGGGAACTCCCCCAGGTGAATCACTCATGCTCAGACCCGTGCTGTGATTTCCTAAGACTTCTGCAGCCTTTCAGGTCACTCCTTGTTCGCTCCCTCCACGGGGAACTTCCCGTTCCTCTGTGTTGAGCCTAACTTGGAGGGCTTCCTCACCATTCAGTCTTAACCTCCTGCCCTCTCTCCCTTAAAAAGATTCTTCTCAAGGCTTCTTCATCTATCACCTCAATATGGACAATCCTTAGCCTTAAGCTTTCTCCTAAACTCTTATATCAATTTCCATTTTAAACGGACATTATAGTTTTCCTCTAACTTGTGCAAATGGTCACATGATCCCCAAACTATAAAGACTGAGATTATGTATTACTTTAGTTAGGAGCTTCGAGCAAATTCACTCCCCCATACTTCCTGATCCTTTCAGAACCCCAAACAGCCAAACTGCAAGTCAGCCCACGGGCCACCTCCGCACTGCTGGCTGACACGCTGGACGCTGCGGCCCACTCCATCCTGCGACTCCCCGCTCCTTCGGCTTTCCTGAACCCTCTGTCTCCTGGTCTCTCTTCTTCTCTGAGTGTTAACTTTCAAACTCGTCCGTTTCTCCTAAAATGTTCCAGTTCCTGGAGGTTTTATCCTTGGTCCTCCCCTCTACCCATCATCTCCCCTGGGAAATCTCATCCGGTTTCATGGTTGCTTTCTGCCAGCAGCTTCCACATCTAGGCACAAGGTCTGACTCACAGACCTGCACTGCAGCTGCCATGAATATATCTCTGCCTAAACGTGTACGGGTGCTTCGTCCCCACCTTCCTGACCCCAAACTCATTACCTTTCCCTCAACACCTTCTCCTCTGAATTCCCATGTTAGTTAGTGGCACTCCCCAAGTCCAAAACTGGGAACCTCCTGTCATTAAGATGCCCTCCCTCATGGCCCTATAGCTGGTCAACAGTCAGACGCCACCACTGTCTTCTACCTTCCCCTTCTGACCACCCTGCTGCTACTTTCTGGAAGTTCTCATCGTCTCTTCCCCTCCCCCAGACCCCTGCAAATCCTCCTCTCGCCCCCTGCCCCCAGTTTCCCTCTTAGCCACCTAGTACCCTGCCGACAATGTTATCTTTCTAAAAATTAAGGCCATGGTCATCCCCTGCTTAGCAACCTGGAATGGTCCACCCCCTGACTGTGGGACCAAGTCCAAATTCCTTCTGATGGAATTACAGGGCCTTCCCCATCTGGCCTCAACCTAGTTTTCCAACCTATCTTATCTCTTGGTACTCACTCACACAGACACCATACCCCTGCCAAACCAAACTTTTCACAGTTCTTAAAATGTGTCGTGCACGTTGACACCTCCTTTATACATGCTTGTCCCTCTGCCTGGAATTTTTTTTCCCCAACTCATTTTTTAAGACACTATTCAGATGGCATCTCTCTAAATCCTCTAGAGACTGGCTTCTCTCTTTTTTTGGTGCTTCATACATTTCATATAAATCCTTAGTATTAAATTCTCTACCTTATTTTGTAATTATTTATGTCTTAGCCCCTAGCCTCTGCCCCCCAAGATATGGCCTCCTTGACAGCAAGGACCACATCTCACTCATTTTTGCATCTTCTGGGCCCCATAAAAC
Source organism: Phyllostomus discolor (assembly GCF_004126475.2). Taxonomy (NCBI): domain Eukaryota; kingdom Metazoa; phylum Chordata; class Mammalia; order Chiroptera; family Phyllostomidae; genus Phyllostomus; species Phyllostomus discolor. The sequence goes on along the minus strand of NC_040910.2, from coordinate 105,429,730 downwards.
TTGTGGCACCTAACATATATCAGTGAGTAACTGCTGTACAAAACATGGGGACATCAAAGCACCGGTGCTCCCCCTTCCCTCCAGAACATGGCGGGGTGGGGTGGGGAGGCCTGGAGACGAAGAGGAGCTTTCATTACCCTCTTTCCTAATTCAGCTAATCTAATAGTCAAGTTGAATTAACTGAAAGGATATTTTTTTTAAAAATCCTAAATTTTTGTATTATCACAGTGCCTGAAATTCCACTTACGTAAGAGGTGCGATTTTTTTTTTAATGTGAATAGTTTCAGTGAATACCTTTCCAGCCTTACCCACCTTTATCAGTGAGTCACACCTTAGACGGAATGAGACTAACCAGATGGCCATCTTCCTGATGCCTGTTCCCACACGGGCTGAAAGGTTGCACAAGGGAAGGAGAAATCAGGGAAATGGAGCCCCCGGGGGGGACAAACTATCTGGAAGGTGGCTTTAGGGCACGAGGGGGCACCTTCAGAGCACAGGATAGTGGGGGGGGGGGGGGGGGAGAAACCTGCAGAGGAAGGGGGCAGCAAAACAGAGATCCCAGTTCTGCAACGGAAACTGAGGTAGTAGGTACTGGCTCCCCTGTTGGGCCCCAAGAGCTGGGGAAACACCCCTGCATCACGCTCACCAGGGGCAGCCCCACCTCTGCACACAGGCCCGGCTCTTCCGTGGAGAAGCTCACTTTGCACTGTTGTTTACCTCCTGCTCACTGGTAACCTAACTGGAGCCCCCCACCCCCGCCCCCACGCCAGCCCCCATTGTCCTGCCTTCGCCTAGTGAGGAGGCGAGGAAGAAAACAGTGGGCAGGCTTCTGCAGCCCCAAGGCTTGGGCTGCCACGGAGGATTAGATGCCACCTGAGATGTCCCTTCTTCCTGCCTTACCCACAGCGGCAAGCAGGATTTCTGGGAGGAAAACAGGCAGGAAGAAGCCCAGAAGCTTCCATACACTGGTTTCCTGTGTCCAGAGAGGCTTTCTGCCCTGTGCGACCTGCAGCGACACACCTGGAAGGAACGGAAGCCAAGGCAGTTGTTGACACGGGTGCCCCGCGCGGGCCGGATGCATCAGGACTCCAGCCGCGGCTTCAGCACAGCAGCCCTCCCGAGCACCCCAGTTCCTGCCTTCCAAACCCCGTTCTCCTGCCCTCCTTTGATTCTAGAAGCCACTGATATTCTCCCAGTAAACCCCTTTACTTAAAGCAAGGGGTCTGTTTCTGACTCCCTGACTAGCTACCCTGTGGAAGCTCCCTGGACCTCCCTGGAACAGTTGCTCAACTCCGCCCTTCATTTCCCCGCCCTCCGTACACCCCCCTACTGCTCCACACTGGCGGATGCCCGCTCCGCACCTAGCTCTGGGCGTCAGGAAACAAACGTGGATAGCGTGTGGTCCCTGCCCTCAAAGATCCTACACCTTAATAAACACTCATCAGCCTTTATTTCGTGGCATCGCAATTATTCCTTTTCCTATTCGCTCTTGGAGGGTAAGGACTGTCCACAAGCCTGCCATACGATGCAGCCTGAGCAGGAAATGACTGGCACATTCACATTAGAAAAAATCAAGGAGAGTTTAATAAACGGACTATGTACAAGGCGGGGGTGGGGCATAGTGTAGGGAGCCACCAGCTGTTATTACCCCCATGCCCAGAGAGACAAAGAAAGGCGACTAAGAAAGGGACAGTTGCATAGAGGGCCACAGTGAGGGGGACTGTGGCTTTTAATGAAAGACCACAGCCCACTTGGAGAGGAGGCAGGGGTAGGGGGTGGGGGGAGTAAACACCCCGAAGTCATTCCCCTCCCTCCAGTCTCCTGATTGGACCCCCACTGCGCAAACATAATGAAGGCCAGAGGGCAAGGGTACCTACCCTCCGGGAGCAGAAAGCAGAATGGGGGAAGGCAGAAAGGGGCTCTGGAGGGGCAAATGGCTCGGTGGGGTCCGCATGCAGCACAGGGCTGCTGAGTTAGATCACTGCGGCATGTATGTGGAGAGCTGACTCCTAGCTTCTCCTGTCTCACCTCATCAGCTGTCAGGTAGCTACATTAGTGTTTTTACTGACAGCTCTCCTGATTCTGGTGGAGTTTTACGTATGTCGCTTAAAAACCAATTGTCCTGAATCTTACTATAATCAGTGCAGACACTAATGACCAGTGCTCTTGAAACCCTGATGAAAGCTCCTTTCCCACGCGCGTCACCCCGCCCACCCCAGCAACGAGCCCCCGGAGGCACGGGAAGGCAACACAGGAAAGGCCGCACAGCCCCCACGCTGCGGGGATGGCGCGCAGCGGGCTGAGGTGGCAATCACGGCGCCGGGGAGTGGGCTGGCACAGAGCTTCCACTTGGCAGGCGTTTTGGATTCTTAGAATAGACTGGCAGACAAAAAAAAAAAAAGGAAGAAATGGCAGAGAGAGCATCTGAAGAAGAAGCAACTTCCTGCAATCCAGAGCAGGCTCCAAGGATGGGGCTCTGAGAAAGGCGCATGGGAGCGGGAAGATACCTGCGTAAACAGTCAAGAATGAGAACGTTTGTAACCCCGGCCTGGCCGTTCCGTTGATTAGAGCATCGTCCAAAGTGCCAAGGCCACGTGCTCAGCCCCCAGTCAGGGCACAGACAGGAAGCCACTGATGAATGTGTGTGTAAGTGGGACAACACGTCAATGTTCCAGTGTTTCTCTTTCCCTCCTTCTGGCCCTCCCTCTCAGATCAAAAAAGAAAAAGAAAAAAATTTTGTGCCTTCTCTTCAGGCTTCTCCCACATATGCACGCTAAAAAAATTAAATCAGATTTTTGCTTAGGAATGCTCTTCTAAGTGGGCAACTGTGTGAGTTCAATAAACTTCTCCCTAAAATAACCCCTCTTCTCCTTACCCAAAACTGAAATTCTTATCACAAGGAACAATCTCTCATTTCACGACTGAATAAGAGGCTCAAAATGCAAACGTCTGGGTGCCTGGAACAACATACATTAAATAAGGCTATATTTTTATTAGCGTAGATGAACAATATCATATCCGTTCCTTAGACAGAAAAGAAGGGGTTAAAATATAAGAAAGTCCACGGCTTCTGTGAAGGGCAGAGAGAGACTCCAACCTAGAAGAGTACGCGTAAAGAAGAGATGGCAGGTGCCTATGAAACCTATTGAGACTGGAATTTCAGGTAAACAACGAATAATATTTTAGTACAAATATCCCCCAAATATTGCATGGGACACACTAAAAGAGTATTTATTGTTCATCTGAAATTCAAATTTACTTGGGGATTGTATTTTTATTTGCTAAGTCTAATAACACTATTTTGCCATCTCCTAGAAATGTTTTAAAACCTTTACAATGATTTCTAAAATCAACATGTCCAGTTTTAGCTTTTTAAAACTTTTTAAATCATCATATTCCAGATGCAAAAACAAAGGAACCTGCGACACTTTATTTTAGATCAGGAGACGACAGGTGACAATGATAAGGTACCTCATACTGAAGTTAATGCAGACATCGAGGTGGCCGGGAGCGGGACTCACTCCCCAGACGAGGGGGTGATTTGAGATCTTGGCAGAACAAAGCTACAGAACGGTTGAGGCCTAATTTAATGAAAAGATAAGCCTATCGCTACAAAAAAAAAAATCCAGTGTTAAGCAGAACTCACGAAAGCTGGTAGGCAGCGCTTACACCTTCACTTCACTCTCGCACGTCCACGTAAAGAACTGAATGGGCGACTGCTGGCTCCCGCGGACCAGTGCCAATAGGAGTAAGGCGCTGAGCTGCAGCAGGCACTGGAATTAAAGCTTCAGGCCCAACAACCTCCGGCAAGACGTAGCCACGTATTGTTTTGAAAGTCCAAATGATTATCCACCTATGACGGTTACACGTCTGGTCACAGATTCCTCCACTTTACGTCTCCACGGAATAAAGTCTGCACTGCTAAAACCAAAAGCAACTCCACTTGCGGTCGAACAACGAGGAGGAACCACCCCTGGTGTAAAGATTCCACTGGAGAACGAGATTGAAAAGTACCATAAGGTAATGAATGGGACACCTGGGTAAGTGGTAAAGTAAATAACCCACTAAAACCCTGGCTCCTCTGTTACTCAGCTCTTAAACTGGTCGTGGATACTCACTCAAACCTAGACTAGCAGGCCAAGTATCACCTGCCACAGAATTTACCTTCGTGACTGACCCGTCCCTAACCTGGTCAAACCCATCACAAAGCATCGCCACATAACAAAGTGTTTGCAGACCATCTTTGAAAATAACACTTTAAAATCAGCTGCGCTTACCTTAAAGATTCCACTTAATTCATTCACAGTAGGAAGTGGAAGCTTACCCTAAAACCGACCTGCTGTAATAAAAGGTTCCATCCTCCCCACTGTACTGTCTGACACTGTCTGGCAAACCACAACGCAAAGTTTAACCGAACACTGGCAGTGAAAGGTAGTGGTTAAGAGTGTGGGGTCCAGCAAAGACAGACCTGGTTTCAATTTCTTTCGGCTCCCCTGTTAACTTACTAGCTGCATTGCCCTGTACACAATACATAACCACTTGAAGCTTCAGTTCCCTCCTTTGTAAAAACGGTCTAATGACAGTATCTACCGGATAGGTTTGTTCAGTGAGTTGCATGAGAAAATGTACATTAGAGCCCTTAACACAGGATCCGGCACAAAGTCATTATTCTTAATATTCTACTCTTCGAGCAACTTGGTAGCTGCGTGGGGGAATGTTTCAACAACTATCCCAGTATAGGCTGTGGGGGCCTCATCCTTGAGATAGTTTAAAGAAAAAAAAGCCCTGGCTGGCGTAGCTCAGTGGATTGAATGCGAGCTGCAAACCAAAGTGTCGCAGGTTCGATCCCCAGTCAGGGCACATGCCTGGGTTGCAGGCTACAGCCCCCAGCAACCACACATTGATGTCTCTCTCTCTCTCTCTTTCTCCCTCCCTTCCCTCTCTAAAAATAAATAAATAAAATCTTTAAAAAAAAAACCTTTCCCCATTTGAAAGGTAAAAAGTAGACTTCCCTATAATTCTCTTAAATTAAAAAAAAAAGAAAGAAAAAAGCAATCCTACTAGATTAGAATGTAGCATTTATATTCTAGATGTCAAGAAAAAAAAACAGACATTTTATACTTCTATAAATATCCACACATTTCTAGTTTTAGGACTAGACATTTCTAAACTTAGCATCCCATTTTAACCAAAATGATCAGTATGGAAAATATTTTTAAGAGACACCAAAATGTTTGATAGCTTTTGAACTATATGGGAAATGAAAAATACCAAGCACCGGAACCCACTCATGTCGTAGTTTACTGTGGAATTAATTCGGATATATACCAAGTGTTCAAGACTCAGAGTGTAAACCTGAGAAAAAGCAGTTAATCTCCTTAATGGGTGTTAGCTCCCTCTGGAAAAGCCAGCATTTTAAAAGGATTAGCACTGCAATTATGTGTGGTGGCTAATTGATCTGATTAGTGATTTTAATGACTAATCTGGAACTGAACAATCCTGCCAAAGAGTTAGGAAATTCCAGGAACCCAAGCGAGAGGACCCCCAAGAGGTCAGACGGAGTCCGGCCTGGGCTCCGCTGAGACCTAGAAGGCGGGGCCTCTGTAAGGGCGGGGCTCCTGCCCCATTCCCGCTCTTTGCAAGTTCGTCTGTTTTCTTGCTGCAAGTGCAACCAGGGAACAGGGAAGGTAACAGGGAAGGCTTGTCCAGCCTGAGAAACTCACAGGTTCTTGTTAATTTTCTAAGTTACAAGACTGGAAAATACAATTCTGTGTCAGAGTTTCTTACGATGTTAAACAGACAAGTAGATCTGTGTTTAAACCCCACATGAGCCCCTTTATTGAATAACTTTGGGCCCCTTTTTAGTTAAAACAAAGGCCTGTGTGCAGTTGCCGTCAGGATTTGATGAGACTCAGCCCTGGAACAGAGAAAAGTCTCAATAAGCTCCACGAGCCCTAATTATCCGAGAACTGCCATTGTAAACGTTACTTACACGTCGATGTAATGGGTTTAACCCGAGGAATGACACGTTCTTTGGGCGTTGCTGTCGGCCTTGGGGAAGGAGGCCACAAAAAAAACGGTCGTGATAATTTTCCCCACTGTCATTGTGTGTTACATTTACACAGCTATTTAAACCTATTCCGTGTCATTCCCACCACCCAAAAAAGGTGACAGTACAAAGAGCTATTCTCGATTTGTTATGACACGGACATAACGAAGTGTTTAAGTATTTTTAAAATCTCTGAACAATAAGATTAATTGATTAACTTCAAGAGACCATTATTCTTTCAAATTTAAAGCACATTACACATATTCGCTGAAATCACCAGAGTAGCGGATTGCCACTTTCATCACAATCTTTAACCTCCGTGTGTGATTCCCATTTGTAATCTGAAATTTTCTCTATTATTCTTTGATCTGCCCAGACTCCCTAAGTAAAATTTAACAAGACCTGGTAATAAAGTTATCTTCTCTTATTACCAGCCATCTTTGAGATGATCGGTTTTGACAGACAACCACAACTGGACCTAAAGTGATTTGCTTGGCTTTATGAACGGGGGAGAGAAACAGCCGCTGAAGTTTTGATTGGAGTGTGTAGAGGCTGGTTGGTTGGTTAATTTGGTACTATCAGCTTTACTACTTATTTTTAAAGATTTTACTTATTTACTTCTTAGAGAGAAGGGAAGGGAGGGAGAGAAACACCAGCATGTGAGAGAGACATCAATCAATTGCCTTTTGCACACCCCCAACTGGGAGCCCAGCCAGCAGCCCAGGCCTGTGACCAGCAAATAAGGACAAAGGAAAGAGAGGGGGGGAAAGGTGACGGGAAAACATGCAGAGAACAGTAAGCATCTGCCAGGCACAGCCACAGTGTACGTCACCTGCCCTGACTGGTGTGGCTCGGTAGGTTGGGTGTCGTCCCCCAGAGCGAATGGTCACCAGTTCGATTCCTGGTCAGGGCGCATGCGTAGGTTGTGGGTTTGGTCTCTGCTTGGGGCATGCATGAGAGGCAACCAATCCAATATTTCTCTCCCCTCTTTCTCCCTCCCTCCCTTCCCCTCTCTCTGAAAATAAATAAATAAATAATCATTTTTAAAAGAGTGTAAGTCACCCTCCCTTCTCTAAGGGAACTTACTCTCCCTCATTGGGCACAATAATAATACAGCATATTATAAAGCACTCGGCTGCACACGGGAAAAGGAAGGAACGTGACAGCCATGACGAGACTCAGGGCGAGGAACCCCTGAAGGAGACTGCGCTGAAGCCAGAGCTGGAGCTGAGGCAGGATGATTCGAGTAAGCAGCAAAGTGGGAGACAGATGTTCCGAACCAGGAGCAACAAAGGCCTTAAAACAGGATGAAACATAGTGTTTCAGCCAAGCTGTGAAAGAAAGGCTTGCTCATAATTAAAGAATTTCTAAAGAAAATGCTAACATTTTTTCACTGGATAGTAATTATTACTTTTACTATTCATATTTTACTAGTCCCTAGTATTATTATCCCTGTTTTACAGGGCAGTAAAATGAGGCCCAGAGAGGCTGCATGCCTTGCCCGAGGCCACAGAACCACTTTACGGGGAGAACCCAGCACTCCCCCCTCCGCCGCAGGGGCACGGGGTGGGGCGGAGGGGGCGGGGAGAGTTACTGAGCAGACTGAGTGTATCCACAAGAGAAACCCCTTGCAGGTGCGCTTGAGCGTGTGGGTAAAGTGATGACAATACTCTTTCGGGAACATCGACCTGGCATCAGTGAATGGAACAGACCTCAAGTGACAAGGCAGTGAGCGAGCCAGGATACACACACTTCTGCAGCTGGCGAGGCAGCCCCACGAGAGAAGTGGTAAAGCCTGGAGGGGCAGCTGCAGAGGGACGAGACAAAGGAAACAAACACATCAGATATGACACAAGAAACCGTGACCAAGTTGGCGACTTGGTGGGTGTGGGAGATGAACAGAAGGATACAGTGGAAAAGGGAAGCAAGCATCAGTCGGAGTAAAACAGACGGCTTATCACAAAGTTATCCCCAGGATACCGTTTCCCACCCTACTCCCCTCCCAGCCATCCTCCTCCTCCTCACTAGCCATCTTCCGCCTCCCGATCTTTCCCTTTCATTCATTCATATGGTGCTGGCCTGCTACGGGCTAGACAGTGGGTTAGTCTCTGAGAAACAGATCACAGAGACAGTGGTAAGAATTAACAAAAGACACTTATTAAACATGTATTCTGTACATGCCAGGCACTGCTCCAAAGGCTGCATATATACCAACGCATGGAAGTATAGGAAGGAAAAACTATTACTCCTACTTCAGAGATGACACAAAGCCACACGGCAAGTGGTAGGGCCTGGACTGTCACCCAAGCCATCTGACTCCGGAGCCCACCCACTTAGCCACCCTGCTACTCCCCACTGAAAAGCCTTCCTGCCACTTCTGTATTTTTGTGGCTCCCATCTGTGCATCATCAGAAGTTTTAGAAAAATTATGTAATATGGGAGTGCCTTTGGATTTTAGAGCCTCCTGCTTTCTAAGGCTGCCAGTGAGAAGCCAGGGCCTTATCTTAGTCGCTCTGATTACTCGGCCCCCTGGAAGGGGGGTGGACACTAAACCCGCCCAACAGCTCTGCAACTCTCCACCTGGCTTCTGCTCCGTGGGTGGTGGTCAGAAGGGCACGTCCAGCGATTCACACCAAGTCACACAACATTCAGGTACAAAACGTCTAGTGCTCAAACTTTATTTGATAAACAATAGAAAATGCTAAACACTCAGCCTATCTACCTTGTCATCTCGAGGCATAACCTGCATTACCAGATTCATCTTCCTGCAACGACCTAAATTATTCACTATACCTCAGTTACTCAATCAGAGAAAAGAAAATTGCAAGTAGAATTTTCAACTAAGAACTTTAGAAGAGAATTTTCCTTGAAGCAAAGTAAGGACGAAATCAGGACAATCCAAATCCCGACAGCAAGGCAAGCAAAGCTGGTCAGAAGGCTGACTCAGTGACGTGCTTCAAGAGCCCCAGCCGAATTAACCGCTTGGGGACAGCACCGACCCCGTCCTAACCGCGACCCAGAACCCAGAAGCAGTTAAAGAAGAGATGGGACAGCCTGGAGCACATGAAAATAAAACACCATAAGCAAAGCCATCAATTCCGATACTGACTACCTCGTGAATTGCCCCGCCACACTACTAAACCTGCCCTTGAAAGGACGCCAATGGTTTGCACTTGACAAACCCACGGTCTTCCTCCAGCCCCCTTTCCCAGGCTCTCCGGAGACCACCCCGCCATACCTGGGTTCTCTCCTCCCTCGGCTTCCCTATTTCTCCCCCCTACCCCCAGCCCCAGGTGCTCGGCTCAGTATTAGTCTCCACCTCTTCTGCCCAGCTCCTGACGAGGCTGTCCCCCAAGTTTGGGCTTGGCTCTCCTATTGTTTCCTTTTAAATTCTTTCCCTTAGGGACCCTCGCTCGCCTGAAGCCCGCTGCCCTAACCTCTCTCCTGGACGTTACGGTGCTATGGCTCTAACTGCTGAACGACATTTTTATTTTTACATGAATATCCTGCTACTAGGACTTCAAACTCACATCTTAAACCAAAGTCACCTTCTCCTCCAAACTTGACTTCACTATTCTTTCAGTTGTGCCCCCCGACACACACCCCACAACCACAGACTGTTGGAGCGCCCCTCTGCACCCCCTCAACATCTTGCCCACACCTCAAAAAGCCCAGATTACCCCATTATAATCTCTGGTCCGTGGACATGTTTGTTTGCCTCTCCAAGTACAACAGATTATAACACTCCTTGAGGGGCAGGAATTGTATCTTAGTTGCCTATGTATTTCCAAGAACTGTTGAAGGTGCATAATACAATCTGTTAAAAGGAAAGCAATCAAGCTGGACCATCCGCCCCGGCCAAACTGGTCCATCTGGTGTCCACGTGACTGGCGTTTTCACAGACCCCACTTCCCAGAACAGTCCTGTGCCTGCCGCTGCACACTCGGAAAACCCTGCCCCTCCTTCACAGGGCTCAGCTGAAATTTCAGCTGCTTCACGGAACTTCGTCCCACGTGACCCGTTCCAATGCTCCTCACTCATCAGTCTCACAGCGGCAGTTCAGTGTCGGAAAACAGCCTCGCCTTTGAAGCTACACAGGCCTGATTCAAAACCAGGCTCTAGCATAAACTAGCTGGGTCACTGTGGGCAAATTCTTGAAGCTTTTTATTTTTTTTATTTTTTAAAGATTTTATTTATTTATTTTTAGGGAGAGAAGGGAGGGAGAAAGAGAGAGAAAGAGAAACATTAATGTGCGGTTGCTGGGGGCCGTGGCCTGCAACCCAGGCATGTGCCCTGACTGGGAATCGAACCCGTGATGCTTTGGTTCGCAGCCCGCGCTCAATCCACTGAGCTACACCAGCCAGGGCTCCTGAAGCTTTTTAAAGCTATAAAATGGGGTAAAGAATACCTGTCCTAGAGGATGTGGGGGAGGGGTAAAGGAGAGTAAACCACCTAAAACACAGTAGATGTTCAGAAAGGGTTAACTCCTCCCCCACCCCAGCCCCCCCGCCCCCCCCACCCCCGCTTCATTTGTCACTGTCATGGCACCCGCGGTGACGACACGGTGTCCTCTCTCCTCAGATCGCGACGACTCGTACCATCCTTCAGGGCAGGAGCTGAATCTTATCTACTTTTCTGTCTGCTCAGCACCCACCTACCGATGGGTCTCACATGGAGACATAATAAAAGCTGAGAACAATAAAATTACAGTCACGACAGAGTATGGCACTCAAGTGTAAACTGTGCCAAGACTGGAACTGACGGTCATAAATATTCACCCAGTGAGCTGAATTCCTGCACGGCATCTCCACTTTCCCTCGTGGCGAAGCTGATTTCCACACATGACAGTGCAAATAAAGACAATTTAATTTGTAGGGTGTACAGATTAGTAAGTAATCTTTGATGACATTAGAGATGGCTTAAATTAAATGTTACAGTCAGTTATTAGAAGAATCTATGCATGTTTCTGTTCCCATGCACTTTTATGCAATGGTTTCCTTTCATATAGTCTTCGATTTAATGTAATTATAACAGGTCTCTTCACACCACTTGTCACCTAACTGAAACTAGATCGAGATGGTTCTATTTTCCCACCAGGGGCAAGAAATTAAAGGCTAATACCAAACAATAACTGGTAAGTTCAAGACTCAAAACGTGTGATAATTACAGGGAAAATCTTTCAAAAACTCAAACTAAAATGTTTTCTTTGCAAAATGCTCCTGTTCATACCAAGCCTTTCAACACCCTCTGTGAACTTAGCAGAATATGGCTCCTCCCCATCCTGACTTCTCACGGCTTCGCTTCACTGCAGACTATCTGCACCAAGGATCAATTCCCACGGCTGGGTTTCGTTTCTCTGTCTAGCTACTGCCCCACTTGCGTGCGCGAACAGGTCGGAGGAGCTGCAATTTGTTGGGTAGGAACCTCCGCTCTGACAATCAACACTTCGTTCCCCTGCCAACCACGTTCCCTTTCCCCGCAGAAACTATCTCTAGCGCTTTCATAAGCTGGAATGTGCAGCTATAAATTTAACGTGTAACAGCAATGAGAAATAGAAGAGTGTGTGCCAAATACCATTCTTTCGAAACTGTCGCGCTTCCAAGCCGTTCTGCTGTGTTGTTTTGTTGTGCTGTGTAGTGTTGTGCTGTGTTCGTGGTAAGGAATGGAGGCATCAGTTCCATCAGATCCATCCACGGGAGCATGCGCACGCACACACACGCAGGTATAGCAGGAAAGAGCCAAAAGCCAGGCATCAGAAGACCAGGTTTCTAATCTCAGTCCAACCACCTATTCCAGATCTTTAGGCAGAATCATAACCTCTCTCAGCTTCACCTTCCTTGTCCATGGGCTACAGATAATAACCACCACCCCTATCTCAGCAGCTTATTTCAGAGATTATACAAACACAGCATCACAAATAGCACTGTGTAATTACAAAGTGTGTGTGAATGGATACATATACATAGCAATGCCATTGTCTATGGATAAATATAAAATAACTTTACACTGTGTATTAAAGTCCCAATTAAATACTTCACTAGACAAACTGTTATACCAAATTCTACACACCGTATACCCATAGAATTTTTTTTTTTTGAGAAACAGAATCTAGCTTGGAAACATGTGTTCACAGTCTAGTTCATAATTTTTGGAGAGAGTATCATTCTCTAATCTACATTAATATTCTTGTAAGCAAATTTTTTACTCACGATCATAACATACCTAAATTTTCCCTTTCAGTCAATCAAACTTAGTATAAGAAAGTACTGGAGGATGGTTCTTCATATCTTGTGCTAAGAATGTCTACCTTATGGTCTTAACAGTTGAAAATGGGTAATTTCATGATTTTAGTTTTTTAATGTTAAAAAGAGCAACACCATTAAATTAGAAGATTCCTAAATCATTATTCACTTCCAATTTCCTAGGTAAAATATCAATATATTTTCATTCACCCAAATAAAAGATTCCCTACATATGCACATGCATATTTCCTATTTCCTAAATTGTGCTTTTGTGGTTTTAACTTTTTATACGTGGCAACTTTTAAACATTAGTAAAATTGTTTAGCATATGTGTTTTATTTTCTTTTTAGTTGCTTACAGTTTTCTACAAGATCTCTTAAATTATAGCATGATTCTGGCAGGCTTTATGCTATTTGTTGTTCCAATTAATTAAAACTGTTTAAAACATGAATTTTAAAAACCTTATATTACCATAACTTTGCAGTTAAAATTCTTTTTCCAAACTTTGCAACCATGCTATACAACCTAAATCAGTGCTGAGCTCAAACTGGATTTTAACAGTTGCCCAATGTCCTTCAAAAGGTTACAAAGCATGTTTATCTGAACTACACCCATTTTCAGTTTCAACACAGCACGCCTCTCGTTTGTTCTCAAGACAAATTTAAAACCATACCTATTGGGATTGGTTATTACTGAAGATAATTTATGCAATCATCAGCCAAAGATGCTAAATTGGCAAAAAGAAAACTATGCAAGTAAGCAAACTCTACCACACGTGGGCCACACCTTCTCAGTATATAAAGGCCTGTCACTGTCCTTGGTGGCAGCAGCAGGCACTCCCTGGGCTAAACAGCATCACCATGTCTGTTCGGTACAGCTCAAGCAAACAGTACTCTTCCTCCCGCAGCGGAGGAGGAGGGGGTGGAGGAGGCGGCGGCGGCGGAGGATCCCTCAGGGTTTCGAGCAGCAGAAGCTCCCATGGTGGAGGCTATAGCTCAGGGGGGGGGTTCAGTGGTGGCTCTTTTAGCCGTGGGAGCTCCGGTGGAGGCTTTCTGTGCTCATCAGGCGGCTACGGAGGAGGAGGCGGAGGAGGAGGTGGTTTCGGTGGAGGTAGCTTTGGTGGAAGCTATGGAAGCAGCAGCTTTGGTGGGGGCTACGGAGGAGGCGGTTTTGGAGGCGGCGGCTTCGGAGGTGGGGGCTTCGGAGGTGGGGGCTTCGGCGGAGGCAGCTTTGGGGGCTTCGGCGGTGGCGGTGGTGGATTTGGAGGAGACGGTGGCCTTCTCTCCGGAAATGAGAAAGTAACCATGCAAAACCTGAACGACCGCCTGGCCTCCTACTTGGACAAAGTGCGGGCTCTTGAAGAATCCAACTACGAGCTAGAAGGCAAGATCAAGGAGTGGTACGAAAAGAACAGCAACACGGGCCAGCGCCAGCCTCGCAACTACGACAAATACTACCAGACCATCGAAGACCTTAAAAATCAGGTAAGGGGCGTTTTAAAGTCCAACTTGAAGCCTACTTTTCAACCGTGTGATCAATTTTAAATTAATTATGATGTAGCCGTTCGCTATGTTTGCCTGTGTTACTTTCTTGATTCCAAAAACAATACAGCCTCACCCAAGGTAAGTATTTGTGATGGTATGGTCACTCCAATCTTCATCCAATGCGTGTGTTAGGTGTCGTATAGGGTGGTGGGTTATTGAAAATTTTTTTGGTTTTAATTAGTGTATAATGAGTCCATAGTTAAAATACACTAGATCATTTACAAATATGAAAACTGAAAGAATTGTTAGATGAGTCCGAAGAAAATACTTTTCAGATTGATAACAGAAAAAGCACTCATTACCAACAATGCAAGAAACATTAACCCTCCAGCATGAAATGAGATATCGCTGGCCTCTAGGGATTTGTGAATTGTACCTACTGTGTGCCAGCTTAGCGTGTATTCATTTAGAGTGTATATTTGTAACACATCAAACCAAGTAAGGTATGGGTCAGTCAAAACTTGGCCGACCTACATGGAAATCACACAGTGTAAGAGGGGGGCATGCGTGCAGGAACACGGCTATAGAATTCCAAGCAGTTTTCAGAATGGGATGAAACAGAAATAGAAGAGTATAAACCCTTCAAGAAAACAAATGACCCAATTTAAGTGTACCGGTAAGCCTGTAATATTTCACATTTAAAATAAAAATTCTCTCCAAAATTGTGTAAGAGAACAACATAAAAGTGCAGTTCACCTATGCCGCTATAAAAGCCGTATTTGTATCTGATGTCTTTACCTCTTCCCGCAGATCCTGAATCTAACCACCGACAACGCCAATGTCCTGCTTCAGATCGACAACGCCAGGCTGGCAGCCGATGACTTCAGGCTGAAGTAAGCTAAGCAAATGGGTATAACGCTGTCACAACAAATACATGAGTTGTTTTTAACAATGACTTTGGATGTCCACAATAGCAATTACATTTTTCTCAATCCATTTAAAATTAAATAGCACTGGAGCTGTCAGAGAAATTTTCCATTTCAATATACCTTTCTGGGCAATAGTAAAAGAAGAAAATGCATTTTAAAGTAACTGCTAAGTTTCTGTGCATTAAACCACTATCCAGTATCCCTTTGTGAATTAATATGCAATAAATGTTGCCATGATATAAAGTCAACTTATATTTGCTTTTTAAATAGTCTCTGCCTTCATCTGGCGCACCTCCCTTCTGGGTTACAGCCAGTAACTGTGCTGTGCTTGTTTCAGGTACGAGAACGAGGTGGCCCTCCGCCAGAGTGTGGACGCCGACATCAACGGCCTGCGCAGGGTGTTGGATGAGCTGACCCTGACCAAGGCTGACCTGGAGATGCAGATCGAGAGCCTGACTGAGGAGCTGGCCTACCTGAAGAAGAATCATGACGAGGTGATGCAAAACATTAATATGTACTTTCCCCAGCCAAAAGACTGCTCAGTTTGGCCCCAGAGCAGTCATTGATGTTCTCTGTTCCTCAAACAGGAAATGAAAGACCTTCAAAATGTGTCCACTGGCGATGTGAATGTGGAAATGAACGCTGCCCCAGGCGTTGATCTGACCCAGCTTCTGAACAACATGAGAAACCAGTATGAGCAACTTGCTGAACAAAACCGCAAAGACGCAGAAGCCTGGTTCAATGAGAAGGTAAGCCACCTTCCTTTGGGGGAAGCCAACGAAAATTCAGTTATCATTGCAGATTTTCTCACCTTTCCCTTTTTTCCTCATACTCTAGAGCAAGGAACTGACTACGGAAATCGATAATAACATTGAACAAATGTCCAGCCAGAAGAATGAGATCACCGAACTGAGACGCAATGTTCAAGGTCTGGAGATCGAACTACAGTCCCAACTAGCCCTGGTACGTTAATAACTCTCTCACACAAAGTTTCATGCTCAGTAAGAATATGCAACAACAGAAAATGCAGAGTGAAGGTGAGAAAGGAGCAATAAAAATCCGAGCTCTTTGTTAATGGGAGAAAAGCATTACTGGCATCGATCTGAAAGTGCTGAAACTGAAGTTTGTTATTAAATGGAAAACACAAATTCTATTCCCTTTCTTTATGCTTCTATATGATGTCTTCAATTGCTAAATAAGATGCACTGTTCTCAGTTGAACAGGAAAGTTAAGCCACAATGTATTCTTTCCTCTTTACAGAAACAATCCCTGGAAGCCTCCTTGGCAGAAACAGAAGGTCGCTACTGTGTGCAGCTCTCCCAGATTCAGGGCCAGATCTCCTCTCTGGAGGAGCAGCTGCAGCAGATTCGAGCTGAAACCGAATGCCAGAACGCGGAATACCAGCAACTCCTGGACATTAAGATCCGACTGGAGACTGAAATTCAAACCTATCGCAGCCTGCTAGAAGGAGAAGGAGGGTAAGTTATACAATTTTTTTTAATTATCTGAACTGCTTTTATTCAATATTCCGAATCGCAAGGCTCTCCCATAGCCCAGGGAAGTGCCAGAGACTGGGAGAAAGGGGAGCGAAGGGAGGAAGCAGAGCACAGAAAAAAGGCGTATGCAACCAGCCCCCGTGTCTCACGAACTTGATTCTTAGGGCTGTGTGTACATCAAATTGTTTTTAATGAATGAGTTTTAAAATACATACTTGGCAGAGGTCCCCCCCCCCCAAGAAAACATTGTATTTCCTAAAGAACCAGTAAGCGGGAAAGCGACGCGCCCACTCCCCGGGTTACAGTTAAGTCAATGTGACATTTACCCCCTGCAGCGGCGGCGGCGGCGGCGGCGGCTACCGCGGCGGGCGCGGCGGAAGTTCCGGCGGTGGCTACGGCGGTAGTTCCGGCGGCGGCGGCGGCTACGGCGGCGGCAGTTCCGGCGGCGGCGGTTCCGGCGGTGGCTACGGCGGCAGTTCCGGCGGCGGCGGCGGCTACGGCGGCGGCAGTTCCGGCGGCGGCGGCGGCGGCTACGGCGGCGGCAGTTCCGGCGGCGGCGGCGGCGGCTACGGCGGCGGCAGTTCCGGAGGCGGCGGCGGCGGCTACGGCGGAAGTTCCGGCGGAGGAGGCCAGAAGTCCGGTTCCGGGTCCACTGGCGAGTCCTCAACTAAGGGACCAAGGTCAGCAGAAACTAGCTGGGGTAATTAGAATTAGTTTTAACTTTCTAAATAATTAAAACTTTAGGGTTCCTACGTGCATTTTTTAAACAATAAGTTATACTGAAGGGAAAATGGCATGGTCTAAAATGCTGTGTTTTAAACATTGCGGGGGAGGGGGAGTAAGCAACGTTAAAAAGTAAATTTTCTTTTTAAATTTAGTGTATTTTTCTTTTAGAAATTTTGCATGTTCATTAATGGGGACCCCCACAAATTGCTTAGTCTAAAGTCTTTTTTTTTCGTGATTTACATTCAGATACTAATAAAACCAGAGTGATCAAGACAATTCTTGAAGAAGTGGCACCTGATGGTAGAGTCCTTTCATCTGTGGTCGAGTCGGAAACCAAGAAACACTACTATTAAGCCACATCAAGAGGAAAGGCCATTTTGTACAGATGCATGAAAAACAAGGTCTCCAAGAAAACACTCCAGTCTTAATGGTCTCTGGAAATAGGCTCCCTCTTTGAAAATAAGGTGTCTAAAAAGGTGTTTTGTGGTTTCTGTATTTCTTCTTTTCACTTTACCAGAAAGTGTTCTTTAAGGGGGGGGAAAAAAGAAAAATTTCTATTCTCATGTACTAATGAATCAATAAACTTTCTTACTGATGCAAACTATCTTATTTGGTCAGAATTGCCTTTATTTAAATGAGATCTTTTAACTTGAAATATTAATTAACTATAGCATTTGAGGATGGATTTCTACAGACATTCCGAAAAGAGAGTTATTGTCGTTATGATTTGTCTGAATACATTTTTTAATCTTGTGGGAATGTTGGACCAGTATCTGCAGTCTTACTGAGTAAAAAGTCCACAAGTCACCAGGTTTATTCTTTCTTAAAGACACACAACATATAGAAAGCTCTGTCTTCAAATGATTTCGCTGTGGCTGGCGTAGCTCAGTGGATTGAGCATGGGCTGCGAACCAGGCATCGGAGGTTCGATTCCCAGTCAGGGCATGTGCCTAGGTTGCAGGCCATGGCCCCCAGCAACCGCACATTGATGTCTCTCTCTCTCTCTCTCTCTCTCTCTCTCTCTCTCCCTTCTCTAAAAATAAGTAAAATCTTAAAAAATAATAATAATAATTTCAAGTCTGGAAATTCTGAAATATCTCAACTAAGACCCCCAAAATAAAGTAAATTGGAAATTTCACATTTTCTGATTACCTGACTTCTCCCATTTACCTGCCCATATTTCCTTCCCATTACTATGTTACTTCTGCCCAATTGCTATACAGCTTAAGAGAGATTTCCAGTGTTCTCTATCTAGCACAGTGGAATCATATCAGAATCATGCGGTGTCCATCAGATGAACGGGAGAAGCACTCGCAAGCCATGGTGATGCCAGTTTAACCAAAGGGACACCTCCAGGTTTTAGCCTCTGCAACCATGCCCAGGGATCAGTACTAAAAATCTGGTACTTGTAGGGTCAACCCCATCAGCACATCCTTCAGCGGGTAAAAACCCAAATGACACTACTTCATACTCTGCTACTATATGGGGTGGGTCAGGGCTGGAGGTATTCTCTGCCCCTGAGGCTACCGTATGTTCCCTGATGTGTCCCGGGTCTAACAAGTGGCATTCTTCAACATCCTTCCCGATTTGAGCTGCAGTTTTCCCAAGGACCTGAGCCCTGGTCCCCAAGCCATTTACTGGGGACTCCCGCTAGGTAAACCCTACTCTCTGTACCCCAAATGGATGACTGCAGCCCTGTTTCCATGTGAATAAATTTCCCTAGAGTCAAGTTTCCATGACCTGCCTGGCACCAAATATTACCATAGTTCAGAGATTCTCCACGTTAGTCCAGATGTCCTATCATATATGTGCTGGCCACTCTTTGCAGGGGTGGGTGGGGGGAGCAGTCTTCCGAGGTTCACTATTGGAGCCCCACCCTGCCACCCGGTGAAGCCCTGAAGCACACCACCGGGCTTCGAACACCGGCTGTGTATATGCTGACTGCTGTTCAAGAACACTGCCTTTTAAAATACTTACTGTCCAACACAGTTAACCAAGTCCCTGGGACCCAGGGTATTGGGTCCCTTCTCCTTATTCTGAAGAGCTCAGTGTTAGGAAGCTTTGTCTCTCCTGCCCATTCATTCACAAACCAGAATCTCAGCAGGTCAGAGCTCTTTATCTGATTGGGTGGGGGAGCCAAACCTCCCTTCCTGAAAGGTCTGAGCGATGGTGGTCCTGTTGACTCAAGTTTTCCACTTTCCAGTATCTCCTTAAACAATGCTTTATAGTCACTTCTCTCTGATAAGGCACTACTTTCTTGGTTGATGTTCACTAAACTTACTGTGGTAGTTGTATTGCAACATGTGTATGTCAAATAATTATGCTGTATACCTCATATTTACACAGCGCTGTATATCAATTATATCTCAATAAAACTGACAAAAACTACTTTTTAAAACTACTTTTTTTTACTGGACTCCAAAACTACAGTTTAATAAAGGCAGTCAGTCTAAACAATTTGATTTAACAAGAACACTAGTATTATAGTAAAAAAAAAAACCTGTTAACTTTACTGGTCACTATTTCTATTACATAGATTTATCATATAGTTATTGATCAAAAAAAAAAAATCCTGTCACCCTGGCTGGTGTGGCTCAGTGGGTTGAGTGCTGGCTGTGAACGGAAAGGTCACTGGTTCAATGCCCAGTCAGGGCACATGCCTGGGTATCTGGCCAGGTCCCCAGTGGGGGGCACAAGAGACAACCGATTGTTTCTCTCCACATCAATGTCTCTCTCTCTTTCTCCTTCCCTTCCCCTCTTTCTAAAAACAAATAAATAAAATGTTTTTAAAAATCCTGTACATACCCGTGCAGATTTTACACCTGTTCCAGAGTCCTGCTGTTTAAGCAGGACAGTGTCCAATGGGACCGGCAGAGCCCATTTTTGGCGCTCGTGTGGAATCCTGCTAAACAGCAAAAGCTTGTTTGCCCAAAGACTCTGCCTTATGCTGCTACAGGCCTTCAAGCTTTGCACCTGACTTGGGTGTTCATGGTCACTTGATACTTTGGGGCGGAAAAGAAACTTTGTAATAGTCAACTTAGGGGAAATAGCTACAGTGAGGTTAACTAAACAAGACCCATCCAGCATTTACCATCTAGATTGCATCTTGAGAGCGGGAATTAGGGAACGAGCTCATTTTGTGGTTATAAGCAGGCATTTCAACGTGGTTATTCCCGAGCTTCAAAGCGAAGGTTCCGATCCATTTGAAGGTGAGCACTGCCCCCTGGTGGAAGTAGAAGGACAGGGGCAAGAGCAGTTAATGTGGGATTGCAGGCTGTGATGCTGACAGAGGAGTAACCACTCACCTTAACTTAGGCTTCTCTCCTTTTTTGAGACAAACGTTCTTTTGGGAATATTGTCTTCACACGTGCAGGGTGAAGGCACGTTACACCCATAACTTGTATTATTATTATTATTATTATTATTATTATTACTATTTACAGTTAATAATCAGGTACTGAAGAGATTTATCATTCCTTTTATAATAGTCCAATTCTTCAATATTTTGATTCAATAATTCAGTAACAATTAGAAGAATGATTTTACACTTTATGTGACACGTTAAGTACTGTTGACGACAACACTGAAAGTGGGCATTTGTATCAGCGTGGCTCATTTAGAACGTATCTCAACTGCGCTCGTGGTACCAGGATCTCAACGCTATCTTCACACGTCACGCCACGTCTTTACCTGGCATGTGCCCGGTGACTCTGAGCAACTGGTTTGAGGTTTCTGGGTCCCAGCTGCCTCACCTGCCAAATAAAGGGGCGAGACTAGGCAATATCTAAAGCTCTTTGCAGCGAAGAAAGATCGTACAACTTTGCCCGGAAGCAGCATGTAAAGGCCACGTGACTGCTGGTGACAAGTAGCAGCTGACCAGGCTTCAGGCTGCTGGTGCCAGCACAGTTCCAGGAGATGCCCAGCCTGTGCTGGCGACAAAACGACTTTACACCTGACGCCACGCCCAAGCCTGAAAGCGGTCCCTCCTGCCCGGCCCCTGCTTCACCCCGCCCCCAACCTCTGCTTCGAGAGGAGATTTCTCAGGCCACTTCTCCTTGCTCACCTCGCCTTCCTTCTCAGCTTGACCTCCCCCGAGCCCCCTACACACACACACACACACACACACACACACACACGCACACCCAGTTTGTAACACAATCACAACAGCAGTAACAGTGATGTCGGCCCTTCAGGGACAGTGTGCCATTTGCAAGACCCTCCGCTAAGCGTGATCTCCTTTGGTGCCTCAACAAACTGACCTGGTGGAACCATTTTTAATCCACACTTTCACAAAAATCTGGACACTTTCTGCAAGCCTCTCTGGGTTCAATTTAAAAGATATTTTTTAATATCATGAACTGCTTCATGTACTTTTCTCCCAAATTGGCCTAGCAACTTTTCTGTGGGAAACTGACCATTCTTCCCCTATCTCCATTCCCGTCTTTCTCCCCACCCCACATCTGCTCCTACATCCTATCCTGTCCCTCCCCTGTCTCCTCTCCCTCTTCTCCCTTCATTCATCCTTCACTGCCCCCTCCTCCGCCTCTCCTTACCCCCTCCCCTTTCCCTCATCTCCGCCCCCAGCTCCACATCCACGTACCTAATACACGGCCTGCGAGCCCCAGTCCGGTCCTACCCACACATTCCTTAAAAATTGCAACCGTATCTCTTTCATCTCTGCACTTAGCATCACGTCTTTATTTTTGCCTTTAGCATTGAACACCAGACACAGTGGCTGTACGTGTTCAATAAATGAATCAGTCAATATTCGAGTTATTGTTCAAGGTAATCAACAGATTTTATCATCCTGGTAAGACCAAAGAGGTTACCAGGATTGTATTTTTTAAATATCATGGGTTTTGCTCTAATGGGATGAAATACGTGTTTCTGTTGGTAATGGTTCTTCATATACCTTTCTGGTCATTAAGACTTTGCTGGAGCTGATAGCACCCTATTACAGGCTCACTCAACTTTGAAAACTTTATAATATCCTGTGCCAGACAATGATGGGATAGTCCTAGGGTCTAGATGAAAGTGAAGGATTACTCACTCAAAATTAGAAGTTAAAATTAAAGTAATGAACTTAATATAGAATGAACCCCATTATATTTAAGATAACAAACACCCCAAAGCAATAGCGAGGGACGGTAGACATTAATCTTTTTAAATCATCCAATTATACATAATTTTATGCTAATCTGAATGATGCCATTTTTTTTTTTTTTGGCATGCACAGCTCAAACAGAAACATCCCGATCGTTGCGTATAAAAGCCCAAAGAAACCATCGGTGTACAACACTCTGTTCTTCATTGAAGTCGCAAGCATTGCAGACAGGGTGGACGTTCCTCACACCACCATGTCTCTCCGGTTTTCCAGTGGGTCCAGGCTTGTCTGCTTGCGGTCTGGAAGTGGATCTGTCAGGCCATCCAGCGCGGGTGCAGGCTTGGCAGGCGGCAGCGCCTGCGGCAGCTCTGTCGCTGGAAGTGGATTTTCCTGTGGCTTGGGAGGGGGCTTGGGCAGTGTTCCCGGTGGAAGCCATGCTGGTGGCGCCTTTGGAAATGCTGCCGGTGCCAGCTTTGCTGGAAGCGAAGGAGGCCTCCTCTCAGGGAATGAGAAGGTGACCATGCAGAACCTCAACGACCGCCTGGCCTCCTACCTGGACAACGTGCGTGCTCTGGAGGAGGCCAACGCTGAACTCGAGAGAAAAATCAAGGGTTGGTATGAAAAATACGGCCCTGGATCTTGCCGTGGACTTGACTATAGCAGATACCACCTGATGATCGAAGATCTTAAGAATCAGGTGAGAAATCACAAATCTGAAACTATGCAAAGTATCTGAAACCAAGAATTACCTCACCAAAGACACAGAATGACAACAGGAAGTGCCTCGTAACTGCTACCTGTCATTTGTATTGTATTTATTTATTATTTATTTTGCTAATCATTCTTCCTGTTAGTCAAATATAGGCAGTTTGATTCATGAATTTCAGTGTAGCAAAACATTAGTAATTCCATCATTGTTCATTTTGAAGTATATTCATTGATAAGAAAGTATTATGTTCTAAAGTTATATGAGTCTATGAGAGAAAATAAACCATACCTGTATTTTTAAATTAAATTTTAAACATATTGGTTGTTACTTATGAAAGATTTTTTTAAGATTTTATTTATTTATTTTTTTAGAGAGGGAAGGGAGGGAGAAAGAGAGAGAGAGAAACATCAATGTGCGGTTGCTGGGGGCCGTGGCTGCAACCCAGGCATATACCCTGACTGGGAATCGAACCTGTGACACTTTGGTTCGCAGCCTGCGCTCAATCCACTGAGCTACGCCAGCCAGGGCCGAAAGTCAGATTTTTATGCAAAAGCTTAACTGTCTAACATTTCTTATCTCCTAAAGTAATACATTATAAAGGTGATGCATTTGTTGTATTCTTCCGTCTGGTTTCTTCTAGGTTATCTCTTCCACAGCTGCTAATGCTAATGTCATTCTGCAGATTGATAATGCCAGGCTGGCCGCTGATGACTTCCGGTTAAAGTAAGTGATAGAAAATAATCACACTCTAGAAGAAGTTTCTTATCTATTTACTTTGTTAAATAAAAATTTCAATTTCAGTTTCTTCCCAAATAGAATTAAGTACAACCTAAGAGATTAAGCCTGTCCAGGTAGCTCAGTGAGTTAGGGCATTGTCCCAATATGCCAAGGTTGCAGGTTCGATCCCCGGCCAGGGCACCCACAAGAGTCAAAGAATCAACCAATGAATGCATAAATAAGTGAAACAACAAATCCCTCTCTCCCTCTCTCTCTCTCCCCCTACTTATCTCTCCAAAAATCAATAAATTTAAAAATATAAAGTACAACCTAAGAGATTAAAGGAAGCAATGCATGTTATAAAACTATAATATGATATAATGCATGTTATAATACTTCCACCCGGTATACTCATAATTTACATATTTATTACATTGTTGGGACAAAAATGGCACTGCATTTCTATGCCTATCTAGAATAGTGCCGAGAACAAAGATGTTTACAAACATTTGTTGACTAAGTAAAAATATTCACTGAGATGAAATTCTAAAATGGTACTTTTATGTCCTTGGGACACGCCATTGGAATCTGTGTGGTTAAATAGCTGCAGATTTATCCTCCACAGAACTGGGTGAGAGGAGGGAAGAATGGCCTTCTCTGTGCACTTTTACAATATTTAGAGTCTTTTTTTTAAGAGTCACTTGCTAATCTTTTTCTTTAAGATTTTATGTATTTATTTTTAGAGAGGGAAGGGAGGGAGAAAGAGAGAGAGGGAGAAACATCAATGTGCGGTTGCTGGGGTCCATGGCCTGCAACCCAGGCATGTGCCCTGACTGGGAATCGAACCTGCGATGCTTGGGTTCACAGCCTGCGCTCAATCCACTGAGCTACGCCAGCCAGGGCAAGAGTCTCAATTCAATTTCTAACTTTCGATGGAAAGCAACGGAGGCTTGTCGCTCTGTCTCTGGAAGCGGCCTCACTCGCGCTGATGTTCACGTAACGCGTCTCAGGTACGAGAACGAGCTGGCGCTTCACCAGAACGCGGAGGCTGACATCAACGGGCTGCGGCGCGTGCTGGACGAGCTGACGCTCTGCAGGACCGACCAGGAGCTGCAGTACGAGTCCCTGAGTGAAGAGATGACATATCTCAAGAAGAACCACGAACAGGTAGGAGAAGCCTGACTTCCAGTCACATCACAATCCTGTACATTTTAAACACTTTGGGGGAGACTATGAAGTTAGACTAGTGATGCATGCTCATTCAACCAACACCAAGGCATAGAAAGAAAGAATTTCATTGCTGCCACTCTGCCTTTCTAACTTCGTTCCCCAACATAATAAATGTTAATCATTTGATCTGCCAATGTTTTCTCTCCTTAGTGAGCTTGGGTTTACTTGACTATTGAACCAATAATAGCTCCATTATTTGACACATAACACCAGGCAACTTCAAACCCTCCAAAAAAATTACTATCCCAAAAGTAATTACAAAAGTCTCCAAAACCACAGATGAGAAATTTTCAGAAGACCACCTAGGACAGGATGTACCCCACCATTGGTTAGAAAAGGCTCAAACACCAAATCTGCTTGCTCCCAAAGGAGGAAATTATGGGAGAGGGGGGAAGGAGGAAAAACTCAAAAGGGAAGTGAAATAGAAGAGAACCAGGGAGGGCAGCGAGTGTCCCAGAGCAGGGAGGTGGAAGGGTCGGGCCATCACAGCATCAGCCGGAGAGTGAGAAGCCCACGCACCGAGTGTGAGACATCATCAGGCACAGACAGGGTGCCCACAGCAGTGCAGCCTGGCGTGGGCATTCAGACAGGCTCGGGGTGGCAGCGGGGCTCACTGTCCCCCTTAAAGACACACACACTGAAAGAAGGTGCCTCTGAACGCACTGAGGGTGGGAACACAGAGCCATTCATATCTCCACATCCCCTGAGAATGTCCCATTTACCACCCTCACCAGTGACCAGGGTCCCTACGATAACTCTAAGCACTTCAACGTTCAAAACTTTGATAGCAATGAAAATGTTTCTTCATGGCAATCCTGCACAAAGCCCCCCAAACATGAAAAGAACTTACGGTAATCAGCGGTGTCCTCGGGCAACGCAAACAAACCTTCTGTCCCTGTTGGACCCTGGAAAGCCACCAGTCTCAGGTCGTACCCAGATGGCTTAAGAAAGCAGAGATGGCCATCCGTCAAACATTGTGACTAATGAAAAAGGTCAGCTCCCTAAGGAACCAAGTCCAGGTCACCGATAGGCTAATGTGTCCAGAAGTCTGTTCTTCGAGTGCGTCAGACCGTTTAATGATTCCGGCTAGGATGCGTCCCAGGACAGGGAAGCCACAGAGTGCAGGGGCTCAGAGCAGACTCTCTGGAGCCAGAGGACGCACCCTGTTCAGATCTCGGAGTGTTCGAATCCCAGCCCTTTCAGTACTAAGAATCTTGGGTGATCGTACATACCACATCCGGAGAGGGCAAAACACCTGACTGGGTCCAGGCATGTAAACTGCTTAAAATAGTGCCTGGCATTCACAAACGCTAATGAATGATAGTTCTTGTCCCTTGTATGAGAGTTTCATGAGACAGGGATTTTTTTTTAGGGTTTTTTAGTTTTGTTTTGTTTTGTTTTAGCTTTTTTCCAGTGTTTTATCACATCCCTGAAGAAACTCCCTGACATTTAATTAATAGTTATGTGCCTAATACCTCTCTGGACTTTGGATCCCCTTCTCACTTAAAAGAATATAACACGTCTCTGGAGATGCGGACCCTTTGTTGTGTTGCTGTTTGCGATTGTTTTAATGAGCATATTGTTAATTCCATAGATAATCAGCCTATGGATCAGATAAGTCCATTTTAAAGATCTCATGCCTTTCATTGTCCGCTGGAACTTAAACCACAACCTTTGAGACACAAAGCAACACGTAGGGAAAGTGTTCTCAAGCTGTAGACTGCAGGTGACCCTAAATGGGCCCCTAAAGCCAGGCCCGCCTTTCCCTGCAGGAGATGAAGGCTCTGCAGTGCGCCGCGGGGGGCAACGTGAACGTGGAGATGAACGCGGCGCCCGGGGTGGACCTCACGGTCCTGCTGAACAACATGCGGGCTGAGTACGAAGCCCTCGCCGAGCAGAACCGCCGGGACGCGGAGGCCTGGTTCAACGAGAAGGTGAGGCCCCCCCAAGCCGCCCTGCTCACGCCCACCGGAGCGTGCGCACTCGGTTAACCCCTTTGCGCCCGCCCGGCCCTCCAGAGCGCTACGCTGCAGCAGCAGATCTCCGACGACGCGGGCGCAGCCACCTCGGCCAGGACCGAGCTGACCGAAATGAAACGCAGCCTGCAGACGGTGGAGATAGAGCTGCAGTCCCTCCTGGCAATGGTAGGTGACGGCGCAAGGCAGCCTGCATTTGGGGATTCGAAGGAGCCTCACTGAAACCCTTCGGTTCTCCCTGTTCATAGCTTTATCTACAAAGACGTCTGGGAAAGAGCAGGAAGGGGAGACCCTGAGATACGCAGAAAGAGAGACGGACAGGGCTTTCTTCCTGCCTGAGGCCACTGAGGGCTTCTTCCCGGGAGGGTGCTCAGTGCCGCCTTCATGAGTTCCTGCCTCAGCTAGTTCAGCTCAGCCCTGGACCTCGGGCGGTGGGCTGTTTTGCTCCACCCGAAAACTGAGGGGCAGGCTTCCATCGGGCGAGCTCACAGGGCAGAGTTAGCGTCCTCCGCGGCTCCTAGTAATGACGAAAGCCTATTAAAAGCCACAGCGAGCTTTTCATCGGGCAGAGGAAAAGAGGGTGCCTCTCTGATTCTGCATGAACACCGGTAGGCTTTGCATCACCACAGGATCCAGGACAGAGGTCGCTTCCACGCACACCCCGCAGAACCAGGCCGACTCTTTAGAGGTTACCCTGGAGACAACCCACTAAAACCAGCCTCCTCTCTAGAGTGTTGGCTGGCAGGACCCAAAAGCCTTGATTTTGAGGATTATGGCACATATGTGGCCCAGGGGTCCCCTGTCACCATCCCAGTCTGTAACACAAAGAAAAGTGCCACCATTACACAAATGAGGACAGTAAGCTAAGAAAGCAAGACCCAAAACAATGAGATGATTTTGATTTAGCTGAAAAGGTGCAGTGCTTGTAGTATTTACACTGGAGACTTATTTTACCACTGAATAACCCCAACTTCACCAGCATGCCCCTCTTTTCACCCTGGTCACCACTGAGGGCTGGTACCCGGGACCCTCCGGGCCACTCTGAGCCCCCGGAACCCTCCTCTCTTGCCCATTCCCCTATCTCCGACAACTCAAACCCTGAGGGCCTCTTCCCGGGCTGTGCCCTGTGTACCAATCCCGCCCCCTCCCGCCGCCTGTCTGAGCCATGTTTAAGGAAAGGAATTCCTAAGCTCCCAGATCAGAATTTAAGCATTTTCACATAGAAACAAGGACTTAGAAAGTAGTTAGGGTCTATGCAGCCAGTCCAGTACTGCAGTTTGGGCCCATGAGAGAATCCACAATAAAAACCCCTTTTAACATACAACATACATGAATTCTAGAATAATGGTGGCACAGAGCCTCACTTCCATACCTGAGATCCTTTTGTCATAGATGGATCCCAAGCATAATCTCCTATATTTTTGCACACCAATCATGTGTAAAGTGGCAGTTGTCTAAATGGATAAAGGCCTCACATGCTTTCTATAGTACACCAGCTTCCAAGTTCATCCTGTCCTCCTTCCTCATCTTCAGGCCCACGTTTGCAGCAGAAGGCTGTGGGGTAGAGATGCTTTGCCCTCTTATTTTAGAGTATTAACAACCTTGAAAGGCTATACCCTATGAGGACACATCATCAAGGAAATTAAAGTTTTGAACAGCTGAGCACACACCTCACTGACACCTTGCCACTTCTTGCCTCCCCCTCCTCATTACCATCCCGGTCACCGTCCAAATCCTCTCCTCTGGAGAGCCCAGCACCACCCACGTAATGCGCCCATCAGCCTGTTAGACCCAACATCTGCCGGTTATGATACACACTTTATAACTTCCTCTTTACAGCCTTAGAATCAAGTCCATAGGTAATACATTTAGCACTATACACGAAAATTACTTTAAACCAGTACAGTGCTGTAGCTGCGATAAGGAGGAGAAATAAATATATTTTAAAATAAAATGAATTTAACACGTAAATACTTGGGCCCAACACCCTAGAATATGTGATGAAAGAGACAGAGGCTTACACATTTCTTTGATAAGTAAGTTTTATTTTAAACAGTCATAAATTGCTAAAAAAAAAAAAAAAAAAGAAGAAGAAGAAGAAGAAGAAATAAATTGCTCCATACAAGATGAAAAGGAAAATAAAAGAGTGGAAAGGTGGGGGTGGACATTCGGATAATAACTAATGTCAGAAGAAATAATAAGCACCCAGGTGTATTTATACAGGATAAGGGGAAGAGGAAAATGACTTTAATTGAAGTAGGGATCACATGACAAGACAAATTACAGGCTATGGAAGTAGAAATGAGGAGGCATCATACTCATAAGAGTGGTGTTGCAATAATGACCTGCGCTGTGTTATTAAACATACCGCTTGTCTTGAAATCCCACCCCTGTAAAGGCATCATTTCGATCTCAGCTTAAGAAAAGGCCTTTGATGGGCCGTAGGACATCGAGGACCGGTTAAAAAAAGAAGCACAGCTCAGAGACCTGGGAACGTTGGGGGGGGGGGGACCTCTGAGGACCGCAGCGGAATAAGACTGAAAAACAATAGGCAACCCAACAACAAATATGTAATTTCAAGGTGTAAGATTTCCAATACTGATTTTGTATTGGGCTGCCTGAAAAAGTGTCCTATCATACATTTGATATGGTTGGTCATCATAGGGAATGTTACCTACATGTCAGGAATGTTCACTGAGACAGTCAAAAGTCTTAGGGCGAAAATGTCCTTTATCTCATGCCGGGTCATCTAGCAGGCCTACCCCTCCCCCACCACCCGTGAACAGGCCCTTCCCCTTCCTCTCCACCTCCCATTTCACTGTGACGAGCCCCAGAAATTTCACCTAAGGAGCAGTACTGCTTTTTGCTGGGGAACACTGGTGTGCACAGCCCTCCAAGTGCCTTCATCCCTTGCTCTGACATCTTTTATGTCCTCAGAAACACTCCCTGGAGTGCTCCCTGTCCGAGACCGAAAGCAACTACTGCGCGCAGCTGGCCCAGATCCAGGCTCAGATCCGGGCGCTGGAGGAGCAGCTGCACCAGGTCCGGACCGAGACCGAGGGCCAGAAGCTGGAGTACGAGCAGCTGCTGGACATCAAGGTGCACCTGGAGAAAGAAATCGAGACCTACTGCCGCCTGATAGACGGAGATGGGAAGTAAGTAGCACCGTGTGAAAATCCGGTTTTATCTATCTGAAACCACAACCACGCGTCGTCCGTTCACCTTCCACGCCTCCGAGCCTTTTCTCCTTTATCCCCACAGCAGCACAGCATGTTCGCCTCTTGCCTCTGCAGCCCTCTCTCCCCCTGTTTCATACACCACAGCCTCTTCCTCGTCCGCCTTCATGACCCGGGTCATCCCTGAAGACGCCCCCATTTATCGTCCATGTTAGTTACTGTGGGTTTCCAGATTCTCCCAACATCTCCCTCTGGGTTTTATCCATCTTTCAGCTCATTCCTAATATCACTGCTGCTTCGAAATAAACATTCTCTGTGTAAACCCCCAGGAGAGAGAAAGACAAACAGACAAGATATAGATCCACCCTGAGTTTAAATTTGTGAGTTTAAAAATCAAATGGAAACAAGGTGTATCCTCTCTTTAGATGACATTTAATTTCTCTCAGCTCCTACCCGCCCCCCCAAAATTCTATTTTCCTTTATTAAAAAAAAACTAACATCTGTCTTTAGCATACAAAGTTCACTTGAGTTCATGTTCCCCTATCCATTCAATAACTATTTCTCACATGATAAACAAAAATATTTTTAAAAAAATAAACTGGGTTGGTTCGTTTGTTTTTTACAGCTCCTGCTCCAAATCAAAAGGCTTTGGATCAGGAAGCTCAGGGAATTCATCTAAAGGTAATAACATCTAGTTATTTCTACTGCAGCAAATGGCAGTCACACACTAGGGCAACAAATGGTACTTAAACAATTTTAACTAAAGTGCTTAGCTTGGAACATAAAAGATTCCTTTAATAAAACTGTTCCAAGCTATTCTTATAAATCTGTGCTTACTCCCTCTCCAAAAGTATACACAATGTGCTATACGGCAAGCAGCAGTTGAACTTTTTGTTATGTAATCTTGTGTGTTGACTATGTGCATTCACTTACGTTCTATTTCTAGATTTATCCAAAACGACCCTGGTGAAGACGGTGGTTGAAGAGATAGATCAACGCGGTAAAGTCCTTTCCTCAAGGATCCAATCCATTGAAGAAAAGACATCCAAAATGACCAGCGGCAAGACAGAACAAAGGTTTTCTTTCTAGCCATCACTTCTGAGAAAAGAATAACTTGGGGAAGGACCCTGCACAACTGCATTATTCTAAATATCAAGGAGATAATGAAAACATTTTCTACTCTTAAAGATAAATTCCTTAGGGGAAAAAAAACCCTGTTTTCTTAGTTACCTTTTACAGGAAGAAGGGTGTTTATTTTCAAATAAATAAAAAAAATTGACGTACAGTTATTTGCATTCACTCGTGACTAATAAATAATTATTTGAGATTTATTTTTTATGTATGATTCACAGGAAAACACTGATGGAATGTATTTTAATTTTGAATGATAGTTCAATGCCACATGACATTTAAATATTAAACATTCAGTAGGCATCATCTTCAAATCTCACCATTTTTTGTTTGGGCAAATCATCTGGAAAATTTCAGAAATTCTCCTGTGCTTTAAGAGTCTACCCCTAGATGGCGCATTTCTGGTGTTTTTACCACTGATCCCATCTCCAACTCTTCTGGAGATCCAGATGCTGCTGCCCAGGACACCATCTCTCCTGTAATCCGGATTAGCTCTGGAAAGATCCACAGCAATGAGCCTTGTGTTAATGAATTCTTTTCTAGAGCAAAGATTGGCAAACTTTTTTTGTTGTTGTCAAGGCCCAGATAGTAAATATTTCAAGCTATGGAGGTCATAATGTCTCTGTTTGAACCACTCAGCCATCATAGCAGAAGCAGCCGTGGACCACAGATAAACAAGTGAGCACGACTGGGTCCCGATACAACTTTATTTATGGACACAAGTTTGAACTGAAAATAATTTTGACATGTCACAAAGCACTGTTCTTTTGATTTTTCCCAACCACTTGAAAATGTAAAACCATTCTTAGCTCATGGGCTGTGCAAAGTCAGGTGGCAAACCAGACTCAAACCACCAACACCTGCTCTAGAACTTAAAATCTCATGACACTGAGGAATATTATGGTTCTGGTGTCTTTGTGTTTCAGGATCGAAATGTATGGCAGGGATATCCGACACATAGGACATTCCCTAACTAGAAGGGGAGCAGCTCTCCTTATTTCTCTAGTATATGGCCTGAGTCTAAAGAGAAGCTCCAGGGATGGCAGGAATTCTACCCAACAGCCCAAGGGTCTCATGGGAGTTCAAAGAAGTGGCAACAGATGGGATATTTACAACATCCTGAGCCAAAAGTCATCAAATGAAGCAACTACTAGAAATTCATGGGGAAATAACTTCCCAAATGTACAACACACAGAACCAGCAATATAATTTGCAGGGCTCAAAGCGAAAAGGAAAATGTGGAGCCTCTTGTTCAAAAACCAAGAAAAATGTCCATTAAAGGCACTTAAATATCATTGTTTTCTCTTCCACATTTTTCCTTAAAAATATTTTATTACTTAGAATATACAATACTTGTAATAGCTACACATATATAATAACGTTAACTTACAAATTGCAAAAAATAACATTTTATGTGGTAATTTTATGTAATACAATAATAATGCTTTATTAATGTGATTTCTTGATTAGACAACAGATTTTTCTGGCTTTTCTGCAAATTCACTTATTAGGTCATGAAATTTTTATTTTTAGCAACTTCATTTTCAATCTGTATAATTGAAGGTGATGTCAGTCATTCTTGGCAAAGATTTTAAATACTCTCAAATGGAGACATGAACAAAGACAAAAGGGAGGGAAGGAAAGTAGTAAAATAAAAGAATGGACAAGTGAGTTAAATAGAAACAACATCAAGAAGAGTCTTAAGCTCTGGCTGGTGTGGCTCAGTGGGTTGGGTCCCAGCCTGTGAACCGAAGGGTCACCGGTTTGATTCCCAGTCAGGGTACATGCCTGGGTTGCAGGCCAGGTTCCCAGTAGGGGGCATGTGAGAGGCAACCCCACACTGATGTTTCTCTCCCTCTCTTTCTCCTCTGTTCCCTTCTCTCTAAAAATAAATACATAAAATCTTTAAAAAAAGAGTCATAAATTTCAGGCAAACGAGCTTCATCTAACCTATCATCAATGGATTTTAAACTGGAGGAGAGTGGAGGAAGGGAAGAAATACTTAGTGACTACATATTATTGAAAAGCATAGGTGCTTTACATGTTTAAACTACTGTTGCTTAATAGCCTCACAACACACAAGTACTAATAGCTCCATCTTAGAAATGAAAAACCACCCTGGTGGCGTGGCTCATTTGGTTGGAGCATCATTCTATAAACCGAAAGGTAGCAGGTTTGATTCCCAGTCAGGGCACATGCCTGAGTTGCAAGTTCAGTCGCTGGTCAAGGTGTGTGCGGGAGGCAACCAACTGATGTTTCTCTCCCCCTCTTTTTCCCTCCCTTCCTCTCTTTCTAAAGCCAATGGGAGAATTAAAAAAAAAAAAGAAGTGAAAAACCAAGGCTCAGAATGAATGAACTTTGCATTGGTCCCACAGCTAGAAAACGGCAGAACGGGGATATGAATGCTGATACATCTGACTCAAGGGCCCAACTTCTTTCATGACTGGTGTTGTGCTTCAGGAATAATGCCGTGGCCCCTACCTACTTAAGGACCATGGGGAAAGAAAACAGAAACCCAGTTAAGGTCCTACTAAGTGAGCTGCAAGACAATGACAGTGACAAGGAAAATGGAAGAGAAAAATGCTTCTAGAGACACGGCAGAAGTAGACTCAAGGCGACCTGCTGAGTTCCCGGATGGAAACTGGTCGAAAATCACAGCAATTAGAGATTTCTTAGTAATCTTAAGCATGACTCAAGGTAACTCCACCAGCAGCTAATGGAGAAAGATGCATAAGATCGAATTTTGATGCCAAGGCAATTGCGTGTTCAGTTGGAAGTCACGACAGAGCATCCAAGTGGAAACGTCTGGAGGGTGGAGTAAAGGGTGCGCCCTGAAAGGGGAAGAGGCCAGTGCGAAAGATGTGTATTTAGAACGTTCACCTGGGGCCGAGGAGGGATGAGATCACCCAGGGACAGTACAAAACAGGGGCACCAGGTGCAGAACTGTACGGAATGGCAAATTCTAGAGCAAGAAACTAGGAATGGAAGAAAGAAGAGGAACAAAGAGAGATACAGAAGTATTCTCAGAAAGCAATCGTTCCAAAGTCAGTAAAACTGGAGTAGTTGGTATCAAATGTGTCCAAGAGGGCGTAGGAGAACAAATGTGAGGAATGATGACTGGATGGCGATGCGGGGTAATTAGCAATCTCTGAGACATCAATTTCATAAAGTGGTGGGGCCAAAATCCAGCAGTGAGTAAGAGGTGAAAAATGGAGGAAGTGAACACAGAAATTCTTCTAGAAATAATGCAAGGAAGGAATGTAAAAATCCCAGAAATCTAGAAATACAAGAGAACACACAGGCCACGGTCTAGTTCATGTTCAGAAGAAACTAAGGCCCAGACAGGCTAACCGATGCCCTGACTTAACCGGGTTAGCAACGCAGTTTAGACAGAAAACCAGCGGAGATGAAATGGTAACTCGGGAGGGATGGGGTATCAAAGAAGAGTCCATTTAATTCTTTCATTCTCACTGAAGACCTGACCTCCTTCCTGTGGTACCGTGAGACCACGGTCTTAAAATTACTTTCAACACACCTGAAAGAAAAATCATACTATCCAGAGAGAGCCATAACTACGATACTCACCTGCTGGTAGCAAATGCAGCGTTGTTGGTTGAATCAAAAGAAAGCGAAGTTTGTCTATCACGCTTTTTTATTCTTACAAGAATTTTATACTCCTGACGCCTGGAAGACAGGAAGCCTTACTCACACCACATTTGAAATGCGCCACTATAATAATGTGGATAATACTCCTCCCTGTCCCATTTCAGAGATAACAGATAACCCCCAGGTAACTATCCACCTACAGAAGTGGACACAGCAGGGCAAAGTCATTCATTAAGAAAACATCACGCAATTATGAATAATTCCACGGTGAGCTGGCTATGGGTAGCAGGGTTCGTGGAGAGACACCCTGCGAATGGGTATATAAAGACCAACCGGGCTGTCTGGGCAGGACATTCGCCATCGGAGCTCCCTTCCAGGCCCCGGCTCTCCTCTCTGAACACCATGTCTGTGCGCTTTTCTTCTGCATCCAGGCGCCTGGGCTCCTGCGGGGCCGTGGGCTCCGTGCGGCTGTCTGGTGGGGGAGCCGGCTTCGGGGCTGGAAACGCGTGTGGTGTGCCGGGCACTGGCAGTGGCTTTTCTTGTGCCTTTGGGGGCAACTCCTCTGCGGGAGGTTATGGGGCAGGGCTTGGCGGGGGCAGTGCTTTCTGCGGGGCCTTCACGGGGAATGAGCACGGACTCCTCTCGGGCAACGAGAAGGTGACCATGCAGAACCTCAACGACCGCCTGGCCTCCTATCTGGACAACGTGCGGGCGCTAGAGGAGGCCAATTCGGACCTGGAGCAGAAGATCAAAGGGTGGTATGAGAAATTTGGGCCTGGCTCTTGCCGCGGTCTCGATCATGATTATAGCAGATACCTCCCAATCATTGACGACCTGAAGAACCAGGTAAGAAACACAATGCCGTGAAGGTCAAGACCAGCGAGAGTATTTAGCCACGGGCACACACACAAACTAAGCGGTCACATACCGCAAGCAGAGCTCCGCTTCAAGCTTCTAACTTTCGGTCCTTCGTTATGAATACTAAAAATAGTTCATATTACAATTCTAATCTTTGAACATGTCACATCTGGCACCTGGGACAAGGCATGCATGCTTATGCTTTTAATAATATTAAAATATCAAAACCTACCCAGTGTCTCCAGCTATCTATCTATAAGTTTTTCCATAGAAAAAGTTTTGGTTTTTAATGGGTGGGGTGGAGAATAAAAGAGGCCATACTTTCATTTCCCATTCGAAAAAGAACTATCTTAGTATTGGAGACAGAATGCCAGAAATATTACTATTATTTCATAGGTTACATTTTTGCAAGGAAATTTGAACTTTCAAAACCTGTTTCCTCACTCTTCACTCCCCTCCCTTTATCAGATCATTTCTGCAACTACAAGCAACGCCAGCGTCGTCCTGCAGAACGATAATGCGAAGCTAACAGCGGATGACTTCAGGCTCAAGTAAGTAGAGCCGAAGAGAAGCTAAAAAAAAGTTCTAGCCAAGCATTTCACTCTTTCATTTAGGCTATTTGAAGTTGGCTCAATTCTCCGTTTCTATTTGTTCGTTTTAAACGAAATGTATATTAGAATGACTAGCTGAATTGTGTATTTTACGCGGGAAATTTGGGGGCTGGCACAAATGTATGTCAAGATCATATGAAAGAAAATTTTGACTATTTCCACTCTCTTGCTTCAGAAAAATTAAGTCACTGCATTGTGGGCAATCTTACTGAAGTTTTGAGTATATTTCCAAGGGTGTCCAACCTGCAGCCCAAGGGCCGGAATGCAGCCCAGGATGGCTGTGAACTCGGCCCAACACAATATCATAAATTTACTTAAAACACTGTGAGATTTGTGTGTGTGTGTGATTTTGTGTCACAGTGTATTTAACGTGTGGCCCAAGACAACTCTTCTTCTTCCAGTGTGGCCCAGAGATGCCAAAAGGCTGGACGCCCCTGGAACAGTTTGACCTCAAAGTTTGCTTTGAGTTGTAGGATGGCCTGAAAAGTGATGTGACTCACGGGCTAACGCTTTCTAACATTTCCCAAGGTTTGAAAACGAGCAGGCCCTTCACCAGAGCGTGGACGCAGACATCAACAGCCTGCGCAGGGTCCTGGATGAGCTGACGCTGTGCAGGACGGACCTGGAGATCCAGCTGGAAACGCTGAGCGAGGAGCTGGCCTACCTCAAGAAGAACCACAAGGAGGTAGGTGCTCTGTCTCCCCGGACCTCACAGTCTGCCTTCCTCCCAGGTTTTAAAAATGAATTTCAGACGGCACATGGGATGTCTTAAATCGATTCCCAGAAGGAACTTGTCAATTTCTCCATCTGGCTTAGGCTGTTTTAAATGTGTCTGCTCACCTCCCTCTAAAGAAATGAATCCTAAAAAAAAAAAAGTTTCTAAAAAGATCCACTATATGGATCGCAACTTTCTGGCTCCTTTAAAAATATTCACATCCTAACATGGTCATAAACACTCTTTTTCCCCAGGAGATGAAGGCTCTGCAGTGCGCCGCGGGGGGCAACGTGAACGTGGAGATGAACGCGGCGCCCGGGGTGGACCTCACGGTCCTGCTGAACAACATGCGGGCTGAGTACGAAGCCCTCGCCGAGCAGAACCGCCGGGACGCGGAGGCCTGGTTCAACGAGAAGGTGAGGCCCCGCTAGCGCTGGCGCGCTTCCTCGGCCCTGGACCCCCGCCCCCCCCTCCGCCGCGTGCTGACCAGGCCCGGCCCTAACACGACTCCTGACGTTTCAGAGCGCCACGCTGCAACAGCAGATTTCCGACGACGCTGGCGCCAACACCTCAGCTCGAAATGAACTTACTGAGATGAAACGTACTCTTCAAACCCTGGAGATTGAACTTCAGTCCCTCTTAGCAACAGTAAGCAAAAAAATTATTTTAATTTTTTTAAAAAATTGCTTTAGAAGTTGAGAAAAAAATTGGAAGAGCGTTTTCTTCCATACGATAGTCCTCACTTTCATTTTTACCTATTAATTACTATGTCTGTAATAAGACACACTTGCATTTTGCACGATAGAATCCTCTCTGCCTGAAAATTACACTTAGACGCTAATTATTGTGAAATATTAGAAATTAACAGATACAGTTATTTGGAGATAGTCCAAAAAGCAAGTTTTCACCCTGAATCTTCTCTCCCAAGTCGGAAGGTCAGAAACCAGCCCATGGGGTGCAGAAACACGCTTGCACCCCTCCCGGCCTCTTCGTCCAGCACATCCTTTTGGCCACTTAATTACAGACACTTAGAAGGTCCTTTTTGAGTGGCACACACAGGAAGCAGAGGAGAGGTGTGAAGGTCGCCCACAAGGCCGAACAGGCAGGATGGTAGTAATGACCTTTTTTATTAAGGGTTTGCCCAGCACTTTCACCCACACGAGTCCGCCACAGCCCTGGGGCTTGGGTGGGGCAGCCTCGACCGTTCAGGTCCTTAATTCCAAAAGGAGAACCTGAGATTCAAAGAAGTGAGGCAGTTTTCCCAGAGTCCCACGGCGGGACACAAAGGAGCCATAACTTCTGTCCAAATTTTCTACCTCCTCCGTCTAGACTTGTCTCACACTGCTGGTAAACCTCCAGATTGATCCACCAAAACAGAGGTTGTGGGCGTATATAAAAGTGGGACTTTATGTGCAAATTATTGCAGATGAAAGGGTGAGATGCTTGCGCCTTCATTCCGTGTAAGAGAACGCAAGCCTTCCTCCGTGGGGCAGACCCTGCACTCCACGTGGGTTCACCAGCCAATGAATCAAATGACTGAAAGCCAAAAAAGGTCATTCTTTTCTTCGGGTCATTCTACTTCTGGAAAGAATGTGCAGTTCACCACAGGACTTTCTTTTTTTAATAGAAGAGCTACATTCCGCATCAGACAAGGCTGTCACATGATTAGAAATGAGGTAGCAAAGTTAAGGGGGACTTTTATTCTGGGGGGGAATGGCAAACTGTGTCAGACTCAACAAGCACAGGCTACACGGGGGGCGGGAGCTATCTTCGCACTGAGCCCCACGAGGAACCCACGTCAGCTTTGCTAATACTCCTGGGCACGTGAGCAACACCCTCCACCAACTGTGTTGTTCTCAAAAAATACTGTGACATATAATAAAGGCAACAATTAATGTTGGATGAGTAGAATCTTTTTGGTAAATGTCGTTTGTATTCTGTACAAACAACTCTCTTAAATGCCTATGTGCTTTGCCTTCCTCTAAAAGGACACTGACCTTTTCTACTCCACTGTCTCACTGATCCACAGAAACACTCCCTGGAGTGCTCCCTGACGGAGACGGAAGGCAACTACTGCGCGCAGCTGGCCCAGATCCAGGCTCAGATCGGGGCCCTGGAGGAGCAGCTGCACCAGGTCCGGACCGAGACCGAGGGCCAGAAGCTGGAGTACGAGCAGCTGCTGGACATCAAGGTGCACCTGGAGAAAGAAATCGAGACCTACTGCCGCCTGATAGATGGAGAAGATGGGTAAGTACTGCTTCCATTGAGGGAACTATTTTTTGAAGGTTATTAAAGGCTTTTTGAAATCAAGTACAAAGTATGTATGACCTACATCACATGGACCTAAACCCCTTCTCAAGTTATTAAAGAATCCGAGGCTCCCCCCCGCTGAAACCACTATTTGTCAGTTTCCTCGGCACAACACAGGGTGAAACAATTAACAAAAGCTCTCCATATTTTTATAGCTCTTGCGTTAAATCAAAAGGATACAAAGGACCAGGAAATGAGATAAAAGGTAAGCACAAAACCAGTGCTGAGCATCACTGAATATTTGTATGCTTCAAAGCATGAGTTAATTATTATATTTGTATGATTCAAATGACGAGTTCATTATTTCCCCTTTATGAATGTGATAAATTCTAACGATTCCTCTGTGTCCCTTTAGATTCATCGAAAGGCACTGTGGTTAAAACAATTGTTGAAGAAATAGATCCTCGTGGTAAAGTTCTCTCGTCCAGAGTTCAGACCGTGGAAGAGAAGGCCACCAAGGTCAACAACACGAAGAGCGAACAGAGGGTGCCTTCCTGAGCCCCAAGGGGATGGCCTTAAGTTAAAGTCCGAAACTGAAGCTAGATTCCTAAGTGAGGGCCCTCTTATGTTTCTGCTTTTTTCCAGTGAATTAGGACAAACTGTTTCTAGAATAGTAACTTGTGGGGGGGGGGGTCCTCTGTGGTGGTGTTTCAATAAAAGTTCTTCCTGTTGCACGTCATCGTCCCTGGTTCTGGTCTACCTTTACATTGTCAACGTAACCCAAACTAGAGCTGAATTTTGTTTGTAACATACTCTGTTTAATTCAATGGCCTTCCCTAGTTATGAGTCAATTTAGCAAACTAGCTGGAGTCGTTTTCACATTTCTGTAAAATTTGAAATTTCTCCTCCTTCTCTAAATACTTATTACACACACACTAAGTACTGGCAATGAGAATAAAACAGTTAATAAAATCGAGTCCCTAAGTGCAACATGCTCATAGAAGTGAACATAAG
The DNA here is from genome assembly GCF_004126475.2 of Phyllostomus discolor. Classification (NCBI taxonomy): domain Eukaryota; kingdom Metazoa; phylum Chordata; class Mammalia; order Chiroptera; family Phyllostomidae; genus Phyllostomus; species Phyllostomus discolor. Next base: position 105,389,707 of record NC_040910.2, on the reverse strand, counting down.
GAATTGCAGAATCAGAAACATCCTGCAAATGGAGAAAAAACTATAAATGTGATATTTGAAGGTAGAAGGGAAAAGAGAGAGAGAGAGAGAGCTGGGGGGACTGGATAGGGCAAGTGGTCAATTCCACAATATTAGGCCACAAAACAAGTCTTACATTTAAGAAAACTGATATTAGGAGATCTAAGATGGCGTCGGAGTAGGAAGGAGCAGATTTGGCTTTCCTCTGCTCAGGGGAGAAAATCCTGACTAATCTATGGAGTAGAAAGGCAAGCAACCAACATATTTCAGCATTTTTGAAAACAGAGGACCAAGGATTGTGGCAGAACCTAAAGAACAAAGAACAGATCCTAAGGGAAGTGCTACAACAAGCTGTGAGAGCACGGGCACCCGCTTGCGGGGGCGCTGGTCGCACCGGCCGGCGGCGGATGGCCGCACCAGCACCGGTAGCACCGGCGGTGGACGGGCCGCGCCCGCTCGCGGGAACACCGGCGAAGGGGAGGTGCCTGCAAGGAGAGCATCCCCGCACAGCAACCCACAGCAGTAACCCTGGGGAAAGACCTAATTCCCACACCCAGGGCCCAAGGCTAAGGAGCCAGTGCGAACTCCACGGGCCAAGGAAGAAAAGCCAAACAAATCATCCTTCAGTCTGCCTCATCCAGCAAGAGCAGAAAAACCGGTTTGGCCACTTTGAAACCAAGAGACTTTTTAATTTGATTCTATTTTTTTAACAATTTTTAATTTTTTAAGTTTTATTGTTTTTATGCTCTTTTGATTTCTTTTTCCTCTCTTACCTGATTTCTTGCTTTATTCCTTCCTCCTTCCTGTCCTCCAATTTTATCTCTTCTTCCTGCCTTCGTCTGCCTTTTCTATTTTTTACTTTCTTAAATTTTTTCCTAAATACCTACAAGTGTGACAAAATCCTGGATCAGTGAAAAGACCAAAGTTGAACCCAAAGAAGGGGCATCACAACAGCTGGGACAGTGAGATAAATATCACTCTGCTATTACAGAGAACCTGCAAGTTATTGCATATTTGTATTATTATTATTTTTCCAGTGTTCCTACATCTTTTTTTTTTCTTTTTCTTTTTTCTTTTTCCTTTCTTTTTTTTTTAACAGTATTTGTATATCCCTCTTATTTTTGTATAGCCTGCTTTGCTAGGCTGGTTTTATTGTATGACCTGACAGCTTTCCCCTGATATCTCTTTCTATACTGTATTACTAACCTACTGTCCTTGAACTCACCTGTGGCCCATCAGCACACTACTAGATGTACTATACTCCCTATCCATGTTATCTAGATCTCATAGACTCTGCCATATGAATGTTGCCATAATATTATTGTAAATAACTGCTGTTCCATACAATTGTAATTACTTCACAACACCCTCCCCCCAGATCTTAGCCCATTTCAAAGTTTCCTGAACGCTATTACTGTAGTGGTTAACTCTATTCTCTCACACACTACACCTATTTACTATCCTTTACTCTCACCTTACCCCAGAATCTGACCGCCCACAACCTCTCTGCTTTATAGATCTAACTCACAATCCTTCCTCCCCCAACAAGAGTCTTATCTTCTTTCCATCCTTTCTAAAAATCAGCTAGCTGGGTGGAAGACCACGGTTAACACTATACATAGTGAAAGGATCTCCTATATTTTCCCTACTTGCTACTATTGTAAATAGCATAGAATTCTCTGTTGCTGTCTTAAACCATTTTGCCTTCCCCCTCCAACTGATGACAAAAAAGAATAGGTGGAGGAGGTGAACACCAGGATACCCACTGGAAGAGGAAACCCAACAACAAAGGAACCACTAACAGATAGCAGCAGAAGAAGGTGAAGGAGGGAGTAGTAACCACACAAACCTCAATCCAGGACTTATCTGGAAATACAACTAAACAGTAGAGACAGTACCCAATACAAACAACTGAACAAGATTTCTTTAAACCTTGTACACACAAAAGATCCAGCTTCAACACAACCTGCCCTCACCAGCACAGCAAAATACAGAAGGTGGTGGACAGAGTGACCCACATTTAACCAGCTGGTGGGAAGGAACCACCAAAGAAAGACTCAACAACAATCAAAACCCAAAGGCAAACACAAAGCCAACTTAAACGACAGCCCAAGACCAGCGAGCGTGGGGGGTCAAGGAAACAGCACCACTGAAACTCACTGCTACTCTACTAAAGAAGTTCACATCATAAACCCAGGGAGCCAGAACAGATCAATATAAGAAGCTGAGGCGAACAAGAAGAGTCCCACAAACAATGGGAAAACAAAGAAATAATCCCCAAACGAAAGGAAAGGAGGAAGCCTCAAAAAGAATGCTGAATGAAACAGAGGCAATTCAACTATCAGATATTGAATTCAAAGCAGTGATTGTCAGGAAGCTCAATGAGCTCACAATGAGCTACGAGAGTCTACAGGGAAGCTACAATGAACTCAATGAAAACTACATCAGCATAAACAAGGAAATAGAAACTCTCAACAAGGGCCAAGAGGAAATGAAGAATACAATTTCTGAACTGAAGAACACAGTAGAAGGAATGAAAAGCAGGATTGATGAAGCAGAAGATCGGATCAGCGAGCTAGAGGACAAAATAGAAGAAAACACCCAGAAAGAGCAAGAAAAGGAAAAGAGGCTCAGAAAAAATGAAGAGGGATTAAGAGAAATGCAAGACAATATGAAACGTAATAATATCCGCATAATAGGGATACCAGAAGGAGAAGAAGAAGAACAAGGGATAGAAAACCTAGTTGAACAAGTGATGATGGAAAACTTCCCTAATTTGATGAGACAAAAAGTCACACAAATACAGGAAACACAGAGAGTCCCAATCAAGAGGAACCCAAAGAGGCCCACCTCAAGACATATCGTAATTAAAATGGCAAAATTTCAAGACAAAGAGAGAATCTTAAAGGCAGCAAGGGAGAAAAAGGAAGTAACATACAAGGGGGCCCCAATAAGGCTAACAGCTGACTTCTCAATGAAAACACTCCAAGCCAGAAGAGAATGGCAAGAAATAATCCAAGTAATGAGAACCAGAGGCCTGCAACCACAACTACTTTACCCAGCAAGGCTCTCAATTAAGATAGAAGGCCAAATAAGAAGCTTCTCAGACAAAAGAAGTCTAAAAGAATACACCTCCACTAAACCAGCTCTGCAAGAGATGCTGAAGGGACTGCTTTAAGGAAAGAAAGGAAAAGAGAGAGTCAGAGAGGATCACACGTACATAAAAGGCAATGAATAAGTACCTATCAATAATAACCTTAAACGTAAATGTATTAAACGCTCCAATCAAAAGGCATAGAATAGCTGATTGGATAAAAAAACATGACCCACACATATACTGTCTACAAGAGACCCACCTCAGGATAAAAGATCTGCACAGGTTGAAAGTGAAGGGCTGGAAACAAATTTTCCAAGCAAATGGACAGGAAAAAAAAGCCGGGGTAGCAATACTCATATCTGACAAAATAGACTTCCAAAGAAGGTCCATAAAGAGAGACCCAGAAGGTCATTTCATAATACTCAAGGGAAGAATTCACCAAGAAGACATAAATATTGTAAATATATATGCACCCAACATAGGAGCACCCAAATACATAAAGAAAATCTTAGAGGACTTCAAGAAAGATATGGACAGCAACACAATTACTGTGGGGGATTTTAACACCCCTCTATCAAAAATGGGCAGATCTTCCAAACAAAATATCAACAAAGATATTGAGGCATTGAACAATACACTAGACGAACTGGGCTTCACCGATATTTACAGAACCCTCCATCCCAAAGAAGCTAAATACACATTTTTTTCAAATGTACATGGAACATTTTCAAAGATTGACCACATGATAGGACACAAAACAAGCCTCAACAATTTCAAAAAAATTGAAATCATACCAAGCAATTTCTCGGATCACAAGGGACTGAAACTAGAAACCAACCCCAAGGAAAAAAAAACCCAAAACACTCAAATTCATGGAGATTAAACAGCATGCTATTAAACAATGAATGGGTCAAGAATGATATTAGGGAAGAAATCAAACGGTTTTTGGAAACAAATGAAAACGAACTCACAACAACCCAAAACTTATGGGACACAGCCAAGGCAGTCCTGAGAGGGAAGATCATAGCGATACAGGCCCAACTAAAAAAGTTAGAAACATTTCAAACAAACAACCTAACCCTACGTCTACAAGAACTCGAGGAACAACAACAAAGACAGCCCAGAGCAAGCAGAAGGAAGGAAATAACCAAGATCAGAGCAGAATTAAATGACATAGAGACTAAAAGCACAATTCTAAAGATCAATGAATCCAAGAGTTGGTTCTTTGAAAAGATAAACAAAATCGACAAGCCTTTAAGCAGACTCATCAAGAAAAAAAGAGAGAAAACCCAAATAAACACAATCAGAAATGAAAGAGGAGAGATTACAACAGATACCACAGAAATACAAAGGATTGTAACAAATTACTACAAAGAGCTGTATGCCAAGAAATTTGAAAACCTAGATGAAATGGACAAATTTCTAGAAAAATATAACCTCCCAAAACTCAACAAAATGGAAGCAGAAAGCCTGAACAATCCAATAACAGCAAAAGAAATTGAAGCAGTAATCAAAAAACTCCCAACACACAAAAGCCCTGGACCAGATGGTTTCACAGGAGAATTCTACAAAGCATTTAAGGAAGAACTAACACCTATCCTTCACAGACTATTTCAAAAAATCCAAAAAGATGGAAGACTCCCAAACTCTTTTTATGAGGCCAACATCATCTTAATTCCAAAACCAGATAAAGACACAACAAAGAAAGAAAACTACAGGCCAATATCGCTGATGAACATTGACGCTAAAATCCTCAACAAGATACTGGCAAACCGCATCCAACAGTACATTAAGAAGATCATACACCATGACCAAGTGGGATTCATTCCAGGTATGCAAGGATGGTACAATATTCGCAAATCAGTAAATGTAATACATCACATAAACAAAAGCAAAGACAAAAACCATATGATCATATCAATAGATGCAGAAAAAGCATTTGATAAGGTACAGCACCCATTTATGATAAAAACACTCAGTAAAGTGGGAATAGAGGGAACATTCCTCAACATAATAAAGGCCATATATGAGAAACCTACAGCCAACATTATACTCAATGGGCAAAAATTAAAATCTTTTCCACTAAGAACAGGAACAAGACAAGGATGTCCACTTTCACCACTTCTATTCAATATAGTACTGGAAGTTCTAGCCACAGCAATCAGACAAGAAAAAGAAATAAAAGGAATCCAAATCAGAAAGGAGGAAACAAAACTGTCACTGTTCGCAGATGACATGATAGTGTACATAGAAAATCCTATAGACTCCACCAAAAAACTGCTTGACCTAATAAATGAATTTGGTAAAACAGCGGGATACAAAGTCAATATCCAGAAATCAAAGGCATTTCTGTACACCAACAATGAAACAGCAGAAGCAGAAATCAAGAAAAAAATTCCATTTGAAATAGCAAAAAGAAAAATAAAATACCTAGGAATAAACCTAACCAAAGAGGTAAAAGACCTGTATTCAGAAAACTACATAACACTGAGGAGAGAAATCAAGGAAGACACAAACAAATGGAAACATATACCGTGTTCATGGATTGGAAGAATTAATATCATTAAAATGTCCATACTACCAAAAGCAATTTACACATTCAATGCAATACCTATTAAAGTACCAATGGCATATTTCACAGACATAGAACAAACACTTCAACAATTTATATGGAACCATAAACGACCCTGAATAGCTGCTGCAATTTTGAGAAAGAAGAGTAAAGTAGGAGGAATCACAATACCTGACATTAAACTATACTACAAGGCCACTGTAATCAAAACAGCCTGGTACTGGCATAAAAACAGGCACATAGACCAATGGAACAGAACAGAGAGCCCAAAAATAAACCCAAGCCTCTACGGTCAATTAATATTTGACAAAGGAAGCAGCAACATAAAATGGAATAAAAATAGCCTCTTCAACAAATGGTGTTGGGAGAACTGGACAGCTACGTGCAAAAAAATGAAACTCGAGCACCAACTTACACCTTATACAAAAATAGATTCAAGGTGGATAAAAGACTTAAATATAAAACGTGACACCATTAAAGTCCTAGAAGAGAACGTAGGTAGGAAAATCTCAGATATTTTACGCAGAAACTTTTTCACTGACTTGTCTCCTAGAGCAAGGGACATAAAGGAAAGAATAAACAAATGGGACCTCATCAAAATTAAAAGCTTTTGCACAGCTAAGGAAAACAGTATCAAAATAAAAAGAGAACCAACTGTATGGGAAAACATATTTGCCAATGATACCTCAGACAGGGTTTAATCTCCAAAATATATAAAGAACTTACACGACTCTACTCTAAGAAGACAAGTAACCCAATTAAAAAATGGGCAAAGGACTTGAACAGACACTTCTCCAAGGAGGACATACAGAAAATCCAAAGACACATGAAGCGATGCTCAATATCGCTAGCCATCAGAGAGATGCAGATTAAAACCACAATGAGATACCACTTCACACCAGTCAGAATGGCCATCATAAACAAAGCAACAAACAACAAGTGTTGGAGAGGATGTGGAGAAAGGGGGTCCCTAGTGCACTGTTGGTGGGACTGCAGACTGGTACAACCACTATGGAAAGCAGTTTGGAACTTCCTCAGAAAACTAAAAATGGATCTGCCTTTTGACCCAGCAATTCCATTGCTGGGACTCTATCCTAAGAACACTAAAACACCCATACAAAAGAACCTTTGCACCCCGATGTTCCTAGCAGCACAATTTACAATAGCTAGGTGCTGGAAGCAACCTAGATGCCCATCAGTAAATGAATGGATCAAAAAACTATGGTACATTTACACAATGGAATTCTATGCAGCAGAAAGAAAGAAGGAGCTCATACCCTTTGCAACAGCATGGATGGAGCTGGAAAGCATTATGCTAAGTGAAACAAGCCAGGCAGTGAAAGACAAATACCACATGATATCACCTTTAACAGGAATCTAAACAACAAAACAAAACAAAACAAAAAACTAGCAAAATATAACCAAAGACACTGAAATAGGGGATAGCCTGACAGTGGCCAGAGGGGAGAGAAGAGGGAATTCCAGGGGGGAATGGGTAGGGATTACAGGAACAAATTTGGAGGACACATGGACAAAAACTAGGGGTGGGGGGTAATGGGGGGAAGGGGGGAGGGTTGGGTGGGTGGGCTGGAATGGGAGTAGGGGGGAGAAAAATGTACTTGAACAATGATTAAAATAAAAAAAATAATTAATTCACAGTAAAAAAAAAAAACTGATATTATAACAAGTATCTTTTTTGACCACAATAGTATAAAACTAGAAGTCAATAATAGAACAAAAGTTGGAAAATTCAAAAATACATACAAATTTAACAACACATTCCTGAACAACTAATAGGTCAAAGAAATCAAAAGGGAAATAGAAGAGACAAATGAAAATGAAAATTCATTGTACCAAAACTTACGGGATACAGCAAAAGCTGTATTAAAAGGGCACTTTAAGCCCTGGCTGGCGTAGCTCAGTAGATTGAGCGCGGGCTGCGAACCAAAATGTTGCAGGTTTGATTCCCAGCCAGGGTACATGCCTGGGTTACAGGCCATGGCCCCCAGCAACCACACATTGATGTCTCTGTCTCTCTCTCTCTCTCTGTCTCTCTCTCTCTCTCTCTCTCTCCCTCCCTTCCCTCTCTAAAAATAAATAAATAAAATCTTTTAAAAAAGGGCACTTTATAGTGATACCTGTCTACATTAAGAAAGAAGACAGACTGGGAGATCCAAGATGGTGGTGGAGTAGCTACACTCACCTCCTCCTAGGACAAAACTGGAATGACAACTAAAATATGGAGCGATCAACCTAAATAGCCAACCAAAGGCTAGCTGAACAGAGGTCTTAGAACCAAGGATTTACAGCAGAAGCCACATCGAGACTGGCAGGAAGGGCAGAAACACAAAAAGGACTGGTCCCCACCCACAGGCATCGACTGAGATCCCAGAGGGACATCTCAGCTACAGAGGTCTCCCCTGAGGAGCCAGGGTCCCCAGCCCAGAGCACCAGAGCTGGGAAGAGATGCCTACATAACATCTGGCCATGGAAATCAGTAGGAATTCTGTCCAACAGGGAGAGGCGTGAGTCTGCTAGAGACACAGGCGCCCTCTTAAAGGGCCAACACACAAAATCTCATTCACAGCCACTCACCCTGGGCTCCAGTGGAGGGACAGAGGTGTGCACTAAAGTCGAGTTGGAGAGACTGGGGCTTGTGGCACTGGGTAGAGAGCTGAAGGGACAGCCACTGCCATCCCTGTGCTGAGTCCCTCCCCCACACCTAAGATGCCATCTTTCCTGGGTGCAGCACTCCCCTATGGCATCATCCTGAGGGAATGCAACGGCCCCACACTCAAGACACCTTGTCACCCCACCCTGCAGAACTCATACCCTACTGAGGGTGCAGCTGCCTGGGGCAGGGATGTAGAGGTCCGGGCAGACTCAGGGGGTGTCAGTGATTGAGTTGTGTGGCTCTGGGGCTGGGGCCACTCCTCCCTCCTTCTGCCAACCCTGACTGGTGCTTCCCCTCACAGAAAATCCACTGGCCTCACCCTCCTAATTCCTGGAGGCCCCGCCCTCTGAGCTTGGGCTCAGCAGAAGCTGGGACAGACCGAGTTGTGTGGCTCTAGGATGAGGGTCATTTTTCCCTCTCACACCTGACCAGTACAGAGCCCTCCCTTCACAAGATCAAATCTTGGCCTGTTTGGGCCTGGCAGACTCTACTGGTCTCCGAGGCCTGACAATTGCCAGAACACGTATATCGTGAATAAAATAACCACTCTCAGAGACAAAATATATGGGTAGAAATAGCCTAGAAAATTTGTCAAGTTTATCTCCCTCTTCCAGAAACGACTAAAGCTAACCTTTTGTAGTAATGATTAGTTTAGAAGAAATTTATGACTAAAACACTCAAGAGACTTGCCCTTATGAAAAACAGACGACAGCATTTCGAGGAATGAAGCATGAGGCATCCCAGTCCTGCTTCGACATAAAAATACTTTGTGATCTGTGTTGCTCCTTAGCTTCAGAGTCTGCTCATCTCCAAAGTGGTTCTAATAATACATGCTTAGCTTATTTCACAAAAGATTACAAGTTAATTGTTATTTATAAAATATCTAGAAATCAGTTAGTTTATGTTAATAATACTTGGCTGTCTTGTAATACCTCTTATCCAAGAAACTCAAGGGTTATAAACTATTACACTGACAACATAGTCTGTTTTTATTGTTTTATTTGTGAGAAACAAGCCAAAGAGTAAAATATTGACCAAGTCACAGTAAGATCAGTAACAAGTTTCTGAATATGAGCTACATCTCCTGACTCCTCACCCATTATTCTAAACTTGTGCAAGTGGTCTGAATTACAGTTTTGTATTAATTATCTTAAAATATTTTGGTGGAAAAACATCCATGTACTCCGGACCCCACCCAATATCCCATATACTTTAGGGACAATGATGCTGGAGGTTTTCCAAACTAGTCAACAGCCACCACCTTGAAAAATCTCATTCAGAAAAAAAATTACTCTTCCAAAACTACCCAAACCCATAATCAGTCGACCAATCAATCTGTACCACTATAAATAATAGAGACATGACCTTTCTGACATGGCCACTTTATTATAATAATTTAAGTAATTAGCATTTATGAAATGTTTGTGCCCTTCACATTGTTTTATAGTCATTAATTATTGGGACAGTTCAACATTCATTTGCGACTGTGCAACATTATTTATTTTCATTTGCCCAATAAGGAGATGATGCCCAAACAGGCAGGTCAACTTCCCAGGGGCATCAAGGCAAGAGAATAGAAAGTCTGCTTACCCATGACCACTCATCTATGTTTTTAAAAGATTTTATTTCTATTTATTTGTTAGAGAGGGAAGGGAAGGAGAAAGAGAAAGAGAGAGAAACATCAATGTGCGGTTGCTCGGGCTCATGGCCTGCAACCCAGGCATGTACCCTGACTGGGAATCGAACCTGTGATGCTTTGGTTCGCAGCCCACACTCAATCCACTGAGCTAGGCCAGCCAGGGACCACTCATCTATTTAGAGTACCAAAGTTCCAGGCAATCATGAAAACACCCCTCTCCATCTATTCATATTTAATTCATCAATATGGAAATTGATCATCACTTCTCAGAATAATTCTTAATGCCTTATAGACATAAATTTAAACTAAAACGCACTAAACAACATTTTGAGGTAGAGAAGTGAACAGTTTGGAGAGTCGGAAGTCAGTCGAATGGACACTCTGCTCTTCGACTCAACCAAGAAACCTCAGTACAAGTAACTTTCTGTTGAGTCCACATACTCATTAATCTTAGTTAAATGGATAAGCAAAGTACTGTAAGACTTCTATTATTTCAGTTTTCAATTTTTTAAAAAAATCAATTAAAATAAAACCCACCACCAAAAGATCACTATTGAGAATATCTGACTTTAATAAGAAAGAAAACACTCGATAAAGCCTGAATAACAGAGATACTCCATAAGCATTTGCAGGACAAAAGCAGTAGACATTTCTCATTGGACTTACTAATTTTTTGTTATAAAGGGGGAAAAAACTGGAATCTATTCTGGAGGTCAAAAAGCTGTGTATTTTTACTGCATAGATTTAAGTTGAGCCTTTGCAACTGTGATTCAGTGTTACTCCGCCTGGCACGCGCGCAAAGGTATCCTTGGGTGCTTTTCCTCCTCCAGACTGGACAGCACTGAAAATCACCCAGTTATGGAAAACAACAATTAGGGTGTGAGTAATATTTTATTATAAATCGCATAGTTAAGGCTGAAATGACTTGCCGAATCCTATAAAAGGCCAATGGAACTAAGAACTATGACTGGGGTACTTTGGCTTGGCTCCTGCCTGAGAAAGCGTCGCTCACCTGCGCTATTGCCATGTCCTTTCCACTCGCCAGGGGAGCGGGGCAGGTCTGCTCTGGAGCGGACTGTGGCCGGGGATCAGGTGGAGGAACAGGCTTCGGGGCCGGGACTGTGTGCGGCGGGGCGGGAGCCGGAGGCAGCTTTTCCTGTACTCTCGGGAGCGCCTCTTCCGGAGGCGGTTTCTACGGCGGCGGCGGCGGTGGAGGGTTGGGAAGTGGGATCTGGGCTGGGTTTCTTGGAAATGAGCGCGGCCTCCTCTACGGGAACGAAAAGGCGGCCATGCAGAACCTCAACGACCGCCTGGCGTCCTACCTGGACCACGTGCGAGCTCTGGAGGACGCGAACACGGACCTCGAGCAGAAAATCAGGGACTGGTACGAGAGCTACGGGCCTGGTTCTTTCCCGGGGCTGGATCACGACTATAGTGCATATTCCTCAGTCATCGAAGATCTTAAAAGGCAGGTAAGGAATATGGCTGTGCATACTTTTAGTATGAACTCAGGATGTCCATAACTTAAAAAAGACAAAATATTAAATGTGCTTAGTCAATGTAGAATGTAGAATGTAGAATTTGCTCACTCTATATGCTTAGTATTTGGGACTGTGCCTTATAATAAAAATGTGTGGAATTAATTAATGAAACAAATAGTTTTAAAATAAATATAATTATAATGACTTGGTTGATCTTATATTTAGCATATAGTGTTTCATCAAGAGTAATAAAAGTATCCATGATTATAAAACTTACACGCTGGCTTTGAAGTTCTAGACTTTTATCATCAGAAGAAAATCCAAATTCCTTTAATGTAGAAAAAGATCATACTGAAATGGATGCTTGATAGGTTAAGAAGGTAAAAATCACACTTAAATACGGAGCCTTCCTTGACTTTTGGAACATAACGTTCTGCACCATCTACCCTGTGTAGATCATTTCTGTGACCACCTGCAACGCCAGCGTTGTCCTTCAGAATGAAAATGCCAGACTGACCGCTGATGACTTCAGGCTGAAGTAGGTGAAAATAAAGTCATTCATTAGAATAAACGTAAAAAGACTACACTTGGAGTAAAAAAACATATCTTTTGCTTATAAAACCAACATGTTTTTATGAAGTCAGGCTAGATCACTGAAGAAATCAAATCTGTCCTCGTAAAAAGAGCTGTCATAAGTTTTGACAGACATCGTATTTGTCGGTACATGAACTGTCAGAAGAAGGTGTCCTTTGCAGCTGCCTGGGATGGCAATTCCCAAGCTCTTTAATTACCTTGCAGGTATGAAAACGAGCTTGCACTGCACCAGAGCATTGAGACGGACATCAGTGGGCTGCACAGAGTGATGGATGAGCTGACCCTTTGTACAGCCAGCCTGGAGATCCAGTGTGAGACCCTCAGCGAGGAATTGACATACCTGAAGAAAACTCACGAGGAGGTAAGGATACCGCAGGGTGGCTTTGTATAAGCATCAGATTTCCTTCCTCGAGTTCACGGTTCATTTCACAGCAGAGTGTGACTCTTAACAGTCTAGCGTGAACATCAGAGGGCTGATCCCTTTTCCAGGAAATGGGAGTCCTGCGGTGCTCAGCCGTGGGGAACGTGAATGTGGAAATGAACGCGGCCCCTGGAGTGGACCTAACGGTTCTGTTGAACAACATGAGGGCCGAGTATGAGGACCTGGCCGAGCAGAACCGCCAAGAAGCCGAGGCCTGGTTTAACGAGAAGGTACGTCTGCGGCGAATCAAGCACCGAGGGCTGGTTTGTTCGGTAGACTGGTCACTAACGGCTCTGACAATTACGCTGCAGAGCGCTTTGCTGCAACAGCAAATTTCTGATGAGGCGGGAGCAGCCACGGTGGCCAGAAATGAGCTGATGGAACAGAAACGCAATCTGCAAACCTGGGAAATAGAACTTCAGTCCCTCAGGGCCACGGTGTGTAGGAATTGCCACTGATTTGAATATCTGTGTGTGCATGTACCAGTAAATACATGTATGTAACCAACTTGATAACAAAGTATATATAACCGAAAATATAAGATATAATTAATGTATGGACATATTAAATATCAAGAATTTTGTCCATAAACATTATTTCTGACTCGTCAACCCCAAAAAATTTTTTTGAAGAAATTTTTTTCAATGAAAAGAAAAAATGTATTTTACTTTGTTAATGATGATTTTGATTGCATACAAATACCTTTCCACCTTGAGAATGTTTAAAAGAGGAACGTGTGATTTATGGGTCCCACAGGTAAGCCTTGCCACCTTCTTCTTTCAGAAACATTCCTACGAATGCTCCTTGGCCGAGACCGAAGGTCATTACCGCCTTCAGCTCCAGCAAGTCCAGGATCAAATCGGGGCGATGGAGAAACAGCTCCAGCAGATCCGAATGGAAACGGCAGGCCAGAAGCTGGAGTATGAACAGCTTCTAGATATCAAAATAATTTTAGAAAAAGAAATTGAAACTTACTGCACACTAATAGATGGAGAAGAAAGGTAAATATTACCTTGTGAAAAATTAATCTAGTGATTAAAAAAATTGATCTCACATCAGCTAGGCTCTCTCAAACTACATGTGCACTAGTATCGTATCTTAGAGTGTCCTGCTCTGCAGATCATACCCTGTGGCCTCAGAAATTGATTGTTGCATCCAAGTGAAACAAAAACAGGCAGCAAAACAAAATGTCTAAGTATGCAAAATATTGGTATCTGCAGTACCATGTAGAACACTTACATACAGAACACTGACCAATTCCTCTGCTCCGATCCGGGGGGGAGTTGCTGGCTATGATTCAGTGTTGAAGCACGTGTCTCATAATAACACAGTATTTTTTATTACGTGGTTAGTCACCAGACACGCACCCCGTATCAAGTGGTCTGTTACATCTTCACTTGAAAGGTGAGCGATGAAGACCCAGAAGATTTCTTTGGCAAAGGCGCCAGTAGCTTGATGGCCAATTGCAGCAACCCTAAAATTGCAAATCTGGGTCCAGATGGCACCACTGAGTGAATCTAAGCACATTGCTTAAGCTCTTTAAAGCCCAGTATTTTTATTGGTAAAACTATGAGAACACCCAGATCATACTCTGAAATGCGTTTAACGACAGTGCCTCACTGTGCAGGAAAAGTGCTCGTGACCGTGGCTTGCACACAGGAGGCACTCGGTTGATGATCAGTGGCTGTTACTAAATGCTCGTCCCTGGTCACACCACGACATGATAGCATCTTACGCATCCTCTAAGACTAGCGTCCACCCTACAGCACATCCTCATAGGAACCCAGCAGTGACTGCTGCCTCCTTCCAAGTGCTCATCGCACCATTTTTCACTTCCCTTACCCACCTTCCATGCCCTATGCCATGGCACAGGGAACTTTTTACAAGCCTGTGCTTCGTTTTATTTTCAACAGTGTAAACTGCTTGTATCTGGCTCTGTATTTTCTGCAGCGCATCTTCTGGTGCCTTCTGCACAGTTGGTATGCCAGACATGCCCACTGGCCAGGGGACGGACTGAAAAGTCAGCAGGAGGACCTGCAGTCCCAGCATTGCTAAGATGAGAGATAATTTTCTGTTATAAACATCCATTTAGTCTCTCCTGTCACTATACTGAAGTCGTGAAAAGCTCACTAACGTCTGTTAAACATAAGAATTTGAACCTTATTGAAACTAGAACTTCAAAACTTTTATTCCCAATTCAGAGTTATTTATGAGCTCCCTAATTTAAAAATTGCAATAATTTACTCTTCTCTTCACAGAAAAAACAAGTCTACTTGTGGCAAATCAAAAGCGTGTGAGCCCGTAAATTCTGAAAATCAAGTCCAAGGTACAGAAGAGCTTTTCCTTGCTGTAACTCTTTTAAACTCCAGCAATTGTATTCAATAAGTCACTCATTTGGAAGCTACCGTATTTTGCCATGTATAATGGACACCCATGTTTTTGGCCCCAACGTTCAGGAAAAACAATCTTTCTTTTTAATTTTTTTATTCAATTTTGTAATTATTTATATTTAGATACTTGTTTTTATACTATAAAGGAATTTTAGTGTTTATTTTTGAACTATTATGATACAAGAAATTTTATGTAACAAATAATTACAAAACACAAGAACAAATACAAGGGTATTTCCAGTACCGCCCACGTGAAACGCGCATCCTTATTTTTCCCTCAAAAATTCTGGCAAAAAGTGCACATTATACCTGGCGAAATACAATAATAAGGTTGTTTCTAAGTTTAGGTTTAGTGAGGGACGGGGTGAGGGAAAGTCATTACGACAGTTCTTAATGTTTGTATTTCGTATTCCTGTCAAACAGATCTGGTCAAATTATGAAATTACTGAAATGGGGAACCAATCCCCCAGTATCTCTTTTTGCTTAGAACCTATTAATTTTATAGTTTTTTTTTAAAGATTTTATTTATTTATCTCTAGAGAGGGAAGGGAGGGAGAAAGAGAGAGAGAAACATCAATGTACGGTTGCTGGGGGTCATGGCCTGCAACCCAGGCATGTGCCCTGACTGGGAATGGAACCTGCGATGCTTTGGTTCGCAGCCCGTGCTCAATCCAGTGAGCCATGCCAGCCAGGATTTTTATAGTTTTAATGCTTTGATATTAAAGCTGCGTTATGTTAAACCACAAAACTAGGGCAAGCTGATATTTAAAAGAAGACATTTTTTTTTTTGCTTCAGGCCTCTACTTGCCTGACACTTACATGTTTTAATCCATGTTTCATTCATTCATGCTTTCAAACACCCACTGCTCTAAAAACAGCGGTAAATACAAGAAAGACAGCCCAGGCCTTGTTAAACAGAGACTTCAAACCCAGTGTATCAATAGCTCCATTTACTACACACTTGCAAACACCATTTTTAAAAAGCTTGCCCATCATAACTAAATACCTTTGACCCCATTCATAATGGACCCTAAACTTTCATTTGTTTCATTTTAGACTCAAAAGAAGAAACTGCTATTAAAACAGTGGCCGAGGAACTAGATCAACTCAGCAATGTCCTTTTGTTGAGGGTCCGCTCATTGGAAGAAAAACC
Organism: Phyllostomus discolor; assembly: GCF_004126475.2. Classification (NCBI taxonomy): domain Eukaryota; kingdom Metazoa; phylum Chordata; class Mammalia; order Chiroptera; family Phyllostomidae; genus Phyllostomus; species Phyllostomus discolor. The sequence continues at coordinate 105,373,668 of NC_040910.2, read as the reverse complement.
CTCTCAAATAAGCAATATTACAGTGGAACAACGAGGGCCTTCAAAAACACCATAATGGGGGTAAAAGGGGTTGTTATGGTTAAAGGCCTGTCTTTGCAAAATCCCATTGGCTAAATAACCCAAGGAAATGGTTCACTTCTGTTCTTAAAAATAAATGGGCTACAATTTGTTTTTCTCTTCTTCCTTTTCTCAAGTTCTTTACATGCAATCTTTTTCAGGAGTGCATACTGCATAATTCCATGTATCTGACGTTCTGGCATAGATGAAATTATAGATATAAAAACTGGCCAGCACTTTCCTAGAGCTGGGACTGTGAGAGAGGTCGGCTACAAAGGATGTGAGGGGTTCAGGGGCGGGGTAACAAACTGCCCTGTATCTTGATTATGGCAGGGGTCACATGACCATGCATCTGTCAAAACTCAGAGAAATGTATGGTTAAGATGAATTTTACTATACCTATACTAAACCTCAGTAAATCTAATGAAAAAGAGCTGACAAAAAATTGAAGGCATCTATCTTAAAGAAAAATGTGAACATAGCGTTACTAACAGCAAAATGTTGGAAGCAATCTGAAAGTTCTCTAATAAGATAGCAGTTAAACAAGTTACTTAACATTAGGTTTGGCCCTGAGGAACAGTGACAAAACAACAGGACTTTACACAGAGAGAAGTTGATTTCTTTCACACGCACAAATTCAAAGGTAGGCTGTTCAGGGCTGGGATGGTAGTTTTGCACTAGAGAATCCTCAGAGACCCAAGTTCCTTTTAGCTTCCACTCTGCTACACCCTGAATCTGGCCCTGGCTCGTGGTCCTGGACGAAGCTCCAACCATCACATCCAGCTGCTACACTCAGTGCAGCAGCGTGGGAGAAGATGGGATGAAGACTTGTGTCGGCTTCGTCTCAGATAAAGTTTCTAAAACACACCACATATACTTCTGCTCGTAGCACATTGGCTGGCTTAACCTCACGGCCACGATTAGCTGCAAAGAATGCTGGAGAAAGTGGTCTTTGCTGTGGGTAGCTATCGCCCAGTTAAAAATGGGGAGGCCAGCCAACATTTTTGTTCACATTAGACACCTACCTATTCATGCTCTAAGGCATGGAAGGTGAACAAAGCAAGTTATAGAACAACACAGATAACACAGATGACTCATCTGTGGCATATGTGGGCTTACATGCTATGTATGTATGTATGCAAACTCATGGGAAACCATCTGGAAGGGTGAGAACATCGGGAAGGGTACGCTGCATTACCTGAGAGCATAAGGAGGATGGGAGAGAGAGGAAGGTGAGAAAGAACTTCCAACATTTTACTCTATACCCTTAGATACTGCTTGATTCCTTTACATCAAGAATGTTTCCGTGTAAAGAGTACAATGGTGGGTGCCATGTTCAATCAGCATTACTTGCAACAGCCAAAAAGTGGATGCGACGCCAAGTGTCCACCTGCTGTTGAATGGATAAGCGAAATATGGTATCTACGTACATGCTGTGGAACATTATTCAGCCTTTAAAGAAAGGAAATTTTGACACATGATACAATGTTGAAGACATTACGCTGAGGGAAATAAGCCAGTCACAAAAAGAGAAATAATGCACAGTGTTACTCATCTCGACTGCCCGTAACAGTGACTGGCATGGGCGCTTTAGAAACACTTGTTAAATAAGTGAATGAACGAATCCACATGTTCACAACCGTATCAATAAATGTGGCAATTGTGTCCACAAGCCAATTCCCAGATTTTGCAGGAATTTCCATAATATCTAGGGTTTTCAATAAATGTATGGGCATCCTCACCCAGTAAATAGTTAATTTACTGACTTTCACTTAAGCTAAAACCACAGGAAGTAAAAACAGATAAAAATATTTCCTCCTGGGTTTGCTTCAACTTTTGCTGGGTCAGGAAACAAGTTAATGTCCTTCCAAACTCCCACAGCCCATAACAGCAATTAGGGGTGTGTTCCTAATTACCAAAATGGATAAGAGAAGGCCGCTGCCCCTAGACGTAAGTGTCAACAAAAGATGATGCGCGTCAGCCAAAATGGAAGTTCCTTCCCCTCGGAAGCAGCCGCAGGCGTGTGCAGGGGCAGAACTGGTAAATCAAGGACCAGGTTGGGGAAATCGTGATTCCAGTCTGTTCTCTACTTACGTGGAAAGAATCGTGACAATAAAACAAGAAAAAGTCTCAGAAACGTCAAAATCTGCCTCGGCATAAATAGTCCAAAACCACGACGCCAGATTTTTCTGGCGTGGTGGACTGATGTGTTTTATCTTCTAAGGAGGGAAGTGAAGAATGACTCACTCACAATCTTAAAACGTAATAAGGAACCTGAAATTGCTCCACCCAGACCCATTTCTCAGATAACCACCAACCTGAGGGCAACTGCCCTCCTCCAGAAATGAGCCCGGCGAAGTTAGTTACTAATTAGGAAAAATCGTCCAATTATGCTAACTTGCTGAGGCTGGCAAGCCGCGTTTCACCCTGGGTAGGCAGAATACCATCCAGAACACACTTGCGAACTGTCTATAAAAAGGCAGACCCAACAGCCGAGATGCGAAGGCATTCCGTTCCGGCTTACAGCTCTGCCAGGCGCCGGTCGGGCACCATGTCTCTGCGACTCTCCAGTGGCTCCAGGAGGGCGGGTCCCCGCCCCACTACGGGATCGCTCAGGCTCTCTAGTGCGGGAGCCTCCTTCGGGGCTGGCAACGCTTGCAGCCTGCCTGGGATTGGCAGTGGCTTCTCCTGCGCCTTCGGGGGCAGCGCGCTGGGAGGAAATGCAGGCGGAAGCAATTCCTGTGCGGGCTTCGCGGTGAACGAGGGCGGCCTCCTCTCGGGCAACGAGAAGGTGACCATGCAGAACCTCAACGACCGCCTGGCCTCCTACCTGGACAACGTGCGCGCCCTGGAGGAGGCCAACGCCGACCTGGAGCAGAAGATCAAGGGCTGGTATGAGAAATTTGGGCCGGGCTCTTGCCGGGGGCTGGATCACGACTACAGTAGATACCTCCCTATAATCGATGATCTCAAAAGTCAGGTAAGGAATCACGGTTCAAAGTCATTCTTATGAACTTACGTCTCTAAATACTCTTTCCTTTTCCTCACTGGATACTGAAAATAGTTACCATCTCTGCTTGTCATTTCCTGAAAGGAGTTTCAATTGAGCACCGGAAATAAGCATTAAATAGATTGCATTGGTTAACCTCAGGATTTGAAATGTCTAGGAACTACATTAATTTTGATTATTTCCATTTCCTAATCTAAAAAAGTACCACTTTGGGTTTGTTTTTATTGATCGCGATAAACTGCCTTTAAAAAATCAATCTCCACATTTCCAGATCATCGCTTCCACCACCAGCAACGCTAATGCTGTCCTCCAGATCGATAACGCCAGGCTGACCGCCGACGACTTCCGGCTCAAGTGAGTGGGCTCTCGTGGGGTGAAAGGACCCGCGGAGGTTAATGTGGAGCATGACATAGGATTTATGTTCTGATCCCTCCATTAAATATTAACCACCTCTTATTGCAGCACGGTAAAACATTTGCATTTAAAATAAACAGAATGTTATTGCTTTTTTATGCTTTTGCCATGAAATATAAAGTGTGGACAGCTATGAAAGTCGTGTTGAATACCCTCATTCTTTTTCTCTCAAAGACATGCCATAAAGAAAATAATAATTATCATGCAGTAAACTTTGAAAATGGCTCCCGTGGCCAAATCAGCCACTGCAAAATTCCAGGTCTCTAGCATTCGATCGCTGATGGGTGACAGTTTCTCCAACCATGTGACAAATAGGAAAATCATTAACGTTCTTTAAGGTACGAAAATGAGCTGGCGCTTCACCAGAGTGTAGAGAGCGACGTCAACGGGCTGCGCAGGGTTCTGGATGAAATCACCCTGTGCAGGACGGACCTGGAGATTCAGTACGAAACCCTGAGCGAGGAGATGACCTACCTCAAGAAGAACCACAAAGAGGTAAGAGCTGAACGTCTACATTTGCCACCCCCCCCAACCCCCAGCACACTCCATCACCATGACAGGCGGTGATGTACTTGACTTCTTAAACAACAAAGCGGTCCTAACGATCCATTATCACACAGGCATGGGGCCTGCGTTGTCTTTAGAAGTGGCGAAGTATTTGTACAGATTCACCCTCGCTCTCTCATCGTTTCCCACGGGAAAAAAAAAAGAATCATATTTTCCAGTCCAATCTCGATGGCAAGAGCTGTGTTTGGCTGGATAATTAGAGCTAAGTTAAAATGGCACACTTAAAAGATTACACCTAATTAGATAAAAGATACATACGTTAAGAATAGTCTAAGGAAACTAGATCTGAATTTCTTATAACACTGGCAGATTTAAAACACTTATACATGTTCTCCATACACACAAAAAGTGCATATACTGAATATTAATACATATTCTTCATGGGTATGGCTATACAAGTAATGAGACTGAAATTAAACTGTTATATCAAAAATTAGACTTCCAAACAAACAGCATATGTGTCCAAAGCGGTCAGCCTGGGAAGCAAGATTCTAAATCGGGAAATACTGCCATTACAACCAGACACGCCTTTGGGATTGTTTCCAGAACTACTGTTGCCTGAGAACACCTCTATTCTTTGAAAAGGAATTTGATATTTTTAAACAGCCCAACACTTCTTGAGGGAGCAGATCAAGCTAAAAGTGCTGCTTGGTTAGTTGTGCGGCTGTCTTGTAAATCCAACTATCTGAAGAACTACAGGGATATACAGGTTCAAGTACGGCTATGACCCCTTGGTAGTTAACAAATTTTTGATGTATGGAACGCAATTAATTTTTTTAATAACTCACAGGCAAACTCCCACGCATCTTTTTCCTTTTATTTTTCTGTTTGAACTAAGGAAGTTTCCCCTGAATCCTCAGAAGTAAAAACCCCACCCGGAGAGAGAGAAGGCAGGGGAACCACCAGCGAGGAACAAAAGCTAGACTCCCCAGAGGGACTTGGGGCCGGGAGGAACGAAAGCCTCATGATTGCCATTAGGGCCCATCTGGGCCTGGATGGGGTGGAGGAGGGTTCCTACAGCGGAGACGCCAGCTGATCTGTGTTGTTTCCGTTGGACCCAGTCTCAGCAGCGATGGCCGCCATCCGCAACCTTAGACCTGACTCACTGCATCCCGACGGCACACACCTCGGGTGGAATAACAGGAACCAATACACAAAACCGATTCCAGCCTCTGTAATGATGATAATGACCATAATAACTCGCATTTATTCAGTATTATGTGCCAGGTAGTTTTGTTGATCTTATTACTATTTCACATCTTTCAACAGCACAGAGAAGGGTATTTTTTTATCCTCAACTTTCAGATAAGAAAATTGAGATTTGAAATTAAACAATGTCCCCAGGTTCACCTAGCTACTACGGGGCAGAACCAAAATTCACGGAGATTGGTTTGACACTGAAGTCCATCATGACAGTGTCTTGATGGACTTCGTAATAAATGTCCTTTGTGAGCTTAATAGCTTAATAGGTAGCTAGGATTCTTAAGAAAATTATGTTCTTCCTTGACTAATGATAAATAAGTTTGTAATTATAAATAAGTATACATATATAAACAAATATTTATTTATTCTTCATTATTGCAACTGTTCAGAATTATGCAAACGCAGCCCGTCCACCACAGCCGTGCTGTGATCAGGACATGGCTGAGCGGAGACCCGTCAAAGCTCGTACCGAAGTAGAATAATGCCATTCCACGGAGGTGGAGACGTTTAAGCCATCCATGAAGAGAGTAGGAGATGATGGATCACTCACTCTAAATATTTTAAGGGCTTTCATTTGGAAAAGGAATTAAGATGTTATCTGTGCAGCAGAACTAAAACCAATTGAAGAATTGGAGTTTTTGAGCTGCAATTGACCCTAAGACAGATCTCCGGAGCAATTAAAGCTCCAAAAATGAGACAGCCCCTTTCAGTGAGCTCACTGGCATTTGAAAGTTATGTCCACTGGACGGGAAATACAAAACGGAGAGGGAGCTCACCACCCAGCCTGGGAGATGCACCCAGGGGAACGCTAACAATACTTATGAAGCTAAGCTTCTAGGCTTTGTATGAGGTCCCTGCATAGCTGAGCTGCACGCTTTTCTGCCTCTAGGAAATGCAAGTTCTGCAGTGCGCCGCGGGGGGCAACGTGAACGTGGAGATGAACGCGGCGCCCGGGGTGGACCTCACGGTCCTGCTGAACAACATGCGGGCTGAGTACGAAGCCCTCGCGGAGCAGAACCGCCGGGACGCGGAGGCCTGGTTCAACGAGAAGGTGAGTCTTGTCCCGAAAACAGGCCCGCTGCATTTTGATGCTGTTCCCACAGCTAAGATTGCTCCCTCGCTTGGACCTTTCAGAGCGCTTCGCTGCAACAGCAGATCTCTGAGGATGTCGGAGCCACAACCTCTGCCCGGAATGAGCTGACTGAGATGAAGCGCAACCTCCAGACGCTGGAAATTGAACTTCAGTCTCTCCTGGCCACGGTAGGAAGGGACAATTTCTTACCATCTCCTAGGTTGTCGTTTTAAATATGTGACAGTTGGGTTTAAATCTCTTAACTATGTTGAGAATACATCCATATATTACTTTATGTAGTTAAAGCATGAAGGATAAGGTTTTATATGGAACAGCAAAAACAGCAACATCAATGTCTTTATGTTTGTTCTACCTAAAAGACTTGCTCATTTTAAGGGTGCCGCAACCTTCTTAGCCATCTGTCAATGCAAAATCTAAAACAATTATGAGCAAAGTTAACAAGAGGAGAAAGTCATATGTCAAAGCAAGTTTATGTATCTGGATACCCATTTTAGTTTCTTCATCATTTCCTTTCAGAAACACTCCCTGGAGTGCTCCTTGACGGAGACGGAAGGCAACTACTGTGCGCAGCTGGCCCAGATCCAGGCTCAGATCGGGGCCCTGGAGGAGCAGCTGCACCAGGTCCGGACCGAGACCGAGGGCCAGAAGCTGGAGTACGAGCAGCTGCTGGACATCAAGGTGCACCTGGAGAAAGAAATCGAGACCTACTGCCTCCTCATCGGTGGAGATGATGGGTAGGAAAAATAACTTTCTGGGGAAGTAAATATACTGAAACCTGCATGAAACGTAGGTCTCTGGAAAGTGTGCATAAACTGATATGAACACATTTATTATCATAGACGCTAAGTATTAATCATGATATCCTACTACTAAGATACGAATTAACAACATCCTACAAAACCAAAATGCAACAAGCCCTGTATTTAATGTATGAAAATTTAAAATTCACCTATTGATGCTAAAGCAGGTGTAATGCACTAAAATGCCCTCACCAAACATCTAGAGAAAACAGCATAGTGGACCTAGAACGGAAGGGGCTCTCTCCAACTCACTCCGTGTAACGTCTCAACAACATGTATTCACAGGGCTTGCAAGTCTGGAGGCCACAAGACCAAAGACTATGGACCTGGAAATGCGGGAGGTCAAGTCAAAGGTAACACCAAGTAAAACCTACTTTTATGCTTTCCTACTGCATTTGCAGTGCTCAGCTTGATTGCTTTTATCTGGCCAGAATATACAGCTCATATATTATATGTGAGAATAGGTACAATAAAGATTTGTGGTAGATGTCAGTGTGTGCTAGATGTCAGTGTGTGCCAGATGTCTGCCTTTGGGGATGTGTGCTCATTTTAAGCAGAGCAACACGTCACCATGCTTTTAGCTAATCACAAAATCGGAATTCACTAAAAATGAGTCTATTTGTGCTTATTGCATAGTTTATATAAAAATCCTATTATTCCTGTAGTTGATATAATTTCTTATTATTTTCAAATATTATTTCTTATTATTATCAAATAAACTTTTATTTGATATTATTCAAATATTTCTTATTATTATCAAATATTTTTTTGAAGTTTATTATGGTAAAACGTGCAGAACATAAAATTTACTGTCTTAACCATTTTTGTGTGTCCAGTTCATTCACATTCTTGGGCAACCATCCATCTCTAGAACTCTCTTCCTCTTCTAAAACGGAAACTCTACATCCGCTAAACCACAACTCTCCGTTCCCTGCTCCCCACCCCTGGCAACCGCCACTCTGCTTTCTGTGTGAACCTCACTACTCTAGGTACCTCCTATAAGTGGAACCCTATAGCATCTGTCTTTTTGTGACTGGGTTGTTTCACTCAGCATAATGCCCACTAGAAGACGGCATGTGTCAGAATGTCCTTTCTTGTTAGACCCTAATCATATTCCCCTGTGTGTTTGTACCATATCTTGTATCCATTCATCATTAATGGATGCTTGGTGCTTCCACATTTTAGCTATTGGGGCCTTATTCATCTTCTCTCAACTCTCTAAAGTCTCCCTTTAAATTTTAATTTTCAGATCCGGCCAAAGCCATAGTGGTTAAGAAGGTCCTTGAGGAGGTAGACCAGCGCAGCAAAATCCTGAGCACCAGGCTGCACTCGCTGGAAGAGAAATCCCAGAGCAATTAGTCGGAGACGCAAGAGCCAGCACGCGCCAAGTCCTTTCCGAGAAGAGAAGGCGTGGCGTCATAGATCTGTCCTGAAAAAATGAGCAAGTCTAAAACAAAATCCGCCTCTTCATCTTTCTGTTACTGACATGTAATCTCTAGCCATCAGTAGTGGTATCTCCCCATTCATCTGGAAGAATGTCACACGCAAATGTGATGACTTATCTGATCACCCTATAGGAAATAATGTCAATTCTTTGTGTTCAATAAACCTTCTTTCTTTAGCAAGTTATCACTGATGGTATTGTCTTACATTTAAAATGTTCGTGTCTGTGGTACAGATTTATGAACACCTAGCAGCTTTTAATTTATATGAGAACCTTAAAAATTTGAGAGATTTCCATCTAAATTTTCAAGAGGTTTTCCCCTATAATTCAAAATGAGACAAATACAGGATGAATAAAAATACTCTCATTTAAATCCCTGATTCGCCATACTCTGATTTAACAACAAGTCTATTCTCTCTTCATAGTAGATAAATGTATACATTTCAGGTTCATGTGTAAAATGGGGATTGTAAGAGTACTTCTCTCAAATGGTTATTATAAAGATTAAACAAATGACTATGAAGTATACTTACTGAATAAGCACTCAACAAATTCCAACTTATGATTAATACTTGACATTTACAATGATTAATTTTTAAATATCATTTCCCTTTTGAAAATATATTTAAAGAATATTCCAAAAATAAGGGAGCTTAAAACAAAAATTCTGTTTTAGAATTCAAATTCCATTAATGGAGTCACTCACTTGTATTACAAAGTACACCTGATGTTTATAACTCTCATCACTAGTGAACTCATCCCTAATAAAGAGGGAAAATTAAATGGACTAAAACATAATTTCCTCAGATCAAACATTACCCCTGGAGACTTACTTGACCCTCAATCCTCTGTGGATGGATTATCCATATTATAACCCATCCATGAAAATTTGATTTCAAGCTCCATCTGAAAATATCAAGCAAAAAGGATAATCGGGGCTCATTAAGGGCACTGTGACTATCCTTGAATTACTTTCATCGTCTATTTCTAATGCAATCTTAGCCAGCGGCCACTAGAATCAAAATGTCTAATGATGTCCCCCATTAGATTATGTGAAACACAAACAGTGCAGTCTTAGACAAAATTCGTGAGTTCTCAGAAATGCGGCTTTCCCAGTAAATGCGAGCATAACAGACATTCCCAGTCAGACAGAAAATACTGTTCGATGTTACGCCACTTGGGTTCCGTGCCCCTGTTCCCCTTCATGTAATAACAACAATCAAGAATTCTCTCAGCAGTGAGACTCTTTGGTTAGGGATAATTCTGCTTAATTTTGAAAGCTTAATTTTTCAAATTTGGTGATAGTTATACAAAGAAGACAACTTTCAGGGGACATTTGCAGAGCCAAGGTTCATCCACGGTGATCAGGGCGCCCACACCACTCCCCGATGGCGTGCTCCTCCTCCTGCCGCACCTCTGCCGCCCCCCCCACCTCGTCAGTGTCCACCCCCAGCAACTCTGAGAATCTTCAGGTGTTGACACGGCTGTCTTACCAGATAGGGTCTTACTTTAGGAGTAAACCAAACCTTATACAATGTAGCTGTCCTTTCGTAGGCTTAAAGGTATATTCACACAGACCTAGGCAATAAAACTGCCCAAATGGTGGGTTTATATGCAGTTATAGGAACAATGCAAGAGGAAGGAGAGAGACAGTGTTGAACCTGGTCTGTAATAACCCTAACCTTACCTCCGCAGACCTCTCTGACTTATTCCTTTAGAACGCATATCGGTACGCCACCTGGAGCATGCTCACACACGTTAACTGAGCATTTGGAACTGGTGCTTTCATAGTTTTTGTGTGGAATCATTCCAACTCAGTCCCACTTCTTTTCTTACCTTTGTAGAGGAATACAGATAGGTTTACATGGCCAAAGGCAATACTCGTGTCTACCACTCATTGATTTGGTCAAAAAAAAATATTAACTAAGTGCCCACTACAATGCTGGGGGCTGAGGATCTACGGGAACACAGATAAATCGTGCCCCTGCTTTCACGGGGCTTACGTACTAAGGAGGGCATAGACAAGTGACAAACAAAAGGACATCAGATGCTGCCAAGTGCCTTGAAGGCAACAAACAGGTGGCATTAAAGTTATATGTAGAATTAATTTGGAAGCACAGCTGAGTGGTGACGTGGGAAGGCCAATGCCACTGAAGGAAGGTTCTCATTACCTACGTTTCCCGATGAGGAGGGGGCATGTCACGACGTACAGGGCCACGTGGGGAACACCAGTGTTGGTCAAGAAGCAGAAAGCAGCCGGGGAAAGGTGAGGTCTAAGCCTTTACTGGAGATTCTGCAGGAAAGGAAAGGCAGAATACATGGTTTAGAAGTGGCTAATTTGAATAATTTCCTTGGGCTTTGAGCTGTAGAGCGCTCTCTAGTGGCCTGGTATGCTGCCCTGGGATGAGGTGAGGCAGGGGAAGTATGGGCTTGATGCGTGAGAGTTAGGGGAGACAGTGGGCTATAGACACCGGACTGGGGGGTTGCATATGAGAGACACGCCTCCAGCAGGGCCTTTGCTGTCAAACTGGCCAGCCCCAAGCCAGCAAGCTATTTAAGATGTCAAAACATCATAAAATACAGAAAATAAAAAGCATGATTAATACAGGGATCAGGTGGCTCCTTTAGAAGGGCGGTCATTGGAGACTTTTCAAGGGGATGAGATTCGAGCAGAGGCCCAAATGCATGAGAAGGAGCCACTTCCGAGAAGCTCCGTGGACGGCTAGTGCAAGGACCCTCGGGCTGGCAGGAAGAAGGCCGGCTTGCTCCGGAAGCCGAAGTGTGGCCGGTGTGGCTGGGGCAGAGCGGGCAGGGAGGAGGGAGGTTCGAATGAGGCCATGGAGGAAGCTGGACTTTATTCAAAGCTCAGTTGGAAGCCATGAGAGGTTCAGACCGGAGAGCTCCATCCATCTAGGAAAACTACTCTGGTAGCTGTGTGGAGAACGGATTGTATGTAGGGAGGTAGGAACGGGAGCAGTGAGCCTCTTGGAGTAACCTGCACAAGACATGGAGGAGGTGTGGCCTGGCCTCGAAGACTCCTGCTTTTTTTTTAAAGATTGTATTTATTTATTTTTAGAGAGAGGGAAAGGGAGGGAGAAAGAGAAAGAAACATCGATTTGCAAGAGATACACAGATCAGTTGCCTCTCGCATGCCCCGACTAGGGACCTGGCCCACAACCCAGGCATGTGCCCTGACTGGGAATTGAACTGGTGACCCTTTCGTTTGCAGGCTGGGATTCAGTCCACTGAGCCACACCAGCCAGGGCGAAGACCCCTACTTAGTCTCTGTGAGAAATCCTCCCAGAATACCCACTGCACAGCACCGAGGTCCACAGCCTCACTCTGTGCCATTGCTGCCTCTTATGTCCCATCTGTCTCGGGATTTGGCCAACAGTAAGCCCTTGAGAGGGGGGGCGGCTTCTGTCCTCCTCGAACCCTCAGCACCTGCCTCGGGACGAGACTCGGAACTGAACGAACAAATGACGTGACTCAGGCTTGTGCCGAAACAATCCAAAGCTTCACCTAAGCCCTAAAAGGAATTTTAAAAATTAGTCATTGAAACTTTTAGATGCCAAAATAAACTTGGATTACTCCGACCTGTACCTTGCTTAGCATAATAAATATCCAAAAGGCATATATGAAAATGAATGCAAGAGAATTACATCATCAATTCTGGGGAATTATTATGCAATACTTTTTCTAAGATAATATAGGCAAAATTTTTGCCCATAACCAGTATTGCGACAAGAAATTATCCTATAGCTGCAGGGCCATACTGCAAAAAATGGCAATTTTCTGGGTAACGTCATAAAACAATGGTCCTCGGCTCTTTTCAACATGTGTTCCCTCCAGTATGAACACAAGCACGTCATGCCAGCCCCACCAGAAATTCTGACATGCATGCCCCTCCCCACTCCCAGCTGACAGTTTTTACCACAAAAGGTTGCCTATAAGGCTTTGGCAGGTCATGTCCTGCACTAGGGAGCCCAGCCCACACTCCACTCCCAAAGCTGAGTCCATGAGAGAGAATGTTTGTACAAAGTTACAGCAAGCCTGGTGCCTGTCATTAAAACACCGCTGCCCAGAGCCCCCATGAATGCCCTTGACTCTGGGCCCAGGCTTGTCGTTGTGACCTTGTAACTCAAGTCACTAACCCCAGAGGCACAGCAGGGGCCTCCAGGACCCCACCCCGGACTTGCCAGGAGCTGGTGTCTGTTCTGATTCATCGGTGCCCAGACTATACAGTTGTTAAATATTCTGAATGCTATACCTGGCTTTATCTATTTTCCTTTTTTTCCCCTTATCCACATCCTTCGAAAAGACTTAAGGAACCATGTATAGGCTCAGGAATGGTCTGGTATATACAACTACATTCCATAATTCTAGTTGGTCAGTTTCAAGGCCAGAAAGTGACCAGAGAGGGGGACCAGCGCAGGGGCCCTGTGGCAATCCAGACTGGAGCTGAGCAGTCCTGGCCTCGGCTGGCAGGTCAGGGCCCCCCGCTTAGACATCTGCCTCGGGCTCATCTCATTAAAAATCAAACTAACTGCCCTGGCCAGTGTGTGGCTCAGTTGGTTGGAGCATCATCCCATAAACTGAAATGTAGTGGGTTTGATTCCTGGTTGGGGCACATGCCTGGATTGGGGTTTGATCCCAGTCAGGGCATATGGCAAACGCTCAATGTTTCTCTCCTTACCTTCCCCTCCCTCTCAAATGAGAATAAAAAATAAACCTTTAAAAAAATAAAAATCAAACTAACAAAGAAAAATCAATTCTCTAACCTAACTTGTTACAGAAGGAAGCATTGAAGAGTGATTCAGGGATTGGGCCTTGAACTGCCGGGATTCAAAATAATTTCTACCTCTTTCTAGCTGTGTGTTCTTGGGCAAGTTAGCTAACTGTTCTTACCTGATCTCCTTACCTGTAAAGTGGAGATTATGATAATACCTACTCCAGGGAGTTATTGTGAGGATTAAATATCCAACCTACATACTTTGAAAAGTGCCTGGTTCATTTTAAGCCCTCAGTAAATGATGTAGCTGGTATGATGAGGAAGTAAAAATGTAAAAAATTAAAGTTGAACAATTGAAACTTGTATGGTTTTGTCAACCAATGTCACCCCCCAAATTCAATCAAAATCATGGTATCGGAGAATTTGAAAGGCGCAGCAGAACTTAGAGATAACCCAGTCCAGGCCACGTTTCCCCATCAGGTCCCGCAGGCCCGAGGGATAAAGATGCTGATCCAGAGTCATCCCTGGTACTCAGATGAGAGATATCATCGTATCAACCCTTTGAAAGGTGAATGATAATTTTTCCTACTTTACCATCAGCCTCAGGTCATGAATTGAATAAATCAGCCAACAAAAAAGCACTCAGGAGGAAAATGACCTAATTCCCATGAATGTGTTGCCGAAATGGCAAGTCTACAAAGAAAACGGGGAGCGCAGCTCCTAATCCTACCCTCTGATATGCACAGGCCCGCGGGGACTGGTGCCAGGAGAGCCGACACGTTCCTGCTCAGGGGGTCAACGTGCTGGAACTAGTGGGTGAGGCAGGAGCGAGCAGAACGATTTCCAGAAAAGGAGGAGGAACAGGACTGCCTTGGTTCAGCAGAGTCTTCTACCTGCTGGATGAAAAGAGGCACATATTTACAATGGAATTCTCTGCAGCAGAAAGAAAGAAGGAGCTCATACCCTTTGCGAACAGCATGGATGGAGCTGGAAAGCATTATGCTAAGCGAAATAAGCCAGGCGGTGAAAGACAAATACCATATGATCTCACCTTTAACAGCAACCTTAACAACAAAACTAAGAGACAAGCAAAATATAACCAAAGACACTGAAATAGAGAACAGGCTGACAGCTTTCAGAGGGGAGAGGGGAGGGAATTTCAGGGGAATTTCAAGGGAAAAAGGGAAGGGTTTACAGGAACAAGTATAAAGGACACATGGACAAAAACTAGGGCGGGTGGAAATGGGAGGGAGGTGGGGAGGGCTGAGTGGGTGGGCTGGGATGGGAATAAGATAGAAAATTGTACTTCAACAACAATTAAAATAAAATTTAAAAAAAGAAAAAGAAAGAAAAAGGGGGTATATTCATACACAGAGAGGACATGGCTATAATTTTTTAATTATCTAGAGGATTGAGTCACTTTAAAATATAACCAAACGTATATAGGTATCAGGGTAGCCTTCGCATTTATACACTGATTTCATTTTTATGATTCTTTAAACCCTGCCTATAGAGCTGCATGCAGAACCTTGGGCACTAGCCTTCTCCACTATAATCTGAGGCTCTTCGGTAAGCCAACAGTCCTCTCCAGTCTCATGATGCCACCGTAATCTGGAAGTTGCCCTCTGCAGAGGTGAGTCCCCAGGCCATCCTTAGGCTCTGTGGCTTACTACAAGGACTCGCAGAACTCAGAAAAGGCTGTTATACTCACAGCTACGGCTTATTGCAGTGAACAGTTAGATTAAAATCACCAAAGACAAAAGGCACATCGGGGCTGGGTACAGAAGCCACCAGGCATAAGCTTCCGACTGTTTTTTCACAATGGAATCATACTAAATAGCACATATTTATCCCAGAAATTATATGTGAAGACACACACGAAGTACTGCCAACCAGGGAGGCAAACCTTGGTGTCCAGGGTTTTTAGTGGGGGTCACTCACGCCGGCATGAGGCACCCACGTGATTCACCTTTGTTTCTCAATCTCCGGACCCTTCAGAGGCCAAACTGACACAATGCAGTCATAAGTCACACCATAGGCATGAAGTATCTGCATCTCCAAAGAATTAGAAAAATTAAACTAGTATATAAATGCTAATGCCACCCTGATAGCTATATATTTCTGGTTATACTCTTATCAGGCAGGATGTTCCAAAGCTTGCAGGTGATCTCCAGGAGCTAGGCAAGGGCCAGCCCTTTTTTTGTAACGTGTAGGGCACAGGTGGCAAACACAAGGCCCTCAGGCCAAACCCGGCCCTTGACCTTGTGTTATCCAGCCAGGCATCTTGTTTCTACCCAGTGGCAGTGCCGAGCACTTGCTTAACAGTTAAGGAGCAGTTACATTTATTCAGTCCCAAAATCACCTTTGAAGGCCACTGCTAGGCTGATGTGGCCCCCGATGAAAATGAGTTTGACACCCCTGGCAGGGTCTGTGCATCAGCCTAATGAGTTAGCCCTGCACTGGGCAAGGGATCTCACGGCAGGGCCCCGAGACGGGAGAGAGCTCTGCTTCTGCACATTCATCTCGTAGAACACTTATCGCTGAGGGTGGACGAGCGTTCCACACTCAGGACCTCCACGCCCCTCGATGTCCAGGCTCCGCAGTCAAGTGCAGCTCACGGTGAAGTCCATCTTCAGGGGGAGTTCTGTTTTACAGTGCTTTTTTGATAATCAGCACCCGTCAGTCTGCAAACCGCCAGCCCAGCGGTCTTCCCACCCAACATGCGACCTTACGAGTTTGGGGAGGATTCCAAAACCCTCGATCCCGGGAAACTCATCCCACAAAAAGTGATTTTATATAAAATGTTTTTTAAAACATGGACACACATAGAAATTAATAGATGTAAATGTCTCTTTCATGTAAATTTAAAGTGTTTAATTTTATGCCACTGATCGATGATGCTAAATGAACCAAAGGTAAATGAAATTCACTTCATTAAAAAAAAAAAGTCACCAAAACAGAGACTGAATACTTCCAGGTTAATGAAATCAGTGTGTTTGCCAGAAAGTCCTAGGAAAATTGGTAGATTTCATGGGAAGTTTGCTTATTCATAACTTTCACCAAATCTGAAGCATCCAAAAGCAAAGTCGGTGGAGTTACAGTAAACAATAAGAAAATACTATCATTAACACTTTAATTTTTTTAAATTTGCCACACAGTCTGTCACGCATGTGCATGTGAGAGGATTGCTTTCCCAAAGAAATTAAATATTACAAAATATGCAATATCCTATGATAATTTATAAACCGCCACAAAGGGACAGCATTTAAGGGGGAGCACTGAGTTTCACATGGGAGGGGTTCTAAAAACGAGAAGATCCATGCTTTTTATCCATCAGCCTCATCTCTTCAGCTGTGACACCCCTGGGCCTGGGATCTGGGTGGTCGGGATGCCGCTCAGGCGCCCTCGGTGAGGGTGACGACCGTGAGGAGAGTGTGTCAGCAGTGAACTTACTCTCGTGTGGTGAAATGAGTGTCAGGGGGAATCGGGAGACTCAGGGTCTAACCCTGGTCCTCGCACCAATGAAACGTATTATATAAAGAAAAGCATAACTTCTGAGCTTCAGTTTCCTTCTCTGTAAAATGTTCTGACCACTCCTCACACTCTAGTAATTATTTGGTTATACTGACGGGCACGAGTGTGGTTAAGGACCACAAAAGTGACGTAGGAATGCAAGAAGCATGAACAGCAGAAGAGATTAAACAAAAAAAAAAAGGACGTCTTATTTAAAGGAGCCAGAAGTCTTGAATCCGATGAAGCATGAGAACAAATTTTTGAAAAATGACATGATGTGGATTTAGAGGCAAAGTGTAGCTATAAATGCAGGTTTCCATGGTGATAAACTCTCCTAGACGATGTAAAGTCTGGTATCTACAACCATGGGCTTTTCCCACATGAAAAGCTTACCATCTGGAACCCCAGTTACCAGGATACAGAATAAATGAGACTCTGATTTGAAAATCAAAATTGATACAGACTCGGTGTGGGCCCAGAATACAGCAAATACTATCCAGTCATCGAAGAACGGATGAGGCAACCAAGAAACCTACAGTCCTCAATCTCCTTCTTACAGGTCGTCATGTTGTGGGCTTGGGATTTTAAAATAAAAACAATGCATTACAGCACTTCGCTTTCTATTTTTTAGATAACTGCTTCTAGTGATTAAAATCCCAGAACTATTTTTAAAAAGGCAAGGGCTTATTGACTGATCACATCCATTTGTCACCAAAAACAAAAGGCGTCTTCCGTTCAGAAGGGGGTGCAGGGGACAGAGCCAGAGAGAGACTCAAGACGCAATGCGCTGGCTCTGGAGGAGACCCGGCCACCGCCAAGGCTGGCAGGTGGCCTCTAGAGGCTGGAAGAGGCAGGGACACACCCAATACAGACTTCTGACCTCCAGAATGGTGAGAATACCCTTGAGATCACTTAAATCATCCCAGGTGTAATGATCTTTCCAAGAAAAGCTAACAGATCGGACACACCCTGTCTGGGATGAGGCTTCTCGCCCTGATATTCTGGTTCTCTGCTGAGGTCTCTCGTCTTCGTGTAACACCCATGCGCGGGCACCTGTGATTTATAATATTACAGTAATATCACTCTCCCCCCTCTGGGCAACTGCCTTGGTAATGCACAATGTGGCACGCCGGTGTTGACGTCAGTCTTGTGCATATGTGTATGTTAAATATTTTGCCTTGGGAGAAGAAAAGTCAGCAGTAAATAAAAAAGTGAGATTTCTTTGTTTTCAAAGAAAAAGGGGATAAAGGGGAGTGGATGTATTCCGAGACTTCTTTATAAAATTGCTCTATTGAACTGACATATTTCATACTTGCCGTATGCCAAATACTGCTCCTGGCCCTTCAGAAACATAACTTGTGTAATCCTATGATAACCCTGTGAAGTAGGAACTAGTGTCTTCATTCTACAGATGAGGAAACCGAGGCACAAAAATGTGAAATGACTTCCTCAGTGTCACACAGCTGCTAATAACGGGGAGCTAAGACTGAGAAAATATGGCTCCGGGCATCTTTAGGCACTGTGCCGTGCTGACCTTTTGGAACTTGAATGCATTTTCCTATAAAATGGTCTAAATAATTATAAGATTCCACAATAGCCCATTTTAACTGCATGTGGCTCAGCTGAAATCCTGTAGCTCCCTGTGGCTCCAGCTGAAAAACTGTCAACACACTTTCTCTGGTTCCCAGCACAGTGTCTGTCATGGAGCAAGTGCCCAAGAAACGCTCATATAGAGTGTAATATAGAATGGACACCCTGCGTGTGACACCAGCCCTCCAGAATGACTTGGAGCATCCAACGGCAGGGACAGAGATGTTCTCGTCTCCTGCATCTCCTATGTTGGTCCCAACAGCTTCGTGGTGGAAAGTAATGTAGGCAGTTGGGCCCTTTGGAGGCGGCACAAGCCTTCCGAGGCAGATGGCAGATGGGGTCCAGTCAAGAGCAGCAGGGCAGCTGCACAAACCTGGGGAGGTCCTCTGAGTTTCCGTTGCTGGGTAGCAGGATCGGCTGCAAGCCTGTGACAGAAGGTGGTGTGAAATACGCAGTCGGACGGCAACGTGAGTCTCTAGGACCACACTTACACGGAAACTGGGTCTCTAACTGGGGCAGCTAAGCGCGAGAAGATGATAAACCAGCCATCGGCAACCAGGAGTCTGCAACTAGGTCAACCATGGGACAGTAAGTAATCCCTACCGTTTTTCAGTAGAAAAAAGCCATACATTATTTTTCTGACACTATCCCAACACTGAAAATCACAGGAGAGAAAACTTGCTGTGATCATACAAAATACAACAAAAACTGTACACAAGTCCTTTAAGATCAGGGAGTGTGACCTTTCAGTTTTATTCCCAAGATCTAGCAAAGTGTTTTTTGCAAGATTAATTGATAATTGATAAAAGTTGACTTCTTAGCAAGTGTAAAGTATAAAAAAGAAAATAATAATGAAATATATGCTATGACAGAAGATAAATAAGAGAATAAGAAATTATAGAATTATAAGTAGAAAATAGTGGTAGAATAAATAGGTAGAATTAACAACTGAATATAATACTAAATTTAATAACAAATAATAGGGTCATAAGTGAATAATGGGTGAAAGATATAGATAGGATCCTCATATTTTTATAAACAATTATATATAAAAACCTCAAAAGTAAAATTTCTTAGAAAAAGTACCAGAATGAGAATAGTATGAAAACATCAGATATACATAGGAAAATGGTGAGGACTATGAAGCACCTGAATCAGATAAAATTAAGCTGATCTTCCAGTTTAGCTCCAGGTGGTCTTATGAAATAAACAGTACTGTACAAATTTTAAAAAAGATCAAGCCATGTGTCTGAATACAGAATTACAATTTACGAAATTCTTATGATTCTGTGCACTCAGTAGGGCAGGAATTACCCTTAATTTTACAGGAAGAAAACTACAATTCTAAAATTTTCCCTATTTCTCTTTTAGATTCAAGTAAAAGCAGAGGGACCAGGACAGTGACAGATCACGGCCAAGGGACTGCATCTCGAGTCAACCATGTTTCTGATGTACAATTCAAATAGGAGTGAGAGGCGGGCACCTGTGCTCTGTCCCGGAGAAGTGAACGGCGAACCTGAGAAGTGCTAACAACCCAACAAGCCTGAGGAGAGGGGGCTTCAACGACGGCTGCAACTGTTTCTCATATTCTTGATTGGGTTTCATCTTTAAAATGCAAAGTGTGTTTTCCTTTCTGGTCATTCTACCTCGCTGAGCTCGCCACCTGCTGCAAATCAACTTCGTCACTCTTTGCTATTTCATCACACAGTATTGTTTTAGAGAGAATGCCTAAAGAGCAAGCCTTGTTTCGGCTATTTTTGTTACACACTATTTTTACAACAGCTTTATTGAGATGCAATTCACGTACTATATCATTCACCCATTTAAAGTGTACAGTTTGATGGTTCTTGCTTAACACCTTCACGGAGCTGAGCGACCATCGCCACAATCTTGACTGTTTTCATCCCTTCAGAAACTCTGAACCCATTAGCTGTCTGCTCCCCGTTTCCCCCACAAGCTCCCACCCCAGCCCTGGACAACTGCTGGTCTACTTCGTGTCCTAGAAATTCACAGATTCTAAACCTCTCACACCAGCGGAACTGTATCATGCGTGGTCTTCTGTACCTGGCCTCTTTCACGTAGCATGATGTTTTCAGTGTCCATCCATGTTGTAACATGTGTCAGCGCTTCGTTCCTTTGCTGCTGACCCATACTCCATCACAGCAGCACACTACAGCTCATCAGTCCATTCACCAAGTGGGCACCTGGTTTACTTACACTCTGCTGCTATTCTGAATAATGCTGCTGTGAACGTTCACGTCCAAGTGTCCGTGTGAAAATGTTGTCGCTGGCCTTGTGTCACAGATGTCCGTTTCCCCGAGGTGCCCGCCCACCTAGGAGCGGACTCGCGGTGGCCGGGCCCTGTGTCAGCTCTGCGCCTCACCTTCCAGGTGCCGCCAGGCTGTTTCCACAGCTACTGCACCGATCGACGTTCCCATCCGCAGTGCATGAGGGCTCCGACGTCTTCCCATCCTCGCCAGTTTTTCTCGTTGTCCCTTTTCACGATCGTTACAGCAATCCTAGTGGATATGAAGTGGCACCTCGCAGTGCCACACTGACCTTTAAAAGCCACTGTTTTGTATTTGTCCAAACTATGCCAAAAATGATTATGATACGATTATCAAATACCCTATAGGCCTGCAGTTTTCCCGCTTTCGCATGGTGTCGAAACTCATACATGTGAAGATGACCCCTGCCCCTTAGGAACCGACTCTCTCCATGGAAAGACTACACTAACACAAATGAAAATAAGGAAACTAGTGTTTTTCAAGAAATATTTATGAGGAATGCCTTCAGATTCCACCGATCAAATATTGATACAGCAGACACCGCACAAGGCTGATGCGTCCCGCTGCGGGCTGCTAAGAGCGATGCCCCTCATTGGATATTGCCCTGGGCAGCAGGGGGCAGCAGAGAGAAGCTTTGTCCAAGATTATACCCCCTCCCAGCAGAATGTCCATGGGCCAGTAGCTGACAGAGGCTCAGCCCCTTTACCTTAAATTGGACAATGCTGAAAGGCCAGTCCAGGTCTAGAGCTCCCCCAAAGGCTCAGCGGAAGCCTCCATTAAAACAGCATTGCTGTCAGCCTCTCCCGCTGCCCTGTCCTCACTCCCCTACAAGCCTGTCTCCCACGAGAAACTCCTTGATAAGCCTCTGCACCCATCTCACCATCTCACCATCTGTTTGCAGGGAACAAGACCTAAGAAAATACTATTAAGGTCCAACAATTAGAACAATGTGTCCCTGAAAACACAACCAACAAAGAGACCCACCTGTACACAACAGTGGTACTTTCCTATCAGTTGTACAAAAGCAGATTATTTAATCAGGCTGCTGGAATAGTGAGTTGGCAAAGGTGTGGGAGGAGGGAGGGTGTTAAATAGTTTCCTCATGTTGCACATCGAAATAAACTCCACAGAGCTTGCAGAATATAAGAAAGAAAACCTCTGAAGACTTCAGATTTTTTTTTGAAATGAAGGGAAAATAATTATATATTTTGGGAATGATGAAAGCTCTTAAATTTTTTTTAAAAAATCTGAAAGCATGAAGGCAAAGACATATCTGTATCAAGAAAATAATGTACAGACTTTTGGTCAAGATGGCATAAGCAAACACAGCTCACCTCCTTGCATAACCACAACAAAAATTACAAGTAAACTACAAAACAACTGTCACCCAGAATCATCAGGAAATCGAGTGTACGGCCATACCACCCTGAACATGCCCAATCTTGTCTGATCTCGGAAGCTAAGCAGGGTCAGGCCTGGTTAGTACTTTGATGGGAGGAAATCGAGCCATATGGAAGTCTAACAACCAAGGAATGAAAGAAGTCACATTCATCCAGACGGGTATGAGGGGTGGAGACATGGACACATGGAGATGCAGAGACTCGGAACAGGCAGACCCACACGCACATGTGATGGATGAAAATTGGGATGGGTACCTAGGGAGCAAGAGATCCCAGCCCCACGCCAGACCACCCAGCCCAGGGTTGCAGTGCCAGGAACATAAGTCCGCATAACTTCTGGCTGTAAAAACCAGTGGGGCTTGGCACAACGGAAGAAACTGCGGGATTCTCAGGCATCTCCTCTTAACAGGTCTGCAATGGACTCATGCAGACTCACTCCCTCTGGGCTGCAGGACCAGGGCAGCAGCTGGAAGGGCACACCAGCGGCATACAGGGAAGAACTGAAGTGTCTGGCATCAGGGCAAGTGCTAGGGGACAGCTTCCTCCCAGAAAAAACTCCAGAGGCCAGTCATTGGCTGTTGTCCCTTTTCTGAGCCCTCCCCCACACAGAGCCACAGAGCAGCTACACCATATCTGAGACTCCATCAACCTGGTTCACAGGGGTTGCCTGCTTCAGTGATTACCTAAGGCTCTGCCCAATCCACCTTACTGGTGTGCTTCTCTACACTAGGCTACACTACTAAGACAAGGAGTCAAAGCAGCTCTACCCAGTACATAGAAACACACACAGGGAGGCTGACAAATTGGAGAGACAAAGAAACATGGCCCAATTGAAAGAACAGAACTAAACTCCAGAAAAAGAACTAAACAAAAGGGAGATAAGCAATCTGTCAGATGCAGAGTTCAAAACACTGGTTATTAGGATGCTCAAGGAACTCACTGGGTACTTCAATAGCATAAAAAAAGACCCAGGCAGAAATGAAGGTTACACAAGTTAAATAAAGAAAAATTTATAGGGAATCAACAGTGGAATGGATAAAGCTGAGAATCAAATCAATGATTTGCAACACAAGGAAGAAAAAATATTCAATCAGAACAGCAAGAAGGAAAAAAGAATCCAAAAAAAACAAGGGTAGGTTAAGGAGCCTCTGGGACAAGTTCAAACATACCAACATTCAAATTATAGTGCCAGAAGGAGAAGAGAAAGAGCAAGAAATTAAAAACTTATTTGAAGAAATAATGAAAGAAAACTTCCCTAATTTGGTGAAGGACATAGACATGCAAGTACAAATAAGATGGACCCAAAGAGGACTACAGCAAGACACATCATAATTAAAATGCCAAAGGTTAAAGATAAAGAGAGAATCTTAAAAGCAGCAAGAGAAAAGCAGATAGTTACCTACAAAAGAGTTCCCATAAGACTAATAGCTGATTTCTCAAAAGAAACTTTGCAGGCTAGAAGGAACTATCAATAAGTGTTCAAACTGATGAAAAGCAAGGACCAACCTAGATTACTCTACCCAACAAAGCTATCATTTAGAATGGAAGGGCAGATAAAGTGCTTCCCAGATAAGCTAAAGTTAAAGGAGTTCATCGTCACCAAGGCATTATTATATGAAATGTTAAGGGACTTATTTAAGAAAAAGAGGAAGATCAAAACTATAAACCATAAAATGGCAAAAGACACATCTATCAACAATTGAATGTAAAAAACAAATGAAGCAAACAAGCAGAACAGGAACAGAATCATAGATATGGAGATCATTGGGAAGGTTATCAGTTGGGAGAGTGAAGGGGAGAATGGGGCAAAAGGTGCAGGGATTAAGAAGTACAAATCGGCAGGTACAGAATAGACAGGGATGTTAAGAACAGTGTAGGAAATGAAGTAGCCAAACAACTTATATGCATGACCAACGGACATGAACTAAGCAGGGGGATTGCTGGAAGAAGTGGAGAGTACCAGGTGGAGGGGGGAAATTGGTTCAACTGTAATAGCATAATCAATAAAATATATTAAAATATATATTTAAAAAGAAAAAATAATATACAGGAAGAAACAAAACAAAACTTTCAAAAAAACATTTTAAGCCTTAATAATGTATGCTAAAAATCCATTCCAACGCCAAGGGGAAATTTGTGCACCTAGCCAGCCAACGCACACTGCAGATTTGGGCTGCACAATGTCAACCTGTCCTAGCTGCAGTTTGGCGCCACCTGGTGGCCACTGTCTTCTCTGTCTAAAATCAAGAGAGGATTCTGGGAAGAGCCCACTTTCAAGAAAGCTGCAGTTGCAGGAATCTTCAGCTTGTTTAGTTGGTCTAACTCATCCTCAGCCTCCCATTTTCCAAATTTCCCTTCCCTAAACACTCCTCCCCACACTGCCTGTCCACCCGCCTGCCATATGTCCCCTCCTCACTCCAGAAGATATGAAATTTAGGGCTGAGCACAGAATAGGAACAGATCCCATTACAATCTGGATCATATGTGACTGTACGTTCTCTGAGTAGGAAGTTATTGTCTGTTTGATATGAATGAAGGTCCAAAGGACCTTTCAAGCAAAAATAATCAATAAACTCTGTGCTTCTTCAATCTGTAGTGACTCTGGACCCTGGAGGACAGAAGCACCTCAGCTCCCACAAAGTCACGTGCCCCTTCTCTTAACTCTCCATAAACTGACAAAACGAACTTAAGGAAAAGTGAAAAAATTGAGCTCTTTAAAGAGATACTAGAGCATTTAACCTCAACAAGTGTGAAGCAAAGTCATTTTCTCCCAAAACAAAATCTGACAGAATGGAATGATTGAGCAGATGCTGGGGGAGAAGAGGAAACCTTCCAACAGATACACTTAATTGGAAACTATAAACAGAAAGAATGGAAAGGAGTGACGGGGAAAGAAGATAGGAAAGGAGAGGAAAGAGCGAAGGAAGAGAAACAGTCACAGAATCGGCGCATTTCAGCTCTATTTTTGTAGACAGTGTGTAGCTCCTGTGGTGTCTGGCAGGAGCACGGGACTGAGCCCGATTTATGGATGGAGCCAGATGCTCTGGGAGTGGCTTCTCAGGACACGCATTGCTACAAATTCTGTTTTTCCTTTCAGGTAGTTGAGGCTAGTGAGGCTCACGGGCGCCCCCATCAGGACACTGACCTAGACAATGAGTCTGCAGGGAAGTCCCCAGATGATTCTGGCCTGACCTTCCCTGCCCCCTCCCCAAACAACGTGTCCTTTCACCAACAGCCCCTCCAGCACACACACACACACACACACACACACACAGAATCACAAACCCAGACCCAAAAGGTGGAGAATAAAGGGTTAGAAGACAGAACACCTAACAAAGGACCGAAGCAATCAGTGACCCAAGGTGATGGTGAGGCAAGGCAAGCCCTGTTGTTTCTTGTGAATTCGAGGACTGCTGATTATCTACCTACAACATGTTGGGTATTATAAAGTGGCTGTGTGCACATCAGACTGGAGCTTTTCCTTCTTCCATACCATCTGCCACAGAAACTCCTGCCAACACTTAACAAACACTCTACGCCCAGTTACTTCCCTTAACTATTCTGATCTCACGCTTTTATATGAAAAATAACAGAATATTCTCTAGAGTGAACGGAAGATAGAGTTCCCAAGTCCAGCCTATTCTCAATGCTGAAGATTCATCATGGACAAAATGCCATATTTTTCCAGTATTTGATTTTACTGCTGATCTAAAAACATGCAATATATTAATCTGAAAATTTAAAAATTCTAATAATGTATCTCACAAAAATGTTGATGGTTAATATTTGCAAATCATTCTATTGGGCAGGATAGATAGTAAACCAAGGCAGGCATGGGGAGGGAGACATGTCTCACCCATTAACTCAGCAGTCCTGAGCCCGGTCCAATAAGATTGCTAAGTGTGCCGAAAATCACAAGAAAAACCATAGGAGGAAGGGAGCCCTTGAAATTCTGTATGTATCAAGTCCACTATCTGGGAAAGAAAGGCTTTGAAACTCCGCATTTATCCCAAAGTCTGGGGGGGAAACCTACTGTAGAAGCTGGCTACAGTCATAAAACCCCTAAAATCCCAATAGTTGGGGCACTCAGACTAGCTGGGTGCCTGCTTGCAGCTTCCTGTGAAAGTGTATTTCATAAATAAATATATCATCTTATTTCCACTACGTGTGTGGTCTCTCGTCTGAATTCTTCTCTTGCCAGTGAGGCAATAACAGGAGAGGAGCCCCCTACCTCGGGTCTCCCTGGTAACAGTTCTGCACTTACTACAGAAGTCATATTCTACAGTGAAGTATAGTTTATACGATTCTTTGTAGGTAAACATAAACTGCTAATAACAAACTATTCAAAACAACGTGTAACTGAGGGCAGCCCTGGACTGGGAGTCCAGACCTGAGGTCCAGCCTATTTCTTTTGAATTTTCATACTGAGAACTCCGGGATGCCAAAGCCGACATTTCTGAACATCATTTTTCCCACTGGAACCTCACCAGATTCCTGAAGCTTTCATTTTACAGATGAAAGAAATGCCAAAAACAAACTTGTGAACACTGGCAAATCATTATTTCAAATAAGAGGGTATTAAATGTGGCTATGTCTCAGAACAATCAGGACCAATGCTTACTAAAGACTTCTAACACAATAAAGAAGAAAAAAAAAAAAGAAGCAAAAGAATTCTAACACTTTGGGCCAGAACAGAATTGTGTTTATATGTGGGATTAAAATCCTTTCATCCACTAAACATCAACGTGCTAGACAAGCGATCTTCAACCTTTTTCATCTCACACCACACATACACTAATTACTAAAATTCTGCAGCCCGTCGAAAAATATATTTCTTGCTGATCTAACAAAAAAATAAGTATAATTTTGATTCATTCACACCAGGCCGCTATTGTTGTGGTGGCTGTTGTCATTTTTTTTTTTAATTTGATCATCTAAGGGAAAAAAGAGGTCAGTGCCCCTGACTAAACAGGCACGTGGTACATGTGTTAAACATTCTTATGGCATGTAGGTTGCAAATCACAGAATTGACATCAGTCTGTTTACGACAGATTCACCACTAAAAAGAAAAGGGACGCAGCTACACAGAAAGAACATGTGAACCTGCATTTAAGGAAATACTAACACAAACGAGAAAATCCTGTGAGTTCCCCTCGACATGTACCCATTCACTGACTCACTAGGCAAAGAATCTGAGGTGGCAAGGGCTATTTTATTTACTAAATAAATGCCCTTCCTAGAAGTAATCTCTGAGTATGTGAGAAGCATCTCAAAAGAGCTTGATTTTGAAGGTGAATTTTAAAAAACAAAGAACAGACATGTTGGCGCTAAAATGACATCGATTTTTATTACATGTAATACAATCATAACAACAAAAACGCTAAAAAAGAAAACACAAGACAGAGGACCTCAGTCATCACAAGCTTCCTCAACGGAGACTCAGATGTCCAGCTATCCCACACCCCCAGGTAAATAAAATAAAGCCGCCAAAATGTAAAGGCCACGCCTACGACGGCCACTGAAGAAAAACCCCCCAGGCCCCAGGCAAAAGTCACGGGCCACCAACGCTGCCGAATGTCTTTTCTCAATCTTGTTACATAAAGCTCCTTCTCCCTCCGCTCAGAGATTTCTAAATTGTATTAGATTTCTTCCACTGGTCTGCTCTTCCTTTCTTGAACCTTCTTTCAACCAAATGACAGCCCGTAGGAAAGTAGGAAGACCCCATTTCATAACGCTAAGCGGAAGGAAAAGCCCAGTGGCGGCCCCTCCCCTCTCCGGGCTCTCACGTTCCATTAAACCATTAGCGCTTCGACTTCTTTGGTTTCGGGGCCCTGGGGAGGGGTGAGGCGAGATGACCAATGGGCCGTGATGGTTGGTGCATTTTTTACCTGCCTGAGAAGGGTGTGATCAGAATCACGCCCAGCTTCACAATTTAAAGTCTATGAGACACCTGTACCCCTTGGAGAGATGGCACCCTAAGAATAAGCCTGGTAACATCCCACTACTGGGAAAATAGCACAGGTAGAACATAAAAGCTGGTCATCTAAAGAGCTACGCAGCAAAAGGAATTGCCACCGACTTAATACTGTGTCCAAATCAAAGGCAGTCTAAGGAAAAATTAAAAGAAGGCAGAACATTACATTAAAAAATGATCAAATAACAGGACGCAGGGTGTCCAACCTTTTGGTGTCTCTAGGCCACACTACAAGAAGAGTTGTCTTGGGCCACACGTTAAAAATACAAACACTACCGAACACTGATGAGCAAAAAAAAAAAAAAAATGTTTTAAGTTTACAATTTTGTGTTAGGCCGCGCTCACAGCCATCCGGGCCGCATGCAGCCCACAAGCTGCAGGTTGGACACTCCTGGCTGCACGTGGTTTAACAGACTTCACCAAGTGTGGAGAAAGTTTTAAACAAACAAAAGTCAGTGAACTACTCGGGTGTAAAGCTAGGAAGGTCCAAAAATATTTTTGAAAGCACCTATACTTTTATTAAAAGACACTTTAAAATTGTGGTAAAATACACATAACATAAAATTTACCTTCTTAGCCATTTTAAGTGTACAGTTCAGGAGTGTTAGATGCCTTCACTGTGCTGGGCAACCAATTTCCAGAATTCTTTTTATCCTACAAAACTAAAACTCTGTCCTCATTAAACCACCCCCCATAACCCCTCCCCACAGCCCCCAGCAACCTCCACTCTATCTTCTGTCTCTGAATCTGACTACACCAGGTACCTCATAGAAGCAGAATCATACAGCATTTGTCTTAAAAACACCAACACACTTTTCAACTACTAGCAGAGGCGAATGGAAAATTCTAAAGCATGAAGGGACAGAAAAACAGGAAGCAAAATGTGAGCTGGGGAAGATTATAGATTTCAGTATCTACATAATGACTCCAATCATAACATGAGTTACCAGAAGTGGATACAGATTCTCTTTTCTAAATATCTTTTAAACAAAACAGAGAAGAAAAAGGAGGAGTGGAGGGCAGACTGGGGAAACTCCAGATTTCTGTGTCTGCGAATAACTCTTCATCCCACCAGTTAATAGTGGGGGGGGGGGGGGGGGGCGGGGGTAGGTCCTACTCTTCAGATGTCATTAAAATGAAGATGAAATCAACGTCGCCTTAGTTTCATCAGAGGTGAGTCTCCAGAGGGACGCTGGTATCATTACATCAGATTCAAGTTCAATCAGAAAGATCATCGTCTTCGCAGCGAGAGGCACAAGTCACAATTCACTCTGATGATAAAACAATCTGCCTAGAAACCTTCCAGTCCTTCTCGGGCATTCTCTACTCAAGCAAACTTGTTGCTGAGATCTAACAACACGGACATGGAAGACCAGTACTTACCTAAGTTTTTTTTATTAACGCGAAAAATATCTAATTTGATCTCAAAATACAAAAAAAAAGACAATAATCTAAAAAATCACAAATGTCAACAACCTCAGAACGAGGCTGCTGGAAAGAAATCATAGAGAAGGACAAGCAAATCTAAAACTAATGCTGACCCTGAAGGTAGTTTCGGCTTTAAGGGAACAATACAAACAAAAAGTTACAAGTTCGACGGGCAAGTTCCCTTATCATATTAAGTATTTCAATGGCACTCGTTAATCCGGGGATGTGCCCTGCCGTTGGGAAATCATGCAGCAAATTTAATAGAATGACTCCTTCAGAAAAGAATTATTAGTCATCAAAACCACTGAAAGATTAAAACTATAATTCTGGAAAAAATTATTTTGCTTTGCTCCACCTTAGTTTTTGCCCTTGATAGAGAAAATGCCCCGAGGCACTGACCCAGCTTTAAAAACCGAGCCAGCAGAGTGGGTCCAGGAAGAAGAAATGATCCAATTGTGGCTTAGCGAAACTGTAACAGGGATTAAGAAGTGACACAGAAAAGGAACACCCTAAAAGTGTGTGTATATATATAAGGGCCAAAAAGGCAACCTGCAAACACGCTCCTCACCGTCACCCTCCTTCCTGTTCGCCTGGACGAGCTACACGTTTGCAGGAGCATCATGTCCTGTTCCTCTCGGATCTCCTCCTCCCGGGCTGGAGGCAGCAGCGCGGTCAGGGTGTCCGCTGGGAGCGGCAGCTTCAGCAGCAGAAGCAAATGTGGGCTGGGGAGCAGCTCCGCCCAGGGCTTCCGAGGAGGAGCTGGCAGCAGCTCCGGCCTGAGTGGGGGGTTGAGCGGTGGCTTTGGAGGGGGTTTTGGTAGCTGCTCAGTAGGGGGTGGTTTTGGAGGAGCTTCGGGTTCTGGTCTTGGCGTTGGTAAGGGTTCCGGCTTTGGTGGGGGTTCTGGATTCAGTGGGGGTCTTGGATTTGGTGGTGGATCTGGGTTCGGTGGCGGTTCTGGGTTCGGTGGTGGCGCTACTGGAGGCTTCTGCGGCTTTGGTGGTGGTGCGGGTGGCGGCATTGGCGATGGAGGGCTTTTCTCTGGAAGTGAAAAGCAGACCATGCAGAACCTCAACGACCGCCTGGCCAATTACCTAGACAAGGTCAGAGCCCTGGAGGAGGCCAACAGTGACCTGGAGAACAGAATCAAGGAGTGGTATGACAAGTATGGGTGCCGGTCTGGCACCGAGGGCTCTGGCAGAGATTATAGCAAATACTATCCAATCATCGAAGAGCTCAGAAATCAGGTAAGACACTCTCCACTGCAGAGTTTCTGTGGTCCCTTTTGCTTTCATTCACAACACGCACTGTAATGAAGGTCGTAAGTCAAGGAATTTGTTGACAACATAGTTGCTTGATGGAGACGTAAAATGGGATTTGGTGTGCGCTAATGCGGCCAGTGCTGCATATGACACCAACCACGTTAATTTTCAGTGTGCACCTCAAATTTGAGTATTTCTACATAAAAGTGTATACAATGGCAGGCAGCTCATTAACCTGTATATATATATGAGTGATGGCAATGAGGCAAAACGAACTTCATCTATTTCATGATTAATTCTGGCAGGCTGACATATTTGAGTGTCTCGCTAGATTGAAATACCCTTTACAACTATTTGTATTTCTAGAAAATCTGGTGCAAATATTATATAAGAATATGGTGGGGTCTAAAGTGTTCTTGCCATGGTTACATAGAAAAACTATTTTTTTAAAGGTGTTTTAAGAAGTGAAGCTCATTTGTCACGTGATTTTCTGAATGAGCTCGTACAGAGTAACGGACCTCCCAAGGCAGCGGAAGTGTGCAGAGGGGCTGTGTTCTGTAAAACAATGTTCCGTGCCTGCCCCAGGACTGTGCAAACGGTCACCTGTTTGCAGAAAGATCTAGTCCAAACACACCAGGGCTATCCATACAGGTGCCATTACTAAGCAAGTTTTCAAAGCAATTCACGTTTAAAAGCTGACTCAGGGGCATCTACCTGGACAGGTGGGCATGCAGACCCAAGGTAAAAAGCATGATTCAGTCATTATTTTTGCCTTTCCTAGATCATTACTGCCACTATTGAAAACGCTGGGATCGTCTTGCAGATTGACAACGCCAGGCTGGCTGCTGATGACTTCCGGCTGAAGTAAGAAAAGTAAAGACTTGAAAACGAACGTTGTAGGAAAAGTAAAACTCAATCTGTTTGCTTACTTTATTCTAATTTTTTTTAATCTTATAGGGGTTTAAGACCTAAATTCACAAAGATCCCAAATGCAATCTTTAAAAACCATCATCCCACCAATAAGAAAAGAAGACAAATGAAGAATGCACTTTTTGTCATAAACTATATCAGCCATCAATAGAATTAACATTAGTCTCATATTTTTCTTTACAAGGGAAAAAAAATCCCTAAGAGAAAGCATAGTAGCCTTTGTTGACCAGGTAGCTCAGAGGAAAAAACTCCATGTCAGCATGGAGGTACTCCGGGAAGGGTACTGCACCGTCTTTCCCGGCCCCTCCCAGGTACGAGAACGAGCTGCACCTCCGGCAGGCCGTGGAGGCCGACACCAACGGCCTCCGCAAGGTCCTGGGCGAGCTGAGCCTGACTCGCTCCGACCTGCAAATGCAGGTCGAGAGCCTCACGGAGGAGCTGGCCTTCCTGAAGCAGAACCACGAGGAGGTAGGTGCACGTTCCTCGTTACTAAACAGCTCTGGCCTCCCTGCCTTTCCCCCCTTGGCCGTTCTATAAAAACAAAATAAAATAAGTTCTATCTGGATGGATTTCCAACTCCTGTGACCAGGAAAAAAACGTAGAACAAAGAGCAGATTACTATATTTGAATTTGGTGTGGGGTTTTGCCGCTTCGGTGTCTTAGTTTCAACCAGGCATTTTAGGAAGCCCATTGCTTTTCTGTCTTCATCACTCTGATATCTCTCTCTCTCTCTCTCTCTGTGTCTCTTTCTCTCTCCCGCTAGGAAATGAAGAACATGCAAGGCAGCTCTGGAGGGGACGTGACGGTAGAAATGAATGCCGCCCCGGGAACCGACCTGACCAAGCTACTGAATGACATGCGGGAGCAGTATGAGGAGCTGGCCGAGCAGAACCGCCGCGAGGCCGAGGAGCAGTTCCACAAGCAGGTACATTATCGCCCCTAAGGCACAGCGAAGCCTGTGGCCACGCAGGAGCCACTCCCGTGCAGCCCATCGGCCCGCAGTGACTGCATTTTGTGTTTATGCAGAGTGCCTCGCTGCAAGCACAGATCTCCACTGACGCTGGGGCGGCCAGTTCCGCCAGGAGTGAGATCACAGAATTGAAACGGACCCTGCAGGCCCTGGAAATTGAGCTCCAGTCCCAGCTGGCCATGGTATACGCGAGGAGCTTTGCAAAATCTCCAACAGGGCGCTAAGGGATCCGGTGTTCCCTCTTCGCCAAGATGTTCCACTTGGCACATAATAATAGCAGTATTAAGAAGGACTGTATTGTGGTCACAGAAAGCATAAAACATTCCAAGATAACATACCCTATTTCTAGAAAAGATTTAGTTTTAAAAAAAGTCATGCCAACAAAAATTAAGCAGTGATGTATAACAACTTAGCTTGTAACTTGGTGGAAGTGTACATCTCCCGGGACCTTCTAAAATTTTGTAATTTTTAAAAATCATCAGTGACTTATTTTCATCATGATTTATCTATCTACGTATCTATCTGTCTCTCAGAAAAACTCCCTGGAGGGGACCCTGGCCGACACGGAGGCCAACTACATGGCTCAGCTGTCAGAAATTCAGATGCAGATCAGCAGCTTGGAAGAGCAGATCTGTCAGATCCGGGGCGAGACCGAATGCCAGAATGCAGAGTACGAGCAACTGCTGGACATCAAGACCCTCCTGGAGATGGAGATCGAGACCTACCGCCGCCTGCTGGACGGAGAGGGAGGGTAAGCGAAAGTCATGTGCGTGCCAAAAGGCGTGCCTTGGCGTGTCCGTGTCATGAGACCAAAAAAGGGGCTTGGACAGTCCATTCAAATAACATCCACCTTCATCACGGAGAGCCCTCGGCATGGGGCGTTTCTTCTGCCTTGGCCCAATGCAAAGGAGAACAATTCTTTTTTGTTTTTTCTCCAGTGGTTCTGGTTTTGGAGGATCTGATTTTAGAAAATGGGGATCCAGAAGCATGGGGTCCAGAAACACGGAATCCAGGGATTCCATGTCGGGTGACTCAAAATCTGAAAGCTGTTCTAGCCAAGGAAGAGGTAAGCATGTTTGGAATGTTCATAACTTTGTAATTGAAAAGTAAAAACATGTTTTGGTTGTCATATTAAAAGTGTATACTGTTGTGCACGTGGCCTTACCCAGAGAGACTGTACTTCGTGAATGCACCTGCATTTCCCCAGACCATTTCCAGGCTGACACTGTGGCTCTATGATTTTCAGATCCCAGCAAGACGAGAGTGACTAAGACCATCATAGAGGAGGTGGTGGATGGCAAAATCGTCTCATCTAAAGTCAGCAATGTTTCTGAGGTGAAAGTCAACTGAGCAACTTCCAGATCAATAACAGTGTCTTTCGGAGAAAAAGAAATCTAAAGGAAACAAAGGAAGACGTCGCATCGATTTAGCCGTCGGTCTGGATGACTTCAGGGAAGAGCTTCTGCATGGAAGTAGATGCTAACCAATTGCTTCTGCAGCCTCTTTTTTTTTCTTACTAGAATGCTCTTCTCCCTCTCTTTCTCCCTCCCTTCCCCTCTCTCTAAAAATAAATAAAATCTTTTAAAAAAGAATGCTCTTGAAAAAGTTGAAATGACAACTCTGCTGTAATTGTCTCTATGCTTCAATAAACTTACTTTTGCAAGTTAATTAAATTATTGCTGAAATTTTTTTTAAAATTTAACATTTTACCTAGAAATTAGGCCGTCAGCTGTGCTCCAGCTACAGTGTTATGTTACAAATATTCATCCATTGTTTGCACAGCACCCTCTTCATAAAAATCAAAATTACAGCCATTTCGTGTGTGGACATTTTTAACAACATCACATTAGAACTCAGTGCTGGCTGAAAGCAAACTCTGTGTCCCTAAAACTATAGCCAACAGCTGAGCCCATGAAGAAGGAGTTAGAATTATTCTCTTCCAGAAGCTAAAGCGCAAAGAGGATGGAAAACACCGAAGGGCGTTGACAATGAAGGGCTCCAGTCCCCCACCATCACCAGCAGTGCCACTGTGATCTGGCACTGTGTGGCTGCGGGGCGTTTGAGAGACTGGTCGAGATAAAAGTCTTGGGAAGCAGGGTGGGGTATGTGATACAGAGCCAGATCTCTGAAAACCTTGAAAGCCCCAATGAGAAGAGATGCCTGGATACTTGTTCCTGTGCCAAATCCAGCCACACTTCTCAGCCAAAAACTTGTCATGTGGCCAGGCTGGTGTTTCCTTCTCCACTCTCTGTTGCTGAGGTCTTTCACCCTGAGGGTGGTCCACGTGGCTGTCTCGCCTTGTCTGGCTTGGGATGATGAAGGCTGGTAAAGTAGGTAGGAGGTGGTATAAGGTCGGTCCCAAGAAGAACAGGCGTAAGCCCAAAACAGGCTGTGTAAGAACACCCCCCTTTGAGGGACTTAACATGAACAGGTCACAAATTAGAAAATCAACCCCACAAACCAATTCTCAAGAAAAGAACGTGGGACTTGGCAGAAATAATCAAATTCAAAGTTACAAAAGGATAAACCTGAATATATTCCATGTAAATTGTACCTCCAAATACAAAACCAGTGGCAGCTATACGGAGTATCAAGCCTTTACAATCAAGACAACCTAAAAATGTAGTTTTTCATCTTCTAGGCACACTGAATAAAACATAGAAATGAACCCGTAGGCACAACAAGACTTCTTAAAGGGCTAACCACAGACTAAAGTAAATAGCCAGGCATGAAACCACTACTCAGAGGAAATGAGCAATGCGAAGTTGTCTGAAATCTTGTTTTCCATTGCACCAGTACAGTAAAACCCCACAGGCGGGCACTTGAATTATCAGAGGGGACACTTCATAAAGTATATGAATACTTTTGTGGCATACCTGAAAGTTATACAAAATACTGTTGCATGCGAACTGTAGTCAAAAACTAAAATAATAATTAAAATGTCATATCTTGGATGTTTGTCCTACACTGAAAAATTGAGAAATATGAACCAGCTGATCCACAGGACTCACAGCAGAAGGACAGGCATGGAGACCAGCTGAGCGCAGCCCCCAGTCTCTTGGGCCCTCGCAGCTGCATCAGGAAGCCTCGCTCTGTGAAGCCCCCCAGACCCAGTCTCTGGTCCTGCATACCCGGGACCTGTGTTTAGGGCTAGTCTTCGCCTCGTGTCAAGGTGACAGCATGCAGCTACTCTGAAAACTTGGAGGTGAAAACCTTCATTCTGTTCACTTGTTAAGATGCCTCAGTGGTACTAAATGACTATTAGGGATAAATGACATTAGGGCTAAGGCTAGAACATACTGAGATGCAGTACAATGTGTTAAAAGCAAGCTCAACTTTTAAAACTGAAACTATTAAACCATTTTGGATCATGGAAAATATTGATAGCGCTGAGTAAAACATTAAGAACAGGATGTTCACATATTATTACCTGCCCCCAAATTATTCTAAAACCACAAAAACAGGCAGGTGTTCCTTTTTGAAACTGGAGTTCGGTTCTCCAGTCAACTTTTAAATTAGGGAACAGTGCTTCTTGCTCCCAAGGGTTAGACCACTCCGTAAGGAGGAAGAGCCAGTGCCTACCTGCATATGAAGTTTTACCTGTTGACTTTTGACCCAGATTCATAATAAGGTTGTTCTCGACTTTCTGAACTCAAGGGGCGATGAGCAAGAACGGAGAGAATGCTGGCAGTGGCGTCCGTCCTCCCGGAGATTAGAAACAAGAAATAAAGTTTGCAGGGGGCAGAGAAGGAGAAACAGCCAAAGGATTTGAGACGCTCTCGACAGTAGCCCAAACTTGCTTAGTGACCTCATGGAACAATTAGACAGCGCTCAAAAGGCCCGCAAGTGGAGACAAAGCAATGCATGTAAATCACCTAGGACAGAGCTCAAGGAATGTTTTCCAAACAATCCCCTCAAGAGATAAAATGCCGCAAGTAATAAATCACTTAAAAAATGATCAGCGGCTCCCACAGGACACCTGCAGAACAGGAAACGGTGATCGAGCTCTGTTATAAAACACGATTTACTCGCGTGTGATGTCGGCATCAGTGTGAAATGACCAGGTGGGAAGAAGCCGACGCTGAGACCGCACAGCAACCACTTCTTCATCAGCGTGTAAACTGCACACGAAGGACAAGCCCGGAGTGTGTGACAGATCTACGCAGGGACGTACGTGGCCTCCCAGAGAGATGACGTGTTTATGTTGCCGACCGAACCTCACAGAGTATGAAAGCGTTTGGGAGCTCCTTACAAAGCTGCGTTAGGACGTGCTCTGTATGGCTCCTCCCGCTTGCTTCTTAAGGACTCCATAGACATGGGTAGTGCTCAGCAGGTCTACCAGGTAGCGAAGCAAATTACCGGAATGGGAGTCACATTGCCATAGCTACTTTTTATAAAGGACAATAGAAAGACCACCAAAAAAAAAGGTATTATTACAATATCATGCAAATGTACACTATAAATTACAATAGAAAAATTTACATTGACTTCCGCATAAACTTCCCGGGAGATGATTTACAACTTTGAGGAGAATTCCATCATCTTATTCAACACGGATGCAGGAGCTACCCAGAGGTGGGAGAGCAGGGAACACCTCCCTCAAGTTCATTCTGGAAACCCTGGTTGGCTATCAGCTGGGGAGGACCACTGACACTCCAGATGGTACCTCCAACTGATCCATCACAAGCCTTGTCCAAAGCGCTGGGACCCATTTTCAAGAAACTGCCACAGCCAAAGATAGTAAGTGATAATATCTTATGATATGGAGTTATAATGCGGAGTATTCTAAGAAACTAGGAGAGCACGCTCACTCTGGGAAGCTAATAAACATTCACCACAGTCCTGGGGAGGGGAGTTATCTCAGGGACTGACTCTGCTTTGTCACGGTATTTCAGAGCAGGGGGCCACGGCAGCAGGTGGCCCCCGCTGCCGCAGCAGCCGGCTCCGCTGTGACCGAGAGGAACGAACCGGAGTGCACGTTTCAGGCCCCGGAGACAGCGAGAGTCTCCAGGAGCCCCGGAGTGTAACAAGCTCCTCCAGGGTGAATCCACCAAAAATCAGTTTGTACACCAAGATAATTTCATGATTTCACCTCAGCCATATGTTTCTTACATACTGTATTCCGTAATGAAGTTCATATTTAAAAGTTCTTAAGGAAAAAAATGCAAGATCTTGGGCTTCGTCAATTAGTAACTCAGATAGGAAAGTTTCCATTTAACGTATGAAAAATATCTGGAAGCAGAATTATTAACGGCAGATGCCAGCCCCTATTTTTCGAATCCTGCAGCCACTGAAGTAGCTGAGACGCTGCGAATGTCCACAGAGTAGAAAACACTCAGTTTCGTCCGTAAGACGAGGGGGAGGCACCCTCCTCCTCCCATGCAATCTCAAAGCCTTGCCCCCTTTTCTGAGTGAAAAAGATGATCTGTTCCACTTGAAAGAGAAGTTAGAATAGAAGAGGGAAAATGCCTGTGTGTTATATCTTCTTTCTTGCACAGTGAACAGGAACACTATCTGATACTAACAACAGAGAAAGAAATCCTTTCCAGAAGCGAGTCAAGACAAAAAGGCACAGGCCGTACTCAGAAAGAAGTCAGGCCAAGTCTGTCTTATAGGTACTTGACTCAACTCAACAAACAGTTATCGATTGCTGATAACACACAAGTACAGTGAGAAGGTAGCACAGCTAAACTATCCAAGGCAGAATACAGAATCATACGGTTGAACAAAGATCAAAGTTGATCTTGAAAGACTCACACTTAAGATCTCTCGAAGAGAACTGAAAATGTTTCCCTAATTCTCCAACATGGCTGACTTCCATGACCATTGCTTGCAAGGCATGAGTCACTGTTTCCTGGCTACTTAGAGAAGCTTCAGAGTTAATGATTTTCTGGAGGCAACTAAACTTGTGGTGCCTGTACATCCACATGGCACCACATTTCACACCCGGAGTCAGCAATGACAGATGGATTGAGCCGCTGATGAGTGGGGACATTTGAAAAAAGTGATTAAGAAGGAGCTGAAGCTTAAAGGATTAGTGTAATGAAT
This sequence comes from Phyllostomus discolor, assembly GCF_004126475.2. Lineage (NCBI taxonomy): Eukaryota > Metazoa > Chordata > Mammalia > Chiroptera > Phyllostomidae > Phyllostomus > Phyllostomus discolor. The sequence continues at coordinate 105,334,948 of NC_040910.2, read as the reverse complement.
TTTTCTGAAGGCCAAAGTGTGAAAACAGCTCATAGAAGGTGTGCCAGAGTGTGGACTCAGTGAAGGGTGCCTTCATTTGCCCTGCCGACAGTTTTCTGGTTCGCAGAGACCGGACTAAATTTCAGAAAACGTATTCATTTCCAAATGTGATTGTTTACAATGTAAGCCAAAAAGACATCTTTAAATGTATTAAACTTCTAAAATATTTGTACTGAATAAAAAAATTGTAATTGAATGGGCCACTAGCATAAGAAGCCCAAGAGAAATGGAAATCAAATAGAGGGGGCCAAAAAAACTAAAAGGAAATGTTAAACATTCACAAATTTCAGAACACGTTGCCCCACAAAACAAGCATAGTGTTGCAGACTAGTCTTCCAGAAACCGGCAACTGTGTTAAGCGCTACATGAGAAAATGAGTCATGTATGCTGGTATCTTCATACCGAGATTAGTTGTCATCCATAGCTCAAAAGGTATTGGTTGCTAACTATTTGAAGTTTTAATTAAAAGGAAAAAGGTGATGTACCTGATGTACTATTAAAGCAATCACAAAGGACATGAGAGCAACCGGGCTGTGACATCTGTCACCCCAGCGGCCTCCAGGTTGGATTTGGTTGATCTGGCTGGCTAGGCAGGGGTCCCCTTCCTGCCTCACCGATCCAAGGGCGTCCCTCCCAGAGCTGCGTGCTGGGTCGAAGAGGACAACCTCCCCGACCGAGGAGAGGACCTTCTTTAGTCCATGGCATAGCAGTAGCTGTGCGTCCCTGCTAGAGCCCCCAAACAAGCCTCAGTACTATCCTACACTCGGGCTCCGTTTTACTCAACCTTCAAGATAAACACTGAGAATTTATCACGGTGAGCGGAAACTGTTTTCTTCTCAACCAGTGCTGATGTCATTGAACATCTTTTTAGCATGAGTAGCTAGTCTTCTGGCTGCTTAGGGAGAGTTCAAAGACAATGATTGTTTTTTAATGGAACACTTGACAAATCTGCGTGTCATTCTTGCACAGGGGCCACACTAGTCTTCCCGGTGTCATTCCAGCGTTAGTACACGTGCTGCCGAAGCGAGCACAATAGTGACCCCAGCTTTCCCTGAATGCTCAAAACCATTCACATTAGTGGAAGTATCATATTCCTGTAAGGTGACATGACCTATTGAGTCAGCGATCTTTAACAGGTGTGCCGCAAAAGAATTTAAAACATGGGATAGCTGACTATTTAGTCAAGGGCACTGACCTCTTTTCCCTTAGATTGTCAAATAAAAAATTAACAACATGCCCCAGCTGGTGTGGCTCAGTAGATTGAGTGCTGGCCTGTGAACCGAAAGGTCACCGGTTTGATTCCCAGTCAGGGCACATGCCTGGGTTGCAGGCCAGGTCCCCAGTAGGGGGTGTGCAAGAGGCAACTGAGCGATGTATTTCTCACACATCAATGCCTCTCTCCCTTTCTTTCTCCCTTCCTTCCTCCCTCTCTAAAGATAAATGAAATGTTTTTTTTAAATGACAACACAATAGTCATCCAGTGTGAATGAATTAAAATTGCATCTATTTTTTGACAGGTTGGCAAAAAATATATTTTGGGGTGTGCTGCAGATTTTTAATAATTAGTGTATGTGTGCCATGAGATGAAAAAGTTTGAAAATCGCTGACCTATGTAATTACATTCTATTAAACTGAATAGTTGCTGGTGTGCTGTGTTAGTGTCTCTAAGCCGAGCACAGGTCCACGCCCGAGAGGACGAGGTTACCGCGCTGTCCTAAATACACAGCAGTAATCCCTACCAGAGCAACTCCTCCTCCGGTTATACAATGAGAAAGTCAAAACAAGCCCGAACACTGCAATGAACGTTTCCAGAACTTGAAACCTATTTTTAAGAGAAGCTTAAGAGTAATCATTTTGTATTCAAGATAAGATCATCGCCTACTCTGATATTTGTTCACTTGTTCAAAAGCATTAACTCAGCCTTACGTCTAAGGGATTAGTGGGAAAACCCACTAAATTAGTGGGAGTCGAAGCAGCTTCCAAAGAAACATGAGTCGTGAGCTCTTTCCCTTGAGACACTCAGGCCACTTAAGGAGAAAACAACTACCAAGCATTTTGAACCTCACTTTAAGTAGTGAAGAAATCAAAAGTTGTTAATTCTTATGTTTTAAATGCCATCCATTTAATAGTCAAGGTCGAATTACCACGTCTTCCAAGCTTCTGAGGAAATATAGCATAATTTCTTTAAAAATTGCACCATTAAAAGTTCTTTTGTAAAACGCGTCTTTGTAAAAAGCCTAAACAGACCACTTCTGGGACTCCCATTTTTACACATCAAGCTCACTGAAGAGGGGATCCACGAGTACGCAGAAGTGCAAGTGTGCTGGGAGGTATGCACAGTGCATCCTCCCAAATGAGACAACTTTGCTTTGCTGAGAAGCTGGACGGCGCTCAGACACTTAGAGCCTGCCTGCCTGCCTGCCTGCCTGCCACGCTGAAAGCGAGAAAAGAAGGGGCGGCCGGGCAGACAGACCCAGAGGCACCCGAGAGCAGCTGTCAGGGAGCGGAGTCCAGCCCAGAGACAGTCGGAGGGCTCTTCCCTGGCAGCAGAACACTAAAGAGGCAACGGGCACCATGGAGAAGCAAGGAGGCAGAAAGGGGCACAGGATACAGGGAGGTCGCTTCTGGAAGAGGCACGCATGTTCGTCGAGCCAGTGTGGGCAAGGGATGGCATTTTACGCCTGAAAATAGAAGTCAATAATTCAAGCCATGGTGTGAAGGCCGAGAAGCAAAAATAACATCCAAAGATGCATGAACTTTGGCTACAGACAGGAACTCCATTATATGTGAGCCACACAGGTCCCCACACGCTCCCCACGCAGCCTGTCACAGGGAAGCTATGGGTGAGGACAAAAGAGGACAACCAAAGCTGGTCCCACATTCAGCGCGTCTGAAATACACACACGCTCGATTCTGAGGACCGACTGGCCTATGGCTGCTGCCATGGCTGCGCAGGGCTCCTGCCCAGCACCAGGAAGCGACCAGCCCCATGGCCAGAGAAGGTTCACGCCGAGACACAGGCTTGCTTAGGCGGATGTTGTAAACCTCCCCGAAGAGTTTCTGTAAACTTGCCACCCTCTGATTTTTCTGATCAGGGCCTCTTCCACCTCATGACTTCTTTTACCAGAAAACGTGCCACGTGATGACCGCGCCATCTCTGATAAGGGCTTGAAATTGAACATGCAATGTCTTCCCATTTGTGTTAAAATGTTCCCTCAAATACACTCAGTAGAAGGCAGGAGAGCCAAAGTCATCAGTTAGGGAAAAGAAGTTTAGAAAAATCAGGATTTTTAAATTAACTTTTACCAAAATTAGTCACTTTAAAGGCTGAAATACATGTACCCAAATGCATTTCATAAAAATAAATTAGTCCATTATTTTCCTCCTTAAAGCAAAAGTCCAATCTTAAGTATAATGCAAACGGTTTAGAAGAGATGTTTTTCCCCCAAAGTTTAATGCCGAAATCCTAGCATGGTGCTCAGTAAAAACTCACCAAGATGGAGGATGAGGACATGTCTAATTTACTTGAACTTGTAAATATTAAAAATGTGAGGAGTGTCATGTTTCTGAGCTACCTAGCTGTCTCCTGGTAGTTCATCCCCCTCACCACCCCCCAACTCCTTTCGAGCAAAAAGACACCTCTGTGCTCACTGCCAAGGAGACCCCTGTTCCGAACCAAGACCAGAGCAATGCCCCAGCCCTTGGTGTTAGAATGAAGAGGGCCGAGGGCCCAGACGAAATGTTCAGAAAACAGCATTCATTCTATACATTATCTTATTTTTTGCCTTCTTTTTTGGTTTATTTTTTTGTTTTTTTTTTTCATTTCCTTTCTTTTTTTACAGTTTATTTATTGATTCTTAGAGAGAGAACAGGGAGAAAGAAAAAACATCAACATGTTATTCCACTTATTTGAGCATTCATTGCTTTTCTTTTTCTTGTATCTTTTTTCATTCTACAAATTTGAATTGTCTGCTTTCTCTGCACCAGCCACAGAGCTAGAAAGTGACAATAGACCCGTGAACCAGACAGGCAGCTCTTGGGACTTACGACTAGAATAGAGCCCTCGGGAACAGAAGAACACCCCCGGATCTGAAGGGAGAGGGGAGAAAGGAGGAGGGATGAGCCTGCAGCAGGACTGGGTCCCGAGAGAGGAGCCCGGGACATGCTTCTGAGCCAGAGCCCCCTGCAGAGCAGCAAAGCGGGAGGTCAGTTTCAGGAGCTGACTGTTCGGGGACACTGGGCCCTGCCTCTTTGCCAGTGGCCCCCAGAAAGGACAAGAGCCAAATAGGTTACACTTGCGCAGTGTGTCTGGCAGATGGAGCCAGCGCCTACTTGCTGTCTCCTTGCCGTGGGCACACTGAAGGGATGCTCAAGCCCTCGAGCGTGGAAGGAGGTGGGGGAGAGAGCAGCAGGTGAAGCAAGGACAAACACAAATTAAAAATAGAGGCTTCAATCTCCCTGTTGAAATTAGGGGAGACACACAGCTCCCCTCCCTTCCCTTGGAGCATTTACTTTAGAAACCTTGCGATTGTAAATTCTTTCTCAGTTTCTTGGAAATATAAGTAAATCTTGTTAAAAGCTAAATAAGCCCTTTAGCCAACTTTGGACCCTGGGATGTTTTTCGCAAGGACCTGGGGCCCATTTCTTTGGAATGTAAATATCGAAGGAAAACAACATCCCTGGTTCCCTGTTTCTGTGGCAAGGAAACAGGAGCCTCTCTCCAAAACCAACCTCTTGTTTTAAAGAGGCGTATTTTTCCTTTACATGAAGCCCATCGGTGATCACAGGCGGTCGGTCACCCCCACTACCAGGCAAAGCCACCACGATGACCCCCTTACTTGGGGACTAGTCATCATTTACCTCGAGAACACGTGTGCACTGGGTAACACCTGCTTGGCGACATAAGAGAGGGAGACACTGCTCTGTCTTTGCCATTTCTTAGCAGAGTGCCAGCGACGTGCATCGTGTTCTGGTTTAATGCTGACGCAGTAATAACAGTGTTTACTTTTTCTGCTGCCTTTGTGAAGAGCATTTCTGGGTTGGGAGACTTTGCTTTCAACTGGGAGAACAATGGCTGACTTAGTGAGCACAGACTCGGACAGAGGACATCAAGGACCTTGCAGGTCACCCAGTCACAGCTACAGAAGGTCCCCAAATCTCTGATGCAACATCTCAGAGAGAAGGTACCCCCCTCTACCAAATGGGAGCTCAACATAAAGAAGTAAGCGATGAGTCTGTCTCCCTACCTGAGCCGACAGACTTGTACTGGTAGCAACTGCAACGTGAACACCAGGACTTGTCCATGTTTCACTTCTGGAGTCGTACTTCGGACATTCGTGCTAACAACCCATCTCCTCCCGGTGAAGTATGAGAAGGAAATGAGCGGAAGGATACAGCATTTATAAGTGATTCTCAAGCTTAACAGCACATTCGACTCACTTGGGGAGGTTTTAAAAATTCTGATGCCCGGCAACATCCTGAGCTAGTTAAATCAGAACCTCTGGGGGAGGGACACCGCCGTCATCATCTTCTCCAGTTCCCCAAGTGATTTCGGTGCTCGGACAAGTTTGAGAACCAGGGATTTACCGGAACTTCAGCGTGCCCCCGAATCACCTAAAGAGCTTGCTAAAATGCAGGTTCTGATCTGGTAGGTCTGGGGCGGGGCCTGGCAGTCTGCATTTCTGACAAGTTCCCAGTCTAAGTGACAAGGATCGAAAAGCCAGCTGTGCTCTGAGGGTGGGCTCTGCAGTCGGGCTGCCCGCCTCTGAACCTTGGCTCTGCACCTTGTTGTGCTTCGGTATCTTGAGCTATAAAGTGAGGATGATGACAATGGTACCAATCAACGTCAGCAGGAGCCAGGGTCTGAGGGCTGTGTCATTCATTTCACGTAAGAGATAAGGAAATTGAAGTTCAAAGAGTGTCAGTATTTTCCCCAGGCTCACCTTCCAGTAATTGGCAGACAGACACTTGACCTCAGGTCTCCCCCCACCCCCACATCACGCTGCTTTAAGGGTCTGGATTTAATTTAATCTGATCATCTTCCTCTCTTCCCTGTTCTGGTGGCAGAGAGTGTAAATCTGAGTCACCTCTGACCTCTCCTCTCCTCTCCTTCCCTTCATAGTCAGCTGTCCCTTGCCGAAACTCACCGATTTCATGCCTGCTCCCCCTACTCTATTCCCATTATTCAAATTCCGTTTCCCATGATCTCTTTCTGGTTCTTTTCATGAGCAAAACTAGCTTCATGCTTCTCTCCATGAATGCTGGCTGTCTAACCGGTACCCTGACCCCGAAACCTTCTGCACTGCTCCCAAATTTATCCAACCATGTGACCCCCCACCTCATAAACCAGCAGGGACTCGCCATCGCCTCCCAAATACAACCCAGCCTTGGTAGCAGGCCTTTCCCTGAACCACTTTTTCTTCAGCTTCCTCTCTACTGCCTTCTGCACCTTTTCTCTCCACCGCCTGCCCCAAGAGGCCGCCTCCCCTCTTCAGAGTTCCTCTAGCACTTCATCCGCACCAGGTACACGCCTGTGCAAGCAGCGCCCCTCCAGTGACCAAATAAATAAAGGAATGGCCTTCAGTTCTTGAATTCTAACTCCCAAGCGTCTGGGATCTCACTCTCATGAGTGCCCCTGGAACGCACGTCCTCCTCAGCCACAACACTTTGGCAGTTATGAGGGGCGTTGTTGCCGGGATGGGCAGGGCGGGACACAATGGCGGCTGAACTACAAACATGGCGGCTGAACTACAAACATGGCGGCCGAACTACAACCCGGAAACGGCGGCTGACGTCAAACCAGGGCGCGAGGAGAACCACCAATGATTTGCTGCCGCTTTGTTCGGAGGGGACCAATCCCCAGCCCCCACGAAGAGGGCCAACCAAAATAAAACCCCACCATAGTCTCCGTTTGCTCCTGGCTTTCTCCACCCCACCGCGCGGACCATGAAATCTCGCCCGGGCATGCAAACCCCAATAAAGCTCTACACTGCCTCATTTTGTGGCTGATTAGCATTTATTCCTCAGTGGAGCCTAAGGAAACCTTTCAGTTGTGACTAATTTCTTCCTATTAACAAAGCATATTTTCAAACGATCTCCTCTAATAACTAGAGTGGATTCGAGATGTTCCCTAGGAGAATAGCAGCATTGCTCACTGGTGTTCTGTTAGGATTTCTGAAGCGTAAGAGAACTACAGTTAAAGCACTGAGAAGTCCACGGACCTTGCGGTTTTGTATATGCCATAGCATTCCGTGAGCTATTGCTACTAATTCTTTTTAATAAAGAGTGATATTTCTGAAAAATAAATCAGCCAGCCCTGGCTGGTTGGAGCGTCAGTTGGTTGGAGCATCGTCCTGTGCACCAAAACCGTTGCAGGTTTTGTTCCTGATCAGGGTGCATACAGAAGGCGACTAATCGATGTTTCTATGTTTCTCTCTTTCTCTCTCATCAATGAACATATCCTCAGGTGAGGGTTTTGTTGTTTTTTTTTTTTAAGTACATCAGCAATGGTTTTCCTTGAAAAATGACATTTGAGATCTTGAAATAGTTAACTTCATTGCTCACATGCTTGTAGAATGTCTCCCTAAATGCTACTCCTCTCCCCTCCCCATGAGAAATCCAGCCCTGTTTCCTTAGTCAAGTGAGCATGAGCAGGGTCCCCATCGTGGAGTTCTCATCCATGTGAACCAGTGGAGCCCAGACCCTGGAGCTGCACCGTCAACATGGTGGCCACTGGCCACGCAGCCACGGAACACCTTCCGTGTGACTTGTCCGAACTGAGAGAGGCTACAAAAATAGGCATTGGATTTCAAAGGCACTGTATCAAAAGGGGAATGTAACTATCTCATGAACATTTTATACTGACTACATATTCAAATAATTATACCTTGGATGTATCAGGTTGAGTCAAATCCATTAAAATTGGTGTCACTTGTTTCTGTTTATATCTCTTGATATGGCGACTGAAAAGTTTGAAGTCACATGTGTGGCTTGCATCCCTGGCTTGCACGGACTTCCTGTTGGAAAGCACAGCCTCAGGGCGCACAGGTTATCCTGGGATGCCTGTTTAAAATGCAGATGGCCAAAACCACCGCTCTGTGGAATCTAGTTCCACTCTTTGATTTTAGGCAGAGATTAGTGGGAGCTACATGAACTAACAAGAGAGCAATTCTTTCTTTTCCTCCTTCTCCTCCCGTTACCCAGTGCCTGATTCTGTTCATATGTCTCCATTGCAAGGACCAAGAAAGAGAATCACTTTGGCCTAGATTATCACAAGCACCCCTCACAAGTCAGCTTTTGTATCAGCTACATCGTAGGTCTCTGACCTATGGATTGACTGTCCTGTCCACCCTAGACCAAGCCTTGTGGCTGGTGTAGGGGTTGGAGAGAGGCAGGGTCAGATTAAACAGAGCACAGGACTGACATGGAACCTCCTCTCGGCAGGGGTGTGAACACCTGCCTTGTTTGGAGGGGACTGTGGGAATGGTCGGCACACACTGGGCCAGCCAGCAGTGACTTCACTCAGAAATTGAAACAGTGCGATGCACATTCAAAGGCCCTGTGAGCACCGGAGCCGAGGACCAACTATTCCCTGAACGATGGTGCTCTGGATACAATTTCAGCCACACCATTCTACAAATGACCATAATGACAGATCTACTCTCCTATGATTGCAGTCACATCTAAGCAACTAGCTGGCCAGATTAAACAGGAAATTTAGGTGGGGAGAGGGAGAATGCAGAGACAGAAGAAGCACTATATGGAATACAACCAAGGAATCAGAGTTCCGGTCTGGACAGTGCCACTGCATCACCATATGACCTTGGGCAAGACACTTGAACCTGCCCAAGGCTTGTCCTCAGGCTTGTCCTCTTTCCTGGTTGCACAATGACAGGGATGTGAAGGCTGGATGGCATGATAGAGGTAAAGGTGCTTTTTCAAGTGCAAAGAGCTGCACAAATGCTATGTTTACAAGTGTGAGCTGTCATCAACCACGTGCTGGCTGATGGAGGAGCAACCCCACAGTAAGCCGTACCTGAGCGAACACAGCCTGTGCAGGGACCATCTGGTGGCATTTTCTTTCACCTTGCTGAAGCGCGGGGAACGTTAACGCTCAGCTCTTGTACTCAGTCGGCACCTACCTCCAGCTCTGGCTTCGTGCGTAATGTGCCTTCAGGAATTCGCCTCTGTACATCACACCTGCTGTCAGGCCAGCAGCCTGCCTGAGCCACACAGTGCGCACTGGAGGGAAATGAGATTTATCAGCCCTGTGGCTAATGACAATTGTCATCTGAATCTGGTGGTAGTTTTTTCCAGTAACTGTCAGAATATCCCAGACTGACAACATATCCTAATGCCCTGCCACGGCGTTTGTTTAAAGAATTCAAGTGGTAAGGAAAACTGTGAAGGAAAAGTTCAGCTATCATGCTTTGGGGCCCAGATTTATTTCCATGCAATATCTTGGGAAAACAAAATATAACTTTCTTTGCATTATGCTCCAGTTCCTTTCCATAAGAGAAATTACTTTTTCCCCCCCCAAAAGTACTCAGTTTTAGAGAGAACCACTTTAGGAATACAGAGGATGTTTTCTTGCTTTCTTTTTTTTTTTTTTTTTTTTTTTTTGGTTCCTTTATGGAGGGTCTGACACTTCTACTATTCCAACCACAGCAGGAGAAAAGGGTTTACCACATATTTGCATAATTGACTACAAACACAGGAATTTCCGCGGCTCCCGGAAAAAGGAGCTCTGCCTCTTTAAGGCTCCACGGGGCTCTGGGCTCGGAAGCAGACAGAGCGGTGCTGCCGCAGCAGCAACTCGTCCTATCGATAAGGTTCAGTTAGCCAAGGTGGAGGATGGGAAAAGAATGGAGCTGTCCCAGCTACTCAATGAGATCAGGGCAAACTATGAAAAGCTCCTCACCAGAAATCAGATAGAGACCGTGCTCTCAACAAGGATCCAGGTAATGATTTCATACAGACAGGCACCTTCCAGGATAAGGAGACAATCCATGTCTACCCAATTCCTGTCCCGGCCTCTCTGAGGTACAGTATTTCCTTTTCGATGCAGCATCTACTGGGGAAGGAATTCAGGCTTGACTGCAATCTGGCGGGGACTTTAGGGGGAAAGGCTGTGATGACACTGTTAAATGACCATGACATACATGGTGATCGATGGGTTTAATTTTTGGAGAAATTAGGAGGTGGCTAACATTAATAAAACCTGGGGTCGACATACGATAAAATGGTGAACTCGAACCTCTTTTAGACATCCTCCAAGGAGGAAGCATTTCCCATACCCTTCAAAAATATTGCCGAGTTATTGATAGAGGTGATTTCAACAGCATCTTTGAAATGGCAAGTAGAGAAAACCGAAGTAAAATGTTTCTAAACCTTTTTAATGAATTCGGTTTTATACCAGATCGTTATAAATAGAAATGATCTGGGTACGTGAGCATGGCATTCAGAACAATTCTGAAACAAATTAGGACAACCAAAGTCCCCAAATTGATAGACTCTCCATTTAGATTATAGATTTTTGCTTTGGTGCTATAAGATGAGAATGTTTATTTCCAATACTTGGCATGTAATATTGAAGTTTTAAAAACAAGAAAGAGCCAAGTTAAATAAGGGCTAAATCCTAATTTCATAGACTTACTCTGTTTTAAAGTGATAATCACCTCTTAGCAATTAACTAGGGTCTTGAATCCTTAAACAAATGTACAAACATTTTAGAAACAAAGATTCAGAAATTCAGAAATTTGTTTTTAGTTTACCTACCATATCTGAGTTCAAGTTCTATTCCAAGCACCCAGTACAGCAAAGCGTTTACTTAAGAGGGGGAATATATTACTGGGAAATCATAAGACTTTTCTCCATTAACTATTCACTTTTAGTAACATTACAGATTTTACCTCTGGGTAACATTGTCAGTCTTCATAAAGAATGATCAGTATCCTGGATTAAGCAAAGTCACCAGGGTATTTAACTGTTGGAACAGTTTACTCACCTTTTACAAAGAGAGTGGGGGGAAATAATGACAATTTCTGAAAATGTAAACCAAATAAACGCTTTATTTTTGCAATAGTAAAAATACAAGTTATTTCGTTTACAAGTCACAATGCTGAAATGCATCAATTAACATATCTGCTTTAGAGGATTGTTTTCAAAGAACTCAGAAAGCTGAAATAAATTCAAGAAAGCCTACTTAATTATTAAAAATAAAGAAACATGAGCTATTTTAGTTACTTATTGCTATACAACAAACCACCCCAAAACTTAGATTTTTTTAAAAAAAAAATTGTATGTCCTCTCGTGATCCTGTGGGCTGCCTAGGTCCCCTGGGACGACTCTGCAGCCATACACGACATTGGCTGGGACAGCAACCGTCTTGGGGCACAGCTGCGCTGGGTCATCCAGGGTGGCTCATTCCTGTGTCTGGCATCTTGACGGGGTTTTTGAAAGGCTGGCTCAGCTGAGATGACTGGGCCTCTCTCTTTCTCTGTATCTCTCTCTCCATGTGGCCTCAGGCGCCCCCTCCGCCGGGCCTCTGTACACGATCTCTCCAACAAAACATTCAGACTCCTTACATGTTGGTCCAGGGCTCCCAAAGGTGCAGAAGTGGAAGTTGTCAGGACATCTTAAGGCTTCAGCCTAGAACTGCCACTTCTGCCACATGCTGCCGGCTAAAGCACGAGACACGGGTCAGCCCGGATTCAGTGTGGACGTCTGCCGCACAAAGACATGAATTTTGGGAAGTGTGGTTCACTGGAAACCCTCTTCAGAATCCAGCTACCACACGAGCCTGGCTGCTGATTCCCAGATCCAAAAGACCAGTAAAGACAATCGTTTTTGTGCACTCCTATTTCCTAAATTCTCACAAATTTTCTTTTGCAGTTGCTCTGATAGGTATTGTTGCTTGCTTTTGCCAGAAATGCTAAGAACAACAAACCATGAGAAACATACGGACGCTGTTCTCTAATACCTCGCCCTAAACTCTATTCATAGGCTTTCAATTACTGCAGGGCTTCCTTTAAAAAAGAACCGGTTGTGCCCTGGCTGGCGTAGCTCAGTGGATTGAGCGCGGGCTGCAAACCAAAGTGTCACAGGTTCGATTCCCAGTCAGGGTACATGCCTGGGTTGCAGGCCATGACCCCCAGCAACCGCACATTGATGTTTCTCTCTCTCTCTCCATCTCCCTCCTCTCCCTCTCTAAAAAATAAATAAATAAATAAATAAATAATCTTAAAAAAAAGAAAAAAGAATCGGTTGTACCATCATATGAATTCGTTTATTTTAAAATGCATTTTATAAGAATGTAAAAAGGTTATAATTTTTGCTTCAAAATATGACAACCAAGTTCATACACTGCTCCTATTGCTCTTGGGGCCAAATGCTGAGAATTCCGTCAAAAGATACTTGCACTTAATTTCAACATCAGCATAAGAACATGTAAAGCGGACTATTATATAAAATATTCTATTTGTTATTGAATATGAAGACATTTAGAAAACAATGGATAAGGAAGTCCCTTCTGCTACTACCCTGGATACCCAGAATTCACATGCGTTCTGAAAAGATCATACTGAAAAAGAGGAATCAGCAGTGAGGGAGCTTAACACAGAAATCTACTTTAGGATCTTTAATGCCTACAGTAACTGAATTCTCTAAATTATTCATCATATACTTTCCAGCAATGTTTACTCGCTGTCTATGTACTCAGTCCAATAATTGATTAATTTAGGATAGAAAGCTGTTTATTTGCTTTTATAAAGCAACCTATAAGAAAATATGGGGGGAAATAGTAGCTAATTTCGATCTTCCTTCCTTACTAATGCCACCTATAATTAAAGGTTAAAAGTCAGAGGTCTCGCACTTAGGTCCTGTAAATTGTTACTTTTCATTAAAATCGGTGTATTTTCCTGCTTGTCACAGACTGCCATAGTAGGAAGAGACTTTTTTAAAAAAGATTTTATTTTTATTTACTTTTAGAGAGGGAAGGAAGGGAAAAAGAGAGAGAGAGAAACATCAATGTGCGATTGCTGGGGTTGTGGCCTGCAACCCAGGCATGTGTCCTGACTGGGAATTGAACCTGCAATGCTTTGGTTCCCAGCCCACGCTCCATCCACTGAGCTATGCCAGCCAGGGCAGGAAGAGACTTTTGAGGTTCATTTTACATCTGAGAAAACAGAGGCTGACAGTGCCACTGACTTGCTCACATATTTAATTAGTAACTGAGCACCAAAACATACACTCGTACTCTAACAATTTAAAGAAAAAAAATGATCGGGTTCCTATGCTATTTTTCTATCATTGCTTTTATATGTCTCACTCTCAAGAGTGCTCTTTCTTTTTTTGTCACTGTTGTTGCTGGCTCTCTTCTAGCTAGAAGAAGATTTAAGCAAAAAAATGGACAAAGACGAAGAGGCGCTGAAGGCAGCGCAAGCGGAACTCAAGGAAGCGCGGCGCCAGTGGCATCACCTGCAAGTGGAAATCGAATCCCTCCATGCTGTGGTGAGAACGTTCTCCAGAGCGACTGGCCCCGCTGAGGCCCCCGATGTCACCTCATTAAGAGAGGGAAACAAACCCTGGCTGGTGTAGCTCAGTGGATTGAGCATGGGCTGCAAACCAAAGGGTCATCAGTTCGATTCCCAGTCAGGGCACATGCCTGGGTTGCAGGTCAGGTCCCCAGTGGGGGCCACGTGAGAGGCAACCACACACTGGTGTTTCTCTCCCTCTCTTTCTTCCTCCCTTCCTCTTTCTCTAAAAATATTGTTTTTTAAAAAAAGAGAGGCAAACAAACATAGTCCCGTCACCTTACAGTGAGAGACCCACTAGGAGCCAGAAATCAAGGCCACTGAGTTCTCTCCCTGGTCCCAGTCCAATTGCCCCCTCCCTCCTTCGTGGCGATAGCTGTTACCAAACCTCGCAGGGTTCAGTCCACACCTAGAAAAGGGAAGCAGCCCTTGCTCACGGCCCTAGGGTTCTCTGGGTGTTGCAGTGGGGGAACGGGGTATTCTGACGCCTCCTAGAGTATTCGCCAGTATCCACAGTCACCACAGTGGGGAGGCTCTTACCCACACTATGGAGATGTCTGATAGAAAAATATGTAAGCACTTTCCTAAACTGCCTTTGACAAGCAGTCCACTTTGGCTTTGATATTTAACAGTCTATATTTTCAACACTTAAAAAATTAAATAAGAGTAGTAAGTTTATCACACTGGGGCTTCTTTTGTTTTTATTTTTGTTTTTGCTTTTTCTATAAGAATTAGCACAGGATTCCTTTGAAATAGGAAGCTCTCTAGCTACGTATATAAAATACATATATTGTTAATATTTAGGTCATTGATAAAGCTATAAGGAAACACCTCTTCCTTAAGTGATATAGAATTATTGCAACCTTTTTAAGAAAGAAGATAACAAAAGAGAATACTGATACTGCCGATCAGATTTCGGAAACACGCTTTCCTTCCCTGATTCACTGACGAAGGTCTCTCTAAAACAGGAAAGGGGCCTTGAAAACTCCCTGCAAGCCAGCGAGCAGCATTACCAGACGCAGCTCCAAGACCTGGAGGCTGTGATCGAAGGACTAGAAAAAGAGCTACAGGAAGTGAGGCGCGGCATCGAAAAGCAGCTCCAAGAGCACGAGATGCTTCTCAACACGAAGATGAGGCTAGAGCAAGAAATCGCCACTTACCGCCGCCTCCTAGAGAAGGAAGAAATCAGGTACTTAATACTGTAAGAGTTCATGACAAGTGGCCCGACACGCAGAGCCACTAATGTCATTTTGATGCACTCAGAGAAACTGACTCTAAAAAAGCCATCATCACAGGGCGTGCTCACTGAGTTTCCACAATAAAACTAGTCCATACCACATAGGATACGAGGAAGAACTATTTCTAACCTCCACAAATTACGGACAAAACAGCCAAAGTCAGGCACATTAGCTACAACAGAGAGCACATCAAGCCTAGAACACAATGGTAACAATTCCCAAGTCATACAACAATGATGACCTTTCAAAACTTGCTCACTTTCCTTGCCATGCAAACCTTTTAGAATTAGTCACTGCCTTATATGGACCATCTGTGAGGAAAGTTTGAAAAACTATAATTACCACACATGCCCCAACAAAGACCCACTCCTGTCACACATCAGACACAGAATATTACAGCCATGGGAAGCAGTGGAGTCAGAGGATTTAGAAGACTTCAGGATGTCCCGATAACAAAAGCTATCAAAGAGGAATTCTTACTAATTCAGTTTCATAATCTGCACTCACTCACAAGGTCACATGGCTTTGAACACAGCACAGCCTCCGATTTGCCATTTTCTCATAAAAAAAATACTTTATTCTTTTTTACATAATTTTAAAAATTTTTCAAGTACAGTCAACATACAATATTATATTACTTTCTGGCATACAACCTAGTGATCAGACCCATCTGACACCACACATAGTTATTATCATACTAGTGACTGTATTCCCTACACTGTGTTTTACATCCCCACGACTATTCTGTAACTACCAATTTGTACTTTCAATCCCTCCGCCTTTTGTACCCATGCCCACAAGCCCCTCCCACCTGACAACCATCGAAATGTTCTCCGTGTCTGAGTCTGTTTCCGGTCTGCTTGTTCACTTATTTTCTTAGATTCCACATATAAGTGATATCATAGAGTCTTTGTCTTTCTCCGTCTTACTTCACTCAGCACAATACCCTCTAGGCCCATCCATATTGTTGCAAGATTTCATTTTCTTATTTTGTGGCTGATTTCATATTTCATTGTATGTATGTACCACTTCGTTCAAACGAAACCTTTATTCTTGCTTGCTTCAGAATCCCGAGTCCTCTATAAAACTAGATGAAACTGCTTTAACCTATAATGTCTTGACATTTGCTAAATCTTTGAAAAACATAAAGTGAATTCAAAATATACCACTTACTAGCTGAGTGATGCCAGGGAAGTCACTAAACCTCTCTGCGCACCAGTTTTCTTACCTATAACATGGAAGAAAATATTGCCTACCTCACAGGATTGCTGTGAAGTTGAAATAAATTAATGTTTGTCAGGTGCTTAAAATAGTGTTATGTAAATATACATATAATTTATTATTAAACAAAATAAAGGGTTGTGAATTTTATCTAATTCCTAATCCTTTGGGATATCGGTAACTTGGTCTTTAATATTCCTATAATACGATTTTTATTATGCCATATTTAATATATGCAAGAAAGTATCAAGAAAAATACAATGAACTCCATGTACGCACTTCCCCCAGCTCAGCAGTGAAACTCACAGACTGCTGTTGAAATCTATCAACACCCCGCCCCGCACTGCCCCGCCACCCCCACCTACCACGCCCACACCACATGGCCCCAGTCTCGTCCTCCTCCCTCAGTCGAACTTGGCTCTGGAATGTGATGCTTATTAGTCTCCAACTCCTTCATACTAATATGGGTGTATCCCTAAACAAAATATGAAACTGTTTGGTATATTATTTCACCTTTATAAAATTAGCTACAATTTACCCTGTGTTTTCACTCAGTGTTATATTTGGGAGATTCATCCATAGTATTCCCATTGTATGAAAATACTCCAATTTATCTGTTCTCTCATTGCTGAGCATTCGTTTCAATTATCTGCCAATACATTGTTGCTCCTATAATTCTTTCCAATTGCAGATATTATGGTTGTATCCAAGGAGGGAAAAAAGAACAAAAACCTACAAGTAGAGTTGGTTTTGTTTTACCTTCAGGTGAGTTTCTGATGTAAGTAAACTGATTTGAAAACTGAAGTGCCGCTTGCAGGGACCATAAACACTACTCTGACATAGCAAAAATAAGCAATATTTAAACGACTTCTGACATAAATTGACTGTGATTAGTGCATCCTGCAATCCCATAATTTAATATTTCATACATAAAATTTTCACAGCCATTATAAATGAAATATCTTTCTCAACAAAAGTCCCACAAAAGTGTGAGAATGAGAAAGTGGAAACAGTGACCAGGCAAGCGATATTAAATGGAAACGTCGTGAAGGAAAGCACGGAAGCCCACGGCACGATCCAGTAAGTAAAACAATCTTGACAAAGACGCAATAATAAACATGCGGAGAAATTAACTTCAGTGGAACAATCTCAGTAATCTTTGAATGTGTCCAAACATAATTTTAATATGTTGTGATTTTTAATCTGACATGAGTAAATATACATAAACAAAAACTCATGAAGAAATGCCCAATCTTTAATTCACCATTTTTCTAAAAATACACCAAAAGGAGAGTTCCATAGATTTCCTTGAAGTTATATTCCTGATTTTTAAAAGTATGTAAGTTATAAATTCCATGATGTAAATTGCCCATGAAACTTAAAATGTAAATGTAAATTATAAATTATTCAAACTTCTTGATTTTTCATATGGAATGCATATTGCATATTTTTAAATATATCCATACTTCTTCATGTAGAAAGGTTTATTTTGTCATTTCAGGACAGAGAAAGTGGATGAAGTTATCAAAGAATGGGAAGGTTCCTTCTTTAAAGATAACCCTCGATTACGGAAAAAATCTGTTTCTCTTCGGTTTGATCTTCATTTAGCAGCCGCTGACGAAGGGTGTTTACAGACTAAACAGGATAATCTACCAGATATAGAAGTCAGGCTAATCATGCGGAGATCTTGCAGTATTCCCTCTATCAAATCTCCATCAGCAGCTAATTAATCCAAAGAAAGTGTTGACTTGATTTGAAAATGACATTAGGATGGACCAAGGTGGGCCATGCTGACCCCCTTCTGTCCCAAATGTAAGTTAAGTGTGTATGGTAAGTTAGGCATGTATGTTATGATTGATTGAGGTGTGATTTTCTTCATGGAAAAAAATGGCAAGGGACAAAATTTCTCTGAATCTAATTATGGATGTATTTTTGGGAAAGGGGAAGCTTAAAAATAAAATCAGAAATTCAATACAGTTTCTATTTTATTTATTCTCCAAATAGTCTTTTTTGTTCCCTTGAAATTTTATCAGAGACTGTAAGCATTAGTGGCTTAGTTAAGTCTGGAAATTTTAATCAATGGCTGAACACTCTAAGCAAAAGGGAATAATTTATCTAAATACTACTGTATTACGTTAAGAATCACACTGAGATATCCATCACTATTGTATGACTGGTTATATCTAAAAAGATTTTTCTGCCCTGGCTGGTGTGGCTCAGTGGATTGAATGCCAACCTGCAAAGCAAAGGGGTCTCCAGTTTGATTCCCAGTCAGGGCACATGGCTGGGTAATGCACCAGGTTCCCAGAAGGGGGCGCACGAGGGGCAACTACGTATTGATGTTTCTTTCCCTCTCTTTCTCCCTCCTTTCCCCTCTCTCTAAAAATAAATAAAGTTTTTTTTAAAAAAAGATTTTTCTAATTGAAAAAGAAAACAATTATAAACAAACTTTTAAAGAGGAGCCCCTATTCACTTAACCAAAATTTTTCCTTTTGTGACAATCCTTTGCATATTTAGAAAAATAAATTACTTCCTATGAGCAGTTCTGAACGAACTATAGAAAATAGCCCAGTGCTAATTTGATTAAATAACATTGAGTTTCATCTCAAAGTATTTTGTATTCATTATCTGATTTCCAGAAGTTTCTTTATTGTCCTCTACCACCAAAAAAAAAAAAAAGAGGCCAGCGGCACAAACAAAACAGGAAAGCCGATCCCTACAGTGTCTAGACCGCTTCCAGCCTCACACCATCCCGGCTTTTCCATGCGTAAAGTGAAATGTGACTAACTGGAGTGTTTGATGTGACCTTAGGTAAAATACCAGAGAAAGTCTTATAAATAGTTCCTGAAATCATTTATGTGAATTCAGATAACACTACTGTTATCTAAGCTAAGAGTATTTGCAGGATTTATGTTTTTAAATTGTTCAAACTATAATAAATATGGATAGAAAATATATTTGTGAGTAAGTCAAGTTTTGTTGCAAAGTTTTTTAAACAACCTAATTTGTTTAACACAGGTATATTTATTTTAAGATCTTAAATAATAACTACCTGTTTTAAACATTAGGAATTTATAGGCTATTAATTTTTTTCTAAACAGAAAACATGTTGAGTACCACTCACAATACTTGTTTCCCAGCTAAAGTATCATCCAAGGGCTACAGCTGTTAGCATTTTAGTACAGCCTTTTCAATCTCTCCCTCTCTCTCTCTCTCTCCCTCTCCCTCTCTCTCTCTCTCCCTCTCTCTCTCTCTCTCTCTCTCTCCCCCCATCCCTTTATTTCAACAACAACAACAAAAAAAACACAATATATTTAAACCAGAAGAAAATTATGTTAAATAATCTTTAACATAATACAGGGATGTAAAGTTAAAGTTTTTTTTTCAATTACTTCAGATTACTTTTTGCCTGGTTTATTCTATTTGGTGGAAGGGAGAATTTTGTTGTCATGAAAACAACAGCATGTTAAGTGCTTACTCTTGCATAAGCATCTCACCTAAAATACATCTTAGACATAAAAGTGTTTTCATTCAATATTAGTTAAGTGCTACTAACTTCATTAAAGCTTTGCAAAGTGCAATCGTATAAGCTAGTGTGCTCAAGTTACTGTGCTAAGCAACGGTAATTGTATGCAGTATATCTAGTGTAATCAATTTGCAGTGTGAAAACTTAGTACTGGGCATCATGAATGTAAATGCTTATAATAGTAATTCCACTATGCAACTACTGTGTGTCACATGTGCATTTTAAACTACAGTACTTGAATTTATAACAAAGTTTTATTTGCTTTGGGGCATTTTAAACTGGAATATGAATTTACCAAGGTAAATGATAATACTACAATAAAAAAAAATTGAAACTTGAACTCTAAATCTGTGTTGTGTTTGAGTTTGAGACACTGTGTTGAGTTTAATTTTTCCAATATGGTTAGCTCACTTGGGGAATGAAGAAGCTGGTAACCATGGAGGAAACAGAAATGTTTATACTTTTTTAACAAAAGAAAAATTAAGAATGGTATATTCTAATACAAAAAATCAAAATAACCCCGTAATCCTGTACCAGTAGCCACCACGTGCAAAATACTCCCTCTGCTCCCCACGCTGTACTCAGCAGGCCTGCACGTAACCCGTAATGCTTACACCAATCCCACAAGGTCATAATATTACCCTCATTCTATAGATGAGTAGAAATTAATATTCTTCTGGGTTTCTGGAATAACTAAAACGGATGCTTCTATAACAAAACACAAAAATAAAGTCATTCCAATGGCTGACAACCACAGGGTCCCGCCCAGCACTGTCACGAATTACCCACGAAACCAGGAAAGGGAGACTTCCACATCCTAGACCTCAGCATTCACACTTGAAAACAAAGGGAAAGGTGGTCCTCAGCAAGAATGCCTAGCCTTACGCGTGAACATACCTGGCAAAGCACAACTCAAGCACACAGTGCTGTTCCGATGGAAACTGTCACTGGGAAAGAATCTGTGAGAACGAGTATAGCTGACAATGATTAAGTAATAGTCTGAAACACAACAGGTCATGAGAATGTTTCAAAGTCTTTGCTTCCAGAAGAGTTGCTCTTCCCCAGTGAGTTACCCCATTTGAGCTGTTCTACCATGATAGTTTTTAAAGCACAAAAATGTTCTTTAGAGTCAAAAAAATACATTAACTAATTAAAAATTTTCAAATGGAAACAGTATGGTACATGAGCCAAAATTAAACTTTAAATGATACGCATAGACACATTAAATTATTAACACATGAAATTTTTTAGAATTTGGTGCACGGGACAGCCCTGGGTTCTGTGTTTAGAGTGGTGGCCGGCGTGTACACGCACACTGCCCGTGTTCACAGACACACTACAGGTGAACATTTTGAAACAAGGTGCATGGGCAATTCAGTAAGAGCCTTCCCCAGTTTCCCTCACGCACGTAGACCCCACCGGGGGCGTCCAACCCGTGGCCCGCAGGCTGCGTGTGGCCCAGGATGGCTGTGAATGCCGCCCAACACAAAATCGTAAATTTACTTAAAACCTTTCTTTGCTCATCAATTTCTGTTAGAGTTTGTGTATTTATCGTGTGTCCCAAGACAATGCTTCTTCTTCTTCCAGTGTGGCCCAGAGATGCCAAAAGTTTGGACACCCCTGCCGGGAGGCTAACTTTGGGCCACATCATCCCTGTAGCAACTATACATCTCTGCCCTTGAAGCTGAGAGCAGCTATAAATAACATGTAAATAACAGGCTTGGGTATGTTCTAATAAAAATCCACAAAGAGGAGGCAGCCAAGATCTGCCCTAGATCCTGGCCGGCTCCTGCCCTGGACCCTCAAATAAGGTCTGTGAGTGACAGACCACACCCCAGATTCTGCAGGACCACCCTGTTCTCAAACGCTCTCATACTTTTCTACACCACGTGTCAAGCTCACATCCCAAATCCCCAAGGGATTTAAAGGCCATTCAGAAGGTTGCAAAGCAAGCCACACTTTGTCCGACTGTATAAAACAACGTGGACCGCTGTCCTGGAACTCTGCTGGCTGGCTGTGTTTCCCAGCCATCTAGCAACAGAAACTGAAGCCGCACAGTTTCTTCTGCTTCCACAGAAACAGCCTGTTTCATCCTGTGGCCCTATAACCAGACTTTGACAAGCTATTTGGCTCAGGCAGAGTTCTGTCCTCCCTCTCCCTATTTTAAGGGAAAAAAATCATTTAAAAAAGCTTCATTAGAACATACTACACACAAACTGTGTGGCTCAGTAGCTGGTTCAAAATCTTGAATCATAGGTCTTTTGGAAAATCTGTTAAACTACTAACCCTCTATCTAGGGGGAAAAAAAGCACATAAAAATGTATACAGTTTTAAAGGTTCACAGACTTTCTAGAGCCGACTCATGGACTCCTAGGTGGCCAAGGGGGGGCCAGTTTTGCCTTGGTCTCTCCCATTATCTCCTTTTTCTTCCTCCTCCTGAGTCAAGTTCTCCTTGTACCCCCAATTCTGTCTCCCTCCCCAGCTTCTTCCCACAGAACTACGGAAAGAAATCAGAGACCTGGGCTTGAACCCCAGCTCAATCACTCCCTAGTTTTGGCTTCCCTTGTTTTGGGGGAAGAACTTCAAAAAGTATGAATAGGGCCCTGGCGCGTGTGGCTAGTCGGTTGGAGCGCCATCCCGTGCACAGCAAGGCCTCAGGTTTGATCCCCGCACATACCAGGTTGCTGGTTCCATCCCTGGTCTGGGCACGTATTGGAGGCAACCAAGCAAATTTCTCTCTCTCTCATTCACTCTCTCTTAAAAAAAAAAAGGCAATGAAAAATGCCCTTGGATGTGGATTTTTTTTAAAAAAAGTATGTATAGGGTCAGAGGAAAGCAGGCCAAGTTCCTGGATCTTACCGACAGAAAGAAAACTACTTGGGCCTAAGGCTATCTCTGGGGTTTACTACTAACTCCTAGGCCCCTGGAAGGCTCCCAACAACCTTTATAGTTACAAGGGTTAAAAAGTCATATTAAGCCCTGGCTGGCGTAGCTCAGTGGATTGAGCACAGGCTGCGAACCAAAGCATCGCAGGTTCAATTCCCAGTCGGGGCACATGCCTGGGTTGCAGGCTACGACCCCCAGCAACCGCACATTGATGTTTCTCTCTCTCGCTCTCTTTCTCCCTCCCTTCCCTCTCTAAAAATAAGTAAATAGAATCTTTAAAAAATAGCAATAAAACTATTTAAAAAGTCATATTAATGATGTACCCCATATTTTCTGGGATTAATCACAATTCCAAAAGTCTGTCCCGTGGTCTCCATAAATATTCCCGTGCATGCAAGATCTTATGTCCTGAGTTCACTTTGGGGAAAAAAGCAACTTAGTGTCAAGTAGAGTCTACCTTACTGAATTATTTCATTCTTCAGTGTTAATTTTCTCATGACCAGGAAAGAGATGTTTTTTTCTGTTACATTTTGCCTATCTTCTTCTTTTCTTAACTTTGCAAATCTGCAGGAGTGGAGAAAGAAAATGGAGAAAATGAGATAACCATTCATTCATTCCACAGATACTGAGCACCTGAACACACAGGCACTGTCCCAAGCCTAAAAGTCCCCAACCTCAAGGGGCTTTCATTCTGATAAGAAGAAAAAGATAACAAAATAAGTGCACAGTAAACACAGTATGTTAGGTGGTGATAGGGCTACAGAGAAAGAACAAAGGACAGGCCATGAACAGGTCAGAGGTTGGGGAATGAGTTGCCATCTTAACCAGGTCAGGAAGGACCAGCTGAGGCGATGCACGAATAAAGGTCAGGAAGTGAGCGGGTATCGATGTCACTTCACTTGAATCCCCTCCTTTCCTTTTCCACCCTTTTTGTGCTCCCCTTTCCCACTGCAGTGTGCTTGGTTTCTAACCTGCAGCTCTTTTTCAGACAACCCCCTAGAGATGACACAACAGAGCTGGGGTTCCAGCGGGGCACTCACCCAGCCCCTCTACCGTAATCCCAAAGGCAAGAAGAAGCCAATTGGAGCTGCTCGATGAGGCCAGAGAAAGAAGGTACCGGGGTCTCTGCCGAAGCCTGTGTGAATGTTATATTAATCTTTTACATGTCTCGGATGCTTTTATATATTTTTAAAGATCTTATTTACTTATTTTTAGAGAGAGGGGAAAGGAGGGAGAAAGGGAAACATCAATGTGTGATTGCCTCTAACACGCCCCCTGTTGAGGACCCACAACCCAGGCATGTGCCCTGACTGGGAATCAAACCAGTGACCCTGTGGTTCTCAGGCAGCGCTCAGTCCACTGAGCCACACCAGCCAAAAATATATTTTATAAAAAGCAATTTCACATATACTATCTCAAGCACCGCTCAAGATTGCCTATTATTATTATTTAATGACCTGTCTTTCCTTTTAATTTCAATAATCTCTATTAGTGCCTATAAAATATTGGAGGTGGAAGACTTGGACAGAGTGTCACTTGTCCCAGGCTTTACTGACTTCTCGAGATGCCCTAGTCACTGCTGGCATGCACACGCACGCGCGCGCGCACACACACACACACACACACACCCAATGATGGCTAAGGGCAACCCAAGAATTCAGTCACTGAAAATGTCAACACTGTTTTCAAGTAACTACAGGTCAGAGAGCCCATCTGTTGCTTTTCCCTCCACAAGGGCTCCCAACATCCGCCATTTGTTTATATATTCAAGGAAGGGGCTACTAACTGGTAAGCCAACACACTCATGATTTAGTGGAAAGAGCCCTGGACTAGACCAGAAAGCTGCCTGAATACACGTTTATCAAGCATCTTAACAATGGTTCGAGTCCTCAGCAAATACTGGCAACGCGAAGATAACCAATGCAGATGACTTTGCTTTCAAGACCCTCACAGTGCACTGGAGGTGACAAACGCACTCTGATACGATGGATCAGATACAGATTACCACAACCATGTCAAAGAACCATGGAGTTGAGAGGAAGGTTGGCGCAGGTGGGCATCACAAAAAGACGTGTGAGCTGGATCCAAAAGAACATAAGAGTTGAGCCTGAAAATGGGGGGCAGCCGTTCCCTGCGGTGAGAACCCACTGAGCCAACACAAGGAGCCGAGACCAGGACCACCACGACGCTGCAAAGGTGCACCACCTAGGGGACTGACATCTACAGGCCTGGGTTAGGAAACCAGGGGCAACTGCACCAAACTGGACCTTGGAAAAACTGAAAGAGCCCGTGTCGTTAAGGCAGGGAGCCCTGAGAGGCGCCCGTGGGGACAGACACTCCGCGCCTCCATCCTCGGCTGGCTACACTACACATTCGCCCGCTTAGAGAAAGAGGAAATAAAAAGACCGGAAAAAAAAAAAAAAATCGCGGGGCGGGCACGACCGGAGCCTGGCCCGAGAGGCGCGCGACCAGCGCGGCCACAGTGGTTCCGGGGCCTCACGCCCGGGCGACTCCCGCCGTCTTCCGGCCCCGCGCGCGCGTGGAGCCGAAGCCGTGGCTCCCGCGTCCCTCGGCGAGGCTTCACACTCCCGCCGCCTCCCCGATCGCCACCGGCGCCGCCGCCGCCGCCCCTGACGACAGCGGAACCCAGGCCTCCCCCGTGCACAGGCCGCATCCGCCGTCTCCGCCGCCGTGACGAATCGGCGCCCGGCTGGGAAATTGCCCAAATTCGGGGAGTTTTGAGGAACGTCTAGGGCCTGGGGGGGAAAAAAAAAATCCTCGACTGTACGAAGCATCACGCATCCTCAAGCGGAGGCTTATTTTGCTCAAGACAGTCGGGCGCCGCCGGGAAGGAAATTAAGGAGAGTGCTGAAAGTGCGGCTGCGGAAGCTCCGGGCGCGAGGGGCGGGGCCTGCGCGGGACAAAGGGAAGCGAGGCCGGAGCTGCGGGCGCTTTTTCTGCCCGCGGGTGAGTGTTTCCGACTGGGCTCCGCCGGGTCGCGAGGGGGGCCAGTGGTGGTGTCCCGGCTTGGCTGGACTCCGAGTCCCCGGGGGTTGCTGGGTTTCAGACTTGGCCGCGGAGCCAGAGCCGCGGGCCGGTTGCGGCCTCACCGTGAGGCCTAGCGCGGAGCGAGGGTTGGGAGGGAGCCCCAGCTGGGTTCCTTCCTTGGTGGCAAGACTTACCCCGTCCACGAACCCCGCGAGCAGCTCGGCATGCCCCGATTTTGTGGGTTTGCTGGGAACGTGCATCCTCCACGACAGCTAAAGGAACCGATCTCAGAGCAAGCGCTTGGGGCGAGCCAGGCCCCGTAGACATCACCCCCAGGAGGGTGGTTTCCCTTTGATCCAGGCAGCGAACCGAGGACCCCAAGTGTGGCTTAGAGTGAAGAGCGAAAGCTCTGGAACACTTTGGCTTGGGTTTGAAACCCATCCCTGGCATCTCCTGGCTGTGTGTTTTTAGGCAGTTTCATTAGACCCACAGAGACTCCCTTTCTTCATCTGTAAAATGCAAATAGTAGTACAAATGCTTGTTGGTAGTTGTGCCTATTGAACGAGATAACGGAAGTGATTAGCCTGTCCCCTATAGGTATTCAGCAAATACTTAACCTAGTATTTTATGTCAGATAGTGGGGATACAGGTGTCCAGATATACAAGCCCGCTTTTAGAATTGATGGTGTAGCGAAGGAGAGCTAGCGGTCATTCAAAAGAATGAACAATGAATGATGTACAGAAGAGCTCGTGGCATGCGTTGTCAGGGCTCCCAGAGCAAGGCCCGTGGATCCTGACAGCTCCCTGAGCCTGAGCAGGAAGGAAATCTGCACCAGGGGCAGTGGATTCTGCCAGTTTCGTAAGGAGAGAGTGAGAGGCCCAGTTTGTTTTTCCACACCAGGCCTCTTATTGCTTATGCTCCAGGGAATTCCCTTAAAATGCAAACTAGGAGGGGAAAAAATCATGTTTGCTTCACCTAAGGCTGGATGGAAGTACTCCAGTACTCACAGAAGTTATTTGCCTTTTTTCTAAAAATGGATGTCTCTCTGCACTGTGGGTGATGCACATTAATGTCAGGAAGAAGCTCATGTATATATGGTCCTATTGTGAGCTGATAATACTAGGGCAAAATTTGTTAAGACTCAAGTTAGGAACTGAGACTACCATAGTGAATTAGACAGTCCGTGTTTCCAGGCAGCATGCAACCTAGCTATATTTACGGGTATATGATATAGTACACAGTATGGCAGATCTATGTAAATTGGGTAGGAGTACAGATGAGGAAGCAATTTTGCCCAGGTAATTTGTCAAGAAAGCTCCACTGAGGAGATATATTTTGAAACAGGTTGTGAAGGGTTAATAAGAGGTTTTCAGGTAAATTCTCCAAATTTATTCCCAGCATTTAGAAAACTGTTGACCATTAGGAGAGAATACACAGCTCGTTAGCATCCCCGTTGCCTTGTGCACTGCCTCCAGGAACATAATGTTGCTCTATTTTAATGGCAGTTGTTAGGCTGGAAGGAGGGGAGAGCTGCTGCTGATCCGGGAGCTGTCAGTATCTAGCAGGCCTCCTTAGTGTGGGCCCTGATGATATCTCGTATTCCATTGTCATCATATTTTTATTGGTCTGATCAGATGTGTATATGGCATCAGCAAAATGTTTGCCATACAAGAGGTAGCTCGGTAGCATAAGAAAAAATTTCAAAGTACATGTCTCATACTACTTTTAATATCCCCAGTAAATTGTTATTTGTTTAATTCTGATCAACCAAATGACCTAAAGAACTAGTATAATATGCACAAAAACTGGGATAACAGAAGATAATGTAATTTTACTAAGAAATACCAATTTAACTACCCTATTCTTTAGGAAATCATTCTCTCATGCTTGCTGAGTTTTGATTCTCTTTTTTTTTCTTTTTTTCCTTTTTTTTATTTTAGTGTCTCAGATTCATTCTTAAGGAACTGAGAACTTAATCTTCCAAAATGTCAAGTAAGTTTCATTTTTTTTATATTTATCAATCTATATAAATAAGAGACTAATGCCCTAGCAAATGGGAATTCCAAAATACTCTCATTTTTTTTTTCTTCAAAACAGGACCATTGGTAGTTTTGTTGCATAGTATTATATCTCAGTTGTTTACAAGAAGTTATTTATTTTCTTTCAAACAGAAAGACCATCTTATGCCCCACCTCCCACCCCAGCTCCTGCAACAGTAAGTTTTAATTTTCTTGTTAATGTAATAGCCAAGTCTGGCCTTGATACAAAAACCCAGATGTCTTCCAGGAACAGTCACTCAACCATCACAGCAACAGGATGAAAAATTCAGCTAAAAAAAAAAAAAACAGCACTTCCTACTAAATAAAATAACTCTTTGCATCTTACCTTGAACCAACCCCAACATTTAAAGAAACATGCTGCTGAACAGCCAACTTCCTATGCTTGGTTGTTTGGTTTGTTTGTTTTTTTAATGGGAAAAACTGACAAGTTTAACACTTCTTTCTTGTTAATTTCTTATTAACAGTCTTTCAAGTTGATATTGAATGAATGCTCATTCTGGCATTTATTACTTTCCAGCCTAACCTTAAACTGGTTGCATTTTTCTCTCCTTATCTATATATATAACTTTCCTATTAAATCAAACAATAAAGAGTCCAGTTCTATAATAACACTCATTGTAAATCTTTATTTCCAAGCTGTTCAAGTAAGGATTTTATTATCTGTGGGTCAGATCCTGCTGTTGAATTTCATTCCACTCCATAAATAATATTCTGTTGGTTTGGGATTTGATCTGTTTCAAAGTGTCTAAGTAACAGTCGTGAACTGTTTTTTTCACCCAGCAGGCTCTGGCCCAGCTTGGTCAGCATGTCAAATAATTGTCCAGTCCACAGAACAAATTTAACAGTAACTGTTCAGGCCTTGTTGAAACAGATTCCTTGTTGTTTTTTATTTCAGAACAAAACAAAACAAAACACTGTTAACATTGACCATATCCTACAAAAGCAATTCTTTAACAGCTATCAGCCCTCCTCCCAGACCCCCTACCCACTAAACTTCAAGCTAGTTGACTAATTAGGTCCTTGTGTAATTTTGTTGTCTCCACTAGATAACTATTCTTAATTACTAACCCTTGGATAAAATGCTTTAGTTACATTTATCAATAATTTGGTTTTCTTCAGTAAGATGTTTTTAAAAAGAGATACTATATCACATGTTCTCAGTGCAGGTTATATAATAATATTGTCTCCAAAGTTACTTCCAGTAGATCTTAAAGTCCTGTGTTTGTTCCTTAAATCAAAGCACATGCCCTATGACCAGCCTCCTTGGCACCCTGCTAGTGGCTCTCCGGGTGGAGCTGAACAGTTGAGATTCCTGACCTCAGAGAGCTAAACATGTACTTCATTTTTGGAAATGGTATAATGGTCACGTTTTAGTTTCAATTTTTTTTTAGCTCCCCTACTTAATTTTCTTACATTATTGCCTTGGTGTTGAACAGTGATTCTCATAGTTTATGAAACCTCTGAAGGTGTCATTTTTATATAAATACTTCCTCAGACAGTGTGTAGTATCTGGAATGCACACTTGGTTTTTTGGAGATAAAAATAGCTTAAAAAGCAAGTGTCCCCTATGACTTTTCAAATGTAGAAAGGAATTTTGTTTTACCTTCCTTTAGTCATATTCTGTCCCATTATAGTTTCACATTGACACATAAAATACAGAAGACCAGGGATCAGGACATGCCACAGCGGAGAGTGGATGAGTTGTCCTCCTTTCTTTTTTCCATTATTCTGCCACCACCATCACAGTCGACCATCACCACCACCCCCACCCCCACCCCCACCACCCGATGGACCACTCCAAGTGATAGACACTCCTTTGTGCCTTTGATGCTTCATCTGTGTTTTGCCTACTTAAATATGCTTGATTTGCGTCCTTTATAACTGTATAGACTAGAAATTGATCAGTTCTTTTCTCCTAAAGAGTATCAAATGCTTGAATTATCTTTCGGTAATTAAGGAAATGTGCAGCGGCATGTTCTAGAAAACTGTGTTTCTTTTATAACAGCTACAGCTTAGTTGGAATGTATTAAGTGTTTTTTTTACATCATATATTTCAGGACTGATACTGTTAATTGCATGTTAAAATGAAATTACTCTCATTTGTTTTGATTGAATTTCACTAAGGAAAAATACCCTACTTTTGCTCTCTCTTTGCTACATTCTTTTTATGCATTATACCTTGATTCTCATAAACATTGGATATCATTGTATTAACCACAAGGGCACTGCCATCAACACATCATTCACAAAGCCAAGAGTTCTGTTGCCACAGTGAGCAGTTGTGTTTTGAAAGGGCTAGAGCTATCAGGATTTTTTAAAAAAGAAATTTGAGTCTGTCAACTAGAAAAATAGTGCACATTAAAAACTCAAAACAGAAGTTGTTCATGGTTGACCTGTGGAAGATGGACCAAAGAAGAGACGGAAGAGAAAGCCTATGAAAGAATGACTGGGTTTAAAAAGATCAGAGCGCACCCCAGAATGAAATCCATGCATTTCTTACAAGTCTTTGTTCTGAAATCATGTGTGTGATATCCATTGAATCCCACATGTGTTCCTTTCTATTGACAACTTCTGGCTTCCTGCCTTGAGTCTCTTCTCATTTCTCACATTATATAAGATGATTTAAAACTGTCTTTGAAAGCAGTCCATTTCTCGTTCTTGTTTTTAGTAGGTGAACACATTGGCGGCATCCACATAAATGTCGAATAAATCATGTTTTGTTTTGCATGTAAAGTGTTTCCAGACTTCTAGTTTATCACATTTCAAGCTTTCCTCTCAGACACATATCGCTAAGTTGTTATATCATACTAGCTACTGACCATAAAGTAACCCTTGATGTTTGAGACACTCCACCGTATCGCTTACCCCAAAAATGCAAGCACACACACTCACACTCAGACAAATACCACCATCCCCACAAAGAGAAAGAAGTAGGAAAAAAAAAAAAGGAAAAAGCCCACTTGCAGACTGGTTTCTCAGTGAGAGAAAAAGGGCAGCTACAACACATCATTGCTTGTTTAAATTCAGGTTGCTTTTGCATGCCATATGCAGATCATTTTTCATTTCTGTGTTTCCCTCGTTTGAGCTCATTTCTCATTCGTGTTTTTGTCTCATTTGTTTCCATCAGCAAATGCCCAGCACACCAGGGTTTGTGGGATACAATCCATACAGTCATCTCGCCTACAACAACTACAGGCTGGGAGGGAACCCGGGCACCAACAGCCGGGTCACGGTAGGAGAATCAACTATTACAGCATCCGGCAAACACCTGGAAGTGACCAGAAATGCCTTCAGAGTTAGGTCCTCGTGAATCACCAGCATAGCCATGAAAAAATTTTTTTAACCTGGCTTTTCAACTATTTGAAACATTCGTTGTATGATCTTACCCTGAAAAAAAATAGTGAGATCTGGATATGTATATAGAAGAAAAGACTTCATTCTTTTTGGTGGTTGGTAGAGATAAAATCTTGGACGCTTAATGCTTATACAATGTTTAAACAAACCTAGAATTTCTTACAGTTAAAAAACCCTAATTGAGATGAAGCGTTATCTCTCATTGAAGGTAATTGGCATTGGCCTCTAGAACTCCGTTTCTTCGTAAAGACTGGGCCTACAGACCTGGTTCTTTTTGCCTGGTCTACCAGTTTGAATTGCTACACATAATTATTTGTCTTTTGGATTTAATAGTTGACTTGACAACTGAGATTCATTTCTCGTCAGTTAAAAAGAGAAAAAGGGTTTTGTGTCATATCAAAGAATTGCAGAATGAAAGTTAAATGAGATTATTTGAAATACCAGACTAGATACCTACAACTGGAAGTGTGTTTCTAATCTCTGGGATAAGGGATATGGTTTCCGCAACTGAAGATGTTTCATTTAACTGATCCACCTAAGAGAAAAATAAGTATAAAAGCAAAATAAATGATAAACCTAAGATAATAAAAATTGGGTGATGTACTTCAGACTTTTTATTTTAGAATCATCTTAGACTCCATTCAAAGAAGTCTAGGTACCAAAGAAACAACTAACTAAAAATGATTTACCAAAAATAAATAAAATAAATCCAAAAGCCAAATACCTCTGTTCATCGGAACATGGCATTGGTGAGAATTGATACAACCCAGAACGGCTGTAAACTTCTCAATACCTGGTTTTTTGTCTGCTGCCTTCATTAATAATTCAGTTAATGTGACTTCAGAAAAGCCCTCTCACCCTGTAGTCAGGCTAGAGCTGGAAGCCTGTAACTGCCAGCTGTCTGTCTTGGTAAGCATATCACTTAGCTCGATAGGTTTCGTTTGTCTAGGTTTTTCATTGTTTCTGCATAATTTGTACTTCATAAGCATATCAAGTTTTACATGCCTTGCATATTTCATGGTACCTGAAAAGAATTCTGACAAAGCGTGTGTGAGTATGCATTTCACGATGCATACGATTTTTATGTGCATCGATACGTGTTTTTCCCTGGCCTAAATGTGTTCTTTCACAAGTGTTAATGAGTGGCAAGGTTATCAGATGATAAAGAACATCTTGATTTAAACGAGGAACATAATCAATTTTCGATCTTTTCATGTTAATGCAGAAAATTAGTCATAAGCAGTAAATAAGAGGATGGTTACACTTTAATTGCTCTATACAGTCAGCTCTTGATTATCTCTGTTAATGGAATAGAAATGGAGGTCGCTGTGATACTAGAATCATTGGTGTTTCCGTTTGTGTAAGCACTTCGTTCTTAACGTGGACGTGTCCGTGAGAATTCTGTGTCAGTGAAGTGAGATCACTTCACGGAGACTGCCGGGGCAGGGGAAGGTGCGCTGCCTGTCTCGGAGCCTGGGTCGGTTACCTGTTTCTCCCCATCCCTTCTGGGGGGTGTCAGAACCCAGCATCTGGAGTGGGCGTAGCCACAGGGCAGATAGGGATGAGGGGGCTGTTGGGCGTGGAGCTGTTGGTGTTTGGGCTCCCCTGGTGGTTTTCTCTGCACTCTTGTCCCCTCCGTGTCAGAATAAACTGGAATTAAACTGCTCTTTTGACTAGCCCTGAAAGACCTAGGAAGTACGGAGGCTCTGAGCCTGTGCTAACTCCAGCCCCTTCAGCTTTTAGTGGCCTCCGCCCTAGGTCATCTAGTCGCTCCCTGAGAAAACCAGTTATGACTGAAGTTTTACACTACCTTTTTCATACATCTAGTGTCAGCCCTGTTTGGTCTCAGTAGATCTGGTTTTGACCATTATGGAAGCGCTTTGTTTTAAGATGACCTCTGTTCTGTGTCACTTCGAGGGTTGGGGGGAGGGGTCTACTCTTTGGTGGTGGTGTCTGCAATCACCCCAAGTCAGTGATTTAAAGGGATGATTCTGTGAAGCCCTGTGAGTAGCTCCCTGTAGGCCCTCCAGAAAACCGGTGCTTCCACTGGATCCGGTGCACTTGAGTAGTTCTCAGACACTGACTTTATATAGCATAGAACCCCTTGGAGTGCTCATGGTAGGTGTGAGATGGAGATGGCTCCTAGCTAGGTCTTTGTTCAGATGGCAGTTAACATGCTCAAGTACAGAGGGAAAACAAATTGAGACAGAAGGTTAAAAACAGCTTATTTCTGTACATTAGTGGAAACTCCATCCCTGAAGAAAGTGCTTAAATGAAATCCTACCAGAGAAACAGCTGAGAATTGGAAAGAAGCAACAAACTGTTCAGCAACCAAAATAAATTTCACAAAATCCTGGACTTGATGGGAAGGCGAGTCCTGGGACCTTACTGTTGTGAAAGCACAGCTTTCACAAGCATGATTAATGATTACCTATTTTCCCTCAGTGCATTGCCAGTGAGAAGCAAGCAGTTGGAAGGAGGGAGAGTGCTGCTGGAGATGGGTGTCCTGATGACAGTGAGGGAAGAAGCAGCTGAGGAAGGAATGTGCCTTCCAAAAGCATGGCCCCTGGGCCGCAAGGCACAGAAAGATGTCTGTCGGGGATGGCAGACAATAGGAGTGTTGAATGATGCGAATCTTCAGGAGTCTGAAAATCAGCTAGAATTTAATTTTGTTGTTGTTATTTGGGGTTCTGTTTGCATGTGTGAATTGACTGGTCAATGTCATGAAAGTAGGACCTCAGTATGTGAGTGGCTTGGGTACCTTTGGGAGAAGAAGGAGAAAGCAGCAAATTCATTAGTGTTATAAAATGCAGTTCTTTGAAAAATACCCAATAGCAAATATTGCTGTAATTTGTCTTTTAAGTGGTTTAATTCAACATATTGAAGCATAGACATTTTAGAATTCTTTACCTCTTAAAAAAATTGTTACAGTGGCCTACCCACTTCAACTGGCACAATTCCAACTTTATTTGTAACCTACTTCATGAAATTCTGAACATTTGTGTTGGATATGAGCCGGAAATGCTTTCTAATCACTTCCTGCATGAGTAGTCAGACTTGTGTGTGTCTCAGTCTGATCTTATGGCATAAGGTCAGCCTTCTCAGAATCCCTCCCCACCCAGCCCTTGAAGGAGCCCCTGCAGACCCTGAGGCAGGTCTCCCCCTCCCGTGCAGGCAGACCACCGCGGCTGTGGTTTCCCTGTGGCCCCCCTCCCTCCCCGCCCACCGCCGGCCTGAAGCGGTGCTGCCTGCCTGGGCCCCAGCCCGCGGTGTGGTGAGAGTGTGTGCGAGGGGCAGGAGGAGAAGAAATACTGCCTCGGTGGGGAATGCCTTCTAGTGGTCTCGTGTGTGAAGAAGCGGAGTTACTGAAGAGCACGCAGGGAAGCGGAGAGACCCTCGGAGGAGGAGGAGGAGGAGGAGGAGGAGGAGGAAGCGCTGTCTGGCGGCAGTTAATGGGGCGCAGACACGCTCGCCCCTGCGCCCGCGGGGGAAGAGAAGGTTACGATTGGGGTCCCGGCCCAGACTGGGTTGTCCCTGGGGTCTCATCACAGCAACGACAGAAGAGCAAAGGGAAAAAACGTCACTTCAGCTTTCTTACGAGGATTTGCCAAACTCGGCCTTTGACAGTTAAAGTTAGCACTTCGTCCCCCTGCCCGACAGGGAGAATCAGTATTGAGGGGTCTCCCAGGAACTGGGGGAAATACAAGTAACTCAGCCATGGTTTTATTCTGGGCCTTTGAGCAAATGCAGCCATGTGTGTTGAGATACAGCTAAGTGCAGAAATAGGCATTCTCGAACTGGGGTTATGTGGGGTGCCCACTCGACGTTACCTGCTGTCTCTTGCCTAGATATTAGCCCATAGAAAGAACTGATTTTTCTTTCTTCTCTTTTTTTTCTTTTAAGAGAGAAAGGGAAAGGAAGGGAGAAAGAAAGGGAAAGAAACATTCACGTGAGAGAGAAACATCGGGTTGGTTACCTCTTGTATGTGCCCCAACCGAGGACCCAACCCACATCCTCAGCTTGTGCCCTGACCAGGAGTTGAACTGGTGACCTTTCACCTTGTGGGACAACACCCAGCCACCTGAGCCACACCAGTCAGGGCAGGAACCAATTTATTAAATTTTTTTTTTTTATTCTCCCTCTAACCCTTTTTTTTTTACTTTTATAAAATGTATTTTTCCATCTCTCCTACTCCTCCGGTTTTTTCTGTTTGTCTGTATGTTCCCCACAAATCCAACATTTTTTAATAAAATGGGGTTCCCTGACCTACTGCCACGGCTGCGTGTCTGCCATGTCTCTGTTCCCGGCACACTCGTCCGCACCCACACTTCTACTAGGACTGAGGATGAAAAAGACATGACTGCAGTTCACACCTCTCGAACTGAACCCCCTTTATAGAAAACCACTGTCTATGGACCTAGAACCTTAAGAAAAGTAGTTGTGATAAAGGAAATTGGTTTTGTGTTACCTGTCTTTGAACCTAGGAAGTAGTCTCTGGTGGTGATGGTGTTTCTGGGGTGCCCATTCCCGCGGTAACGCAGACAGACAGACAGACAGACAGGGCCCTGCGGGCAGCGTGAGGGCGGCCGGGTGCCGAGGAGTTCAGATTCCCGTGCAGATAATCAAGTGTTGACTGTATGTGTCATGGCAAATTAAGTGAAATACAAGGGTGCCAGGTAATGTCCTAAGTGTAGGACACTGGATATGCAACAATATATTTTCAATGTATGGATTGTTATGTAACAATTTATTTGTTCTTACAGCCAGGTTGTCAAAGCAGTAGCAATAAACTGCTCTGTAAAATATTTTAAAACTATGTGCTTAAAGTAATTTTCTTTATTTTCTTTTGATATGAACATTTCTGAATTTGCAGTGATAGCTATTTTCAGTGGAGAAAATATAAGACTCTTGTGTCCATGGACGAGTAGAAGAAAGGCGCATTAGAATTTTTTTAAGGCACTCTCTTTTCATTTTGCTTGTAAACTTCTTGCAATTGAATAATGAATGTGTTTAACTCTTTTGTAGGCATCCTCTGGTATTACGATTCCAAAACCCCCAAAGCCACCAGATAAGCCGCTGATGCCCTACATGAGGTACAGCAGGAAGGTACGTGCCTGGGTCTGGGGCGGCGTGGGGGCTGGTCCCTTTGCTTCTCCGCTTCCCTCCAGATTTCACATTGGTTCAGCCAGCTTCTCTGTGTATAGCCAGCGGAAGGGGTAAACAATTGCAATTTTTAAAGAAATTAGTTCTGATTTTAAAATCTTGGACTAAAATCTCACAAGAAGAACGTGATTAAACAAACTGTTGAAACCCGTAAGACAGTGTTATGTAGCCAGTGTTATGTAGCCTTTTGGAGACTATTTAATGACATGAGAAGAACATTAAGTGAGAAGGGGAATGTGACCGTGTGTATTAGTGTCTTATTTTTATAAAACTAATAGCAACTGCACGTTCATTTAAAGGAAGACAGAAGTCAAAAGACATGGTTATCTATAAATAAATAGTAAGCTTATGGTAATTGTTATTTTCTTTTTGTACTACCTTGAATTTTAACTTCTTTTTTGTATGAACCTACATTACTCTTAAAATAACAGATAGAGTCAATATTTTAATTAAGGAGAAGAGCATGTAGCTATTTTCCATCACTATTTAGAATTATTTTAATTTTTTGTCATAATTATATACATATTTGATGATGTATTGTGCAGATTAACCACTTCTAAATTTTTGTAGACTGTTCTTAGATGTAGACTGTTAGTGTAGTTCTTAGATGTAGACTGTTACTGAATTAGCTTATCCGAAGTGCCCGTAGTGACTGGGGACGCCTGGGACCTGCCTGCCGGCCGGCAGTGCACCAGCCTGCGGGGGCAGTGGGGTTGGCCGCCTGTGGGTCACCGTTACCGCCGGCTGACAAGAACGTACAGACTTGGTTCTGTTCCCTCTGCTTTTGTTTAGGTTTTAAAACGTTCATATAAAAACAAAAACAAAAAAACATTTTTAGCGCTGGCTGGTGTGGCTCAGTGAACTGAGTGCTGGCCTGTGAACCAAAGGGTCACTGGTTAGATTCCCAGTCAGGGCACACGGCTGGGGTGTGGGGCAGGTTGCTGTTTGGGGGTGTGCAAGAGGCAACACACATTGACGTTTCTCTCTCTCCCTTGTCCTTTCTCTGAAAATAAATAAATAAAATTTTTTTTTTTGATGAAAGCATTTTTAAAGGTCTATACTTTTAGGCGTCAATGCTGAAATTTCACCTGTTTCCTTTCTAAGGTCTGGGACCAAGTAAAGGCTTCCAACCCTGACCTGAAGTTGTGGGAGATTGGCAAGATTATTGGTGGCATGTGGCGGGATCTCACTGATGAAGAAAAACAAGAATATTTAAACGAATACGAAGCGGAAAAGGTAGAATGGGAACTGCGGTGGGATGGCTACGATGGATGGAAAGGGCATAAATGTCTGCTTATTGCTCAGAAGAGAAGCGCAGGATCTAATGGGACACCCGAGGCCTTGTCTGCCTGGGTCAAGTCACTTAATTTCTCTCGACTTCAGGTTCCCTAGCTGTGAAAAGGAGATAATTGAGGTGTCTTTTGATATTCATATGAGCAGATATGCATGTGAATGGATATTCCTTATAACCTGAAAATGTTAATTGTAAAACTGAAAACCATTTGCATTTCAGATAGAGTACAATGAATCTATGAAGGCCTACCATAATTCCCCCGCATACCTTGCTTACATAAATGCAAAAAGTCGAGCAGAAGCTGCTTTAGAGGAAGAGAGTCGACAGAGGCAGTCTCGCATGGAGAAAGGAGAGCCGTACATGAGCATCCAGCCTGCTGAAGATCCTGATGGTAAAGAACAGGGGGTTTTGTTCACGCTTGAGTTTTTACTTCCTATCCTAAATGCTAAACACAGCATAATGTAAGTGCCATTTCATTATTTTGATTATTTATAGTAAGGTTTTTATGTGAATTTCCCACAAAAAAAGAAATACCCTTTTTGGTGCAGAAAATAGCAAAAACTATTGTTTATCAAAATCTTTGTACTCAAAATGCTGAAAGATTTTTGAGTCATAATTAGAATTTTGCCTCAGTTGCTTTTAAAAAGTTATATGCCTTCTAGTTATATCCAGTTTTCTTATTGGTTCCCTAAATTCTGAATTAAGGACTCTTCAGAGAGAGTTAATGAGTGGGAAGAAGCACTATGAAATTTCTTTTCCAGTTAATTGAGAAATCCAACTAGAATTCATAAACGTAGCTCATGGTAACACTCATGAAGGTGTTTACACACCCTCATGGGGTATAACATACACAGATTTTATACACTTGCGCACGCGCACACACACAGCCAAGCTCCCTCACTGGCATTCCGTGCAGAGTGTGCAGGGCTGCAGGGGGCCCCAGGGCGCGTTCGCCCACATAGCAGGCCTGCCGCACACGCAGTGTGTTCTCCGCGTCCGTCTGTGGTACGGAGAAGGCTGGACGCTCCGGCTACCAGCAACAAAAACATCAGAGTAAGCCAAGATCCCATTTTAAAGTAGTGGCAGCTAAGAGAAAGTTTGTAAGAACTTTAAAGAAGTGCACCGTTGAGAGAGGAAGCAATAATACCACCTAACAACATGAATAAACTGACTACTTAAAAGGAAAGAAAAACACATATTTTAAAAGAATGGACTGGGTCACTGGCTGATGTTCCCATAACTACAGAATGGAATGTAGTAAGTATAAGGAGCAGCACGTGGGATAGGAAGTGTTGCGTGTTCAGCAGAATCAGCAGGGCCTAATTGCTCAAATTGGATGACCATTGCAAGAAGAGCACACAGACTAAAAAAATTTTTCTTAAGCATAGGAGAATATCCAGTCTACACGTAATCGGAAGGAAGGAGTTCAGCACAAGAGGCGACTAAGGCTAGCACCGTGGAAGCCATAAGTAGGAAATAGTGTTCCTTAGGTTAAAGGTGACAGTGTGGACATTGAGACGCACTGAAGGGGTCACTCAGGAACAGTCTTCAAAAGAGGCTCCTTCTCTCTGTTTCTCAAACTTCTGCCTGTTCGGTTTGTTAGGGGAAGAACAGGTAGTAGTTAAGATGCCAGGGTGAGAATGACTTTAGACCTTGGACTTGATCCCTTAGAACTGAGTAGAAAGAGGAGGACTTGGGAGGTACAAGTGGACGTAAAGCCAGCAGAAAGACATGAGTACAACAGCTGCTAACTTCTTTTTAAAAAGGAGGCTGTTAAAATACATGTAAGACATATCAGTTATTCGCACAAGACAATGAAGCCTTTTTTAAATGACATTTTGGAGAGAGAGAGTTATGAGATAAAGTCAGTAATTGGTAAATTAGAAAACAGAAGCCCACTTCCCTCCTCAAAATACATCAGACAACTGAAGTGTACGGAGAGAGAAGCCCAAGTTGCTAAGGCGCCGCTTCCTTCGCTGTTGGTCAGTATGGGAGCCGTGTGAGTGGAAGAGGAAAGCAGAGAGATAGCTCAGATGGAGGCTGCACAAATGTACAATTTATAATTGTAAGTGCGAATTTGAAAACTTTAAAAAGTAGGAAGGTCACAATTTTTTTAATGCTATCTTTTATTCCAACATTGGTAGTTTCCGAAGCATATATCCTAAAGAAGTCACTCAAAAGGAAACAAAAAGTAACTTGCATGACAGTTTGTGGTGGCACTGTGTGTGATAGTGAGAGTTTGGGAGCTTTCTGAGCCCCGGATGGTCAGGGTGATGCGGGACTGCGACGGGGCGGCAGCCAGGCTCAGGCGGCAGCGGGCGCTCCGCGGGCGGCCCCTCCACCTCGGACGGGACACTGAGGTGACCAGGCGGTTCCGAGAGGAGTTTTCCTTTCAGTGTGTGCTGTTTAAGAGGAAGCTTTTTTGGGGGGGTTTTTTAGTGAGTTAATTTAAATATTATTAAATAAATAATAGTACAGGTTGTTAGCAGATACATCAAGAACTGGAGGACACAGAGCCGAGTTTGAGATTATGGGGACAGTTACATGGCTGTTGGAAAATGAGCGTGTGCAGCAGACCCGCACTGCGTGCACATGACTCTGCGTGGACGCGGACAACATAATACCTCTGCACACTGACGGCTGTGGCTGTGAACTGATAAAAATTAAAATCTGCTTCCTGTGAAATTACTTTAAGGCCTCGGTGGTTTTTTAATCTGATAAAATGTATGTATTGGTCTGGGAAACTGAATTGCTAGCAATGAGTGGAAAGAAGTACTGTGAGATTTTTTTCCAGTTAATTGAGAAATCCGTCTAGAATTTATAAATGTAACTCATGAGATAATGTCCTAGAGATAATGTTTTCTCTGCAGTGTGCATTTTCATTGCTTCACATTAGAGTGCAGTGTTGGCAAAGGTACCGCCCGATTCACAGGTCGTCGTCAGTTCTAAATGCCTAAAATACCACCGAGAGAGTGAAACATTTGGCAGAATTTGTTTTGCTCCCATAGCAACCTTCACGTTGATTTCCAGGCTAAAAGACACACAGTTATTGTGTGTCATTTGTATTTCAGCCAAGTCCTTCTCAGACACGTATCCTCTCGTAAAGATTTCATGAGCAAAACCAATCCCCCGGCCCCCGAACACCGCACGTCCTGTGTGGTTTTGCCCAG
Organism: Phyllostomus discolor; assembly: GCF_004126475.2. Lineage (NCBI taxonomy): Eukaryota > Metazoa > Chordata > Mammalia > Chiroptera > Phyllostomidae > Phyllostomus > Phyllostomus discolor. The sequence goes on along the minus strand of NC_040910.2, from coordinate 105,294,476 downwards.
CGACCGCCCCAGTGCTCCCCTGATGCCCTTTAGACCCGCTTGCGGGAGCCGTGGCTCCTTGGTAGTCCAGTGTGTACATCCTTCCACTCCCCTGTTTACGGTTACTGGTGCCCTGGTTTCCAGAATAGCTCGTTTATTCCAGATTATGATGATGGCTTTTCAATGAAGCACACAGCCACCGCCCGTTTCCAGAGGAACCACCGCCTCATCAGTGAGATCCTCAGTGAGAGTGTGGTGCCAGACGTCCGGTCAGTCGTCACAACAGCCAGGATGCAGGTCCTCAAACGTCAGGTCCAGTCCTTGATGGTTCATCAGGTAAAGGCACGTTTGGTACCTACCATGGAGTGGGCCTCGGCCCCAGATCCCAGGTGCCCAGGCCCCGCGTGCCGCACCGGCGTGCCACCCATTCAGCGTTTCCGTGTTGGGTCTCACCTGCCCCTGCTTCAGGAGGGAGGCCCGGGGCGTGCGCCTCTCCCGGAGATGGGATCAGTGTATCATGAGAACCGTCACATGGGGCCTTGTCACAAAAAGTGTTCGTTAAGAATTTTGAAACATCCTGTCAACCTTTTACTGCTTTACTCAGTATTTCTGAAATTGCTCAGGCCTGAAACAACGTTTAACATCACGGATTTATTAGTCATACTGGCTCCTCTGTGCTGCAGTGTACTGTTTTAAAAAATCTTAGCTAGACACATTGTGTAATAAACGACTTTAATTAAAAATTAAAACTCTTGTTATAAGAACGTATGGACAAAATGAGACTTTTTAATTTGACATTTGCTTTAGAGGAAGTAATACAATACTTATAATGCCTGATCATATGTCTTGCAGCGGAAACTAGAAGCTGAACTTCTTCAGATAGAGGAGCGACACCAGGAAAAGAAGAGGAAATTCCTGGAAAGCACAGATTCATTTAACAACGAACTTAAAAGGGTATCAATTTAACGTGTTAACTATATGTTTATCACTGTGTCTGTTACCTTTACTTCTTGTTCTTTTTTCCAAAACAGTGCTTTTGTTGAATGTTGTTCGCTTTGAAACAGGGTTAACTTTGCTATAACCAGTAGTATGTCTTCACTTCATACACTTATTTCCATTTTCTGGCAGAATTCTATAGATTTAAATTATATCAAATGCACACAGGCACTAGGCCCGTAGACTGCAGCGCCCTCTGATGAACTCATGCAGTCATGAATTATTTCCATTTTACTGAGCTTTCTTAATGGAGTGTCTTTATTAGATGTAGCTCACAGTTTGCACTTGGTATAAAACAGGTAAATCTAGTGTTTGGTAGCTGGAGGTATACAATGGAAGCTGTGTGTGTGTGTGTGTGTGTGTGTGTGTGTGTGTGTGTTTGTGTATTCAGGGCTTTCGGCATCGCCTTGCCAGCAGTTTTTGTAATACGTGATGCTCCGTGGCTGCAGCCACAAGAGTCCCAGAGAAGACCTGGAGCCATGTCCTTTTCCTCCCGTGCACATAGAGTTTATAGCCAGGAAAACCCATTTTTGAAATAATTTTGTTGTTTAAGAGATTGAAAGAAAAGACCACTACTTAAGGGAGTTTTGTTTTGTGTTTTCCCCGACAACTAGTTGTGTGGGTTGAAAATAGAAGTGGACATGGAAAAGATCGCCGCTGAAATCGCACAGGCAGAGGAGCAGGCCCGCAAGAGGCAGGAGGAAAGGGAGAAGGAGGCGGCGGAGCAGGCGGAGCGCAGCCAGAGCAGCATCGCCCCTGAGGAGGAGCCAGCGGCCAACAAGACGGAGGAGAAGAAGGAGGACGAGAGCATCCCCATGGAGACAGGTACTTTTCTGTCCCCTCTGCCGACTCCGGAGTGAAAGTCCGGGGTCTTCATAGCTGTCTTTAACTTCGATTTCTTTTTCTCGGTGCTTTTCAGAGGTCACGCGCTTACTCCTGCCCCTTCGGCTACTCTTTATACGAGCTACCCATTTCTTTCCAAATCCTAGCCCCAGAGTAGATTCACTGAAAATGCTGGTATCACACAAACAGCAGTGGTGTGTCATCTTTGGTCTGGCCCTTCGAGGTCTCGGTTGTTTCACTGGAGCGAGCCATGTCATTTTCTGGCTTGGGAACGTAGGGTGTAACGGTGTCATCGTTAAGGACACAGGCCCGGGGGTCAGATCTGGGCTGACACTGCTTCACCACGCGCCAGCACTATGACCTGGGCAGTTATTTCATCTCGGTTCCCTCATCTGTAAGTACTCTCGCGCTTGTCTCAGAGAGAGCTCCAAAGGATAAATGAAAGAAAATGTGCATGCAGTCATTGAGTATTGGATTTGACACAGTACTGGTACTCCATATTTTAACCTGTATTGCCAAAATTGTTTACATAAGATATGGTCATGGCTCTTAAGATAAGTCATTGTTGGTGTCCTAGGACAGGGCCAGAACCTCCCTGCCACCTGTTTCATAAGTTTTGTTGGAACACGGTGCCATCCGTTCGTGTATGCACTGTCCGCGGCTGCTTCAGGGCCACAGCAGTGCCGCTGAGTGGTCGCCATGGAGACTGCCTCACCCGCAAAACCTACCGTATTTCGTAGCAAGCTTCTGCAGAAAAGCTTGCTTAACCCATCCTAGAAATACTCTTTCTTCCTGATCAAAAGCATTCCTCAAGGCAAAAAAAAAAGGGCAGGAAAACTTACATAAAATACTGATTAAATTGATTACTGTTTGAAATTTTACGGCCACCTTGCCCTTCGTCCCTGACCAGTGCGCTGTGCAGACAGGGCGGAGCAGAAGTGTCACGGGAAACACAGCCAGAGGTTTCCTGGACCGCTGGGGGGCGGGGGGGGGGGGGCAGTCACACCCGGTGCTCGACTGACAGCTTCCGATTTGACATCTGGGAAACTTTTAATAGAATATAGAGCATTTCTACAAAATTCAGCAGATTAGCATTTCAGATAGTCAGATTTTAAGTTTCATTATTTGAGCCCTTTTCTGTTTTGTGTGAACATGTTTTTTATCTTAACGAAATTTGGAGCTCGCGTACTTTTTTGTGGTTAGTGCAGGAGTTTGAGAGCCGCTGCATGGTGTGGTCTTTGCTCATTTTGCAACTCACCTGAACGCGCTGTCCTCCATCTCTGTTTTGTCATCTATGAATAGCACATGCCTGTGGGTTTTCACTCAGATTCTTATCCTCTTAGCCTAAGGAAAAAGCTGAAGAAAATGGAACCTATTAGAGCAAAAACCTGACGCTCTTAATTTCCTGCAGAAAACAGTCCGACGTGACTGTTAACTAGGCCCCTAGTGTGCCAGCCGCGTGTCGCCGCCGCACAGACCTCCTCCCTCGCGGAGCCCAAAGTGCAGCGCGCACACCAGCGTCGCCCCGTAGGAGTAAGTGTAGGTACTGTGCGACTATCGGGTTTCTGCTGGTGACGTTTGTAGAAGTCAAGCTAAACAAGAGAAACTATTTTTAATAATCTATCAATTAGCCCAGAATGCCCTAAACAATGTATGTCAACACGCATTCAACTTTTTTTCAATTGCAGTTGACTCTCAATATTATTTTTTTAGCTTCAGGTGCAGAGCGTAGTGCTCAGACGTTTATGTAATTTCCACAGTGACCCCTGACAAGTCCAGTGCCCACCGGACATCGTACACGGTTGTCACACTATCACTGACTGTATACTACGTGCTACACTTCACGTCATGTCTGTATGTAGTCAACATTTTAACAGTACTAACTTCTTCCTTTTTTTTTCCATAAAGTCCTCAGAGTCTGGTATGTATTTTATACTCACAGCACATCTAAATTTGGAGGCTAGCTTTTCACCTGAAATACTTGACCTGTGTTTAGATTCATAAATTTACAGTCCAAAAGTCGATTTTTAAACCCCAGATTGATTCAAACATGCTAAACGTCTCTCGGTCACACAGGCTCGCCTGGGTGCTGAGTAGCCATGCCTGGCTGGCGGCTCCCGCGTTGGCTGGCGGAGCTCGAGGCTGTCAGCACCAGGAGAAGAGTAATCGTTTGCCTTAGAACTGACAGGGACAAATGTGTGATTACAGAGGAGACACACCTTGAGGAAACGGCAGAAAGCCAGCAGAATGGGGAAGAAGGCACGTCTACTCCGGAGGACAAGGAGAGTGGACAGGAGGGGGTGGACAGTATGGCCGAGGAAGGGACCAGCGACAGTAACACGGGCTCGGAGAGCAACAGTGCGACGGTGGAGGAGCCCCCGACAGACCCCACGCCAGAGGATGAGAAAAAAGAATAAATGTTGCCTTGTTTTATGTATTCTGAGTACTTTTTTAAATGAAAAAAAAAACAATGTTTTTTGAGTTTTAATGGTGTTATGTGGTTTCTGTGCTAGTATTCTTCTGCCCGTATCACACCACCAGAGGCTTTCGGACCATGTAGCGCCGTGAGCCGCACGGTGTGGCCGCCGTTCTTAAGCGGTCGTGACGATGGTTCTCTTCTTCATCGTTTCCAGCCCTCAGCTGCTGAAAGCCTCAGAATTTAAATTAATAAAGAGAATGCCCACCTCTTTTAGAGAATGATCCTTTGATGCTGCAGAATCTTCTCTTAAATGCCTTCCTGCAGCTCACCGGGTGCTCACCAAAGCCATAGCTTTAAATCGTCTCAGTCCCCATCAACAGCTTCCTACAACTTCCCTTCCCTGTGTACTTCCTCAGAGAGTAGCTTCCTGGAAACGTAATCACGTGTGACTGTATGTTTGTTCACCAACCCTTTCTTACTTGTGATCAGTGTCAGATAACCGAGAGTCGTGTTAAAGTGGTGAGCGTACCCGCAGCTACACTTGGGTCATGTGGATTGAGAAGTAGCCTCCTTAAAGTAGCTCCTAGCTTCGGAACTAGCCGCCGACGTGAACACGGCATATGTACACTCTCCTGCTTCCTGTTATAGCTGATGTTGGGTGTGTTCTGGTCAGTTCACCCTTACTGTACAGAAAAAAAAGATTACTTTTTTATCATGTTTTCCAAAGATAGATCACAAAGCTTAAGGAATTGAATATTCTTGCAAGGGAGTATATAACTTCAAAACGATTGGCCCGTTCTAGGAGAAAAACAGCTGGGAATTAAGTTTAGCCACTTGGAATTGTTTTACTATAATCAAAACATTCAAAACCTCAAGGCTCAGGATCCCGTAGATCAGAGCCTCCCTTTTTGATAAACTTAGTAGTCTTAAAGAGACTAGAAGATGGTTCGTGACGCGTGTGCTTCCCAAAAACTAGAGTAGATTTTTACTAAATAGTGGTATATCTAATGGTATATGTTTCTTAAAGGTCCAAACGTAATAAATAAATTTTAAAAAAAGGAAAAAAGTCTCAGTGTTTTTAATGTACTAAATACATGCAAAACAAGCAAATCATTTTGTTAGAGTAACACAGTGACAGTATGGAGTGGTCATTCAGCCATCATAAAATTGCACACTCACAGTCCTTTCTCACCCAGATTGCTGCACTGTTTGTGCAAGACACTTGTGAAAATTAGCTTCCTTACATTATGGTCCTGTCACCTAGGTAGTCATTTACTCCCAAAGTAAATGTGCCTATGAGCAATGTGAAGAAATTTATGACTGTCACATTTGGAAAAGGTGCGGCCCCATAAAACATACAGACCCTCCGCGTACATCGAGGTAACGTCTCTCTGCGGGCAAGACCTCGTCTGCAGTGAATGCACTGACCGTGTGTGATTCCATCCGTGTCCAGCCTCCTGAGACCGAGAGGAGGAAAGGGAATGGTGTTGGGTGGGAACAGCCTGTTTTTCTCCATGACAACCTGGAATCCCTCTTGCCTCTTCTGAAAATCAAAGAACTAATTTATCTACTTGACCAATTAGGCTTCGCAGGGCTAAGAACTTCAGCTTCTCGTTCCCAGCAAATTGGATGTCCTCTTTGGTGCACCCCCTGATCGTCAAAACGGGGCAGGGGAGCGAGATGGGGTACTCATGGTGCTGGAGTGCGGGTGGAAGCGGGTCCTGGGCTGAGCTGGAGACGGCACTCAGGAAGCCTGTCCGCCTTTCCTAATGCCGTGGAGCTGGCTGGAGATCCAGCGTAAATCAGATGGGATTGACAGCCCTTGACCGCAGGACATGGAGAGGAAGATGGGCTAAAACTCCCCCTTGTCGGAGCAACAGCCGTAGAAACCACCAGTGTTCTAGCTGTTGCCTGGTTTCCTTGAGAACGTGGGATCTAGCTGAGACCCGAGATTGCTTTCTTTCTCCGTAGGCACGGGGCGAGTCGCCTAAACCCGGAGCCTGTTGCGAGGGTGAAATGGGACTGTTTCTGTCTCTGTCCCCTACCGCTCCCAGTAGCCATGATTTTTAGTGCATTTACTTGGAAAACAAATAACGTTTGAGGGCTTACGTTTATGTGAATTTTTAACACTGAATGTGAAGGAGGGGAACCCCCCGCATAGTCCCCCAGTTTTCTCACAGGAGTTTCAATTTCACATCTTCATCTGTCAGCAGGCATGTCTGAGCAGCTCCCCTACGGGACATGAACATGCCGTCTTCTGTAAGGCAGAGCTCCTGGAAAAGTTTACTAGGAGCTATCTCATTTCCACAGGGCGACGGGACTGTCCTGTGACAAAAGACGCGATACTATTTGATTCACTGTATTTGACAAAAAGAACCTGAAGTTTAACTGGTGCCCTCCAGATTTTTAGTTTGGGTCCTTCCCGTTTAGCGATGGGTTGGGGATTGTAGACAGTTGGTGCCGATGATGTGAAACTCCTGCTGCCTCCAGTTAGATGGAAGCTTTGGTTCTCATGGCGAACAGGCGGTGAAGCTGGGATTCTACTTGGTTGGTAAATCCTCATTTCAGAAAGCATTCCCCTCCGCCCCCAAGCCCTGCCACACACGGTCTCCCCAGCTGGTTTCCAGAGTGGCTTTCACCGCCGGGCAAACCTGGTTGGACCCACCGACTTCTTCGTGATTTGCACACCAGAGGGCTTCGTGTCCTTACAGATGAAAAACCCCCCGTGTACCAAGCTAAAATGAACTCAGAGCCTTTGTAGAAGAAAGTATGTTGACAATAGCTAGGTGCTGGAAGCAACCTAGATGCCCATCAGTAAATGAATGGATCAAAAAACTTTGGTACATTTACACAATGGAATTCTATGCAGCAGAAAGAAAGAAGGAGCTCCTACCCTTTGCAACAGCGTGGATGGAGCTGGAAAGCATTATGCTAAGCGAAACAAGCCAGGCAGTGAAAGACAAATACCATGTGATCTCACCTTTAACAGGAACCTAAACAACAAAACAAAGAAACAAGCAAAATATAACCAAAGACACTGAAATAGGGGATAGTCTGACAGTGACCAGAGGGGAGAAAAGAGGGAATTTCAGGGGAGAATGGGTAGGGTTTACAGGAACAAATTTAAAGGACACATGGACAAAAACTAGGGGTGGGGGGTAATGGGAGGGAAGTGGAGAGGGTTGGGTGGGTGGGCTGGATTGGGAGTAAAAGGGAGAAAACTACTTGGACAATGATTAAAATAAAAATTTTTAAAAAAGCATGTTGAATTACAAGTTGGCTTACAGCAGTGTTTCTTGGGTCAGGATAGTACGGAGAACTCTTGAGTTTAGTAGGAAACAGTGTCTAAATATTAGTAATCATAAAACTGTTAACAAATGTCTTAATATTAGGTGGGACCATATGAAATTGCCAGTGTAGGTTTTTATCTACAAAATGATAGTTTCACCTGCTTCAGCCTAATAATTCTGCACTTTGTAATCCAAATTATGAACTCTTAATAGCAGCTCTCTGAGTGTGAAATGATGGAACTTTCCGTTTATCAGAAGTACTGACCTATGTACTTCTCTGATAATTACTGCATATTGTTCAAAACTCGGATTAAAATGCAAACCCCAGTCTATTAATCACCTCACAGCCTGATTAAAATACATATCGTGGTGAACAGATAGTTAAACTAGCTGGCTATGTTCGCATGTTTTCTCATTTAGCACCAAAAAAGTTCTTATAATTCTTTTGCATGTTTCAGGAATAAAAAGTGTTATGTGGGGAGGGGAAATTCCCAAATGATATAATTGCCCTTTAAATAAAACTGAGATAGTAACTGCAGATAAGGGGCTCTGCCCATGAGCCACGTGAAAGGAAAGGAAAGCTACCTCACACTCCTTGACATTCAGGCCTAAATAACGAAAATATTTCTGCTCATTGAGCTGAAATCTGTCCACCTGTCATTTCAATTCCCCGGCCCTGGCTTCTGCACCTTGAAGTCAAATATAACCAATTTAATTCTCTTCCCAAGTAAAAGACTTTGGCATATTTCAAGACAGGTGCCCCTTGACATCCTGCCATAGAACAGATTTTCTCCCAGCATCTATCTCTCTTGATGCACGGGAGCTAAGAGACTGCCCCTTTTGTGTGTCTGAGGTCTAGACCACTAGAAAGCACCCGTGTTTTCTCAAACAAGGTAAAATCTAGCTCCTCCGCCACGCACGGCATTAATCAAGGCACAAATCTCTATACCTCGGAAACCGCCTGTTTCTGAGGTTTGTTCTATGATGATCTCAAGCTCTTGTCAAGCACACAGATTTTACAACTGTGCGTTAGATGCAAACTCTGTAAAATGAGTGTTGGTTAACATTGTCACACGGAGCGAAGTTGTATCATTTGCATACCACTGCCACAATTGTTACTGTTTCTGTTACTGTTTGCTGTTTACTGTTACTGTTACAATTGTTACCAGTACAATCGTTACTTAACAGCTTTCTTTGAATCAACTTATTTATTCCACTTTCATCGTGGATTTTAAAAGGGAACTTTGTATCAGCATAAAGGCAAAACTATTGTCTTTTGCCATAAAAGGGATCCTCTTAAACAGCTCTTGTACTCGTTCTATTTGTATTTAAACACATTCTTTTTGAACGAACATTATTTTAAAAGGCCCGCACACCATCCAAACTCATCCGAAGGATCCCACATGGTAGCTTGGATAAAGCTTTTTGGAGAAAAGGCACTAACAGGAAGAAGGTACATATCCCGACACCTAGAGCTTCAGCCCCAGGTCAGCGGCAGCTGAGAACTAAGGGCAAACCAGTGAAAGTTACTTCCACCATCACCTAATAATAACAAAAGCCAACATTTCTCAAGCACTTACTATTTGCCCACAGGCTTTACATCCTTCTGAGTCATATTTTCTAACCCCTGAAATTAATATTAGAGAAGAACATTTCACCGATGAAATCTACATCCTCTTGGGGCAGAGTTGACCAATCAACTCCTACAAATCATTCTTCAGCCTCAGGCTGTAGCGCAAGGTGCTAAGTGATGTGGAGGTTGAAGATGTGTCCTAAGGATTCATTTCATCATGGTGGATCAAGGATAGGAAGGACTCCAGACGTAAGAATCTACTTGGAGACCAGTATTCTTATAATGGGAGATGTACTTGCAAAAAAATGATTCCCTTTTGAACCCTCACCTCCTTTCCTCACAGTTCCCCACACCACTGGAATGAAAACAGAGAGAGATTTAAAATACACGGCCTGTAAACTTCTCCGTGACGTGATACAAGTTTAGTGTGCTGTGGGGAGAACTGCTCTCCTGCCTCAGAGGGAGGGTTTTGTTTGCATTTTACCCCTGTTGTGGTTTCCTGTCAATCTGTGAGCCTTGGAGACCTTTGCAAAGGTCTCGCTGCTTTGGCTCGCTGAGCGGTAAAAGTCACAGCAAAGGAAGTGAGCCACGACCGGGCTGCTGTCCACTCACTGGAAAGTCAGAGAAAAAGGGGCCTTGGCGACAGGTGCAGGGGGTCAGCCCTGGATGAGCTGCTGGCTGCTCCCGCCCCCCCTCGGCCCCCCCCCCGCCCGCCCCCGGGTTGCGAGTCTGACGGGCACCCTCAGAGTTTAGGAGAAAGAAAAAGAAGAAAAAGAGAGAGCCCGCTGTGGGTCCTTTTGTCTGGAAACTTGATCTGTCTCTGGCCTGCAGGAATCCTAGGGGAGGGTCTTAGCAGCATATGCATTAGCTCTCCAGGTGTGTCCATCAAAACGTGTGTCTAGAGGAGTGAGGGTTATTTTCTGGTTAGTTTTATTTTTAAAGAACTTCCCTGAAGAGGGGCCAGGACCAAGGCTGGCCTGCCAGGGGCGGTCTGGAATGTGATCCTAAGTATCCTTGCTTGGGGAAGATAAAACCCTGTGATCCATTAATGGGCCGTAAATTGCTTAAATTGTTTGGCCTTGTTTAATTACTTTGTCCCAGTTTCTTTTATTCCACTTGTCAGTGAATGTCCCTAGTTTCTTACTATCCTGTCTCCAGACCACCAGACCACACCAGATCAGACGGGGCCCAGAGGCTTGAGCAGGCATAGTTAGCTGCTAACTATAGTTAGACCTCAGGAGCAAGGCAGAAGCAAAATTCACAGAACTCAAGCAGAAGAGGTGCTAGTTTGACTACCTGGGTCTGAAGAAGCAAGGGATCTGCTAATGAGGAAGGTCTGGTGCAGAGACCGAATTGGACACACCTGGGCCTGTACACACCTGGGCCGGATAAACTCCGCCAGACCGGAATTTTTTTGTTCTCTGTGGCCCCTCCTACACCTCTAACCTTTGGGGGCTTAGTTTCAGAGACTACCCAATCAGACTCCCTGAATTCGAATGAGTAAATATGTGGAATATTTATTACACATTATCACTACCCTCACCTCCGCCTCTTAAAAACGGCTCCCAAGCCTTTGTTGGGAGAGACTACTTCGAGCCTCATCTTTGGCCTTGCTCAGCTGGCCAGGCCAGCACATCCCTGTGTCTCCGAGAAAGCCTGCCGCCTCGGACTTTTGACTCCCCTGCGAGTGGCAGGCAACAAATTCATCACCTTTCACATGAAAAACAAAACAAACAAACAAAAACCTTTGTCTCATGCCTGGTTCATAGTAAATGCTCGATAAATGTTAGTTGCTGCTGCTGCTGCTGGTGATGTTCACGATAGCTCAAGACAGACACCCGCGACAACCTGGGGAACACCCAAACCCCGTGAGTGGGCGTGTCTAATGAAATACAAAGGAAGCGGCAAGTGAAGCAACTGCAGGATAATTCATTCCAGCTGAAGCAGTGGCGGGTGGACAGAATAGGAGTCAGCTTCAAGTTGAGGAAAGAGGAACAACTGGATCTTTCAGCAAATTGTTGTTGACCCCCACCAGGTGCCAGGGGCGGAGCTCAGGGCTTGGCACGTGCTACCTCCTTTCACCCTCACAGCCACCTAATGAGGGACGGCTACAAACATCACCCTTGTTTTCCAGATGGAGAAACGGAGGTTCAGAGAAGTGACCTAACTGGCGGAAGATCACACCACCCACCTGTGGCGGGGACAGGCTCCCACCCAGGTCCGCCTCATTCCAGGCTGGGGAGGGGGCGGGCGGGAAGCACCTCCACCTGCGAGATACAGACTCCGACCCACTGCCACCTGGCCTTCTCTCTTCCCAAACTGCCTAGAAACGCCAACACTTTTCTTGTAACCACTCTGGTTTTTAAAAGGACTTTTTAAGAGGGAGAAGAGCTTAGAAGCGAATAACTTCTCTTGACAGAACACTGGGACTGGCGTGCTATCGTCACTTCCCAGACCCTTCTGCAGATGCTAGCGTCCACACTGATGCCATTCCAGGTTGTAAATAGCAGCTCTGGGGTTTTTTCATCGTTTTTGTTGGTGTTCTCAATCAGGCACTCCTTACAAAACAATTCTCACGGCACATTTAATGAACTGTAATTACTGCCCGAAGTATGTTGTCTAACAACAAAGGGTGAACCAGCAGAAGAATTGGTAAAGGATGCCATCATGGCAGCGTCTGTTCTAAACACCTCGCAACCCATTCGAACACGTAACGGGAAAACTCTTCATGCACCAAAGCAGGGCGCTGGTGCGCATGAGGCGCCAGGAAAGCCGGGCCAATCAGAGTGGCTGACGTGCCGTTGGCTGCAGCCAGGCTACTGCCCACAGCAGATCCGCGTGGGTCTCCCCTCTTACTCGACTGTTGGAGCCAGACTACTTTTTCATTAGCGCCACCCACTTTGAACATACATTTTATGATTTCCCACTTCATTTCCTAAGGTAGGTCTGTAAACCAGGAGGAGACAACGGTTGCTAGACACTTGGGGAAAAAGCGGGCCAATCTGTCCTGCCGTTGCCTGAGCCGCCCTGCTGCCCAGGTCGTTAGAGCGAGACGCACTGGGTGGCCTGGATTGCGTTCTCAGGATGGAAAACTGGAAAGCGCGTTCCTGCTGGGCGAACCAGGTCTCTCTTCTCCAACAGGTCGGAGGACTGACACAGGCGTTCCCTGCGGGGGCGGGAGGAGACGAGGAGTCTTTCTGAGTCACTCTGGCCCGAGGCAGAAACCTAGTCCAGGGGGTGTGATGCCTATTACCACCCACCCACCTGGGCGAGCGGCAAACACTGGGTCTCCGACGCCGCCTGCCTCCCCTGTGTGCCTCCTGCGCCCTCTACAGGACGTTGTTAAGAACTGGAGGCAGGGAACTAGGGCAAACCCGCCCCATTTACCTGGGACCGAGCGGGGGACTTGCAGTGCTCAAACTAGGAAAGTCCCGGGCAAGCTGAGACAAGTTGGCCACCCCATCTAATAAAGGGTGAGCTAAAGCGGCGTGGAACGGATAGGGCAGGGACCCTGCCCTAGTCATCTGTCATCACTTCATGGTTGAAATGGCGGTGGAGGGAGGAGAACTCCGACCAGGATTCCCAGGCAAGAGGTGCAGGGCCCACCCCCCACCCCACCCCCCCAAGAGGAGAGAAGTAAGCTACGGAAAGAAGAGGCCCTTTGCCCGGAGTCCGAGTGCCCCCTCCTCCGCAAAAGCAGAACACTGTATCAGATTCCACCATCCAGGCGGGGGGAAAGGGCAGAGGCTGGGGACTTGCATGTCTCCCTGTGAGCTGTGAATCATTCGACTTTTATCCTCCCAACAAACAACTACGGAGCATTTCTTCTTCTATGCTAACAACCCTTCTAGACACCAGTACAAACATCCAGCACGACTTGATCCCTCCTGTTCATCTGACGAAGGACAGGTTTACAAAAATGGTCAGAGGCCAGTGAGTGAGTGCCCACTTGAATGAAAAACTGCCCCAATACACAAGTGCGCCCTGGAAATGCCCTTCCCCCACTGAGTGGAGGGGCGCTCCCTTTCATGGGCCCCTGAGCCCAGCAGGGACCCATTGGCCGTAGTCAGGCCCAGTGCCAGGTGAGAGGAGCTCACCTGAACCTGCTCGTCCCTCCACACTAGCCTGTCCTCCCCACCTGGCCCCCGGGGACTGACAGACCCCAGAAGGGACAGGTGAACAGCTTGATTCAAAGCGTGAACGAAGCAGCAACCAAATGTTCAGCTACAGGAGGTGGGTTTAATACATTATGAGACTAAAGGTGTTTTGTGTGTTAACGGTGGTAAGAAAGATCACCTAACAAATGGAGGCAAGGCACCTGCTATCAGATCAGGTGCTTCCGAAAGGTGCATGTGCGTGGGGGCCGTGGACCCTGCGCCCCGGCAGAGACTGGAAGGACGACACGGAAACTGGGTCCGGCGGTTTCGTGATCAGTTAGCGGTGACCTTTCATCCTTCTCTTTTTGAGGCTAGCTTGCATATAGCTCATCGTTTTTCTAATGAGCCAGGAAAAATACCTTTAATGTTGTTAAGTTCACACGTCCTACACTCTGATGAAAACTACAGTTAAAAAAACAAAATGCTACTTCTATAGAGCAAACCCGTGACAGAAGGAAAAAAAGAATAATCCTGGATTAATACATTCGCGGTTACCCAAGAAGAAAAGAAACCAAAGTTTATACAGGGAAATGAAGTCTCCTTTCAACTCATGGGGCTTAATTATTTTGTCCATCGTCCCACCCTGCTGGCGCCCGAAGGGGTGTCGGAACACCCAGGCCAGAAGAGAAGACACCAGCCAGAGAGTGCTGGATTAGCTGAGCCGCCCTGGGCAGCTGTAATGAGAGGCTGGTGCCCTTCCAAGAGGGGATCTTTGAAGAAGAACAAATCTAAGCTGCCATCAAAATGAAGAGATGGAGACTGATTCAACTGCAGGGCTGGGCTGAGTGGCGGCTTCCTACAGCCCCTGGGGTATGTGTGGGTGACTTAGAAGGGACAGAGGCCAGCAGGACAGGTTCCCAGCTGCGGAGGGCGCAGCTCTGGGCCTCAGAGGTAGGCCCAATGCTCAGGCCAGGCAGCCGCCCAAGGGCTGCCCCCCTTGCTCACAGCCCCCACTCCGTGGTACTTCAGAAAAGGAACGAGACTGTTTATGTAAGTTTCAAACGGGATGCTTCCTGTCCGTCCCCATGCAAGACCGCAGGGACACCCGGGAAGCCCTACCGCATTGCGGTCTCTGCCCAGCGCCTATCCCAGCAGCCAAGGCCTGTCCCTGGGGAACCCTGGGGAAAGGGGAAGGAAGTAGGTGAATAGTTGTTGAAGCAAATCTGGACCTGAGCATTATCCATTTGGAAACATGGTGCTGGGGTCCAAGGTGGCCACCTTTGGAGGCTGCCCAGCACCTGTGTCCCTCGTCCTTCACCCCACTCTCCAGAGACGCAAGAAACTGGAACATACCTGAGCAGAACCCTCCCGGCCTCACCTGGAAACCGAGCCCCCTGCCGAGCCTGGAGGTGGGACGGATTCCTACAGTGCCAGGGCCACGCTGGCAGAGGTTTCCACTCCCTCCCTCCTGCCCCAGACCAGAAAACTGCTCTGTCATTCCTGGTCGCCCCGGCTACGTAGCCCCTGAGCCTCAGTACCGACCCTGATGAGATGTCAGCTCTCCCAGATCCCTGGGGACTTTGCTGGGAATGTCCCTTCCCAGGTCTCTCCCCAGCCTCTTCCTCCTCAGAAACAGGCCGACCAACAGCCCCTTCTCCAGGAAAGATGGCAGACGGAAGCCGAGGGGGCAGCGATGGATCCTGTCCACGTGTTCGTTCACTGTTAGTGATGGCTTCGTGTCAGGAGGTGGGCACCCTCAGAGATGAGGGAGACCAGGGCCCAGGTCCAAAGGGTTAAAATCTCAGAGTCAGGAGAGAGATGCACGAATGCTTTAGGAGGGGGTCACACCCTGAGCCCAGCCGGGAGAGCTCGGAGGAGGGAGACGTGGGCTCCTGGGCAAGGACACCAGGGAGGCTGCAGGGAAGTGCTGCCTCTGAAAGGGCGGTGGGAGGCGGGGAGGAGGGCATTGTGGGAGGCAGGCAGGCCCTGCCGGGAAGCGCGAGCAGAGATGGAGAGGAGCGCGATAAGCTTGAGCGAGTGGGGCTGTTCCGAGGGCCTGGCCCAGACTGAATCTCAACCCTGACCCACTCCTCCTGACTGGGAGGCATAGGAACCAGTCTTGGGATGTGTCGGGCGGCAGGGAGGGCGCATCTCAGTGTGCAATGATCCTAGAGTCTTCTTGTTCTCCGTCCTGACACTATGGTTTTCAGTCCCGCTGGGACCTCCAGGGCTCCTGCACCCGGTCTCTGTCGCACGAAGGGAGGACTACCCCCGCCCTGCTGGCAGCCCCGATCCCCAGCTTCTCCATGGGCCCTGAGCTGCCAAACCCCAACCAAACCAAACCCCATGGCAGGCGGGAGAGGGCCGCCATGAGGTTCCCCCCACCCAGAAAGTCTCCAGTCTGCCCTCTCCACCCCAGCCCACACTATTCTCAGCTCTGTGAAGCCACACGACAGAGTCTTTTCTAAAGAGCAACGGGAATGGCCACCAGAATTCGCTGGGCCCTCCCAGCGTCAAACCCGCTGGCCCCCTGGGGCCTCCACACTCGCCCGGATCAGATCATGCATTGCTGATTTTCAGGGCCAGAAGGGGGGCGCTGGGCCGGGGACTCTGTCTCGGGGCATCAGGGTTCCAACCGAAGCTGCGCCGGCTCCCCCAGCACCCCCTGTCCCGCCCTCCAGCCCCCATATGGTGTTTGTGTTCCCGTCTGTCTGCACCCAGACACTGCAGTTCCCGGAGAACAAGGATGTCGTCACCCACACTTGCCCGCCTCCACGCTGTCCCCACCGACCCCGGCCTGTGGCCTACACGGAGTTGTCACGAGGTCTGCGAAAGCAACAGGCTGGAAGGAAGACGCCCCTCTCTTGGCGACAGATGCTGCTGCAATGAGGAGCTCTCAAGGGCCTTGGACTTTGGGGTAGGGGATCCCCAGCAGCTAGGAGAGTCCCCTACATAGCTGGGCTGTGAAAGATGAGCAGCAGATGGTGAGTCAGTGCTGGGAACCCGACTCCGGCGTTCCGTGACGGAAGGGCTCCACCCAGAGGTCAGCCGGCTCAGACTCCCTTTCACGGGGACCTTTTGCCCTCAAGAGGGACGAACCTCTGATCAGCTTTCCTGGAGAAACTCAGAAACCCCCAGCGTCTCTCCAGAATGGCTCTGGAGAAGGACTTCTTTCTCCCGGCATCTCCAGTCCCCAGCCCCTGCTGGGGTGCCCCAGGGGTGCCTTCAGTCTACAAATGAGAATGAAATTGAGGCGGCTGAGAATCCTGCATCCCACGTGGGGGAGCTCTGAGAACTGAATGAGGCAATCCGTGGAAGGGCACAGCCACCAAAAAGTACAAGGCGCTGCTCAAACGCGAGGGGGTTTTTGGGTTGTTGTCTACAAGGCAAGTGGTACCAAGAGAAAATTCTCCCCTCCTGTTTTCACTTCCTCTTCTCTCTCTTTACCCTGGGAAGGGGAAAATCCTACAAAGGTTAGCAGCTGATGTGTATGTGTGTGTGTGTTTTTTTTAAGTATCAAAACACCATTCTTCTGGTTGTGTTTTAACCTGATCTTTGGGTGGCAGCCATGTGACCAGGTTCTGACGTTTCTAGGCTCAGGGCCTGAAAGGATGACTAGATCAAAACAAATTGTGTGAGTGGAAATACCCTCCAGGCCCCTGCGCTGCCGAAATGCCCTATCGAGGGGCCTCCGTCCTGGGCATGGGCTCCTCCGAATGAAGGGCAGGTGCCGTGGCCGTACCCCGGCTGCTGGAGAGGGGGTCTCTGTGTTATGCTACTATATGGGCCACCCACCACACGCTGGCTCCCGGCGGGGGCTGGCTGGCCTTTCAGTGGTACAGAGAGCCCCAAAGTGCCCTAGTCCTGCCTAGCCTGCTCCCCCGCCCCCCCACAACAAGTTTCCCAGGGAGCCACCAGGAGCTGGAGCTACATGGGGGTCACAACTCCCTCGCTACACCAGCACCAGTCATGTCACCATGCTCCCGGAACAACTGTGCCACTTTACTGGGATGGATGATAACACATACCGGTGCTACGGTGCCAGGTCCTGGGATGAGCCGAGGTGGGAGCGAACAGTGAAGGACTAGGGAGAAGGAGGGGTGTGTTCGGTAGGCTTGGGAGGTGGGGAAGTGGCGAGTGAGGAGGTGTGGCTGGGAGGCGGCCCCAGAGTGCCTTTGAGAGACACCGAGGTTTGACGCATGCCCCCGCCCGGGGTGAGTGAGGATCACCCACCCCGCCGTCGAGGTGCGGCCCGCACGTGCCCTCCTCTATGAAGCTGTTCCCAGCACCCCCACTTCCAGATGGACCGAGATGCCCCACGTCTGTGGTGTTAACAGTGTGTGTCTCCTACCAACAGGCGTGGTCCCAACCTGAGTCACCGTGGGATCCGCAGAGCCCAGCTCATGATGGGTTTAAAGAAATATTTATTGACTTCCATCTTCGTGCCTCTAATGACTGATACACACAGTATATTGAAGAAGAAGAGCTGAGTAAATGTTCCTTGAATGAATGAGTGAGTGAGTGAGTGAGTGAATACCAGGTGGTTACCGGGCAAGCATGTGGCCAGACCTGAGGACAGGCACCCTACCTTACACTCACACCACTGTCTCCCCATAGAGCTTCATAGGAAGCGACCACCTCGTTAGAAGGACTAGCTCATCTCAGCATCGGAGAATCGCTCAGTAAATACATGGCATGTACTGAGCTCCGATGAAGTGCCAGGCTGGGTCCAGACGCCAGGGATACATCAACAAACAGCACACAAAAACCACTGCTCCCAAGGAGCGCACGTGCAGTGGGGACTGTGACAAGCTCTGTCTTTTGTGTCATGCCCACAGGTGTCCCTGCCCTTCACGCCTTCTCCTCATCCACCCCAGAGCCCCGGGCTTTAGCACCTCGAGGCACTGGTGATGCCCTGATTTCTGCGCTCGGGAAGGGTAAGAGATGAGTGACTCATGCGGGGTAACTAGCGCAGTCAAATGGTGCCACCTCAGTCACCGGGTTCAGGGGAGGCAGCCCTTTTGCTTCCCGGTCCCCAAATCTCCGCATCCACGGACGGCATCTTCCGCCTCGGGGTGGAACCGGCCCTCCTATTTTGTTTAAAGTGAATTAAATAGAATCTGCTTTCAGAATTGGACGACGCCCCATGCCCCGGTGGCCACCCTCCCTCTGGGCACCTTGCCCACATTGAGCCGCTGGTGTGTCATGGTCCCGGGTTTCCTCCTCAGGGGCAAGGCACCTGGCAGCCTTGCTCGTGCTGTTTTGCAGACACCTGGGGAGGGGCCGGCAGCCTCCGGGATGACTCCCTGGTGGAACGTGGGCACGTTCATTTCACTTTCTTGGGTGGTGTGACTCTCTCACTAGGCACCAGGAGTGGGCTCTGCAAGACATGGGAACATTCACCACACGGAACGAAGGGGTGTGCGTCCGCCTTCGAGACCTGGCCTGCACGGTTTTCCTGCAGAGCCCGGCACACAGTGCAGTCTCTACAAAAACCCATTACTACATGAGGAGAACTGTCTGTGGAGAGCTGTCACATGGGGAATTGTTGCCAAGTGCTCAATCTTTTCTTGCAGCACATGATCTTGCTGGGCATTCCATGCTGTGGCTGTGCTAAAAGTGCAAAGTGTGTCCTTCCCAGATTCCCTTTCCCCACGTCCTCCCTGCAGAGGGGGCTCCTGATGGTCACAGGCACTGACACAACCCTTCCCCGCCCCCAGCACCAGCGAGGACTGTCAGGGCAATCCCTTGCCAGAAGAAAGCATTATGGTCCCCACCATCAGGGAATTCACAGTTAAACAGTAATAGCCTCTTCTTTCTTTTCCAGTTCCTGCCAGTAAACTGGAGCTCAGCAGGCCTGCTTTTGTCCTTGTAGTACCAACTGATAACATTGCCTCCACAATGCAAGCCATGGTCCTAAACACAAGTCCCCGAGAAGGAACTGCAGGAGATGGCCGGCCCCTCTGCCCCGCAGCTGGGGAGGGGTGCGTGCCACTCGCCACCAAAAATCCACTTCTAAGAATCAGATGTGGCACGGCGACAGATTGCAGATTTTCACCAAAATAGAAACCCGTTCCCAGCTGGCTGCGTGCGTTCGTTCCACACAACGGTCTGGTTAAGATTCCTAAGGCTTTAGAAATGGCTGCCGCGTTCTATAAAAAGAGCCCCCAGAGACACCTGGTGTCTGGTTTTCTCACTGGAGGATGGTTGTCCTAGAAATAACGTCGTAGCCCACATCTCTGCATTCCTAACTGTCCTGTGGCTTTCTCGACCAAATCACGAGGAAGCCAGTTGCACTTTCTTCCTCTCCCACTTGCACAGTGGAGCAAATGAAACCTAAGACACCGTGGGCTTTATGAACACGCTTTCGAAGTCGTGGTTGTTGAGATTAATAGGGCTGAGCAGTGTTTCCCCATCGAATAGCCCTCTGGGTCATCTGAAACCCACAGCGGGTTGGTGGGCATACTGGAGTCGCGCTCCCTCCCCGCTCTCCCTGTCTCCTCTCTGCCCAAGGAGCCTTTCTGGTCCAGCTCGAACTGGTCTTTGGATCCTTCAAAATCTTAAGAGTGAAATGAGGGCCCTGGCTGGTGTGGCTCAGTGGACTGAGTATCAGCCTGCAAACTAAAGGGTCGCAGGTTCGATTCCCAGTCAGGGCACATCCCTGGGCTGCAGGCCAAGTCCCCAATAGCAGGCCCATGAGAGGCAACCACACATTCATTGATGTTTCTCTCTCTCTTTCTCCCCACCTTCTCCTCTGTCTAAAAATAAATAAGTAAAATCTTTTTTCCAAAAAAAAGGGTGAAATGAGACAAATCTTGATTACCAACAGTATCCCTGTCTCTCAGCTTTGTTTTACCAAAGATTTCTCCTCATCAGGGATGCACGTCGGGGAAGGAAAGAGGGACAAGAGAGACAGGGAAAGCAACCGTCACTAACCACTAAAAGTCACTTGTAAAAAAGCAGCACCTCTATTAAAACTGTTAAGTGTTCAGCCCTGGTTGGCATAGCTCAGTGGACTGAGCTCGGGCTGTGAACCAAAGCATCACAGGTTTGATTCCCAGTCAGGGCACATGCCTGGGTTGCAGGCCACGGCCCCCAGCAACCGCACATTGATGTTTCTCTTTCTCTCTTTCTCCCTCCCTTCCCTCTCTAAAAATAAATAAATAAAATCTTTTTTAAAAACCTGTTAAGTGTTCAGTCTCACCCCAGGGAGTCCAGCACTGACTTCCAGCGGCCCTGGAGGGTCTAACAGAGATGCTAACTCATCAGCCAAAAACTCCACAGCTGTCTTATCCTTGGGACCCTTCAGGACTTCTCAGAAACCCCTCTCCCATCCAGTCCCTCCCCACACCCAATAATTATAGATTCTTTTTCATAAGTGTAATTTACCTGATTCTGAGAAGCCTTTGGCTAGTTCTAGTTTGCTGACAGGTAACCGGCTACTATGCTCTTAGCGTTGCAGTCGGTCCCTCCCAGAAGGCTATTTCTCCTCCGCCCCAGCCTTGGCCCATCAAAATCCCGCTGTCCGTGAATTGCATGCGTCCTTATAATGAACTGGTCCGCAGCCCGTAAACGTGATGTGGAGGAAGAACAGTTCGTGTGGAGGGGGAAGTCCACAGCATACTCATCAGGGGAAAATAGCCGGTCACAGAACAACAGGCGCTGTAGTATAAGGTGTATTTCCATTTTGAAAAAAAAAAAAATCAGATGGTAGCCATGGCTGGCATAGCTCAGTGGATTGAGCGCAGGCTGGGAACCAAAGTGTCCCAGGTTCGATTCCCAGCTAGGGTACATTCCTGGGTTGCAGGCCATGACCCCCAGCAACCGCACATTGATGTTTCTCTCTCTCTCTCTCCCCCTCCCTCCCTTCCCTCCCTAAAAATAAATAAATAAAATCTTAAAAAAAAAATCAGATGGTTATGGTCATCTCTTAGTGGTTTTATTTTCCTTTTTGTGCTTTTTAACATTTCACATTTTAGGGGCACTTCTGGAAGTGAACAAATGTGAAAAAAAATCCCACTTGTTATAGGCCACACAGTGCTTCCCCACCCCCACCCCCCAAAATGAACGTGTGTTGAAGTTCTGACTCCTGGTACCTCGGAATGTTTTAGGTAAGGCCTTTAAAGAGGTAACCAGAGGCAGGTTAGTCACGTGGGTAGGCCCTAATCGCACAGGCCTAGTGTGCTTGTAAGAGGGTGAGACTGGGGCACAGACACACAGAGACGGGACCGCGTGAGGACGCAGAGAGAAAGGCAGCCATCTGCACGCCAGGGAGGGTCTTGGGAGAAACCGGCCCTGCCAACACCGCCGTCCCTTCCAGCCTCCAGAGCCGCGAGGAAATGAATTTCTGTTGCACACGCCACCTGGCTGTGGCTTTTCCTTGCAGCGGCCGAGCCAACCGATGCGCTGCCCGCGTTTCGGAGTCCGGCCCTAGTGCCGGTCCTGCCGTGAGATCCCCTCGCACTCCCAGACTCCCCGCTCCATCAGCCTTTCTGTCGTTACTTCTTCTGGGTCACTCGGCCTCATTTAGAGTAACACTCGCTCACACTTGCGCCCTGCTACTTTGTAAACTTCCTGCGGATGAAGGCCAGGGGTCATTCACGGCTGTCCACCACCTGTGCTCAGGTGGCCTGGAGGGCTGGGTGAGGGGTTACTGAAATAACCAACAATCCACTTCCCCCGAATGCCAGTAGGGGTCAGACTGCCGGGATGTTTCCTGGAGGTGGCGGCCGTGTGCCTGCGTGCCTGTTTACAGATTGCTCGGTACCTGAGTGTCGTGGTGAGTGTGGTTGTGCCGCCACGGTGCCTCCTCCTGTCAGCTGTGTAATCTCGGGGACAGTCACACTTCACACCCAAACCTTAAGAATTTACAAAGCACCATCTTCTGTGTATTCTCTCATTTGGTTGTCATAACAATCCTCCAAGATTGCATATTATTTCCTCCCGTTCACAGGCGAGGTAACCATCCTCGGAGAAGGTGGAGGAACAAAACACGTTGTTTTGAAAGCGTGTGACAATAACAGTTAGAAGGCACCGAGTGCCTGGCTTATCTCAACCTCCCCATTGAACCTGCCAGGGAGGGAAAATCACTGGCCCTGTTTTCAGGTAAGAAATTTAAGGTTCAGAGGAGTTCCCTGAGAGTGCATGTCTAAAAAATGGTGGGCCTGGGACTTAATTTATACCCACAGACGCCGATCCGAAATGCCACACTGTCCCTGCCCCACGCAAATTCATATAAAGAGGGTGCTAAGTAAAAGTAAAACAGGTGGGAATTGCTCCAAAATTCAGACACTGGGTGAGTCTGAAAAGTTTTCTCAAGTGAGATTTGAGCGACGCCTTTTTGGACATACTTGAGTAAAGCAGCTTAGGTGGGGCCAGCCTGTCTCAGTGCTGTTTATGGCAGAGACTCTCAAAAATCAGATTTAACCACTTGATTCAACTCCCACACCCATCTGCGCCCCCAGCACGTGCCCGCCAGCCATGTGGGACGCGCTGGAGGAGGCCCCTGTCCCAGAGGGGCGAAGGCTTCTGAGAAGGCAAGTCTGTGCCTCGCAACAGCATAACATGAAGACACGAAGAGGTCACGTTGCCATGACTGGGAGGCCCTATCCAGAGCTTCGAGGGGACAGCCCTGGTCCCAGGGCCGCCACGCACTTGTGATGAGACCGTAGGCAAATCACAGCCCATCTCGCGGCCTCAGCTCCTGCCCCTGGAGATGGCATCTCTGAATATGTATTGCTGAATGACTTCCGTAGGCTGCCTTCCATCATTTACATGCCATTTCCATTCTCTTTCTCTGACCCTTTTAGTTGCTGCTGTTAGAAATGTGACATCAGTGTTAAGGAGAGAGGTCAACGCAAAGACATAGGTGTGACAGGCAACAGCGTGTAGCTAAAGGTGGTGGGAGCAGACGGACTCTCAGGGAGAGACGTTTGTCACCCGGACAAAAAGAATGGATCCGTTCTTCCAGGCCCACCCTGACTCCACACAATCGTAAACTCTAACCTTGGAAATTAAAGTAAAGATAAACAGCTATTTGTTGAAGGAGGGGATGGAAGTGGCACCCGTGGCCAGTTTCTATCCCCCTGAGATGGGTGGTTCCCAAGCGATGGTGGAAATGGAGTAACCACACAGGCCCCTGGGAAAGCCAGAGGGAAGGGGCTGGGTTTGCAGCAACAACGTGACTCCAACAGCAACCGAATCCAGAGCCGGCATGCGTGGGGCCTCTCCGAATTTCTGCCCCTCCTGCTGGACCCTCCCCCAACAGAACAGGCCCCTGGGCCACAGGGGCGTGCCTCTCATCGGTTTATTTCTCTCTCGTAAGACTCAAGAGACAAGAGGGAATCGTAAGGAGCTGGTTTGACAACGTTTTCTTGATTAAGGTCACAAGTTGAATAAGTGGGCTGGGTCCAATTGGCCAGTGCAAAGTTGCTTTGGATTTTTGAGCACTTTTAGTTCCTCAGTAGATATTTTTTTTCTTTTCTCTGCATTCTCTTTCTTTTTTTTTTTTTTTTTTTTTTTTTTTTTAATGGCAGGACAAAATCCATCTGCAAAGGAATTCCTTCCATGCAAATTGCATGCCTCACTTTTCTCATTCCAGCCTCCAAGGTTAGCTATCCAAACACAATTTGAAGAACACACACTCCAATAAGATGATCCTTTGGGGGTTAAGAAGAGAGGGATCTCCTCTCTCCATGGGTCTCCCGTACTACAGTCTCGGGGCTGCCTCAGTAGTACCAGGCCTCCCCTGATTGCTGTAAAAGTTCTCATTCTGTTGGTACAACTCCCCCAGCCCAGCATGGGGTCGGGCTCTGTCAGAAAACCTCACCTTCCTAAGCTGCTGCAGAACCAGAGAAGATGTGGTGAAAGAGAAAGACTTCCCAGTAACGGTACCTGGGGTTCTGGGGCCCTCCCAAGCTGAAGCCTGTGCCAGGTAACCCCTTTACCTGAAGGCCAAGCAGGACAAGCTACCAGGGCTGCTCCTCATTCTGTGTGTACCCAACTCACCTTCATTCATTCATCTGATCAACACTCTTATGCTGAGTCTCTCTCTACCCAGCACCGTATTCCATGCTGGGGATACACAAATGAAAAGACAAGGTTTCTGTCTCCAGGGACTCCAGATCTAATGGGGTGGCAAAGAAGTCTCCATTGCTTCTTTCTCATCCCCCCACTCCCTCCCTAGCCCCATAGCCCTGATATCAGGGGCTGAGACACGAAGGGTGGAGTCAAGTTGGAAAAACTATTGGATTGGGCTGTTAACCACTGTTTGGGCTAAGAACCCAGTGGAATCAGAGAGGCTTAGACTTTGCAGCAATTGTGGTACTCTCACGTGACCGCCTATGTAGCACCGTTTGGGGAGGCTGGGGTTACCATCACAGAGCGGGATATCCTGCCTGCTCCGCTGGAGAAAAGAAAATGATGCAAGAAGAAAAAGATGCAAACAGCAGAGGTTCGGGATGAGAGAGGAAGCCACGTGGAGAAAGTATGACCCCAGGTGCCAGCCCAGGAGCTGGGAGAGAACTGTTTCCACCTGCCCTTTTCCGATTGGCGAGGAATGGAAGGC
This sequence comes from Phyllostomus discolor, assembly GCF_004126475.2. Taxonomy (NCBI): domain Eukaryota; kingdom Metazoa; phylum Chordata; class Mammalia; order Chiroptera; family Phyllostomidae; genus Phyllostomus; species Phyllostomus discolor. The sequence goes on along the minus strand of NC_040910.2, from coordinate 105,269,713 downwards.
AAGCAGAAAGATTGCTTAAGTAGACCAAACTCGTGCAAACTCCACCCCACCCCTTTCCCCCCGCCAACAACACTTTAGTGCCAAGAGGCTGAACCTGGTTGGATCTGGTTGGGTGGGGTCTGGTCGAATGTGGCCAAGCATGCAGCTCAAGTACAGCCCTGCCCCAATGTGAATGAGTAGTCAACACAGAGACCTCAGTTCAAATCTCAGCACTGCTCCTGGCTTGGAAAATCTCTGACTCTCATTAAACCTCACCTTCCTGGTATGGAAACTGGGAGATGTTATCAGTACGCAGGGTGGGTTGTTGTGAGGATTAGATTACTTGCGTAAAGCACTTAAATAGTGCCCAGCAGAGCTGGAGTTCAATATTTTGTTTAACAAAATGTTATCATCAGCTATGTGGAATCTCTCTCAACTCTCTTAATAAAAATGGCTGCTGCTTCACCTTGAACTCACATCACAGTCTGGCTTTATCTTTCATTGTCTGCCCTTGAAGAGAAGATCCCAGTTTCATTCACACCCATAGCACCCAGTCAAAATTTAAATGGCGCGTGAGACTGTAAATGATTCCTGGGAGAGGGAAAGAAAAAGAACTTAAAGGCAATCGTGTCTAGTGGCAGAAATGCGCAACTACCTCCAGCTACCCAAACAAACACCAAAAACGAATAGAGCTGCTGGAGCTTGGGATTGAGCTTCTGGTTAGACAGAAGTGAGCAGGAAAGACAGATTCACTCCTGTGTGGGCCCGGGGCCTCCTCACCCGAGACCTTGCTTCCGACCGAAGGAACTCCACTCGGGGCTTGAACAAGGCGATGCCTGTGCGCGCTGAACTGGAGAAGCGCTGGGTGCACCACCGGTTCTCAGCCCCGGCCGCACACTGGAACCACCTAGCGAGCTTTTGAAAACCCTGACGCCTGGGCTGTACCCCAAGACAATTAGAATTTGGTGTGTTTTTGCTGCTCAGTGGGTTATTCCAATACGCCGTCCGGGTGAGAACCATCGGTCTAGGGCAGCGATTTTCAACCTTTTTTTTTTTTAATCTCATGGCACACATAAACTAATTACTGAAATTCTGCGGCACACCAAAAATATTTGTTGCCAATCTGCCCCAAAAAAAGGTCTAATTTTGATTCATTCACACCAGACAGCTGTTGTTGTGTTGGTTGTTGTCATTCTCTTGTTCGACAATCTAAGGGAAAAGAGGTCAGTGCCCCTGACTAAATAGTCAGGTGCTGTGTGTTGTAAAGACTTTTTCCTCATTCTATAACACATCCTCTGTAGAACGCCTCGTGTGTTCACCACCCCAAGTCTTGTCTCTCTCCATTACCATTCACCGCACCCCCCCCCCCCGGCTTTACCACAGCCCACGAGTTGAAAGTCACTGGCCTAGATCAACCCTACAGTGTACAGGTCCAGAAACTAAGGCCCAGAGGGGTAAACTGACCTGCCCAAAATCACAGAGCGAGTCAGAGACAGTGCCTGGGACCTGAGCTCAAGTCCTCCAACACCAGGGCTCCCCCCCGCACCATGTGTCACGGCCCCGTGGCAGAGGCTGGAAAATGGGGTGAGGTGAGCGAGCCCCAGGCCTCCCTTTCTGGCTTGGCGTCTTCACGGTTGGGTCCTGAGGAGGAGCCCCCCACACATGACCGGCCTTTGAATTCCCTGGTAGACTATGTCCACGGGGACCTCACCCTCCACCCAACCCCCAGGCAGCAGGTTCCACGGACCCAGGGCCAGGTAGGATTCCGCTACCCCACGCTCATCCAGGCAGGCCGACCCTGCCACCGCCACACACCCCTGTCTTCCCAGAGACACGGTGTGCTCAGGGACTGTCCCACCACCCCAGTCACACAGTTCTCAGAACTCAGGTGAGGTTTCTGAGCCCCCACAGCCTCGGCTCCCACCCCCTCTCAGAACTGCTGGGACAGGCCCGTGCTCAAGTCAGCAACCGCGACATCTCGAAACCGGCGAGACCAGAGGCTCCCGGGACTTGTTTTTGCTCTCTTGTCAGGTTTTTCTGGGGGGGAGGGGGGTCTCAACCCTCTGGTTGTCTCTGCCTTCTGACTCTTTCTGGTGTGTTTTTGAAGTGGCTTTTTGTTATTCTGCCTCGGCTCACTCACCTCCCTCAGCAGCCGTGGAAAACACTGAGCCCCGCTCTGCTGTCCGCCGAGCGCCTGGATTCCGTGTAAACAGCCCGCCTGCTGGCCCGGCCGGGCTGCACCGGGTCGGGGAGGCCCAGGCCTGTCCAGCCCTTGCAGATCATTGGGTGGCACGCAGCCCTCCCGCGCTCGAGCAGAACAGGGTAGACACCAGAACGCAGGAGGAGCTTTCTAGGCACACAGTTATCGATGGCCTGGGCAGGGCCATTCTGCAGGCCGCGGCGGCAAGCGCGGAGACCCTCCAATTCTAGGAGCATCAGGCCTGCTGCAGGGAGGGCACCCAGCGGCCAGACGCCCATCTGGCTTCCCCTCCTGAAAACTGAGGGCTAGATCTAGAGGTACCCTGGCCACTGCCCAGTGTGGTGGTCACTAACCACACAGGGTTATAGAGAACTTAAAATGTGGCTAGTATAATTTTTTTTTCATTGTCACCTGAGGCTATGGTTATTGATTTTAGAGAGAAAGAGAGAGGGAGAAAAACATTGAACAGTTGCCTCCTGTTCATGCCCCAACCAGAGATCGAACCCACAACCTAGCATTGTGCCCTGACCGGGAATCAAACCTGCAACCTTTTGGTGTGTGGGAAGAAGCGCCAACCAACTGAGCCACCCGGTCAGGGCTACTTTTACTTAATTTTAATGAACCTTAAATGGCTGCACGTGGCCGGTGCGGCCATGCTGGACACACCCGGGGAGATGGAATGCACTGGGGGCCCCAGTCCATCCCTGGCCATTTCGATTTATTGGTGTCAGGTGTGGACTGAGATGCAGGATTTTGAAAGCTCCATGGGCGACCCTCATGTGCAGCCATGTCTGAGAAACTCTGGCCCAAAGGTTTCCCAACAGGCCTTTCCACTCTGACTTCCTACATTTTGATTTGGTCTCTACGGTTTTCAAAACCTGAGGACCAAGTGGTTTAGTTCAAGAATCAGCTAACATGTTTTGCCATGTTCTAAGTGAAATACATATTCATTGTAGGACATGCAGAGAAGAAAAGAAGACAAGAAAGTTAAAATCACTTAAAATCCCACCACCCCCATAAAAGTTTAAATGTTTAGGGGTAAATCCTTCCAGGTGATTCCCCATGGACACATCCTTATGTTTTCCTCAAAGTCGGGATCATGCTTTCTGGTCTGTAATTGGCTTTTGTCGCTGTGCTTGTGTTGTAACAAGAATTGATATATCATCCATCGTAATGGCTCCGTGGTATTCTGTCATACGTATCAACCACAATTTCACAAAACTATCTTCATCTTAGTCCCAATTTTGCTATCGTTTAAGAAAACATGGCTATGAATATAACAATAGCAATATCTTTATGCCAAGCCATTCACGAACCTCTTAGGAAGAAAAGGAAGAAGAGAGGTAGGGAGCGGGTGGAAAAATAAAAGAAAATAATACAGTCAAAAGGCATGCAAAATTCTAAGTAATTCAAATTACTCTCCAGAAAAGTGGAACCTGTTTATACATTCCTACCAACAGGGTGTGAAAGTGCCTATGCGTATGCACGCTGACATTGAGGACTGAGCTGTTCAAATTTAACAAGGTTTTTAAAACCACCACCACCTCATTGTTGTGAAGTGCAGCACCTCTGTGAGCACTGACTACCAGCGGGTGCTGCCTTAGGTACCGGTGACAGAGACGCACGGACCACATCCCAGCCCTCTGAGATGTCAGAACGGAGGAGTCCAGGGGCTGGGCTGCAGCTCAGGAGAACAACATGGGTGCCCGCTAGAGGTACCAGGACCACTCTGTGGAGCAGAGAAGAGAAGCCCATGATTCTCCACGACAACGCTGGGAAGTCTGAGCTGGTTCCAGAAGGAGGAATACAGGCATCGGCAGCCGGTAAGAGGTCAGGTGTTTGGCAAACGCCACAAGGTGCTGGAGGCTCCGGGGGACTGGGAAGGTGTCACTTCCAACTCCTACATTTATCCACCCTCTGCAGTCAGGAAGCTCTTCTTGGATCTCTCCCAAAGCCTCTTAGAGAGGCGTAAATCCCTTCCCTCTGGCTCTTTGCAGGGAGAACAGTAGACAACTTGGTTTGATTCTCTATAAAGTCACCTGCAGAGACTTAAAGATCAATACAAATATAGAGAATGGTATACTGCTTTTATTTGGGTTATTCACTCCTTTTCAGAAGTAACAACCATGGCACGTAACGTCATCATATTCGTTTGAAAAAGAGTTGCAGCCCTGGCTGGTGTGACTCAGTGGATTGAGGGCCGGCCTGCAAACCAAAGAGTCACCAGTTCAGTTCCCAGTCAGAGCACATGGCTGGGTTATGGGCCAGGTCCCCGGTAGGGGGCGCGCAAGAGGCAACCACACATTGATGTTTCTCTCCCTCTCTTTCTCTCCCCCTTCCCCTCTCTCTAAAATAAATAAATAAATAAATAAAATCTTTTTTTTTAGGAGTTGCAGAAGGTCTGGTTTCAGGTAACAGGGCAAAAGTTGCTATGACTTGGCTTCCCCAGGCCTCGGGCCCCAAACGCAACTTACACACCATTCCCTTAGGACCTTCCCTCGGGGCAGCTAATGCGAGTGTTACAGAAAGAAGGAGGCAGTCCGTTCCAGTCCTGGCTCTCCCACTGAGGACCTTGGGGCAGTCGCATCATCTCCCTGAGCCTATAAAACATGGATTGTAGAGACAGTGAAAAATTAGATTTGAGGAAGGGAAAGTATCCAAAATAGCAATAACAAGAATAACCTGCAACTCCCATCAGTACGGGCTCATGGGCAAATGAGCCAGCCTCTCGTTCCCCCTTTCCGTGAGCGTCTGTAAACTGGAAATACACAAGCACGCACCCTTTCCACCAAGCCTCTGACGTACTAACATTTCAGGAATAAGGCAAACCCCCCAAGGTGACCTTTCTTCAAAAGCTCACTGAAAACAAATTCAGGAACTTGCCCAGCTCTGACTCGGCGCCAGGAGGAGGAAGGGGCAAAACCTTTGAGTGCTGCGTCCTCTTTTCCACCTGTTGACCGATGCCCGCCCTGTCCCTACTCCTGACTTATTACGTCAGGGGCAGAATCAAATTTCCCACCTGCCATGCCTCCACCTCTCTTCTGCTTCCCGCTCTGTGACACGTGTCCCTGGAGAGTCCCCACATCATCACAGAACAAAAACAAAAACAACAAAGAAAAAACACCAAAGCTCCCCTCTCTGCCCCCGCCACCCCACTGGGGGGGACGCCCACACGATCCGGGTTCTTTAACTCCCTTTTTTATTTTTTCACTTCTGCTATTTACACAGAAGTGCCTGCCAGGGACCACTGCGCTAAACCCACCGTAGTTCAAGTTTATTTTTAGATTTCTCAGCTGTAGACATCTACAGAAATGCCCAAACGGGCTCCCCGTGATTGACCGAACAGGGGGAAAAGCTAGCGGAGATATGAGCACGTTCGGGAACCTGCTCAGGGCCCGAGGCCTCACGGATTCTGCAGCCTTTCATCCCCACAGGGACTCTCAGAAACAAGTCTATCATCTGTCTCATTTTCACAGATACTGAAACCAAGGTCTGGAAATTTGAGCGACTCGGTTGAAATCAGTTAGTGGTGGGACTTGGGTCTGAAACCAGAACTTACTCAAAAGCCAAAGCTCTTTGCACGGAACCCTCCCCTTCTCCGTCTTCCTCTCGTCCCCACCACCGGCTCACATGGACCTTCTTTACCTGCGTGTTCACACTCTTCCTGCCCTAGATACCCTCCACCTTGCCCTTGTCCATTTTAAACAAAGATAGGGTCACCCAGAGAGGGGGTTCTGGAAACTTAAGGGTCCACCCACTCGAAAGCAGTGGCACAGGCCTCATTTCGAGCCCCTTGAGTGACTGACTGACTCCTGGCCCCCGTGGCTCCTGGTGCAGGGAGAGCACACTCAAGTTGAAACTCTCTCCTAGCCACATGGGAGACCGCTGTATTTGGAGCTACACAGGTCTGCGCAGCCATTGCAGCTTGAACACGTAAGGCACTTAGATGCCACTAAGCCACTACGTCCACATCTATACATTGGCCATGACCTACCCGCTTGGCAGGGCAGCTGAGAGGCGTGAGTGAGATGATGGGCGGGGAAGGGCCCAGGTCAGATTCAGGCACATAGGCGTCACCCAGTAGGCGTTTTCTTCTCTTCCTCTCGCACCTCCTCCAGAGAGGGGTACAGGGCCGCCCCCTGGGAGCCCTGTCTGCCGGGACCTTGGGTGCCTCCCTCTGAGGGAGCTCCGTAGACTTCATTCAGGCCTCCTCGAGCACGTGCGGCGCCCAGGCCGGAGCACCAACAGAGACCTACCTACCTACCACCTGCCTAGACAGCCACATTCAAACCAAGCCAATACACTGTTCAATAAAATGGGTTCTATCCCATTTGGAAAATATATGTTTCCATAAAAAAAATAGATTTCGTAATGACCTAAAAGGCCATGTTCAAGTTTAGAATTCTCAGACTCCTTTGGAGAGCTTCCAGCCAGCCTCCAGCCCCAGCCCGGGCCTGTAGCTCACTGCCTTTCTCTTCCTACTCCCCGGCCGGCCAGCTACACTCTGCCTGCACCCCCGTCCCCATAAACAGCCGCCTTTGGCCACTTCTTGAGCCTATCAGTCCCTGGGTCCTGCAGCCTGGCACAGGACACAGAAGCAGAAACACCCGCCCCCCCACCCCCACCCCACCCCGCCCTGGGCCAGTTCCACACCTGACAGCAAGGAATGCAGGTGGAAGGCGGGAGGCAGACCTGCCTCTCCCTGGCTCTGTGGGCAGCACCGCCTTTGTCGGAGGGACCGTCTTCCTGTCACTCTAAGGGGCCATTCCTACAGGGAACTGGAGTCGTGACAGTTACTTCACCTTTCTCTCTGCTCAAAGCCCCACGCCGGACATCTGCAAGGAAGTTATACTTTTGACCATTTGACTTGATCTGCGATAATCCATGTCTTTCTCTGCCCCTGGAACGGGAGCCAAGGAGAAGAGCCTCAGAGGAGTCTCTGACTTGCACGCACTGGTATTGACCCATGGAATCTTCTCAGCCCCGTTTTTGTTCTTTGCTTAAAAAGGCTTCACTCCAGAAGTTATAGACAGAAACCAGGTCTGCAGTTGCCAGGGCTGGGGGTGGAGGAAGGGGCCAACTGCCAATGAGCAGAACGGAATTTGGGGGGAGGTGGAATAAAACTGTTACACACCGTATCTTGCTTGCGGCAGCGGTTACACAACAGTATGCATTTGCAAAACCCCCTAGAAATGTACGCTAAAATACATGAATGTTACAATGGGTAAATGATATCTCAAAAATTATATAATAAAAAATATTTTTTTTCAAACTGCATTTTAAGAAAGGAGCAGGATTTGAAAGAGGAATGTGTTCAGGCCCCTCAAACAACTTCCTTTGGTGTGACATTTAGGGCGGATCGGTGAGGAGCAGACCTGTCACATTCACACTGCCCGTCGTCTGACGCGTAGCTCTTTCTGGAGGAAACTCTCTTGTTGTGGTCCTGCCTCCCCAAGTAGAAACCCAGAACACAAACTCCCAGCCTCCCTTGCAGCTAGGATGTGGTCATGTGACCTACTCTCCACCAATTAGAAGCGCTCCTGAAGACTTTGATTCAGAAGTGAGTACCATATGGACAGTGGGGCATACTGGAAGTTCTGTTTTTGCTGACTAGTAGAAGCAGAGGTTTTTGACTTTGGGGCTTTCAATGGTTGTGAAGTTAAGTTCCTGGTTACCAACTTGTGCTGTAGAGAGGAAAGAGGATAGACAGGGGAGTTCCATTCCTTGTTCTCTGCTGCTGGCTGTTATCCTCCTTTGGGAAAGTCCTTAACTTCTCTGAGTTTCTGTTTCCTCATCTGTAGAATGGGCATCACTGTGTTTACCTCGCAGGATGACTGTGAGTTTAACTTAACTGAGCTGATTCAGGGTCTGGCATACAGCAGGTGCTAAATAAGTCTTAGCTCCTCCTCTTCTTCAAACAACAGGTAAGATCCTTCAAACTGGTGACCTGCTTTATCAGTCTGGGAGCTTCCCCAGAACAGGGACCCCGTGAACTATACTCAGAAGCCACAGCCGACACTAACCTTGGGGGAACATGGGCAGATGGCCATGCAGATAGCTAAAGATAGGCCCATAAAGCTTCCTTCCTCTGCCCCAGGCCTCCCTAGCTGCCCCAATGAGTGACCAGTATTTCATGAGCTCTAGGTGTAGGCTGTTTGTGGTCAAATCAACGGAAAAATGCTCCAGTTTAATTTAACACTCACTGGTTGAGCACCTAGAATATGCCCAGTGCTATGTTAAGCATCTAAGAAATAAATAAAATGCCACTTAATTGTAACCTGCTGGCGGGAGAGAGACGGATACATGCCTCTGAGATGAATTAGACTGAGAGGCACTATCCTAGCAACAGGTTCAACGTGCTGCAGGCAGAAGTGTCGTGAGATCTTCACGAGGGGGCGCTCTTTGGGCTGCGTCTGAAATGATGAGCTGGAATCCAAAAAGGGGGGAGATCCAGCAGCCAGAGGCATCTTAGCCTGAGAGAAGAGCGTGTGGAAAGCCCAGAACGGTTAAAGAGCTCGGTGGTTCGGGCGGAACGCAGCGCTGGTCCAGAAGGGTTGGAGCACAGAGTGCGTGCAGGTGGGAAGTCAGAGGCGGAGGCCAGAACTGGTGAACGGGCCGGGCGCGGAGGGCCGTGGCCCCCACGAGGAGGCACGGAGCGGGAAGCAGCATGGGCTCCTTACACCACTAGGTGGGAAGGAACGGGATGGTTTCAGGACTCCTCCGAGCTCTTCTTTCTGACCAGAGCTCTACCGGGATTTCCTCAATGTGCACAATCTACACCTCTCTACAGCACCCCTCCCCCAAGGAGAGCAGCCATGGAATCCAAAAAACGTGCGATCAGAGGGGACATCCAAGGTCATCTGGTTCAATCCCCAGGGGAGGAAACAAGAGACAAGGGGCTTCTGGAAACTTGGCTGAGCTGAGCTAAGACTGAAACCCCATACTCTTTTCCACCGCAACCGATAGTCCGAAGCTAAGCAAGCATAAAGACACCTGGGCTTTCTAATAACTAAAATGCACAAACCTCCTCGTGAAATATTCAGGATTGGCCCAGTGATGGGCCCCGTCTAGGAGTGGGAGTGGGCTTTCGATTTCTCATACATCACTGGCCACGAGGCCAACATCATCATTTCCTGCCCCTGCTTTCACTGCAGAGGCTATTTCGGTCCAAGTTTTCCATAGCCCGTGCCCCCTTGCCAAGCTAAGCTAAAGCCCACTGCAGAAGTCAGCACCGGGTCTCACCGAGGGACAAAAAGAGCTAAGGGGACCCTGGGTGACCCTCAGCCACACGGGGGGCTTTGGCTCGGCGCTCCTGGGGACAGCAGGACAGTGTGGCTAGCCCCCGCCCCCACCCGTCTCCCCCAGTTGGCAGAAACTAGAGTGGCATGAGGCTCTGCTGAGCGATTCTAGAAGAGTAACTCGCTCCCCTGCTTTCCCTTTCACCTGCCTTCAGACCCCCCCCCCCTCCGCCGTCCTCGCCCGCCCCGCCCCTTTCCTCCAGGAGCCTGGCAGTGTGCAAAACAGACCTACAAACCCTTCCTCTTGATGCCCGACAATGAACCCACGGAGCAAAACAGGAAGCATCTTGTTGAGACAAGCCCATTGTGTCCTCTGTGCACACGCATCTGATGGAAACTGCTGCCAGGCCGTAGCAACAGGTGTCCATGTGTCCTGAGTTCTCCCATTCGCCTGGGTCCGGATCTCCTTCCCTCTTCTTCCTCCTGGAGAGCCACCCCCTGCTCCCTGCAGCCCGACAGCCCCATCACCTCACACCTGTTGGTTCTTTTCCTGATGAAGATTAAAACTTTTACAACACTGTAAACCCTAAAGGATTGTAGTCTCTCACCAAGTATAATCCGTAATACTCACCAGATAGCATGACATGTACACAGGTGCCGAAATGAAAAGAGCTTCCTTTTTAGATTTTTCGGTGTGCAAAGTTCTAAGTAAGTTCAAAGCAGCACCTTTCTCAAGTTTGGGGTGTCCTTGGCCTGCTGGGACCCCACATCTATGCCAGATCTGCCTGTTGGGCTACCCATCGCTGGGGAGCATCCACTGTCCTTGGCATCACCTGGGCATAGGTGGCACCCAAGTGAAATGAAATAGGGCTTAGAGGTAGGGGCAGGGGTTAAGCGGTGTGATCTCGGATTTTTGCCATGGAACGACAAGGCCAGAGGGACCGGCAGCCCATGGCCCCTCTGGGCAGAGCCAAGAAATTGGTACTCTGACCGGGGCTCCATGTGCAGGAAAGGTAAGACTGAGTTTCTGCAGGTCTGACTCCTTCCGGGGCATTCTGGGTCTGCTTCTTTCTGTCCAAGGTGCTCTCTGGTCTGTCTTGCCATGACAGGAGGCTGTGTGATGGTGGGCTAGGTTATGGGGAGGTTTTCCCCCCAGGTCACCAATCGTCAGAGTTGGAGTGAACGAACAGAAAGATTTCTTCCAGGTTCTCATTCCTGCTCTTTCTCAGAAACCTTTGTTTATGGACACAACTTCCCTAAAGATGGTGTGCACATTCTCGGAGAGCAGGGCAGGGTTCAGGGTCAAGGCTTTGTCTGAGGGCATCTTTTCCAGGCAGGGATGGAACATTCACGGCTTGAGCCCTTCAGGTCATGCCTAGTCTCAGCCTGGCATGGTAGGAAAAGCCCCTTATCTTGGAGTCAAAGGTCAAGCCACTTCTCCTCTTTGAAGTCTCAGTTTAGTTTCCTCCATCGGAAAATTGAAACTCACCAAACAGAGCAACCCTGAGGGTTCAATGAGATGAGATATAAGAATGCGCTGAGACGTGTGGAAACCCCATACGAACGTGGAGACATTGTCTCCTATTAGCTGACCTGCCCCCCCCCCCCGTTGGCCAGCAGTTGACCACGGCTCATGGCAAGAAGGCCGCGTCGAACAGCGTGGCTCTCCCTGTCCCCTGAACTTCCAAACTGAGTGACTCTGAGGAAGGAGGCGACTTGTTCAGTGTCTGCCTGGGCATTTGCTGCTGACCACTCGCCACCGCTCTCCTCTCTCGGCCTGGGTCACTCCCACTCCCTGCAGGTGCCACGCCTTCCACGGCCTTCCCGGTTCCCCTCCTTCGTGCTCCCGTGGAACACTGCGCTTTGCCAGCCCCCCGACATTAGCTCTCACTACATTTTCTTTTTTTCTAAGATTTTATTTATTTATTTTTAGAGAGGGAAGGGAGGGAGAAAGAGAGGCGGGGGGAGAGAAACATCAATGTGCGATTGCTGGGGGCTGTGTCCTGCAACCCAGGCACATACCCTGACTGGGAATCGAACCTGCGACACTTTGGTTCACAGCCCACACTCAATCCACTTAGCTATGCCAGCCAGGGCTCACTACATTGTTTTCTAATTGTCGTCCACTGTTTTGTAAATGTTATGAAGTATTGAATACGTAAAAGTACAAAGAACAATACAGGGAGAACTTCGTCCACCGAGAACAGGGCATTATCTACACAGTTTAAGCTCCCAGAGGCTCATCTCCACTTGCGTCCTCCTCCTTTTTCTTCCTGGATTCCGTGTCTACCTTCTCGTGCATGTTCTCACGCTTTTATTGCTTATGAATAATGACACTTTATCCTTCCATCTCCCCCATTGTTCTTTTTTTTTTTTTTAAAGATTTTATTTATTTATTTTTAGAGAGGGAAGGGAGGGAGGGGAGAGAGAGAGAGAGAGAGAGAGAGAGAGAGAGAAACATCAATGTGCGGTTGCTGGGGGTTCTGGCCTGCAACCCAGGCATGTACCCTGGCTGGGAATCGAACCTGGGACACTTTGGTTCCCAGCCTGCGCTCAATCCACTGAGCTACGCCAGCCAGGGCTCCCCCATTGTTCTGAGATGAATGTGTCCCCTCTAATTCATACGTTGAAGACCTACCCCCCAGGGTGGTTGCATTCAGAGACAGGGCCTCTAAGGAAGTGATTAAGCTAAATAGGGTTGTAGAGTGGGGCCGTGATTCAATAGGACTCATGTGCTTAGAAGGGACACCAGAGAGTTTCTTTCTCTCTCTTTCTCCCTCCCTCCCTCCCTCCCTCTCTCTCTCTCTCTTTCTCCTTGCACACACGAGAAAAGACTATGTGACGATGTAGTGAGAAGGCAGCGCTCTGCAAGCCAGGAAAAAAGTCTGACCCAGCTGGACATTAATCTGGGACTTCAAGCTCCAGAACTGTGAGAAAATAAATTTCTGTTGTTAAGCCACTTGGTCTGTGGTATTTTGTTATAGCAGCCTGAGCTGACTGATACACTCACTGAGCTCTGTGTGACCTTGGTGAGGCCAGGGAGCGTGCGTGTTCGTCTCTGTATCTGTATTTGATGGCACGTGTGTGTGCATCAAATATTTGTTGAATGAAGTCACTGAAGTGCAGAGCAGGTGTCCTAGAGTCCATCCCCCGAGAGCAGGCTGTTCTCTGCTCTGCCGTGGCACTGATCCTATTCAAGCTGCTGCCGAGACCAAGATCCTCAGGCAGCTCCCAACAAAGGGATTTAATTTTTTTTTTCATTTTAATCCTCACCGAGGATATGGGGTTTTTTTATTGATTTTGGAGAGAGAGAACCATAGATATGAGAGAGAAACATCGATTGGTTGCCTCCTGTACATGCCCAGACTGGGGATCGAACCTGTGACCCTTTGGTATACAGGATGACACTTCAACCAACTGAGCATCCTGGCCAGGGCCCAACAAAGTAAACTGAAAAGGAAGAAATGGATTCCCAAGAACGAGGCGGAGGGAGTTGTGGCATGTTAGAAAGCTGAAGTCACTTCATCAATCAATCAAACGTTTATTAAGCACCCACTTAGTAGGTGTTCAGTGTCCAACAGCCTGCATGTCCATAAGGCCATCAGTCTTGGAAAGAACAAAGGCAGGGTGGTCCAAATGCACTCCAGGAATGAGCAAAAACAATGCATTTGCCTCTCTTACAGGCGTGTCCTTCGTTCAGACAGTCGGGAGTACCCATGGCACTCCGACTGGAGGATGTGAAATCAGAGAGCTCGCCTTTGCTTATAAAACAAACCACATCCTCGCCACAGCTTGGACACAGGGGTGCCCACTCTCATCAGCCTTTGAGCATTGATAAGTGGCTTCACTCCTTGAGTCCCATCTTTGATTTTTAAGATTCTTCAGGAGGCAAGAGACAGCAATCTCAAGGAGCTGGCTTCTAGTCCCTTCCCAGGCATGCAACACACTCCCTTAACAAGAGGGGTGAGACGGACCCTTCTGTGACAGAGGCTGTCACCCATGACTGAACTGTGCCAAACTACATTTTTTGAAAATCTGTTTTTTAAAATCACAGCACGATTTGAGGCCATGGAAAGACTGCCATAAAAGTACACAGCACATTCTTGTTTTAAAGACCCACAAAGTCTGTTCTAGAATAGAGAAGTAGCTCACGTGCCATTGCTGTGCATGCCAATTTGGGGGTCCCTGAAGTCCAGAGCCATAGCAGTCCAGAAGAGAGAGGACAGTGAAGATAGGCCTGCCTGGGCCCCAAAGGATGGGATGGGATTTGAAGAGTTATACTGGGTTCTTCTTCCACTGTCCCTCTCATAGTGCATTCACAGTCACTAATAGCACGCTAACATGCAGAGGGAGAGCTCACCATCAGTGTGGAGAAATACTAGGGGATCCCCATTTTCCGGCTCAGAAACGAGCTAAGAAACTAAAACTACAAGCTCCCCGGCCAGTGTGTAACGTCCATGCAACCAGAGCTGTGAGGGTTGGGAAAGACAGTGAGAAGAGGAAGAGGATCTGGGTTGGGCTCCACCACTTAGCATCAAGCTGAAGCTGCTGAGATTAGAATCAGGAGCAGCCCTTTCTCTCCCTCACAACATGGGGCATCTACCACAAAGTTCCCCAGTCCTGCCCTGGATATTATGGACACTCCTGACCTGGAACCTTCTGCAGGGGCCTATGTCAGCTGGAGAACCAAGAAAATCCTTCAGGATAATGAGGGTTATCCAGAGAAGGAAGTCTGGAGTTTATATGGTCTAATCCCACTACTTTTTAGACGGGCATCTAAGAACCAGAGAGAGAAAGTGACTTGCCCAGGGTCACAGAGTGAGTTACAGCAGAGGCGAGATTGGAACAGGGGGCCTTCTTCCTCTGAGGTCATTTTACCCTAGAAGCATCTGGCACACAGAAAAGGGCCAAGGGAGGAAGCTTCTGGAAGAGTTCCACACTGAAGTTGCTCTGTCTTGCCTTGCCAACACTTGTCCTGATATGATCCCTGAGGGTCCTTCCCACCTCATTCAAGAAATTGTTGATATTGCTAGAAGCCAGTGGGATCCTCATGCCAATGATGAGAGTAGCTAAGACCTTTGGGCTGGAAGGAAAGTTCAGGGAGGGCTTCTTTTGTCTCTTTTGGGAGATTTGGAATAGCAGATAGTGGTTACCCAATGGGTGGAATACTATGAGAAAGTCCTGCACTTCAGTCTCAGATGCCAAAGCTTAGGTATTGCCTAGGTGGTCCAATCTCTTCATGTACCCTTGAGAAAACTGAGGCCCAGAGAAGAGAGGCAATTTGTCCAGGATCATATAGAAGCTGGCACAGAGCTAAGGCCACTGCACTACCTACCCCCCAACTGAGTGTTCTTCATAATTCTGGGGGGAAGAAAAGCTATTCTATCTACTCACCCATCTCTCTTCCCTCCCTATGCCATCTTGGATTTTCTTCCCTTGTTTTGGGTATAGCCTCACATCATGCTTCGTCTCCATCATAACTGTAGACAACAGGGGTGTAATCTAACCTTGACTTCTTCTATACCTTAAACTCCTGGGGGATAGGAATCACCATGTATCATTCAGGGTTGAAACAAAAAGATCCCTCTAGGTATTTTAAACAAAAGGAATTTAGCAAAGGGAGCCAGTTATATGGGTGATGGAAGAGCTAAGAAGCCAAACAAGGGCTGGTAAGGTCACCCAGAGATTGGTAACAGCAGGAAGTTGCCATCATCCCTAGAGCTGGAGGGATGCAGGGAGGAGACGGTGTATACCAGAGTCCAGAAACTAGGGCAGATCTAGGACCAACGAGGGTTACCCAGCAGGTGCTGGCTGGGGAAAGAAACATCCTCATGAGGAAAAAATATATACCATGCAAGCAGTGGCCAAAAAGCATTTGGAAAGGCTATCCTAATAGCAGACAAAATAAACTTTCAGGCAAAAATTGTTTGTAGAGATAAAGGAGGACATTTTATAACAATGAAGGAGTCAATATTTCAAGAAGACAGAACAAGTAAGCATATATGCACCTAAGCAACAGAGCCCCCAAATATCCAAAGCAAACATTGACAGAATTGAAAAGAGAAATAAAAGTTACACAGAAT
Organism: Phyllostomus discolor; assembly: GCF_004126475.2. Taxonomy (NCBI): domain Eukaryota; kingdom Metazoa; phylum Chordata; class Mammalia; order Chiroptera; family Phyllostomidae; genus Phyllostomus; species Phyllostomus discolor. The sequence continues at coordinate 105,254,213 of NC_040910.2, read as the reverse complement.
TTAACATTCATAGTGAAAGACTTCAGTGCCCTTTAAGTAACAGGCACAGCTAGGCAATAGGTCAGCAAGGAAACAAGAATTGAACAACACTACGAAGAAACTGTACCTAACAGATATCTATAGAATATTTCACCCAACAATAGCAGGATACACATTCCTTTCGAGTGTACATGGAACATTCTCCAGGCTAGACCACGTTAGGACATAAAACAAATCTCAATAAATTTAAGTACTTTCTCCAACCACAATGGATAACAGAAGAAGGTTGGAAGAATTCACAACACACTCATTCCTAAATAATCAATGTGTCAAATAAGACTCATGAGGGAAATTAGAAAATACTCTGAGATGAATGAAAAGGAAAAAACTACATATCAAAACCTACGAGATGTAGCTAAAGCAGTGCTTAGAGAGAAATTTACAGCTATAAGTGTCTATATTTGAAAAAAAAGAATGTCTCAGTAAAGAATCTCATTTTTTTGACTTAAGAAATCAGAAAAAAAAAAACAAGATAAACCTAAATCAAGCAGAAGAGAAGAAATAATAAAGACTAGAGTGGAAATAGACGAACTAGAGAATTATGGGGGTGGGGAGGAGAAAAGTCAGTGAAACCAAAAGTTGTTCATTGAAAAGATCAGCAAAATTGACAAACCATCAACTGGACTGACCCTGATACCAAAACTACACAAATACATCACAAGATAATAAAACTACAGACCAATATCTCTCATAAATATAGATGCAAAAATCCTCAACAAAACATTAACTGACACATCAAAACCAGCAACGTGCCCCAGTGACTTATCCCAGGAATTCAATATCAGTTCAACAGACAAAAGGAATCCATGGGATACACCATATTTAATAGAAAAAGGTCAAAAAAAAGGTTATCTCAGTGAACACAGAAAAAGGATTTAACAAAATCCAACAAACTAGGAATGGAAGGAAACACGGTATGCAAAAATTAACTCGAAGTGGAACAGAGCTAAATGTCAGGCCTCAACCTGTAAAACTCTTTGGAGAAAATGTAGAAATAAACCTCTGTGAACCTGAATTAGACCATGAGTTCTTAGACATGACACCAATAGCACAAGTAACAGAAGACAAAGAAATGAATTGGACCTCAACGTTTTAAAGTTCTGTGTTTCAAAGGACACTATCAAGAAAGTGAAAAGATACTCCAAAGAGCCCTGGCTGGTGTAGTTCAGTGGACTGAGCACCAGCCTGCAAACCAAAGGGTCGCAGGTTCAATTCCCAGTCAGGGCACATAGCCTGGTTTGCAGGCCGGGGCCCCAGTAGGGGGTGCATGAGAGTCAACCACACATTGATATGTGTGTGTCTCTCTCCCTCCCTCCCTCCTTTCCCTTCTCTTTAAAAATAAATAAATAAAATCTGTTTTTAAAAAAAGATAATCCACAGAACAGGAGAAAATATTTAAAACTTGTATATCAAAAACTCTTACTCCTCAACAATAAAGAACAAGTAACCTGGCCCAGGCCTCAGCCCCAAGGGACCTGAACCCTTGGCTGCCTTCCCTTTGTCAGGCTGAGATTGCCACCTGTTCACCACATCGCCAGGCATCAGTGCACCAAGAGATGCAGCCGCCTCCTGTGCTACTCACATTCCCCCCCACTACACCCGATTATATCAGCAACCCAGCTTCCTCATAGTGATCAGACCACTTAAAGTACAGACAAGTGTACTTTGAAAAAGAAAAAAGAAAACAAATAAGGTAACTCCTTCCTTTGACTTCCACTCCGCTAGCATAAGAAACAGGAAGTGCTAGATAACATTCGTAGATGCAGGTTCTGTGGAACCTTTAATAAAGGGTTTTCTAGTAGAAATATGTCCCCAGACTCTGGGGACAGGCCCCAGGTCTGGGGCGGAGCAAATGTCACCGGAGTTACTGGACGTGATTTGAGAGGAGCCCACCCTGGGCTCCTGAAATTCCAGCCACTGGGGCATAACATACTAATTATTGGCTCAATGCATGTACCACAGTGTGGAGGACGGGTCTGTATTAGTTTCGTTCTAGTTTGACGTCTTGGAGCCGCATTCTTAGAGACAGTACACGGCTGGTCTGCATGCACGCCTTCGGTGTGCAAACCAACCAGTGCTGAGCCTGTCCCCTGAGCCACCTCCTCGGTCTGGCTTTCATACCCCAGGAAACAACAGTTCTCTGCCCTAATTACCCCGGCGCGAGGCACCAGACCACTAGGGGCAGCCCCTGCGCCCCAAAGCCAATCCCCAACCTGCTCAGCCCCGTCCCCCTGCCTCACCCCTTTCTTCTCTTGAAATTCCCAGCAAAGTGTTTTGTCCATGCATTCCCCTTGCCCTTGGTGCCTCCTGACGGGCCAAGGTACTTCCCCACAAGAGAAACCAATGACAATAACCCAATTTTGAAACGGGCAATGGATTTAAATAGACATTTCACCAAAGAAAATACACAAATGGTCAATAAGCACGTGAAAACGTGCTCCACATCATTAATCATTAGGATCATAAAAATCAAAACCGCAATGAGATACCACTTCACACCCACCAGGAGGGCTAGAATAAAAAATTCAGACAATAACAAGTTTTGTGGAGAGTATGGAGCTTTCACACGTTGCTGACGAGAATGTAACACAGTGAGGCCACTTTGGAAAACAGTTTTGACAGCGCCTCCAATTGTTAACCCTGCGGAGGTCACGGTCAACGCAATCACAGCACAGGTCTCGTGGATCCGAGAGACACACTCATTCCCCGTGTGGGCTGAAAGGCAAAACGAAATACAATAAAATAAAAACGCTGCAAATTTGCATGTGTTACATTTGTATAATAAAATACATGATTTTTTTTATCTCCTTTCCGTTACAATCTAGAAATTAAACAAAGGAATATAAAAACATAAAAAATGAAAATGTTTGTTTTCAAATAACAGAAACATGGATATTGTTTAAAAAAATACAGCCAAAAAAAAGTCTTTACCATGAAACACGCAGCTACCCTGGGACCCCGACAATCCCCCTCGTAGGCATGCGTGACACCCAAGAGCACAGGTTCGCACGAAGCTTGAGTCATCTGTGGCAGCGTTACCTGTGGCAGCGCTATCTGTGGCAGCGTTATTCATCGGAGCCGAAAAGTGGAAACAGTGAAAACTGTACTTGAACAATGATTAAAATAAAATTTTTTTTAAAAAGTGGAAACAGCCCAAATGCCCACGATGGCGAGAAAACCAAAGGTGGTCTGTCACCCGATGGAATGTTGCCAGGTCCTAACAGCGAACGGGAAAATGGCTGCTGCTGTGACCCAGTGGGACCTCGACACCAGTATGCTGAGTGAAAGAAGCCAGACACAAAGGACACGTGTTGTATACTTTTGTTTGTGTGAAATGTCCGGAATAGGCAAATCCGTAGAGACAGAAAGTAGATTTGTGGTTACCAGCGGCTGGGGGCAAGGGTGGAGGGGAGAGGAGGGGAGAGGGTCATTGCTAATGAGTAGGGGGGGTTTGTACAACTCTGGATATACAGAAACCACTGATTGGTACACTTGAAAAGGGATAATTTTACATGGGAATTATATCTCAGAAAGCTTAATCAAAGAAAGGGAAGGGAGAGAGGAACTAGAAGAAGAGAGAAGAGGGAAAAAAGAAAAGGAAAGGAAAGAAGAAGAAAGAAAAGAGAAAAAAGAAAAGAGAAGAGAAGAGAAAAGAAAGAAAAAAGAAGAAAAACAAGAAAAGAAAAAAGAAAAAACACCCTGGCTGGTGTGGCTCAGTAGATCCGGGCACCAGCCTGCAGATGGAAAGGTTACAGGTTCCATTCCCAGTCGGGGCACATGCCTGGGTTGCAGGCCAGGTCCCCAGTAGGGGGCGCACAAGAGGCTACTGATACGAGAGGCAAGATATTTCTCTCACACACTGATGTTTCTCTTCCTTGCTTTCTCCCTCCCTTCCCCTCTCTCTAAAAATAATAAATAAACTCTTTAAAAAAAAAAAAGAAAAAAGAAAGAAGAGAAGAAAGGATACATTTGGCCTATCCCTTCCCTTCTACCGTCCATCATCTGTCAATGCCTCTCATGGGCCAAACCTACCCAGAAGCCAGAGGGCAAAGTAGCTTGGGAAAGGCAGTGCCCCGTGACACAGAGCTAGGTGAGAGAAAGATGGGGATACAGCTTTCACAGCTCTCACTGGGTCTCTGACTCCCCCACATGTGGAGTTCAGGCTACAAAATTTGTTGAATCAGTACACGGCCCCTGGGGGTGGGCCCTTGGTCTTTGCTTTGTAGGGCTGCACAGGGGAGTTTTCAATGTAAATGACGTGGTGATTCAGGGCCCTGTGACCAGTGAGTGGGCCGGCCCTCTGTCAGCGGCACGCTGTCACTTCTTACACCCTTTACGTTTGAAAGGGGCTGGGAAGGCGGTGGCTCCTCTTGCTGCTTAAAAGGGGCACACACCACTTCCTCCCTAGACAGGGGAGTACAGGCCCCGGCACAGCCTTCCTGTGTGGTTTCGGCGCCCGAAAGTGTCATGGACTTGGGTGAGTAGGACGACAGAGCAGAGCCGCTCTGACACCTGGACTGAATTTGTGGAATGGGGGCAGAGGATGCGCGGTGGGCGGGGGGTGGGAGGGGGAGGCATGGAAAAGCCGACCAGACAGGTCCCGTTCTGCTTTGGTGGGAGTCAGAATGCCACCCTGTATTCCAGGCACAGAGGGTGCACCTTTCAGACCTGGGAGAGGGAGTACCCATGGCTACCAAGACAGACCAGACAAAGGGACTGAGATCATGTTTTCCAGAACAGTGGGACTGAAGAAGGTGGCAAGGCTGGGCTTGCCAGTGACCTGGGCAGCACCTGTCCTCACCTCAGCTTGGGGTGGTGAGCGGTACTCTCTCTAGACCTGTTCCTCAGGGAGGAATCCTCGGAGGGCTCTGGACCCTCCGCTCCCCCTCTGATTCCCGCCTTTCTCCCCTGCTGAATGGGGATTAGAATCTCCTGGGTTTAGGAGGAGGAGCAAAGTCAAGGTGACTGCAGTGTGCAAATGATACTGTGCATGCAAATGCCAGCTGCATCGTTGTCTCCGCTGCACATCCCACCAGCCTTGCTGGTGCCTGAGGCAGGTGAAAGCCTCGTGGGGCGACATCAGCTGGAACACCGAGAGGCATTTGGCTTGGAGATGTCACAGCCCCGGCCTCTGGCACAGCTCCCCTCACGTACTCACTTTTGCTACCCAGGCAAGCGACTCTCGCCTTTAAAAAGCCCATCCTCTCGTGTAACCTTGCAGAGCGTACAGGGGAGCCCTGAGGGGGCCGGAGGGGTTCATCCAGCTCCAGATGCCCCGCTGACAAATCTCAGCCATGGAGTCAGACCCCACGGAGGTTACGAAGGCCAGGTTCCTGGATGGCTCGTTCTCACCGACGAGCGAGCACCACAGTGGCCTCAAAGCCACAAGGGGTTGGCTTTAAAAGTGAAGGTTCCCCAGTGCACCCTCTGCTGTCCTCACAAGCCTCCCCACCACACCACAGCCTTTTGTCTTCATCTCTGCCTCTCCCGCCCCCCACCCCCAGCCCAGCAAACAGCCGTGGCCGCCCCACGCACTGACTGAGCTCCTGGCAGCCAGGGTATGACTCTCGCATCTCTGAATTCCAGGTATTTGGGTGGGTGGTGAGAGCAACAAATGCTTGCAGAGCAGACAAATGATGTCGAGAACTCTGAGTCAGTTTTAGTGTTTAAAAATCTCTCCCAGCTTCCTCCCCTGCCAGCAGCCCATCCTCTGACCCCACTCCCCAGCCATCTCTGCACCCCCACTGCCCACAGACAAAGGATGCAGTCGTCACCCGCGGCAGACCCTGCGCCTGACTTTCTGTTTGACCTCCGGGGAGGGATCCGAGCCGTGTCCCAGGGGTGGGCTGGCAAACACTGGAAAACAGGCTCCCCGGGGTGGACAGAGGCCCTGGCTTGTAGTGCTTGCCAATTTCCATAGTGTCGAGTCTCCCAGCATGGCTGATTGCACGCTTCCAGCCGATGTCAGGCCGTGAGATGATTGAACTGGAGTCGGAGAGAGATTACAGCCCTGGCTAACGAGCCCGTGAAAGCCAGCTCCAGCACCCCACTGAGGATCCTCCTCCAGACCAAGTTTTGGGGGTGCTAGACCCACAGGCTCTGATGCAGGGAGGGAGGGCACCTCTGGTCCAAGAGAAAGGGGTGTTCTTGCGGCTTTGCTCAATTTGAGAGAGCCCCAACGGCCAAGCTGAAGTACTGGTGGTGGAGGGGAAAGCCACTGAGCCGCTGTTGCTCAAAACAGTCTCTGGACCGTTGGTGGTGCAGATTCTTTAACTGCCCAGAGGGGAGTCAGGGGTGGGTGAGAAGGCTGAGTTTCTGTTACACAAAATGAAAATGCCAAACCCTGGCTGAGCTGGCCTTTCTCATAATTTGAATGAGCAACCCGGAGGTGTCTTCCCCCACCTTCAAGAAATGTGGCCCAGCCGTGGCCAGGTGGCTCAGTTGGTTGGAGCATCATCCTGTACACCGAAAGATTGCAGGTTCGATCCCCGGTCGAGGCACATATGGAAACCACCAATGGATGTTTCTCTCTCTCTCACATGGATGTCTCTCTCTGTCCCTGTCCCTGTTTCTCTAAAATCAATGAAAATATCCGCCGATGAGGATTGGAAAAAAGAAAAGAAGTATGGCCTGAGACCTCAGTTAGAATTCTCCTAAGCAGAGAAAAAAATAAATAAATAAACCTGCCAGAGATTCCTCTCCCATAGCTCAGCCAGCTACGGCAGCAGAGGGGGATTCGGAAGGAATTCAGGGCCAGTCCCTCCTGGCCTTCTGGGATCTTGGCCAGGGTAGAGGGGAATGCTGCAGCCTCAGGGAGCTGTGGGAAATCTCCCCTCTTTGCTTGGTATTTTCTTTCCACCAACTATCCTCGGCTGGGGAATTCAGCCATGACCCGCCACGGTGAGGCATAAGTCCCCAGGCCAATTCAGAGTAAGAGGCAGTGCCAACAGGGTCATGGGCAAAATGCTTCTAAGGCTCAAAGAAAGGAACAGGGAACATGAGTCGGGGGAGCATTTACGTGGGGTTTGGAAGGGTGTGTACGAGTGAGCCGACCACTGAAGGAGCAAAAGGTCCCAGATGGGACAGTGATATCAGACTCAATGGTCCTCAGGGGCCAACCAGGTAAATGTGGGAGTGGGCATTTACCTGGCCCATCTCCTGGCTCCATTGATGGAGTAAGGAGAGGGGAGCAGGGTGAACCAGAGGGTGCAAGCCCCACTCAAAGGCCGCCAAACCTAGTTTTCTGTAAACTCCGTGCAGGCACAGAGCATACCCTGGGGGCTCAGCCTGCAGGCTCTCGGATGGTCAGCGCCAGCTACGCCGAAGCGGGAGGGGACAGGAGGCAGGACAGACAGGCAGGGCTGACCCCTCAGACTTTGTGTGGCACTGCTAAGGAGCCTGGGCTTCACCCAGAAAGTGGTGGGGAGCCAATGAAGTTTTATGTTGTTGTTGCTGTTTCCAATTAGTTCAGGGATGAGATTTGTGTTTCAGAAGGAGTTCTGTGGCAGCAAGGGGGCAGCAAAGCCTTGTGTCGGGGCAGATGGGGTGAGCTCTGAGGTGCCGGGGGAGAAAGGCAGCAGGACCGGGTGACCACTGCGACCCGGAGCAGTAAGGACTTCCTCTGTGCTCCACGGAGGTCCTCACACAGAGCAGGCACGTGGGAATGAAGGGTTACGCGTTGGTGAAAGTTCCATTCAGATCTCACACCGTCTCTTAGCAGCTGTGTGACCCTAAGCAAGTGGCTTACCCTCTCTGGGCCTCTCTCTTCTGAAATACAGAACGAGGATAAGAAGGGATAAGTCACAGGGTGTTACGAAAGAGAGATGCGAACAGACTCAGCAGCCGCACAGAGGGGCGGTTCGGACAGCCATTTCTGGAGTCAGACAGGTTCAAAGCCCACCCCCATGCTGGCCAGGTGCGACTCTGGGAAAGTTACTAATCCCTCTACACGTCAGTGTCCTCGTCGCTAAATGGGAATGGCAGCAGCACCCAGCTCGTGGGGCTCTTGTGAGGAGGAAACGATCGTACGTGCAAACAGCTTGGTGTATAGTGAGGGCCCAATAAATATGAATTATGAATTATCACAGTGACTGTGAGAGGCGACCAACCCTCCTCCGGCCCTGCCTGTTGTCTGAGAGAGAGTCCCCAGGCCTCTCACCTCCTCTCCAGGTTCCACTACCACTCCCCTGCTTCTCCTACCCGCCCCCCACCCCACTGACCAAAAAAGAGAACAGTTATATTGGCAGCTAAGGAATTACAAAGAAGCAAAAGTTTGGGGTGGCTTTTGGGCTGCCAGCTGATGGGCAGCTGTGACTCCCCGGGGTGGCCCAAAGGGCCTGGGAAATGTCAGGGGGAGAAGTTCAGGGCTTGGGGCAAGCAGCTAGCCAGTGACGTCCTCCCCGATAAAAAGGAAGTTTCTCTCGCTGAGGCCTCAGGCTGGAGTTCTAGGGAATTTTCCTTTCATTATGCTTATTAGTCTAAACGCAAGAACTGAGAAAATACCCAGCGCATAAGGAGACCATGCCTCAGCTCCTGAGATTCCCTGCTTCGTGCGTCCCGCCCAAGGTGCTGCCCAGAGACAGTTGCTATATGACTCGGCAACGAGCAGAAACGGTGTGACTCACGCCACCAACCGGCCCCCTGGGCCACACATGCCAGAGTTCCCCGAAGTTCCCATTTGCTTAACCTTTCATGAAAACGGCCTGTTTGGGTCCTGCAAGATCCTTTGTCACCTCCAGCACACGTGGAATGAGAAGTCACCTACACACCCATACACACACACACATACACACACACACACACACACACACCCCAACTCCTGCACCCTACCCTAGACAGTGGCAACGCAGAACGGGGCAGCGCCCCAGAGCAGGGGTTAACGGAGTAAAATGGAAACAGCCCTCGCTACTATTTCACCCGTTGTATCACAACTTTGAGGTTTCTCGGTTCTCACCGACAGTCAGAACGGGCTTTCTCTAGCGCAACCGACAGACTGTGCGTTTAAAGAAACCTCGAGTGCTGCACAGCGAGATGAGTCAGTGGAGAAGGGGCTGTGGCCCCACTGGACCCGGGAGAGGGTTGTTCGGGCAGAGGCACGGCTGCGTGCTCGGCACAGCGAGGAAGGGGGTGGCAGGAGAGGGGCTCCGCGCTGCAGGGCACCCCGTTTCTTCCCAGGGTGGCAAGTACTCCAGTGCAAGCTGGGGACGACGGGACAGTGCGCGCCTGTCCCCAGAAATAAAACACGCAGTGAGGAAGGTTAGGAAGACAGCAGAGGGCTTGGCCGCCTTGCTCCTTAAGCATCAGGGGCTCCTCCCTAGGGTTGGGTGCAAAGGTCCTAAGGATTTAGGAGGAGGGTTGCATCCAAGTCATGCTTTAGGAAGACGTGTGTAGCAACAGCGTGCAGTATAATTTGCTTGCGGTGGGAGGAACCTATATCTATGTACCTGGCTTGACGCCCTTCCTCCATCCCCCAGGGACTCCCAAGCTCAGAATCCCCACTTGAAGCAATCTTGGGTGTCATGCAGCAGGATTTCCAGCAGGTGGCGCTGTGACCAAGTACACAGACTTTGGGAATGTGGTCGGTACTTCCTCTTGGGAAGCAGGAGCCTGTGTTTGCTGGGATGGGGTAGAGGGTTGGGGTGGGGGGGACTCTAGAAGGTGTTTAATGCAGAGTTCCGGCCACTTCCCTGTCCCTACTGAGACTAGAGGTGCAACAGGGCTGGTGACCTTGGCTTGGCACTCATGGTTGGCATCGCAGACTCCCCTGAGAGTCGAGGAATGGAGAGGAGCTACAGAGGTAAAGGCACAGTCCCCTCCCTCGGGTGCTCTCAGGCTGTTGCTGACACAAGACGTCAACACAAACTACCTTGTGACCTGTCCTCCTGCTTAGCCCTGGAGGAGGAAGAAGTTTTCAGGTCCAGCTCTCAGCTCAGCCACACAGCAGAGTTGAGTGGCGAGAGCCGGTCCTACACCTGGGACATGTCAGGCCTTGTGCTAACCTGGGGTCTCGACCTGCTCCTTTCCGGGACCTCGCAGTGGAGGAGGAGGTGAGGGCAGCGAGGCCAGCCGGGCAGAAGCCTCGAGGCACAATCTGGTTCCTAGTTCTGTTTCAGCAAAGGCCGTGCCTGGGGCTCGTGATGGAAGGTCCACAAGCATCTCCATCTCAGCGTCTCAGCGACTGTCTTTCAGAACAAAGAGCTGTGCCTGCCGGGCAATAACTTTCTCACTTTGTCTCCTGCAGGGAAGCCAATGAAAAGCGTGCTGGCGGTGGCTCTCCTTGTCATCTTCCAGGTAAGGTCCGTTCCCTCCTCCACACCCCTGTCCCCAAACCCGCCTCTCCCAAGTCCGAGGTTCGGGTGGAGCAGCTTGCACCAGCGCTTGCTGGAAGGAAACCAACCCAGACACTAACCCCCTCGCCCTTCGTTAAGCTGACGGTCGCCCCGCTCCATCTGCTGAGTGACCCTAGAGAACGTTTACTCCATTGAAATGACAACATGAGGGAAATAAGTCACCACCCCTTCCCCACCCACTTCCCATATCCCCATGCAAGGGATGGAGAAGTGAGCCCCGACTGCACTCTTAGAGCGAGAGGGGAGCTGCAAAAGCGAAGGCTGTCCGGTTACTGAGCCTGCAGATATGTGCGCACGCCCGTGCTTGTAAAACCTCATGTGTTTGGGTGAACCGAGAGAAGAACCTTTGGTGTGGCGGCCTGCTGACTATCTTAGCACCCCCAGGCTGCCTCCCTCCGCGACCTCCAGCCAAAAGCTCCCCTAGAAGCCCAGTTCCCTTTTGTGAAAGAGAGACCCCTCTGAACCCCACTGCAAGGGAGTCTGGGGCCCAGCACCGTGGGGACGGGAGGGCGTGAAGGAGCACACACACATACTTAGAGGGGCCTGAGCTCTGCAGGCGGAAAGGCCTCCAGTGTCCAAGGCTTTGCTCCTCAATCCCAGAAGTGGGCACAGTCGATCCACCCCCCATCCAAGTGCCAGAGTTGGAAGGAACTGTAACTCGAGAAGCACAGTCGGCTCTCCTGGATTTGTTGGGGGGGTGAAAGCTGTCTTGGAGCGGGGAGGGGGCCGTTGGGACCAGAGCTGGGGAGGCGGTGCTTCGGGTCTGGCTCTTCCCCAGGCCTGCAGGCCAGAGGGGCAGCTTTCCAGGAGCTGTGGCCAGAGGCGGGCCCCACGCTGGGCGCTGTTCCCAAAACCCCATCCCAGAGGCCCCCTGGAGCTTGGGCTGCAGCCCGCAGCCTGGCCCCTTTCTCCATCACCGCTCCCTCCCCCGCTCTCTTCCCTGTTTCCAGGACTCCAGAGGGGGGCTGTAGTACTACCAGAGGAGGCTGGAAGGTGGGGGAGGGGTTGAGGGAAAGCCGGGGTTCATTCTTCCCTTGGGTGGGTGGGTGGCAATGGCTCCGACGGGGCAGGATGTGGTGGGGCTGTGGGCTGTGGAGGCAGCGAGCCCGGTGGCTCATGGAGAGGGAGGCTGGTAAGGAGGAAAAGAGAAGATAACGGCGGTGGCAGTGAGCACACTTCACAGGGGCCGCGCACATGGTCCTCCAGGAAGGCCCAGAACCCCCTTACGTCCGGGGGCCCCAGACCTGAGGCCCCGGGCTTTGCCATGGACTTGCAGGCTGCGATCACACGCAGATGAGGGAAAACAACACCCAGAGGAAAAGCTCCTGGCCATTGTTTTCTCCTCACCCAGTCCCCCAGGCAGGAGCACGGTGGATCCAGAACTGAAAGGGAGAAAGACAGAACGGCACAGGGGAGTCGGGACATGGGGCTGGGACCTGGAGCAAGCCGCATCGCTTCTCCGAGCGCCTGCCTCCCTTTCCTCGTCTTTAAAACTCCTCCAGCTCCCCAACTGTATGAGAATCCTCCATGTGGAGCTGCCCAGACCCCAATGCCCAGCCACCAGCCCTCAGCCCAGCCCCCAGCCCTGCCCAGGCTCTGCCAGCACTACGTCGCCGCTGTGCACAGAGGTGCGAGCAGACTCAAGCACCCTCCCTCATTGATAAAATCACAGCAGACCAGTGAAACCCGTACCCTACTCTGCAGACAGCCTTAAAAAAAAAAAAGCACTGAGCAGCTGAGCCCTGCTGCTGGGGTTCTGCTGAAGAGACTAGGAGGAAGAGAGAGGCAGAGAGGTGGGAGGAGGCGGGAGGAGAGAAAGCTGGGCTTTCCTCCACGGTCTCCGCGAGGACTTGGTCCCAGCGGAGGAGGTGGCGGCCCTGCGGGTCCGAAATTCGTGCCTGCGATAGCCATGGAGTTCGCGCCCTGGGCACGAGCTGCCTGACCCCCTGCTGTGGCCCGGACACTGCGGCCCAGGCCTCGGGGGTCCATAAAAATCTGCAAGTTGCTTGCCACCCGGGAGCACAGCAGCTTGCCCCAAACCAGGGCTACGCAGTCTCGTAACAGAGCTTCTGCCTTCCTCTCTTCTCACTCCAGGCCCTCCGCCACCTTAACCCCAAGGTGGATCTTCCCCCAAAAGCTGAGGTATTTTGTAGGCTCCCTCCCGGAAAGTTCTCTCTACCAGGTTCTGAAAGAGGCTCAGGAAAAAAGCCACAGCTCCCCCCAACATAAAACCTCCGTGCAGACAAACCGGTGCCTGGCCCTGGGTCACGTGCCTCCCAGCAACCCTGGGAAGGAAACGGCAGTCATCTCCGTTTCGCAGAGAAAACCTGAGGCTCCGAGAGACGGAGTGTGTTTCGCCGCCATCTCAAGGCTCCTGGGACCCCAAAGCCCAGACCGTTCCCGGTCCACTGTCAGCACAGGCAAGGTCAAGCCTCTCGGAGATGGCAAAATCAGGCGCTGGCTACTTCGTAGAAAGGCAGGCCCGCAGGCCCCTGCCCCAGCCTGGTCCGTTAGGACATGTGCTTTATTTAACACGATCCCCGGGTCACTCATATATGTTAACTCAAAATATGAGAGGCACTGGTTTCCAACCAAAGGACCTCCCAGAAAGTTCAGAAGAGCAGACTCCTGGGCCCTGCTCCCCGAGATCCCGGCGCCGTGGGTCTCAGCTGGGGCCCGAGAATGTGCAGGGGGGAGGTGGTGAGGGCGGTGCTGAGGACGGGGCTGACCGCACCTGGAAACTGCGGCTCCGGGCCACCCCAAGGCAGCGCGAGTCCCGCCCACTTACGCTCAGCTGGATCACGCTCCCCTGCTCCCCTCCCCGCAGGTGTGCCTGTGCCAAGATGAGGTCACGGACGACTACCTGGGAGAAAACACCACGGTGGACTACACGCTGTACGAGTCGGTGTGCTTCAAGAAGGACGTGCGGAACTTCAAGGCCTGGTTCCTCCCGATCATGTACTCCGCCATCTGCTTCGTGGGCCTGCTGGGCAACGGGCTGGTGGTGCTGACCTACATCTACTTCAAGAGACTCAAGACCATGACCGACACCTACCTGCTCAACCTGGCCGTGGCGGACATCCTCTTCCTCGTGACCCTGCCCTTCTGGGCATACAGCGCAGCCAAGTCCTGGACCTTCGGCATCCACATGTGCAAGCTCATCTTCGGCATCTACAAGATCAGCTTCTTCAGTGGCATGCTCCTGCTCCTTTGCATCAGCATCGACCGCTACGTGGCCATCGTCCAGGCCATCTCGGCCCACCGCCACCGGGCCCGGGTCCTTTTCATCAGCAAGCTGTCCTGTGTAGGCATCTGGATGCTGGCCACGGTGCTGGCCATCCCGGAGCTGCTGTACAGCGGCATCCAGAGGAGCAGCAGCGAGCAAGCCTTGCGGTGCTCCCTCATCACGGAGCACGTGGAGGCCCTGATCACCGTCCAGGTGGCGCAGATGGTGGTGGGCTTCCTGATCCCCCTGCTGGCCATGAGCTTCTGCTACCTCGTCATCATCCGCACCCTCCTGCAGGCGCGCAACTTCGAACGCAACAAGGCCATCAAGGTGATCATCGCCGTGGTGGTGGTCTTCATAGCCTTCCAGCTGCCCTACAACGGGGTGGTCCTGGCCCAGACCGTGGCCAACTTCAACATCACCACCGCCAGCAGCTGTGAGCTCAGCAAGCAGCTCAACATCGCCTACGATGTCACCTACAGCCTGGCCTGCGTCCGCTGCTGTGTCAACCCTTTCTTATACGCCTTCATCGGCGTCAAGTTTCGCAATGACCTCTTCAAGCTCTTCAAGGAGTTGGGTTGCCTCAGCCAGCAGCAGATCCGGCAGTGGTCTTCCTGCCGGCACATCCGGCGTTCCTCGATGAGCACGGAGGCCGAGACCACCACCACCTTCTCCCCGTAGAGGCTCCTCTTGCCTGGACTAACCCAAATCCTAACCCTAACCTTTCGCAGGGCCCACGGCCGGGGACAGGGGGCAGATGACATATAACTCAGGACCCAAAAGCTGCTGAGGAAAAGGTGGTTCTGGCCCTTCAGGTTGATCTCGTGGTGAAAGCCCATGCCGCAGGAGACAGATGCTGCCCCATGCTAGCTACCTCAACCAAGTCTGCAGAGGCATGGCGGACAAGCTACCAGATCCAGCAACGCTCCAATACCAAAGCTGTTGTCCCCTAAACCAAAAACCAAAAGTGAAAGTCGAGAAAGCTCACACCTCCTGAAGAGAAGGGACAGGCGCCGGTGAGAGCCAGGGTGGTGCGAGGGCCTGGGGAGCCCTCCGAGGGAGCCTGCGAGGGCTGCAGCGAGGTCTTCCAGGAAGCAACTCTGTATCTCCCCCAGACCAGAGGTGGCGGGAAGACTGCTTGACCGGGAAAGGGAGACGCCCCTGGGTCGGCTAACTCTCTGAATTCCTCCCTTCCTCTCTCTTTTTCCACTATCCTCCACGCCAGCAAAAAATGGCAGCCCTGAAAGCACACTTCCCTCTCGCTCGGGGAGAGGTGTGGTGTTTCCTGCAGGCCAGGCTAGCTGCCTCCGGACGGCCGAAGCCGAGTCCCCAGCCAAGGCTCCGAGCTGGGATGACGGGTGTCTCCGCTCCGCTAGGACGGAGGAGGGGGCCGAGAGCGAGGCTAGGGGCCAGGGTGTGGGTGACAATGCTGGCTGCCGGAGGCCAACATGCTGCTGCTTTGTTCTTCGTCACAGGGACAAAAGAATGTCATCCTGTTCTGTTTCCAGTTCATTAAGAGAGTGCATGTTACTCATACATGAATAAAAGTTTTTTCCCCTTGAGGAAACAAGAGCTTTAAAAGAAAGGAAAAAAATATTTTTTTCGGCACATGACAAATGAGTGTGTTCTTGTTTTGCAAACCCCCACGCCCCACCTGACCACCCCCACTTCCCTCTCCCCCTCCCAGTCTTCATTTCTCAGAGACGCTCCGAGCCAGAGGGCCCCTGAGCTCTGCTCTGAGCCTGTCCCACCACACAGGCCCCAGAGGCCGAAAGGTAGGGGAACAGGAAGTGCCTGTGATGTGTCCATCTTGCAAAGAGCCTTCCAGAGCTCACGGGACAGGACCGAAGCTCTCGTGCCCAGCAGTGATCCAGGGACGCTGGCCTGAGCAGAGCTCTGTAAAGAGCCGCGTTGTCCCTGTAAACCTCCATGTGTGGGAACTCGCTCTGGTCCCCTGTCCCAGATCAGTCGGGAAGTGCAGGCCTCAGCACTCGGAACTAAGGGGCTTGGGATGGGGCCCGTACGAGAGGCCGCTGGATGCCTTGCTGAATGCTTGGGAGCCAGGCCACCCACAGCCTTCCCCTACCGGCCACAGTTGCAGCAATGACCTTCCATGGTGTGGACACTGGTCATAGAGGGGCAGGGATGGGGAACAGCCACTGTCTCACACAGGCCCAGGATCCATGTCACCGGGCACCCTGATGTCTGCCCAGAACTCTGTTTCCTCAGGCCAGACAGAAGGTTAGTCCACCCTGAGAAGCATGAGGAGGGATCTTGAAGGGGCCCATGCTGTGATAGCTCAGTGGGCTGAGAAATTAGCGCAAAAGGTGATTCCATCAAGTTTCCAAAGTGAGAAGCCACAACTGTGTGTGTGCGAGCAAGCAAAGGGCGAGGGGTGATCCCACGTGCCTGCGGGGCCCCGAGGGGGATGTGCCCGGTGTGTGTGGGTGTGAGCCCTCTAGTGTGCACATGCTAACAAGGCGGCAGGTGGGGAAAGACCGTCCATTCCTGAAGGGGAGGAGGGTCACAGAGCGGTCGTGAACGGGCCAACCGCACGAACATGCCGCCTCGGCCCCAGACACCTTTCTCCTACAAGGACTGGACGTCTCCACATACTCACGAAGACAACGAAGCCCCCAGCAGTGCCACCTCCCCACGCTGCTGTACGCCAGGCCTTCTGACCTGCGCCTGTGGCTCGCCTGGCCCTCCTCCCTAGCCCGGCACTTTCACATGCCTGCCCTGAGCTCTGGGGGACCCCCTGGGAAGAGGGAACCAATTCAATGGAGAGGCGCCCCCCCTCCACTGTAGGGCGTGGCTCTCTCTCCTTCTCCCTCCTCTCCTTCGTACACTGCCCCATTGTCCCAAGTTCACGGCCCCCCCCACAGCCCCTCCACGTTGCCTGCAGCTTTCCCCTTCTTCCCATCGCCAGCCCCTCGTCCCCTCGCCATCCCTGGCTGCAACCCCAGGCCACAGATCTGTCATTTCAGCCAGAAGCACCGCACTTCCCACGGCATGGCCTTCCACAGCTGCAAGGGACCTCAAAGATCTGCTGGTCTAACACCCGAGCAACCTCCGGACTGGGAAACTGAGGCCCAGAGGGAGGAAGGGACTTGCTGAAAGAGACACTGCAATGCAGGGGTGTTGGGTAAATGTGCTTTGGGGACCCGAGACTCTGGCAGGACTGCAGGAGGTGGGGAGGGGGCCGGGGGGGGGACAGAGGCCCTGGAGCCCGGCCGACTTTCAATCTCCTCTCTCCCGCTTCCCAGCTGTGTGACCTTCAGCTGTTGCTCAACTGCTCTGAGTCTCAGATTTCTTAACGGCACGGTGGAGAGAGGACTTGGCGGACATTTAGCCCGGCGCCTGGAATGTGGAGCATGGTGGTGAGGAGCTCGGGCTCTGCAGCCAGGCGGCCTGGTTTGAACCACCACTGCACCGCTTGGGCCAGTTCCTTGGTCTCCCTGTGCCTCTGTTTCCTCCTCGGGTCTTGGGGATCTTGGCAGTCCCTGCCTCCCAGGGTCGTGGGGAGGGGTAAAAGAACCCATGTCTGTAAAATGCTTAGGCATGTTTATGGAGGTGTCATTGACGGTCACTGGGATGTCTAATGAATGGTAGCTTGAAACAAAAAAGCTGCGAACCCCAAGGAAACCACATTCGATTCCTCAGCCCATGTCCACCCCCGGACACTTGGTGAGTCCAGCTGGATGGCACCTTTGAGATTGGTCCGTCTGTCCTTCCCACCAACTGACTGGGGAGTGGGTGAGGCTCAGAGAGGGAATAACTTACTGGGGGTCTCCCAGGGGCTCTCGGCAACACTGGAGCTTGAATCCAGGCTCCAAGCTCCTTCCAGACACCTTCCCCGACCTCCCACGGGCTCGCCCTGGCACACCCAGCCAGCTCTTCTCTGGCCGGCACCGTCCCTCTTCTGCTGTGGCCAGGCCCCTATGGGGACCGTCCCCTCTCCCTGTTCTGTAGTTCTCGTCCATGCCACTGGCCTGGAAGAATGAAGTGCCGTAGAAATACGGCCTCAGGCGCAAAGGAAATCAGACAATGGGTCGTTTAAAGAAAGGATCCTCTCTGGGAAGTAGGCTCTCAGCTGCATTTCTGTGTTGAGGGTAGACAGTGGGAGGGAGAAGCAGCAGACCCGTAAGAGTGATGGGGTGGGAGTCAAGGCAAAAGCCAGGAGGAAGGGAGAGGAGCAGAAGGCTGGGGAAGGTGAGGCCAGACTGGCTTGTAGGGGCTGCATGGCTGGGGCAGGGCTCAGAGAGCACCCTGGGGTGGGGGTGGGGGCAGAAAGATGCCCCCCACCCCCCGCCCTGCATACACACAGGCTTCCAGGGCCTCCCTGGCCCCAGTGAGGAGGCAGTGGCTGTGTGAGTCTCGGAGGCAGGTGGGCCTTCTTCTATGCGAAAGGGTTAGTAATGACCCAGCTTTCCTGGCCTGAGCTCCTAGAAAAACCCCAGGGCGAGAAAGAGGGCCAGGCCTCTCCTTCAACTCAAAAAATCCACCGGGTGCACCCTCCCAGCCCCCACTCCACGGGAGCAGACGTCCAAAGGGTGCGGCAGGGAGTAGCAGCCTCATTAACAATTACCCCGGTTCCCTACCCCTGCATTCTCATCTCAAGCCCAGAAAGAGACCCAGACCAGGGATGAGCTGCAGAAAAAGCCCCACAGCCCCCTTGCTCACCAGCCAAAGCAGCCCTAGACTACAGCAACTCCACTGGGCTCCTCCGAAACCAGAAAAAAAGGGGACGTGAACTTTCCCATAGGCTCCGCCGGGTGCGTGCACGCGGTGGCCGCGTTAGACTTCGCGGCCGCGGTGGGTTCCTTCCCTCCCGTATTTACTTTGAGGACCAACGTAACCTTATTTTTGTCTGTTGTTCGCTAACCCCAGGGACTTCACTCACAGGGTTGTTCTCTTGCCACAGTGACCACTACAAAGTCTGGCCTCCCCGAGGGCTCCTCTCTGTGTGAGTAAACACGTCCCCACCCGAGCGGGGCGCAGGGCGCGGGGCGCCGGGCGAGGTCAGGCTTTGCCGGCTCCGGCCGGCTCCGTTCCCGGGTGGCGCAACACGCCCCGAGGTCTGGCCGCGGTGCCCGCGGACGCGAGGGCCGATGAGGAAACACGACTTGCGTCTTCTCGTGCCTGGGCCAGAGCTCGCTTAGGCCGGAACAGTTTATATTCGATCCGAGTCAATAGCTGACGTGGTTGAAGTTCAACAGATGCTGCGGATGAAATGCCCCCGAACCTTTTTCCAATGTTTAACGAGAGGCCTGGAAACGCACGCACGTTCGTCTTGCACGGTTTGCGCAAAGGGCCCTGGCGAGACTGCAGCGGGGGCGGGAGCATGTGCAAAGACGGAATGGCGCATTTTTCCCAGGCCGGGGGTGGGGGTGGGGGGTGTTCTGTGGCATGGCTAGAGGCCTGTGGTCAAACCAGGTGCCGGGAACCCGTCACCTACGTGGCACCACCTCTGTCTCCCGCCCAGGAGCTCGGGCTTCTGCCCCCACAGCTGACCCCCCCGGACAGTGCCATCCCGCCTGCACTGAGGTCTCTCGCCGCCACCTGCCTTGTCCTCATAGCCCCATTTCGGGGACCCCAGCTGCCGAGGGGTGCTGCTGGCAACCTCTCGGGGTCCAGGGGAAGAAGGGCAGAGAGAACAATGGGAAGCGTGGACCCGGGTGGGTCAAGGACATACCAGCCGGCCTTCCCCATCCTCTGCAGAACAGGACCTGCCCGCCGACACCCGCCTGGAACCCTTCAGTCCTTGGTCAGAGGCAGGACTTGGGTGTTTGTCCAAGAACTCTACCTGCTCTGCCCCCAGCCTCCTTCCAGGGACCCCACCCCCTCCCATGCTCCCTAACCCCCAAACCTGGGGAGCCCATGGACTGCCAAGCACCTGTGAGTGTTGATGCTGGGCGAGTCCCAGGGTCTGGGTGACAGCGGGGGGTGGAGGGTGTCACAGAAGGGAGTGCAGAGATCACAGAGCCCAGCGTGGAGGAGACCTTGAGGAAGTGGAGGGGGCCTAGCCCAGGAGCAGGGCCGGGCTCCCATTTACTCAGGGCCTGTGATGTGCCTGCCGGGGACAACAGATGCGGAAACTGAGGTTTATGTGACTTACCTGGGGTGACATCGCTAGCCAGAATAACTACAGCCTTATTAGGACTTTGTCAGGTACTTCATACTGTACCAAGCATTATCATGTCTCATTTAATCCTCACAACAACCCTATCAAAGTCCCATTTTACCAACAAGGAAGCTGAGGCTCAGAGAGGTTAAGTAACTCTTCCAAAGTCACACAGCTACCGCATGATAAAGCTACCAAGTGACTTCCACCAGTTCTAGCTGGCCTCTAAAGCTCCTGCTCTTTAGTTGACTCCACGGGCCAACTAACTAGCTGTGTGTTCACTACCAACTAGGTAAATGGAGCCCTTACTTTGTGGCAGGCATTATGCCAGGTTCTCCAAATGTGCCAGCCAGCATTTTTCAAAGCCTCCTGGATGCAGAGCTCTCTCACCTGGGAGAAGGGAGAATCAAATAGCAAAGACACAGCCCCCACCTGTCAGCCAGGCCCCAGCCAGGTCTTTGCTGAGAGCTCCGTCCCTCTTCTCCCCTCCAGGCCCCGCCCCTCACCCCGCCCCCTCCACAGGCCGGCCCCCCACAGGGCTGTGTGTGTTAGGGGGGCAGGTGTCCTGGCTCTGCCCCAGATGCCCCGGGCCACACAGGTGGGTCGCTTTCTCTCTCTGGGTCTCCATCGCCTCAGCTGTAAAATGAGGAAGCCGGACCAAGCGGTTTCTGTCTCCCCTCTCAGCTCCGATGCGCAGCAGGTACCTCGTCTGGGTGGGGTCAGCTGGGCAGGGCCCTCCCTGGGTTGGTGCCTGGAAGAGGTGCAGGATGAGTGGGTGAGGGGCTGAGGAAGCCGCCCCACCCCCAGCTGCGGTTTCTGGTGGGGCCACCTTGGCAGCAGATGGAGGGAAGTGTTTGTCACCCTTCCAACAAAGGCAGTAAAACAAAAGCCTCCCAGGGCACGATGGGAGCAGGCAGCAAAGGCGCCAAAAATAAAGCACACGGCATACCTCTCCTGCACTGGCAGGCAGCTGCCGAGGGGCCCGGCCCAGGGAGTGGAGAGAAAAGAGTTCAGATTTCATGGCCAAGAGCACACACGGTCACACAACGGCACACACATGCACACATGCAAGTGAGGCGCCCCCTCATGTATATGACCGGCTTCTCGGGCCTGCGACCTGTGCAACCACGCAGGGTCCTGCACTCAGCAGGTTCCCCACTGGATTCAGTGGTTGGTTGTCTCTGCCTTGAAATTCTTCATCATTTTTGAGCAAGAGGCCCAGCATTTTCCTTTTGCATTGGGCCTGGCAAGTGCTGCACTTAGTCCTACTGGGATACAAGTACATTCGTAAGTACATACGTTCACAGTATGCTTAAGAAGCACACAGACAGCCCTGTGGCTCAGTGGATTGAGAGCTGGCCTGCGAACCAAAGGGTAGCTGGTTCGATTCCCAGTCAGGGCACATGCCTGGGTCGTGGGCCAGGTTCCCAGCAGGGGGCGCGCGAGAGGCAACCACACATTGATGTATCTCTCCCTCCCTTTCCCTCTCTCTAAAAAAAATAAATAAAATCTTAAAAATAAAGCACACACATTTTATAGACGACATACACAGAAGTATAAATACGTGCACCCACCCTGGGGCAGACAGGGAGCACGACAGCGAGAAAGAGAGAAAAGAGGAGAATGTAGTCTCCAGGTGAGCTGTGGTCTCCTAAGAG
Source organism: Phyllostomus discolor (assembly GCF_004126475.2). Classification (NCBI taxonomy): domain Eukaryota; kingdom Metazoa; phylum Chordata; class Mammalia; order Chiroptera; family Phyllostomidae; genus Phyllostomus; species Phyllostomus discolor. The sequence goes on along the minus strand of NC_040910.2, from coordinate 105,232,817 downwards.
TCAAGGCAGTCTTGGGCACCAGAAAGTGAGAATAATGGCCCTGTCCTACCCGCACCCCTGCCCGTGCAGCCCCTCCCCCCCACTCCCGTGGGGTAGTCAGGAGAGCTCCCCCTCTGCTTCTTATTAGCTACATGGCCTTAGGCAACCACTTAACTCCCCACCCTCAGCCGCCCCCCACCCTGTCGGCGGGGACAACAGTGTGCTCCCCACGGGGCTGTGAGGTGTGCCCCACGCAGGATTCTTAGACATCTCGTCTCCTCGTCAGGCCTTGCAATCTGATCCTTGGCTCAGGAATTCCAAACCCCTCATTAACAGCAGATGTTCAGACCTGTTTATTTCTCCTCGCAGCCCCTCCCTCCCCCGCCAGAGAGCACAGGAGAGTGGACGCGGGCTATGGCGCACCACCTCTTGGGGTCCTCCCTTCTGAGTCCAGCAGGAGGACCCCACGGCCTGGAAACCTTTCTTCCTCCTGGACGTTCCTCCCCCAACCCTCATCTTCCCTGTTCACAACTCTTCCAGACTCTGTCCACACTGCCCTGGGGGCCCAAGGGTCGGCCAGAGGCGCCCAGGCACTGGGCAGCTCTAAGGGGTGTCTCCTGTGCACCCTGCCCTGTCCCCATCGCCGTCCCCCCCGTGGAGAGGGGAGTGGCCACCAACAAGAACCCTGATTTCACTGGAACTCGGACGAGGGCGTAGATGGCTCCCATCCACACGCACTCCCTCGCTTTACCGAGAAGGAAAGCGAGCACTGAAGGGCGAAGTGACCCGAGAAAGCGTTGCTGGGGCCTCTGCTGTTTCTAGATATGCAGCCCCTACGCCTCTGCTGTTTCTAGATACGCAGCCCCTACGAGACCTTCCCGCCCGCCCCGCCTGCCCCCTCTCTCCGGACACAGCTGGTTCCCGTCCCCAGGTGGGCTGGCGGCCAGTGGGGGTGGGAGGCACAGTCACCAGGTGCCCCTTGGCTGGGAGGAGGGGGTGCAGCAAGGAATCTGACACCTGCTTCCCGTACTAACTTCCCTGTTTACCATCTGTGTAGCTGTGCCCTGTGCCCTCCCCTCCCCAGCCTTGGTTTCCCCAGCTGACAGTGGGTGTGGTGTTGTTCCAGCAGCTTTGGCTGTGAGATGGTGGGTGTGGGGGCTCTTCATAGGAGTGAAGGGATGTGAAAATAACAACTCTTTTTTTTTAACTGGCTGGATGAAGCATATCCAACTGAAACGTTAACACAGAACCAGGGCCTCGCGTCAGTGGTGACGAGACCACACCTTCGCGGAGGGTGATGACAGCTGCTCCTCGAAGCAGGAACCGGCGGAACGCCCCCTCGTGCAGCCACCTGCCTCCAGTGCTTGGGGGTGATGTTTCCCCCAGGGGATGTAAGAGTCAGCTCCTTGACGAGAGAACAGAAGTCCCTTGCTTTGGTTGTGGAGCCAGGGGAGTGGCGTTGCTACGCCCACCCGTGTCATGCGGGTGCCCCCGGCGGGTCCTCCCTGCACCCTTTCTGACCACAGCTCCTTCCCGGAAGGGAAGCTCTCACCACCAACCTGAGCAGCTACAGACCAGCTCCTGATTGCCTGGTCTCACCCAGTGCCCAGCACAGAATAGGCCAACAAATATTTGCGGAATAAACGTACGAATGGTGACTTTGGGGTCTTCCCACACTCTTGACTCATAAGGTTAAAATGTACCGAAAAACTCCTGCGTGGCAGAGACATGCCCGGGCAGACGGGCCCTTCTGAGTCAAGGCTGAAGTAGGGGCCCCTTTCAGACACGCAGTCTGGAAGAGCCCCAGACAGTAAACAGAGGACCTCGCCCTCCGATGCCCACCCCCCACCCCAGGCACAGGGTCCAGGCTCCGATGTGGGCTCCTCGACAAATCGACGCCGTTTCCATGGGAACTGAAACCCCAGTTTGTTTCTCCCTCCAAGGCACTCTGTCATTTCCAGCTCAGGCTGTGCAGCGTCAGCATCCAACACCGTAACCTTGGGGCACGCTGCTGCTCTGAGGCTGCCGTGACCCCGCGAGGTCACAAGAGGCTGTGGGCACTAGGCCCCGCCTGCCTCTGCACAGCCTGGGGGTCCCCAACAGGGAAGTGGAGCCAGAGGAGGGCTCCTTGAACTTCCTCTCGGGAGGCAGGGCGGTGGGGGGCGGCGGGGGGTGGTGTGCGGTGGAGAGGAGTGGGGGACTGACAGGGGCTCATTTCCAGTAAGAAGTGGGAGGGAGGAGCGAGGTCCGCGTCTGGCAGCCTGGGCCCCAGCGATCTGCAGGGGCTGATTTCTGGCTGCAGGGGGAGGGGAGGCCGTGCTCTCAGCAGTTGGAACATCAGCCTCTATTGTCTGAGCCTCTGAGAAACAGGGAAGCAAAAGCTGAGCGGAGAAGGGCTTGGGAATGTGGGGGGAAGGGAGGGAAGGGGCGGATGAGCCCGGGGTGAACTGAAAAGGATGGGATGAGAAGAGGGTGGAGGGGCTGCCCTCCCTGGAAGGTGCTCTGAGCTCTGTCCCCATCCCACTGAAGCTCCGAGTCTGGGGAGGCAGAGTCCTCCCCAGGCCAGGCCAGGCCCAGGGTCACCTGCAGCCTGCGAGAGACCTGGGTGAGCCACAGGGAGAGCCCGGGCGAGCTGCTCGGATTGCTGGCCCAGGAGGCTGCGGCCTTGGCCTCCTACCCGCTGCAAGGCGACAGGGAAAGTTCCCTCTTCAGCCCCTGAGGTCACAGGGCCTCAGAGGCAGACTGCGAGGCTAGGCCTGGAGTGTGGATGCCTTTGAACTAGGTCCTTGACCTCTCTCTCTCTCTCTCTCTCAACACCACTCGCCTGCATGCCTGCCCGCATGAGCAGCATGGGGCACAGCAAGGACGCCCACACTGCCCTCTTCCAAGGGTGCTGTGGGCAAAGTGAGGAAACTGGTGTGAAAGTGCTCGGCAGCCGGAGCCCTGGCTGTCGTTGTTATTGACACCTGTGCGGAGAGTTCCACTTGACCTCGGTTTAACCCCAGAAGACAGGGCGACTGCCTTTCCTCAGACCCAGGCCCCCCTGATTACTCAACAGCAGCCACCAGGGAGGCTTCAGACCCTGGGCAGGCGGCCGAGGCCCCAGGAAAGGGGGAGGAATGCTGACAGGGAGACAGGATGTGGCCGGAGATTCCCTCTCCCCACATTGGGGGCCCTGGCCCCTGCGTTCGCTGCGTTCCAGGGACCCCGAGGCCTGGCGGCTGCCTTCCCAGCCCTAGCCCTCCTGCCCTCAGCCGTCGGCAGAGGAAGGTGGGGGGCCACGGCCACTCAGATCACCTCCCCACGGCACTGTGTGGTTAGCAACAACAGACAAACCACTGACCTGATTTTTAGCACAAAGGAAAAGATAATAGGGCACTTCTGAGGGCGCACACGCGAGCACACACACACACATGCGAGCGTACAAATGGAAACTTTCTCTTGACAGGAACCCAGCCCGGAGAGAGAGAAAGAGGGGGGGGGGGAGGGAGAGGGTGAAGTTTCTGGGTACACAGCTGTGTTTGCCGGAGGTGGGGGCCCGAGTTCTGGAGCCGTCCTGCAGGTGCAGGCGCCTGGCCTGGCCCCCCTGCTGGGGGTCAGTGCCACTAACCTGACCTCAGTCTCTGCAAACCGTCTGCTTTCCCGCCTGGCAGGGAGCTCGGGCAAGGTGGGCTCAAGACCCCTTAGCTCTGGCACTGTGTCGGGCCCCTACAATGGGAATAGGAAGACCCACAACCCTACAGATCACCTGGGGGGCCTGAGTGGGCATGTTTGCCAAATCAAGTGAGGTCACCCATCCCTGTACTCCCCCCAAACCCGGTTCCCACGGGCTTTCAAATACATCTTGCAGCCTGGTCCTGCCCGTTGTAAGGGATGAGGTCTAAGGTCTCAGTTAAGTTTTCGGTGATGGGAAGCTGTTCTTTTTATTAATCACTGTCAAAGGGCAGCCGCCTTCCTCTGCCTGCCCGGGACAGCACCCAGAGGAGTGGCTGAGCGGCTCCGCTCAGCACGCAGGCAACCCGCCCACGTGCGGTCTTAAAGATGCTCAGGGTCAGAGCCAGAAGGGACACCAGAGGTCACAGGCCAGCTCCTTAGGGACATGTCTGAGGTCTGGAGAGTCCCTAGCTCCCCACTCCCACTCATCCACCCTCGCTGCTCAAGCCTGGGCCTAAACCAGCAGCACACCCTGCACCTGGGAGCATCTAAGAACTGCAGATGCGAGCGCTGGTTGGTGTGGCTCAGTGGGTTGAGTGCTGGTCTATGAACCAAGGGGTCACCGGTTCAATTCCCAGTCAGGGCACATGCATGGGCTGTGGGCCAGGTCCCCAGTGGAGGCAATGTGAGAGGCAACCGATTGATGTATCTCTCACACATGAAGTGTTTCTCTCCCTCTCTTTCTCCCTTCCCTTCTTTCTAAAAATAAATAAAATCTTTTTTTAAAAACAATGCAGATGCTCAGGCCCCAGACCTGCCAGGTTCTACGGCCATGCCCAAGGCCACGGGCAGCCAAACCACCTCAGTCACCAGACGGCAGAGGCAGATGACTTTGACCGTCATCACCTTCAAAGGTCTCAGCTGCCTGTGCTGAGATGGGCAGGATGCAACAACCCCCTCCTCCCGTCCTGGGCGCAGAGGGCCCCATGGCCTGGCCTGCCTCCCACCCCACCTCCTCTCCACCTTCTGGACTCGGCCCTTCTTCGGGCAAGGGGCAGTGGTGGGCCATGGGCTGTGGGCTGTGGGCCGTGGGCACGGCCTCCTCTTCTGACCTATGCTCTCTGACCCAGTCTCTAACACCTGATCATCACAAAGGTGACCCCGTGCTCCAGTCCGATCTGCCCTTCCGCCTCGGCTTGTGTCCCTGGGTTAGTTCTGGAGCCCCTCAGTTGGCTCCCCAGCCCCAGACCACAGCCAACTGCCAGACCACTGCCTGGGCCTCCACTCCAGGCAGGCAGTCAGCACTCCGGCTGAGCCCCGACGGCCTCAGGGAGGGGACCCGTGTTGGTTAAGGAGGCAGTTGGGCTGAACCAGAAAGCCACGAAGAGCTATCAGCACCCCTAGGGTGTGGCGATCATTGATTCACTTATTGCTATTAACATCTTAGTGTGAATTAGTTACTGGTTCTTTTCCAGTGCGCTGGCAGAGTCTGGGATGGGACATCTGGACGGTGGTGCTTCTGAGAACTGGTCTCAGGAAGGGGAAGGCACGGGTCCAGCTCATCCTCCCCTCCCACCCTGCGGAGGCCAATGGCCCTGCCATCTCAGCCGCTCTCAACCCTTGGGGCGGGGATTCAGGAGCAGCCTCCCCTCCGGAGGCCTGTGCCTGGGGGTGAAATCGCTGGCCTCCTGTTTTCTCCTCTCCTGGCCTGGGGTGCCAGAGGGGTTCTAGGCAGAGGGGAGCTGCCTCCCCCGACCCGTGGTTTCCCACTCCGAGCTCTGCTTGTAAGGCAGCCACCCTACATGCCCCATAAAGGTAGGTAGGTAGGAAGGAAGGAAACTGACCTTTGAGGGGCTCCTGATATGTGCAGGTCGCTCCCTGTGTCACCATTAGCTCACTCCGTTCTCACCACCACGCTGTGGGTTCGTGCTGTGATTATTCCCATTTGACAGTCAAGGAAACTGAGGCTGGAAGAGGTTACTAATGTGCATAAGCTCACGAGCTGGTAAGTGGCGGAGCAAGGATTAGAACCAAGATCTGTCCATGTGTCCCACTCCCTGCCAGGTGTACAGGGGGCAGGCCGGCCCCTGCTCTCACTCTGGGTGGTCCAAACACATCCAGACACATCCCTCATCATGGACTTAGGACAAAAACTGACAAAATGATCCTCCATCCTGAAGGTTCTTCCTCGCGCTCTCTCCTACCAGGTAAGCAGGAAGGTGGGTAAAGGAGCCCCCAACCTGGGCAGGGAGTGGGTGAAAAGCACAGGGGTGGCCTCTCCACACCCAGCTGGTAGCAGCACCCAATATCTGATCCTCCACCCCTCCTCCCACTCGTGCTAACCACATTGTTTAGGAAACCAGTATTTATTGAACACGGTGATAAGATAGCTGGGGAGGTCATCTCCTTTTACCATGAGCGGCAGTTCATGGTAAAGGGCATTACCCCATGCCACTCTGAGGACATCGAGGCCCGGAGGGCTTACCAAGTCCCACAGTGGGGGGCTGCTGAAGCTGAGAGGCAAGCCCAGGCCCCCGTGGTCCTCCCTCCAGGACCGCTGCCCTTTCAGAGTGAGCCTGACTTCGCTCTGGAGACCAGAGGTGAGGCCTCCTGTCCGCAAGTTTTCCAGCCCCTTGAACGCGGGCGGTGCCACTCTGGGCCTGACTTCCAAAGGCCAGAGGATCTCACAACAGGGCAAGGGCAGCTGGGCAGGCGCGTCCCACGTGAAAAGCAGACCGGCGTTTCCTTATTACCCCTCCTCTGCCCAAAACCCTTGCGAGGCTCCCCGTTGGCTGCCCAGCGAAACACAAACTTCCCATTCGAACCCTCTTCCACCTAATCCCAACCACCCACCCAGCCTCGGCGCTCCAGGATTTCCCATCGCTCCTGTTGTTTCAGCTAAACCGGTCCGGTCTGGACTCCCCCAGGGAGGCCTGCGGTTCCCTTCCTCTCTACCTTTGCACATGCCCCTTGTCCCCCCCGCACTGAAGCCCCCTCCCAGCCATCACCGCCTGTCTGACTCCCGTGTCTTCCCGTGTCTCCCTCATGACGCGTTACAAGTGCCACCCCCTCCAAGCCGCCTGTGCGCGGTGAGCTCTCCTTCCTCCAGCCCCTGTGGGCCTACTTCACAGGGCTTACAGCCGCCTGAAGCGAGTCTCATCGCCCCAGGCCACTGCGAGCTCCTGAGTGCAGAGTCCTGGTGCCCCCAGGTGCACAGCAGGAGCCTGTCGGGCCCGGGTGGAACTGAACTGTCAGTGTGTCTCTCCGGAGACAGACCTTGCACCCAGAGGGCTGGGGTGACCCCAAGCAAGACTCAGAGACTCAGATTTCCTGGGGTGCGGGGCATTCTTAAGCAAGGCTCTGCCCGTCTCTGAGGCTGGTGAGAGGTGCCAGATCTGTCGCCAGGAATCATGAGGAATCATGAGAAATCTGGGAACAGCGATCCCAGCCAAGGAAGGTCCCACCCACAGCATCTGGAGCCACTTCCTTCCTGGAAGGAAAACAAAGCAGAAAGAGGAGATTCAGCCTCTCCCCGCACCAGGGTTGTGGGAGGCTGGGCCCCGAGTGGGCAGGCCTCCAGGAAACAAAGCTGCCAGGTGACAACTGGGGGGGACCTGCAGGGCCCCTGGAAGAAGGATGGGGGTGGGGTCCGGCAAAGACTCCTTCCCTTCCCCGTCCGTTTCTTCTAGCCCCTCCTCCTCCATGGACCTGAGGCTTTCCTCCCCACCCTTCTCTGTCTCCCACCTCGCCTCCGCCTCCCACTCCTGTACCTCCACGACCGCCCACTCCCCTGGACCCCGTTGCAGTAGGGCCACGCCTGACTGCGAATGCCCACCCCCTCAGCCTGACACGCCAACATGATCTTGGAAGCCACGTGTGGGAGATGGCGCTGCTGTCAGCAGTCGCTGACAGGAGCCCCACTGGTATTTCCGGAGACCTGTCACCGGAGCAAAAGACAACCGTTTACCATCTCTCAGCCACTGTTCTTCCTTGGGCCTGTCCGTGACACCCGCCAGCCTGTCCGGACCGACTCAGGTCGCTACGGGTTCACTGAGGCCTCCTCTGCACTTGTGCACTCGTGTCAGTGAACCCTCACCTCACAGCACTTGACGGGGATGCTACTGTCCGGTCCCCGTTTTACGGACGAGACACTGAGGCTCAGGAAGGTTAGGCAACGCGGCCAGAGTTACCCACTTAATAAGCTGCACTCCAGCTGGCCCAAGCGGTGCAGAGCCGACCAGAGTGCATGCGGTGCACATCCGGTGTCCTCGCCTAGGTCATCGCCACCAGGAAGGTCAGAGTAGCGTTCTCGTCAAAACCTTCTCCCCTGCGGAGGCAGTTGTCTGACCTACGATGCATGTTTTTAAATGCCATTGCTTTGTGGCTCCCCTTTTCCGAAAGCCCACTAAGTGCTCCAGGGAGTGGGGCCACTTCACACAGGTCAGTTCGGGTCATCGCACCACCCTCGCCAGGTGAGTACCTGGTGGATCCGGAAGCGGGCTCTGGGAAGCTAGGTGAGCTGCCCCAAGAGCCAAATATGGAAGGATCTTGGTCTGTTGAGACGTCACCTGCATTCCACCCCGCCCTTGTCGGGTCCCCAGTGACCCGGGAGGCAGCTGGGGGTTCCTGCAGGGCAGGGGTGGGGAGGGAGGAACGTGTGTGCGCGTGCCTGTGTGCACGCACAGGCATGCACGTGTCCTGCATGCCTCTATGAATGTTTTTTCTGCTTTCCATTACCCCGTCTGGTTTTCATTTCTTCGGGGAAGGGGGTGGAGTGTGACAGAACGGTAGAAGGAAAGAGAATTCCGCAGGCTGCGGGAAGAAAAGGTCAGAAAACATCGAAGTGAATAGAAACTATAAGTATCATGGCCAAGCCCCACCCTGGCCTAACCCAGGGGGAGACGGACCCCAAGAAGGGACTTGCTCATTTAGCTGGGGGTAAAACTTACCTTTCTAACCCCCCGCCCGTCCTCTTTGCACCCACCCCTCTGCCTCAAGGCTGGAAGAGGCTAGAGCACCCAGTTTCGTGACTCAGCTCCGGCAGCACCTCCTCCAGCAGCCCCCCGGCACCCTCACCACTCCCCTGTACTGCAACGGTTTACTCACTCGTCTCTCTCACCCACGAGAAGGTGGGAAAAGGCAGAAACAGAGGCTGCCTGCGTCACTCCTGTCTCCCCAGACCTCAGGAGACAGGGCGCGTAGTAGTCAGCCAGTAAATATTTGTGGAACTGAATATTCAGATGAGTGGACGGATAAACCGAGTATGGCATGATTGTTTTACATGCCGCTATACGTAATAATGGCCTTGGGGAACACGGCGCTGTCATTTCTCAGAACGTCCAGTCTCAGTGGAACCCCAGGAGACATCCGTGACAAGAAGAGTGGCATCGAAACTCAGTACGTGTGCACACATGCAAACCAGCGCACGCCACTCCCATCCATGTACGTGTGCAAGTGTATGGAGACCCATCCCCGTGCCAGCCAGTGAGAAGGATAGCACAATGAGCCGTTTCCTGTTTTATGTGCAGAAACAGAGCCCCCACCCCACCCCGACTCACGCACACACACGCATGCACCCACTCCTGGTCCCTCCCAAGTGCAGGGCCGGCTTCCCCCTATAGCTGGGGAAGAACAAAAGAAAGCTGGTTGTCAACCCTGGCTGGCGTAGCTCAGTGGATTGAGCGCGGGCTGGGAACCAAAGTGTCCCAGGTTCGATTCCCAGCCAGGGTACATTCATGGGTTGCAGGCCAGAACCCCCAGCAACCGCACAACCGCACATTGAATCTCAATCTCTCTCTCTCTCTCTCTCCCCCCTTCCTCCCTTCCCTCTCTAAAAAAAATAAATCAAATAAATAAATAAAATCTTAAGAAAAAAAAAAGAAAGAAAGCTGGTTGTCCACCAGGGGGCGTCCACACACCATCCGACTCAATGTCTCCAAGCCAAAACGGGCCTCACGGAGAGGAGGGAGTCCGCAGGGAAAACAGAGACACCTGGGTGGGGTGTTGTGCAGAAATGCAAAGGAAGAGAGGGTCGGCCGCTGCAGAGACAGGACTGAGAGATGGACTCTGAGGCCCAGGCGCTGAATAATAGAAATGGCAGTAAATGGTCCTTCCTAATATGCATTCAGTGTTGACCGTTTGCTGGTCTGACCCCTCACCAGGTAATAGCTGATCTAACCTTCATCTCGCCCCTGCCAGGCTCCCTATTGCGAGAGTGCCTGTTTTGTAGATGACAGAACAAACGTCGCAGAGAGATTAAGTATCAACGTCAGGATTGGAACTCAGAACCAGCTGTCCGTAGTAGTCGGTGCTATTAACTGCTTCCCTGTTTCCTCGGCATCGAACCTTCAGACCGCCTGCCTCTCGGCCCAGGCTCCAGGCCGGGCCCCACCTCCCGCATCTCCGACCCCTTTCGGGTAGTTTCTGAAGGGCCTGGAAGCTGGTTTCCTCCGAGTAAAGAACTGGTTGCCCTGAAGCTACCCCCTCAGACACTGTACACCGTTGCCCTTGAGCTGGCACCACTCCTCTGAAAGCAATAAAGCCATTCCCGGCAACACCCATAAAGCTGTTTGCCTTCCTCTGACCCAATAATTTCATTCCTGGGTCTTATTCCAAGGAAATAATTCAAACGGAAGCCAACTGTTATCTGCATAAATGCATGCGCTGAAGTCTCTCTGCAAAGGTCAGACGCTGGGAGCCAGACGAGGGAAGCGGCTGAGGAAGCGGGGACATGGGCACAATGGGCAATCAGTCCCGGACACCCACAGCTGTGCCGGCGCGATGGGCGCGCGGAAATGCGTTACCGTACAACGTGTCGCCTCCACACGCCCACCCAGCCGGCTGATTCAACCGCTCACGTCTATCAGAGAGGGAGGGAGCCTTGCTGGGCCTGTTCAGAATAGATTCTTAGCCTCCACTGCCGTCCCACCCCGCCCCCCCACCCTCGCCAAAGAAATAGAAGAGAGGTTTCAATGCAATAATAACAGCAACACCAAACTACATAGTGGCTTTTGAGGTTCTAAGGGCCCAGGCCCTAAAGATCAACAGGATTTTCTGAGAATGATTTTGATGACTGGTTATCAGTGATTTTCACCTTTCACACCGTGCTATGCGACAATAAAGTGATCGATTCTCCGTATTCAATTCCGTGAGGGTAACCGGTGCGGTGTCTGCTTTCTGGGTGGGCCCAGGGGGACACACACCAACCACGGACCCCCGTGTGCTGCAGTGCCTTCCACAGACTGATGAGTGATAAAGGGCAGACTTTGAAAATAGCATGCAGGCCACTCTATGTATTCCACTCCTGGGAATACATGTGTTAAGACGATGGTGAGTATGACGGGCCTTTTCCAAGTTACATTTTTTTCTTAGTTGCCTATTGCTGCAAGTTACCCTCAAGCTCAAGGGTCTTAAAACAATCTTCATTATCTCCCAGTTCCTGAAGGCCATGAATCCAGGTGCAGCTCACCTGAGTCCTGTCTTTCAGGGTCTCTCGGGCTGAAATCAGGGTGTTGTGGAGGGCTGTCGTTATCTCAAGGCTCCAGCACGGAAGAACCCACTTTCAAGCTCACTCACGTGCTTGTTGGCGGAAGTCAGGCCCTCGAGGGCCGTTGGACTAAAGGCCTCGATCTCCGCGCTGCCTGTCGGCCAGAGGCCACGCTCGGTTCACTGGCGCACGGGCCTCTCCACCGGGCAGCTCCCAGCCCAGCGGCTGGCTCCACCAGGGCAGCGAAGAGGCCTCACAGAGGCAGGACTCAAGCCACGTGGAAGTCGCAGTGAGTCGTGGCCCATCTCGAGAGTGACTTCCTCTCACTGTTGCCACCTTTTGTTCATTAGAAGTAGGTCCCCTCAGAAGGCGGAGACCATGCAGGACGAGTGGTGTGCCTGCCACACACACCCGTGAACTCTACAGCGTCTTCTCAGTCACAAAAACAGCATTTTCGAGCATCACTCGTCTAATAGGGAGACTTTCTAAACCGGTTGGTGAACTCCCACACCTGTTTCTCACAAGTCACGGTGCCCTGGCCCCTTCCTCCACGCTGTTAACGTCCAGGGCAACCGGCCGACTCCCACCAGACTCCCACCAGACCCCCAGCAGACTCTCACCAGACCCACCCCGCCCGATGAGCGAGTGCCGGACGTGGGGGTGGGGCTGTGTGAGGATGGGGGCAACCCAGACACTTCCAGGGACCAGGTGTCAGGGGAGGGAAGCCACCCTTGGGAAAGGCTCAGGCGGCCTCTGCCTCAAGGGCACTCTCATTGCTTTTTTTCCCTTTTTTAAGACTGTATTTATTTGTTAAGAGAGAAGGGAAGGTAGGAAGAAAGAGAGGGAGAGAAACATCGATGGGTGGCCTCTCACCCTCACACCCAGCTGAGAACCAGGCCCGTTGCAACCCAGGCACGTGCCCTGACCTGGCACCGAGTCAGTGGCCTTTTGCTTTGCAGGATGACACCCAACAAACCGAGCCTCGCTGGCCAGGGCTCATTGCTTTGCTTCTTAACCGGCCAACAAGACCCGGCCAGAGTGGCCTCATCTGCTCTCTCTAAGCTCTTTCTCCTCTTTCTTCTCGGCTCTCGGGACCAACCACACCCGCCTCTCCCTCCCCACTGCCCTAGCTCATGATCTTTCCCTCCACTGGACCCCAACCCGGCCCCCCAAGCCCCACCTGCCTGGCTCCTTCCGAGCCTTCAGCCTCAGCCGGGGAGTCGCCTCCTTGCAGAGGCCTTCGCTAAGCCTCCAGACCAGGTCGGGGCCCCTCCCTGGAGATCTCGGATTCGGAGCAGAAATAGCATTTCCAGCAAGCGTGCATGTTGGGGAGACCCTGCCTGCAGCTGTCACCGGCTCTCCTAGCTCTCTTCCTTCTCCCTCCTCACTCAGCACACCTGCAACCGATCAGTCGGTTCCCGAAGGCCAGGTCCACATCTGTCTTGTCCAAGCCCAGCGGGAGGGGGTGAGGGGGAGGGAGAGGGCCAGCTGGAGGGAGAGGGCCGGCAACGGCCCTTTTAAAGGTGGGGTGGAGGGGAAGAGCACGTTGCGTCTGATGTGGACAGGAGAGAGGTTTGCCTTGGTCCCGGGGCAGGCGGGCAGGCGCCACACGCAGGACATCTAGGTTGCACTGACCACGAGCAGCATGACTGTCAGGGATCCGGGCCTAGGAGGAGGGGTCCTCCAGAGCTGCTGCAGAAAACCGCATCTTGGGCCTCCCTCAGATACGGTGTGGGCGGCCCGCAACCCCAGTGTTCGGGATTCCAGTCGGGAAGCTGGAGAGTTAGGGTTGCCATAGCGAGTGCATAAAAATACAGGTGCTCAGTTCAATTTGAATTTCGAATAAGCAACAAAGAATCGGTATGTCCCGTCTTGTGTTTCATCTGGCAACCCTGCCAAGGTATGAGTGGAGACCCCAAGCCTGGGGTCTGTGACTGTTTCCAGGGTTTTGGTGGGGGGGTGGTGACACATCCTAGGCTTGCCCCTCCAAACAGGCCCCAGTCCGTCACACTGCTCAGTCAGCATTATTACTATATGTCCACATTGGAAGCAACCTGAACATCCTTTAAGAAAGTATATTTGTTCCCCCAGGCAGCTGTCACAGACGCCACGCACTGGGTGGCTTAAAGCAACGGAAACGCATTGTCCACAAGTCTGGAGTCTAGAAGTTCAGCCGGGGCCAGGCTCCCTCTGAGACTCCAGGTAACAGCCTTCCCTGCCTGTCCTAGCTTCCGGCGGCAGCCGGCAGCCCTTGGTGTGCCTTGGCTGGTAGCACCAGTTTCCGTCTCTTTCATCACGAGCCATTCTCCCTGCGTCCCTGTCTCTTGTCTTCTTATTTTTAAGATTTTATTTATTTATTTTTAGAGAGGGAAGGGAGGGAGAAGAGAGAGAGAGAGAAACATCAATGTGCGGTTGTTGGGGGCTGTGGCCTGCAACCCAGGCATGTGCCCTGACTGGGAATCGAACCTGCAATGCTTTGGTTCAAAGCCCGTGCTCAATCCACTGAGCTACGCCAGCCAGGGCTTTCTTGTCTTCTTGTAAAGACACCAGGTGCATTGAGTGAGGGCCCACCCCAACCACGTGTGACCTTATCGGAACTCAGTATCGTCTGCAAAGTTCCTGTTTCCAAATAAGGTCCCATTTACAGGCACCCGGGATTGAGACTTCAACCTCTCTTTTGGAGGGGGCACAATTCAACCCACAACCAGCAAAATGGATAAATTAGACACTGATACATAGAAGGATGTCCATTATGGATTTTTAGGTTAAAAAAAAAAAAAGCAGAGTACAAGAAAAAGCATGATCCTACGCCCTGGCTGGCATAGCTCAGTGGATTGAGCTCGGGCTGTGAACCAAAGTGTCGCAGGTTCGATTCCCAGTCAGGGTACATGCCTGGGTTGCAGGCCATGACCCCCAGCAACTGCACATTGATGTTTCTCTCTCTATCTCTTTCTCCCTCCCTTCCCTCTCTAAAAATAAGTAAATAAAGTCTTTAAAAAAAAAGAAAAGAAAAAACATGATCCCCTTGTTGATCTTTAAAAAACATATATGAGCCTTTATATGTGATTATTACTTATTCACGTACTGAGTCAACAAATATTGACTGAGCTCGCCGCAGGGAGACCGCAGTGAATCAGGCAGGTCCCATCCCTGCCCTCCCAGAGCCTACGGTTAAGTATGCAGCCTGTTAAAAAGATAGACATCTAACCATTGTTTTCGTTTCCAAGTGAGCGTAGAGGGGGAAAGGGAAAGATGTTTTCTTTTCCATTTATTTCTTCTCTGTGCCGCTTGAATTGTTACAGCAAGCATGTTATCAATGTGTAACTTAAACACAATGTGTAACCTGTTTTGCATCGGGACGGCCAGCCCTTCGACGGTTTGTCTGTGACGTCTCTCCGAGCACAGTGGCTCTGGCCCAGTGGCACCACCGTGTGCGGCTCTCGGACCGGCCGGCCAGCCCGGCTCTCCCTCGGTGTGGGTGAGAACCGGCAGGAACGTTTTACAAAACCCAGTCACTCACTTACTGAACTTTGATCAAATGAAAGAGTGAGATGTAATTAGAGATTGATTCGTGTGTTTACTTGACGGCTGTCTCTCCCGCTGGACTCCGAATTCCAAGATGGTGGGGTCATAGTCGTTTTGCACAATATTGCACAACCACCTCCAGCCTGGCACTCAACACATACGCACCGCACAGGTACGCAGTAAACGTGTGTTGAATGATTGACAGACTACCAACCCTGGCCGGGTACCTCAGTTGGTTAGAGCATTGTCCTGCTATGCCAAGGTTGCTAGCTCAATCCCAAGTCAGGGCACATACAAGAATCAACCAATGAATGCCTAAACAAGTGGAATGACACATGGATGATTCATTCTCTCTCCGTCTCCCTCTCCTTCCCTCCCTCCCTCCCCATTCCTTTCTCTAAAATCAATAAATAGTTGTTGTTGTTGTTTTAAAGAAGGAGTATCAGAGTTTGGAACGGCCCCTATCAGTCATCCAGTCTAACCTACGCATTTTATAACTGATTAACTGGAGTCCCGGAAAGTCAAGCCCCACAGCGAGTTCGTGGTCGTGAAGGGTAGGAGAGCCTTCTCATTCTCAGTCCAGGCTCTTACCTACAAAAACATAACCTGAGACACATGTCATAGAATCAGTTAGGTAGAGAGAGGCACTGTCTAATAAATATCAAAATTGTAAACCACTATTTTCATCTAACTGTGTCTTTTCCCGTGGGGGCTAAGTATTCAGCAGATGTTGGGGTCTGCGGGCGCTAGTTAATCACACCCCTCACTTCTCCAAGTTCTGATCCAATTGAGAAAGTCACAGGAGACCAGCAGGGATTAAAATGTCAGCTTTATTACTGGTCCAGATGGATTGGAGCATGTGGCTTGGACCCAAGGCCCAAACAGGCTTCCTTTTCCTTCTCCCTCGGTTTGACCTTCCCCACCCACTCACAGCAGAGCAGCTGGACCACTGAAGTCCTCCAAAGCAGGGGCCGGGCCTGCCCGGGCACTCACCGCCTAGAGGAGGCCGGCGCAGAGGCAGCACACGCTGCTCAAGGTTAGGTCAGTCCCAGAGAGAGAGCCAGGAACGGGCTGAGCCATGTGCATCTGATACCTTTTCCTGACAACCCCAGAGGTCCCTCCTCCGCTCACAGTGAGGAACCAGGGAGGGGATGCCAAGCAAGCCAACATGTTTCTTCCCGGTGCTTTTAAGAGGATATAAGAACAGGGAGAGGACTCAGAGAGCTGAGGGACAGCCTCCAATGTCATTAAGCTCGACACCTTTCCATAGACTCTAAAAACCTCCGTGCTCCAGGCAGCAGCCCTGAGGTTAAAGGTTGTGCCAGGGGAAGGTGAGGTTGCTGGGAGAAAAAGAAGGGCAGAAAACTGAACACTTGGTAAATTGCACTAATAAGGGATGTATTTTCCTGATGCATCAGGAAGTGCAGGGGGAAGCGGTTCTGGGTCGACGCGAAGCTCCGTGACGCCATCCAGGACCCAAGCGCCTTCGCTCTCCTGCTGCACCATTGTTAGCGAGTGGCTTTCACCCTGGAGCTCAGAGGGTTTCTTCTCCACCTCCAGCCGTCCTATCTACGTTCCAGGAGAAGGAAGCAGGAAGGGCAACAGACGGGCCAGCTGGGTCCCTTTTCTGGAAACTCCATTTCAGACGTGTGTGTCTCCTCATGGGTCCGAGCTGTGCCACTCACCCAGACTCTGCAAGAGGGCCTATGAGATTTGATGTCTCACTTGGCAAATTGAATTATTTCAAATGAAGGAAGACTATGAATGTCCTATAGCAGGATGACCTGCCACAAAAGGTCACAAGACAAGGATGAAAGAAAGCCCAGGAAATGTTGTCAAAGAATTGCTTTTTTAACAGAGATCTGAATGGGTCGGTTTGTTCAGTTTGGGTTTCTTTTTTCCTTTTTGGCGAACATCAAGGAAAGAGAGCGTTCTCTGTGCAAACACTTCCAGAGAATAAAAAGACAGAAAACTCGGTTCATCTTACAGAGCTGGCATAACGCTGAAATCTAACCCTAACAAAGAAAAAAACACGCACTAAATACACAAATTAATAAAACTGCACACCAAGCTAAGCGGCAAGCTGACAAAAATCCCAGGTTTTCCCCTTTCTTGGTTTCCCTCTTGTTTTATGCAGCACGTCTTCAAGTCACTTCCCAAGGAACAGTATGCGAGAGGGAAACTTTCTCAGCCTTTATGTATCTGCAAATGTCTTTGATCCGGCCTGGTACCTAACAGACCGTTTAGTGGCATATTCAACTCTAAGTTAAAAGTCATGTTCCATCAGAATTTTGGAGATCTTTTCTCCATTGTCTTTTTGCATCCAACACTGCTCATGAGAAATCTGGTTTTTTGCAGAGTTTTTTTTTTAAGACTATTTATTTATTTATTTTTAGAGAGAGGGAAAGGGAGGGAGAAAGAGAGGGAGAGAAACATCAGTGTGTGGTTGTCTCTCACGCAGCCCCCACTGGGGACCCAGCCCGCAACCCAGGCATGTGACCTGACTGGGAATCGAACTGGCAACCCCCTGGTTCACTCAATCCATTGAGCTACACCAGCCAGGGTGGAAATCTGGTTTTTGTTCCTTTATAGGTGACTTTTTTCTCTCTGGAAACTTTGAAGAGATGTCTCCTCATTTTCCTGGGTATTCTGAAATTTCAAAATGTTGTGTTTTCTTTTTGTTGGGGGCTGGATAAGCTCTGTTAGTCTGATGATTTGAGTCTTTTTGGTTTAGGAAATTCTGTTCAATTGTTTATTTGAAAATTCTCTCCCATTTCTCTCTTTTCCCTAAAACGCTTATTAATCAAACATGGACCTCCTGCATAGTTTTGTTTTTTGTCTCTTATCTTTTTTCTAATAAAATTCTCTCCCTTTTTAAAAATTTTTTTGAGAAATTACTTTAACTTTCAACACCTCCACTGAATTTTAGTTATCTTTTTATGTCCAGGGACTTTTTTGTTCTCTAATTGTTCTTTTTTCCATTGCACTACTCATGTTTTATAAATACAGTGTCTTCTTGAATTCTCCTAAGTTCTCTTTTTACCTATAAACTGTTTCTGTTTCCTCAGAGGTCTTACTTTCAGTTTATCTGATTCTTTCTATTTCATATTTCAGGTTTCCTTAAATAGCTTCTCCCTTACGATTACCCATTTATATTTTAAGAACAAAGCAGCAGAAATTTTCTGGAAGTTTTGTGTACACAGATAAGAGATGAATAGCAGGTGTTGTTTCAGAGTGAGCTGATCTTTATGCGTTGGCACTGCTGAATGTCAGCCTGCAAAGTGGTTTATCTTCTAGGTTGCCCCCTTAAAACCCAGCTTTCCTAGTCTTGCTTAGACAGTCTAATTTCTCTAAAGACTTCCCATTTTAGGGGGAAGGGGAAACCAAGGGCCATAGCTGAGTAGGCCATATACAAGGGTCAGCAAAGTTTATTATTCCATTTACAGACTTTCGGCTAAGCCCCCATTTTCAGCTACACATTCCCTTCCCCCATTCCGATGCGCCCAGCACGTCCGAGTGCCAAGCTTCTGTGAGCGGACCAGCCCCCTCCGTGGCTGCGGACCCTTCTATATGTGCGACCCCGAGCCGCATCTTCATCTGCCCTGCTTCCTCAGGCATCACTGCTCCTGAAGCCGCTCCTCCAGAAACTTGTTGAGATTCTTCTTGTCCCTAGAGGCCCTCCCCTCAACTCTTTTCTTTGGAAGGACTTGTATGTTTATTGTTTATTCCTAAGACATTTCTGGGGGGAAAAGAGAGAAGCCCATGTGTGTTGCGTCGGCCATAATGGACGGAAAGTCCCCCCTGCCTTACAGTGGAGCGTGGTAGGCGTGGGAGTGTGTGCCGCTTCACAGTTTCGCAGGGGTAGGCCTGAGCAGGCTGTGCAGTCTTTCTAATCAGCCACACACTTACAAGAAATCCAAAAATACGCAGAGACGGAAGGAAAACACTTTTTATTGCATCACACATTGGAGTGTGTGTTGATTCAAATATATTTTTTTAAGATTTTATGTATTTATTTTTAGAGAAGGAAGGGAGGGAGATAGAGAGAGAGAAACATCAATGTGCGGTTGCTGGGGGTTATGGCCTGCAACCGAGGCATGTGCCCTGACTGGGAATCGAACCTGCGATGCTTTGGTTCGCAGGCCATGCTCAGTTCACTGAGCTGCGCCAGCCAGGGATTCAACTTTATTTTAAATACGAAGCTAAAATGAGGCACGTCTCTAAAGTACCTTCTCAGAATCCCGAAAATCTCATAGAATATATTCAGGAAACACTGGCCCTTGTGACAAAGGGCCTGGGATTTGGAATCACACAAACCTGACTCCGGGTCTGGTTCACATCCATCTGCTCGCTCCCCACCGACGTTGCCTCCTCCGCCAGTGCCCACCTCCTTACATCCCTGGGCGGACGAAGCAAGATAATCCACAGGCAAAGCACCTAGCACAGAACCTGGTGATCAGTAGGTGCTCAATAAATGCTCATGAGTATCCCTCCTCCCTCCTGCGGGCAGAACTATGCACCATGCCCCACTCTGTTCATGCTATTTCCATCTCGGCCTTTCACCGCTTCTCAAGTGCCTGCCCAGCCTTCCAGTTTCAAATCAGACATTGCCCTGGGTCTGCCTCCTGCGCCTTCCTAGCACCTGTTCATACCTTTGAGGGAGCTCCGGTCTCTCTGCCTCAGAGAGTCGTGCACGCCTCTGTCCCTCTGGTGGGGGATTCCTTAAAGGCAGTGTCCCGATCTTGTTCCTCGGACGCCCTCCAGCAGCCACTAAGGTGGTAGCTGGCACACAGTAGGCACTCGATAAATGATGGAATCTAATTGCACTGCAACAAGCCAAACCGGATTATGAGGAGCCTGAACCGACTGCCAGGCTGAGATACGGAAAGCAGGCCATGACCCAGACAGACAGATACAGGCTTGTCCGCGGCACAGACACCTTGTTCTTTTCCTGCAGGAGTGTCTGCGCTGTTGTCATCATGACCTCCGCCCCCGGCCCTGCCACTCTCCCAAACACAGGTAAACACGTTCAGCCCCACGAGACAGGACGCTGGTGGGGCTCGGCCTTTGCCCTGCCCCATGAGACAGCGTCAGGAGGAGCAGACGGCGCTCACCTGGATTTATGGGAACCCACGGGGTGGGGAGATGGTTTTTCATTCTTAAGAATGAATGTTTAGCTCAGGGGCTGGGCTGGGGCAGGGCGCTTTCTCGGTTATTCTCTTTACCTCCTTGGGCAGCACACAGCAGAAGAAAATATTTTGGGCGCTGACCTATCCCCTCTCCTCTCTTCACCTTTACCCCCTCTATCCCCCACCCAGGCAGGGTCTTCAGGCCATTCGTCAGGCAACATAGAGACGTGCCCCCGTCCTGGGGCCTGGGGTGGAAGAACAGCGCCCACACTGGGAGTCACTGGTCTAATCAAGAATGCAAGTGTCTGTCCTCAAGGAGCCCCCAGTCTAATGGGGGGGAGACATAGTATCACCCCAACCCTCCCGGAGTTACTCGGCTGCTGTGGTCATACTGCGGTCAGGAGACACCCAGTCCAAAGCGGGAGACAGCACACACAAACTCGATCCTTAACTGAGCAGCTACAGCACCAATCGTGGTGCCCGCTGTGTCCATACTGTGTGCTCAGCATCTGACATTTGCATCGCTTACAAGGCCATCACCCAGGGGTCCCGCCTCAAAGCTGTGTCATTGTCAAAGACGGCAACCCATGAATGATCGTTTCCAAGCGACTCAGGGTACTCGAGCTCCTCAGCCCTAACGAAAGGACTCGCGGCCACAGGGATGGGCCTTCAATCTCCTTTCTCTCGCCCACCATCCTTGCTCCCACATTGTGGCCGCTGTCCAACCTCCCTCCTCTGTTGGTCTCACCCCTGATCCCTTTCCTCCTCCTTCCTCCCGAGTCTGCATCCCACGGGCCGCAGGATGGTCCTGACCATCGGCCCCTCCCTTGGAGGCCGAGGGAGGCCAGGGAACCCAGGGAGCCAAGCCTGAATTTGCTCCGAAAGGCAGGGAGGAGGGGACACCTGGGGAGGAACTCTCACACACAGGTAATTTCCACCCTTTCACACACACATTATCTCCTGTAAGCCTCGTGGACTCTTGATAAGGTTGACGCTATTATCCTCATTCCATAGACAAAAAGGAAAAACAAAGAGAGAGAGTTTAGTAGGTGACACGTGACCAAGGACATGCTGTTGGTGACAGAAGAGGGACTTGAAAGGGTTGGACTCCTGACTTCTGTCCGTGGGGAGACGGGGTCACTGAAAAGACGTAGTTTATGTGTGTGTATCAGTCAGCAGGGTGCCCAGGGGAAGGAGCTGGCTGAGTCAGGGCTCCGAGGGAATGCCCTGAGGAGACGTCGTCAGGGTGTGGCGAATTCCTCAATGTCTCCGGACATTTCTGTCGGGTCCGTAGGTGGCTGGGGCCTAGGTGAGGCGACCACAGGGAGTTCCTCCCAGCCCGGGTCCCCTTCCTGTGGCTCATGGTGCGGCAGGGCATTCCACAGGGAGCCACTCATCCTGAAGAGGCTCGGGAAGGACGGTGAAGATGCCCCAGCACCGAGGAAGACGGAAGACACCCAGAGACTCCCCGCAAGGGTCACCGTGGGCCGGGGGACTCCTAGGGGCCAGGCTGAGAGTATCATTTACCCAGGGCACCTCGTCACAGAACATGAAGGTTCTGATTCAGGCCGGGAGGGCAGAAAGCGTTGCCCCATATTCCCAGTGAGACGCTGAGGCCCACCCAGAGGAGCCCCATCGTCCTGGAGATGTCAAGGCCAAGTTTCCACCTGCACCTCCAAACTGCCCTGCAGCCAGCCCAAGCTTTCCCGGGGAGTGCTGTACCCCACTTCCAGGGCCTGCAGCCCACCCCAAAATGAAGCCTCAGACGGGGCTTCGACACTCCCCTCTTTTCTTTCTGGGGCCACCAAGTGACTCCGCACCTGGGCTCCTTGGAATGGACCCAGGGGACTCGTTCTGCTGGCTGCCGGCTCGGGTTTCGGCAAGAAAGGGAGCTCGCCCTGACCGGTGTGGCTCAGTTGGTTGGTCGTCATGTTCATCATGTTCGAGAGGCAACCGTTTGATGGTTCTTTCCCTCTCTCTCTCTCCCTCCTATACCCCTCTCTAAGAATAAATAAAATATTTTTTAAGATTTTATTTATTTATTCTTAGAGAGGGAAGGGAGGGAAATAGAGAGAGAGAGAGAAAAACATCAATGTGCGGTTGCTGGGGGTCATGACCTGCAACCCAGGCATGTGCCCTGACTGGGAATCGAACCTGTGACACTTTGGTTCGCAGCTCGCGCTCAATCCACTGAGCTACGCCAACCAGGATTAATAAAATATTTTTTAAGAAAAAGAAAGACGGGAACTCTGTGAATGGGAGGATTCAGGCACTGACAGCGGACTGGCGGAGTGAGTGCTCCGGGACCTCTTCCTGCGGTGCCACAAGCCCACACCAGGACGGCCCTCCCTCCCTGCCCGGCAGGCAGTGAGGGCGCATCACGCCGCCTAGAACCCTCGGCGGGCGTGCAGGAGGGTGGAGGGGCTGAACAGTTGGGCTGCTTATCTCTTTTCTGAAGACCCAACCCCTTCGACTAGATAAGCTTTGACTTCGCTGTTTTATTGACAAACCTCTTTGTGCAGAAAGAGCCCGGCGTCCTACCTTCTTCTTAGGAACATCTCTACACGAGGTTTGTTTGCGATCCTTTTCCACCGAGTGCGTTTGAACTGGGATTTACGAAGAGGTTCCTGGTGTGTGGAGTGGGGATGGAGGGGCGTGTTTTCTCGCCTTCGCTGCCCCTGGGCTCCCCTGGTAATTGTCCCATTAGCTGCTCTTGGTGGCCACCTTCACTGGACAGCCCCCTCATTGTCTGAGCCTCCCCCTCTCTTATCCCATCGGTATGTCCAGTTCATCCGGCCCTTCTGGAAGGCAGCTCATATGGCTACGTCTGAGGCCCTCAAAGACACAGGCTGCGCCCACGCCCTCTGATCGTCTCACAGCCCCCGCATGCACCTGCGGGTCCCACGTGGTCTTTTTGCCTCTCACCGGCACATTGGAGCCTGTGGAGCTGTCTCCCAGGTCCACCCATTGTGGAAGATTCCACGTAGAATGCTCGTTGGCCGTTAACTGCCTTTTCTGTTGCCACCTCTGTGTAGCTGCTAAACCCCACTGCCTTCTCTAAAGTCCTGCAGCTTCACGATGCTCCATCCCAAGGCTGAGAGCGCTGGCGGGAGAACCCCCAACAGAGCAGCCCTCCGCGCCAGGGGGACACCCGGGGAGGCAGCAGCGGCAGCCCCACACACCTGCCCCCCCATCCCCAGCACTAGGGGGGGGTCCCTCAGAGCCCTTAGAGGAGCATGAGCCTGGCGGGGAGGTCACTGTTAACATGGCCCCTGGGAGGGGGCACTCCTCGAGGCTGCACAGAAGCCCCAGGTTCAAGGCAAAGACATAACCCCGCCCTCAGGGTGCTCCCACTTCGAGGGAGAGACCCAGGCCCCTACTTGCTGGGGGTGGGGGAGTCTGCTCCTCACTGAGCCAGCTCCCGGCTGCCCCTGAACCCCCTCTCCCCAGGGAAGGGCAGGGCTGAGTGTGGGGGTGGAACTCCCTGAGTAAGCAGGATCACAAACGACTGTGCTTCCAAGAACAGTGACTCAGAGGCAGGAAGAGGAAAGTGAGAACCCTGGGGCTGGACGTCTGCCCTCACTTGGCCTTGAGGCGCTGGGAAGCCCCCTGTGCCCTCTCATACCCTAGGGCCCCGCTACTGCCAGGAAAACAGCCTTTGGAAGGGACACAGGCCCCCAGGGGCACAGGGAGGGTTCCTGGGGCCTGAAGTCCTGTGGATCAGGGGTCCCGAACCCCCAGGCCCCAGAGTGGTGTTGGTCTGCAGCCTGTTAGGAGCCTGCCTCCTGGTACCCCCACCGTGTCCCCCAGGAAACCAGTCCTCCGCGCTGACAATGGTGGGAACAAGCACTGTAGATGACGGCGGGGTCGGGGAGGAGACCCGAGTGAGCTCCCCTCCCAAGGCCCCGACTTCTCACCGAGCTCAAACAGCATTTACAGGACAGCACTGGAGTGACAGGTGCCCATGCCCCCTCCGGGCGCATGTACGGACCCTGAACCTCCCAGAGTGCTTTGCACCTGCACGCTGGCTGATCTGCCCCTAGTCTGTCCTCCCGGAGAGACTGTGAACTGCCTGAGGGCAGAGCCCAGCCTGACTCTGGCTCCCCAGGGCGTTTGGCGCACAGCAGACTCCCAGCAGGTGTTTACAAGCATTGAGTGAACAAATGACCTGCGAAGTACAGTCTTAAGGCTGATCACATGCCGCACCTCCACCCCCACCAGCGCCTCAAAGGGGTCCCTCTCCGAGCCACCACAGCCTTGGAACTGGCGTCCCATCTTCCTCACTGGACCCCCACCCCCATCCTTCAGCCACGGGACAGCCAAAGGAGCTTCCTAAACCGTGTCACCATGGTTCTCCCAGCATTTGTTGCTTCCCACTGCTCCTGGGGCAAACCCAAAATCTCTACCCTGGCCCACAAGGGCGGCCGCTGGCTGCCTCTCCGGACTCAGTCGTGTGAGCCCCTCGTGCTTTGGGCACCAGGCGCACTTAGTTTTCTTCGGCTCAGGTGGACAGCTGGTGTTCTTCGTACCTCAGGGCCTTGGCACTCGCAGCTCTCACCACCCGTCAGCTCCTTCTCTCTCTTCCACCCTCTCTGCCTCTTAAGTCCCACTGTCTTCAGGTCTCAGGTTGTCTCTTTCTCAGGGAAGCCCTCCCTGATCCCCCAAGGGCAGGGTCCCCATGACACAGTCTCAAGGCATCCTCGACTTTTCCTTTGTAGTATCTTTCGAGGTTTATAATTGTACGTTGTGTACTTAGCTCATCATCCACCCCCCCCATACCCACCCCTCTCGTACCCAAAGACCATCAGCAGGATGTGGACCAATGTCCAGCCCTAGCAGAGGGCCACGGCTGACCCAGAAATGCCCTGGACCCCAGGGGGCTGAGATTTGGGAAGTGCTCGACCCAAGAGGTCAGCCCCACCTTAGGCCAAAAGGTGTGGTGAGGAGGAGCTCGGAGGTGTGCTACTCACCCTGAAAGGGAAAGCTGGGAGCAGTGTTTAGAGAAAGAGATAAGGTGGCCAGAAAGCAGGAAGTGAGCTGCAGGGAGCTGTTGGCAGAGGCAGGGCCGTTTACAATGGAGGCTGAGATCAAAGCCACAGGAAGTGGGCTGGTTTTTTCAGTAACGGAAGAATCTGATCAAAGCCACACTTTCCTGTCTGAGAAGGGCAGGCAATTCATTCACGTATTTGTAAGTGATCAGCTGGCCCTTCAGCAAACGTTGATGGAGAGCCTTTCTGTGTAGCAGGCCCAGTGCTATGCCCAGGGAAACGCTGGTGGGTGAGCGTGGGCCCAGCCCCTACTCTCCTGAGTTCACAGGCCTCCGGCCGGGTGTCCAGACCAGCTTTCCAACTTGGAGACTACAATCCCCTTACTGAGTCACGGCCAGGATCTTAAAAACTGAGCTACGCCGTGGAACGACACGAGATGAGATGGAACAGGATGGAGAGAAAACACCAGTGTTGCCCACGCAACGCTAAGCCCTGGTTCAGTTCTGTGCAGGCATACATCGCTTATCGTGCTTCACAGAAAGCAACTTGGTTTTTTTTAGCAACTTGAAGGTAAAACCCTCCACCAGCAAAAAGATGATGACTTGTGGAGAGCTCAGATGACAAGAGTGAGTATTTTTAAATCCAGGTGTGTGTAGTTCCAGACACAATGCCACTGCACGCCAAGTGGACGGCGGTGCGGTGCCGACCTGACTTCTACGCGCACGGGGAAGCCAAACAGTTTGTGCGGCCCGTTTTACGGCACACCACTGCGGCAGGAAGGTCCTCTGGCAGAGGTGCAAGGTCATAGTGCCGACGGGATAGGGACAGGACACTGACCCTTTCCGCCAAAATCAGGCGACCCCGCTTCCGGCGCGTTCTGTGGTCCCTTCACTCATCTGCATTTGATCCAGGGTGATGACCCAAAACTTCTAACTTTGGTTCTTGCTTTTCTTCTGGTCTCCAGATCCTTGGATATGGGGGTATCAACCAAGCACACCCCGAGGTCTCCCTTTGGGTGGCCCATGAGCACCTCACACCATCAGACTCTAAACTTCATTCGTATGAATCCCACCCTCCCTCACCCCCACCATCAAGCCTACAAATCCAGTTTACACCTGGGATGAATAGCACCACAGTTAACCAATCACTCGAGCCAGAAACCAGTCCCTTCTCCCCACCGCTCACACTGATCTATCACAGTCCATCAGCCCCGCCCCTCCTCCACCCTCTGTGCCGCCCTCGGGAGCCTTAGCGCCTTTCAGCCCAGTCCCTGCATCAGCTCCCTGGCTGCCCTCCCCACCCCAATCAGGCCGTCCCTGATGCAGCCCAGGTGAACCTCCCAAAATACAGATCTGGTCGAGTCAGCCCCATGATTGAAACCCCGCAGGCCTCCTCCCCTCCTCCCCTCCCTGGGGATGACGTGCAAACGGTTCCGTGCAGCTCGAAGGCTTTCACAGCGGGGATTGCTGCCTGGCCCGCGTGCTTCCCCGTGCCCTCATCACCACAGCCCACCTCCTGGGCTCCAGCCACTCTAAGTTATTCCTGGCCCCCTTCCACACGTCCACTCCTTTGTATGTGCTGGACTCGCTTTTGAAGCTCCACAGCCTCTGCTTTGTTCACCTGGCCCATAACCCTTCTCCTCTCAGCTCGGCCCTGCCTCCTCCGGAAAGCCCACCTTGATCTCCATCACACTTCCACTGCACCTCACACATCCTCTTCTAGAGCAAGGACTCCCCGACACAGCCATTGTTTAACGGAAGATCTGCCTCCCCAACGAGTCTGGGAACTTCTTGGAGTCAGGGACACAATTACGTCTTCGTTTCCCTGGCACCTAGCACAAAGACCGCTCCCGGGA
Source organism: Phyllostomus discolor (assembly GCF_004126475.2). Classification (NCBI taxonomy): domain Eukaryota; kingdom Metazoa; phylum Chordata; class Mammalia; order Chiroptera; family Phyllostomidae; genus Phyllostomus; species Phyllostomus discolor. The sequence goes on along the minus strand of NC_040910.2, from coordinate 105,206,201 downwards.
AATCCTCAGTAAGTAACGGCCAACCGACGGCATGCAGCAACTATTACGGAGCGCCTTCCCATGTAGCAGGCATGCTGGGCAGTGGCTGAGCTGAGATGGGAACCTGGACTTCCCCAGCCTCACGTCAACACCGGTGACGCACACCTGTTAAGATGAAGACAGCATGGAGCAGCTCTTCATGCACCGGTGTGATGCCCCTGAGCCCCGTCAACAGGACCTGGAGGTGCTGTCACAGTGGTAGGGGCAGGGCACGCTGAGCCATCCACACTGTCTGGACCGGAGGCAGGACCGGGTCAGCAGACAGGTCACACACCTGGCAGAGCAAGGATCCTGTCCCCTTGGACACTACAGACAGCCGTGGCTTCGGGGACACTCGGCTCTCCGCATGTGAACCAAATGTCCAGTGAGCATCAGCAGATACATCCGCTGCCTGCCTGGGTGACTCGGGATGCGCTGCTTCCTTTCCCTGGGCCTCAGTGTCCCCATCTGTAAAATGGCAACTTGCACCAGGTCCATTCCAGCACGAAAACACTCAATTGATGATTTCAACCGTAATCCCACCAAGAGACAGGTCTGAGGCCAAGCCGGGGACCGGTGGCCTGGTGTGGACAGAACACGGCGTTTGGGCCCTCTGCCCAGCCCATGCCCTCAGTACCTGGTTATGCAGGTGAGTCCCTGCACCTTCCTCAGTCGCCACCCCCGCCCCCCCCCCCGCTGTGACAGAGCGCAGCGGCAGCCATGCCAGGAGCCGGCTGTAAGAAGAAATGCAATGAATCGCCTGCAGCACCTGGCGCGGCCTCTACCGTAATGGATGCCGTCATTCTGTGGTTCCCTGCCCCTGAAGCTAAAGGCGCCTGTGAGTGCTGGGTGCCTCTCCAGCTCAGCCTGCAGGCCCTGGAGACTAAAAAAGTCTGCCTTCACTCACCTCCTCCAGTCGTGTCCTCCTTCCCCACCCCCACATGTGGCTTCCCTCGCCGCCAAGCTCAGCTCCTTGCCAGGGTCTGGCTGAGGGCTGGAGTGGCCAGGTGAGTGTGGTTACCCACAGCTGTGACCACCAAGAGCCCAGGCCAGAGTGGCAAAGTCTGGATTCCCACTGGGGCCTGCGGCCTCCGAATCCAGCACTCCGGTCCCAAACCAACAGACCCCCACATGACACAGGCCCACGGGCTCACTGCCCGTTCCCTGTCCAGCCACCCTCCCTCTGTCCTCAGGTGACCCCAAGGCATTCCTGTGGTTTGGGGATTGCTGGTGTGGTGGCAGCCACTGAAATCTTGGCACCCTCCCACCAGCTAATGGGGAGGGGGCTCCAGGGGCCAAATTCTTCTTCAAATGAGATTCCCATGGTTTCCTCAGCTGAGGCATCTGTGGAGCAGAAAACAAACAATGTGGAATGAAATTTCTCTGGAAAACAGGCTCCACAAGTAGAGATCTAAGCCTCTCTTCAGGCACGGGGCCGGCTGCGCTGCTGCCGGGCTGGGCTCCCCCCGCCATGCAGGCTCAGCGGTTGAGCACTTCCAGGTTCTGAGGTCACACACCCCCCGCTCCCCGCCCCCAGCAGCCTCCCCACCCTGCGTGACCTCAGGACTGTCCACAGAGGAAGCCTCCAGTGTTTTGCAGACGCAGCTGGGGCACGATGACCAGAGACAGCTGGGAACCCGAAACAGGAGCACCCTCCCGGGACAGGTCCACCCCAGCCGTGTGTGACGCTGCCCCCGCCGCTGGGCGGGTTTCAGGATCAGGTTGCACAGACAAGGGGATGTGGTGAGACTGGCTGTCTCCCTGGGTCTCCGAGCCCCAGCAGCTTATTGTGGAGTGACAGACCCCAGGGACGCAGAGGGAGCCTCCAGCTGACTTCCGCAGTTCCCGGCCCAGCACCATCTTACAGCCTGCCGAGAAAGGCCCCACACGCGTGATGGCTTCGTACAATGGAATATTACGCAGCCATTAAAAAGCATTAGGTATTGGCATGCCAAACACAGATGAACCTTGAAATCACCATGCTGCGTGAAAGAAGCCAGTCACAAAAGACCACAAATTGTATGACTCCATGTATATCAAATATGCAAACTAGGCAAACTCATTAACCAATCCCCCACCTATGGGGAAACCGGCAGTCCAACTCCAGAGTCTAAACTTTTAACTCCGACGCTACGCTGCCTCACAAAATCTTAAAAAATTCAAGCCCCTCAACTTCTCATCTGGGGTCAAACACTTGTTAAGCAGGCCACCACTGCTTAGCCACGCCAACATTTCGGTGGCTTAGCCTACAAAGCTTTCTTCCCCACACAGATGCAGTGGCTGTAGGCGGGGACCCAGACCCCTTCCACCCCACTGTGGGGAGGGCCCTGACATCCTCCCCTGGGTCCTCTGCATCAGGCCATTGGGCAGAGAAGACAGTGAGCCAAGGAGGAGAAGACGGTCAGACTAGGACACGGCATGGTTTACGTCTCTTTGTCCACATTGCACTGTCCAGAACTCAGTCCATGGCCCGCTGTAATGACAGGGGAGGCTGGGAAGTGTGGTCTCACTACGTGCCCAGAAGGAGAAGGGATTTGAACCTGGGGACAGATAGCATGGGCACTGCCATGGGTGCCACGCCCTTTGACCACATGGCCCCGGGCCAGCTGTGTGCGAAGGGCTGCAGGTGCAGTCAGGGCAGCAGAGCTGAGCTCCAGATGCGAAGACAAGCGTGTGTGTGCAGGCGGGGGCCAGGAAGGGGGGAGGACACACGGCTCTTGCTCTCTGTTAGGCTCCGCAGGAGGCCTTGCGCATCCAACGAGCTCACCTTGAGCCTATGGAGGATCACACAGGGCTATGCAGGATCACACACAGCACCCTCCTCCTCCCCCAGGCTCTCCAGGGACCCCTTCTCCAGGCCGGGCCCTGGGCAGACGGCCCAGCAGCTTGGGCCATTGCAGCTCCTGGTCTGGGGAGAGCACAGGCACTGCAGTCCCTGGGAGTGCCCCTGTGTCTCCCTCCCCTGGGGAAGCGAGGGGCCCAAGCCCCAGCCTGTCTGTGGATACAGGCGGCTGGTTTCCTTCTCAGATTTAACTCTGAGGTGAATGAATCCGCAAACAGTGTCCCAAAGCCAAAGACAAATTATTTGGTCCAGAGAGCACACTCGACCCAGCCCCGATCAGAGTGACCCAAACTGCCTGTCACGCGGGAGGAAGGGACGGGAAGGGGAGAGGATACTCCAATAAGAAGGCACAGAGTAGAAGAGACGTGAGGCTCCCACCCTGCACCCCAGCAGGACAGGTGTTCCTGGGACCACAGGGCCCTGGGCAGTGGGACAGGGCTGCCCCCTGACCAGCCTGTACTGCCTCCCGTGCCTCTGTCAGGGTCGGGGGAGGGCGCTGTAAGGCGAGGACCTGGGTTTCAGTCTGGCTCTGTCACCGCTTGTGGTGGGCCCTTCAGCCACACGCCCCCTCCCTCTCTGAGCCTCAGCTGACCCACCCACCGGTCTGGGGAGACCTGACCTCCAAAGTGAAGTGCAGGTACCCCAAGGAACACAGAATGACCCACTGGCACGTGGAAAGAAAATTTTAGAATTCAATGTATGCAGTTGCACGTATTTCTGTCTAAAAGGCAGGAAGGAGTGCAGCTCTGCCCACATTTCACACCCAGGCTGACCTGGGCACGCAGCGTGCTTTGGGCCGGCTGTGTCCCCACGTCAGCCGGTGTCTGGAGAGAGGGGTGGGCGTTCGGTCAGGCGGAGACCTCGAGGGCAGCCTCCGCACTCAACTGCTCAGTGTTCAATATGCGGCATTGCCCTTTACGCACGCCAAGTTCAGTGGAACTTACAGATCGTACCGTCTGATTCAAACTAAAACTAATCTGCCTCTAAAAACGACAAGCGGCCTCAACAGACTTCTGCATGGAGATCACATGGAGGGTTAGCAACAGGGGAGTGGGAGGGGGAGAGAGGGGGAAAAGGTACAGAGAATAAATAGCATAGAAGGTAGGTAGAAAATAGACAGGGGAAGGGCAAGAATAGTACGGGAAATGCAGAAGCTAAAGAACTTCTATGTAGGACCCATGGACATGAACTAAAGTAGGGGAATGTGGGTGGGAGGGGGTGTGCAGGGTGGAGGGAAGTGAAGGGAGGTAATGGGACAACTGTAATAGCATAATCAATAAAATATATTTAAAAAATAAAGAACAAAATTAACAAACAAACAACAAAAAAAAGATTTCTGCAGAGAAACAGAGAGGAAGTAGCAGCGCTTCCCCTGCGTCCTAGGACGCGACCTCCCCCGACATCCCACGAAGGGAAAACAGGATTGTCTGCCGAGGGCGACAGGAGATGCCATTCCAAAACGGGGCATCTCTTTTCACCAGGGTAAAGGTGACGTTTTGATGGCTGTCGAGGAAGCGTCTTTTTTGAATGGAAAATAGTATGATTTAGAAATAAAGTTGGCCTGGCTGGCGTAGCTCAGTGGATTGAGCGCGGACTGGGAACCAAAGTGTCCCAGGTTCGATTCCCAGCCAGGGTACATGCCTGGGTTGCAGGCCATAACCCCCAGCAACCGCACATTGATGTTTCTCTGTTTCTCTTTCTCTCTCTCTCTCTCTCTCTCTCTCTCTCTCTCTCTCTCTCTCCCCCTCCCTCCCTTCCCTCTCTAAAAATAAATAAATAAAATCTTTTAAAAAATCTTTAAAAAAAAAGAAAGAAAGTTGGAAAGTGTTCACATTGTTATATGACTTTGGTGTTCAAAATCTTATATGTTCCCAAGATCTTTTATATCTACCCTTCAAAAAAAAACAAAAACCCCACACATACATACAGAAAACAAAGGAATTTTTTAACTTGCTTTAAAATCTTCCTGATGAAGAGTTTGAGTGGGCTTAAAATGCATTTGCTAAAAGCACTAAAATACAACAAATTCTAATTTTGTTGCAAGAACAACCGACTGACAGGAGAGAAGATGGAGATTTGAAAGTCAATGCTGCACAAAACGTCTGCACACTTGGTGGATGGCACCGAACGCCGAGCTCTGAACGTGGCAACGGAGCGAGCCAAGCCCACCGGGCGTCCCGGCGTCTGGACCTGCCCATCTCCGTCAGGCCTCCCGTTCAGCCGGGCCGGCCCTGGAACCTGAACACCAAAATGAACCAAACTCGGGGCCAGACCTTCGAGCCGCTCTCCCACAAGGCCCCACACCAGGATCTTCAAAAAGAAAGAGGCACATCTGATGGCATGGCTGTCATTGTGAAGTGCCATAACTATTACCTTAAAACTATTTTATTTACATAGCTTCATAATGTACCTACCATAATATACATAATGTATAATTTATTCATATGCATATAATGGACATAATGTATTTGATCATGTACATACACTTTAAAATGTGCGTACTAATGTATATTCGTGTATCTAGTTCATATACATAATTTATAAAGTTCTATGTATATAGTTTATAAATAAATAGGTATCAGCGGTGCCTGCCTAACATTTTTTACTGATGGTATATAAAGAATAAAGTTTCTACAATTTGAGTTCAAGGATGACTGAGCACCCAAGGGTCCCTCCAGCTCTGGCATTAGGCACTGCAGGGAACCCACCCTGCGTGGGTGGGGGCATGCATGAGAAAGGTGTTCCCGGATTGGACCTCACCTGGCGTGCAGGTGCAGTTTCAGGCAAGCACACTTCACAGCTAAGGTGTCCGAGGTGCAGAGGAGTAAGACCTGAGACGTGTCCCACCTTCGGAGGGCATCCCCATCACAAAGACCGGAGCACCCTCCCCCGGGACAAGAAGGACCTCACTCCTCTCTTTCTCAGCCCTCCCACGGCAACAGGAGAAGGGAAACAAGACCTCCCTCCTGCTCAGATGGAACCCAAAGGCCCTAAGAGGACCTTTCCCGGCAGTCTCAGCAAACTGGCAATGGAGAACCGGCGTACATTCCGGCGTCCAGGGTGCAGTCTGGCCTCCTACCTGCTCCGCTCCCTCTGCGCCTCAATGCACATTCTGGTTTTGAGTTACCAAAATCCCCACTATGGTCTCTGTTGGGAATCCCTGCCTGCTACTAATTTCAGCCTTGCATGCTGCACATAGAGCCTAGAATGTTCAGGAGGCTGACCTCCCCTGTCAGCCCCCTGCCCCATCGTAGCAAAGAACATCCCTCCCCGGTCTTTTGCATCTGCCTTAACCCCAAAGAAGAGAGAGTCGCAGAAAAAAAAGCAAGGCCTGCCCCCCTGCTACCTTCATAGGGGGCTCATCACCTGCCTGAAGCAAAATCATTTTTCTACGGCACAAATACGTTCACGTGGTTCCCTCCCTGCTCTCAGGCTCTGCTTGAAAACTTCCTCTGTAGGGTTTTATGCTAAATGAAATGTCAGATAGAGAAAGGCAAATACCATATATCTTACTTACATGTGGAATCTAAAAGACAAAATAAACAAATAAACAAGACAGAAACAAACTCATAGATACTGAGAATATTTTGATGGTTGCCAGATGGGAGGGGGTCGGGGTGGGGGTGGGGAAGGGATTAAGGTGTGAAAATTGACAGTTACAAAAATAGTCGCTGGGATGTAAAGTACAGCACAGGGGATACAGTCGATAATATTGTGATAACTATGCGTGGTGTCCAAAGGGTGCTAGATCTATTGGGGTGATCACTTTGTAAGTTATATAAATGTTTGATCACTATGTTGTGAACCCAAGACTAATATAATATCAAAAAATAAAAATTTTTGCCCTGGCTGGTATAGCTCAGTGGATTGAGTGCAGGCTGCAAACCAAATGGTCGCCAGTTCGATACCTGGTTGGGGCACATGCCTGGGTTTCGGGCCAGGTCCCCAGTGGAGGGAGGGTTCATGGGAGGCAACAACACACTGATATTTCTCTCCCCGTCTCCTTCCCTTCCCCTCTCTCCAAGTATAAACAAATAAAATCTTTATCCTAAGAACACTAAAACACCAATACAAAAGAACCTTTGCACCCCGATGTTCATAGCAGCACAATTTACAATAGCCAAGTGCTGGAAGCAACCTAGGTGCCCATCAGTAAATGAATGGATCAAAAAACTATGGTACATTTACACAATGGAATTCTATGCAGCAGAAAGAAAGAAGGAGCTTCTACCCTTTGCAACAGCATGGATGGAGCTGGAAAGCAGTATGCTAAGCGAAACAAGCCAGGCAATGAAAGACAAATACCATATGATCTCACCTTTAACAGGAACCTAAACAACAAAACAAAGAAACAAGCAAAATATAACCAAAGACACTGAAATAGAGCACAGGCTGACAGTGACCAGAGGGGGGAGAAGAGGGAATTTCAGGGGAGAATGGGAAGGGTTTACAGGAACAAATGTAAAGGACACATGGACAAAAACTAGGGGGAGGGTGCTAATGGGAGGGAAGTGGGGAGGGTTGGGTGGGTGGGTGGGCTGGGTTGGGAGTAAAAGGGAGAAACTGTACTTGAACAATGATTAAAAGAAAAAAGAGAGAGAGAGAGAAATTTAAAAAAGAAAAAGAAAAAATTAATTTTAAAATAAATTTAAAAAAAATTTTTTAAACATTTAAAGCTTCCTCTGTGTGTCCATTGCTCACAGCAGAAAGCCAGGCTGCGTAGGCCAGCCCACAGGTCCCTCTCGCCCCGGCCCGGCCCACCGGCCTCAGTCACCGGCAGGAAGCAGAAACCACACTCGCTCACTTAAGCAGAAAGGAATGTCATGCAGGTGACCCAGCACTTAGAGAACCACTGGGAGGGTCAGACAAACAAGCTGCACCTGCAGAAATGACGCCCAGAGAGACAGGGGGCCCACCTGGGAGCCACTCCCTCTGGCATGGTCAGGAAGCAATCAGGAGCCACCTGGGGTCTGTTGCCTGCAAGAACCGTCACTTAACTAACACGAGGGTCAGGAAGTCATTTCAGCAACAACCACTGCACACCTGCAAGGCTGGACGCTGGATGCTGCAAGGCAGCGGGCCCCCAAATCCCAGCGTCTCCGTCACCATGCCGACCAGCACCAACAAGCCACCTCCCCAGCCCATTTGCTTGACAGAACCTGTGACCCAGCCAGAATTCCAGAGGCAATGGAATGTGAGAATACGGTATTCAGGGAGGCTTACCAGGGGGAGGCAGGGGGAGGCAAAGCTATACACAGGCCGTTTCTCCAAATGCTTCTTGCAGTGGCCGTCCCACACTTACCCTGAAGTCCAGCTGCGGGGACCTCTCCAAGGGTCCCGAGAACACCCCAGGTTCTTTCTCGCCTCTCTGATCTTCCCCATGCTGGTCATCGCTCCCCTCCACTTTGAATGTCCTTCGTGAACCTGAGATACTTTCTCTGGCTCCCTCGGGCAGGTGTCACTGCAGCCCAAAGCTGCCCAAAGAAATGTAATGCAAGCCACATGCACAATTCTAAGTTTTCTAGTAGCTAAATGCAGTAGGTTGAACAATGGCCATCCAAAAATATCAAATCCTAGCCCCTGTCACTTTTCGACTTTACCTGATTTGGGAAAAGGATCATTGCAGACACAATTATGTTGAAGATTTGAAGACGAGCCCTGGCTGGCATGGCTCAGTGGATTGAGTGCCAGCCTGCGAACCAAAGGATCTCTGGTTTGATTCCCAGTTAGGGCGGATGCCTGGGTTTTGGGAAAGGTCCCCAGTAGGGGGCGCACAAGAAGCAACCACACATTGTTATTTCTCTCCCTCTCTTTCTCCCTCCCTTCCCCTTGCTCTAAAAGATAAATAAATAAGCCCTGGCTGGCATAGGTCAGTGGATTGAGCATGGGCTGCGAACCAAAGCATCGCAGGTTCGATTCCCAGTCAAGGCACATGCCTGGGTTGCAGGCCACAGCCCCCAGCAACCGCACATTGATGTTTCTCTCTCTCTCTCTCTTTCTCCCTCCCTTCCCTCTCTAAAAATAAATAAATAATTTTTTAAAAAAGATAAATAAATAAAATCTTAAAAGAAAAAAAGATTTGAAGCAGGATTACCCTGGATTATGCAGGTGGGCCCTAAATGCCATCACAAGCATCCATACAAGAGGGGAGCAAAAGGCAGTGACAGAGGAGAAGGCAAAGCAAAGAGGCGGAGGCTGGAGTGAGGTGCCCACAAGCCCAGGAATCCCGGGGCAGCCACCAGCAGTGGAAGAGGCCAGGGACGGGCTCCTCCCTACAGTCCACCTTCAGGCTTCTAGCCTCCAGACTGCGAGAGAGTAGGTGTTTGTCGTCCGAAGACCCCAGGTTTGCGGTCATTTGTAACAGCAGCCTGGGGAACCTAATATAACACACTTCCAAAAGTAAAAGAAAGCGAGTAAAATTAGTTTTGAGAATATATTTTATTTAACCCAATGTCAATAAAATGTAACTTCAACATGTATTGATAAAGTAATATGAAAGTTATCAATGAGTTATTTCATGGGCTCACTGGTGAATTCTACCAAACATTTAAGGATGGGAAAATAGACCCACCCTCTACCATCTCCTTCAGACGACAGAAGCAAAGAATACCCCCTAACTCATTCTATGAGGCAGCATTACCCAAATACCAAAAGCCAAGACACTACAAGAAAACTACAGACCAATGCCTCTCAGAAGCAGAGATGCAAAAACCCTCCACACAATATTAGCAAATTGAATCCAACGATGTATAAAAAATGATATATCTCCCTGGCTGGTTTGCTCAGTGGATTGAGCACCAGCCTGCAAACCAAAGGATCTCTGGTTCGATTCCCAGTCAGGGCACATGCCTGGGATGCAGGCCAGGTCCCCAGTTGAGGGTGTGCGAGAGGAAACCAATTAATGTATCTGTCTCGTACATCTGTGTTTCTCTCCCTCTTTTTCTCCCTCCCTTCCCCTCTCTCTCTAAAAATAAATAAGTAAAATGTTTTTTTTTAAATTATATACTACAACCAAGCTCAATTTACCTCAGGTACACAAGGCTGGTTCAACATTAGAAACCAATTAATGTAACCCATCACATCAACAAGCCAAAGAAGAAAATCACACGATCACATCAAGCACACAAAAAGAGGTGCTGCTCCATCCCTCGGGGAGGCTGACCCTTTTGGGGGAGCGAGGGAGGAGGGGGGAAGCAGGCAGACTCCGTGAGGTGGCTGAGGCTGAAATCAGTGTTCCTGGGACCAGCTTAAGGCGAAAGAACAGCCCAAATGTGAGCTTCAAAAAAAAATCTAAACCTGCCAAGACAGACTGTAACCCTCAGTCACAGGGTCATAATCCCACAGACCACCCCACCTCCATTCTAAGGAATTGCTGCAAAGAACATTCTGGATGCCAGTCTCCAGGGAGGCAGCCAGAGCTAATGCCAAAACCACCGCAACCCTGGACCCATACTCTGCGTCCCTGGAACCCCGCCCCCTCCACCCAAGAAACTCAGCAGCTGTCCCTCCAACCCCTGCTGCATGCAGTGCACCCCACCTGGCCCCTGCCACAGCCCCAAAGAAGGGACATCATTTTCTTCATTCAAAGACAACTGCCCACCAAGCCATGTATGCCCTCTGGGCTGCATGGTCACCCAGAGCCACCGTCCAATGCCACCATCAGGAAGTTGTAACCACCTTGTTACGACTTTGCACAGTGGTGCTTACTGACCTCCCAAGACACTGCTTCATCGCGCCTCCTAGAAGCCGCAAGACATCAAACACTTGAAGGCCAGTAGTCCTTCCACTGAGCCTAATGGGGGATCTGGGCAGCCCACTCACCGCCGAGATTAGCCACTGCTGGGATGGCCACGAGGCCCTGAGCTGGCGGCTGCCGGCTCCCTTCACTGCAGACCAACTTGCCCCTCTGGACGCCCCCTCGCAACCCTCTGGGACCCTGGCACAGCACAGGGAGGGATGTGGCTGGACTTCTGGACTCTCTGCCATTGCCCCATGTGGACTTCCACCCTGGGGCACAGACCAGACCCTGCCGCGGGAGAGCCGGGAGTGAGTGAATGAATGAATGAATGAATGAAGCAAGGCTACAAGCCCCTTCTCAGACGCTCAGAGCTTCCCCGCTTTGAGCGAAAGCCCCATTCCCAGACTAAGAAGAAAAGAGAGACCTGCGCCCAGCCTTAGCTGCCATGAGCCCTCACCCTGTGCTGACACAGGGCAACCCCGCCCGGGCGACACAGGACGAGGCTGTGGGAAGGGTCTCCTGCCCACAGGCATCCTGCTGTCCCCAGATCAAGAACCTCACTTTCTGCCAGCTCTGCCAACCCAAGGTCCCGCCCCCGGCTGGCACGTGGTAACAGGAATGCCCACAGCCAGCACACCTTGGTTTTAACAAGTCCCTGCCCAACCAAGCAAGGCTCCGCTGAGCATGTGGTGCACGTGGGGGGTGGGAGGGAGTTTGGGAGCTCCTCACAGACAGCCCCAGCCCCAGCCCCAGCCCACCTCAGGCCAGGCCAGGCCACCAGCACCCAGGGCTTCCCTTCTCTGCGCCGGAGCCAGCCCCACCTGAGCTGTCCGGCCAGGGGAGGGGCGGGGCCTGCAGTCAGTTGGCCCAGTGCGGGACCCTGAGGGGAGGAGGGAGGCGGGTGCTCTTAAGGCGGGTCTGAGGTGAGCTGCGCCTCCCCTGACTGCTCACCTAGTCCGTCTCTGAGAGGTCTCGATCCCAGGAGCCGGGAGTGAACGCAGCTGCCTGTCTGCCCTGGACACCAGGTAGGTAGGTGCCTTGCTTCTTTAAGGAGGAGAAGAAGAGAGGGAGACTCAGCACCTTTCCAGCCCTGACTCATTTAACCCTGGGTCCCCTGCTTCTCCACTTCTGGGGCTCTGGGCTCGGGGCGAAGGTGGGGAGGAAGGGGAAAGAGGCTGTGAAGGAGGGAGACATAGTCTCGGGACCACAGACTGCAAAGTTTAGCACTTTGAGGGAGAAACTCCGTGCCCCGGGGTGTGCAGATGACATAACCAAGGTGCAGGGAGGAGAAGGGGGTTGCAGATTTGGGAAGGGAATTGGTACGGAACCCGGCCTCCCGCCTTTCAGCCTGGCCTGAGCCCTGGGGCTGGGCCCCTCAGGCTGCTAGGGACCCAGAGGTGGGGGGCCGTAGTTTCAGAGGTCCTGCAGGTCCCTGCTGTCCCTGGCCTGGGTGCAGGGGACAGTACAGTCAGACAGAAGCCACTCTTCCGGGATGGCGGGTGAGTGAGGGGTGAGCTAATGAGGCAAGTAGCTTTTGGGGGGACTCAGGCTCACCCCCTCCCACCCCCTCCCTTCACGGACTTGGGCCTGCAGGAGGGAGAAGAGGTTGGCAGTGACGCAGAAGAGGGAAAATGCCAAGGTAGCAGGACGCTCCTGCCTCCGGGGCCCTTGGGAACAGAGAGATTCGAGTCCAGATCTGAAGGGGGATTGGGTGGGAAGGACCTATAAATAGGGCTGAGCTGGCTGGGACCTCTCTGGCCCCTACACCCCCGCCATCCTACCTCTACCACCGCCACCCACACACTCACGAAGTCCTGAGCCCCAGGCACCCGACCCTCCTCCCCCTTAGAGCAGGAACGGAAGAGCTAGGACCGTGCACTGGTAGGGGCGGGGCATCCAGGAACAGAGCCATGTGCCCGGGCCCTGCCCGGGGAGGGCCAGGGAGATTCGGGGACATGCAAGTGAGAGGAGTCTGAAGCAGAGCCCTCCCAGGCCTGTCCCACGGGTTCCAGAATCCCATGAGGGGAAGAGTTGAAAGGGGTCCTAAATCTATGGGGCAGAGGCATGGGGTATGGGAGCCTTGACCACCCAGGTTCAAGTCCCAATCCCACCCCTCGGTTCTGCGGGATGTACGACCTTGGGCGAATCCCTTAGCCTCTCTAGCTCCACAGTAAGAGTGCCCTCCTCGCAGAACCATTGAGAAAAGAACATGAGTCCATTTTAAATGTCTGTTATTATAATATCCCCATTATAGAGATGGGACAAGTGAGGTCCAGAAAGGAAGGAAAGGCTTCCTTCCCAGGGTGGCACAAAAGTAGTTTCCAGAGCAGCTGGCAGGCATCCTAGGTCCTCAGCCTGCGGGGAGGCCCAGGCCCCCAGTGTACTCCATAGAGTCGCTAAGCCCAGCCTCCTCCTCTGCGGGGCCTGGACGAGAACCCCGCCGAGGTCCTGCCCCAGCAAACCCAGGCCTCTGGGAGCGTGTGAGGGAAAAGCCGCAGCTCCGTGTCCTCAGCTGCCCCCGGGAAGGAGCTCAGAGACCGACTCCCTTCCACTGCCATTTATAGACACACTTCGGGAGCCTGGGATGCGCCACCCCCTCCAGGGCTCGGCCAAGGAGAAGCCTGGCGGAGGCCCACAGGAGCCGTGGACGAGGAGAGGGGCCTGGCTCTTCTCATTAACTTCCTGTGTGACTTGGGCAAGTCACGTGCCCTCTCTGGACCGCAGGCGTCCCTCTGCATTTGAACTCCGTGTGGCACAAGGAGTTAAGTGTCCAAAGGCCCACAGCCTGGGTTTGAATCCCTGCTCTGTCCCTCATCTAGGTGTGCAGCCTGTGCCGATTTCTTAACCTCTCTGAGCCTCAGTATCTTCATCTGTGAAATGGGCTGGTACTACGGGTGCAATCCTAGAGGAGAATTACCAGAGATAAACACATAGATCAGCACCGGGCACCTGGTGAACGCTTGATAAACGGGAGCTATCCTCATTTACTCTTATGGAGCTGTTATGCCCTAGACAAGCCCTTATTTCTAAGGAGCATTTTGACCCGTCCAAATGCTTTCCCAAGCAGCGCCTCACCGGTCCCGGGTCCCTCTCGGGGAGGGTGCAGGCCAGGAATTCTCATGCCCACCTCACAGAGGAGGATGCTACGGGTCAGATGTCACCCTAAGGAAGTGTTGGAGCTGGGAATCGAATCTGAATCTTCAAGCTCCAAAGTCCGTATTTATTTCAATAGCTCCAGGCTGGTCTCAACACCTTTTCTAGCACTGGGGGTCTGACTCTGAAAGGGGGTCTCATGGAAGCACCTTGGAAAAAGGAGAAGCAGAGGTGGGGAGTATCGGGGATGAACGGCGAGGCTCAGGGCAGGCAGTGACTGTGATCAGCACGTCCCAGCTCCTTACAGCTTCCTTGGCAGCCCGAGTCCCAGAACCTCTTACCCCTTACCCAGCCCCACCTGTAGCAAAGTGCTAATGTGTGACATTGTGATTAGACAACAGGAAGGACTTTCCACAGTGAGGAAAGTGAGGAAGTGGAGGCATCTCTTTCCCAGAGGAGCATCCAGGGACTGAGTATCATCTGATGTCACTCCCCAGCGCAGAACTGCTCTGTAGCTCCTCCCCCTCGTCCCACGGAGCCCAGCCCGCAAGTCGCTGCATGGCCTGGCCAGCCTGCCTCCCCCACGCCATCTTCCCCTCCGTCTACCCTAGGTGCATCCTGTCCCCATGTGCTCAGTCATGCCTCCCAGTCACCCCCATCTGTCAGGGCCTCTGAACACCTGCGTGGCCAGCTAGCTCCTGCTTTTCCTTCCTGCCTCCCTTTATACATGTTCCTTCCTCCAGGAAGTCCTCCTTAACCTCCCCCCCAGTGCCTACAGAGTCCGCTCCGCTTTCTCCGCTCCTTAGTGTCACTGTTTACGTGATTGCTCACCTGCTTCCTTGTCTGGGTCACACCCTGGCCCACGTGGAGTAGCAGCTAAATGCAGGGGTTCTGACATCGGATAGCCCGGGGTCCACTCTGCTCTGACACTTGTTGGTAACTTCCCCCCCCGGGGCAAGTTATTTACCGCTCTGTGTCTCCATTCCCACATCGTACTATGGTGTAATTATAATATTACTTCATAGGGTGGTTGTGAGGATTTTAAGACTTTGTGCGTAAACACCAGTAACTATGCACACAGTAATTAGTCACTAAATACTAGCTAGCATTTCATAAATAAGGCTGGTACCTAGTAGATATTTAATAAACATCTATCGGAGTTATTTTATTTAACAATAACTTGCATAATGCTTAGTACGGGCCAGGCTATTCTAAGCATGTTACAAGCATTAACTCACTTTGTAGGTAAGGAAACTGAGGCACAGGGAAGTGATCTAACCTGCCCGATGGTACACAGCCAGTAAGTGGTGGAGCCGAGATGCAAACCCAGGCAGTTGGGCTCCAGTTTCCGAGTCTCTCCTTGAAGGAATAAACATGCCTTTGTCTGGCAGGGAGAGGAGGCAGGGGCTTCACCTACAAAACATGCTCAACTCCCCCCTCCCCGGCCTCTTTCAGGTCCTGGGAGCTCCTGGTTGGCAGGTGACATCTCCGGGATATAAGCGAGGCTGATCAGAAGCTGGAGGTAAACTGCGGGACACTGCCCCCGCCATGTCACAGGTGATGTCCAGCTCCCTGCTGGCAGGAGGCCACGCAGTCCATCTGGCTCCCTGTGAAGAACCCAGGAGGGCCCTGCACCCAGCACCCAGCCCCAACTTGCCGGTGATGCCGCAGTGTCCTTACTATACCACACAAGGCTGGGGGACGCAGACGCTGATGGCCCCCACGCCCTGCAAGGAGCCCCACAACAGGCTCCAGCAGGCCCCCCCGGCCGGAGCCAAGGCCAGCGGCCTCCTACCGCCCCTGGGTGAGCAGACCTCAGGCGCCCTGGGTGACCTGGACTCCTACATTGACCTCTCCCTGGAGAGCCTCAACCAGATGATTCTGGAACTGGACCCCACCTTCCAGCTGCTCCCCCCAGGGCCTGGTGGCCCCTGGGCTGAGCCCACCCAGAGCGCCTCCCCGAGGAGAAAGAAAGAGGAACCTGAAGGCTTGGGTAAGGACCGGGGCGCAGTGCCAGGAGGGGGGCAGGGGGCAGAGTTCAGGAAGGAGGACTTTTCTCCAGAGCAGGAGCAGGAGGCAACGTCCTGCTGGGAGATGACCTGCAGCCTTAAACAGTTTGCTTAACTCCCCTGTTTTTGCTGCTATACGAAAGGGATGAAAACAAATTTCCCTCACTATCCACTTCTATTTGGCTCCTGAGTTTGGAAGGTGATGGATGTCTGCTTTGTGTGATTTTTCAGATCATTTAAATAAGCTAACATGTTTATATAAATATGCATACTTATATGTATTTTGTATAATGCCATGCATTATTTATATATATACATATATATTTTTTGTACAATGCCATGCATTATAAATAAGAGCACAGTAGGCATGGGGACCCCAGAACCGTGTTATTCTATGGGTGTCTCTCCTTAGGTCCTAACCTGGGCATCTAAAAATTTTGTGGGGTGTCTCTCTGATCCCCTGTCTCTGTGTAGGGAAGTATTACTCTGGGGAGGCCCAAGCTGGACGGATGGAGCGGGAGGGACCCAGATTTCGGCCTGTTCCGGGTGGCGGCTCTGCTGTGTTAAGCCGTAGTGTGCAGTGAAGGTCGGACGCCGACCTCCTGGTGGGCGGGAGGAGAACCCCGATAGGAAGCCTTGACCAGTTTCCATGGCATCAATTCTCCCACCATGGCCCATTTCAGGCCGCTGACACGATGTCACTGAAGGTGACCTGGGAGAGAGATACATGGCGGCAGGCTACTGCATGGTGTTTGCACTGGGCCGGCCGGCAGATGTAGGTAATCTCAAGAGTGTGGATCATAGTCAAAAGCAGGAAAATCACTGGGATGTGATGAATTCTGAATATGTATTAGTTCTGTTTTTAACATGTCAGTTTATTGCATTTGTTTAAAGCTTTGGTGAGGGAATCGAGAAATTCCATTCTTTTTTTTTTAAGATTTTTTATTTATTTATTTTTAGAGAGGGAAGGGAGGGAGAAAGAGAGAGAGAGAAACATCAATGTGCGGTTGCTGGAGGCCGTGGCCTGCAACCCAGGCATGTGCCCTGACTGGGAATCAAACTTATGATGCTTTGGTTCCCAGCCCACGCTCAATCCACTGAGCTATGCCAGCCAGGGCAGTTTATTGCATTTTTATATAATTTAATGTTTAATAATGGCTGAGTTTAGCAACCAGCCTGACAAAATCCTGGGAATTTAACCATCAGCCATCCTGAGTTGGCACAAGCCACCTCCAGCACACCACTAAATCCTCGGGGGTCTGGAAACCCCTACCTCCGGCTTCAGTTTCCCAAGCAAAAAGTTTTAAGTTTACTTTGAAAATGAAGGTCAAGGAGCAGCAGCCCCATTAGACAGGCTAGAAAACGGAAGCTTCCAGGGATTTAAGCAATCAGCATGGGCCCAGGAGTGTGGGTAGGATTAAAGACAGGGTCCGTGAGAATGTCTACTTGTTTATTGAGTGCTTACTATGTCCAGGCACTGTGCTGAGCACTTTATAGTAGAACCTTTTATCCTCCCAGTTCACCCCCACGAGGTGATTGTTTTATCCTCATTTTATGGATGAAAAGCCCGAGGTTCATGGAGTTGAGTCAGGAGCCAGTCCTCCAGCCTAATCACGGGAGTCAGGCAGACCCTACACGAGCTGTTCACTTCACTCCTTTGTGTCTCAGACTCCTCGTCTGTAAAATATAAATGAGTTCTTACCTCAAAGGGTGTTGCAGGGATTAAAAGAAACAACACCCGGGTGTTTACCACCAGTCCTGGCGCACCGTGAGTCACTCTAAGCCACGGCTGCTTTATTAGACGCCAGGGCTGCATTCAGGACCGGCCCCAGCACAGGGTCAGGCTCCGGGGAGAAAACGAGCCTGGCACCCAGGTCCTCTGGCGCCGGGGCCCCTGACCTGCCTTCTGTTCCTCCCACTGAGCTCTGCCTGCCAGGCCAGTTAAAAGAACTGCCTCCCGCCCTCGCCCTCCCTCGACAGTCATCCTGCATTTTACGGCGAGGCCCGGGCGTGCCTCTGCAGGGAAAGGGGTTGGGGCCTAATTGCCAGTGACAAGAGCGAGTCCAGGACTTTAATGTTCCTGCCCCAAGGCAGACTTTCCGTTCTGCACACTCCAGGCCGGGGCGGGGGTGGGGGTGGGGAGCGTCCAGACCAGTCTCTGCGGAGCATCCACCTGTGTGAGGTGGGGACACGGACAGTGGGCCCTTCCCCCAAGGGGCCGATGAGCAGAGAGAGGTCTGTGTTCTCACATGTCCTGGCCACAACCCGCTAACACAAGGATGAGTCCACCGGACTCAGGCGCTCAGAAGGCAGCCGTGGTTCAAGAGGCCTGAAGAAGCCCCTCGCTCTGTCCTAGCTCCTTGTGATGGAATGGTGTTTTTTCTTTCAAGATCTATTTATTTATTTTTAGAGAGGGAAGGGAGGGAGAGGGGGGGACATCAGTGTGCACAATGTGCGGTTGCTGGGGGCTGTGGCCTGCAACCCAGGCATGTGCCCTGGCTGGGAATCGAACCTGTGACACTTTGGTTCGCAGCCCGCACTCAATCCACTGAGCTATGCCAGCCAGGGCGGAATGTTTTTTTTTTTTAAACCCTCTCCTCTAATCTGCACTTGGATACCTGTGATATCTGGGAGCTCACTCCCTCCCGACCCAGCCCGGCCTAGTCGGCTCCCCGTTAGGAAGTTCTGTCTGATCTCTCAGAATAGCGAGTGCCCGCCGGTCACTGCGCTGAGCTGCACCGAGCATCTTGACCTCCCAAAACCCTCCCCTCAGACCTCCACGGCTGCTGACACAGCAAGCTCTCCCCAGCCCGTGGCAACCAACTCTGGGCACCTCGGTGAGCTGCCACGTGGCCACGGCTGTTCCCTGCAGTCTCACCCTTCCAACTTTTGGGGTGTCGAAGGGAAGGTAACAGTGGTGCTAGCAAATGCCTGCTGTTTCTCTTCCCTCACTTGGCAAAATTAAGAATTAAACATCGGTGATCCTACGCTGATCCCTCCCCTAAATGCAGGCAGGGGCAGAAGTAGGTTCACTGTTGTTCACATGGAAAACAATACAATAATCCATAAATAATAACATAAGAGTCAACTCTGTTCCGAGTGCGCACAGCTGTGAGCCTACCTGCGCCCCAGCCTGCAGGTCCAGGAAGACCTTGGTGCTGCCGGCCCCTGCCCTCTGCCCTGTGGAGGAAATAGCGATGAGCTAGCTCCCTGCCCCTGCCTCCTGCGGACCTTCCTTCAGGTTCGGTGGTGACCGGGCAGGGCTCCCATCCCACAGGGGATGCGGCTCCTAGAAGCCAACCCCGTATTTCTTTCTCTATCCTCCCTTCCTCCCCTCCCCATCTTTGGAACAGACCCCCACATTTTATTTTCCAGCAGTTTCTGCCAGGAAAGGCTGTTTGCCAATCCCAAGTGAAAGGTGCCTAAATACGGTCTCTCCTTCCCCCACCCACGTGACCCCACCCACCCACCTGGGTGCTGGCACCCACTTCCACTGCGCCCTGCTCAGACTCGCCCCAGGGGCCTGTAAACAGTGACTGCACCCGGTGATGGGCGGGGTTAGGGCTCCCCCTCCCTCTCCCCCAGGCAAACACACCTCGCCAACAGCAGGAAGTGACTCACAGCTCCGGGCCACTCCTGCACTCCCCGCTGGCTTCCTCCTCCCCCAAGCATGGCCCTGGGAGAGTTTGCATGGCCCGGTGAGGACGTGGCCCAGAGCTTCCCCGGACCAACAGACCCTCCCCAAAGCAGCTGAGCACCTTCTCAGCACCTTCTCTCTGGCCAAGGCCTCAGGGGAAAGGTCCCCAGGAGCCCCCTCCTCCAGGCAAGAGGTCCCCCATCAGAGCACAGGCACAGAAGTCCGGTTCCTCTTACTCCCTGGCTGTGCCACACTGGACACCTCACCTAACCTCTCTGTGCCTGGATCTCTCATCTGATATACGGAATTAATAGTATTTCCTGCTTCCATGGAGTGATCGTGAGGGCTGAATAAATTCATGCAGGTAACATGTTCGTAACAGTGCTGGCAGAGAGCACTTAATAAATACCAGCCTTTATTAAAAACCGTGCAGTAAATGTTAGCTCCACCCCCTCCCCCCATTTCTCTGGGCCTCAGTGTCCTCTATAAAAGTGATGTCTGCTGGCGCTGGCCATGAGGGCCGTTGTGAAGCTTGAAAGGATTATGGGTATAAACACTATAAAGTCCTATAAAAATACAAGTTGTGCTTGCCAAACTTCCAGAAGAATCCACTCCATTCCAAGACCTCATTTCTTTCAGAGCCCACAGCACATGGTGCCAAATATTCTCCCCTTGCCGTCAGCAGTGGGACCCACGCTTCAGCCAGAGCGCGTTAGCCACCTGGCCAGTGCTGCCCCCAAAAGCAGGCGGGGAGAAGATGCTCCTAGGGCCCCAGGGGGGGCCAGACTCCGGGCTCCGTTCATCCGTGCACTTTATCCTCACTGCAAGTGTTGGTTTTACGCCCCCACTTCGCACACGAGGAAACTGAGGTTCAGGGTGGTTAGGAAAGGTCCCCGATGCCTCTGGGTGGGAAAGCGGCAAAGCCAGGACTCACACCCAGGCTGGTCTGACGACAAAGCCAGGCCCGTGCCTCTGCCTCTGGAGCAACAAGCCCAGGTCAGCCCATCATCGCCTCTCGTCTGACGCAGCCCCGCACCCAGCCCCGGCCCAGCAGGCTCAGACAGAGGCAGCGGTGGTGAGCAGAGCCAGAAGGCCCTGCCCCAGAGCAGGCCGGGGCAGGCAGGTACTCCAGAGTCACGGCAGGCGGGGTGCGCATGCCAGGGCCCAAGTAGGTGAGAGGTAGGCAGACAGGAGCTGAGGGTGCAGTTTCCTGGGGACTCTGCCTCAGTTTCCATCCTGGGAAGCCAGAGGCAGGGGTCACAGCCCTCGGTAACCCCCACTTTTCACCACCTTTGCTGGAAAAGCACTGAGGATAGTTCCTCTCCCCCAGGCCAGGAAGAGGGGTGTCCATCTCCACCCTGGGGAGAACCACAGGGCACCCCACTCCAGGGAGGAACACGGTCTGGGCACAAAAGTCCTAGGTGCCCCCAACTGGGGAATTTAAGAACTTCGGAGTGAGCCAGCAGCCAGGGCCAAGTGCGATGACCAGCCACCAGCACGGCCCGCCCTGCCCTCTGGAAACTCCTGCCCTAAAGCAGAGTTCTCAAACTCTGCGGTGGACCCTGATCCCCAGGTTCTCGCTAAAATTGCAGATTCTGATGCGATGGGCCCGGGGTGGAGCCTGAGATTCTGCACATCAGGCCCGCTCCCAGGTGGAGTGCGCTGCTGGGCAGGGACCACGGTGACGCTGGAATCACCTGGGGAACTAAACAAACAGCCTGAGGCCTGAGCCCACCCCAGAGATGCTGGTCTAATGGGCGCAAAGGGGAGCCTGGGCACTGGGACTTTTAAAAGCTCACTGGGTGACCCTAGGGTGCAACCAGGGCTTCACAGTAGGTTCAGACACAGAAACAGCTTTCTCACCCCCTGAGTAACAGAGGCGCCAGGAGAGGTGCCTGGCACACTCAGGTCATTTCAGACCCCCCCCAGGGGGGGCACAAAGGGCTTACTACTATGTGCCAGTTTTAAAGGGCTGACTATGTGACAGGCACGGCGATGGGCCCCCTGCCTTCATCTCATTCCGTCCTCACTGCCTGTTTGACAGGCGTGGAGACTGAGCGTCTAGGTGACGAGGGCAGTTAGCCAGGCTCTCCCAGGCAGCAAGTGGCAGAGCCCGGCCTGAAACCCAGGGCTGCCTGACTCCAGGGCAAGGCCGGTCCCCACCAAGGGAAGATATCACAAAGAGGGTGACTCTGGCACTGGGCCCTGCAGGTGGAGCTGGACACCAATCCTGACTCCAGTGAGATTCTCGCTCTGGGTCTCAGTGGTCTGGCCTGTTTAACAGAGGGGGCTCTCCCAGCGTCCCCCAGGTCCTGGGAACCCAGCCTCCCGGTCTCACCAACGCTCTGCCTCTATCCCCAAAGATATCAAGTACATCGAGGTCACCTCCACAAGGTCAACGTGCCACGACGGCCCCCAGCGCTGCTCCAGCCCGTCGGTCAGCCCGCCGTTCGGCTCCCCACGCAGTGGCGGCCTCCTCCTTTCCAGAGACGTCCCCCGAGAGACCCGGAGCAGCAGCGAGAGCCTCATCTTCTCTGGGAACCAAGGCAGGGGCCACCAGCGTCCTCCACCCGCCTCTGGGGCTGCGTCCTCTCACCCCCCACCCTCTCCTAGCATCTCCATCCCCTGCACAAGGAGCAAGGCCTCGGGCCCCCATGGCCTGGGTTCCCCGCTGAAGGCTTCCGCAGGCTTGGAGAAGAGGCTGGGCGGCCCTGGCCCCCAGCAAGGCAGCAGGGGCTCCGCACTCTCAGCCAGCCCAGCATCTGACGTCAGCTATGTGTTTGGAAGGTAGGTCACTCCCAGGACAGCTTCTGACGCTTCCCCCACAGCGCACGCACACACACACGCGCACACACATGCTCATGCACACACAGAGCCTAGAACTGGAGAAGCACCCTGCTTGGAGCAAAATCTGGGAATGCACCAAAAATAAAAGAGTGGCTGTTCTCCTTTATGCCACCACAGCCATTGGGATCTCAAGCCTTCCATTTGGAATAGGATTCAGTACACAAAAATCTTGACTTACATCCACCTCTTGGGAAAAGAATCGTATTAATAAGGCCCACCTGTATCCTTTCCAGCCCTCATGCAGTCCATCTTGAGGAAGGATTTGGTTCTTGTTTTGTTTTGTTTTGTTTTAAAAGATGTAAATAGACTTGAGGGGCCTAGGGTGAACCATTTAGGAAAAAAGAGACTCCTTCCTCTTTGTTGCTGCAAAACCCAGCAGGAGAGAGGCAGACCTGGACATGACTGACAATCGCCCAGCCCGGTCCCCCCGCAGGCCCCCCGGTGGAGCTGCACTCACCCACCCACCCTGCACAGGAGGGCCCAACCACAGGACCTCTGTCCCCCCACCCCAGTTCCAGAGCCGCTGGTGGAGGCAGTCCCCAGCAAGGAGGCTGGGGTCCCACGGCCGTGCCCGCTGGCACGGGCCTGTGAGCTCGGGGAGAGTCCGGCTGGGTGCAGAGCTGCCTCCTCCTCCCCCAGCTGGGGAATTCCCTCGGCATTAGCTCGGACGGGTCCACTGCGGGTCCAGCCTGTGTGCAGGGTTCATGGGAGTGATGGAGCTGATGGGGATGCTGGTGTGACGGCTCAGTCAGACCTGCCTTGCTGGGGAAGCAGAGGGAATCCGTCCAGCCTGAGGCCTGTGGTGTGCGGAGGGGCAGCCCATTTGGCTACTTTAACTGACCCAAGACTCAACAGCGCAAGGACATTTCTGCATCCTTCGGCACCCCTTGGGGGTCAGGCAGGCATGCCTTGTGCTCCGGGCTATAGGGAGTGGATTCTGCAGCATTTTACTTGGCCAAGGCCGTAGGCACCTAGATCGCTGAACACCAGAGCCTGGCTCCCGCCCCCGAGCGCCCACCTCGGCACCCTAACGCCCTGCCCGTCTGCCACTCTCTCCCCTTGCAGCAGCCAGTCCCTCCTCCGCTGCAGCCTCTCCAGCCAACAGTCATGCTCTAGGTCCTTGGAAAGCCCGGCCAGCTCTTCCTCCAGCCTCCACAACCTGGGCCCAGCGTCCCTGTGTACAAAAGCCTGTGACATCCAGGTCCCCAGCAATACCATCGCAGGCGTGGGCCGGCCCAGAGCCACCTGCTCCCCACCACTGGCCAAGGAACATGCCAGCAGCTGCCCCCCATCCATCGCCAACTCCATGGTGGACATACCCATCGTGCTGATCAACGGCTGCCCGGAACCAGGGTCTCCCCAACCCCAGGGGACCCCAGGACACCAGGACTCCGTCCGATCTGGGGCTGCTTCTGCCAGCAACCCTTGTCCGGCCACCAGGAGCCACAGCCAGTCCCCGCCAGAAGCCTCTCCCGCCCCATCCCCAGAAGGCACAGGTAAGCCGACACCTCAAGCACTGCAAGCTTTGGCCAGGGGGGCCAGACAAAGCACCAGCGGGCTTCTGCGATAGTCAGTCAACACACTGACTGAGAGCCTACTGTGTGCCAAGCACCATGCCAGGGAGTCGGGAGAGAGGAAATCAGTCTAAAAAGAGAGGCCAAAAGCAAGGATAACTGTAGACTAGGATAAACACGAGGGTAAAGGAATGTTCGAAGTCGTATGGGACCACAGAGGGAGGGGTGACCCCCTCGCCCTGGAGAACTGGGAGGACTCCGCAGGGGGAGGGACGCCTTCGCTGAGTCTGGGTGCAGATCAGGCATCCGTGGCCAGGGCAGGAGAGGAAAGGGGTCCCCAGCAGAGGGAATAGCGCCCACCAGCGTGACGGTGTGGAGCACAGGGCATGTTTAGGAGATGACTGGACTGCCAGGGAGGTAGGTCGCTGGGAGTAATTCAGGGCCAGATTGTAAAAGGCCTTGAACACTGGGCTGAAGGGTAGATTTTACCCTTCAGGCAACGGGAGAGCATGAGTGTCTCACACAGGAGAGTGATGGGGCAGTCGACAGATCCGCTTGGCAGATGAGTTACGTACAGGGCCCGGCTCGTTTGGTTCTGTTTGGGTTCTTGTCATGAGGTGGTCCAGACAAGCCGGAGCGGAGCCTGCACCAGGGTGGTCGTGGGGGGGTGGGAGGAGAAGGGACAGAGCCCAGAGACCCTCGGGCCGTGGGAGCAGCAGCCTCGATGACTAAACTCAGCTCAGGAGAGGGAGACGGGGAGGGGGAGGGCGAGTCAGTGGGCCGTGACTCTGGAGCCAGTCGGCCGTAACTCTGACGCTGGCGGATGGACAGGCAGACAAAGGCGGACAGGGGAACGGAGCCGAGGCGCGCCAGTTCAGACAGCTAAGACCACGACACAGCAAACGGCCTCCTCCCCAGAGGCTGTGCCTGCAGGCCTGCGACAGAGCAAACCCACCCAGAGCCCAGAGCGGTAAACAACAGGCTGGGAGCAGGGCCCTTGCTAGCCCCAGGGACACTGCCCCTCCTCGCTCAGCTGCTCAGCCATCTCCTTCCCAGGGCCGGCCTCTCAGCCCTCCCTGGGCCGCCAAAGGGGTATCAAGGTGACTCACAGCCTGGGGGGGCATACAGGGGAGGGGCAGGAGGGATGAAATGCTGACTCCAGCTGGCTGCTCCATCCCACTCTGGCTCGAAGCAAGAGAAATGCACAGGCCTTTGAATCTGCTCTGACTGTCTTCCTAGGGCAAATCATTTGCCGATCTTAGTCCAGTTTTTGTGAGTTACTCTCCGCTGGCCACAACACACCTTTTCAAGATGCTGAAGTTCAGAACTGCTGCTCTCTGCCGTAGGGACCTGGAAAATGGGCATTTGGGCATCCAGAGAGCACATTTACTTCATGTGGGGATAGTCCTATCCTGGTTTGGTGCTCTTTGGGATTATCACTCAAAACACCCCGGGGATCTTATTAGATTCGCAAAACAGTCTCACAGCAAAGTTCACGGGAGCTTCACAGGCTATTGGAGTGTAAGGGGCCCTCCGCGGTTTGTTTCTGAGTCCACTCAGCCCCCTCTGGGTTTCAGGGGCCGGACAGTGGTCCCCAGACAGAGTCAGGAATCCCATTTCCTGACCTCCAAGCACACCCTTTCCTGCCTGGACCTGCTGTTTTCCCTTCCTTCACCTTTTCTTTCCTTCTCTTTGCCAAACTGAGCAAATCCCTAAGGAACCTGCAGGGTTATTAAGGAGGAGAACAGTGAGAAATCAAACAAAGGATGTATCTCAGAATCCCGTATTTATCCTTTATTCAGTCCCCAGCAGGCAGCACTAGGTTTGAGAAACAATTTCTCATGAAACTGAGATTTTCATCTATTTGGGGTTTTTTTAATCCATTACCAAGGATACAAGGGAAGACCCCTAAATACTAGATGTGCTGAACCCTGAAGTTCTTCTGTTGTATTCTGCCCCTTTAGGCAGTTGGAGATACAGTTGTGGTTAGGGTAGGAGAGGGTGGGTTGAACAGGACCGCTGGGCAGGGGGTGGGGGAGGGTCTCCCAGCTCCCCTCTGTCCAGCCTACAGGGTGCCCCCTTCTCTGTCCATCTCCAGGTGCCGCCCGGGACATGCAGCCCACCATGAAGTTTGTGATGGACACCTCCAAATACTGGTTCAAGCCGAGCATCTCCCGAGAGCAAGGTAAGGGGACACGCGGTGCTTCGGGGGGGTCGGGCCTGGGTCCTGCAGTCGGGGCCCTGGGTGGCGGCAGAGAAGGGAATGGCAAAGGGCAGGTCCCGGGAAGGGCATGTCCTTGTCCTGCGTGTGGACCTCACGACCTGAGGGATGACATGAGAGCAAGGACTTCCCGGGAACGAGAGGCGGCTCTGGAACACCCACTCCATGAAGACCCTCTGGGGCTGGTGGGCGGAGGGCGTCCAGGTGGGGCGGTAACCGTCTCTGACCTGAGGACTATTCCAGCCATCGAGCTGCTGAGGAAGGAGGGGCCGGGGACCTTCGTCGTGAGGGACAGCTCTTCCTACCGAGGCTCGTTCGGCCTCGCCCTGAAGGTGCAGGAGGCCCCCGCAGCTGCGCAGAACGCGTCAGGTATGCGCCTGTCTCGGGGCCTGTCCAGGCAACAGCGTAGGGTGGGGTCCAGTCCCAGCTCTGCTGCTGCTTGCAGGGTGACCTTGGGCTGGGCCCACCATGACCCCTGGGAGCAGCGCCCACCTCAGCCTCCCCCTGGCGGCCCTGCAGCCCTGGGGCTCTGTGAGAAGCTCCTTTCACAGCCAGCCTGAGCCTCGAAGCCCCTCCCCGAGTCCCCAGATTCCCTGCTTTAATCTCCTGGTGGGACGAGGAGGAGGAAGGTCCCAGCCCCGCTCCAGGCTGCTCTCTTCTGAGCGCCCACCTCCCTCCAGACCGGACTCCATGTAAAAACACATGTGTGGCAGCTTATCACGTGCTTGCCCGTGGTCTCGTACATGCAACACACGGGGACGGG
This sequence comes from Phyllostomus discolor, assembly GCF_004126475.2. Classification (NCBI taxonomy): domain Eukaryota; kingdom Metazoa; phylum Chordata; class Mammalia; order Chiroptera; family Phyllostomidae; genus Phyllostomus; species Phyllostomus discolor. The sequence continues at coordinate 105,179,519 of NC_040910.2, read as the reverse complement.
ACATCCACCCTTCCCCAGACACTGTGGAAGGCACCAGGGTGCCTCGCTGGGGACAGAGGTTAAACACAGGTCCCTGCAGCACGAGGTGCCTGGTCACAGCCCCTCCCTGAGCTCCGGGAGTGCAGCTCTCTACAATGAACATGAGGTGACAGGGCCACAGAGAGTTAGCAGACGGCCCCACAGAGCAAGTAAGTGGTGGAGTGGAAACCCAAGGAAGAAAAGCCAGCCGGGATTTCTCTACCCTACGCCTCTCGCCTCTCGGGCTACATAACAAAGTGAGCCCTGGGGTGCTGTTGGCCATGAAGGAAGCCTTGCTCGTGAGCCCAGAGAAAGGAGGGAGCTGTGGGTTGGCGGAGAAGTGGGGGGGGGCATTGTTTGCCCTCCCAGGCTGGCTCCGGGGGAGACCATCTGGTGGAGGATCATAGGCACCCGGGAGGGGGCAGGGAGGGGGAGAGAAACCAGGCTGAAGAGTTGAGATTTGGTCTAAACCACCCCTGAGGGTTCTTGAGACCAGGAGAAAGGTCTGCTGAAGGGAGAGTCACTGGCCGCAGGAGCCTTTGAGCAGAAGTGCGGGTCCCTCCTGCGGGGGAGGCCTTAGAGACGGGGTTCCCGCCTACAGCCCCAGAGGCAGGAGCGGGAGGAAAGGGAGGAACGAGTTGACCTCCAGATGGACCCCGAGCGGGCTCTGGATCGCTCACCCACACCCATGCTTCCTCCTCCTTTCTCTGTCCAGGTGAGGACAGCAGTGACCTGATCCGCCACTTCCTCATCGAGTCCACCGCCAGAGGGGTGCATCTCAAAGGGGCGGATGAGGAGCCCTACTTTGGTGAGCCCCCAGGCCCCCCGGGTGGGCCCGCCACCCTGGGCCAGGAGGGTGGTCTGGGAAAGGCCTTCTCATGCAAGACCGCCCATGTCCTTGCAGGGAGCCTCTCGGCCTTCGTGTGGCAGCACTCCATCATGGCCCTGGCCCTGCCCTGCACGCTCGCCATCCCGCAGAAAGGTGGGTCTGGGCCCCCCGGAGGCAGAGGCGGGGCGCCGGGTCTGCGTGTTCTCACCAGCAGGGGAGGGCTCCGAGCGGTCGCGTCTCACCTGATTTGTGGGCTATTTCGGTGCCACAGTGACAAGTGCATACTCTAGAATCCCTGAGCCTCAGTTTCCTCATCTGTGAAATGGGGGCAGCTGTCATCATGCCTACTTAGCGGACTGGTGCACGGATTAATTGATATAACTCGGGCGAGGCTCTTAGCACAACACTGGGCACAATGGACGTTTGATGAATAGCAGCCTTCTTTGAGAGGATGAAAGGAACATTAAATTAGCCAGTCTGGGGGGCGGGGGGGTGGGGGTTTTTTCCTTCCAGGTCTAACATTTACTGGGGATTCCCCCATTCATTCATACCTCACTCCACCCTGTAGAGTAGATGTTGCTGTTACCCCCATTTCACAGATAAGAAAAGTAGGGTTCAGGGTGTTAAGTAACTCACCCAAAAACACTCAGAGTCCGGCCTCAAGTCCAGAGCAGGAAGCCCCCTCTAGAGTTTATAGCTGAGCCGCACCCCCAAGCACTCCCGACAGAGCGAGGGAGGGGGTCGTCTCGCAGGAGGAGCAGCAAGGGGGCTTCTGGGAGAGGGAGCAAGGACCCGGGAGCCCCTGGTGGGGGGATGGCGACAGGCTCTCTACATGTGGGTCAACAGGCCTGGGTTGGTGCGGACTGGAATGAAGTAAGGGGTCAGCAGCTTCTGAGGACCAGGTCACTGCAGCTGTCCCAGGGCTGGAGGAGGAAGGAAAGGAAGGAGGCATCAAAAGGCTCGCGAGCTGGGCGCCGGGGAGCCCGAAGCGGCCCCTCTCGCCCAATTCCAGTAACCACACCTGGTTTCTCAGCCCAGTCATTTCCTGGAGGTGTGGGTGGAGGTGGAGACGTTCAAAGGCCTTAATGAAGCCTGTTCCTAGGAGAGGGGTCCACTCACTCCCCCCCTGGCCCCTCGGGGCTTGTTCCTTTACTTTGGCTCAGAATTGGGAGGTGCAGACGGAGCCTCAGACCCCTGGACAGACAGCCGGGCCTCCTGCCCGAAGAAATCTGCGGGTGAGTGATACGTGGGAGGCTCTGGGCTGGGCCGTGCCCCTGGAGGGCACCTCCCAGCCCTGCACGCACGCACGTGCACACGCATGTCCACACGTGTTTCTCATCACTGCCTTATTTCTTCATCTTTAACAAGGTGCCACATTCCTCCCCCTCCCTGTAAACCGGGAGATGAGAGGCTGCAGGCAGTGGGCCAAGGGGAGGAGGGACCGGAGAGCAGGGGCCCTGGGGAGGCTGACACCACATCCTGCACACACAGGGGCACAGGCAGACATGCTGGGGTCTGTTTGGACCTGCAGTACCTGTTCTAGAGGTGACCTCTGTGTCTGCCATCCTCTGGGGGGGCCTGGGGGCTTCCACAGGCAGATGGTCCCACCTCCTCATGTCCAGAGGCCAATCACAGATCAGCACTTGTCTGAGTGACAGCTCCTACTTTGTTTCCCTAAGCACAATGGCCCCCTCCCCACCCTAGTCTTTTCTCTCAACAATGAACAGGGGCTGCAAGGGGTGGGTGGAGGTGGAGGTGGAGGCAGCATCAGCCATGGGTCTGAGCAGAAGGAAGGTTTGCCTGAGTGTCCCCACAAACAGGGCATGTTGTCCCACCCCCGAGGGCCAGGGGCCAGGGCAGTACAAAGCAACAGATGATCCCAGAGTCCTCAGGGGTAATCCGCAAATTAGTCACCCACACAGTCTCAGTCCGTCTGCCCAGCGGCTCAAAGAGGAGCCCTACTGGCTTTCTGAAGAAGACAGGCCACCCTGCCCCCTGGCTCTGGCCAGAGGAAGGACCAGGGCCTGGGTGACCCCCGCCCACCCCACGGATCCTGGCAGGGCCCCAGCTCAGTGTCTGCCTCCCACAGGCTGCCATGCCCTCTACCTGAGTTCCGTGAGTGTGGAGACCCTGACCGGAGCCTTGGCCATACGGAAGGCTATCTCGACCACCTTGGAGAGGGACGTCCTCCCCACACCCACCGTGGTCCACTTCAAAGTCACCGAGCAGGGCATCACCTTGACCGACCTCCAGAGGAAGTAAGGGACCTCCCTTACCCTGGGGCTGCAGGGCCGGGCAGGGTGAGCTGGAGGGCACAGCCAAGAGGGTGATGGACCAGTGATGAAGGTAGAATTCAGTGTCCTGGAGCCCATGGGGTCAGTGAGATGCTGAGTGACCCCAGGCAAGTCCTGTGTCTCCACTGAGCCTCACTGCAATGACCTGCCAAAGCTCCCTTCACTGTGACTGATAGAGGTGGAATCAACCAGCATCCACTGGGCATCGATTAAGTCCGCACCCACTGACAGGACATCTGGCAGCCACTGGGACTCAGTGGGACGAGGCTGCTCCTTCCCTGGGCTCAGGAATTTACAGTCTAGCGAGGGCCTGGTGCTGGGCTGGAAAAGCAAGAGACGACCAAGACATAATTCCTGTCCTCAAATAGTTAGATGACAGGGTGGGCAGGGAGGAGAAAGGGGCCAGAAAACCCCAACACGGAGGACAGACACATGGCAGAAGCACCCCATGAAAGGCGGGATGTACAAGCACGTGCCCCGGGGCCCGGCGGTGGGAAAGGTCCCGCTGGGCTGCAAGGGGCCCGGCTGGGAGGCTGGGAGGGCAGGGAGCTGGAGATGCTGGAGGCACACGACCCAGGGACCAGCCCTCACCAGCTCGCTCCCCTTCTCGCCTTTCTCCTCCCAGGCTGTTTTTCCGGCGCCATTACCCCCTTGCCACCCTCCGCTTCTGTGGCATGGACCCCGAGCAGCAAAGGTGAGTTCAAGCTGGGCCACAGGAGGAAGGCCATCCAGGGCCCAGCTGCCCATGAAGTTCCCTTCTGGCTCTGGGACTGGGGTCCCAGACGGGCCAGGGACAGCAGAAGGAGGGGCAGGCGGGATGTGGTGGGGGCAGGGACGAAGCTGGGCATCCTCCACCCTGCTCAGCCAGGGCTGGAGCGGGAGTCGGAGGCACGGAGCAGAGCCTCAGCCCTCACTCCTGTCCGTGTTCCTTCCCACAGGTGGCAGAAGTACTGCAAGCCCTCCCGGTAAGGCCTTCCTGTCCACTCGGTTGGTCCCCGTAAGAGGTCTCCCTGAGGCAGGGCCTCCCACCCAGCATGGGGCAGGAATTAAGAAAGAATGGGGGCCCATCCTGACCTTAAGAACCCTTGATGGGGGCGGCACAGGCCCTAACCTCAGGGAACCTTAGTCTGTAGGGAGGCTCCCGGCTGATGGCCAAGACACATCCTTGCCCTCCCCACTCTGATGGGATATACATCACCGGTCCTGTAGTTCCCAGGGACCCCCATGTCAAAATGAGGGAAACCCAGATCTTGAGCCCAGGGGCCTCCCAGGCTGACACTTGGCTGGGGCAGGGGCAGGGGCAGGGAGGGGCTCTGTGGGCTGAGCTCCCTGGTCCTCCCAGCCTGGGGCCGCCCGCGGTGCCCCTCCTCACTCAGGCCGCCCTCTCCCACCAGGATCTTCGGGTTTGTGGCCAAGAGCCAGACGGAATCACAGGAGAACGTGTGCCACCTCTTCGCAGAGTATGACACGGTCCAGCCGACCTCCGAGGTCATCGGCCTGGTGAACGCTCTGCTGCAGGACGCAGACAGAGTGTAGAGGGGAGCCCCCTGCGCGTGTCCCCGGATCTCCCAAGGCACTCGCTCAGAACTCCTCTCTGCCCCTCCACACGCTGCTGCACCACGCTGACGGACCGGTGTACTGAACTGAAGGAGACTGGTACTCAGTGGAAACCTTTGAACCCCCCTGTGACCTTCAGCAGTGACCTTCATTCAAACCCCCCTGGGCCTCCGTTTCCCCATCCAGGAAAGGAGGCCAATAGGACCCACTGTTCTTCCGAGACTTTGGTGGGCGTCTGAACACGCTCCCTGCGGTTCTGAAGCGCAGCCATCTCTGAGGCCCCCACGTGCAAACAGCCTCTGGGGACGCCCGGCCCCATCAGCCTGGACGCCAGAGGCCTGCGCCCCTGTTCACTGCAGACAGCAGGGCTGGGTCGTTAGACCACGGGGCCCTGGCCAGGGGCCGCTGGCCTGGGAGCAGGTGGATGCAGGGTGTGCTGACTCTCTTTCCCTCCACATCTGTTCCTTTCCGCATTTCCCCAAAGGCTTCTCGGGCAGCTGTTCCCAGGACAAAGCTGAATTCTCTGGCCCGGGTTCTTCCCGCCAGGAGGCCATGGCTGCTAGGGCAGCTCAGCCAGGGCGGACTTGTCCCCATGGTCAGAGCGGACCCAGCTGTCCTCGCGTTCTCGATGTCTAATCCCCTCCACTGCAAATTAGTGTCAAAGCCCCATCTTTTCAGTTTTTGGAAAGCCAGTGTCCTCCTATTGGTGCTACAGCGGTCCCAAATGTTGCCAGTGTGACCACATCTGGAGTGGGGACAGAGAGACCCCTCCAGAACAGACACAAGGAATGGATCTCTCTAGTTCTGCCTCAGCCCCAGTCTTTCTGAGTCCCCCAACCCCCAACACACCCACAGACACAGACACACACACCCCACTCTACGGTGGTGTGGCGACAACTAGCCCTACAGCCACAGGGGGGCAGCAGAGAGTCAGGAATGCAGCCAGGCCTCCACTCCAAGAAGCTCGGAGAAGCTGGGCGGCCATTCCCGCCCCACCCCCACCCAGCCTTCCAGAAAACTGGGATAGTTTGTCTGGCAGGCCTGGGGTCCTAAGGAAGCCACGCCATGAGGGCGGAAGGCGGGGCTCAGAGAAGAAGCCCACGTTTACTCTATGAAGACAAGTACCTGCTGTCTTCTAACCGGGGGCCCAGCTAGAGCATCATTATTTTTGGCCAAAGTTGGGCCTCACAGATTACGATTTCAACCCAGGAAACCAAACCAGACTGAAGTGGCCCTGAGCTGGTGGACCGGCTGAGACCGGCCCACCCAGCCTGCGGTCTGGCACCGCTCCACCACCAGAGGCTGCAGAATGTTAGGCAAGGTTCTCAAGGTCACAGTGCCAGAATCCTCAAGGTCACGCCCAGGGGCAAGGGGCGGGGGAAGTAGGAGCTGGCAGAGAGCCCTCCACATGCTCCTGGGTGCCTGTGTCGCTCCCATCACGGAAAATAAAGTGTCTGTCTTTGCACAACAGTTGGTTCTAAGGCCATCGGGACTGTCCCCTCAGGGATGGAGACCTGAACAGAGGAGGGGACCTGAGTTGGCAGCAGTTGGCTCTGTCTTAGGGAAGCCCACCGGTGCCCCACCCCCTCCCAGCAGGACAGCCTCCACTGGCTTCCACTTCACAAACCATCGCTTAAACCATGCTCTGTCCCTCTCGTGTCCAGCACGATCCCTTTCCTGCCACTCTGCCAGGAAGACAGAGGGTTAGGGCTTCTCCTGTGTGGTACCCCCGCTGGTTCCCAGGCCCCACTCGGGTCCCCGGAGGGGCAAGGAGAGGTGCGTGGGACAGGAGCCACTCAAGAGGGGTTCAGAAGAGTCCTTGGGCCCAGATGAGCCCCAAGCGACCAGTCCAGCCCTAGAGAACCGGACAGGGGCCCTGTCATCCTCCCACCCTAGGCCTGGGGGGTTCTACCTGGCTTCTGCCACTGGCAGTCCAAGTCCAAGGGGTACCCAAGGGGGCTGCAGGGGGCACCCACTTTCCTGAAGAGCCGTAGGAAGGGGAGAGCTGCTGCTTCTGTTTGGGCTGAGCTGTGGGCCCCAGGGGCAGGTGCTGCCCTGGAAGGTGTTGAAAGGGGTGCTCCCAACAGCTGTGAATAGCCCTGCCCCCTCCCCCTCCCACTACCCCCCCACTCCCACTACCCCTCCCACTACCGAACCACACTTCCAGCCCACCCCCCTCGCCAGGCCCAGGACAGAGTCTGCAGAAGCTAAGAATCTCTGTTGCATGTGCCGCAGCTCATCTTTCCTCCGGGAAAACTTGCCACAGAGCTTGACTTGGATGTTTGCTGGTGGGCAGAGCAGCCAGCCCAGCAAGGGTGGGTGGGAGGCTGGAGGGCCCAGGGGAGGAAGGACTGTCACCAACCCAGGAACCAGGAGGGGAGGGCTCGTTGCCCCCACACGTGGACGCCCAGGAGTTTTCTCTCCAGAAGGTTTCAGGCCTTGCAGCCCTTGGCCTTAAGCCCCCCTCCTGATACCCCCTCCGGTGTCACTTCTCCCAACGTCCCGTCCCTCCCCATCCCTCTCTCCACCCTTCTCTCTACACACACAGATGCTGCCAGCCTACCTCCTCTCGCTTCCCTGCTTCCCCACTTCCCCGAGGCCAGTTCCTCTCTCCCTCCTCCCCTCTCTCTTCATCTTACCTTCTCCACCCACCCACCCCTAAACCCAGCTCCTCCCTCTTGACAGAAAAACCTTCCCTCTCTCCCACTCTTTTCCCATTTAAATCCTCTGCCCCTTCATCCCATGTGGCTGGACCCAGAGCCAAGCCCAGCTGCTGCTGGAGTGACGGACAGCAAGGGGAGGTGGCAGCTACCTGCACCACCAGCCATTCGAGACTCAGACCACCGTGCCCCACGAACCAACCCTGCCTCCTCTCTGGCTACAGAGTGGCCTCCGGAAGGCTGAAGCACCCTCACTCCTATGCCCCCACCTGACCACCGCCCCACAGCCACCTCCCGGTGAGGCTGGTGCTCCCCTCTGCTGCTACATCCTTGACCTCCTACCCTGAACTCTCATGCCGTCCAATAGGCCTGGGGCTTGGGACCAGGGCAGGGCAGGGGGTTAAGGGCCCCCAACCCAGAGACTGGTACCTTGATCCACATAACAACTGTTTTCTGGCTGCATGCTTTGCTCATGTGAGCCAGGAACCCACATAAATACAACGGTGCTATGACAGAGGTTTGTAAGTGCCACGCAGGCCTGGCAGGAAGGGCAGAAACAGGGAAGACAGACTTTGCCCAGTTGGAAGGCATGAGGGCCATGCTACCAAGGAGACGTCATTCAAATTGGGTCTTCAAGGATGGACAGGAGTTCAGCCTCCCAAAAAGGGGGCGCAATCTCATGTCCTGAGGGCAATGCGGGGCACATCATACGTGCTTAATCCCACTTTACAGATCAGAAGACTGAGGTGCATGGGGCTCACCTGCCCACACGCACCTAGCCAGGAACTGGCGGAGAAAGAGGACTCCAGACCTGTGCCCACTCTGTGTCCCCGGCATTCTCAGACGAGCAGGCAGATGAATGAACTTGTGTGTGGGGCGCACAGGTATGAGACGGCATCACGTTCAGTGGGGCTGAAGTGTGTGGTGCCCAAAGGAGTGAGAAAGGAAGCAGAGGAAAGAGGCAGGAGCCGAGGCATCGAGAGCCTCATGGGCTCAACGGAGAAGAAGGTCTAGGGACTGGGGACTTGTCCCATGCGTGAACGAGCGACGCCGGACTCGGACTCACTGCGTGCCGTTGTGCAGGTGGCACAGTGCACAGCCATGCAGGGAATGTGCTTGGAATTCACCCTGTGGGTCATGGAGAGACATCAAAGGCTTTTTGGCCAGGGAGTGAGCAACCACATTTGTGCTTTTGAAATATGACCGTGGGGCAGGAGGCAGGGTTGGGGAGAAGTGGGATGGGAAGAGAAAGCCGTGAGCACTTGTAATTCAGGCCAAGAAAGGCATAGGAGCCTAAGAAGAGGGGCTCTTATTCCAAGACAGGTGGGAGCAGGAGCCTGCTTGATCCAGGCCTGGGTCCTGGTTCTCTCTGAACTTGGAAGGACCACGTGGGAAAGAGCAGGACCAGAGACCCCCACTCCCCCTGGCACCAGTCTGCTCAGGCTGCCGTAACAAAATCCCGTGGACTGGGTGGCTTACACGGGCTGGAACCGCAGACGCTTGCCTTCTCACGGTTCTGCAGCCTGCAGCCCGCATGGCTGGGTTCTGGTGTGAGCTTTCTCTTGGTTACAGACGGCCACCTTCTCGCTGTTCACTGTTCACACGGCATTTCCTGCGTGTGTCCTGGAGAGAGGGATCCATCACTTCTCTAGACCTTGAGGCTCAGTTTTCTCAACCACAATATCCCTACCCTATAAAATTAAGGTTATGGGCCCTGGCCGGGTAGCCCAGTTGGTTAGAGCATCATCCTGATACACCAAGGTTGCAGGTCCAGTCCCCAGCACCTCCGTCAGCCTTTCACCCAGCACCTAACTCCAACACCAAGTCCTGCGGCCCTGGAACAGGAGCTCCGGGAGAAAAACGACTCGTCTCGCTCAGCACCGAGCCCCCACACCTATAACAGTGCCTGCCGCACATCGGGCCGCAGTGTTTGTTAGAAGCTTTGCCCTGTGAAGCTATCTCACTTAATCTTGACACCACCACCACACAAGCACTATTTTTCAGCCTCGTTTGGTGGATATGGAACTGCGGACTAGGTGATGCATTTCCCAGGTTCCAACTGTAAGTGCCGGAGTGAGACTTGAACCCAGGCAACCTGGACCCAAATCCGTGGTGGTGATGACAACAAGGAGGGCAGACATCTGGAGCCTATTATTAAACCAGAGGCCACCAAGTCCAGTCCCCTGCCTCCTCCAGGCACACTGGGATGGGGTTCTCTGCCCTGCCTTCCTGTGTCTCTGCCGAACCCCTCTTCTCCCATCAGGGATTAGGCCCCCCCACTCCACCCCGGTCCCCAGCCTCAGGCTGCTCAGGACGTTGACAAAGTCACCGCTCCCCCTTTCCGCCTGGAAGGTGGCACATCCTCCTTTATCCTCTTCCACCTGGAATCTTCCATCAGGACCTCCTTCCTTCCTCCCAAAGGATAGCCCTTATCACTTAGTTTCCCCTTTCTGGTGCCTGAGGAATCCCGTTCCTTTTGGGTGCCCAAAGGCCCACCTTGGTCCCACAGGGAGATGGTGCAAAAAAAAAAAAACAAACATTGCCCCGAGTTCTAATCCACTTCTACCATCGGCTTGTTTAAACCTTCAGGCAAGCAAGGCCCAGGCTCACTAGGCCTCAGTTCCCCATCTGGGTAATGGGTGAGCTGGAGAAGGTTTTAGAGGCTCTAAAGGTCTTCTTGGGAGTGATCTTTTCCAGCCGCCAAGCTAGAGCCATCCCCTCTCTCTCCACCCTCCCACCCCCCACCTCTACAAGCCCCCTCCCCAGTGCACACACCTTCTCCCAGCCAAGATCTTGCCCTGCTCTCCCCAAAGCTTCCTGTGTGGCCTTTCCTCCCTCCCCCTCCCACCCCAGAAATTCGGGATCTCCCTCCGGGTAACCTCTACTCTTCCCCCACTCTGGGTCTTCCCTCCACTTTGGGTTGTGCTGACCCCGCTTCCCCTACCAGCGCCCAGAGTCCCCCATGGGCCACCCGCGTCCCCTACAAGGCCACCACCTGCAAATAGCACAACTGGAAGCTGACCCCTCCCCAGTCTGCAGGGCCGTCTCCCCTCATGAGAGTCCCACCAACGTCCCCCGCAGGGGTTTACAAGGCAACCTCCCTTTTAAAAGGCAACCTCCCTCACCCAAAAGAAAATTTTTCAGAACTTTTAAGGTCTGCTTACATATAAACCCTTCTGGGCCCGTTGCCTGGGACTTAGGACTCACCCACCCCTAAACTCTTCTGGGGAAGGCTTTTGTTTCTACCACAGCCCCACCCTCCTCGCTCGGGGCTGGGCCTGCCTGGGGCTCTTAGCAGTGAGGGTGGTCACCGGCCCTGGGAGCAAAGTTCAGGCTGGCCTGGCCTGACCAAGCAGTCACATGTCGCTTTGAATGAGAAGCCTTGAACTAAGGCTGAGAAATGAAGTTGGGAAACAGCTCAAGCAAAGGCAACTGGGCTTTTTTTTTTCTTATGCTTTTTTTGGGGGGTGGGGGGACTCTATTATCCTCAATGCTGGAAAATTGAATTTATTTCCGGAGCAGTCTGGTCCAGTTCCCCCCCTCCCCACCCCGGCTGGGGGTGAGGCTGCACTCCCCTCCCCGCTGCTCCAACTCAGAGGTTTCTAAGACTCAGACACCGGACCCTGGGCCCTGGCTCTGCGAGCGGCACCCCACCCCCAGCACAGCCCTCCCGCGGGAAGCCCACACTCCACCCCCTGCGTGTGGGGGGGGGACTGTTTCAGGAGCTTCAAGTTTCCTTGCCCTTCTCACTCAGCAACCAGCTGCCTCGGCCTGTCCCCCACCCGCCCCAGCTCTGCGTGCGTGCCCCTGGGCTCCCCGTCTCCAGACTCTCCCGGGCAAGCGGAGAGAGCGAGGTACAGCTGCAAAGCATTTGTGCTGGCCGCCAGGCTGGCGGGGGAGCCATCTGCAGCCAGGCAGCTGCCAGGCCTGAAATGACGGGAACCCTGGGCCTCAGCCTGGCTCCAGCCAGGCCCGGCCCTTCCACCCCAGCCCCCAGCGCGAGAACCTCTCTGCCTACCAAGGCCAAGGAGGCCAGGGGTGAGGAGAATGACCTTGAGGCCACTCCGGGAGACAGGGGACAGGCACCGTCAGCCCCTACTTGGCAACCTGCACCAGAGCTTTGCTGTGGGGGTGGGGAGGTCATCCTTGGGTCGAGGGCTGCCCCCCCAGCCTCAGTGACAGACTCAGCTGATCACCGCGCCACCCCCCATGGTTAACAGAAGAGCTCCCAGGCCGATAGCCTGGGGAGCAGGGAGAGGAGAAAGGACTCTCTTTCCCGGCACCCCGTGAAGGTGGATTGGGGGGAGGAAGAGCACCCCCACCTCCACCCTCTCCCCTGTTGAGGAAGGACACCGAGTGAGTGGACTGCTGGGACAGCCCTCTGACCACGGCAGGCCCGTCTGGTGCCAATCAGGGGAGCAGGTTCCCGGATGGCGGAGGGCACGAGGGGGAAGGAGGCCACGGCCTCGCCATGCACCCCCGCAGCCCTCCCCAGAGCATGGCCCCTGTCCCACTGGGTCGCCCTTCACCCCCCAGACGGACCTCACGCACAGCCACCAGGAGGCTAGGTGAGGCGAGGAGACCTGAGGGGGCACGGGCCTGCCTTTTCTTACCCAGTCAGTGGTCTGTCACCGGGTAAGAATTTTGTAGTTTCTTTGAGCCAAACTGACTGACGACAATTGCCGGGAAGCAAAACCTCAACGGATTGAGAAACGGCTTCAAAGAAGGGCAGGGTTGCACCTTACTTTATGCATCACAATCGAAGGGGGAGATGGAGGGAGTTACGTGGAATCCATCGGCTACAGATTAGGGGGCGGGGAGAAAGCCAAGGGGGAGGAGCTCTGGGTGCAGGATAGCTAACAGTTAACAACGAGCACGGTAAAAACAACAGTGGAGGAGGGGGTTTGTGGTCTCTGTTCCCGTGCGTGCGGGGGTTGTGCTGTGAGGGAAAAGGGAAATTACTTTGATATTCCAAAGGTATGTTATTAGTATGTTATCCTGGATGTGAAAAAAAAAAGATCACAGACAGGCTCGGTCAAGGTGAAGACGGACCTTTATTAGGGAAAAGTACGGGCCCAGCACAAGACTGCCCGCCGTGACCTGCTTTTGGTTAGAAAGTTTTCCTTTCAGACCATCCCATGTGCTCACTCGAGGTCTCTGGGTGCGTAAGGCCACCACCACGCAGGCCTCCCCTGAGCTTGTCGCCTTTGGTATGTGGCCGCTTTTTTCGCCCACGGGTCTAAGCGCATGCCACAGACCTCTGCCCGCAGTGAGATGTTCAGACCACACGGGAGAGGAGGGAAGCTGGAGGGGAGGAGGGACGTGGAGAGGAGAGATGGTGGCAGAGGAGAGTCAGAGCGAGCGAAGGTTCTAGAAACCCCCAGGCCCCGGCTGAACCTTGCTATAAATGGGGAACCAGAGGTCCCGGGAAGGATGTTGAATGCCACTTACTGACCGCGACCCGAGCCCTGTCCACGCCTTCTGTCCGCTGGTCTTCACAGGCACCATGGATTTGCATCCCCATTTGACAGCTGGGCAAACTGAGGCTCCAGAGGAGCGAAGTCCTACCTGCCCAAACTCCCCCAGCTGGCAAGCGACTCCAGGTGTGTCTGACTCCCGAGTCTGGGCACCCGGCTGCCGCCGAGGAAGTCAAGGCTGCCTCAGCAGCCCACGCCCCCGGGCCACCACGCTGCCTTCCCTGCTCCTCTCCAGCCTCGGACCGGGGGGGGGGGGAGCCCAGTTCTGGAGAAATGCACCCTCTTCGCCCAGGCCCTGCTCTGGGTCCCCAACCTTCACCCTCCCAACCCCAACCTCTGTCTCTGGGCCTAGGGTAAAAGGATACAAACCTGGAAGAGGAAAAAAGGCCCCCCTGGTCATGGCTTAGTGCCAGAGTTCTCACACCCTGGCTCTGGTTGAACTTGGCCTCTGAGCCTCAACTTCCCCATCGATACAATGGACCAGGGCATCTAAAAGTGGTTGGGCAGTGGCTCTGTCGTTACCCAACCCCCATTCCTATCCTAAACAAATGCACCGACTGACTTCCCCTTGGCTTGGAAGGTCTTTATGAAGAAGTTTCTGACCCCAGCTTTGGAATTTAAAGCTGCCGAGGGGGCCAGGAGAAGAGGGGACCCAGCCAGCCGTGGAAGCTGCTAATCGCCATCCCCGCCTGGGGGACGCACTGCCGCCTGCACTGAAAGCAATTTGTCATGCCCTGAATTAAGTGATTCCAAAAAGAGTTTAATTTCAGTTTAATGGCTCTGTTTTTTTGTGTAATTAAATACCATCGCATGGCGAAAATATGTTGTTTGCACTTTAGAGAGTGTGCAAGGGCCAGGGAAGCCAGTCCCACCCGGGTTTCTGGTCCCAGGCTCCAGCAGCCCCTCCCCGGTCTGGCTGCGAGGGTCTAGGTCGTGGGGATGGGCACAGGAGAGCTGGGGAAAACAGGGGGGCAGTGAGCTGAGGGGTGCTCCTCGTGGTGCCTGCTTGCTCAGTAGAGCATATTTCTAATTATGTACAGCACCCCCCTTCCACTCCCTGGGGCCTCAGACGTAGGAGGGGCAGGTCACTCTGACAGTGAGGGTCTAATTCGACCCTTGGCTGGCCGGAGTGGTGTCTGCTCCCCACTGGGTGTGCCCAAAGGTACCCCACGGTCTCTCCTCCACTTACTGTTTCCAATACTCCTCCTCCCCCTTGCCTGTCTTCCCGGACTCATAGCCCGGCCCGTCTCCCCCTCTCTTCCCTGTGACCACCCAGGGTTCCGGCTGCCAGCCTGCCTCCCAGCCCCATCCAGCCCGGCTTCTTGCCTTTCTCTGGGTCAGAGGTGACATTGCCGTAGGCGTGGAGAATGCAGGGGGCGTTTCTCCGGCTGGGAATGTTTCAGGGTCACTTACCACGGAGTTATATTCCTCCCCCAGGACGGGGTGGGAGGTAGGGGGTGGGGCCCGGCAGGCGCCCCAAGTCCTGCATGCTTCACAACATTCCTGGAGCAACTTGGGGGAATCGGGCCCAGAGGGCAGAGAGGTTGGAACGGGAAGCCTTTTCCTGGAAGGAGCTGAAGGGATGACAGTGACTGGAACCTCAGGGCCCCGGGAGGAGGAGGGGCCAGGAGGCCGGGCCAGCGCCCCAGAGACTCCCCCACCTGAATCCAATACTCGCGTCCGTCCGAGGCTCCACTTTTTTCTCCCGACTCCCACCCGGCGTTCTTGCCAATGGAAAGCCCAGCCCCCAACCCTCAGCAGACATCAGGGCTTGATCTCCACTAACGAGCTGGGAAATGGAAACCAAATGCCTGATGTGGATCGGCCCCAGTGGGCAAGGAGATGCTGGCGGGCTGCCCCCCACCCCCCTGCCCCTAGCCACAGCAGGGGGGAATCACGTTTTGGGGGGAGGCAGGGCACAGCACTCAGGGCTCTGGTTCTAAGTTCACCCAGGGCTGGTGGCCCCACGTCCTTGCCACCTCCTCCTTTCTACCTCTGCCGGGGGTGCTGGTGCCCCCGTGGCAATGAGAGTGACCTTGTCAAGGGTATTTGGAGGCTGAGGTGGGAGGGCCGGGGTACAAACCAGGCCAGCAAGCCTTCTCTGGAGCCCAGTTCTCCTCACGGTGACACTGCCCGAGACGGTTTCCTTTGCCCCGGAGAGTGTCCGCATGGACGCTGAGCTGCTTTTACTTGCTTCCTTTTAGACCCCTGGGACCTGCCTCCAGATCATGGGGGCGAGCGCCGGGCTTCTGTGGGATATGAAATCGCTCCCCTCCGAGGGCATGTCCTCTGTTCTCCGGTGTTAGGCTGCCCCCCCACACACACACACAAACCCTGCAGGGGACACCTAATGAGCGAGGGTCACTCGTTCACAGCAGGGAGGCGAGTACATACTCTGAATCTCTTATCCCCTCCCTCCTCGCCTCACACACAGTCACAGTCAGGTTCATGCAGACACACCACACAAACACACTCATCTGCACACACCCAGACCGGGGATACGTGTCCTGTAAAAGCCCACACTTAAGGTATCGCTTTGTTATAGTCACACACGCGTGAGCACACACACACATGCACCATAAATAGACGTATGTCAAAGGCACATCCCAGGCCATTTGTGCAACTGCTGCCTAAACAGACCCTGCTCTTTCTGAAGGCCCATGAAAGAAAGGAGCCTCCTAGTCCCCACTGCCGAGGGTGCGAGGCTGCTAGAGCATTTAAAGAGATGGTTTAGGGGTCTAAAGAGATACTTTTCCTGCATTTGGCTTAGGGACCTCAAGTGTAATCAGCCGCCGACACCCAGCCTCCTACCCCAACATGCCTTGGCCCCGGCCCCAGAAGTAGGGGACTCTCTCAAGTGTGGTCAGGGGGGCTGAGAGCGCAATGCTTGGGGTCACTTTGTTCTTTATCTCCTGCTGCTGGCAGTGGATCCATGGTGCCCCGGGGAGACTAGACGGCTGTGCTAGAGCTGAGTGAAGATTGCAGCCCCAGACTCAACATGCAGACGGCACGGGTGCCAGCACCCCAGAGGCGGGTGAAATCGAGAGGCCTGGGAGTGCCTCTGGGGCTGGGGAGGGGCTGGGAAACCGGGAGGCTGCCCCGGGGTGCAGCAGCCCAGTCTCCAGGCTGCCCTCGACCTCCCAGAAAGAGACCCCCACCCAAGAAATGAGTGCCTGGCACAGAGGTGAAGGGGGCGTTGGGAAGGGACCAGGAATCCAATCATACCCCATGGGCACAATTACGGGGCTGCCACCAAAAGCCCACAGCCTGATGTGCCAGGGCAGCAAGATCAAAGATGCCCCCACTCTCAACCCCTCAGAATCAAATCCCAGCACAACCCCCATCAGGAATGCAGGCAGGCAGCGCTGTGGAATGTGGTGGAACGTTTACCCCCTTTCCCGGGCTTCAGGGCAGCGCCTCCCCCTCACCGCCACTAAATTGATAAATGAAATCCAGATGCAAACCCGATCTGCCTCATGCCCCAGGAAATGCCCCAGGTCCACACACCAGCTGATCCCAGAAATAGCTGTGGCCCAGCGGGGCTGTCCTGGCTCCCTCCTTTTGGAAGTCATCATTTCCCCACCCGGAGTCTGAACACAGACAGCGCAGACTCTGGGGACAGGGAGGCCCCTTAGGAAGAGGCCACAGGGAGAGGCGGGGGCACTGACTGACCGTCAGTAGCCCTTCTACCATGCAGGAGAGGCCGCCCCACACCCAGTGCACCCCCACCTCTAATTGTAAATAAGTCAATGAAACATATTGTCTAGCATTTTTTATTTTGTTTTGTTCTGTTTTGTTAAAAAAAAAAAAAAAAGAAAGGAAGGAAGAAAGAAAGACAAGACATTCTGGCCGACTGGTAGGTCCTTAAGTCTTCGTCCATCCAGCGGGGCCAGAAGATGCCCAGGGGGCGGTGTGAAGGGGAGGGAGGTGCAGGGGGAGCTGGTGTGGAGCGGGAGGCAGAGCCACGCAGGCTGTCAGCCACTGAAGGACAGAGTCGTCCCGGTGACTCCATCCTGGTGACCTCTGACCCCAAGTGGAAGGAAGCAGGGCCCCAGGCAAGCCCCATCCCCGGACCCCAAGGTGCTGGTCCTCCTCTCCATCAGGCACACGCAGTCCCATCACACACTCCTCCCTCTCTCCCCGTGACCGCTCAGACCCGGCCCCACCGCCCAGCCCCCTGTCCTGCGGGCCCTCCTCTGGCCCTCTCTTCCTTGCTCCACAAGCAGGGACTCGGTTACCAGGCAATAAAGCGGATGGTACTACACCTGACCCAAGAGTAGGCGTGTCTCCGCAGGAAGAGAAGAGGAGCCCGGCCCGGCAGCCCTTGGCTTTGGGAGTGGGTCCGCTCTCCTGACCACGGAGCCACCCGCTACCCCACACCTTCCCATGGCCTCCACCCCATGACTAGATCGAGGGGAGGGACAAAAGTCAAGGTACATGTCTACTCTCCTCCTCTGAGGACAGGAATGGGACTCCTCCCACAGACCTGTGCTCCCTGTACAGGACGCGGCCCCTCGTGCCCAAGTCAGAGGAAGTCAGACTAAGAGCCCCCAGGGCTGAAAACCAGAGCTGGCATATGATATGTAGTCAATACATGTTTTTAGATGGCTGAATGAATGAATGAATGAATGAATCCAGGATCAATGTGGAACTACACCAGGGCTCCCCACTGCCACTCTCAGGCTGTCTAAGCCCAAAGGGGACACCCTAGGCTCCAGCTCACCCCAAGGGCACACCCATGCTCATAAACACACACACACACACACATCCTGATGGAAACTCCTGGGCCAGAGGCAGAGCCAGGACTTGGGCCCAGGCTCCCCGTCAGCTCCGCAGCCTCCAGGGGAAGGGGTAGCAGGGGGCACAGAGCCCCCTGCCTGCTGGTAGGGCTCACTCATGGAAGCTGTCAGCCAACTGGTGGCAGTCCAGCTCCCCATTGGGCTCCAGGTCCCCTGACAGCCTCACTCCTGTCTTCCGGTCCACGCACCAGCACTTGCCGCGCTGCCCGTCCAGGGCGGGGTGGCACTGTCAAGACGAGGGCGTGAGAGGTCAGTGACCAGGCAGCCGGCCCCGACCCCAGCCCAGCCCCCCGTCAGACCACTGCTCCAGAGGGCCTCCGAGGGCGGAGACTCTCCGATGAGCACAAATCCCCGGAGCTCACTGCGGTAGAGAGGAACTCGGCCACGGCCCGGAGAAAGGCCGATAGCCTACCCGGAGGGGAGGCTGGATTTGAAAGGCTAAGGAGCAGGTGGGAGAGGTTTTGAGTGTGTTCTCAACGCGTCGGGACTTTAAGAATGAAATTATGGTTCACGGCAGGATGCAAGCTGAAGTTAAGGTTAGGAAGTACAGTTGATTGGGAATTAAAACTAAAACTTGAGTTGGGTGAGGCTTACCCAGGTCAGAAATAGAACTGGGAGAAAGACAGAGGTCAAAGTCAGAACAACTGAAGCAGACGGGCCCCAGTTTGGGTCAGGATTAGATGGAGAGGGGAGGGGAAGGGCAGGGGCAAAGGTGGGTTCCAGAGCCAGGGTTAGAGCTGTGGTGAGCTTGTCTCAAGGGTCTGGGCTGCTCTGGGGGTCAGGGGTCAAGTGTCAGAACTTTCAGTAGGAAAAAAACGGGGGAAAGAAAACCCATAGAACACAAAGGGTTTTCAACATGTAGAGTGAACCCTAATGTAAACTATGGACGTTAATTAATAATAACGTATCTCAGTATTAGTTCCTCAACTGTAACGAACACAAGGTGTCAGTAGGGAGAACTGGGGGTGGGGAGTAGATGAGAACTCCATGCTTCCTGCTCAATTTCCTGTAAACCTGAAACTTCTCTAACAAAGGATATAATTTGTTTAGGGGAAAAGTACTTTAAAACTTGGGACAAAAATAAAAACAAAGTTAGTGCTGGGAGAAAGGTGGGAGGAAGGATTGGCACCAGTGTGGGGGGCCCTCTCGGACCCCTCGCTCCCTGCACACCACTCGCAACACCCCGATGCCATCCCGGGGCCTGCTGACCCGGGGGCAGCCTCTCTCCTGCCGGCGAGGCCCGTGCCGCCAAAAGCCACTCTGTGGGTCTGCCTGTCCAGGGTGAAGTATGTGGGTCTGCCTGTCCAGGGTGAAGTGTGAGAACGGGTGTCTATGCCCACAAGGAGCTGCAGAAGGAGATCCAGGCAACACCCAACATGGGACACCCCAGGGCCCTGTCCAGACATGCCACCCTTCCGTGTGGGGCCAGCTCGGACAGGCCAGAGCGAGGCTGGAGCAGGCCAGCCTTCTCGAACATCCCAGCTTCCCAGGGGCTTGTTGGAGGAAGCCATGTTCCAAGGTGGGCAGGTGCACAAAGGTTTCTACATTGCTGTGCTCCCTCCTGCCCACCTCCTCCTTCTGCTCCCGGCCAAGCCCCCGTCTCCGGCTGTCAGGGCTGGTGTCCCCTCCATCGTGGCTGCGCCCCAGGAGGCTTGGCTGCTCCCCTTGGGCAGGGGCAGGGGCAGGCTGTTTCCCCCTGAACCCCTCATGACTTAGTCCCTCCGTTTCCAGGTGAGACGGACAGGGACACGCCAGGACAGAGGAGGGCCACCCCTGCAAGGGACAGGGTGAGTGAGGAAGTGCTGGGAAGCAGGGCTGGTGGGAACGGGAGGTGAGCGCCACAGACGCTGAAACAAGGTGATGAACATAATGCTGCACTCGCAGCCAAGATGGTCGGCCCGCCACTAACTCATCCTGCGATTTTGAGCCTCAGTCTCCTCATTTCCAAAACGAGTGAGGTGGGCAAAATGAGCTGAGGCCCAAAGGCTGGGGGGGAGGGTTCGGGGTGGGTCCTGGGTTTGGGCACGGTCAGGGAGCCTCCCGTTCCCTGAGACCTCGATCCCCAGCCGAGCCTGTCGAGTGCCCCTGGAGCCGAGGCCAGGGCCCAGCAGGAGGGAGACAGGGAGACGGAGACCCACCTGCTTGGGGTGGAAGTTGCCGTTGCGGTCGCAGTTGGGGATGGGGATGATGTAGAGGTCCTCATGGGTGCGGCCCTGCGAGGCGGCCAGCCGCTCCAGGGCCCGGTGCAGCTCACTCTGGCAGGAGCCCTGGGGCTGAAGGGCAGGGAGGGCAGAGCTCTTAGCAGGAGGGGAGAGGGGCAGGAGAACCGGGGCTGGGGCAGTCTTATCTCGGGACTGAAGGCCTAAAGGAGGGTCAGGGCCCGGAGGCTGGGCAGTGAGGCGAAGGGCGTGGCTTGGGTTCCAGGGACAGTGGTGGAAACAGCAAAGGACACTGAAGACAGGATCTTGGGCCAGAGAACTTCTAGCAAGGAGAGGTGTGAAGGGAAGGCCCCCTATGGGAAAGGAGCTGTGGAAGCCTATGGGGAAGGACTTGCAGGGGACGGTTCCTGAGGGGGAGGCATGAATGAAGTCATGCGACCCACATCGCGCAAGACCCAGGCCCAGAGCCATCAGAGCCACCCATCGGGAAGGACATTTGCCAGACCCTGGGGCCGGGTCCCAAGGCCCCTGAGATGGCCAGCATTAACCCTTTAGAGACTGAGAAGGTCTGGGGTGGGGAACCTAAGAGAAGGGCCAAGAAACATCAGGAGGCCTGGGGAACCATGATTTTTACCAGCCAGTGCAGAAGCATTTCAGTGCTGAACCACCACCTCAGCTGTACCAGTGCAGGGAACGGCTGAGCAGGGATGGAAGTTTAAGGACAGGAATGAGGGCTGTCTGGGTCCTGATGATGACACCCAGTGCCCCTTGTACACCGTAGGCACCCAACGCATGTCTACTGTGTAAACACAGTCCTGGTGGTGGTGGTGGTGACAGTGGTGGTGGGCTGGTGTGTGTGTGTGCCTGTGAACGTGTACACTGGAAGTCAGAGGTCCTCACCATAGGCCGGGCTTCCTCCCGGGGCATCCCAATGACCTTCATCTTGCCCCCACTGTTGCTCCGGTCTCGAATTTTGGCAAAGTGCTTCTGCAGGCATCTGCGGTCATGGGCACCGCAGGGGCTGAAGCTGTTGTTGGGGTGGTCGTCCTCATCCTTGTCTGCAGGCAGGACACAACGAGGAGAGGTCAGCACCGAGAAAGGACAGGGCAGCACACCACCTGCCTCCTTCTTGGGGGTGCTCCAGCCTGGCTCTGGGGAAGAACGGGGGCGGGGGAGGGTCTGGGGACAGGAACAAGCCAAAGCAGCGCCCTGTCTCTTTCCCACACCCCTGGATCTCCTCAGGAGAGTATTATATTCCGCTTCAAGTCCTTGACTCGTCCCTCATCCCACCCAAGCCAGCCCTCAGATGAGTCACCAGCTACAGCTGCCCGGACAGCAGGACGGTCCCCTGGTCCCTGCAAGGAGGTCTGAGGCAGGCAGGGGGGCCCCTACTGGGTCTTGCCTCCCTCCACTCAGCTCCTCCCACCATCCCCCTCTCCGTCTGCTCTCTCTTCCTGTCTCCTTTCCTGCTCTTTTCAGCATCTGGCGGAGCTGGCCAGGGGATCCTCCGGCTGTCAGCTCTGCTCACCCTCTTCCAAATGGCCAGAATCAAAGTTTCCATGAGGGATGAGAAATCTGACCCAACAGACTCTCCCCCTTGGCTGGACAGGAGAAAATAGTGGGAGTGGGGGTGCGTGCCTGTGTGCGGAAGTGCAGTATGTCCGTATGCACTTGTGTAATGCTCTCTGCGGCCCCGGGACCAAGAGAACACCTTCCACATCCCTTCTGCCCCCTACCCTTAGACTCCAGACCCCACCCAAAGCCCACGTCTGTCGCCCAGGGCAGTGGTGATCCGGAGATGGGGTTGCCAAGGCTGGACCTGCACCCCCTCCCTGGGATCTCCCAAAGACTCTATCTGAACTCAAGGAAAACCCAGTTGTAAGTGCTGCTTCTCTCTCCAGGCAGCCAAAACCGGAACGCAGGGCCGAGCTGGGGAAAAGGCTGCAGGACCTCTCCACAGACCCGCACCACCTCCCCGGCGCTCGGGCCTGGCAGCACACGGCGGGCCGAGTGCAAAGCCCCTGCCAGCATTCCAGATGTTGGCAGCCCGTCAGAAGGTCACATCTGGTTTGCGTCAGGATTTTTTTCCTGAGGAGTTAGCAGGTTCCTCCAAGCATGGCAGCGGTCCCAGAGCTGCCTCTAGGTCAAATGGTATTTTTCGGCCCAGCCTAAGTGAGGTTGGGGTGGCGGGGAGGGGGGCGGGGGGGAGGTTAGTTCTCTTTTTATTCTCCTAGTCCTGGGGGTGTGGGGAGAAGCATATGGATAAAGGAAAACCAGGCAAGGAAGACTCAAGACCCTCAGAAAGTCTATGTCAAGATTTCACACCAAAGGTTATTTATAAAATTGAGTCACCCAGGATGGGAAGAAGGCTTTGTCACGAGTGAAGGGCTGGCTTAGAAAAATCAGAGGGAAGGAATAAATGGGGCTGAGAAATAGACCCCAACCTTTGGCATTTTTAACCTCCCAAGGAGGACAGCGCAGAGGGGACTCCTGACTTAGGGTTGGCATCGAGTCCCTGAAGGTCAACCCAGGAGAACACACTGGAGTGGGACCCCCAGCTGACAGGGATGCCCCAGAAGGGAAGGGTCATTCCAGAGGAGCAGCACTGGGCCGTGGGGGCCGCAGAAGATCGGCGCTGGGCCCTCCATCGGGAACCAGAGGAAAGGCCTCAGGCCCAGGCTCTCCCCTGAAGACTCTCCTAAGGAGCCCTTCCGGCCCAAAAGGCCTGGACTGGCCGGGGACCGCCCCTCCGCGTCCACCTCGCACAAAGCCACGAGACTTGTGGATGGGGTCCCCGCGTTTCGGGGCCGTCGGCTGGAGCGGGGGGAATGAAGAGAAAAGGGACACGGAAGACCCAAAAGAACTGGAGCCAGATCCTGGGACAGCAGGGGCTGGGCTGCGATGGAAACAAAGGCCCCCCTCTTGACCTGGGAAAGGCTGACGGGGGTTACAGGGACCCCCATGGTGTCGTTTTTTACACCCACTCGAGGCACACCCTTCCCACCTGGGAGCGCTCTGCTGTCTTTCCTCGGGGGCGCGCTCCTCCCGTGACCATAAGGGAAAGTGCCCCTCTGCGATGAGGCTCACTCCTCTCGGTAGGTGGGCGGAGCGTTCTCAGGCTCGAGGAGGAAGGAGGAGCTCTCTAAGGAATGGGGCTGCCTGGGGGGGGGCAGGGAGCCCCGAGGCCTGGAGGTGTGGGGCGTCCCGGGGGTGGAAGCCTCAAGAGGGACAGAGACCTGCAGTAGAAGTCCAGCGCAAACAGGCTTTTCCGATGTTGAAGTCCCGTGAGCAGAAGTCCGCAAAGGACTCCCGCTCGAAGGATTATTGATGAACATTGGAAATGTCTATCCTTTCATCGAAGAGGTACCATTAAGAATGGCAATGAGGTCCCTTCCCTGAAACCTGGGGCTGCGTGGAGCCTGGAAGCACAGCTTACGTTCTGGTGCTGGTGGGGCCCCCCCGTCACGCAGAGGAGGTCCCCGGGGGAAGATGGGCAGACAGTACGGCTGGTCTCCCCTTCTGGGTCCCCCCACTGCCCAGCGTGTGTGTATGATCAGAGGAGAAGAGCACACCACCACGGGGAGACCAGCCCCCTCCTAACGCTCACGGGGACACAGGCATGCAGAGTGTACCCACGCTGGCCCCCAGACACAGAGGGGCCGGGACTCAAGAACCACAAACATACACAAACAGTCACGTGTCCAGACCACACTCGCACACCAGGGCACGCCCACACGCGCTCAGGCCCTCTGACCCGGCCCTGGGCAGAGACACCGACCTGGGGCGGGCGCACTGACCGGACCCTAGCTTGTTGACTTGCTGTTTAATCTGTAACTTTTCCTCGCCCGGCCTTGCTGACCAGCACACTGAGGACCCAGCCCAGGATCACCCTAGGCACTGGGTCTGGAAGGGTGAGGGCCACAGCCTACGTCTCTGAAAAGCTTGTTAAATACTTGCTATGTCCCTGCTAACACAGGAACCCCAGCCACCCGGCGCTGCTCACAGAGGCAGTGCCCTCTGGAAAGCCCCGATCCTGGTGGGGTCCCCTCTGAGCAGGAGCTGGAGTCAGATCTGGCCCCCTGAAAGGTCTGACCTCCTGAATTCCAAAGGGCTTGTTTGGGAGGCGGGGCTTCCAAAGTAGGCTAGGTCATCTCCTGCGGCCCCAGGCCACTGACATATGGACACGCTGGAAACCTTGGTCTGTGTTCCAGTAACAAGGGAAGGCACCCAGAGAAAGAAGAGGCCTCACAGCTTTGGCACTACTGCCTGCAAAGTTCATGGTCAAAGCTAGAGAATTTCCTCTTTCTTGCTGCCTGATTTCATCCCCATGATTTCTCCTCAACTCCAGCCCCCGCCCCACTCAAGACACCCAGGGTGAGGCTGTGAGGTGGGTGGGGTTCAGCCGTGACCTGGCAAGTCACCCACCTGCCCTAGAAGAAAGGCCTTTTCCTTCTTCCCCTGGACGCTGGCTGAAGTCAAGGCCACCGCGGCAGGCACAGGGCCCTTTCTTTGGGTTCTGGTGCAAGGATGTCCCCTCACTATTGTGACATACTGCTGGCCTCAAGAGTCAGAGAAAGACAGCCGGCTCGTCCTCCCCATGTTTACAGCAGGAAAAGGCACCAAAGTCTACCCTAGCCCTGGAAACTCTCTGAATGTCCCCCAGCTTTGTGCACTTGCCCTACTGTCCCCCGAAGTCCCAGCGTCAGAGGAGGATTTAATCTTCAAGTTAAAACCATCCAGCTTCCTCTTCATCACCATCCTCATCATCACTCCAATTTATTGAGCTCTGACTGCGTGCCAGACCCCACCTCGGGGAGGCACGTCCCGTTGTAGGCCGGGTGGAGGGGGAGAAGGAGAGGCTTGTCCCTGCGGCTCCTATGACTTTAAATGGAAAGACTCCTGATACTGGAGGCACCAATAATTCTGGCTTCGCCAATGCTAAAGAAAAATGTTAAGCAGCTATGCTCCTCCTTCCCCCCTGCCCCCAAGGCACAGAATTTCTGGGAAGGCCCTGTTCCCATGACATAACTGGATTCCCAGTACTGAAGTAGGGAGGACAGTATTTGCTGTGTTAACTAAAAATTAACCCGGCATGCGTGTGCCCTAACCCTGTCCCAGAGGGCCCCAGAGCACAGTTTAGGAACCCCCCAGTCCAAACGCTGGTGCCACCGTCCACTCCCCCAGGTTCCGTGAATCGAGAGTCAATACGCTTACGCAGAACTGTGGACTTCTGAAGTCCATGTCCTGTCCCACCCCCCTTCTGGTGGCCTGAGTGGTGTTAGTCCGCAGCTTGCCCTGGCTCAGAAAGCCGGAACAGGCAGGTGGGGGCGCCTGCAGGTGGAAGGGGGAGACCTGCCCCTGATGCAAATAGTAGCAGCTGGACCACAGCTGTTCAGGGGAGGGGCTATGCCAAGTGGCTGTCCTCCCCTGTCACCTGCTGAAGCTCAGCCTAAGAGGAAGAGGTGGAAAGAAGAGGCTTAGGTCCCCAAGCCTTGGGACGCAGGAGGGACAGTGGCCTACTGACAGTGAGAGGCTACAGAGAATCATGGGGATAGGGGCCAAGCCCTGGACACCTTGGCTCACTAGAAACCTTGCAGGGCTGCTGCACAACTCTAGGGGGCACCTTTCACGTGGTGCAGTGCGACCCACACTGCAACAGGGGATACTTCTGTGATGACTGGGAGTTAAGAAGTCAGGGACACGGCTTGCCAAGAAGAAACTTCGTTTTCCCAGGGTCCTCCAGACTTCACCTTTCCCTCTGCAAAGAGTGTACGCACTGCATGGGTAGGGGGGCAGGCAAGGAAGAAAGGGTGAGGGGCGTTAGAGACTGGGGCCCTGGGATCCAAAGGGGACCTAAAGCCGCCTTTGGAGGCTGGTTTGCAGGATATGCACAGGATAATCACAAACTTTTCATGTCCCCCGCCTCAAAGCTCCTAGGGAAACAGATTTTTCTCCACTACAGGATGGGGTGTCCTACCCAGCAAGGAAAAATGGGTGCCCAAGAATCTCTGCAGGCTCTTCGGCCCATGTTCAAGTCAGTGAGGGAGGAGGAGGCCACCAGCCATACTAGTCTGGTGCCAGATACCTGCTGGCCAGTGGAGGAGGGAGATGCAAAGAGAATGTGGTCCTGTTACACACAGGGAGCCCAAGGATTCAGCTCTCACTCCCAGTCTGGTCTGGTACCAGGACCCCCTCCTCTCCCACTGGCACTGGCATCTCTGCCCCCAGGATCACCAACTTAATCCCTGAGGACCCCCCCCCCTTCCCCGATGTGCCGGGTGCCAGGCTGGCACTTCTCCTAGAATGTTTTCTGCTGACCCATCTCTCATTGCCCAGGGGCAGGAAGGGCAGAGAGAGGCCTGGAGCCCAGACCCCTGGAGTCCACCTCCTTCCTGTTTTCCCTGCATCCTGCTCTCCTCCAGCTAACAAGCTGCAGAGGATTGAGGAAGTGGAGCGGTCTGGGACCCAGGGCAGGAAGCTTGGGGCCAGAGTCCCAGCATCCGGACTGCAACAATGGAAGCTTCAAGCACCAGGAAAAGAAACAGACAGACACACAGGCATGGGGAGAGCTAAACAGAGTCAGAGAGGGAACAAGAAACAGAGGCAGGCACACAGGAAGGCAAGCAAAGAGAGAGATTCCAAAAGTAACAGAAAGACGGGAACAAAGACAGAGAGAGCAACAGTGACACGCAGAGAGAAGGAGCAACAGAAGGAGACCGCAATGCCAGTGCGAGACGCAGGGCAACGGGAAACAGAAAAAGGGACTAGGCGAGAGAAAGAGAAAGCCACCGATACCCAGCAGAAGGTACAGAGGAAACAGGAACTCAAGAATGCTGTTAGTGGAACTGGAGGTTGAAAGACACAGCAGGGAAGAACAAAGAAAAAGAGAAAGAAGGAAAGAGACTGAGAAAGATTAGAAGGAGCCACTGAGAGGCTCACCGAGAAACGGAAAGAGAGAAAGTGCCAGGCAAAGGGCTTTCTAAGCCCGCCTTTCTCTGTCTCTCCCCTGCTCCCTAGCTCACGCCCGTCGGGGTTCTGCAGCCCCCGGCTGGCGGCCGACTTCCCTCTGCCACCTCACGTGGCACCTGCCAAGAGAAAAGAGCAGGATGCCGGCGTTCCAGGGCAGGAGGGTGTGCCCAGACCTGGCAGGGAGACCCCTGTCTTCCCAGCACCTCTCCCAACAGCTAGGCGAGCTGGCCTGGGGCTGTGGGAAGGGCAACTCCCACGCCCCTCACCACCAAAGCCCCTCTGATCTGTGTGTCCCACTCCACCCACCTCAGTGTCAAAAGTCCAAGCTCTGGCTTCTCAGACCTTTGGCATTTCACCTGTAGGTCCTCCGGCACAGAAAGCCCACCCCCACCCCCACCCTCCAGTTCTCTGGCTCACTTGCATGCAGGCTGTGGGCTGGGCCAGGGCACTTAAGTTTCCACTCTTGCACCAGCAGCCAAGACTACTCTTCCCCAGTAGGCATCCTTCGGAGGTTTGATATGGAGGGAGGGGGAAAAGTCCTCCTCGATGGTGGCAACAGGCTGTTAGGGACTCCATAGCAGTTTCCTTAGCTGAGCCTGCCCCGTGCCAATAGAGCCCTGCCACGTACCTGCCTTCTCCCACACTCACAGGGGATTTTCAAGGGCCTTCCAGGCCAGCCGGATTGGGGGGAAGGGGTTTCTGGGAGGGGCGCACACCAGGGAGGGCGTGCAAGGGCAGAGACACCTTACCAGAGGGCTGCATGCTTTCCTGGATGGCCTCGATTTCCGCCAGCTCCATGCACACGCCCTGCCCGTGCATCAGCGTGTGCAGGGGCTTCTCCACCCCTGGGGGTGGGTAGCAGCGCAGGCCCGAGCCGCAGCGGGGGGTGTACACCCCGCAGGGCATCCCCTTGCCCAGGGCGCAAGTGGCGCAACAGCCGCAGCCGGGCTCGCGCACCAGCTCCTCGCAGCCCACGGGGGGGCGGCAGCGCGCCAGCTTCTCCTCGGAGCAGGGCGGGCAGTGGATGGCTTCGTCTCCCAGGCTCGGCCCGGGCCCGGCGGCCAGCAGCAGGGCGGCCACGAGGCAGATAGGCAGCATGATCGGGTGCTGACGGAGCGCTAGCACAGGGTGCGGACGGGGAGCGCGGGCACGCGGACTGGCAGCAGGGGGGCACACGGATGCTGCGCCCCGCGCGCCTGAAGGACCCGACCGGGAGAGCGCGGGGAGACGGGGCGGCCCCGCTGGCGGGCAGAGACGCAGCCGGGGAAGTTAGCAAGCGGGCTGGAGGGGAGCGAGCCTAGCCACCGAGGCGCTGCGCTGCATCCTCGGCCCGGCCCGAGCAGCGGGCAGCGAGGGGAAGGGGGCTGAGTGGCTGCCCCGGACGGGCTCCTCCGGTCTTTATACCGGCCCCTGGCCACACCCCCAGCGCCTTCCTAGAGGTGGGGGAACCGGGTAGGGTGGGGGAGGGCGAGGGGGAGAGGGAGACGCGACCGTTAGGGGGAGGGGGCTCTGTCCTGAGTCGCGGCCGCCGCCGCCGCTGCAACATCTGAAAGTCCTTTTCTGCCCGAGAGGGAAGCGGCGCAGTTTGGAAGCCCAGACAGGCGCCGAGAGCGCTTCTGAACCGGATCCCGGGAGGGGAGAGAAGGGGATGGGGAAGCAAAGAGGCTACCCCTTGGCCCCCTCCCCCGACCTTGGAGGATTCATCCCTGACCCACAAAGGCGGCCCCTAGTCCCCCAGCTGAGAGCGCAACCTTCGAGCCCCAACTCCTGGCTCCGCGGATCCAGTCTCCCTTTCCACTCTCCCCCAGTGCTTCCAGTCTCAACCAGTCGGGTGGGATGGTGGGAGGGGTACAGGCACCCAACAAGGGGCCTGGAAGGGCCTCATGACCGTAAGACGTTAGCTGGCTCTCTTCACAACCTCTTTCCGCCCCCCACCCCAGACTCCCCAAGGTTCATGTGGGTCCGGGTCCACTCTGCCGTCCCCGGGGTGGAATCACTGAACTCCTGGGGAGAGAGGTGCCCAGCCTCTTCCTCCTTCCTGGATATTTGCTTTTACTGCCCAGACCCACTCCTGAGTGGGGGGTGGGGGGAGGGGAGATTGCCACTCTGGGTTTGCAAATTGTGCATTGCACAACTCCAGGGGGCACCCTTTCTTTTGTAGTCATTGTAGATTTGTATGGCTGTCGTGTCAGTTTTCCGGCAGGTGGCAGTCAAAGGTTTTGAGCGAGGGGTGTCTTTTTCTAATTCAGTGAATGGTGCTCTTTGGGGTTGGCTAGGCCCTCAGTGAGATTCTGTTAGTGCCCGAACCCCCGACACTTGCCTCAGTCCTGCTGATTGGGAGAGCCTCTGGGGTCACCTTTGGAGCAGGGACCCATCTCCTAGGTTCTCTCTCAGATCCCCCTAGTCCTCCCCCATCCTCCCCAACAAACTCGTCTGCTCTCCTAGAGCTGGCTTCAGGGTGAGGGCGCCTGTCCAGGCATAATTGGTGACCCACTGAGGGTTTTTTTTGTTTGTTTGGCTTTGCCTAGAAAGCTGCAGGGCAGCCAAGCTGAAATGCAGATCAGAGACCCTCTTCCCGCTTCCTCTCCCAGGGCAGCCGTCTCCAGGCTCACAGGGATGGACTGGGCCCTCTCCCACTGTCTCCAAGTGCAGACTGCCCAGGTGATAGGAGGACGGGGCTGCAAGCCAGACCTGCAGGGACAGAACCAAAAGTTGCAAACGGACGGCACCTACTGGCAGCCGTCAAGACTGCAGAAGGGCTGGCGGGCCCTGGCCAGGGACAAGGCTCTAGGATTCTCCACTGTAATTGAAAAATAAAATAAAATAATAAAAGATTCTAGGATTCACTCCATGCCATCTCACAGACCAATGGGGGTTTCTTCTGTCCCAGAGTCGGGTTCCTCACCTCCCCGTGGGGAAGCCCACCTGTCCCTGATTCAGTGAACTGCCCTATGCCCTCTTCCCCACCTTCATCACGCTGGACCCAGCTCTGCCATCAACTTGATCTGTGAACTTGGATGCCACCCCTCGGAGTGTGAATGTCCCCAACTGTAAAATGAAGGTAAGCCATCTCCATTTTTCCTACTCTTAAGTTCTCGTGAGAATAAAATGGGACCAGAAAAGATGGTTCTGATCCCAATGCCAGACTTGTCCCCTACAGAGCAGAGGTGCTGGGAGGGACAAGGTTGTGGAGGGAGGAGTGCAGGGGAGCCTGGGCGAGGCTGAGGGCAATGCCTGGGGATGGGGAGTGAGTGTCGGCGAGTGTGGGAAACTGGAGAGGTGTCCAGGTGAGACGGATGTCCACACCTTTACCCCAGCGGCACCCCTCAATCCATCCTCTGGTGCCCCACCCCCACCACCGTCTGGGATAATTCTAAGGAGGCAGGAAACCGGACATGAGGAGGCCTCCGAGCACCTCCCCTGCTCATGCATGACGCCTTTCTGAAACACCTGTGGTGCCCAGGCTCCGCGCTGCACCCAGGGGACGCAGAGATCGCTCTCCACCCCCAAGGAGCCCCCTGCCCAGGGAGGGGAGGCAGGTGCGTAAAGAAGTTTAAGAAGTGTGCAGGTGCCCTGAGGGCATTTATATGGGACACGGCGGGGACCCAGAGGCACTGGTAGTCAGTTCTACATCCCGGACATGGACAGACTTCATGGAGGAGGTGAACTGTGAGCCGGCATTACACAGTCTTCCATGTTAGCATCGGGCCGGCCCGGATTCCAATCCCAGCGTTGCCACTGACTCACCAGGGAACCTGAACAAGTTGCTTAAACTCCAAGCATCACCGTCCTTCCCTGGAACATGGAACTGCGGTAAGAAAGAAAGAAGGGTGGGGAGGGGAAAGAAATGGTGGCCTGTGCAGAGTGTCCAGCACACAGTAGGCACCGAGTGTTTGCTCCCTCCTGGAAACTCTTAACTTCTCCCCGTGGCTGCAGACCCCCTGGTGGCAGGACGCGTGTCTCTCCCACTAGGCTGAAAGCTCCTGGAGGGCTGGTTTAGTGTCCCCCACCCCACCACACCCCCGGGCCTGCTAGTGTCTGGGAGAGGCTGGCACACGGTGGGCTTGGGATTTGGAGTCGCAGGACCTGGGTCCAAGTTGCATGTGTTAGACATGGTTCTATGTGCTTCACTCATATGCGCTTTGCAACAACAGGTAGCAAGTGCCATCATTATCCTATTTTTAAGGTAGGGAAACTGAGGCACAGAGAGGTATGGGAGTTGCTCAAGGTCACACAGCAAGTATGTGGAAGAGCAGGGATGTGAACCCAGGCAGAGTCTACATGATTAACCTCTATGTTTTACTGCCTTCCAAAACAGCTGACATAACCATTCTCAACAAGTGCCAAGGACAAAAGACTGTTGTACGGAGGGCAAGCTGGCTGGAGAGAATCAGAGCAGAGGTAGCACTGATGTGGGGCTGGGCCCCAGGCCTCCGCAGGACTTTGGCTTCCTAGACTCTCCCTGGCTTCCCTGGACTGCCCCCTGTGCCCACCCCGAGTCGGGAGTTCAGCTTCTCTCCATGTCAGCTGACACCCAGGCCCCAGGTACGGCACCCTCCACAGTCACCCCAGGTGTGTGGGCTGAGCAATGGCACATTAATACGGCTGCCTCCTTGCCCAGCAGGGCCCCACTCCTGCAAGACCAGATCAGAAGAGTGAGGGCCTCCACGGAGACCCAAAGAGGACGTCAGGTCCAGAGGACAGGGCCTGAGTCCTGCCGAGGACATTCAGCTCAAGAAGTGGACACCTAGCAGGGGAAGGCGTGGGGAGAGGAGAGTCCATCTGCTGTGGGGCTGGCCGGGACCCAGTGTCATATCTCCAGTCCAGCCCGCCCTGCTCCTTGCCAGCTTTGTGGCCACTTCCCCTTCCTCAGCTTCAGTTTTGCCATCTGTAAAATGGAGGAGGGGAGCTCATTGAATTGTGAGAGCCATCTCGCTTGGGCCGTTTAAGAAAGGAGATCTTCTGGAGCCGATTCGCATGGTCCCAGGCCCAGTGCTGGCATGGCTCCCAACCGTCCGGAGTCAGCACCGGTTGCAGGCCAGTTGGCACCGGGGGTGTCTCTTCCTCATTGCCCAAACCCCGTGCAGGAGATGAGCCAAGTGAGTGAGGTTGGACCCTGTGAGAGCCCTGCCACCACCCAGAGAGGTGACGGGCTCGCTCAACGTAACTTAAGCCGAAAAAATGTGCTGCCTGCTGTGGACCTCGCCCTGTGCCATGCTGCCTGTGCTGCCAGAGCACCACCAGTGAGCCGTGGGCTCAGGGCTCCAGGGAGGGGGACAGGGGAGAATCTATGCGGAGAGTACTGCTTGCAAGAGCAGAGACAAGGCAGGGCTCTGGACAGAGAGAGACAGACGTCACAGTGGGGAAATCACTTGCTCTGCCTCTCCTGACACCTGTTAAGTCGAAGGACAAGGGGCCACCTTGCCAGATGCCTCTGGGCCTAAAAGACCAGAAGCCCAGGATGCAAGCAGACCCCATGTCCTTCACCACGTTCCCTGGAGTGTCTCCGGGCCCTGCCTCCTACTCCCCCTGGCCCTGGAAAACAGAGTGCTACCTACTCCTTAGTAAACTCAGAGACACCCTACCAAGTGATGTCTGAACCCAGAAAGACCACCTCCCAAAAGACTGTAGGATTAGAGACCCTCCAGAGTCCTCAGATTCAGGACAACCCCAGACAGAGGGCCTTGGACCCAGAGAGATCCCCAACATTCCCACTCTCAGGGGTCCACATTCCCTGGCTACAGGCCTCCCCTTCCCCACCAGCGCTAGCAGCTCACAAACAGATAGCCCCAGTCGTGCTTTCTGTTTGGTCCCGAGACCTCTCTTCTGGCCTCATCATCCCATGCCCAGAGCCAGGATCTCTGGTCCCACACACCAGCCTCTATGCTTCACCCATTCTCTCCTCCCCGCCCCCGCCCACGCCACCCCAGCCTCCTCTCCTCCCTACCCAGGAGAACTTCCTGGCCCGAGAGGCCTCCCAAGGTTCGTGGTAACCAGACATCCCAGCCCCACAGGGTAAAAGTGGGGAGGGGTCCCCAGGAAAGGTGAGTGGATTGCAAGAGAGGAAGGAAAAAGGGAGCATGGCTTCCATGTCCCCATCTGCAAAATGGGGGTGATAACCACGCCTTCCACATAGGCTTGTTAGGAAAAGCTGTACAGAGTGGGTGTTCAGAGCGCTTGCTTCTGGTTACACCTCACTTACTAAATGCATGTGGAAAAACATAATGGAATACCACTACGTATCCACCAGCTTGGTAAAAATTTTAAATACTGACAATATCAAGATGTGAAGTAAGGGGACTGTCATACAGGAAACAAATTTGTACAACCATTTGAAAGCAACAAAAATTCCACCCCCAGATATACACCTAATGGAAATGTGTGTGTGTGCACGTGTGTGTGCCCGAGCACATGCAAAAGATTGTTTATAGAAGCATTATTCAGCCAAACACTGGGATCAATGGCAGGGTAGATGAATCTACAGTTGAATAAAGTATTGCTATATCTAGCAACATAGATGAATCATGTATTGAATCACGATGAATCACATATTGAACAGAAGAGTACCACTGTATGATTCTATTTATATAAAACTCAAAACCAGGCAAAACTACCATATTTTTTTGGACTATAAGATGCACTTTCTTCCCCTCCCCCCAAGTTTTGGGGGGTGCAGGTGTGTTTTATAGTCTGAATGTAGCTTGCCTGGCTTGCTGTGGCAGGGGGGCAGTGGTGGAGCGGGGTCACAGGTTATTAAATATTTTGCCACATTTTTTGCTTCAAAAAATTTTTTCCTATTTTCCTCCGCTAAAACCTAGGTGCGTCTTATAGTCCTAAAAATATGGTAATGTATGGTTTTAGAAGTCAAGATAGAGGTCAGCTTCAGGGAAAAGCGTGGAAGTTGTTACGGAAAGGGGTCTTTTTAGGGTACCAGTAATGTTTAGTATTTACGCAGTATATTCACTATGGGAACCTTCCCTGAGCTAAATATTTCTCATTTCTGCACTCTCCTGTATGTATGTACGTACGTATGTATGTATGTTATACCTTAATTTTTTTAAGAAAAAAATCTTTTTTGCTTGTTTATTTTTTTAAAGAGTGCTGGCTCTCAAGGCGGCCGCCGGGACTGGATCCCCGGCAGTGGGTTTGGGACCCTTCAGCACACCCCTCGGCATTCATTAAGCGACTGTTACATAGGACGCCTGCAATGACTCAATGAATGGACCTGTGTAAAATGCTCATGATGATGCCTGCTGCATAGTAAGTGCCCAGTGAGTGTTAGCTGTTCGCCGAGATCAGCCAAGTGAGATTAAGCGCCTGGAGCCAAAACGCCTGCCTGCGCCGAACCCTGGATTTGCCATTTACTAGCTCTGCGACTTTGGCCAAGTGACATCCTCCCTCTTATCCTTAAATGCCCTCCGTGGTAAAAGAGGGATAACGCCAGCGGAGCCCCGCAGGGCCGTGCGAGGAACTGCGGAAACGATGTGTGTAAAGCACTCGGCACAGCGCCCGGCACAGAGTAAGACTCCATACACGTTCACCGTTATGATTACCGATCACCATGGCAACCCTATAAATCCGTTTTTAGATGGTGCTCCTGGTAGGAAAAAGACTGGCTTCAGGTCACAAGCAACTGTGCTTTAAACCCATCTGTGGGTGACACGGAGCTTGTGCCCGTGGCCCAGCTGGCACCCTCACTGCACCCAGAAGCGCCACAGCCCAAACCCAGAGAGCATCTCTCCCTCGCGCCAGGCTGCCCCTGTCAGAGTTCTGTGTACCAAGAGGCTGTTGCGCCCACGGTGCCCACCACAGTGCCCACCAGGCTTTCCATGCCTCGGACCTCTTGTGCTTCTGTCCTTGTCCTAAGAAGTAGGGACAGTCCTAAAGCCAGCTGGTGAGTGCTGGGGTGGGGGGCAGAATTTGAGGACAAAGGGACAGGGCTGAGTGGGCCCAGAAACACAGCCCACACTACCTGGAGCCCCTCACCCACCTAGCCCCCCACCTCCTCTCTCCCCAGTTCTTACCCCCTCAGCCTCTGCCTTTCAAGAGGCTTGATGCTTGGAGCCAGTACTCCTAAAGTCTGTGTGCAGCCTCTTCCTTACCCCCACCCAGACGGGATGGTCTCAACAGTAGCAGAAGCTGGGCCCCGGAGGCAGGGGAGAGGCAGATGGCCTACCACTGGGAAGGGCTTTGCTCTCCAGTTGCGGCCCACCAGCTGTGGGGCAGAGTGCTCTTGCAGACAGAGCACTCCGTCTCACCAGGGGTTAAAATCCCAGCTCTGCTCTGACTAATCACACACTCTGGGCTTGTGTCTTCACCATGGTGGACCTCAGTTTCTTCATCTGTAAAATGGGGATGCCAATCCATAGGGCCCTGAAGGAGGATCCAACAAGGCCATAAATGTGGAAGGACGTATATCCCAGAAAGCAGGTTACAAATTAGTGGCATCATTAATTGTGACTTTTTCTGATTCTAAAATTCTACGGTGCTTTGAGGTGGGAAGATAGAGAGAACGGGAGAGGGTACTAGCAAAGGGAAGGCCAAGAGAGGGAGAGACCGAAACTTGGAACAGGACAGACAGATGAAAAGAAAGAAAAGATGGATAGATGTGATGAAATGAAGAGCTTGGAAAGATGGGAGAGATCCCAGTGCAAACTCCTCCTATTCATTCATTCACGCACACTTGCATTCCTTAGAGGAAGAAATGAGGCAGTAACTGCCAAGCTGGACCGGGTCTCAGACCCTGCATCCACCCACCAGGCCTGCTCCCCGCAGCAGCCAGGGGCCCTCTGAAGGCAACACATGGACTGGAGGATAGGGCTCTGCAGCTCTAGTATCCTCCTCCTCATGTCAGGCCCCTGGGTTCAAGGCCAAAGTCAGAGCTGGGGAAGCAGCTAGCTACCAGGAATGCCAGTCCCCTGCCATGCTCCCACTGGGACTCTCATTAAGGAACGGGAGTTCTCCCCCAGGCTCTGTCAGATCCCGCAGACACGGAGTCTCTACTCAGGCTCTCCCAC
Source organism: Phyllostomus discolor (assembly GCF_004126475.2). Taxonomy (NCBI): domain Eukaryota; kingdom Metazoa; phylum Chordata; class Mammalia; order Chiroptera; family Phyllostomidae; genus Phyllostomus; species Phyllostomus discolor. Next base: position 105,143,740 of record NC_040910.2, on the reverse strand, counting down.
CAGCAAACAAGAAAGCAGATGTAGGGTGAGGAAGGGAAGGGGCTAGAGCCCCAAGAGATGAGACCACCCGGGAAACGGATGCAGGCAGAGGCACACAGCATCCCACTCCGCCCTATTTCTTTCTTTCTGGGACCCACCTTCGATTCTGACACCAATTCTGATGTGTGGGGTTTTCCAACACCATCAAGCAAGTCTCCAACAGTGGCTGAGTGCCCTACAATTTCACTCAATTCTGACACTAGCTACCCGGAATTAGCATCAGACCTCATGGGTTACGGGCTCCGTCCTACAAGACTGCCCCCTCCTTCAGTGGCCAGAGAAACAGAACTCAGAGGAACATTGTACTTATTAGATCACAGGTTTATTATAAAAAGAATACAACCCAGAAACAGCCAGATGGAAGCTGGCATCGGGCAAGGCCTGGGGCAAGGGCGCAGAGCTTCCCTGCCCTCTCCCAGGGAGCCCGTCCCGCTGCACGGGCGAGCATTCACCAGCCCAGGAACTCTCTGACCCTGTCCTTTTGTGGTTTTCTGGGTTTTTGGGACATAGGCATGATTGGTGAAACCACTGGTCACTGGTGATTGCACACCATCTCCAGCCCCTCTCCCTTCCTGGGAGGTCAGTGGGTAAGGCCAAAGTTCCAACCCCCTAATCTCTTAACTGGTTCCCCTGGCAACCAACCCCCATTCTTAATTACCTAGGGGCTTTCGAAAACTTGTCTCCTTAACATAACAAAAGATAGCTTCATTGCTTTCACCACTTAGGAAATTCCAAGCGTTTTAGGAGCGCTGAAGAATACCAAATATGTTTCTTATTATACATCACAATGTCCTACCTCTCAGGGACCTTATCTGGGATTTCTGCTACTTGCAGGGCTGGGGAGAAAGTGACAGGCCCAGATGACCCCATTCCTCACACCACATTAGGAGACATAAATGGCTTTCTCACTCTGCCCCCCCAGGCCAGAGCCATGCCCCACGGCAGTCAACTGCAGTTACACCTCTCTCTGGGCCTCAGTTTCCCCATCTCACCATGAGGAGGTTGGACCTAGTGATCTAAGAGCCAGCCTAGTCCTTCCTAATCTCTCTTCCATGGCGATCCAACCCTGCTCTTGACCTTCCTTCTGGGTCTGCCTGCCCTGCTGGGCCCCCGCATGTCAGATAAATGCCATTCTAGGTGAAACATTTCAGGGAACTGGGGACCCTCTGGGGTGGCAGCGGCCGTGGGGGAAGGGATCAGAAGGAAGGCTGAGAAGTTGGAGTGAGAAAGCCTCCCTGCCCTGCTTGTATCTCTACTGCATGCCTTGTCTGCTCCAACAGCAAGAACAGGTACTGAGCCCTATGTGTGTGTGGGGGGGGGGGGGGCTGTGGGGATCCTACAGGGACCCCGGCCTCTGAGCACAGCAGCCTCACCTTTGGCAGGAGCAGTCAGACCAGAAGTGAAGGGTGGATGTTGTGTGTGGTTGGTGGGAGGTGGGAGGTGGGAGGGAATGTTGGGGGTATGAATGAGCGAATGGTGCATGGGTGATGTATGACAGCATTTTTGGGGTAGAAGGGGGGCTGAGGGTCTTCTGAACCCCAGGGGACTGGGGTAAAGGTGGCGACAGGAGTCTCAGACTAAGAACCCAGATTCTTGCTGAGACAATTGCTATATTTATACTCAAGTACTCTCATGGGGCCTGGAACCCAATAGTTAGTTAATGATTCTGTGACTTTAATTTAAGGCCTCACGCCCAGCACCATCTTAGATTTCCCTGAGTGACCTCAGGGCCATGAGCATTTTCCCATGCACACATGCTGTTCCCATCGGGCCTCCTTGCCCTTCCCTACAAGAGTCCCCTACTCCCAAACACAGCCCGCCACTTCTGTCGTTCACCTCCACCCCTCCTGCCTCCTTCCAGGTGCAGGACGGAAGTGGACCTCCTGGAGGTCGAACGTCACCACCCCCAACACGTGCCTTCTGCCCCCGGGGTAGCCCCAAGTAAGAGGGGCAGGAGGGTTGTCCACAGAGGAATGCTGTGACTGCCCTGCTTCTGCTTCCAGGAAACAGACTTCACCTGCTGCGTTCAGGTGAGGCACCTGGTCGTAGGAGCACCTCACCTCTCTGCACCCCCACCTCACCCTGTCCTCAGAAGCAATCCGGAAAGAGCAGAACATTTGAGAGGAGGGTAGGAGACATTTGAGGCTCGTGAATGAGATTGCAGGGGCTGCTGGCTCGCTGCTGGCTCTTTACCCACTCCCAGTCAGGAGCAGGCACATTCATTCACCCAGTGGGGAATTCTCCTCCTCCCCCTTTCACCTCATGGGGGTGCAGCCTTACTCAGGAGAATTCCCCCGGGACGCTGGCAGCTGATCCCTTCTGCCCATTCTGGGTTTTCCTTCCTGCAGCTCACGCACTGGGTCTTTGAGTTCAAGGTACAGGTGCTCAGGGACAACCCTAGCATCCCCAAGGGCATCCCTGCCAATGTCAGCAATGGGTACCGAGCCTTCCACTGAATCCCCAGAAGATGGGGCAAACTGTTGGTACAGTGGGCCCCAGGTTCCACGAGGGTGCAAGCAGAGGTTCGTGTGTGCCTGTTTCTTCACTTTGGGGGTTGACTTTGCTGGGCCATTCCTCCAGCGTCCGTGCACTCCTGCACAAGTGAGGGGGGGGGATGGTGTTTGCTGCTGGGTACGCTGCCCCCCCACCCTGATAGACAGTGATAGCACTGACAGTGTCATTCACTGAGGGCCCCTCGGGGAGGGAGTGGGCATTGAACTCAGTGCTGAGGGTTCCAGAAGGAGCAGGCAAACCCATGCTTTCAGAAGACCTCCCGGTCTGAAGAGGGAGTCCTTTGGGCAAATGCGTCACGATCAGTGCTATACGTAATAGAGAGAAAAGCTCTGAATGTAAAGAAAACTTAGAGGAGCCCCAGGCGCTTAAGGAGAACTTCAAAGGGAGGTGACACTGGATCTGAGTCTTAAAAGATAAGGAGAGATTTACAATCTTGAGGAAATTACCTAACACCTCCAAGTCTCGGTTTTCTCAGTTTAAAGAGTTGTTCTAAAGATTGGGGGTGGGGGGATTATATAAATGGCTGATTATAGTGCCTAGTACAAAACTGGCACTCAAAACCTTATGTATATTAAAGGAACTGGCTCCAGTGGTGGGGGCGGCAAGTCTGCAATCTGTAGGGTAGGCCAGTAGGCCAGAGGAGGCTCGTGCAGGATTTTGATACAATCCTGAGGCAGAAATCTTTCTTTGCTGGGAAACCTCTTGGTTTTAGTTTTGGTTTTGATTTTTTGCTCTTAGGACCTTCCATTAATTAGGTGAGACTTATCAACACTATGGAGAGTAATCCTTTTACTGAAAGCCCCCTGATTGGCGATGTCAATCAGATCTACAAAATACCTTCACGGCAGCATCTAGTGTTGGACCAAACAGCTGGGCACCCTCGCCCGGCCAACCTGACCCGGACGGCTGACCTTCTGGACGGGCAGAAGGCGCGGGATGGGCTCCCCCACCGCCCGTGGTCCTGCGCAGGCGACCCCGGACGCTCTTGGGAACCACTGGCGACCGGGAAACCGGAGGACAGGGACATGAGCAAGGCCAAAGCGCCATTCCTCTGGCTTTCCCGACCATCCCAGCCGCGGGCTTCTTCCACCCGTGACTGTGACTGCCCGTCCGCCACATCCCGACGCCTCCTTGCTGGCCCCCCTCCCCCGCCCTGGGGCTTCGCCAGCAGAGTGGACACCGGATGTGCCGGGTGATTAACAAGTGGTAGACCCTCGAGTTCTTTCAGCAGGAAAAAAAACCCCAAAAGCATTAAATCCAAATGGGCATGCCTCCTGATCCTGATACAAGTAGCTTACTATTCTAACTGCTGCGTTCGTGGAAGCGTCACACAAATTTGAGGTCATACTATTATTTTATTTTATTTGTTTGTTTGTTTGAAGCAGAGGAAACGAAAGCGGTGAGAGACCGCCTCCGGCAAGGTCACGCCACTGGCAAATGGCCCGGCTGGGGCTGAACCCCCAGGGATGCTGGCGGGGTTGGGGGGGGGGGCGGGCGGGTGGTGGCCGAGAGGGACCTGGCAGTCCTGCACACCGGGGGGTTCTTCCTAGCATCTTGTAAGGGCAACGCCTTTTTTAAAAAAATTTTTATTTATTTATTTTTAGAGAGGGAAGGGAGAGAGACAGAGAGAGAGAGAGAGAGAGAGAGAGAGAGAGAGAGAAACATCAATGTGCGGTTGCTGGGGGCCGTGGCCTGCAGCCCAGGCATGTGCCCTGGCTGGGAATCGAACCTGCGACACTAACACCTTTTTTGTTTTGTTTTGTTCGTTTTTTTTTGTTTGTTCTGTTTTGTTTTGGTTTTGGTCATCCCAACATCGTGGGTTGGTGAGGAAAAAAAGAAACCCGCCCGAACCCTTCTGCACCGGAGGGATAAAACACAGCGGCCGTGGGCATCCTCTCGGCCCGTCCGCAGGGCCGGCCCGGCCCGCGGAGCGCGGGGACCCCAACGCAGACGAGGGCGGCAGGGGCCACCGCGGCAGGGCGCCTCCCGGGCCGTCGAGGTTGTGGGGGGGTCAGTCCCGGAACGACCCCCAGGCCGCCCCCAGCTCCCGAGGCCGTAACTACCAACTATCCCCTTGGACGGGCGGGCGGCCGCCCGCTGCCACTATTTCGCGCGTGACCCCGCCACGCCCCCCCGCCACACGAAACCACAAGCCACAGCCGCGGCACTTTCGTTTCTCTGAAAAATAAATTCTCGTCGGGGAGGTCGAGGCAGCCGCCGGAACCCGCGCTGCTGAGGCAAAAGGCCAGGCGGCCGGTCCCGAGGGCCGGCGCTCGGTCTCCTCGGGGGAAAATGAGGGACGTTTCCTCAGAATGGAGCTCGGGGTCTCTTCCTCTCGCTAAAGAACCCCGGGACGGAGGACGGTCTCTACAGTTCAGGGAGCTGACATGAGGGGACGCTCCGGGGAGTGGAGACACTCCCCCCTCTCTCTGCCCCAGTCTGCCCCTCAGAAAGCCCCTTCACGCCCGCACCGCGTTATTCCGCTCGGATTTCTGCACAGCCTGAACAAAAAGAGCCCTCCTCATTGGCCAGATTCCCTGTCCGTCTCCCCGCCACACCTCAGAGTGGTGCCTTTGGAAAACACCCCTAGTCCCGCCTTCCTTATCTAATTGGTTCATTCAAACAGGCCCCGGTCAACTCAGCCTTTCATTGGTGGGTGTAAAACCCCAGCTGCGATTGGCCCTTCGGGACGGAACCGATGAGAGCGAGCCAGCGATTGGCTTATCTGGTTTGGGCGGAAAATTCGAGTCGAGCTGGAGTTGCGCTCCCAACCGACGAGCGTCTGTGGAGAAGCCGCTGGCTCCGCGACTGTCTCGTGGACCCCGCTAGTTTAGTCGCTCGCAGGGTTCTCGAGCCCTTTCACGACCGTCACCATGGAGGTGTCACCACTGCAGGTACAGCTCGCGGAAAAGGCGGGTCGCGGAGCCTGGGCACGGCTGAGCATCCCCCCGGCTGCCCGAGAGGGGCTAGGCGTCCGGGCTGCGCGCTGGGAGCCGGTGGTCCCTGCGAACCCCGCCCCCGGGGCTCGGCGCGATCGCGGGGCGCGCGAAACCCTGTACGGCGCCGCTATTGGAGTTGGGGCGGCTAAGCCGGCTTCTAGGGGCTTGTGTTCCGTTTCGCTGTTCCTGGGGAGCGGCCGCGGGCGGGCCTCCGGTACCCCCGCGCTGTCCCGGCCGTCTGCCCGCGACCGGAAAGCGACCGGAAACGGACGCCGGCGGCACCGACGCTTTGCCCCCCTCCCTCGGGTTGGCGACGGGGCGGAACGCCCCTGAGCGGCAAAGGTGCGGGGCCGAGCACAGGCTTCCCTCCCGGGTGCCCAGGAGATGTCCTTCCCGCGTCCCCGGCCTTCCCGGCGGCCAGTCGGTGGCCTCCCGGACCGGGACATCGTAGGCGCCCGGCCAGTGCCTGCGAGGGGGACGGGACAGGCGGGGGTGTTCTGTCGGACACGGAGAGCATTTTCCGTGGGAGGCCGCGTATCTATTAAAACGGACGCTTGGGAACCCGGAGCGGGGTCGGCTCCGCCGGCACCTGCTGCCAGGCTGGGATCTCCTACCTGCAGTGTGTGCCACAGTGTGTGCACGCGTGTCACTGTTCATCGTGTCCGACGAACCTGTGATTCAACTTCCCTTTTCTTCCCGTTTCTCTCTTACAAACGGCTAGCCTGTGAATGAAAATATGCAAATCAACAAGACCAAGAAAAACGACGATGCTAAGAAGAGACTGTCTATTGAGAGAATCTATCAGAAGAAAACACAGTTGGAACATATTTTGCTCCGGCCCGACACCTACATCGGCTCCGTGGAGTTGGTGACGCAGGTAAACCCGCACTGGACACGCGGTTCCCACGTCATTGAAGAGCGTGGGCCTTTGCTGGTTAAATTTCTGTAGGTCGTGTGCTTTCCGTGTCACCGGGACTAGCCTGACCTGATACATGCACGCGCGCGCGCACACACGTGTGTGTGTGTAAACATATAAATATACACATATGAACATATACAGATGTACATAGTCAATCCCAAAGACTCTACAGCAATCATGACGATGAAACAATAAATAAATAAAGGGTGAAAATACCGTATCTCTCTGCCTTGTTTCTAGCAAATGTGGGTTTACGATGAAGATGTTGGCATGAACTACAGGGAAGTGACGTTTGTTCCTGGTTTGTACAAAATCTTTGATGAGATTCTAGGTGAGTAAATTCTTTTATATAAAGAGGTACTGGTGAAATCAGTCACAGGAAGTATTGTTCCTAACAAACCCTCTGTAGCCAGAGCTGTCATTTCAAACAATTGTTGGCACAGACGAGGCAGTCAAGTTGAATTCTTTCCTAGAAGCAGTACAATGAATAAATAAAAAATGCTGAATTTATACCTTGTTGATGCTATTGCTGTGCCTGAAACTTTTTCTTTCTATGTCTTAACTATTAGAGTTTTTTAAGTACTTCAGGTTTTTACAAATGTGTATTTTTTTTTCAGTCAATGCCGCAGACAACAAACAAAGGGACCCAAAAATGTCTTGTATTAGAGTCACAATTGACCCGTAAGTCTCTTGCTCAGTCTTTTGTTATAGTTTATTGTTACTGTTAGTTGCATTTTCTTGGGTTTACATTAAAGTTGGGGTTTTTTAATGAAAGTTTGCAAAAACACAGAAAGGCATAATACTAAAATGAACAATCTATGATACCTGTCATCTAGTTCCGACAGCTATCAACACTTTGCCATATTTGCTTCAACTATAGTTTTTCTACAGTGTTTTACAACAAATTACAGACATTGTGATACCTCTGTCCCTAAATACTTCAGTAAGCATCTTCAACAATTGAAGTATTCTGGATTCTAGAGCTTTGGAGCTATTTTTTTTTTCCCACATGATGCTATGTAAATAATAAACCAGCAGGTGGTGATAGAGAGCTAACATTTCAGGTTGTAAATTCTGGTGTCCTTTTGTGGGTGGTCAGGATGCTTGTTTCACCTTTTTAAAATCCAATCCTATTTGGATTTTATATTAGCATCATCAAAATCCAAATAGCCCTGGCAGGTGTGGCTCAGTGGATTGAATGCCAGCCTGTGAACCAAAAGGTCACCGGTTCGATTCCCAGTCAGGGAACATGCCTGGGTTGTGGGCCAGGTCCCCAGTTGGAGGCCTGCAAGAGGCCCGGGATCACTGATGGATGTATCTCTCACACATTGACATGTCTCTCCCTCTCTTTCTCCCTCCTTTCCTCTCTCTCTAAAAATAAATAAATAAAGTCTTTTTAAAAAATCCATATACAATTCTTAGCATTCTTGTGAGCAAGGAAGTTTACAATTGATAATGTTTTTCCCTTTCATATTTGTTTTGCAATGAGTTTTGTTGGGTGGGAAAGCTAAAAGAGCTAGGACAGTACAAATGAACCTCTTAAAAGCAGTATAATAATACTATACCCAAATTTTGTTCTTTCCATTGAGTAGAAATCATTTCCCTTTGTTTACCCTAACATTTTAAAATCTCATGTTTTTTCAACATTATCAGTGTCTGCGTAGGTATTGGAACAGATTTATTTTTTTTCCCCTCTTGGCTCCTATTTCAGGAGTATCAGGAACTGAGCATGGTGCAAAATGTAGTTCATGCTGAATTTCAGAAGAAATATATGAATAAGAGCCATTAAGAAATTAAGACCATGAATTTACATATTTTAGAAACAATGACATTTAAATACAAAACATGTTTAAGCACCAGATTAACAATGAAATTCCAATCTTCTTTCCTAGGGAAAACAATTTAATCAGTATATGGAATAATGGAAAAGGTATTCCTGTTGTTGAACACAAAGTCGAGAAGATGTATGTCCCAGCTCTCATCTTTGGACAGCTCCTAACTTCTAGTAACTATGATGATGATGAAAAAAAAGTGACAGGTAGAGTATTGAAGAAAATAAAGAACATATTGTTGCTTAAAAAATAATAATAAACCCTGGCTGGTGTGGCTCAGTGGATTGAGCACTGGCCTGTCAACCAAAGGGTCACAGGTTCAATTCCCAGCCAGGGCACATGCTTGGGTTGCAGACCAGGTCCCCAGTTGGGGACGCATGAAACGCAACCACACATTGACGTTTCTTCCCCCCTTTCTCTTTCCCTTCCCCTCTGTCTAAAAATAAATAAATAAAATCTTTTAAAAAATACAAAACCTTATTTTTAAAAAATAATAAAATAAATACACCTATTCAATGACCATCTATGGCATGAAGTTTTAAGTTTTAAAATCTTTATAATTGCATCTCTTTGCCAGTGATTAAGAAATGAAATTCAATAATATTTTAAATTTATTTGTCCAGGTGGTCGAAATGGCTATGGAGCCAAATTATGTAACATATTCAGTACCAAATTTACAGTGGAAACAGCCAGTAGAGAATACAAGAAAATGTTCAAACAGGCAAGTAAATAGGTATCTGGTGCCTTGATTACAAATTATATGATACCAACTTATAATGGCATAAATGGTTGGCTTAACTTAACATGATTTATAATCTTAAAACATGGGAAATTATTCATAAATTAAACATGTATTTGGTTATTTTTTAGGACTTACAAATTTGTGTTATTTAGTTCTAGTTTGTGAGGTGATTTGAATTTTTCATCTTTCCTGTCCTTTCCTCCCACAGACATGGAGGGATAACATGGGGAGAGCTGGTGAGATGGAACTCAAGCCCTTTAATGGAGAAGATTATACATGTATTACCTTCCAGCCTGATTTGTCTAAGTTTAAAATGCAAAGCCTAGACAAAGATATTGTTGCACTTATGGTTAGAAGAGCATATGATATTGCTGGATCCACTAAAGATGTCAAAGTCTTTCTCAATGGAAATAGGCTGCCAGTAAGTGTTTTCCAGTCATGAGGGAATTTGTGATCATTGTCAAAAGCAAACTTGATTTTCTTTCCTCCCATATGGTTTTCTTAACACTTCTCAGATATGTTCCTGAAAAGAAAACTATATACCACTTTTAATATGCTCATTTTAAACTTACAAATGGAAATTTCTTTCTCAAAGAAATATCAAACTAAATCCTTTTCTACCCTTTAATTCTTTCATGTCCATCACTGAACAATCATTTCATTGGTTTTGAAAAATACTAGTTATTATTGAATCTGCTTTTTGTAACTTTTTTGTGTACCATTTTAATTCTTATAACAGGTGAAAGGATTCCGTAGCTATGTGGACATGTATTTGAAGGATAAGGTAGATGAAACTGGCAATCCACTGAAAGTTATCCATGAACAGGTAAACCACAGATGGGAAGTGTGTTTAACAATGAGTGAAAAAGGCTTTCAGCAAATTAGCTTTGTCAACAGCATCGCTACTTCCAAGGTAATTTTATTCTTGAATTATTAATCATGATTTATATTTTCATATGTATTACTGTTTTTAATATATAAAATGAACTTGGATATTTGTTACCTCAGTGCAAAGTAAGCTAAATTAGACTTTTGTGTTGGTTATTATAATTTTGAGGATGCTGAGCTTTACAATCGGGCATTTTTTCTTATCAGGGTGGCAGACATGTCGACTATATAGCTGATCAGATTGTGGCTAAACTTGTGGATGTTGTGAAGAAGAAGAACAAGGGTGGTGTTGCAGTGAAAGCACATCAGGTATTGTATTTTAGCACAGTTTTTTTTCCAAAGTCAAGGATGAAGAGGAAGGCTATGAATAAAGCATGAGTACGTTTTCAGTGATTTAATATCAACTTTTACTGCAGGTGAAAAATCACATGTGGATTTTTGTGAATGCCTTAATTGAAAACCCAACCTTTGACTCTCAGACAAAAGAAAACATGACTTTACAAGTCAAGAGCTTTGGATCAACATGCCAACTAAGTGAAAAATTCATCAAAGCTGTGAGTAGTACTTAGAGGGAAATAAAAAATAAAAGTGTCTTTATTTTCCATTGTTCTTCTCAGCTCTGCAGAACAAAGGTTCCTCCCACATATTTTTTCACTCTAAAAAGGAAATTTAAGCCCGGACTGGGGTTGGGCATCATTCTGCAAAGCGAAAGGTCACAGGTTTGATTCCTAGTCAGGGCACGGGCCTGGGTTACGGTTTAGTCTCTGGACTGGCACATGCGAAAGGCAACCAGTTGATGTTTCTCTCTATTCCTTTCTCCCTCCCTTTCCTTCTCTCTAAAAATAAATATAAAATCTTTTTTTAAAAATTAATAAAGTTTTTACCTCACTGTTCTTACCAGGGTCTTTGATTATCACCTATATGCCTATATTCCCCACCCCCCATTTTCTTTTTAATTTATTGATTTGAGAGAGAGACATCAATTTGCTGTTCCACTTATCCATGCACTTACATTGGTTGATTCTTATATGTGTCCTGACTGGGATCAAACCTGCAACCTTGACATATCAGGACAATGCTCTAAACCAACTGAGCTACCCCCCCGGGGCACCTGTATTCCCCCATTTCATATCACCATTCAGTTTAGATCACTTCTGAACCTGGCCCATCTAAGCACTTACCAAACATTGAGTGCCTGAAGTTTCTCTCAATCACACATTCGAAACTTAGTTCTCTCCATACTCACTGTCCTCCATATAAGGACTTCTACCCCTCAAAAACAAAGTTATTTCCTGTCTTAGTAAAAGGCCCCCAAAATGTTGCATAAACAAGAAAGCCGGGAGCCTTCTCTTTGCCCCCATAATCCAGTAAGAATCATGTCTTGGACATAATCAGTAGCCTTCCCTTATCTGTTTTCTTAATAGGTCCTTAACATTCATACAATTTCAGTCCTTTCCTTGTAATGCCCTTGAGTAATCTGTTTGTGTTGTGTTCACTCTCTTTTGGAAGTCTTTCATGAATTTCCACTTTTAGAAAAAGTCCAAATTTCTTATTTTGTTCTATAAAACCCTGCTGTCTCCAGCCTCATCTCAGGGCCACTCTTTCCTGTGTTATCTAACCTTCAGTCCTCCGGGCTTTAAATTCTAGGAAAACACAGTACTCTGCCCCTCCTTAGAGCTTTTTCACATGCTGATCTCTCCCTGAAATGCTTAAATCTGTTGGAACTACTTTAGGTCTTCAATGTCATTTCCTCAGGAAAGCCTTTACTTTCTACCCTTCTCCCCCACTAAGTTCGTTCCAGCAGAACACTGAACACACACCTATATGCAGCACATTCCCATTTATCCTTAACATTCATCACACTTGTGATTTCTCATTTTATTTCTGCCTTGTCTTCTTTGCTATAAAACTCCACGAAGATAAGGACCATGTCTAATTTGGTTTAACTGCTGCATGTTCAACATTTAGCTCAGTGTCTGGTCCAGTATAAGTGCATAGTCAGTAAATATTTATTGAATGAATGAACCCAAAGGAACCAGCTTCCTCAGCAGTGATAACCCAAGACAGGAAGGTGTGCCACCCTCTGTCCAGAATCATATTTCTACCTCAATCTTTGAGTTATTTTTATGGGAGCTCATTTGTATTCTAGATTTCTGAAAGAACTCTTCTTCCCTAACATGAAATCTTCTCATTTTTAGGCAATTGGCTGTGGTATTGTAGAAAGCATACTAAACTGGGTGAAGTTTAAGGCTCAAGTCCAGTTAAACAAGAAGTGTTCAGCTGTAAAACATAACAGAATCAAGGGAATTCCCAAACTTGATGATGCCAATGATGCAGGTATACACTTAATATTTCTAAACTTTAAAGTCTGACAGTTGCTATTTGCCTTATTCATTAACAGCATACCATGAATATTTTTTCTTTGATAGTTAATATCAAGAGAATATTTTTACTCTGTTAAAAAACAGTGGATTCCTTGTTATTAAATACTTAGTTCATTTCCAGTTTGGGGCTATTATAAACAATGTTGAGATGATTGTTTGAAGGTATAGAACAAAAATGTTTACATATTGATCTATTGAGGAGAGGAAAATATTTTCCTCAACCCGCTTAGGTCCTTGGCTGGGTCTGAAAATTAAACTGACAAATTGACAGGAAAAAAAGCATACAGATTTACTTAATGTAAGCCAACTTGTTATGAATTATAAATTGTTTGGGTTTTACCACAAAGCTATTAACAGCATGTCTGAATTAGTATTTGAGGTTGACTTGAATGTGCCGATACTAATTAGTGTTTTTTTACTTTAGGGGGCCGAAACTCTACCGACTGTACACTGATCCTGACCGAGGGAGACTCAGCTAAGACTTTGGCTGTTTCAGGCCTTGGTGTGGTTGGGAGAGACAAATACGGGGTCTTCCCTCTTAGAGGAAAAATACTCAATGTTCGAGAAGCTTCTCATAAACAGGTAGAATAAAAAACTATCTTTAGAATCTCTAGTTTTATAATGCAGGACTTCATGCTGGATGTTTCATTCCCTCCTTGGGCATTTTAAAATATATTTTAGATTGTTTTCTATTTTAAGAAATTGGGTACATTATAGCATGTCTTAATAGGTAGTTCTGGCTTACTAAAGTATAGGCTAATAATAACTCAAAATACCAGACCTCAAGAAAATCCAATTAACATACACCATTGTATCTGTTATTTTCAAGTTTATAAACAATATATGTCCATTTCAGATCATGGAGAATGCTGAAATTAACAATATCATAAAGATTGTGGGTCTTCAGTACAAGAAAAACTATGAAGATGAAGATTCACTGAAGACTCTTCGTTATGGGAAGATAATGATTATGACAGATCAGGTCAGATTTGCTTTTCAGAAACTTTAGATTGTTGCAATAAATTAAGCATGTCTTATTGTATCATTGCTTTCCTGATGTGAAAGGAAATTACTTAGCTTGTAGATTTAGTCTTTGCCTCTAGTCAGATACTATGTTTATATCATATGTACTACATATACAGGCTAAGAGTCTGGATTTGAATAGTCTTCGAATATTTGAATAGCCTCTTTTTATTGATCCCCATTAAAAAAAATTGAGAAATTACCAGTATGTCAATCATAATTTTTTTTGTTTCTGAACAATTCTTCTGTGTTTGGCCTTCCGAATATTTCTAGGACCAAGATGGTTCCCACATCAAAGGCTTGCTGATTAATTTTATCCATCACAACTGGCCCTCTCTTCTGCGACATCGTTTTCTGGAGGAATTTATCACTCCCATTGTAAAGGTATACTAACTTCTAAGATACCATAATGCACAGGTGGCAAACACAAGTCCCAAGGGCTGAATCCAGCCTTCCACCTTGTTTTATCTGGCCTGGCACCTGTTTCTACCCGGCGGCAGTGCCAAACTCCTTGCCCCTCGTTAAGGAGTAGTTACTTTTACACAGTCTTAAAATTACATTCGGCCCTTTGAAGGTAACCATGAGGCTGATATGGCTCTAGGTGAAAATGAGTTTGACACCCCTGTTATAGTGGATATTTGAAGGCCCTACTTCTCAAACCTCAATATACACTTCACGCTAGTGAAGTGTGTTGGTATGTAGGAGACCTAGCCCTGTGCAAAGTCACAGCAGTATGCTCTTTATCACAGGTATCTAAAAACAAGCAAGAAATGGCATTCTATAGTCTTCCTGAATTTGACGAATGGAAGAATTCTACACCAAATCATAAAAAGTGGAAAGTCAAGTATTACAAAGGTTTGTAATGAAACTCGCATAGAACTTCTCATTTTGTAATATACCATTATACAAGATTATATGGAGTAATTTCATATTCTTGGTTGTGTAGGTTTGGGCACCAGCACATCAAAAGAAGCTAAAGAATACTTTGCAGATATGAAAAGACATCGTATCCAGTTCAAATATTCTGGTCCTGAAGATGATGCTGCAATCAGCCTGGTGAGTTTGAACTGTATTTCATACATACATTCTAGTTTTTTTGTGGGTTTTTTTTTCTTTTCTTTTTTCTTTTTTCAAAGAGAAACATCAGTGTGTAGTTGCCCCTCACATGTCCCCAACTGGGGACCTAACCCGCAACCCAGGCACTTGCCCTGACTGGGAATCAAACTGGCAACCCTTTGGTTTGCAGGCCCACGCTCAATCCACTGAGCCACACCCAGCCAGAGCACACTCTAGCTTTATAAGCACTGCTTTAGCTAGTCAATTGAAACATTTAAATTTTTATATAATAGAATGTTTTAGAGTATTTTCAGTAAGCATATCCCAGAGAAAGGAACTGGATATTTTACAAAATGGAGTTTTTGTTATTTCAGGTTTGTTTTTTGTTTTCTTTTTTGTTTTGTTTTTTGTTTTTGTTTTGTTTAATTTTAAAATATTTCTTACTTATTTTTAGAGAGGAGAAGGGAGGGAGAAAGAGAGGAAGAGAAACATGAGTGTGTAGTTACTTCTCATATGTCCCTTATTGGGGACCTAGCCCACAAGCCAGGGATGTGCCCTGATTGGGAATCGAACCAGTGACCCTTTGGTTTGCAGGCCAGCATTCAGTCCACTGAGCCACACCAGTCAGGGCTGTTATTTCAGTTTTTATACAAGAGATATTTTGGAAACTGTTAGTACCAGCGATATCTTTTTCATCTTCTAATTTGTAGGCCTTTAGCAAAAAGCAGACAGATGATCGAAAGGAGTGGCTAACTCATTTTATGGAGGACAGGAGACAACGGAAGTTACTTGGCCTTCCTGAGGTAAAAATTTTAAATATATCCCACAAAATGGACTATTGGCTGACCTTTTAGGATTGATAAAAGAAATTTAAGTTACTGAGTAGTTATTTCAGTAAAAAGTATGATAATCGATAGCTATATACATGTTCCTATTCTTATTTAGACTGCTACATAAATGTATTGGGCATAAAAGAAATTACCAAGAGAGTGCACTTTATTTTTTAAAACAAAATACTTTTGAATTTTTAAGGGGCTTAAGAACTACCCTAAAAATACTGAGAGGTTTCTTTGTTTCATTATTTTAAACTAGATCATGTAATACTCTCTTTGGCCCCTCAGGACTACTTGTATGGGCAAACCACCACATATCTGACGTACAATGACTTCATAAACAAGGAACTTATCCTGTTCTCAAATTCTGATAACGAGAGATCTATCCCATCTATGGTGGATGGTGAGTTCCAGCTCTTTTAGTCTGTTTTTCTCATAACGTAGAAGTCAATGCCTAGAAATAGTTAAATGGAGGATACTAACATTTGCACTTCTTTCATTTTGAAGGTTTGAAACCAGGTCAGAGAAAGGTTTTGTTTACATGTTTCAAACGGAATGACAAGCGAGAGGTGAAGGTTGCCCAGTTAGCTGGGTCAGTGGCTGAGATGTCCTCTTATCATCATGGTGAGGTAAACACACAATCTATGTTTCCAGAAAACATGATAGCAGAAATACCTACATAATCATTCTCCAAACACTTAATGAGAATATAATCTTATATATCCATAGCAGAGAAGAATTTGGTGAAATCTATCAGATGAGATACATACTTACACTTTGGCCTAATAAACCTTATTTCTAAAAATAATATTTATATAAGGATATTCATAAGTCTGTAAGGATCTGTGTTCAAAGATGTTTATTGTAACTTTGATGCTAAAATTTAGACATCAAAAATGTCCCCTGAGTGAAAAATTGTTATAAATTGTGACACATCTGTGCATGGAGACAGTGATATAACTGAAGTGAATCTCTGTACTAACATTAAACAATGCTTATGTACTGTGTCAGGTGAGGGAGAAAGAGAACAGTATGTAAAGCAAACTGTCTGGAAGGATGTGTTCCAAATTATTGACGTTATCCCTGGGAACTGGAAAGGGCAACTTTGCGATTGTTTTTTTAATATTTTTTTTATTTATTTTTAGAGAGAGGGGAAGGGAAGGAGAGAGGGAAAGAAGCATCAATGTATGGTTGTCTCTCACATGCCCCCTACTGGGGACCTGGCCTGCGACCCGGCATGTGCCCCAACTGGGAATCGAATCTATAACCCTTGGATTTGCAGGCCCACAACGCAATCCACTGAGCCACACCAGCCGGGACTTCCAATTTTTTTATACGTTTGACTTACTTGACTTTATACAAACATACATTCTTTTTTTATTATGTGATTGAATTCTTTTTTTGTATTCATATGTTTTTAAAAAACTAGATTGCCTATAAGTTTCTAAAACTTTAATGATTGTCTTGCTTGCTGTTTTCATTTAAAATATAGTAGGTGCTCAGTAAATGTTCATACAACAAAGATTTGTGGAATGTTTACCATGTGCCAAGTATACAAAGATAATATGTTTCTTACCTTCAAGGTATAATCACAGTTTAACCAAGAGGGCCAACACACAACCACAGAATAAAGTTATAACACGCTAGATAGAAATGAGCAAGTTGTGACTTAAAGTAGGGAATTTTTCACTCTGCTTTGGATGAAGAAAGGAGCTATGCCTTTGAGGACTTGATAGAAATTACTAGAAGGCAAGAGCCCTGAACTTGGAGCCTAAGTCCTGGGTTAAAGCACTACATCTGCCATGTACTTATCTGGGCAAACTCAATAAACATTTATACCTCATAACATCTAAAGGATTATAGCACGGCTTAGTCATAATAATGGCTACATACATAATATACATAATACATAATAATAATGTATTATTAAAAGCCTACAGATCAGATTAACAAATTTTTTCCTTCCTCAGATGTCACTAATGATGACCATTATCAATTTGGCTCAGAATTTTGTGGGTAGCAACAATCTGAACCTCTTGCAGCCCATTGGTCAGTTTGGTACCAGGCTGCATGGTGGCAAGGATTCTGCTAGTCCTAGATACATCTTCACAATGCTCAGGTGGGTAATGCTTTCAATTTCTAGTGAATTGACATTTCCAATTTTGAAATAATGTGAGATTTAGTTGACAAAAAATATTTTAAAATTCAATTAATGAGAAAATGTACCTTTAAGAAATTTTTTTACTTACTGATTTGAGAGAGAAACATCGATTTGTTGTTCTACTTATTTATGCATTCATTGGTTGATTCTTAATGTGCCTGACCAGGGATCAATCCCATAACTTTGGCATATTGGGACAATGCTTTAACCAACTGAGCTACCTGGCCAGGGGAGAAAATGTGCTCTGATGCAGATGCTTAGAATATTTTTTAAAAAAACAAAAACCAACAAAAAACTAGCTCATTAAAGCTTAATTATGCTATTCTTTGCCATGATAAAATTCTGTTTCAGTTTGATAGCCATAGACTTTGTATCCTTTAGGTGTATTATTTCCTTACCAAACTATAAATATTTTTACTTCCATTTCTTATGTTTTCCTCTTTCTTTATATAGAGAGTGGTTTTCAACCAGGATACATTTTGCGCGCCCCCCCCCCCCCCCTCCCCGGTACATGTATTGTTGCAATGTCTGGAGACATTTTTGATTGTCTTAACTAGCAGAGCCATGCTACTGGCATCTAGTGGGCAGAGGCCAGGGATACTACTAAACACCCTGCAAGGTACAGGACAGCCCCCCAAAACAAAGAATTATCTGACCCAAAATGTCAGTAAGTGCCGAGTTTGAGAAACCCTGCTGCAAAATTTGGGTCAGAGTGAAGAAGAGCTTGATTCTGCCTAAATACCACAGTTGAAATCGTATGTCCTTTACAAGGCTATGAAAAGTATATTATGAATGGTCAAGTTTTCAGCTGTCAACTTATTCAACCTTTCAGCAGCACTGGATACAGTTAATCACTTCATCCTTCTTAAAACTCTCCATTTTTCATTTGGCCTCCAAGACACCAGACTATTTATTGGTTGTCCTCCTTATTAGCCCTTTTTGCTGGGTTCTTCTCATCTTCCCACCTTCTAAATACTGGTCTGCTGCAAAGCTGCACCAGATCCATTCAGTCTGGGAACTCCGGCCCTGGATCTCTACACTGTTATATGTCTGACTGTCCTCTTAACAAGCACCACTTGGATATCTAGTAAGCAACTCAAACATAAGTCCAAAACAAAATCCTGTCTCAGTAAATGGAATGCCATCCTTCTAATTCTCAGGCTTAAAACCTTGAAGTCACCTTGACTTCTTTTTGCCACACTTGTGTCCAATCCACTGTCAAATCCTATGGGCTCTGCATTGGAAAAATACTAAGCCACACCATTCATCTAAACAATTATAATTTAGTCCACTCCCTTTCTTATGGCAGGCAATTTTTTTTTAATAGGTCACTGGTTCAGAACCTTCCAGCTGCTTCATTTAGAGCAAAATCTAAAGCCTTAGTTTATATAACCAAATCTTGGATGATCTGTGCACTCACTCCCCATATGTTTTGATTGCATCTCATATTATCTGTGCTCCAAACAACACCTGGCCTCTTTGACTGTGCATGCCAAGCATACTCCCACTTCACGGCCTTTTACTTACTTGTCCCTCTTGCTTGCAATACTCTGCAGATAACCTCAGAGTTCATTCTTTCTATTTCTTTGCTGTTCAAGTGTTTTCTTGTCAGAAAGTTCCACTATTTCTTAGCACCCCTTCAATCACTCTTACCTACTTTATTTTTTTTCTTAGCATTTATTGTACCACCTGACAAAGTGTGTTTGTTGCCTAGCTCCCTGTGAGCTCCTTGGAAGCTGAGACTTTATGTTATCAGTGCCTGGCACATAGAAGGTGCTCAGTAAATATTGTTAAGTCAACATTGGTCAGCAAGTAAAGCCAAGGTAATTTTCATGTACAGATATGAGGTTAACACATGTCCTTTTCATGAAAGTTAATTTATCAATGCCAGTATTTTTGTGAAATAACCTTTGATTGTTTTCTTTAGTCCTTTGGCTCGGTTGTTATTTCCACCAAAAGATGATCACACATTAAAGTTCTTATATGATGACAACCAACGTGTGGAGCCTGAATGGTACATTCCTATTATACCAATGGTGCTGATAAATGGCGCTGAAGGAATTGGTACTGGTTGGTCCTGCAAAATACCCAACTTTGATATTCGTGAAGTTGTGAATAACATCAGGAGACTGATGGATGGAGAAGAACCTTTGCCAATGGTAACTATTTTGTGTGTATTAGGAACCTCAGTTTTCCTCTGGTTTCAATTTAGTAGACTGTGCTTAAAGAGGACGTAAATATACAATTAATTTCACTTAAATAGTAGATTTATTGTTTAATGCTACTGTGATTTCTGTGCTTAGTGTCACCTTTATAAAACATTCTTTTTTTTAAATACCAATTTAGCTTCCAAGTTACAAGAACTTTAAGGGCACTATTGAAGAGCTGGCTTCAAATCAATATGTCATTAGTGGTGAAGTGGCTATTCTTAATTCCACAACCATTGAGATCTCAGAGCTTCCCATCAGAACATGGACCCAGGTAAGTAACTGTGGGGTTTTGTGTGTTTGTGTATGTGTGTGATCAGCAGAAACACTTTTTGTACTAATGTTTGTTGACTATTCAGAAACCTGTTTCAGAAACTTACAAAAGGATTATTTATTTCTTTAGACATACAAAGAACAGGTCCTAGAACCCATGCTGAATGGCACCGAGAAGACACCTCCTCTCATAACAGATTACAGGGAATACCATACAGACACCACGGTGAAGTTCGTGGTGAAGATGACTGAAGAGAAACTGGCTGAGGCCGAGAGAGCTGGACTCCACAAAGTCTTCAAACTCCAAACCAGTCTCACGTGCAACTCTATGGTGTGCCTTGTTTTATGACATACATATGTTTCCCTTTACATTAAGATTAATATCAATTTTAAAAGGAAATCATAGGCTAATTTTATGTTTTGAAAGAATAAAGTCATTCCTCTAAAACCATTAAAGTTTAGCCAATTTACCTATTCTTGGCTCTACTCTTATTTTTCTTTTCCAGGTGCTTTTTGACCATGTAGGCTGTTTAAAGAAATATGACACGGTGCTGGATATTCTAAGAGACTTCTTTGAACTCAGGCTGAAATATTATGGATTAAGGAAAGAATGGCTTCTAGGAATGCTTGGTGCTGAATCTGCTAAACTGAACAATCAGGCACGCTTTATCTTGGAGAAAATAGATGGCAAAATAATCATTGGTATGTGTTTGAAATAACCACTTGTACTAAACCACAGTTGTGTCAAACTGCCTTTAAACCCTTCTGGTGAGAGTAATGGTGGGAGGGAGGGCAAAAGCCATTTAGTTCAGCTGGCTACTTGAATGAGCATTTCTTTGAAAGACTTAATTATAATTAGGTCTTTTATCATTTGAAAGACTTAGCTTTTCCTAGGTTGAGCATCTTGAGGAATCAAGATTTAGTTGACACTGAGACAGAATAGAGAGCTAAAAGAGGTGCCCGTGTAAACTAACTGATCAAGAAAAAAGTCTGACAGAAAAAAGGGCTGGAGGTAAGATTATAAATGCTTCTACTATAAGTAAATTGTATCCTTAAGCCTGAAAGAGTCATGTCTTAGGGAATTTTTTAAGATGTTCTAGAGGCAACCAAGTCAGGGTTTAACTGACCAGGAAAAAAACAGTTTTGACTAAAGCTTGGTAAAAGGAAGGTTAAAAGAGATAGCTAAAGAAGAAAAAAAAAAAAAGATAGCTCAGTTCTAGCCAGGGCTAATGAGGAAAGCTGGGCAACTAACTCAGGCTACTGGATTACATTGCAGGTCCCCAAACCATGACAACACAAGTTCCTAGTGATCAGAGGAAATTTTTCTGGTTATATACAAAAATGTTTAATTCAGTTGTTACGTGTTCAATTTCATGAATTTTCGAAATTTTTTTTATTTCTTTTAGAGAGGAAGGGAGGGAGTAATAGAGGGAGAGAAACATCAATGTATGGTTGCCTCTCATGCGCCCCCTACTGGTGACCTGGCCCACAACCCAGGCATGTGCCCTGGATGGGAATTGAACCCATGACCCTTTGGTTCATAGGTTGGAACTCAATCTACTGAGCCATACCAGCCAGGGCAATTTCATAAATATATTTTTTTTAATAACACTGTTTTGCTGAGTTATATATGATTAGGTCACAACCTCACATGATTTGACTGCCACCTTGTGGTAATTTACACTTGTCAATGGTTTAGGGCCATGTTCAACCAGTGTGCTGCAAGAATTTTTAAAACATGCAATATCTTACTATTCAGGAGCACTGACCTCTTTTCCCTTAGATTGTCAAATTAAATGACAACAGCTAACACAACAGTAGCCATACGCTGTGAATGAATCAGAATCATATCTTTTTTTTTTTTTTTTTGTCAAATCGGCAAAAAATGCCTATTTTGATGTGCCACAGAATTTTAGTAATTATGTGTGCCATGAGATGAAAAAAGGTTGAAAATTGCTGGTTTAGTGAGAATGCTTAACTATAGCTGACCCTTGAACAACAAAAGTTTGAACTGGGCAGGCCCACTTATACACAGGGTTTTTTCCAATAAATATGTTGGAAAATTTTTTGAAGGTTTGTAGCTATTTGAAAAAACTTGTACCTTGCCTAGGCTTTCCTGTAGCTTCTTCTATTCTAAGCTCTTCCTTGTTTCACTCTCCCCAGCTTTAATAAACATACTCTCAAAATCAAAAGGAAAAACCTCATACATGAACCTTATGATTTTCTTAATATTTTACTTTCTCTAGCTTTATTGTAAGAGTATAGTATATAATACATATAATATACAAAATATATGTTAATCAACTGTTTATGTTATGGGTAAGGCTTCCAGTCAAGAGTAGACTATTACATTTGGGGGGAGTCAAATTATAGAGATTTTCAACTATTCGGTGGATCATGCACCGACCCCCTGCATTGTTCAAGGGTCAACTGTATGTATCAGGATGTACAAACATATGGGAAAGACAGTTTACTGATTTCTACTTTTAATTTTTTGAATTAATATAGTAAAACCTTATCACTTTCCTAAAATAGTACTCAATACTAACCATTACCTCTGTTTACATTTTTTTAATAGAAAATAAGCCTAAGAAAGAATTAATTAAAGTTTTGATTCAGAGGGGCTATGATTCGGATCCTGTGAAGGCTTGGAAAGAAGCCCAGCAAAAGGTAATTTTTGGGTTAGCATTTTTCTGTATTATTAAAGACTGTATATAATCGAATGTCTGTGTTCCACATTTCCTATTAAAACTACATTTAATTCCTCCTTTAGGTTCCAGATGAGGAAGAAAATGAAGAGAGTGACAATGAAAAGGAAACTGAAAAGAGCGACTCTGTAACTGGACCAACTTTCAACTACCTTCTTGATATGCCTCTTTGGTACCTAACCAAAGAGAAGAAAGACGAACTGTGCAAACAAAGAAATGAAAAAGTGAGTTGCTTGTGGATGATGTTGCATGTTGCTCAGTTATGTTCCAATCATGAAAGCAAAAACTTAATTGTGTGCTAAATGAAAATACTATTTATGCACATAAGTTAACTCTTAATTTTCTGACTATTTAATGAAGGAGCAAGAGCTGGAAACATTAAAGAGGAAGAGTCCGGCAGATTTGTGGAAAGAAGACTTGGCTGCTTTTATTGAAGAGCTAGAGGTGTGTAGTTTATAATGCGCATGTTAGAATTTTTATTAATAAAGTAATAGATTCTAGCAATATACCTCTTTATCGAGATATTTCATAATTGGCAGTAGAGAGAATATGAGAGAGGCATAAGGAGATATTCCAAGATAACACATGAAAGAACAATTGTTTAAAACTAGTTCGAGGATGCCGGGAAACATCCTAACTTAGAAGTTTTTGAACAAAGAAAGGGCAGGAGTTGATTTTTGACCTATTGAGACTAAGAAGATAAAGAGAATTTAAATGTGAGAGAAGACCATCACAACCCAGTCCCCCCCAAGTCAACCTAAGAAAAAGCACTTCACAAATTAAGCTAAAAGGATTAACATGCAAATTCATATTATTGCACTTCAGAATGATGTCCGACTTACAATCAATTGATTGGATAAGTGCATTACTGGAATTACATCCTTATTTTTTGAATTTACAAATATGCATATATGTATTTTATCCCTAATCTCATTTCCCCTTCTTATCCCCAAAAAGATTCAGTGGTAAGATCAAGAGTAGAACCCAGTCTTCTAACTCCACATTGCCCAAAGCCTTAAATTATATCTTTACTATTGTAGTGGTATACTTAGTTATACAACAGGTTATCACAAATTTAAGGTATAACAAATTGAAATCAACTTAACTGTTGATTTTTATGCTATCTCTATGAAGTTTAAGATGTTATAACATCTTTGTTAGCTTATAAACTTGCTTTCTTCTATCCCTTTTTTAGGCTGTTGAAGCCAAGGAAAAACAAGATGAACAAGTAGGACTCCCTGGGAAAGGGGGGAAAGCAAAGGGGAAAAAAGCACAAGTGGCTGAAGTTTTGCCATCTCCCAGTGGAAAAAGAGTCATCCCCCGAGTGACCATAGAGATGAAAGCAGAGGCAGAAAAAAAAAATAAAAGGAAAATTAAGGTAATACTTATGAAAACATTATATGTAAAATACTTTAGGCTCATTTCCACATAAAACTGAACAAATTACATCATAAATTTTTTATACCTATAGTTTGGGATTTAGCCTATATCTAATCATAACATTCCTTTTTTATGAGCCTGATTTTTTTAAATGTTTAAGTATTTTGAAAAAGGTTGTACCTATACCTTTATTCAGAGATCGTAGCCAGAACCCAGAGAAAAAAGTCATTCTTTGACCAGATACAGATTGTATATTTGACCTTATATTATTTTAAGTAATAAAACTTGTCAGAATGTGACCATTTTCATCATGCTATCTTTTATTTTTTTAATTTTTACTTTTAATTATTAATTATATTTTATTGATTATGCCATTGCTGTTGTCCCAATTTTTCCCCCTTTGCCCCCCTCTACCCAGCAACCCCCACTCCCTCAGGCAATCCACACACCATTGTTCATGTTCCTGGGTCATGTTTGTAAGTTCTTTGGCTATGCCATTTCCTATACTGTACTTTACATCCCCATGGCTATTCTGTAACTAGCTATTGTATTTCTAAATCCCCTCACCTCTGCATCCATTCCCCCACACCCCTCTACCATCTGGCAACCGTCAAAACCCTCTCTGTAGCCATGATTCTGTCTCTGTTCTTCTCCTTTGCTTAGTGTGTGTTTCAGATTCAATTGTTGATAGATATGTATTTATTCCCATTTTATTGCTCATAGTTTTGATCTTAAATAAGTCCCTTTAACATTTCATATAATAATGGTTTAGTGATGATGAACTGCTTTAGTTTTTTCTTGTCTGGGAAGCTTTTTATCTCCCCTTTGATTCTAAATGATAGCTTTGCTGGGTAGAGCAATCTTGGCTGTAGGTCCCTGCTCTTCATGACTTTGAATATCTTGATATCTTTTAGAGTGAAAATACTGAAGGAAGCCCTCAAGAGGACAGTGTGGAACCAGAAAGCCTAAAACAAAGACTAGAGAAGAAACAGAAAAGAGAAGCAGGTATTAAAACATTTTAAGGAAAATGGTATTAGAATTGAGATAAAATTATGTTTGTTACCTAGTAAATCCCTCATAGATGTTGAATAAGTTCTTAGTGGGTAACATGAAGGAGAGCTATTTCTAAAGTGTACTTAAACTTCCCCCATATTGTCCTTGGGATTTGATTTGAGTAAAAATCACTTTGTAAAATGAAATATTTTATAACTGGAATTCCTCAGTTGGAATCCAAAGAAAACAAACCCAGTTTATTAGATTTCACTTTCTAGCCAGTTATGAGATTCGAAGACATCAAATATATTAATATATAATGCTTGAGGACCACATGTTAGTCATGTTTATATTATCCCTCGAGTTTAACACCCTGCCTAGGATATAGTTAATATTCAGTTAATTAAATAGAATTAACAGTTCTATTAACCATTTGATTATGCCTTTACTGGGTATCTACTTTTTTTAAGTTCATTGAGATAGGCACATACCAAATTCAGCCATTTACAGTGAACTAGTGATAGTTTTAGTATTCTCCAAAGTTTTAGAGAATTTCTTTCCCCAAAAAGAAATGCTATATCCAGTAATAGTCACTCCCCATTTCCTCCCAACTCCTTCTCCCCACCCCCAGAAACCACTACTCTATTTCTGTCTCTAGATTTGCTTGTTCTAGACATTTCATATAAATGGAAATCATATATGGGGTCTTTTGTGTCTTCGTTTAGCATAATGTTTTCCAGGGTCATCCATGTAGTAACATGTATCAATACTTCATTCTTTTTTTGTCACCAAATAACAGTTCATTATAGAGATATACCACATTTATTTAATTGTTCACCAGTTGATATATATTTGGGTCATTTCAACATTTTGGCTATTGTGCATAATGCTGCCATGAACATTTGTATATAAGTTTTTGTGTGAACTTCTGTTTTAATTTTTCTTGGGTAGATACCTAGGAGTGGAATTGCTGGGTCATATAATTTTTCTATGATATCCTTGTGAGGATCTGCCACACTGTTTTCCAAAGCAGCTACACCATTTTACATTCCCATCGGCAATTTGTGAGGGTTCCAATTTCTCTACATTTTCACCAACACTTGATGTCTTTCTTTCTTACTCTAGCCATGCTAGTGGGTATGAAGTGGTCTCTCATCATGGTTTGCGTTTGCATTTTCCCCTTGGCTAATGATGTTGAGCATCTTTTCATGTGCTTACTGGCCATTTATAGTTCTTTGGAGAAATGTCTATTCAGATCCTTTGCCCATTTTCTATACCATTCTATGGATTTTCTTGATGGTATATTTTGAAATACAAGTTTTTCATTTTCATGAAGTCGCATTTATCTATTTTTTTATTCTTTTCTTGCCCATGCTTTTAGTGTCATATCTATTCTTTTACCAAATCCAAGGTCATGTTGATTTACCCCTATGTTTTCTTACAAGAATTTTAGTTTTAGCTCTTACATTTAGGTCTCTGATCCATTTTTTAATTAATTTTTATATATGACCTAAAGAAGGAATCCAGCACCATTCTTTTGCATGTGGATATCCAGTTGTCCCAGCACTATATATTAAAAATTTCTTTCCCCACTGAACTTTGCCCTTGTCTCAACTATATCCCATCGATTGATCTCTGTCTGTTCTTATTTACTTTTGATAGATAACATGTGGTCAGTTCTGTGTGGAGTAAAAGATAAATAAAACAATGGAAACATCTAAGTATTAAAAAGAAGTAATAAAGCTATGTTGTGTGTGCCATGCTGTGCAAAATTATATATTAGCCTTATAATGCAGCATACATAAACTTTAAACCCAACTAACAATTATATTAGCATATAAAAACTGATGGATCAGTTACGTATTTTGAACATTTGTGTTCCCATCACTGTCTTAAATATTGTGAAGGCACAAGAAGTGGGTTGAGCGTGGTCCTGCAAAGCAAAATGTTGCCGGTTTGATTCCCAGCCAGGGCACATACTTAGGTTGTGGGCCTGGTCCCCAGCCAGGGTGTGTGTGAAAGGCAACCAATCAACGTTCTCACACATCAATGTTTCTCTCCCTCTCATTCTTCCTCCTGTCCCTTCTCTGTAAAAACAAATAAACAAACACATAAATAAGAAAGAAGTGGGACAGCAGGGCATTTACCCTTAAGAAAAAAGTTATAGCAGTATATGCTAGCCATTGTAGCAGTTTAGAGAAAGGTGAGATTAGTGTGGGTGCATGTAGGTTATAGACATTTTGTGAAAGGGGTTAGATTCTCAAAGAGTAGGTATAGTTTAGGCATTCCACGTTGGGAGAAGAAAGATGGGCATATAATATGCATAGAAGGCCCCCTTAACAGAAGTGGGGGTGTGTAGGAAAGTAATGCAACATAGTTAAACCAGCTATGGAGAGCCAGAAAACCAGGTTGTGGAAGGATGGATATCATTAGATTCAGCTAGGAAATATGAAATCAGTGTGCATGCTGATAAAAATATGAAGGACTATATCAGAGCAATAATCTTTAATTACCAACATGAGGGAAATAAAGAGCCAAGGATAGGTATGAGAGACATTTGGGGAAAAGAATTAACAAGACTTAGTGACATTTAACTGTCTCACAAAGCCATGAAATACCCCTCAAGGTTTGGTCCCAGCTGTTCTTTTCCCTTTGAATTGTCTCCCTTGCCTTGACTTCAGCAGTAACTTCTGTTGATCTCCTTGTACCTATTCTTGCTCCTTTCTGAGCTCTACTTTTTAACCTGAGAGAACTTCTTAAAAGGTAAATCTGGTCATATTGGTTCCCTATTGAAAACAAAATCCTTGCCCTGGTTGGGTGACTCAGTTGTTTGGAGCATCGTCCCACACACCAAACGGTTGTGGGTTTGAAATTTGACTCCTGGTCAGGGCACATACCTAGGTTGTCGGTTCAATCCTCAGTCAAGGCACATACAGGATGCAACCGATCAATGTTTCTTCCCCCTCTCTCCCTTCCTCACTCTCTAAAATCAATAAATACACCCTCAGGTGAGGACAAAAAGTAATAATAAAACAATCCTTAGCAAGACCACCCTCTCTCTCCCCAGCTTCTACTTTCTAGCCATAACGATTTCTCTCGGATCCCTTAAGGCACCGTTTTCTCACATGCTACTTCCTGAACTGGAAGATTTCATCACCCACCTCCCTCCCACTAGTTAACTCTTACTTAACCTGCAGTTGTAGCTCAAGTATCTTTCTCTTGGAGAAGCCTCGTCTTTACACCTATACCACATACCCTACATAAACGCATTGTATTTATTTGTGGGATTAGTTGGCCAATCTATAAGCTGCACGAGAAGAGGGACTACATCTGTTTCTGCTCATCACTGTATTTATTCTCAGTGCTAGCTCAGAGCTCAAATATTTAAAGGATGGATGGATGATAGGTGCAGAAAAGTGAGTCTACAAGTATGTGAAGTGGTTAATTCTTTCTCCCTTCTAGGTATCAGAGCAAAGAAACAAAGTACATTGCCATTTAAACCGGTCAAAAAAGGAAAGAAGAGAAACCCCTGGTCTGATTCGGAATCAGATATGAGCGGTAACGAAAGTGACTTTGATGTCCCTCCACGAGAAATAGAGCCACGAAGAGCAGCAGGTAAGATAAACTGAAGAACATGTAGATATACTAAAATATTTGACTGGGCAATATATATCTCAGTGCACTCAATCCCAGAAATTGTTATATGTTAGAGCAGTAATTTTTTTTAAGAGGGGTGGGGGGACATTGATTTGTTGTTCCACTTACTTATGCATTCATTGGTTGCTTCTTACATGTGCCCTGACCGGGAATTGAAACCACAGCCTTGGCATATAGGAACAAAATACACTGCTCTAAGAACAATGCTCTAACCAACTGAGCTACCTGGCCAGGGCTATGTTAAATTTTTTTAAAAGTAAAGCATCTGCCCTGGCTGGTGTAGCTCAGTGGATTGAGCGTGGGCTGCGAACCAAAGGGTTGCTAGTTCAATTCCCAGTCAGGGCACATGCCTGGCGTTGTGGATCAGGTCCCCAGTGGGGGCCACTTGAAAGGCAACCACGCACTGATGTTTCTGTCCCTCTCTCCCTCCCTTCACCTCTTTCTAAAAATAAATAAAATCAGCAAAATCTTTTTTTTTTAATTTAAACTAAAGCATCTTTTAAGAAATTCAACTGAAGCTTAAATGTTCATGAAATGTTAATCTGTGGATCAAATATTCTATTAACCCTCTTTAATTCTTTATATATGAATGTTTTTAATAGCAAAAACCAAATTCACAATGGATTTGGATTCAGATGAAGATTTCTCAGATTTTGATAAAAAAAGTGAAGATGAAGATTTTGTCCCATCAGATGCTAGTCCAATTAAGACCAAAGCTTCCCCAAAGTAAGTGTCTTCTCTTCTAATATGGATTTTATCGTGATCATTTTTCATAGTTGATAACTTCTTTGTTTGACACATTTAGAATTGGTTGTCAGGATGTAATTTTTTTTTTTTTTACTCTAGACGTACAAACAAAGAACTGAAGCCACAGGAGAGCACCACGTCAGGTATGTGTTTAAGTAAAAATAGTGAGGCATCTGCTTCACTGGGTGCTCAGATCCACCTGGGTTCTAATCCAGACTACACTAGCCAAGTCCTGCCTTTGAAAATAAATGCGGGTTTTCATTAGCATCACATTGATGTTGTCCATTTTTAGTTTCGCAAATAAAGAGGCTCTACATTTAATACTCTAAAAGTATCATGTGCTTGCCAGGTACTATGCTAGGTGCTAGAGATACAAAAATAACTGAATTCATAGAAGGGACTAAGCAGTGAGTGGATTTTCCTGTATTGCTTACATGTACTATTTCCTTTTCATTGAAGTCCTAGATCTTGATGTTGATGATGCCAAGGACAATGCACCACCTCCTCCAAGCTCACCTGTGGCTGACTTCCCAGCCGAAACCAAAACCACAAACCCTGTTTCTAAAAAGAGAGTAACAGTGAAGAAGGTTACAGCAAAAAGTGAGCATAAGTCTTTGAGATGGGTTAATAGTATTGGGATTAACTAACTGGTTGCCACAAATCAATTTCCATTTTTTATTGCCACAAAAATTTGCTATTGATACTGAAATTAAATCTTGCGTAAATGAAAGAAAGTCTTTAGATCTTTATAATCATAATTGGTAGTAAAAGGTTTAAAAGTAACATGTTTCTCAAAATGCCAGGCATTATCCAGCTCATTTCTATGACTGGGATAGTATTTACAAACAGTTGGAAATGTTTAAGATAGAACATATTCGTATTTTTAAAATGGATGCTTAAGAACACTGATTCTCTAGCATATTTTCAGCTCTATTGGGTTGGCTTTTCCTGTGTTATATATAAGCAGTCAACAGGTTGCTAAAGACAGTTCACAGTGAGAACCGTTCATCTGAGAGTGGCTGTGATGAATCCCTGTGTTGACTTGCAGGTCAGTCTTCCACCTCCACTACAAGTGCCCCAAAAAGGGGTGCACCAAAAGGAACCAAAAAGGATCCAGGCTTGACTTCTGACGTCCCTCAAAAGCCTGATCCCCCTAAAACCAAGAATCGCCGCAAAAGGAAGCCATCTACTTCCGATGATTCCGACTCTAATTTTGAGAAAATGATTTCTAAAGCAGTCACAAGCAAGGTGAGTGTTTATCCTAACCAGTCCTTTGCTTGTAGGTGTTTTAAAATGTAACCAAGCTTTGCTCTTAATAATTTGGCACATTTTTAAGAAAATAAATGTAAATCCCATAATTCATTAGCTTTTACTGTATTTAGTTTAGTTGTAACAAAGTTACCACTTGGTCCATGAGAGAGCTGCCCTAAATCTATTTCTTAGGACATATTCAAAGGTGGAAAACTGGAATTGTAGTCTGCTGATACATTTTCTGCGTTGAAATTCTGCTGTGAGGTTGACGTGTGCAAATTGCTTGGGCTTTTCTCTTTTAGAAATACAAGGCGGAGGGTGATGACTTCCATGTGGACTTAGACTCCGCTGTGGCCCCTCGGGTAAAATCTGGACGGGCAAAGAAACCTATAAAGTACCTTGAAGAATCAGATGAGGATGATCTGTTTTAAAATGTGAGGTGACTATTTTAAGTAATGATCTTATTGAGCCCAAGATTGGTTTTAAAGTTACCTCAATCTCTTTATTTTCCTCCCCTTTGAATTTAGTTTGGGAAAGATAGTTTTAATCTGGAACCATCAAAGCGGGGAAGTGTGTAGACCTCAGTGTCCCTTATCTTTTCGTAATACCACCTAGATGGTGATCCATCTCGTGGGTTTTGTTTGCATCTCTGCTTTATGTTTTCAGTCAGTTTTGTCTTTAAAACCTGATTTTAACTTCTTCTGGACTCTAGAGGTAGCTGTGTGGTCACTTAGCATAATGTAGTTCACTGACCATAATACATTAAGCTAAAATTGGATCACTTTGATATAAAAGTGTCTATCGACTGTGCCTTCATTCCTACTTTCATAAATATGAAATAGAGCACGATTAATTCTGTTTTCTCTTAGTGGCATAGGTAATTTTCTACCAAATAGAACTTGACAGTTCTAGTACAAATACTCTCTCCACTTGGCCTTTTTTGAACTTTTGTTCAAGCAATGAGTTGCTCATATCCTTTAGAATATCAGCAGAGGCTAAAGAAAAACACCCTGGCTGTTTACCCTCAACACAGTCAACAGGATGAAGGAAATTATACTGTAAGTTATGTGACTATCTCAACTTCTGACTTTTTTCCTCTTGCTGCCTCTGAGTCTGAATTTCCCAAAGAACAAATGTCTCAGGAGCTCTGGATTGCAGGAGAGTGAGGACAGCATTCACTCAAAGATCTCACGTATTTTATTGACCCCAATCCTTAGCAGTGAGCTGGTCTATCCATTTTGGGAAATTTCCGTAATTTTCAACTTGTAAACTCTTTTAGACCTTTTTGCCTTTTACATGTGTGTAATTTGAGTGCTGTTATCAATGTTTTGTAAATATTTAATATGTTTTCTATTTAGCTTATTAATTCCAACAATTTTGTACTTCAATAAAACATTGTGAACATTGTAACTGGTTGATTGCCCTTTTTCTCCCTGCACTAGACCTTTTCCTCACTCTAAAATAGATCCCTCTTCACTTTTTTTTTTAAATAAGAGTTTAAACCTTTTTTTTCTTAACTTCCTTTTGAGAACCATTCTGATCATATTCTCATGTTCCTGGCAGCCCCTGGACCCATCACAGCCCCCATAGTGATGGGTCTAAGAGACAGGCATTATGACCTAATCGAGGCCAATCCAGTTTTTTCCATGGGTTTTATACATGAGTACTAAGTTTTTGTCTACACTCAGAAGGCCTTGGCCCTATATCAGTAAATAGTTTTAAATATGTATGTATCTTTTTTAATGATTTCCTATTTTAACAATTTTTTAATTGATTCTAGAGAGGGGAAGGGAGGGAGAAAGAGAGGGAAAGAAATATCAAAGTGAGAGAGAAACATTGATCAGTTCCCTCTTGCACACGCCCCAACTGGGGACCAAACCTGCAACCCAGGCATGTGCCCTGACCAGGAATCGAACCCACAACTTTTTGGTTTGCAGGACAACACCCAGCCAACTGAGCCACACCAGCCAGGACTTAACAACTATTTTGATAAACCTAATCAACTATTTGATATCAGTAAATTATATTGGGACAACTGGCTAATTGAAAAAAACAAGGAAACTTTAGGTAAATCCAACTTCTCCTCACATCTTACACTAAAGTTAAGTTCCAATAGACAAAATATTTAAATGTCAAAAATAAAACTATTTTAAAAGGTACTAGGAGAAAAGTAATCTTGAGTTACAGAAGGATAACCTAAACATCCCCAAGGGTACTGTTGACAAAAATATTAAAAAATGAGTTCTTTCATCAGAACCAGGACAACAAGGCCAAGCTCTTTGTCCCAGACTCTCACTTTAAGAAATTCAGTTCAAGAGCAGAATTGGACGTGTGCAAAAAGCTAAGTCAAGATACACAATTGCAAGTTCTGGTAACACAGGAAACATCAATATCCTTGTTATGACAGTTTTGCAAAAGGCTACCATAGGCAAAGTGTATAAGGGATCTCATTGTTTCTCACAACTATGTGTAAATCTACAATTATCTCCCAAAAGCCATATACAAAGATGTTTATTGAAACTTCTGTAATAATAAAATTGAATGTAACTTAAATGTTCAAACAGGAGACATTTAGTAAAACAATTAGTTTAAATTATGGTAAAATGAGGAATACCAGGTACTCATTAAGAGTGATCATGTGTACTGAGTAAAGAAAGCAGGTTACAAAGCAAAGGTGTGAAATCCCTGTTTGGTAAGTATGCATCTGTTTATAAAATAAATAGAGGGAGAAAAGCGCATACACTCTTCTTTAGAAAGAAAAATAAATCCTCTTCAGAAACTTCCCTTTTGAAAGTAGAAGTTTACTCCTGATCAGTAAAGTACTTGCTAAGAAGACTTCAAGTAAATATATTCCTGACTCTTTATTCCTTAAGATACTGGCATTCTAGGAGATTAAAAATTTTAGTGCTAATAAACAGTGGTTATACACATTTAGGCCCTTTATAAAATATTTCCTACACATATGAACCATGGCTAGATAAGTAGATATTACATCAATTATAAGTTCCAAAAGAGTGGTTATTGAGAAAATGGGGGATTCAAAAATTGTATTAGTTGAAAGGTTTATTTTACTGCAATGACACTAACTCATTAACTTTCTCTTCAAGTGTAATAGAATATAGTCATAATATGCTGTGTTTTGTCTGCCTAGTATCACTTTCCTCAGATTTCTACTTTTGGAAAACTATTGTGAAACTGAAAAGCAAAAAGTTTGCATCCAAAAATATTCACTGAAGCATTATTTACACCAGTGAAAAACTAGGAACAGCAGAGATGTCCTGATTTGGTTAGACTAGTACATCCTTACCACGTAATCTATAGCCATTAAAAGTCATGTTTTGCCCTGGCTGGGGTAGTGTACTTGGTTGGAGCATCATCCTGATGCACCAGGTTCGATCCCCAATCGGCACATGCAAGATTCAACCAACAAGTGTGTGGATGGGCGGAGCAGTGAATAAATGTTTCCTTTCCTCTTTCTCTAAAATCCATTAAAACATAGATTTTAGCAAACAACTAGAACAGGAACAGAACCACAGAAATGGAGATCACATGGAGGGTTAGCAACGGGAGTGGGAGGAAGAGAGAGGGGGAAAAAGGTATGGAGAATAAGTAGCATAGATGGTAGACAGAAAATAGACGGGGAGGGCAAGAATAGTATGGGAAATGAAGCTAAAGAACTTATGACACATGGACATGAACTAAAGCAGGGGAATGTGGGTGGGAGAGGGTGGAGGGGAGTGAAGGGGAATGGGACAACTATAATAGCATAATCAATAAAATAAAAATAAAAATTTTTAAACAAAACATGATTTTAGAAAAACATTAAAAATCATGTTTTCCCAGAACATTTAATAGTACAGGAAAGCTGTGTTGGGTGGCTGAGAGGAGGAGATACAAAACTAGCCTATACAGTGTCAAAACTCATTAATTACATTATAAAATGGTGCATCTTATAATAAAGTGGGAGGAAAAGCTATTTAGACAATATGAGGCTCAAATACAAACCAGTGCTTCTCATATCTAGGGATCTTGTTACACTGCGGATTCTGATTCAGTGATTCAGTAGGTCTGGGGTGGGGCTGGAGACTAGTAACAGCTCCTCACTGATGTCAGCGCTGATGGCTGGAGACCCCACTTGGAACAGCAAAGGTATACACCACATACCGGCACCTCTCTCTGTGGTCCCTGCGCCAGCAGTATCAGCATGACCTGACAGCTTGTTAGAAATTCAATTTATTGGGCTCACCCCAGAACTGTCTCGAGAGCACTAATATTCACAGGCACCACGGTTCAATTCCGGTGCATGCTAAAATGTGAGAACCAACGTTACATGCATTGGAAGGCCTATTGTGGCGAAATGTTCGCTGGTTTTCTCTGGATGAGATTTGAGTAATCTTTGTTTATAATTTTTCTAGTTAATAACATAGGTTCTAGTTCTAATGTGATACTGAACGTGTTTTTCTCATCCACTCACGTGCTGCACCATTGCAAATCCGAGCAGATGTCCGCAGGCTGGTTTGAAAAGCTCAGTCATGGTTAGGTGTATGTGTCAACTTGACTGGGCTAAAAACGATGCCCAGGTAGCTAGCAAAATATTTGAGTGTGTCTGTGACAGTGTTTCCATAAGAAATTAATGTTGGAATCGTAGGGGGGAGAAAACTGTACTTGAACAATTATTAAAATAAAATTAAAAAAAAAGAAATTAATATTGGAATCAATAAACTGGACAAAGATTACCCTCATCAATGCGGGTGGGCATCATCCAACCTGGTGAGAACCTGAATAGGAAAAGGTGGAGGAAGGGCGAATTTGCTGTTTCTTTCTAAGCTGAGACATCCAACTTTCTGCCTTGGGACACTGGCGCTCCTGGCTCTTGGCCTTGGGGCTCAGATTTACATCACCGACCTGGTTTTCAGGCCTTCAGGCTCGGGCTGAGTTACTCCACCTGTCATCCATGTCAAGTGCGGACTTACTGTGTACATCCTATTGGTTCTGTTTTTCTGGAGAACCCTAATTAATAAAAACTCCCACGTCCACCGTGGCATCCACAGAACCCAGAATCCCCTGGGATAGTAGATACGCCAGCCTCGGTTCTGAAAGATGCAAATAAGTTCACTTGGGGTTCCTTTTTTTCTTAGGAATCCTTCGCTGGAGCCTCTTTCCTTAGAAAGACTAGTCTTCCCAATCTGGTCCCAAAGATAAGAACAAGATACCGTCATACTAATATGCTGTGTCTTTGCTGGACCGGTTAAAACTTGAACGAAGAGCAGTTCCTCACTGGGATAGTGTTTGCTTCTGAAGGCGTCAAACTCCCTTATCATGCATGAGGTGGTTCTCGGCGATGCGCAGTTCTTATTCCAGGCCATGCTTGTGAGTGAGCTGGTGACAGTAGATACACTCACACCCAGGGAACCTTGGCGTCACCACGCTGCCTTATATGTCAGAGTAACGTGCACACAGGGTAACCTGGCAATAAATGGCAGCCCTGTAGGAGAGTTTTATGAAACAACACACTTCCTACATGTGGATGTGTTGCAACGATGTCAAAAATATTTAATAGAAAATAACATGCAGAGAATTGTTGAGTTTTGCCTCTCTTCAGCTGTGAGGAATTAAGATGCTAAAAGATTAGTGGGCATAATTTCACTTCTGGGGACCACCAGAAAGCTTTCACCCAGCCACCACCCGACCAACTGATAGGTGTTGTCAGCAGTGACAATTTATCTGGGTGAGCAGGGTGCAAAGCAGCTGAGCTGTGGCTAGCGTTCAAGCCAGAATCACCTTCACGATGTCCGTCAACCACATCAAGTGGGGCGCTGTTGGCATGACCAAAGAGATGATCACTTCCATTACAGCATCTTCTGAAGAGCCTTTCGGTCTAACTTTTCTGTTTCTACAACCCCCAGATACAAAAAAAAAAGTTCACAGCTGATTTCAAGGGCAGCCCACCAGCTGAGTTGCGCAA
The DNA here is from genome assembly GCF_004126475.2 of Phyllostomus discolor. Classification (NCBI taxonomy): domain Eukaryota; kingdom Metazoa; phylum Chordata; class Mammalia; order Chiroptera; family Phyllostomidae; genus Phyllostomus; species Phyllostomus discolor. The sequence continues at coordinate 105,107,229 of NC_040910.2, read as the reverse complement.
GGCTGGAAGATATAAATCCTGATAGCAACGTCTCTGGAGCAGGTGTCGAGTTGTTCTTGAAAACTATACACTATTTACTTAGTTCCCCATGGACTTCTTTGCAGTTGCCTACACTTACTGGGTACAGCTGGTCTGCAAAAGACTGTGCTACATTTTAACATTTAGCAAGAATAGCCTTTAGTAGGAACAGCCCAGACCTGGAGATTCTTGTCCTATCTAACAGACGGGGAAGGAAGAGGAGGACAGAGGCTTGCCCAGAGAGGCGGAGAGAGAGAAACGGGTAAGGATGCCAAAGAAAGTCTTACGCTCACCACCTCCTCAGCAGGTGTTGGTCTGCAGTCCAGACCAACATTACTTCTTTTCTTTTTAAAGCAACTTTACTGAGGTACAATTTACAGACATAAAATGTACGCATTCTAAGTGCACAGACTGATGACTTCTGGCAAATGTATATTCCTGCAGCATCACCATGACGACATATTTCCATCACCTCCAAAAGTTCTCACGTGTCCCTCGAACCCCGGGCCCCAGACAAACACGGATCTGATGCCTACCATTTGAGGTTAGTTTTACCTATTCCAAAACTTCCTATAAATGGAATCACACAGCATGTGTGTTTTTATGTCTGGCTTGTTCCATTTGGCATTATGTTTTTGAAATTCACCCACTGTTGCCTGTATCAACAGTTCCCTCTTCTTTTAATTGCTGAATATTATTCCATTGTATGGATTGTTTATCTTTTCACCTGTTGACAGACATTGGGTTGTTTCCAGTGTGGGCCTGTTACAGATAAAGCTGTCAGGAACATTAGCATGCATTTTCAACAGACCTATTTTCTCATTTCTCGTGGGTGAATACCTCAACATGGAATTGTCGGGTTGTTAAGTATATAGTGACCTTTCTAAGAAACTGCCAATCTTTTTCAAAGTAGTTGTGTCGTTTTACTACCCCCCTTACCTTTGTCCTCAGTACTTCCCGGAGTCAGATTTGTTTCTTTTGGTAAGACAGCATCTCCACGGGCCTCCAGGTGGCCCGATACACCTGAGGAGTGTGAAAAGATGCACACGTCATTTTAGCCAGAGGAAAGGAAGCCCGGTCCCCAGGTGTCTTTGGCTTTTGCCTCTAGTAACTCTCCGTGACCTTCCGGGGCCCGGGCCAGGGCAGTCCCGCGGCCCCGAGAGTATTGCTTCCGGGGAGAGTTACTTTGGTGTGCCCTTCCACTGATCTTGAGTTCATCTGATCCCACTTCCGCCCCCGGGGTGACAGAGAGAAGGCTGAGGACCCAGGGCTGCAGGAAGTGACTGTGGTTGCTTGTACCAGCTGGTGCTCACAAACAGCGGCCTCGCAGGAGGGGAAAGGGACTGTGACAGATGCCTCTTTGTAACTCAGATCCTTACCCTTTGCCCACCCCACTCTCCCAGCAGTTGCTCTCATCTGTCGGTTCACTCTGGGCTTCAGGGGAAGGGAGAGAGGGGCTCCCAGGCCCTTCAGCCACTCAGATGGGGCCACCCGCAGGTCCCAGCCACCATCAGGCCCAGTCAAAGCGAAGTTGCTCCATGTATGACCTAGAAATGGGGGGCATGGGGAAGAGACCAGGTGGGGGCCTCCAGCTGGCAGGCAGTAATGGCTCCTCTGCTTAAGAACAAGGAAGAGGGGATGGGACTGGACAGGGACACACGGAGGAAGGCCCAGAGGGGCAGGGGTGTGGAAGGGCCTGGGGACAAGATGGTAGGCAAGACGGCAAAAGCTCCCTTCTTCCCGGGGGCGGGGGGGGGGGGGGGGGCCTGCACGGGAGGGGATGGTGGGGGCTGCCTTCCGGGGGGACCGCATGTCTCTGATGCCCCAAGTCAGCGTGGAGGGCCAATGCCAGACACAGATGTGTGACAACCAAGGCTAAAAAGTTCTCCTTTCTGGGGTGCAAGGCCGCCTAGAAGAAAGACTACATTTCCCAGCCTTCCTTGTGGAAGGTCATCCTGGCCAATGATATGCAAGAAGGTCGGCACAGAGTAGCTTCCTGGGATTTTACAAACAAGACACATCCTTGCTTCTGTGTTTAGTATGTTTGCTGTCACAGCTAAACCTGGTCTTAAACAGAGCCAAGGAACAAAGGAAGACCCGGCTGCCAAGCCATTCCCAGTTAAGGCTGAGGGCCAAGGGCGAAGTGAGAGGCGCAAGGGCAACCAGCAAGCAAAAGGGTCAGATCTGGAGGGTCTGCAGGCTTAGGGAAGCCTTTGAAGGATCAGGAACTGTGCAGCCAGGTCAGGGAGGGGCTAGAGAGGACCAGAAGACACCAAGAAGAATCTACCATGCCCGTCGCCACTCTCGCCCTCACCTTTCATGTGCAGGCTGAGCTGGGGACAGGGGAATCACTTCAGGGGTCACAGGCTCTAGAGGACGCCAGAATACGCAGCTGAGGCATGGGGCCCACTGGCGTTCTCCTCCTCTTGAGGCAAAGGAGGTCTGCACCCACCCCACTTCATCCACTCATCCACCTGACAGATATTTATTGAGCATCTACTGCATGCCGGGAACTGTTCTAGGTTCTGGAGACAGGAGGGTGAGTAATGCACCAAAAACCCCTGCTGTCACGGAGCTGACGCGCTCATGGGAGAGACGGATGCTACGCAGGATAAATAAGAAAAGTACATGATGTAGCGAACAGTGCAAAGAAACTAAAGTTGAGAAAAGGGATAGGAAGCAGGAGGTTCGATTCCAGTTAGGGTGGCCAGTGGATGCCGCACTAAAAGGCATCATTTCTATAAAGACCTGAACACGTTAGAGGGACACAGGAAAAACAGTTGTGTCCCATGATGTCACTTACTGGGTGCAGACAATTACGTGCTCACCTGTGTGTCCGTCCGTGTGTGACGGACGTGGGACGGGGCTCCATGCCAGCCCGAGGGGGTGGGGCGAGGTGTCTGGGACAGAGACTGACTGTGCAGCCGGGCAGGACGCGCCCCCCCAGCCCAGCCCTGGACCTCAAGTGCGGCCAGGAATGGAGCCACGTGCCGCCAGCCCTGCTCAGCATCAGCGACACCTCCCCCCAGGCTGGACGGCGCTATCTGGGGAGGAGGACGGGCCCCTGAGATTGCAGCGTCTCCTGTGTCTGGACCTGTGGCATCGGGGGGCCGGGGACACTGCAGGGGAGCCATGGGCTCTCCACCCCCTGCCCCACCCTAGCCTACCGCCTCTGGCACCTCCCTCCCCCTGCAGGCAGACAGCTCTGCTGGGGTTTTTCCAGGCTGAGCCAGTGGCCCGACCCAGCAGGGAACCCGGGACAGGGCAGGGACCACTCCTGGATAGTCAGGGGAGGGGAGATGTCGCCCTGAACCCCCATGGCTGTGGAGGGAGGTCAGAGGTCAGAGAGCAGCTTTGCCCGACGCAGGAGGAGGTCGGGGCTGGGGAGGTCTGCGGTCCCCCACCCCCTTCCTGTTTTGGGGATGTGGGGCCCCCACATGTGGTTTCCACTGGACTCCATCCAGGGCCGTGTCTGCCCACCCAAGCCCACTCTCAAGGGAATCTCGCACGAGGGTGCAAAGAGTGGACCAGGGGTTTTCCAGGCTGGGCCGGGCCCCTGAGCCAGTGGGGATGCAGGGCGCCTCTCCCCACCCCTTCCTGACACCAGGCCGGGCCCCGGTCAACACGGAAAACTACCCAGGCCCCCGTGGCTGAAGCAGAGAGGAAACGTCCCTGAGCAACTGAGTCCCGGCACCCTCCCCGCTCAGGAAGGGGCGGGCATGGCCCACCTCCTGCACCTACGCCCGTCAGCCCCGCCCTCAGGGGCTGCCGGGCCCTGGGGCGCCACCTGGGAAGGCCAGCCAGGCTGGACGGAGGACAGCTCCATGACGGGCTTACGAGTATGAACCGCAGGGTCAGGGGTGAGGCTGGGACCTGCTCTTCACAGGCTGTGTGACTGTGGGCGAGTGAGCCCCTGGGGCCCAGCTGCCCCCCACCCCCTGGCCATCAAGTCCTCTCTCACTGATGTGACGCTCTCTGCACTGGTGTGACAGGGCCTGGCCCCGACAACGGCGTGCCAGTTGAGCCAACTCCTAGAAAGGTAGAGTGTCCCCTCCCTGGCTGCTCAGGTCACCACGGGCCATTCCAAGGGACAGCTTCTCCTGCCACCCAGGGCCGTGGGAGGGGATCCAGCTCAGAGCCTGGCGGGAGAAACAGGCCTTGCCTCCATTCCCCACACTATAAATAACACGCTCATTGTAGTAAGTCTGGAAATTACGGGAAGCAGGAAGGAAGTAGAAGCTTTCATTTAACCACCAAAGCCAGCCACTCTCAACACCTGGATGCTTTCTCAACGTGGAGTTTTGTGGGACACGTGTTTTCTGTGGTTCTCCGTAGCACTGTGGGGTCTTCCCACCGAGACAGAGGATGGAAAGGAAACGGGGGTTGGCTGCCCCGGCCGCCTCAGGTGCAAGCTCAGGTGACAGCAGACTGTCCCAGAAGGGCCCAGGGACTCGTCCAAGGTCAGCAGCTGAGCTGGAAGCCCAGCTACCAGGTGCTGGCTGCCTCTCAGGACACCAGTGCCCCAGGCACCGGCACCGAACCTCCCTCCAGCCCCACAGGCCGCCCTCCAAGGGGACGGACAGTCTGCTGACCGAGGACCTAGGCCTTCCGGTCTGGGGGAGCCCACTGGGGGGACTGGCTTCCATGGGGTTCTCTCAATAAAGGGTGCAGCTCTGGTTAGCCCCCTCCCCATTTCCGGATGGAGACCCAGTTGTGGGAAGGGGATGGGGGGGGGGAGGAAGAGAGAGGGCCGGCAGAGCCCGGTAAGGGGCGTGGCCCTGTGTCTGTTCCCAAGGGAAGACCCAGCCAACAGGGTCACCCTGTCCCTTTAAGAGCGGGGGGAGAGCTGGCCCCTCTCGGCCATCCTGTCCTGTCACCCATCCCGGCCAAATCTGAAAGGGAAAATGAAAGAGGGACCAGGAGGAGCAGGTTCCAGCCATCTCCCAGGATCCCTCGCTCAAGTCTAGCACCTCAGCTCCGGCCACGGGTGAGTGGGGCCGACCATGGGTCTGGGGGCCCCGGGAGCCCGTGGGGCCTGTGTGGGTGTGCGGGGGAGGCTCTCGGGAGATGTGGGCGACTGGAAGTCGTGGGGCGCCCGGGAGGAGAGGGGAGAGGACTGGGCCCCATTCCTGCCTGCCGGGGTCGGATGGCAGGGGACACCCAGGACAAAGGGTCCCGACAGAGTCACAGAAGTGGGGCTACTTTTGTGTCGCCCCACAACTCAGAGAGAAACTCACTGCAGCAAAAAGGGCAGAGAAAGAAAGAGGTGGCATCCTGCTAGGTGGGCTGGGCGCCTGCCTGTCCCAGGTGCACCAGACTGGGTCTGGAGACACCATTCTCCCCCGCGGAGAACAGCATGCAGGGTGCAGCCAGCTTCTGCTTCTCCAGAGGCCGTCAGGGGCAGCCCGGCTGATCTCCAAGCTCCCCTCCGAGGGAGCTGGGCTCTGGAGGAGCACAGGGTCCAACAAAGCCGCCCATGGGTGTCAGGCTAAAGCACCAGGGTGCGGCTCCTCCCCAGCACCCATCAGGCCCAGGGAGATGGACACCCATAGTGGAGAAGCACCTAACCCTTCTGCCCCCTTGCTAACTCCCTTCTTCCCACAAACTGCCTGCCACCCTGACCCCCGACTCACCCTGAAGTTAGAGGAGGTCTAAGGGACCCCATCCCGGTGGGCGTGGACGGGTGGGGGCGCCGAGCGCGGCCTCTGACCCACACCCTTCGCCCCCAGCGCCATGGGGGAGTGGGCATTCCTCGGCTCGCTGCTGGACGCGGTGCAGCTGCAGTCGCCGCTGGTGGGCCGCCTGTGGCTGGTGGTCATGCTGATCTTCCGCATCCTGGTGCTGGCCACCGTGGGCGGCGCGGTGTTCGAGGACGAGCAGGAGGAGTTCGTGTGCAACACGCTGCAGCCGGGCTGTCGCCAGACCTGCTACGACCGCGCCTTCCCGGTCTCCCACTACCGCTTCTGGCTCTTCCACATCCTGCTGCTCTCGGCGCCGCCGGTGCTCTTCGTCATCTACTCCATGCACCAGGCCAGCAAGGAGCCGGGAGGCGCGGCCGCCGAGAAGGGGGCGCCGTGCGCGCGGGGGCTCCCGGAGGGCCCGTGCCCGCCCTGCGCCCTGCGCGCCCGTCGCGCGCGCCGCTGCTACCTGCTCAGCGTGGCGCTGCGCCTGCTGGCCGAGCTGGCCTTCCTGGCCGGCCAGACGCTGCTCTACGGCTTCCGCGTGGCCCCGCACTTCGAGTGCAGCGGCCCGCCCTGCCCGCACACCGTGGACTGCTTCGTGAGCCGGCCCACCGAGAAGACCGTCTTCGTGGTCTTCTACTTCGCCGTGGGGCTGCTCTCGGCGCTGCTCAGCGTGGCCGAGCTGAGCCACCTGCTCTGGAAGGGCCGCCCGCGCCCAGCGGCCGAGCGCGACAACCGCTGCAACCGGGCGCACGAGGAGGCCCAGAAGCTGCTCCCGCCGCCGCCGCCGCCGCCGCCGCCAGCCCTGCCCTCCAGGCGGCCCGGACCCGACCCCTACGCCCCGCCCGCCTATGCGCACCGGGCACCGGCCGGCGACAGCGAGGGTGGCAGCGGCCGCAGCAAGGTGTCACTGGCCACGGTCCGCCAGGACCTGGCCATCTAGAGCTGCCTCGGACGGAGGGTGAGGTCAGAGCCCCAACCCCGCCACCGCGGCCCGCACCGCAGAAGCAAGCAGGCAGTGGCTTCTGCTGGATTTGCTCCCAGGACGCGCTGCCTGGGCAGAAGGCACGCGCGGGGAGGACTCCGGGGCAGCCCTCGTTTGCACGTCCCTCGTGCGCCCAGCGTCGCTGGGGCACAGAATGAACCGAGGCCGGTCGGGATGCCACGTCCCGGGTGGGAAGGAAGGAGGCGGGCGGGGGAGGAGGTACAGGGCAGGAGGCTGACAGTGGTCGGGTGAGAGCGGAGGAGAAGTGCAGGTTCAGGTGGTGGCCTGGTTGTCTTACCAAGGACAGAAACAACTGCGACACCAGCATCCCAACACACACCCTGTGTGGGCATACATGTGCCCTGTGTGAGCTCCGTGTGGGCAGCCCCCTCCCGACCTGCAGGGGCATCCCAGGAAGGGACCGTCTCTGCCCACGAGGGGACCCACGCAGGGAGGGGGGCAGGGCAGGGGCCCACCACCCTGGTCTGTCTGCAGGGCGTGTGAGCGCCATCCACACCTGCAGGTGCCTGGGTTGCAGGCTAGGTCCCTAGTGGGGAAGCAACCACACATTGATGTTTCTCTCCCTTTCTTTCTCCTTCCCTCTCCTTCTCTCTAAAAATAAAAATTTTAAAAAATCTAAAAAACAGTAGAAGGAAACAGGTGGAATTAATTTAGCAATAAACTTTCTGTAAGCCAATACATCCAAAGATGCCGGCACACCATCCATGTAAAAAGTACCGAGGAGATATTTTAGATTCTTTGTGCTGTCTTTGGGGCCCTGTGTGGATTTCGCACTTGGCTCAGGCTGGACCGGCCACGGGCGAAGACTCAGGTGCCACCTGTGGGTGGTGCGGCCGTGTGGAGCGGAGCAGACCCAGGTGCTGGTCTACGGCGGCAAACAAAACCTGCCTTCGCAGAGCTTACCTTCTGGTGGGGAAGTCAGATGATAAACACAGGATGTGCCCCCAGGCCAAGGTAAGGGGAGAGGGGATGACGTCCTTGATCAGTGACACGTAACAGCAGGTAGCAAGGGGCTGGCCAGGAAGCTGTCGCCAGCAAGAGCGTTCCAGTTGGAGGGAGTGGCCAGTGCAAAGGCCCCGAGGCTCAGGAATATGCTGGGGGTGTCTGAGGCCAGCAGGGATGCCAGTGTGGCTGGGGTGGAGTGGGGTGAGGAACAGGGAAGGTGGGGGTCACTAGCACCCCAAATGCAACCACAACTTTCTTCTTTTTAAAATATTTTATTTATTCTTTTAGAGAGGGGAAGGGCGAAAGAGAGGGAGAGAAACATTAAATGTGTGGCTGCCTCTGGTGCTCCCCCTATTGGAGACCTGGCCTGCAACCCAGGCATGTGCCCTGACTGGGAATTGAACCAGCAACCCTTTGGTTCACAGGCAGGCGCACAATAACCTCAACTTTCTTAGTTCTCCTCTCAGTTTCTAGTGTCTCCACCCACCTGTGCCACCACCTACGCCCGCTGTTGCCACGGCCCATCCTCTGCCCGCCTTCCCCATCCCATCAGCCACTGGGTCCACCCCTTACCATGTCAGCATTTCCTCCCGGTGACGGCCCTTGTGCACCCCTTCAGAGGCTGCCCTGGGTCGGCCTGGTCACCAAAGGCCCAGGGTACTTGCACTGCCTCAGCTCCTGCCCCAGCAGTGCCAGTCTGAATCCCTCCCTTCGCTCCCAGCCCTCACTCCCACCACCTCAGCATCAAGTCCAGCTCCTCAACTGGCCCTGATCTGACCTGTCCCAACCTGTACAGCCTCACCTCCTCCACCATTCCAACCAAAACCTGAAAACTGTCAGAATACAGAGCTGGAGGCAGTTTTTGATTATGTGAAGCTGTGTATCACTTCCGCATCCTACCTAGCTAATTCTTCCCCTTAGAGCTTCAGCTGGGAGGGGGCACCTCTTCCAGGAAGCCTTCCTAGCCTTCTCCCAGGCCTGGTTCAATTCCCCTTCCTTGAGATCCTGTTTGCCCAAGCAAGACCCCATCACTGCCCTACCCCAGCTGTATCCCAGTCACCAGCCGTGGGTCAGTCTCCCCATGGAGGACGGGGCCTGGCGCCACGCAAAGCACACATCAGCCCTGGATGACGTCAGACGGCCCCCCAGTGCGTCTCCACTGGGGGGCGCTTGACAAAGCCCGCGGACATATTAGCAGTCATGGCTGGGTGGGAGGCGCAACTAGCTTCTAGCGGGCAAGGGCCAGGGACGTTGCTGAACGAATGCCCTGTAATGCACAGGAAGGTTCCCGGGCCCAGAATGTGCTGCGGTTCAGAAACTCCACTCTAGAGCCGTGAGCTGCGTACCACGGTGGGCGATCTCATCAAGCCCTGGAGGGTCCCCACGGCCAAGGTATTGCCCTGAGGGGGAGGGGGGCCTGCTGGCATCTGGCGAGCGGGGACTAAGACTGCCACGAGGTTCTTCCACACTAAAGAATCGTTCTACGCGACTTCAGAGTGTCCCGCTGCACCTTTACGTGGTGAAAGCCTGTTTCACATGTAAACCATTCAAGGCTTCATTTGGGGGCCTTTTGTTTTGCACGGTTTTGTTACGCACTGTTCGTTTTTGTTTCAACATCCAACCATACCCTTCAGCTTCCCTGCGCTTCACGTGCACAATGGCTTCTGACCTCCTGACTTCTTTAAATCCAAATGAGCTCATTAAAAGCAGAAGCAAACGTGGGACGACGTCATATCTACCATGTGGCTGTGCCCAGGCATTTACATATTGAAATTATAGCACTTACCCTTCGTTTCTCCTCTACAATACAGTGCGATAGCATGTGGTATACGTATGTGTGCTACCTTTCATTTCGGATTCACAAAGAAAGTGTGAGAAAATGTTTGTTAAGGGAGGAGAGCGGCTGTCAGCCGGGGCCAGAGGGTGAGATAAGCGAGGAATTGGCGCCACCTGGCGGTAGTTATAGAAACGGCGGGCGGACCGCCGCGGAGGACACCCTTTCCCGCGCAGCGCCGCTGCTAACTCTTCCCAGCGCAGCCTCCGCCGCCACCTCCCCAGACGCCCCAATTCTGTGGTATCTGACGCTTCTTCTAGGGCTTCAGCGACCCAGGAAAGAAGCCTGGCTGAGAGGTGGGAGCCCGGAGTACTGGTTTTCCATCTGCCACTAATTTGCTGTGTGGCCCTGGACAAGGGCACTGCCCTCTCTGAGCCTTGAGGTGCAGTGTGAGAGGTGGGCACTTTGGGTCTCTGAGGACCCTCGAAGGCTGCCGCACTCGACCCTCCTAACCAGGAGCACCCAGGCTCCCCTGCAAGCTGTGCTCTGGGCTTCCTGCTCACAGACCTTCGGGGCGGGAAGAGGAGGGCAGAGGGATGGGGGGCTGGCCTCGGCTTGTACCCCAATCCCGTGTTCTTGTAAGGTCGCCATGTGCGTGGGATCCAAGACCCCGGGCCGACCACCACTGTACCATGAATATCAAGTCTGTGTTCACCCCCCAAATACAACTCTACTATCAAATGACCCCCGGACCCCACCTCCAGGTCCCCAAGGGCTAGGAACCCTCCGAGGGCAGGGCTGGCTGCTTCTCCCACACGGACTCCTGGGGAACTGGGGCTGTACCTTCCCTCCCACTGCGGAGTCTCTGAGGGCGGGGGGGTTCTCTCCCTCTTCCTCCACCCCCTCCAGAGTGGGGCTCCCCGACACAAACCAAGGGCTCCCCGAAAGCAGGCCTGTCTCCTGCCACGGGGTCTCCGGACCGCAGCACAGGGCGGGCCACGGTGCTCTTGCGCGACCCCTCGGCCCCAGCCCCTTGCCCAGACCCTGCGAGAAGGCGGCGAGGCAGCACAGCTGAGGCGTGTGTAGAATAAATATAATTTTAATTTTTTATCCAGTAGATCTCAGTGGAAAGTCCAACAGTAACAGGTGCACCAGCGGGCTCTGGGGGATGAGACCCCAACCCTGGGGCACAGGGGGCAGGGCAGAGCCGGCTCCCCCAGCCCAGGGGTGCAGGGGAGGGGACCGCCCCCTTAGGCCCGTCCCGCGGGGCAAGGAGGGGCACGGGTGTAGGGTGGGGGTTGGGAGCAGGCCAGGGAAATGGAGGAGCTGGGGCCAAGCTTGTCTGTCGGCCTGGGTGTGTCTGGGGGTCCTGTGGGTGGTGCTGGTGGCTGTGAGGCTGGGGGCAGGGGCAGCTCAGGCCCCCAGGCCTGCCCCTTTGAAGTGGGGGCTAGAGGGCTTAGGTCACGTGGGCCCCGATGCGGAGTGGGCGGCTCAGCCAGGCACACGGGGCAGGGAAACGCTCAGGTGTGTGCTGAGGGCCCCTTGCTTGGCCCCGCCCACCTCTGGTGGAGGGCGCCCTCCTGCGGGGGCTGCCGGGAGTTGTCCGGAACCAGTGGTTAGGCAGAAGGAGAAGGGGGCTGGCTGCTTCCCCCCACGCAAAGGAGGGGAGGACAGGCCTTGGAAAGTTAGTACTTCACAGTTTTAAAGAGGAAACAGGAGAGAAAGGCCAGGGGGAAGGCTGGGGGACACAGGGACGCGGAGAAAGTGGGGGCCCCTTGGAGCCACTGCCCTCCCCCAGGGCCCACCCCCCCAGCTCTGGATCCAGCTCCCCCAAATACACAGCACAGATTCCTTCAGTATAAATGTGCTTAAAATGAAAATTCTTATTTAAAAAATCAAAACCAAAAAAAAAATTAAAATAAAAACAAAACCAGCGAGAATACCCGGGGGGGTTGGTATGGCAGGTATGTACAGGGAGAGCCCCCGCCCCCGGCCCACCCCCTCCGCCACCAACTGAGGCAAGGGGGGCTCCCCAACCAGGAGGCAATGGCTTGCGCGTTCCGAGGATGGGGGAGCCGGGTCCTGGCGTTTGCTGGTGATGATGATGCGGCGAGGTGGGCAGAGAGGTGTCTCGATGACCACAAGGCCCCCAGGCCCCATCCCGAGACCCAAGACCAGGGGTCCTCACTCAGTTCGTGACCTTGCCCCTGATGTCAGCCCAGGCCACAGAGTAACAGTCCGTAGCACCGGGCCTCTGTCCAATGAGTGGCCACCTCCTCCCTCCTGCCCTGAGGAGGACAGGGAGGGGGCAGGGCTGGCTGGGGTCGCATGGTTGGTAGAAAGGCAGAGAAAAGCCGGGCGAGGAGCAAGGGCTACGTCTGTGGGGCGCAGGCGGTCACGGGGAGTGGGTGGCCGGGCTGCTTCTGTTCGAGCTGGGGCTGAGGCTGGGGCTGCAGCTGCGGGGCGGGGGGGCCAGGCCACCCCCCTCCCGCCCGCTGCCCCCGGGCTGTCCGCCCAGCGTGTCCAGGCCCTCTGAGTTCTCCAGCATCTCCTGGATGAGAGGTGGCATGGAGCCCGGGATCTCCATCTTCAGCGTGATCACCCGCTCAGCCCCTGCAGGAGAGGAGGGGCAGAGGTCAGCACGCACGCCCACCCCCGGCCCTGCAAGCCCTGCAGGCGAGTGTGGCCAGGAGGGCGGGCAGCACCCGCCACACACCACACCGGGGGCTTGGCTCTTTGACCTCTTTGACACAGTATCTCCCTCTGTCTTAAACTGAGAGATCGCCTTATTGTTCCACTTACTGATGCATTCATTGGTCCATTCTTGCATGTGCCCTGAGTGGGGATCGAACCTACAACCTTGGGGTAGTGGACTGATCTCTAACTGACTGAGTCACCCGGCCAGGGCTGTGAGCAGCTCTCTTAAGTCCCCAAGTCCGAGGGGCAGTGGGGAAGGCGGTTGTGAACACGGGCTCTGGGGTCACACCACCTGGTCTGACGCAGGGTCCTTGCTAGGTGCTGTGTGTCACAGCTTCCCCTGCTGCAAACACCAGCAGCCTCCTCACCGCTCAGCGGGGTTCAGAGCTGCTGAGTGAGCTGCTCAAGGACACACACACCATCTGGTCCCGGGGCTATGCCTGTAACCACCACGCACAGGGGACGAGAGGCGCTCACAGATGGGTCGCCTGGGCATGGTGGGGTCTCGGGGGACCTTGGCCTAGACACGGATAGAGACAGCTTGGGTCCTGACGAGTGGGGCGTCGTCCCGGGCACGAAGACACGGGATGTTGGCTCAGATGTGGGGGGCCCGGCCTGGGTCCTGGGCCAGCCGCTGGGACCCAGCCCCGGCAGGGACACGGGGCCAGCCTCCCTCCAGGCGTGGGAGCCTCACCCTTAGCACTGATGCTTCGCAGGTCCGTGATCTTCATCAGCATCTTGGGGAACATGTGGGGGCGGCTGGGCCTCCGTTTCCGCACATAGACCTTCAGCGCCTCCAGCAGTGGCTCCTGCAGCATGTCCACCCTGTCTGGTTGCTCCAGGTCCTGCCGGTCTGGGGAAGCAGAGGTGTCCCCTGAGCAGGTGCCCTGGTGAAGCTAGGAACATCACTGCACTCCCAGCCTTGGCCACAGGGGGGCGCACCTGCCCAGGCCACAAGCTGGGCCTCCCCACACAGGGCAGTGGAGGGTGTCCGTGTGCTTTAGGATGCAGACTGCCCAAAGCCAGCCCTCACAGTTCAGGCTGGGACCCCTGAACACAAGCAGTGCCAACCTCAAGCGGATGGAAGATGCCCGGGCAGGTCTCCCACGCCCCCCATTACGGACACTGGCAGGACGCTGCAGAACTCAAAACATGAACACGGCAGCAGCGGCCAACACTCACTGGGCCCTACTCTAGGCTCTGCACCTTTATTAACGACCACCTCCATCGGCCCATCCACTTTACGAGGGGGGACCATTACTGTCTCGTTTTACAGAATTGGGGGCTCAGAGATGTTTGGCGACCCACTCAAGGTCAAAGCTGGCCAGGACTTGAACCTGGGTGGTCCGACCAGGTGGGGACCGAGAGTTCAGGTACCCCCTGCCACACCCTCGTTGTGTGGCCACAGGCAGGCTCCTGCCCTCTGGGACTCAGTTTCCCCCTCTAAGCAGGACCTGACAGGGGCCAAGGTCCTTTTCTGATCTGGTGACCCTCGGGCATCCTGGTGAGGGGCTTCACCGCCACCACCACCCTGGGCCCGGCCAGCGCCAGCCCGCCCACCTCCACAGATGAGGCAGATGGCGCTGAGCAGCCCGGTCTCAGCATCGTCCATCTCCAGGGGCAGCAGCTGGTTGGCGAAGGCGAAGACCAGGTCCGTGAGGGGGCCGAAGCCGGCGTTGTGCATCTGGGTCCGGTTCAGGGTCAGCCCGTCCGAGAAGGTCATCGTGTCCTGCTCGGGCGTGTACCTCGTGCAGATCCGCAGGATCTGGGTGCAGAGGAGGTGAGAGTTGAGGGACTCAGCCCGTTCCCCCAGCACTGCCAGCCCCAGCATCTGCCCCCACAGGACCACCTGGCAGCCAGCCGGCCCGCTGTGGCCCGGCGCCTCGCCCACAGTAACGGCTACGTTCTGCATCTGCACCGCCCAGCTCAGTGGCCAGCGGCCAGCACGGACGCTGGACACTGAAACCACCCTATGGTGCAACTAAGGGACCGAGTGGGAGTTAAATGTTAATTAACGTAAGTTTAAACAGCCACACATGGCAGCAGGCGGCTTCTGTATTGGTCTGGTTCAGGGTCAGCCTCCTGTCTCTGTGCCAAGAATTCAGAATCCTCCAGAAACTAGACTAGCGCGGCAGATTCATGTCCACAGGACAAGGTACACAACAGGAGCTCAATAAGCGTGCGTCAGCTTCCACCGTGCCAAACCCTCATCCTGCCTCCTGCAGCCGGCACGTGGGGGGGGAAGCTGCCTGCAGACAGCAGCACACGCTGCCGCTGCCCCCCCTCCCTGGAAGTCACAGCCCACGCACCCCGCCCTGCAGGTGGCTGCGGGGGCTGAGCTGGTCAGGATGCCAGGGAGAAGAGTCCTCATCAATGGAGGCTTTGGCAGCTGCCACGGTCCCCAATCCGGCCTGCAGTCCAACCCACCCTCCAGCCCCACCCATCTCCCGACCCCAGCTGGACTCAGAGCAGCAAGCCCTTCGAACCCTGCCCTGAGTTCGAGGCATCCCTCCCACACTCCTTCTACAGCCTGAGACGCCCTCTCCTCCAGGCCCCTCCCCCGAGCCCAGCCTTGTGGCTTCTCGTCTGCATGGAGGGAGGTCAGCTCTTGCCATCGCCAGCCAGCACGTATCCCAGTCCGCTGCCTCTGTTTACCTATGTCGCTCCCCAAAATGGAAGGTTTTTGAGAAAGGCAACAGCGTGGCATTCGCCTCTGTTCCTGACACCCAGCTCGAGGCCTCGCCACACAGGGACCCGGGTGAGTCTTTATTATAACCGAACAGACGGGAAGACGTGTGGCTGGACGGAAGGCTTAACGGAAAGACGGGGTGAGGGGTGGACGGGTGTGTGTGCAGGTAAGTGGGTGCACTAGCGAGCAGCCAGGTGCTGAGGGGCCGGCCAGGTGGCCAGGCAGACAAGTGGACAAATGACACACAGGGAGAGGGATCATGGGCGCCTGGGCGGGCGGGGCATCAGGCCAGGCCCAGTCCAGATGGGTGTTTGGGACGGTGGCTACATGGGCAGCGGGGCATCCTCCACAGACACGGGGCGGTGCCCAGGTGGGCAGGCAGTGCCCAGGCAGGCGGGGCACAGACCCTCACCAGGATGTCCAGGCAGGCGGCCTTGAGAAGGGTGATCTGGTCGGCGATGGTGAGCGTGGTGAAGCCGGGCAGCTGCTTGGCGAACTCCACGGTCTTGATGATGCACTTGGTGGAGAGTTCACTGAACTTGTCCCAGAGGTCGATGTCCAGGGAGACGCGCTGTTCCGAGCTGTTGTTCTGAGAGGACGGGGAGAGTGAGGCCCTCTGCTCACGGAGCCCCCTCCTGGCCTGGCCCCGCCAGCCCCCCCGGGCCGGCCCGAGCCCCGCCAGCCCCTTCCCGCGAGCTGCTTGAGAAGAGGAGGCGGGAGGAGGGACAAGGGAGGACGTGCAGGCCGGGGCCGGCCCAGGGAGAGGAGGAGCCAGCCTGGCGGAGAAGGGGCGCCCGCCAGCCGAGCCGGGGGTGGGGGCCGTACCGTAGTGTATTTGCCCAGCTGGCAGAGGGCCGGGAAGGTCTCCTGGTGCGCCTTGCGCACCTTCTCGATGAGCTCCCCGACCTCGGGCGTCAGCGCGTAGCTCTCGGAGCACTCGGGCTTGGGCGCCTCCTTCTTCTTCTTGTTCCGGTCGTTCCTCACAGCTGTGGGGGGCAGAGGCCGGCGGTCAGGGGGCGGGTACAGGCAGCGGCCTGCCCCCAGCCCGAGCTCCCGCCACCGGCGCCGCTGGCTGCAGAAGCCGGCGCCCGGTGGGTGCACACACACGCCGCACACAGGCCGAGGAAGTGTCCACCCGTGGCCCACTGAGCCGTGCCCACCGGACACGAATCCCAGGTCCCGCCCGGGACCCCAGCCCCCATGCCTGTGGTCCCACACTCCAGGGGCCTGGCGGGGTCCCGGTCTGGAAGCCAGAGTGTCCCACGTCCCTGCTCCGCCCCCCTACCCCTTGCTTCCAGGAGGAACGCGCAGCCGCCCCTGGCCCTCGGCCCTCCTGGCAGCCGCCTCCCCGGGGGAAGAGGAGGCAGCTCCTCTCCTCGGGCAGAGGGGTGGTGCCGGGCTCCCCATCCTGAGAACGGGGGGCCTGACGGGAGAATCTCTCGGCCCATTAGCTTGGGGAGCTGACAAATCACCAGGGGCGCTGAGCCGCACACACCACTCGGCTTTAAAGAAGCGATGGGGTCGTTACTAGCCGATTATCCCAGACACACAATCACTCACAGGGCCAGTGGTGGCGGCTGCTGAGGCTGGAGGAAGAGAGGGTGGGGGCAGGGGCCCCAGGAGGGGGCAGCGGGTGGGGGGGGCCCTGGCATAATTTGGAGATCACTCATGTCGATTCTGCAAATTCAATAAAGTGCAAGGGAGAGCGGGGAGAGGGAGAGGGAGAGTGGGGGGATAATTTGGGAAGAGAAAATTGCAGCTGTGACAAGACGTTTATCATTCGGAAGCTTTAATTCTATTGAAATGGCAGCTGCTCAGCTCAGGGGCACAGAGCAACCAGAGGAGGAGGGAGCCGGCGAAAGGGGGCGATGGCGGTGGGAGGGGAGGGTCCCCACCCTGGCCCTTCCGGGAGTGCAAGGTGGCAGAAGCGGAGGGAGAAGGAAGTCCTGGGCCCTGAGGGTCCCAAGTGGTCACCCACTTTGCAGCCTGGAGGAGCCACCACTTCCTGGGTCCCCAACAAGGCAGCCTGTGCCTCCTGCGGCAGGAGGTGGTGGGGTGGTGCAGGACCCCTCCTCTCCTGTCTGGGGCTCCATGGTCCCCCACAGCCCTTTCCCACTTTCTTCTTCCACTGCCCAACCCACAAAGGGCTAGGGGGTCCTGCAGCCCCCTCCCCCACCCCATCCCCCAAGGCTCAGGCTCCATGGCAACGGCCACGCAGACAAGGAGGCGTCTGTCAGCGTCATTTATCTCTGACATCATCAATCACCGGTCACCACGGCAACATCCATGATTCAACACAAGAGGGTCTCCCTGTCCAGCCCTCCCTCCTCCCTCCAGCCAGCCTCAGCTGAGCCCAAACTGGAAACCCCCGCCCCTCTGGGATCTGAGAAGCCCCAGTTCTCTCCTCCAACTCAGGAGCCCAGGCGTCAGCACCGGACAATGGCGTTCAGATCCCTGTGCCAGCCGCACCCTCCCCCCCTCGAACACGTGCGTGTGCACACACACACCCCCCCCCCAACTGGCAGCCCCCAGTGCAGGCCCCTCCCTATGACGTGCACCCCAAATGGACCTGGGGGTACCTCTGAGGCCGACCCCAAGGCCAGCCAGGGCCTGGAAGCCAGCAGGCCTGAGGCAGACACACAGGCACACGTGCGTGCCCATCACACACAGCCAGCCACGTGCAAACAACGGCTGTCTGCATGCAGACACACGGCCAGCTAGATGCAGACAGACAGACCGTCTGTCTGTCTATACAGAAACCATCCTTAACCATGAGCCCGCACACCACAGCACAGGTGTGCAAGCTCACATCCCTGCACCCCCCCCACCCCCCGGCCTTCAGGAGCACCCCGGGGCCTGGCCCGCCCGGCACTCACACTCCTTGGACATGCCCACTTCGAAGCACTTCTGCAGCCGGCAGTACTGGCAGCGGTTGCGGGTCACCTTGTTGATGATGCAGTTCTTGTCCCGGTGACACGTGTACACCATGTTCTTCTGGATGCTGCGGCGGAAGAAGCCCTGAGTGTGGGGGGGAGGGAGACAGGTCAGCCACGCCCGCAGCGGGGGCCGCCCCCGCCCGAGGCCTCGGCCAGGGGGTGCGGAAAGCCAGGCCACCGCTCCCCCGAGCCTCTGGCCGTGACCCACCTGAGCAGGCTAGGTGAGGAGGGAGAAGAGCCCACCTACGTGGGTCCTCCCAAAGGAGCCCCAGCACCTGCCACACAGTGGGCAGCAGAGGTCTTCCCCCAACCCGCACCCACACACCCGCTCCTCCCTCCCTCCCTGGGAAAAGGACGGCAGGGCTGCCAGAGCATCAGGACGAGGGGGAGAAGGGGCGACACAGGAGAGACGCAGAACTCCGGAGCCCACAGCCCCGGACCCGGCGCAGGGCGAGAAGGCCAGGCAGGGCGAGGTCGGACGGGGACGTGCACGGGCTGGCCGAGGGGGTGAGGACGCACGCCCTCTCGGAACGAGCAGCAGACACCGGTCACCAGCCAGGGAGGTGCGCCTGGACCCATCCCAGGGGGCCGGGGCCGTGGGGGGGGGGGGGGCTCCACGCACAGGCTGGCCACAGACAGGCTGACAGGCCAGGGCCAGACCGGGGACACCCAGTCAGGGCAGACACACACGCACACACACACTCGGAGACCTTCTGCTTTGCCCTTGATCTTGGCCCCACACCTGGGAACAGCCAGCCCAGGCTGAGGGGCAATCTGGACCCCCAAGTCCCCAGACAGGACAGGCTCTGAGCCCCAGCCTCTGGGGAAGAAGCAGGTAGAGAGGCCCCGGCCGTGGGAGACGAGGAGGAGAGGAGGGGCCGTGCCCGCAGCCGCCGGGAAGGTGGCAACCACATCTGCGCCCCGGACGGACGGAGGGAGCCTGACGCGGCCGAGGGAAACCCGGCCCGGCGCTGGGGAGCCCACGGCCGGGGCGTCTGGAGCGGGGGCCAAGGCAAGGCGCCTGCCCCAACCGCCTCCTGCCAGGCCGCCGTGGGGAGGTTCAGGCAGGGCCACCGGGGGCAGGCCTCCTGGGTCCCCGGCCAAGAGCCTGCCGACAGCCAGCTCACCATGGCAACCTGGGCAGCGGTGGCGGCGCAGGCTCACGCCCTGCCAGCTGGAGGATGGAGACGGGGAGAGGAGCTCCAGCAGGAGGGGACCTCTCCGGTCTGGGGGCGCCCTGCTCATCTGCAGGCCTCCTCTCCTCCCAGGCTGCTGCTGCCTCCCCCGAGGGCACACGCCTCTCCCGCGGGGACACGGGCAGCAGCCTCGGGGACACTCCCCCCACCCCCACCGGCAGACTCCCAGGACAAGGCAGTGGGGACATGCCATCAATCTCATCCGGACCGTGTCTCCCGAGGACGCGACTCACCTTGCAGCCCTCACAGGCGCTGACCCCATAGTGGTAGCCCGAGGATTTGTCCTGGCAGACGAAGCAAGGCTTGTAGATGCGGGGGAGGGGGGGCGGCGAGGGGGGGCTGGGCACTATCTCTTCGGAACTGCTGCTCTGGGTCTCGATGGCTAGAGAGAGAGCAGAGGGAGGGGCGGTTAGAGACCCAGGCTGCTGCCCTTCACACCTGCCCACCTGCCTCCAGGCCCCTCCCAGGAGCCCCTCCCAGGAGCCCCTCCCAGCCTCCCAGCCTGAGGGCAGGAACACGGTCCCAGCCAGGCCTGGGGAATGAGGTTGCCCATGAAGCCATCGGCACCCCATCTGCTGTCCCAGGACCCCACCTTCACACCCAGAAAGACCAGAGGATAAACTGTCACATTCGTTCGGATGTGCCTGCAGACGGGGCTCTACCGGGGCCGTGGGGGTGGGAGCTGGCCTGGTTCTGTAGCCAGGGCCCCTGGGCAGCCTGGACCCGCCTCCCCCAGGGAGGAAGGGGTTAAGGCCTGGGAGGAGGGAGGGACGAGGACACAGGCTGGGGGCAGAGGAAACTGGGGTCAACAGGATATTCAAAGCCGGCCACTCCCCCACCCCCTCGGCTTCCGCTCCCCCCTCCCCTCCCTGACAGCAGCCACAGCCCCTCCTCCACCCAAACAATCCCCTGGCCGGGGACCCGGGGCAGGGTGTGCACAGAAAAGTTGCAAATGCTGGGGCAAAGCAGGCCGGGACTCCCTGATAAGCAAGGGGGCCCCCGCCTGCAGACAGGGAGAGGGGTCCCTATGGGCCCCGGAAGCCCCTTCCTCTGGGTGCCCAGTCTGGGGGCAGCAGCATGACAATGGGGGTCTGTTCCCATCAATGCGCTGTCTGTCTGGCCTCAATACCATGTCCGGGTTACTGCCCCCCTCGCCTCCTGTGATTCGGCTCCAAGAGGGCAACCAGGAGGGCTGACCCAGCCAGCAGGGCGGCCCTCGCTAGCCAAGCCCTCCCCAGCGCCTGGCTCCGTGCCCACCACCCCAGGCAGAACAGGACTGGGCTGGGGGGCTGGGGGAGGGGAGGGTGTCTGTGCCTTATGTCCGGGCAGCTGGGGGGCGAACTGTGATGGAGGGAGGGCTGTGGTCACGGCACCCATACCCCCAAAGGGCCACCCGCACCCTCCGGAAGCCCCTGCCTAGTCGACTTGTCCAAGGACGAGGAGCACCATGCAGGCCTCTCCAGGGGATGGATCCCTACCTCCTCCCACCCCCCAGAACCCTGCCTGGTCTCACCCCCAACGCCAGCACTCAACCTTCTGGCATTCAAAAGGGCCCACAGCTCCTGGCCCGAGCACCTTACAGCCATGGGTCACACGGCCCCCAAATCCAAGGAACCGAGAAAAGCAGCACCTGGTCCTGGGGGGAGCTACACGCTACCACCACCCCCCTACCTGTGAACACGCCACGGGCCGCCGGGGCAACCCCCTTGGTGGGGCCTGGGCACCACTCCCCCGGTCAGCCTGGCCGGCCAGCACTGCTGTGTCCCCACCCCCCAGGCCTGCCCAGAGACCAGCCCACAGCAGAGGGGCAGTGGGGGCCCCCCCGCCTCTTCCCTGCCCCCAGCCCGGCCCCCCCCCTCACCCCAACACGAAACTGCCAGCTCCTGGTCCCCCCCCCCACTCTCCCAGAGGCCAGACAGGCCAATCAGACAGGCGAGAGGCCTGAGAACAGCTGCTTTGGGGGGCAGGGTTGGGGGGCCTGGGTGAGGCCAGGAGGCAGAGGGGTGGGTGACAAAGGGGCCCTTTGTCGCGCTAACTTTTTCCAAGACGTAAAAGAAGTAACAATAGACAATCCAGACTGCACTGGGTGGGGTGGGGCGTCAAGGACACAGGCGTGGGGGGGGGGGGCTGTGGCCTCGAATCCCAGTCCGCGCTCCGACAAGCAGAGGATGAGGCACTGACCTGTCTCCCTCCCCTCCCCTCCCCTCCCCTCCCCTCCCCTCCCCTCCCCATCGGCCCTTTGCCCTGCGACAGCTTCCCCAAGGCCCCACCTCCAGAACAGACCAGACTGGAGGGGGAGAACAGGACGGGGAGCTTTGGGGTACACAGTGGGGGGAGGGGAAGGCAGGCATGAGGAGACACACCGGATGCCAGGATGAGGGACAGACAGAGGGACAGACAGCTCCAAGGTCAGAGTCAGAGTAGGGGGGCAAATGCCTGCAGAAATTTGGAGCCCAGGCAAAGTCCAGGGCATGTTTATGGACTGAAAGAATGTGTGTTTTAGAACTGTTTGCTAGGACAGAGGGATTCCCCAACGTGGGGGCTACAGTTTGGGCTGAGGCTCCCCCCACGAGGCAGTGCTGGCTGCCAGCCTTGGAGGCCATAAGGCGGTCTGCACCCCCACCTCGGGCACATCCCACCTGTCACCCAGGGAACAGGGCACAGGTTTCCCGGAGTGCCCTTTGGGCCCAGAGTGGGGCCCGGTCCCCACCCCAGGCCTCCAGCCAGCAGCTGGGGAAGACACGAGGCACTCTGGGGCCCTCACAGCCTCTGCAAGAGTTAAGGGCACAGCTTCGACTCAGCCCGCACCACCCGTGGGGGAAGGACTGCCGTGGCCCGGCCCCTCCCGGCTCACCTCCCGCCCCAGAGGCCCCAGCCCACAAATCTCTCCTCTTCCTGCAGAAAGGCCTGGGCAGGAGAAGCACCACACCTTCTCGGCTCAAAGTTCCAGCGCCCGGCGCGGGGCTGGCACCGGCCCAGGAAGCCTGGGTCCCCTCCGGCGCTGCCAGGGTGCCCCTCCCCCGCTCCCCTCCGGTCGGGCAGGAGGCGTAGAGCGCGCTGGATTCCCCACGCCCCAGAGCCGTTCGCGGGCGCGCACAAGGGGCCGGTTTCCTGAAGGAGATCAGCAGGAAATCAGCCGGGCCCCCGGCCAGCGGCTCCCCTCCCGATCCAGCTGGCGCCCGCTCCTCTGCAGCTCCCCTTGCAGCCCCCGGGGAGGGACGGGAAGGGGGCGCAGGGCCCTCAGCACTGCCCTTCCTCCCAGGGGTGGGAGGGGGTGGCTCGGGTGCAGCTCCGGTGCAGCTTGGCAGCAGCGGAAGAAGGCCCCTGGCCCAGTGGCCGCCGATAAGCATCTTTCCTCCTCCCCCCAGTACAGGGGGCCACGTGCTTCACATTCTTGGACGTCTGGGAGCGGGGCAGAAGCGTGCGCAGCGGAGATTGGTTGGGGACAGATGGGGAACCACATCCTGTGTACCCCTTGTCCTCTGGTGCCCCCAAATGGGAGCTCCGGGGAGGATGGCAACGTCCCCAGGGCCGCGTAGGACCGAGGAGGTCTCTTCCCAAAGCCAGCCCGCTGTCTCTTGCCACCTCGGGTGAGGGAGGCAGGAGTGGAGAACTCTGTGAGGGGCTGCAGCGGCCTGTCACCAGAGGACCTGCACACACGCCAAGGCAGTGCCAGCGACCCTGAATGCTCTAGACGAGGTCTAGTCCCCCTTCTGGCCTCCAAGCCTTCCAGTGCCTCAGGAACCCCCCCCCCGGGGGGGGGGCTCACAGCCTTGGGGGCTGAGCCCACAGCACCCCACCCAAAAACACAGACACCTACACAGACTACGGGCCCAGACAGGGTGTGGGACACCGCCTCCACTTCCCCACGGCCGGCCTCACCAAACCCGGGAACTCAGGGGCCTGTGGGGCTCCACGCTCCTCCCCCTTCCCCTTGGGGCCAGAAAGAGCCGAGCTGCCCTCCTGGGCAAAGGAAGAGACAGGGCTGCAGCTCAAGGTCTCCCATCCCTGCTCCACCCCCCCGTCCTCTGGAAAAGGCAGCCACAGTGGTGGAGGGGGTGGTGGAGGGGGTGGCCCGGGAAGCCCTGTCCCAATTATCCACTGCAGGGGGCGGGGGGCGGGGTGGAAGGTCCTGGTGTCACAGCCTTCACCTCTCCGTTTCTGCCAAAGTCAACCTCAGCTCACACCTCGGTCCTTCCCACTGTCTGCAGCCTCCCAGCCTACCCGCCCCCCTGGGAGGCAAAGGTCAGGGGACAGGACAAAAGCAAAGACTGAGGTGAAGGTGGCTCTGGGAGGGGCAGTGGTGGGGTGTCTCTCCGTCTCCCCTCCTAGAGCTAAGGGGCTGGGGGCTGCCCTCAACCCTCTCCAATCTGCCAGGCCCCAGGAGACCGGCCCCAACCCTCCTCCCTGGCTGGCGGCAGGGAGACCGCAGGTTCTGGAGGGTGGGCGACGCTCTGGGGGAGAGTGGAGCCCTGAGGGAGCGGGGAAGAAACCGGAGCCTGGTAACAATAACCCCCAGGCGGAGAGCCAGCCAGCGCTCTCCCACCCAGGTACCGGCGGCGGGCAAGGCTGGGTGTGCACACGCCCAGAAGTGCACCGCCCCCCTCACAGCTCCCACAGCGCACTGAGCCCCTCCCCCACCAGAGGAGCCTGAACCCAGGCGGGGACAGTGAGCACAGAAGGGGAGCGGGCTGCCAGGACTCCAGGGTTCTCCTCAGGGCCCCTCTTAGGGAGGGACGGCCCAGCACCTGCCCCTGTCCCCAAGTGAACACAGGGTAACAAAAGGACATGGCTGGGTGTGGGTGGGGGGGATGTATTCATTTCCACAGAAGCCCCAGACTGGTAAAAAAAAAAACACACTCATCCCCCAGAGAACAGCCCTGGTTAGGGTTAGGGGGAGGAGGGTTCTTCCCGCCAGAGCAGCTCTCTCCTCCATTCCTGGACATTAGCCTCCAAGATGCCAGCCAAGTGTCCAGGGCCAGGACGACACCCAGATGGACAGGTGCCCCTCCCCAGGATGGACGGGTCGCTTCCCAGGGCAGAGGGGTGTCTGACCAAGTTGCCCCTTCCTGCCACACCCCGCTGCCAACACCAAAGACATCCTGCGCTCCCCCGACACCCACTCTAAGGACGCAAGGGCAAGGGCCGGGATCTGGGGAGGAGGCCTCTCCTCCTCAGGGCAGACAAGCCCGCAAACGGGACCTTTACCCCGCCCTCCGGGATGCGAGAAAGGACCACTCTGCTGTGAAGCTAGCGGATGCCAAGCAAGATTGTAGAAAGTGGGACAAGGGACTTCCTTTTCCCTCCAAGAAGTGTAAGGATAAATGAACAAATGTTTCCTGAAGGGAGGAAGCCCCAAAGTTTCTCAGCCCTAATGTAACAGAAATAGTGCCTGTGGTTCCTCCAGTTGTGCAGCAAGGGGACCGCGGCTCCAGCAAGAGAAAACGAGGGGAGGTGAAGGGGAGAGACGAGCCCCCACCACGCCCCCAGGCTCGCATCCCCCGGTAGGTTCGGAAGCCCCACCGCCCACCCCCACCCCCACCCCATACAATAGGAGAAGGGTGGCTGGTACCTACAGTGGTTTGAGCCATTCCAAAGCGGAGTCCGGAGCGGGGTAGAGTAGGGACCGGGGGCCGGCAGCCCCTTCTCTGGGAGCAAACAGGCCCGGTTCTGGTTATAAAAATCCACCACCAGGAACGGGTTGGGGGTGGGGGTGAGCCCCCCCACTTCTACACTCTCATACATCTTCTCGGCAAAGACAAGAGGTCCAGGCGGGGAAGTCGTGAGCGTCGCCTCCCTCACTCAGCCGGAGGCGCCATCCGAGGAGAGCAGCTGGGGGCGAGGGGGCACGTCCCCCCCACCCCCCGCCCCGACTGGCGACCCGGGCGGGCGGCCGCCCTGTGCCCGGAATCCCGCGTTCCCGTTTAAGTCAGCCGCTGCTCCGCCAATCCCAGGTGAAAAGCGGGGAAGTTGTGTGCGGCGCGGGGCGAGGCGGGGTCCCTCGGCTTCCCCGGGGAACGCCCGGCCGAGCCCCGGAACTCGGCGGCTTCACCTCGAGGGGTCTCCCGTCTCGAGTCTCATGGTGTCCGAGGCTGAGTCCCGCGGCTCCCCGAGAGCGCCGGGCGGGGGCGGGATCAGCGCGGGAGGCGGGGGCTCGCCGAGCACTTCCTCCTCCCCGCCGGGGCTCCCGGGCTTCTCCCGGGCGAGGACACCGGGTGGGGGCGGGGACCCCGCGCGGCCCCGCCTCCGCCAGGCCCGGCGCTGGGGCTCGGGCGGTGCGCGCCGCCGCCCCCCACCCCCAACCGGAGCCCCGCGCGCCTGCGGTCCCACCCCCTTTCCTCCGCCCCATCCCGTTCAGGCGCCACCCCCAGGCTTAACCCTTTCTCCGCTGGACCGGCTGCAGCCGGAGCAGCGCCGGGACTGAGACAGAGAGGCGGGATGTGGACGCGCGAGTGGGGGGAGCCTGGGAAGGGGGAGGAGAGAAGAGGAGACGGAAGGAAAAAGGCTCTGGAGGAGGAGTGCGCGGAGCACGGCCGGAGGCCCGGCACGGGGAGAGGAGGGGGCTGCGCGCGAAGGCCAGGACGGAAGAGGGGCTGACGTTTCCCCCAACCCAGTTCCGGCTCCCAGCCTCCCCCGTAGCTTGGTCAGTCCCGGAACCGGCGCTGCCAGGCGGGGGAAGTGTTGGTGCTAGGAGGAGAGGGGTGGTCCCGGTGTCCTCCCCTAACACACCCCCACCCAGCCCGGGCCTCATTTGCCTAATGCAATGCGGCTGAACTCTCGCTGAACTCGCCTGGCGGCGCCTCACCTCCGGGTGACCCACCCACCGCTGCCCGTGACATCACCCGCTCGCCAGCCCGCCCGTGGGGCTCGCCTGCCGGCCCCCTGCCCAGCCGGGCTGGGCCAGCTTCCCTGTTGGCACAGAGAGACGCCGCGGGAGGTGAAGGGCAGGGGCGCGCGCGGCCAAGTGTTAGCGCCACGGACGCGGCGTGCCGGGTGTCCCGGGTGTGACATTGTGCAGCTCAGGCGCTGCGTCGGATTGAGACACCCGGTTTGTGTCATTGTCTGTGACATCATGTGTGACTGGCCGCCCGCCCGCCGGAACCCGACGCTGCAGCGCGGGTGCTTCAGCAAAGACGCGCGCAGCCGGGGCTCCCCTCCCCACGCTCTGCGTGCTTCCGGTGAGCAAAGCCCCGCCCAGGGTGTCTCCCAGCCGTGGAACCAGGACCGGCACCCCCACCGCACAGTCCAGCCCTGGAGAGATCAAAGGACCGGCTGGTCCCTTACAACTGACCACTTCCTCCTGGAAGTCCTCAAGATGCCTGTTCATTGGAAGAAAGGCCTAGGTTGGGTGGGTCCCTGAAGCAGGGGATGCCCCTGGAGGAGAGTGGATCCTGTGACTCCTTTTGGCCCTGGCAGCGGAGCTCCCCGATTCCGAAAGGGGGTAGGAATTTACATGCTTCCCAAGGATGTTCTTCTAGAAGCCAGATTCTTAACATGTGTATTATTGAACCCTAACGGGCACTCCAAGAGAAAAGCAGGCACTATTCCTATTTTACATCAAGGCTCCGTGGGTTGTCCAAGATCACACTGCTAATAAAGGGCAGTGCATTTGAAGTTTCTGACATCAAAGCCCATATTCCTACCGTGCCAGGCCAATTTAAGGGGGGGGGTAGTATTTTGGAACACCTCCTACCTCAACACTCTGGCGAGCCTGCCCTTGCAGACCTTATGGGCCAGCAGCCATTCAGCAAATATTTGTGTGTGTGTGTGTCAAACTGTGATCACTGATTGGTGTTATGACACAAATATTGTGTGCTTTGAAGGAGAGTTAATGTAGGTGTTGACGGGTCATGGAAGAGCGAAGCAGAGACCCAGTCAGTCAGGCGAAGAGGAGCCAGGAGCACAGTCCCAGTAAAAAAGCCTGCGCAAAGGTCCTGGTTTGCAGAAGTTGGTGAGTTCATTCAGAGTACTGACGGAGCACTAGGGTAGGCGGAGCGTAAAATTCCAGAGGAAAAGGGGCACAAAACCAGGCTGGAGAGGGGTGCTGAGGCCAGGCCAGGGGGGCTTGTTGGCCTCAGTAAGACTTTTGAGTTGTATCCTACAGGCAGGGAGAACCCACAGGAAAATTCCAGGCACAGGAGAGGCAAGATCTGAGTTACAGCTCGTTCCAGCAGCCAGCTGTGTGAAGAACGGAGTGTGGGAGGGCACGGGAGACCCGCTGGAAGCCACAGTAGTCGCCCAGACAGCACACGGCGGGGGCGCAGTCTAGGACACCGGCAGTGTTGACAGAGAAAGGTAGAATTCTTGGAACTTTTTAATGACAGAATCAAGGCAGGGTGAGTGGGGGCAGGGAGGAAGCGCTCCAGAAAGACTCTGGTGAGCCTGGTGGAACAGCACAGTTCCTGAGACTGGAAAGTAAAGGAGTCTATGGGCTGGCACACACGTGTGTGCGGGGCTCCGAGGTGAGGTCGCACTAAGTGAGGTCTGGGGCGGAAGGCAAGCCTTGGCAGTGAAGGAGGTTGCTGGGGAGGAGGGCGGATGCTTCCACAGCCCAGGGTACCTTTCCTCCCAAACGATGCAGCTACTGGGCCCCAGGTACGCCCTAGGCTCTGTGTTCACAGCTGTGGAGGGATAAGGGATCGGAGGCTGTCCTGGCCGTCAAAGACCCGGGGGTGGGGGAAACATCTCCCAGACCATTACAGCTCTCAGCGGAACGAGGTGGGGAGAAGTCACTCTGTGGTAGAGGCGAGTGATACGAGAAAAAATAAGGACCCACGGGCATTCAAAAGAGGGAGGGAGAGTGTGGCAAGTTATGGGGGACAGTCTCTGGGAACAGGCTGGATTCAAGATGCTGTCCCTTGCACCCTGTGCAGGTAGCTCAGTTGGTTAGGGCGTCATTCTGATGTGCCAAGGTTGTGGGTTCGATCCCTGATCAGGGCACGCACAAGAAGCAACTGGTGAATGCATAAATAAGTGGAACAACAAATTTATGTTTCTCTCTCTCTCAAAAAACCCAGTAAATTAATTTTTTTAAATGTTCCTTGAAGGACGGTTAGGATTTCCGGAGCTGGAGAGGGGGAGAAGCCGGGGATGAGATGCCCGTTCTGGGCAACAGCCAGGTGGTGGCACAGGTCAGAGCAGAGCACGGTGTCCTGGGGCAGTGGGAGAAGAGGGTAGAGTGAAGGTCAACCCACAGAGTGAGGGGGCACTCCACGGCGGCCGCCCACAGGCGTGGGGTCTGCCCTCCACTGCTGCTGCTGCTCTGCTGCGTCGCCCAGGGCTCCTCTTGGTCCGTGCGTTTACCAGCACGTCCTCAGCAGGTGTGGGCCCGGCCGACCTGGCCCTCAGCTGTGCCAGGCACGGCCCCCGCCTGTCCCCAACCCCATCTGGAGAGAGTGATCAACAGGAGACCGTGAGGCCCTGAGCCAGGCAAACAGCAGGTCCCAGCACAGGGAGGCCATGCCCCTGGACAACGTTTGGCTCCACCAGCCCCTCATCATCACGGTGCATCGCCTCAAGGGTGCTTTTTTTTTTAATCCTCACCCGAGGACACTTTCATTTGCTTTTTTAGAGAAAGAGAGGACGGGAGAGAGAAAGGGTGTGAAAGAAGCACCGACCGGTTGCCTCACACACACCCAGCCCGGAGGATCCATCCGCACAGGGACTGGGGGTCAGGTCGCAGGCGCCCAGACCAGGGGTGAACCCACAACCTAGGCTTGTGCCCTGATCGGGAATCTAACCCCGACCTTTGGTCACAGGGTGATGCCCCAACCACTCGGGGCGAGGGTACTTGAAGTCCACGCAGGCCCTCCCCAGCGAGCAGGCCGCCGCGGCCTCACAGCGAGGCCCCGAGCCAGGGGTGGGCTCGGAGTCGTGCTGAAGAGGAGGAAACGGGCTCAGAGAGAGAGGCTGGGCTGGGCGGCCTGCCCACGGCCGAACAGGAAGAGCTGTCCTTCAGCGCTGCTGCCCACAGGGGCGCCGGTCTGTGGTCTGGCTGAGGGTCCCAGCAACCCGGCAGTCCACATGGGGGAGGGGAAGGGCCTCCGTTTCTGGTCTGGCCGCCCCGGGAGGCCCGGCTCCACGGGCTGTGCACCGACTCCATGAAGGAGGAGAAGGAGGAGGAAGAAGACAGTGTGGGCACCGCCCCAAAGTAATTTGAAGAAGGGAAACACTTCCTCTTTCCACAGATGCCACCGCCCCTAAAGGGCAGTCAGGGTCAGCCGTGGCCCATCTCCATGGGTACATGGCCCTGGGCACGGGGTGGACATAGTGTCTTGGGCCTTGGCTAGTCTCAGAGGAGGCCAGTCTTCCTTCCCTGAGTCCCCTCCCCCCAACCCATGCTGGGAGCCTGCCCAGGAGGGGCCTGTGCATTATTAATGCTGCCAGATACAAGGTGAGGGGCCCTACTTTCATTCGAAACTCCATCCACTGTCTTTTGGCTGACTCTCCATTTTGGACCCCGGGAAAGGCCAACTGATAATACCCGCTCACCGGGGGGCTGTCCCTCCTACCGTCTGGGAAAAGTAGGAGGGAGGGAGTGGTAGAGAAAAGGAGAAGGGTTAGGGTTAGGGTACACCCCCCACCCCCACCACGTCTCCCCAAGGTCCCAGGTCCTAGGGCCATTCCCCAGTCTCGTGGCACACAGTGAGTGTGAGGACAGAAAGGAAAGGCCAGTCTTGGGGTTCCCGTTCCCTGATCCCCTGCTGAGTGCTTCCAGCTTCTCTGCCCCCAGCCCACAAATGGAAACAAAATAACATGAACCGAGGCCTTCACACGCTGTTCCTACAGTGTCTGTCTGGAAGTGGGGGAGGGTCGCCTGCTGAGCTCTGCAAACGCCCGGGGCTGCAGCGGGCAGGTTCGGGGGTGAGGATGGGTGTGAACAGATTGCATCCGCAACTTCCAGGACAGGATGGAGATCGCTCTCTCCCTCCAGCCGTCAGGATGCAAAACAGAGCAGAGGAGGCGAGGCTCCGGCTGGGCTTCCTGCGCCCCCTATTGGGGAAAGGTGGGAGTTCTAAGGCAGAAGCCAGGCCTCAGCCACGGCGGAAGGGGTTTCAACGTTGGCACTGCTCCCCCTGTAGGTCTCCCCGCACCAGTAGTGCCCCCCAAATACCCTCCTGCAAACGCCAATCTGAATGTTGAAACGGCCGGGCCTTCCAGGCCCCTGAACCCAGGCACGAACTCCACTGGAGCCGTTTCCTCCCGGGTACACGCGGATGGCGTCGCCCTCCCAGGACCGCGGGGCCCGAGATTGGTAAACCAGAGCTTTAAGTCCCCCCACACACTGGGTGCTCCACAGATGCTGGCACCCGGTTCTCTCCAACTCCCACCCGGAAAGGCCCGGGTCCCTTTCCACGGTCACGAGAGCGGCGCCCCAGCAATGGGACGGCAGTGACGCCCAGCACAGCGTGCAGCTGAGGGCTTGACGGGATGACCTGGCGTAGATGCTCTGGCCTCGCCTCAGCCCTCCGAGGGGCTCCGGTCCCGCCTCACAGCCCAGGAACCCGCCCACAGAGCGGCCCCCAGAGTAGTGCAGGACGGAGCCTGAACGCAAACCAAGCTGCCGGCACGGCCTCCCTCCCTGGGAATGCCGGGGGTGAGCAGCGAGAAAAAGGCGGGTTAGGTTCCCCTCGGGCCTAGCTGATAAGAATTAAAGACCTTTCCCTCCCCCAAACACACAACATAATCCACAGGCCACGCCCCCTTCAACACTTGGCGCTCTAAGTCACCACCCGCTCCAGCACTCAAGCCCAGCGACACCCTGCCCCCAGCTCCTCTGGATTTGGTTCCCCCCAAACACACTCAGATCTCCGATCCACTCACCCAATACACACAAACCATTACCTCCCTTCCCCACACACACCCGGCCTTGACCTCCCCACCCCTAAAACACACACAACCCTGACCCTCTCCACCGCGCACGCAGAATCCAGGCCTCCCCAGTAAATACCAGCCCCCACAGGGGGCTGAGCCCCGGGGCGGGGGAGGGACTGGGATCCTGTACCATCTCTGGGACCTCCCAACTCTGGCTCCCTGAGAGCCGAAAGCAGAACAAATACCCCCCAACACACACACACACACACACACACACAGTCACCTGGAGAACATTTATGTCACTCCACAGGCCACTGGGTCTCTAAAGGGTACACCCAAGACACCCAAGGTCCAGCCACATCCTGACTCGGGCAGAGGGATGGGGAGGGGGAGGAGGGAGCCTTAGCAGCAAGGTTTCCTACAGAAGGGTGGCGGAGGCCGGGAGCCCATCACTGCCCCCTGCAGGAATAGGGGCCCGCATGTCCACCTCTCCCAGGAGGTGCCTGAGCCCAGCGCCCTGCTGGAGTGGGGAGGGCAAGGCTGCCTCCATCTCCCACCCGTGTGACTCCCACTTGTCCTGCTTCGACGCCCAGCGCCGAGAGCCAGGCTCGCCCCCCGCCCCGTGCGAGAGGCAGGGAGATGCCCGTGGTCCCAGAAAAGGGGAAGGTGAGGGAGAAGCTCAGAAGCTGTGGGTCCGGGTAGGGAGAGGTGTTGTTGTTTACTAGGAAGGGGGGAGGGGCAGGGAAACCCACAGGCTCCCGCAGGGAGGGGGCAGGGAGGGGCATTGCCCAACCTGGGTGGAGAATGCCAGAGAAGCCTCCGCTTGCCTGAAGTGGGAGCACCCCACCCTGGGGGAAAGGTTACCAGGGTGGGAAGTAGGGGGCCCGGAAGCCCTCTCCACCCACCTCTAAGAAAGAGGAAGAAGCTTGCAACATGCAGAGGGCAAAGCACTCGCTGCTCTGGCATGGGACAGGGCAAGGCTGGGGGCCAGGCCCCTGACCCCTGTCTGTGAGCCCAGGCCCCAGGGGAGCAGCGTGTCATGTCGGGGACGCTGTTCCCATCGCCAGGGGAAGGACAAGTTGTCCACAGGCACCCGGCTATGGCCCCCTGCTCCTCCCTCCCTAGAAAATCCCATCCTGGCAGAAAGCAGGCGCTCCAGCTACCCGGGTGGAGATATGAAGGCCAGTCCTAGTAGATGCAGCGATGACCCCACACGGCCACTCAGACCCCCAGCCACATGCGCCTGCTCCCCAGCAACCCCAAACCCAGAGACCGGCCTCTCTGCCACCTGGCACGGACTGGAAGGCCAGGTCGGAGCCAGGCTCCTGGCTCCCAGGTCACTCTGCCACCCACCTCCCACCCTCTGTGAGGAGATCAGGAGAGGGAAGAAACAGAAGACAAAGGTGTGGGGGGCGTGGAGGAAACTGAGGCAGCGTCTGACTGCCCCTCACTCCGGGGCTCGCGATGGGGGCCTCAGGGAGTACAGACACAGAGCTCCCGCCGCCCGCAGCTGCGGGGCCTGGGAGGCAGGGGGCCACCGCGGGGCCAGGGAAGGCGATCCAGGAAGCAGTGGTGGCGGTGGGCACTGGGCCAGTGCGGGCAGCGAGGCACCCAGCCAGGGCCTGCCCCGGGGACAAAGAGACTCCCTGGCTCTGGGGAGAGTGCACTGCCCCCGCGCCGAGAAGGGGGCACTGGCCCGGCCCCGCCAAGGGCTCAGGGTGGCGATGCCAGGCAGCTTGCCAGCGGCTGTGGGAGGGGCGGTGGGCACCCGGGGCAGGGTGTTCAGTCCCTGCCCACCAGGGGAGGTGGGACACGTTTCCCAGGTCAGCAACTGACCGGCCAGCCTGCCTGTCCACCGCCTATTCTGCTGCTTCCAACCCCCCTCCAGCCCCAGGCCAGGCCCCGGCTCCCTCCTCCCCCCAGCCCTGGCCGGGCGCCCAGCTGGGCCCTGGGGGCCAGAGTTACTGTAAGCGGCCTGGCAGGCCCAAGGCCTGGACTCTGCCAGCTGGCCATAGCCGCCGCCACCTCCCACTACCTGGCTCAGCCAGCCAGGGAAGGGTACTGAGACCCCCATCCAGCTAACAGGGGACCCCCGCGGCAGAGAAAGGAGGCCGAGAGAAAACACAGGCCCTGCCAAGGGCGTGCGTGTGTCCGCAGCCAGAGGCCAGGCCCGGCGCTCCTCCTGGGTCATTGGCCCCGTCCTCCGGGCTGCTCCGGGGTCCCTCCCTCTCCCCCCTCCGCACGGGGCAGAGCTGGCAGCGGGAGAGGGTTCCAGCAGCCTGCCCCTTTCCGCTCCTTCAAGCCCTTTCCCTCGGGGCACTGGGCGGGGGGCGGGGCACTAGGTGGGTGCTGCCCGGAGCAGAGCTGCCTTTCCCACCAAACGCTGAGAGGTTTGTTTACCCGCCTGCAGCCCCCGGGGCCCAGTCCTTGGAGCTGTCTGTGAGGCTGTCAATGGCCTCGAGGGGGTGCCGCGGAACAGCCTCAGCTCACCTCTCCCTCTGCGGCCCCCCAACATCAAACACAACTGCGGACCACCGCGTTTCATCCTCGAGCCCCCCAGACAGCAGCCCCCTTGTCCGGAGGAGACCGCACCACTGCAGCAGAACAGACAGACGCGCCCGAGGCCTGCTGCCCCTCAGAGCGCCCCCACCGCGCCCCCTGCCACCCCACTTACTGGCTGGGGAGGGCGTGCTGTAGCCGCTAACCGGAAGCTGGTGCTGGAGAGAGGTCAGAGCGCCCGGCGGGGAGAGTCCACCCAGCATAGGGGGGAAGAAGAAGGCGTAGGGGGGCACCGGGTACCCATTGAGGTGCCCTCCCCCGGGTGTCGGGCAGGAGCTGCTGTTGCTGGCCATGCCAAGCAGCCACAGTCCGAAGGCAGGCGGACAGTCTGGCAGGAGACTCCGGCGGGCTTCAGGCCGCCCCTCCTTGGGGCATGGGGCCTGGGCCCAGAGGGGGTTTGGGTGGTCAGCCCACCCCCCCTTCTGTCCTGGAGCGGCGGTCCAAGGCTAGCAAGTTAATTTCAGCCTCCTGGAGCCCCCACTTTAGCTTGGGGCCAGGGGCTGGGGGATGTCCCAAGAGCCGGTCCTTCGGTCAAGCGGTTCCGTGAGCTGGCACTTTCCTGGGGAGGTCCAGAGCTGCCCTTCAGGACGCGGAAAAGGATGCCTCTCTTAGATGACCCTTGGGTAGGCGGCTGGGGGGGTCATGTCCCGAGACGCTGCAGAAAGAGGAGAGACAGGTGAGTGGGCACACGGGCATTCCCCGTGGAGCTCCCCAACCTGGGCGGCCGGAGATTTTCCCGTGGCACCCGGCTGAGCAGACAGCTGGCACCGCGCCTAGATGGCAGAGACAGCCTGGGAGCAGGGCCCAGACACTGCTGGGGGTGGCAGGACCGCGCGGCCAGGCTGGGGAGACGGGGACAGAGCTCAGAGCCGCGGAGGGCCTCTCACCACAGCCCTGAGGGGAAGGGTCTGCAGTGCCCCCCCTCCCCCGGGCTCCCCGCGGCACAGGCAGGCAGCTGCGCTGCTTCCCCCAATGCAGGTTACCTGAGGTCAAGACGCAGAGAATGAGGGCTGGAGGGGTTGGTGGGGGGAGAGGAAAAGCCGCTTCCCTAAAGCATTGGCACTTCTCAGAAAAATGACTCCTAAACCAGGGGCCCCTCTTACACCACTTCCCCCCCCCAATCCAAGCCCCAGCACCCCGCAAGGGTTTGTCCCACCGGCCAAGGGAGGAGGCCTGTTTACATACAAGAAAATAGGGAAACGCGAGCCGAGGACTCCTGGGCATCACTCCCCACTCCCCGTGCTTAACAGCATGGAGGGCCGGTGGCTTGGCCGGAGGACGGGGGCTGCATTGAAGGGGTGAGGGGGACTGAGCTCAGAGGTCACCCACATACTCTGTCTGTGAAGGCAGCATCCCCTGAGGAGCTGAGAGGTGGGGGCGGATGAAAGGCCAGAGCCCCCCCCCCCACACCGAGTGTACACCGCCCCACACCCTGTTTGAACAGCTGGGACCAGAGGCCACTCACAGATAACTCCCTGGGCGGGGAGAGACAGCAGCGAACCCCGAGACGCCGTGCCACCGCGAGGCAGACGGCAAAGGGGGAGAAACAAGAAGCAGGTTCACAAGAGGCTGCTTCAAACCCATTCAGGCTATGTAGAAGGGTACACATACAAGGATACACACCAATACATGTATGTATGCATCTACAGAGCATATACACAAAAGACAAAAGAAAAGATAGACAGGGCCCTGGCTGGCGTGACCCTGTGGACTGAGTGCCGGCCTGCGAACCGAAAGGTCGCCGGTTTGATCCCCAATCAGGGTGCGTGCCTGGGGTGCGGGTCAGGCCCCCAGCGGTGGGCGTGCGAGACGCAACAGACGGATGTTGGTGCTTCTCTTGCACACCAATGTTTCTCCCTCTCTCTTTCTCCCTCCCCTCGCTTATCTCTAAAAAAAATGAAATCTTCAAAATAAAAAAAACAGGAACACTGCCCATCAAAACCACGTGAAGTGCCACCTCCCGTCCACTCGGATGACTACGATCAAAAAAGACTGATACTAACAAGTGCTGGCAAGGATGTGGAAAGACTGGGATCCTCACGCGCGGCTGGTGGGAATGAAAGTCAGAACCTCAGCATTGAAAGTGGTGGAGCAGTTCCTCAAAAGGTGACACGGAGTGATTCTGTAAGGACCCGGCAGCACCTTCACTGCTAGGGGTCTGCCCGACAAGAGACGAAAACATCAGTCCACACGAGCGCCCGCGCGACATCTCTCGTAGCAGCTAACACATGACCCCAGGCGGCCACCCGCTGATGCATGAACACAACACCGTATCAGCCACACGCCGGAATATTACTTTGCCGTCAAAAGGAACCGGCCGAGTACTACACGCACTACAACTACAATATGGATAAACTTTGAGAACACTGTACTCGTTCCGAAAGACCACACAGTGTATGATTCAATTTACATGAAATGCCCAGAACAGGCGATCCACACAGACAGAAAGCAGATTGTGGTTATACCAGGGACTGGGGTGTGGGTTTGAGGGAAATGGGAAGTGACAGCTGAGGGTAGGGGGCTCTTTCTGCAGTGAGGGCAATTCTCTGAAACAGATGGGGAGGGGGGTGTTGCACAACTCTGAATATACTCAATCCAGCCCACGGCCCACTTCGATGGGTGACTTTTACGGTACGTGAATTACATCTCCATAAAGCTGTTAAAAAGAAGGGACAAGGAAAGAAGGGAAAGGAAAAAAAAAAAACAGAGCCACAGAGACCCAAAATGAGGACGGTCCCCCTTTGCAGCCCCTTCCCCCCAAACTCCAGCCACACCAGGCCCCAAGCCTCAGGCTCCAGGTTCAGAGCTGGGGTCCAGAGCACACACACAGGCCGGGGAAGGGGGGGTTCCTGCCAAGGGTGCCGTGGAGGAGGCCCGTCGTCTGCCAGCCCGCGTCTGGCTGAGGGAGGGGGATGTAGGGACGGGTACTTGCTAGGGAGGGGGCAGCTCTCCCAGGACCTTGTCAATGACCATGACTTTTAGGGCTACTAATTAGGACGACCACTGGACAACCTCTGTCCTCAGCCTCGCATGAGGTGCCCCCTTCCCTCCCCAGGCACCTGCGACTCCTTCCCAGGCTGAGGGAGCTGACGTCAGAGAGAGAGGGGCCCCACCCATCGGGCCAACTGCTGCCCTGGGCCCCCCACGCCCCTGTGGGGCCCCAGTCAACGGAACTCAGCCAAGGGAAGGGGGGGCTGACTGAGCCTCCTCAGCACTGACAGCCTCTCTCTCTCTCACTCTCTCTGTCTCTCTCTCTCTCTCACACACACACACACACACACACACATGCCACGCGCAGAAACATGCACACGGGTCTATGGGAACCGTCTGGGGAGGCAAGAGCGTGCCTGCACGCCCAGCCTGTGCGGGCGGCCTGCACGGGAGCAGGGGGAACCCGAAGACACCACCTCTGCACACCTGGGCCCCCCCACACAGGGAGCCTGGCTCAGCCCTCGCACGCCCAGCCCCGGGGCGCAGCTCCCCACAGAGACACAGCCGCAGCCCCCACAGCCTCCCAAGGCGCATCCGCCCTGGCCCTCCCACAGGCGGGCTGGCCTCTGCGCCCCCTCCCTGGGGACCATGAGCACCCAGCGGTACACCCTTCAAGAAATACTCTGGAGGCTTCGCGTCCCTACTGGGGGCCCGCGTCCCTGAGGGGAGGCCCAGACAGGCACTCACTCCAGGCCCCAGGCATCCAGACCCAGCCTTTGGGGGGTTGGGTGGGCTCAGTCAGTTGCCCCCACGGGAGACATGACTACAGTCGCCTTCATGCCACAGCTCTGCCCGTCAGGAGTTTGACACTGGACCAAACTTCCCCCCTCCCCACCAACAGACACACACCTCAGGGAGAGGCTGGGAGGTCGCTCGGCCTGACCCTGCTAAGCCTGCGAGCTGCTGTGCCAAGTCCCTCAGCCCCGCGGGGCGGGGGGGGGGGGGGGGGGGGCTTGGGCAGCAGGAGGGGGTAAAGATCACAGAGCCGGGCCAAGGGCCAGACTGGCAGGAAAAGAGAGCTGGGCGAGGGCGTGGGTGGCGGGGCCGGGGCTGGAGAGCACAGGCTCTGCCTCGCAAGGCCCCTCTGCGCCGTGACCCTCCAGGAGACACCTGGGCCCCAGCCCCCCCTGCACCCAGGGGCGGAGGAGACACCATCGCAGAATCGAAACCAGCACCGGAGAAAGGGAAAACAAACTACCCACATCCAACCTCCACCCTGGGCCCGCCACCTCCACTGCCCACAGGCACCCTCCCTGGAGGGAGAGAAAACCACAGGCCCACACCTCCATTCGCGGAGCCCAGACCCGGCCCAGCAGACGGGAGGGGGGCCGCCGGCCACACACCCCTGCCCACGGGGGCCTCCCTCACCGAGGTGCCAGCGCCCCTCCCCAGTCTGGGGTCCGGTGTCCCCAACCACCCATGCGTTGTGTTTCCCAGAGTCACACGGCGAGAGGAAGGGGCAGGGGCTGGCTGAGCCCCGGAGATGGGAGAAAGCAGCAGAGGTTTGATGGGTCAAATCTCAGCTCTGCCACTCTGGGTGACCTTAGGCAAGTCACTTAAACTCTCTAAGCATCTGTTTACTCGTCTGTGGACTGCCTACCTCAACAACGGTTGTGTGATTGAAGAGATAAAAGTCCTGGAAAGCACCTAGCAGGGTGCCTGGCAGACAGGAGGTGCGGTGCGGGGTGGCGGGGTCCCGCCCTCCCCACACCTCTCGGCATCACCCGGCGCCTCCCTTCATCCCAACCGGGGTTAGCATCTGTGGACGGCGCAGGGCGGCAGAAGCGCCCGTTCTCCGGGGTCTGCCTCCCCCAGACTGAGGTGAGGGATGTGGGGAGAGGGACACTCAGGGCGTGGGTGGAGGCCTGACCACAGCCTTCTCCCAAACTCCCTTCTTTCATTTCACAAACCAAAAAAGGGAAACCTCTGGATTTGGGGAGAGGAGGAGCGGAAGAGAAATTGACCATTTCCTCCCCCATCGTCAGCGGGGGAGACGCCAGGGGTCTGCAAACCCAGCTCTCCCAGCGAGACCCCCCCCCCACCCCGCCCCGGTCCTTCATTCTCTCCTCTCCACTCTGCAGGTTCCCCCGAAACAATGGTCCTCCCTGAGCAGAAATCAGGCAGTCCCAGAGAGACTGAGAGGAGGAAATCAGGATTGGGGCGCTTAAAAGAAGGGGGGCAGGGGGTTTCCTAACAATTCTAGACAGTCAATGAATCATATGCAAATGATACCCAAAGCTCAAACTCAACTCGTGGGGGGTGTGGGTGGGAACTCCAGCCCTGGCAGAGACAAACACCTGGCCCCTTCGGACCCCCTGCCCTGCCAGGCGCTGGGTGGGGCGGGGCACATTTCAAACCAGAACAGAGGGCTGGAACTATTTATAAACTTTCCAGGAACACACACACACACACAGCCACAACCTCTCCCTTCCCTCAGACTCCTCAGTCTGCAGGCAGGGCTTGGGGAGCAGAGGTAACCACTACTCCTTTTTTTCCAGGGGTCCCCTGGCTAAGGCTCTTACCCGTCTCCCCCGCATGCCCCCCCTCCATGAGTCCGAACTCGGATGCTCTGTTTACCTTCTGCTCGCCAGGGTCTAGCCTGCAGGAAGACCAACCCAAGAAGGTGTGAGAACATCACAAAGACCAGGCTGGGACAGGTGTGGGGCACCCCTGCCCCACCAGCCCCTTCAGAACCCCGGGCCTGCCTCGCTGGGGCCAGGACTTGTTTGAACACCTGCCCTGAGCACGTGCAGGCCCCAAGCAAGCCCTCGGTGGGGCCAGGGGTGGGCTGCAGTCGGGCGTCTTCCTCCGGATGCTGCCACTGCCCCACCACTCCACCACGCAGCTGCTGGTTCAAGAACACAGTGGGTCTGAGGTCTCCCCGCCGTGTGCCCCACCCAGCCTCAGGCTCTGAGCCCGCCGCCCAGGCTACCTGGCCTCCGCCAGCCGCAGTCTGGGCGGTGACTGCGTACCAGGCAGAAGGGGCCGCTGGACCAGCCCAAAGCCCAGAAGAGGCCAAGTTCTGGGAGCAGGAAAAGGGGGTCTCTGATGGGCAGGGCAGGGCAGGGCCCCCCAGTCCTGCACCTCCAGGGACCAGAGCCCCGTGGGAGCTGCGCTCAGGGCCCCCAAAGCCCAAGGGGCTGGCGCCTGCCCCTGGAACCCGAGCCGCAGTCTGCCACTCTCCGAGCAGAGAGTAGGTGAAAGGGCAAGGGGCAGCCCAGGCCTCGAGGAGCGGGCGCTGCCCTGGGGAAGGCAGAAACAGGAAGAGGAAGAGATGAGCCAGCCTAGGCCGCAGCCAGACCACACGAGCGTGGACCAAACAAAGGCAGCTTTGTCCGGGCAGGGGGACCAAAGGGGCACAGACAGAAGGGGACCCCCCAGCTTGGAAACCACCGGCCCCGTACCCAAGCTGGCATGGGGCTTTCCCCACCCTCACCTTGGCAGCTGCCCACTCACCAGGGCCTCCAAACCTCCACAGGGTAGGCAGCACAACCCACTCACTCATACAGGGGGTGCTGGACGGACAAAGTGCACAGGTAGCACGTGTGTGTGCATGTGTGTGTGTGTGTGTGTGTGTGTGTCTGGGTGTAGCTACAGCAATCCCCCATCCCCTCCACTCTGCCCCACCCAGAGACTGCCCAGAGTCCGAATCCCAGCGCAGGCAGGCTGCCAGCGGGACTCAGTGGTACCAGCCCCCCCAGCCGGCACCCCTCCCTGGGGACCCAGGCTGCAGGGAAGCCGGGAACGCCCCCCCACTCCTGCCTCAGGATATCCTTTTGGCTCAGGCCCCAGACCAGGCCTGACTCAGAGAGTCTGCCCCGCCCCGCACCCCCTTCCACTGACCCCCCGGGAGCTTCCTACTCCACACCCGGCGACTCAGTTGGGGCTAGAACTTGGGGGAATCTCTTCCCCTCTCCATCCCCAGCGAACAGAGAAACCCAGGAGGGGTGGGGTGCATGAGTCACCAAGTCCTATGGCTTGCCCCTTAATGTCAGGGCCTGTGGGGTCAGGAGAAGCTGGTGCAGGCTCTGTGTGAGGGGGGGCGCCACCTCCCCCCACCCCCCCAAGCACACACAGCCAGGAATCCTGCCCACGGCCCCACCCCACTGCAGCTTGGACCCCAAGAGGCCACAGAAACGCCCTGGGAAAGGTCATTTCCATGAGAACACAGGATGGGAGAAAGCTCCAAAAGCAAAGAGAGACATGAA
Source organism: Phyllostomus discolor (assembly GCF_004126475.2). Lineage (NCBI taxonomy): Eukaryota > Metazoa > Chordata > Mammalia > Chiroptera > Phyllostomidae > Phyllostomus > Phyllostomus discolor. The sequence goes on along the minus strand of NC_040910.2, from coordinate 105,066,715 downwards.
CTGGCATCTTGACAAGGCGGCCGGGCCCAGGCTGGAGGGGACAGGGTCCACACGGTCACACTCACAGGGTCGGCCAGGGCCACGCACACCCAGATGTGGTCCCGGCCGCCCCAACACTCGTCTGACTAGGTAGCCGTCACTCCTTCCCACAGACAGAAGCCTGGGGGGGGCTGGGGAATCTGGGGCATCAGAGACCACACACACTCAGCCTGAAACAGCCCCCTAGGCAGGTCCCCCCAAGCCCCCCCAACTGTGGGCCTAGGGGGAGGGGCACCTTCCTCCCCACAAGAACCAGGGTAATGCCTACAGTGGCCATCTCCATGGCAACCAACAACAAACATCCCGGGAACCACAGTGGGACAGGAAGTGACAGTCACATGACAGGAAGACTTTTTTTTCAGTGTGGGGAGGGTGAAGGTTGTTAGCAGCCCCAGGGAAATCAGCTGTCCTCTGAGCTTCCCCCAGTTGGAGCTGGAGGGAAGAGGGGTGGCTAAGAGGCCGGCCACCCCCCCCACCCCAGTGTGCCAGGCTGGTCGCAGGACCGACGGGCCCTCCCTCCACGCCTGCCACTCACGGTCCCCCGCCTTGGCCCCCCTCCCCTCCACTTCCTGCCGTGACTGGAGATCAGAGAACTCCCCACCGCAGCTTCCCCTTCTCGAGTCTCGATTCCTGGGTTGAAGGTTTCACTGTGGGGCAAGGGACAGAAGGCAGGAGGGCTGGGACCTGCGGTAGGACCCAGGGGACAGAGGTTCGGGGGGAGGGACTGGGAGGGAGCCACTCCAGGGCAGGTATGTACACACAGGCACACAGCGAGAGGGTCACGATGACACACAGCGGGGCGCAGTGACACAGAGAGGCTGCCTGACCTCAGGCAGCTCCGAGGAGAGCAGAGCAGAGCCACTGGACCCAGCTCTCCGCGCCCCACTCCGGCGCTGTCCTCAGCCTCCGGGTTCATCCCAGGCTTCTGCCGGCCTCCAAGCCAGTGAGGTCTCCGCGGTGCCCCGCCCCCACCCACCTCTCCCCTGCCTTTTGTGCTGAGGAATGCCCCTCCCTGCTCCAAGGTGCCCGCCCAGAGAGGGCACCTTGGCCAGAGGTGGGGGGAATGGAACCGCCCTCTACTCCCCTCCCCTTCTCTGCAGATGTCCCAGACTATATTTAGCCCAAACTGGGAGGCCAGCCAGACCCAGACTCCCCACTGGCCCCGAGCTGAGCTCCCAGTTTTTATGCAATTAAAATATTAACACACAACCACCCCCATCCACACACCCCATGCCCCCAGCCCTGCCAGAGCAGCAGAGCTCAGAAAACTTGAGTAAGGGCAGCCTGGCTCTGCAGCCGGTGGGGGTCACTGGGCAAATAGCAGCAAACTCATCCCCTTTCCCCATCTCCCAGGCCCTGCCCCACAGAGGACAGGGACATCACCCGTGAGATCAGGCTGACACTTGGGAGGGGGCAGGCTTTCCTCGTTCTGGGAAGGGAAAGGCCTATCCAGTGGGTTAGGGTGGGGGGTGCCTGGTTGCAGAAATTCCACCTGTCATTTTGCAGCCCCCTCCCAGGCCGGCTCCAGTTACAGGGCTGGGGGTTGGCAACAGGTGCTGGCCAGGCTGGCAGCAGTCTAATCCCCCCCCTCCGCCGCCGCCCCCCTCCAGGCTGACAGTAGTGCCTGGAGGTCCCAGCAGGGGCCCTGGCAGCCAGGATGCAGGGTGGAAGAAAGAGGCGTCGCTGCCAGGCGGCGGCGGGTGGGGGGCCCATGCCCCTTCTCTCAGACCCGCCCCCCACACTCTGTGGTGTGTGCTGGAGGGTCTGGGGAAGCCAAGGAAACCTCAGTTCCATAGCGCCTATTTCATTTCCCCATGATGCCAGGCGGGCGGGCTAGAGTGTGGGAGGTCTGTCTGCCTGCCTCTTCCTCCTCCTCCTCTCCAAATTCCAGGAACAAGCAAGGGAGGCTCCAGTTGCGGAGAGAGAGGGAGAGCAAGCAGGCGGTCCCAGCTGGGGAAGGGGGGGGGCGGGGACTGGAGCGGGAGGCAAGATCCAGACGGAGCAAGAGACACCCACACCCGAGCCAGACTGGGGACAGACGCACCAACCCTGACACATTCTCACACTCTGGGCCCGGTCCCTGCACACCGCCCACCCTGCGGGGACACCCAGACACCCTCAGCCAATTCTGCCAGTCCCCAGAACACTCCCTGGACACACACGGAGATGCAGGCACTCGCCCTCACCCCCCCTCCCACAAACCGTGTGGGCTCCAGACAGCAGCCAGAGGGTGGAGAGGGAAACGCAGGGAGGAAAGACAGCAGGCAGCGGAGAGGATGTGCAGCCAAAGCCCCGGGAGCCGGGGCATCGCCGCCACACTCCCTTCCCCAAACCCAGTAAGTCAGGCCAGCTCTGGCCATCTTGCCAGGGCCCCTGCCAGCTTCCCACACTCCCAAAACCACTACCACCAGAAAGGGGTGTGGGTGCTGGGCTAGTGGGGATGACCCCGTTTATTCGTCACAGGGATACAATTACCTCTCCCAGATGCCCCTCACCCCAGACCTCAGAGCACTCACAAACAGACGCCCAAACACACCTACCCCTCCAGCCCAGCCTAGGTCCTGCCCCGCCTCTGCCACTCAGAGGACAGGGAGCTGGGCACCGAGGCTCGTGTTTTGGGACAGGTCCCACCCTCAAGTCACACAGTTCTGAGAAGCAGCCCACCTAAGACCCTCGAGTCTGAACAAGCAGCGGCCTGGTGGGCAGGGGGAAGGTCCCAGAGGGCACAGCTGACTTCCAAGACCGAATGATTCGGGGGAAGGGAAACTAACTGGGGTGTGGGTCAATGCCCCCAGAACACAGACCTGAAGGGCCACTCAGATAATGTCCTCTCCCCCACACTAGACGGGGTGGCAGGAACCACGTCATGGCACATGTGGGTGACTGTGCCCAGCGGGGAATGCATGGGGGTGATCAGGATGGTGTGCCCACAGCTAGCTTCCTGCCAGACTGCCACATGATTGGGAGTGGGAGGGGGACCGCAGAGGTGACCCAGAGGAGTAGCAGGGGCATTGAGGATGACACTGAAGGGCAGAGGAGACGGCCAGAATTACGCCACTCCAAGCCCAGGGTCTGCCGAGAGCTGCCCAGGCCTCTGCACGGCCTTCCACAGTCTGGTGGGGGGGGGGGGGGGCACACTCTGCAGCGACCGCCTGATGCGTGCTCCTTCGCACCCTCAGCATCCCTCCAAATCCGAGACCCTCCAAATCCGAGATCCTCAGGTCCCAAGGGCCTACGCAAGTCTGACCTCAGTGACCCATCTATCTCAGGACCCACACGGCCAACACAGATTCCCGGGCAGAACTGATGTCTCAGCCCCTCCTAGCACACCAACATCTTTCACAGCCACGAACTCCCTGACTCCACGGCCGCCCCCGCCTTCTTCCTCCATCTCCAAGTCCTCTTTCTCTGGTTCCCTCCCCCAGACTCATCTCCACTGCCCCCCTCAGGGGAAGCCCCAAGGCTCCAAGTCATCCCCACTCCAACCTGGGGCTTCCCCGGCCCAGCCTCCCCATCGAGCACAAGGCCCTGGAGGATGAGCCCCAGTTGAAAGCTGGAGCCCCAGTCTCCCAGCCAGACCTGGTGTTCTTACTGAACCACTTCCTCAGAACAGCCCTGCCCTCTGGCCACTGAAGCCAGGGAATCAGACGAGAGACATCCCTGAAACTCCCAACCAGGAAACTGAGGGTGGAGGACGGTGGTCAGCAGTACAAGTGAGAGGTGTGCAGAAGCGGGGGGTCTGCAGCAGGGGTCAATGGGGAAGTGTTCTCAGGGACGGATCCTTCGGAGACCGTTCATATACACACATGTGCGGACAGCAGGCAGGCAGGAGGCAATCTAGTTACAGGACAGGGAGCCCACATCAGGTGGGCATCCTCTCCCAGACAGAGTAGTTGGTAAACGTCTCCCAGGCTGGGGTGGGGGCTGTTTTTCAGTCTGATTTCCATATGAGGCGGCGCACAGCCCCAACCTAGCACTCGGGCGGCCCAGTCCCCCTTCCCACCGAGCAGCCAGACTATAGGGCAGTGCCTAGAGAGAAGAGGGGGCATAGCCAAGCTGATGTTCCAGTGCCCCCTCCCGCAAACACATCTGGCTAGCAGCTTCCCCGCCTCGTGGGTGGCACCAGGTCCCAGACACCCTCAGCAGAGCAAAGCCGACCAATCTATTACATCCTCCTCTCACCCAAAGAGCTTCTACAACCCCACGGTAGCACCAGACCCGGAGACAACCCTCTCCCGACTGCCCTGGTTCCCGCACCCAATTCTGACTGCTCCCCTCACTCCACGGGGGACACCAGCTGAGCGGGGCCCCGCCCCCCAAGCCGGCTGCCTCTGGTGGGGGTGGGCCCCCGGGGCTGATTCTCCCCAAACCACAGGGCGGCTCAGATAACAGGAGGGAGAGAAGGAGGGGGCTAGTCCGTTGGGCATCCGATCTCTCCCCAAACAGGTTTGAAAGTCTTTTTGTTTTGCTTGTTTCTGAAGAGAAAAGAGTGAGAGAGCAAGAGTTCCCAGCAGTGGTTCTGCCACAGCTCCGGCGCGCGGCAGACTGCCCCAGACGCCTCCCGGCTGTGCGCGCGATGACACTGGCGAAGACAGGCGCACAGACGGGGCTCCCCCACCCTGGGCACGGCAGCGGCGGCGGCGGGTTGGGAAGCCCAGGAAACCCCGGGTTTCCCTGGGAACCCGCCCGGCACCGAGTCCGCACCGGGAGCTCCTATCAGGAGCAGAGCAAGGGGCCCCGATGCCTGTGAGAGCCCGGGGCTCTTCCAAAATCCCGGGGGTAGAAGTTACCTCGCAGCGCGGGGGACGCAATCCTTCCTGGCACCGCGTTGGTCCTGACCCTTTGCCTTGGTATTACTCGGCGTCAGGGGTGAGAGATCCCGGGAGAGAAGCCGTCCGAGGGACCGCCGCGGCTTAGCTGCGCGGGTCGAAGGCAGCGGCCATGGCGAGTCACGTGCGGAGGCTGAAACTTTACCCTGAGCCCGACTTGGGGGGCGGAGGGTACCGAGCCGAGGGAGGCCCTCTCCCTAAGGACCGCCCCTGCCCGCCCACCAACCAATCACCAGCCAGGGGCCGACCCACAGCATCACACTCCACCCCGCTCTCCTCAGTAGACCTGGGGCTGGGAGAGCCTTAAAGGAGCCGCGCCTAGCAGGAGGCTGGACCGTGGGAATCTGTGAGAATCCCTCCCTCTGCCCCAAAAGGAGAGCTTCAGAGCGACGAGCTGAAGTTCCGCAGGAAGGCTGGGGAAAGGGCTAGGTGGAGAAAGGACTGCAGTGTGTGGTATCACACTCCCTTCCCCCCTAGCACCACACACACACACACACACACACACACTTAAACCTGGGAAGATGCAATGTGATGTGGAAGTGAACAGTGTCTCCAGCCCCAGCTGTCAAGCCCCTGACTCCCATAATTACAATTCTCTTCCAGGGACCATTTGGAGCTGAGAGCTGTGTGACCTTAAGCAAGTTGGTTCCTCTCTTTGAATCTTAATTTTCTCATCTGCAAAAAAAGGAGAGCCAAAGTAGGTAGACGTCCCTCAAGTACACTCCTCTCTCTCTCATCTTCCCCCCCAAAACTGCTCCAGTTCGAGTGGGTCGTAGGTTGGAGAAACTCTGGCTCTCCTCAAGCCCTCAGCAGCCCCCCACCCTGTAGCCTTCCCCAAAAAGAGCAGCGGCTCTTCGATCTTCCAAGAGCTAAGTAGGGGGCGCTAAGGAGCACCCCTCCATTCTAGAGAACTCTCTCGGACTCCAGCTTCTCTCTCCTGGCCCAGGCTGGAGGAGCCAATGAAGCTTACGTGTTCTCTCTCTTTCTTTTTAATCCTTAGCGAGGACATTTTCTTTCATTGTTGTTTTTTAATTTTTTAATTTTTTTTTTTTTTAGAGAGAAAGAGGAAGGGACAGAGAGAAAGAAGAAACATCGATTGGTTGCCCCGAATCCACAACCTGGGAATCGAACACGCCACGCTTCCGGATGGCACTCCAACCAACAGAGCCACACCCACTAGGGCAACGCTTGCATTCTTGTTCCAGTGGGGCAGGATCTGAATCCCTCTCCATCTGCAAGACCCCAGTCCCCAACACAGCTGCATACCCGCTCCCAGCTTGAGGCTCCAGTTTGAGAGGGTCATGTCCCCACCTCTAGCAGTCGGGGAGCTGGGGGGGGGGGGGGGCAGGGTGGAAGCGGAATCACTAGGGAACACTCCTCCTTCCCAGTTAGAGAAGTGGCCACAAGTGCCCCCACAGAACTTCCCACTGGAAGGGGAAGTGCCACACTCCCAAGCCTCCAGCCCGGAGGACTGGCCCAACTGGCAGAGCTCCCAAACCCACCGGTCCCACGGCCCCCCCTCCTTTACAGACGGAGGAACCCGAAGGCCAGGAGCGAACATGAGGTTTTGTCCACTGTCGCTTTGGTTACACAGCCAGGTCTAGACTTGAGGTATCTGATTGTCTCTCTCCAGCTTTGGCCCCCAGCCTTGGAAAGGTAAGACAAGCCGGGTCTGCAGGATGCTCTCCCCTGAGGTCTGGCACAGGGGAAAGGTGCCCGGACAGCGCCTGGCAGCGCTTCCCCAGGCCCCTTCCCGCCCGCTGGGCCCGGCTGTCTCCCGCTCCTGTCTGGATTTCCGTCCGCCGGTGTGAACCGCCTGCCCAGCCCCTCCCGCCCTGTCCTGTCCAGATCCATCCGCAAACATGCGCTCAGCCGGCAGGAATGCGCCAATGGCTCCCAGATGTGGACGCCAACGCTTAACCCCTTCTCCCCCGAGCCCCCCAAAGGCCTTCAACCTGAGCTCTGCCAAGCAGCCGTGGGCGCCGCCCTGGTGAGGGCCCAGCCTGGGAGGGGACGCAGCGTCAACCACCCCCAGATCGCACAAGCTGCCCCTGGCCTAGATTCCACCAGTCTTCCTTCCAGCTGAGGCCAGAGGCGAAGGATCATGAACACGAAAATGCAAGTGTGCATAATCGCAGGTACACCACTTTCCGCCGAGGGTGGCCTTCACGTACACCTGCCGGCACATGGCATCAGGTACGCTCATGCACACTGAGAGTCAGGTGTACAAATGCAAACTCAGGACACCCGTGTGCACTTTCAGAGCACACATATGCACACCCCCACATGCACGGCTACCCATGCATGCGCATCCATAAGCACACAGAACAAGCACATGCAAGACAGGCATCTGTGGACACACAAGGACATGAAGCATAGGGTGGGGCACACTCCTACACAGACGCAGCAGCACACCCGTGTGCAGATGAAGGAAGAAATGCATGCACCCACAAACCTGCTCGCCACAGGGAGTCAGGCACACGTGCACGTAAGACTGGCATCCATGTGAACACGCACACGGCCTGCACACCTTCAGTGCACTCCCTCCTGCCCAGGTACCCAGGACTGCTTCTCTAATACTTAGCCCTCCCCAGACTTGACTGTGGGAGGCAGGAGAGGTCCCAGGTGGGAGGCCAGGAGTCCAATCTGCAGCAGCAGCTGCATCCCAGCCGTGCTGGGGCCACAGCCGGGCTCCTACCCGCCATCCTCCAGGGACCTTAACTCAGGAAGGGAGACGGAGACGATGGCGGTGGGGGGGGGGGGGGCCCGTGCCACGGGCCTAGGGGTTCCTCACTCTTTAGGAAAGACACTCGTGGGGGCCCACCCTTCCTCCCCAGCACACAGAAGGGCTGCAGGAGAAGCCTGAGCCACTCGTTTCCCAAGACAGGGATCCTCCTCCGAAACCCGAGAGCCCTGACTGGTGCAAGGCCAGAGTCAACCCACAGCAGTCAAAGCAGTCAAAGGAGATACAAAATAACTCAGACACCCCAGGAGGGCCCACACTCCTAGCAAAACACGGCCTCCCAGCCTCCCAGCCTCTGGGGAGCTCCCAGAGAACGGCACCGTTGGCCATCTGAACAGGGTCTGCCAAGACCACCTGGATGCAGGTGGGGTGGGCCATGTCTGCTGGAACTGCAACCCGCTTCAGTTGACGCCTCTTCCCGTCCCCAGCCTCCCGGCTCCTCCCCAAAGGAGATCCTCCCTGGAGCACCCTCGTGGCCCCACCCCATTTGATTCTCCAGTCCAGAAGGGTGTTCTGGGGTAGGACTCCTGGCTCCATTGTGCAGATGAGGAATCTGAGGCTCAAAAAGAAATTGTCTTGCCCAAGGTCATTTGTAGTGGCAGAGCTACGATTCAAACCCATTGTCATCTCCTTAACTCGCCCCCCCCTTTACTCCAAATCAAAGTTGTTTCCATGCAGCACCCTGCCACCTCTTCCTTCACCCCCACGACAGAGCGCATGGGAGAAACGCCGTCCTTGCCCGGCTCTGCAGGTCTATGTCGGGGGCCAGGGCACGCCAGGGAAAGATCAGAGAAGGCACCGAGCCGACGCACGGGGCCCCCCCAGCCCCACCCCAAGCACGGTGCCCACCTGCCCAGCAGGCACAGCCGGGTGACTCAGCTGCATCCGGGGGAGATGCCAGGGCAGTGACTCACCTACCGAGAAGAGCTCAGCCTGGCACTTTGCCAGCCCCAGGACAGAAGTGACTTAGTCACCCAGACTGTGATGCCCAGCAGGCACAGCCCGGGGACTGAGGACAGGGACAGGCTGTGTCCTTCATGGTTACATGCGCCCCCTGGTGAAGAACAGGCATCCCGGGGCGAGTCACGGCTGTGGGCACCCCTGCCCTTCACCGTGCCCACCCCTACCACACCGGGCCCTGCTCCAGTGCAGGCAAGTTTTGTGAGACCCCTGGGCTGCCCCGAGCGCCCCCCTCAACAGCCTGCCCCTGCCCATCATCACCACCCACTCTCCCACCAGCCCTACCGCCTCCTGCCGCCCAAGTTGTACCCGAGCCATGAGTCTCCTTTAACATGCCCTGGCAGCACCTCCTGCCCCCACAGCCCCTCTCCCCGCCCCCCAGCCCCCTTCATACACACACACACACACACACACACACGCACTCATACGGGCTTCTGCCAGCAGCTGCTGAAGTTGTTGAGCAGGAGGGGAATCGGGAGGGTGGGGTGCAGGGATTGAGTTACCAGAGGCTGACGGGGTGGGCTGTCACCCAATCCCTTCCCCAGCTAGTCCTCCGCTCTGGGCACGGGCCTCCTCACCCACCTGCTCCCCTCCCGCCTCTGGCCCGCGGCCCACTGCCTCGAAGCCCCTCCACCCTCACTCCACCCAAGCCCGAAAAGAAACGTTCAGGAGTATTTGTCACGCTAAGACCAGCCCCTTTCTCTCCGTGTAGGAGAGAAAGAGATCAGGACGGAGGCAGGGACGGACTGGGAGAATCATTCATTCCCCTGCACGGTGCGCTGGCGGCAGCCACCACGAGGTGTGTATCTCTCCGCGTCTGCGGAGCCGGAAGACGTCCCAGGAGAGTAGATAGGGCCCGAGGGGCGTCGACAGGCTGAACGACTGACTTCAATCCAATCCATTTGCACTATTGATTTCTCACACACTGCGGCAGGCCTGATGGGGGGGGGGGGGGGCGTGATACATCAGCCCCCCAGAGACAGAAACAGTGTGGAAAGAGGGGGAGGGGCTCCTGTGCCACCATTCGTGGCCCACGGAGCTTGGGGGGAGCAGGGGGTGGGCCGCTGAGGAATAGGAGACGTCGCGGGGCAGAGACAGAGGCGGGGCGGTGGAATGGGTGTCGGATTAAGGTCCATCCGGAACACTTCCTGCCAGCTGGATCCGAAGCTAATTCGAAGAAAAGTGGTGGGGGCCCAAGTGCCAAATTTGGCTACACGGGCAGAGCCCCGAACAACTCCAGGGGGCGCCACTGGCATCAGCCTGCGGAATGGCCCCTCCTGCGGCTGTGCCGCACGGTGGCCCCGGGAATGGGGTTGAGGCAGGTGACTGAATCCCAAGGAACCGTAACTCTCCGCCGTCCTTTCTGCCCCCAGCCCCTCAACCAGCTGCGCTGCCTCTGGGCCTCCGGGGAGTTCTCGCTTCTACCCAGGAGTCCGAGCCTCTGATAACCTCCCTGCTCCTCCGCCTGCTCCCTTCCCTCGCCAATGGGATTAGCCAACCACCACCGAGACCCAAGCGTGTGAGGATGGGGGCTCCCAAAGGGGACCAGAGAGCCTGCAAACCCACACCCCAGATCCCAGTCCTCCGTCTGTCCCCCACCCATCCCTCCACCGTAGGCAGCTGCCTGCCCCCCTCTGGGTCTCTGAAATGGAGTCAGACAGGATGCTCCTTCTCTAAATTGTCTCCCAGCCCCACAGCTCGCCAGCCCGTGTGCTTGTTGGAACCTGCCCAGCACCCTGTTCACACCAGCGGCCACAGGCCACCTAAACAAACCCCAGCCCTGACCTCCTTCCAGCCCGGACGCAGACTCTCCCCACACGGTGGAGACGCACAAACAGACCGAGCTGGGGTTCACCAGAGACCCTGCACAAACAAACAAGCAGCGAGGGAGACAGACCAGGCACCGGGCCCAGGGGCCTCCCCGCTGCGGCGAGGGGGTGAGGCGCACACAGGTGTGGTGAGGGGCCGTGACGACAGAACACCAGTGCAAGGGGCCCGGGCAGCCAACGACCAGTTGAGTGTCCTAGGGTAAGTCTCAGCTCCTCGCTGGGCCTCAGTTTCCCCCTCTGTGAGGGGACTGTCTAGATGGCCCCTAAAGCCTCTTCTCTCTCGAAGTCTGGTCCTTGTTGGACAGAGACAGACACCCTGAGGCGTCCCGGGACTCCTCCGCCCGCCCCAGCCCGTGCACCTGGGTGGGGACCCTCTCCACAAGGCCCCACGCCTGCCCAGCCTGCCTCCTCGCTCTATCTGGCGCCCCCCTGGCCCTTCCTTAGGCCTCAGCCTGCCTCCTTCCCCTCACCTTGGCCAGACCCTCTGCCTTCCCCGTGCTTTTCTGCACGTCCCTCCTGCCAGGGGACAGACCAACTAAAAATAGTCCCTGCAGCCTTTCTCGCCCACAGCTGCCCGAAGAGCAGGAAACGAGGGGGGCAGAGAGGCCCATGTCCTGCTCTCCCCCACACACTCCCAGCTCGGAGCCGTGTCCAGCACTCCAGCCCGGGACCAGCGCCAACTTGGCCATCTCGGGGGCGTCCCACACCCCTCCCCTAGGGGGAGGCCTGCCCACAAGTGCCCACAATCACAGAGCTGTCCCAGCCCCGGCGAGAGGAAAGGAGAGGAGGCAAGCGGTCTGCAGGGAAACCTTCCCAATTTCTGACAAATCAGTGCCAACCACATTGTGGGCACCAAGAAGGCAGGGTCTGGCTCTGCCGCCTGGTCTTTTGAGGGCAGAGGGAATTGGCGTGGGGAAGTCTGTGCCGGTTTCCTTCGTCCTGGCCGAGCGGGAGGGAAGACAAAATAGTGCCCCAGCCTCGAGTATTCTAATCCCCTGCCCCCCCAAAAATGTATGGGTGCAGGTATAGGGGATTCAACAGCCACCCCCAGATACCATGGGAAATAAGCGAAGAAGGGCAGCAGAAGATCTTGGCTACCTGCATAGGAAGAGGGAAGCCCGGAGGCTAGAAAAGGCCCAAGCAGCCGCCAAGCTAAGTCGGAGACTGGGAGGGAGGAGTTGGCACAGTGAGCCAGGGACTGCAGTGCCCGCACCCCGTCCCACCTGGGATTCCTGACACCTCCCCGCCCTGGAGACGGCCCTTCCCACACAGGAGGAAGCAAACCAGCTCAGCGACTCCCCTGCAGCCTGCAGGGCAGCCCCGCACCACGAGGCAGGCAGGGAACCCAGGAGTCCTGGCGCCGGGCCCTGAGAGCGAGGTACCTCGGGGAGCCGGACGCCACCCACCTGAAGTGAGGCGCATGCACGGTGGTGCCCCCAGCAGCGCCCGGATGTGACCCATAAGGAGCTACCCCGGCCCAAGGGGCTGGGTGGGAAAGTGAACCCATTTCTGAGCAAGAAGAGAGAAGAAAGTGGGGTCACGGGGATGGGGAAGGGAGGGGCTGGCCTGGCTCTCACCTGCTGTCCTCCCTCCCCTGTCAGAGTCAGAGATACTGACGTTCAGGCCACCAAATACCGAAGAGGAGTGTTTCTCCGCCCCCAATCTCTAGACCCCGGCCCCTTTGTTCCTGAGCTTCCCCTTGTACCCCTTCACGGGGGCCAAGCCAAGCCAGGAGTCAGCAGGCACAAGGTGGTGCCTGGGAGGCCCGGGCAGTGCCAGGGGCAGCCCTCCTACTATCCTCCCACTGGCTTCCCTCCCGCCTGCTCTCAGCCGCCACACATATCTCAGCTGTCGAATCCGATTAGGTCTCCTGCCCAGTGAGCCGGACAAGGAGGCCACCGGGCAGGGGAGAGACAGGGACAAGGACGAGGAGCGGGAATGGCAGGAGAACAGTGGACACAGGACTCAGGGGAGAAGGTGTGGGGCCCGAGGAAGAAAAGTCTGGTGGAGAATCTGTCCCTTCTGACCACGGGCTCTCTGGCCACAGCGACCATGTGCATTAGCGGGGTTCTACAGCCCCCGGGGTAGCCACTCTGCCTGGTCCCTCCGCCCCGCAGATGGGCAAGGATGGGGGAAGGACGCTGAAGGCAGAGAGACTGACCTAGATTCGGGGAGAGAATCCCATCCTAGAACTCTCCCCAGGCCATAACTGCCGTTTGCACTGAGCTTTATGAGAAATTGTCTTATGGGGTCTTGGCCCGGTGTCCTATCAGGCAAGTGGGCTTGTGACTGATCGCTGACTTTGCAGGCGAAGAAACTGTTACAGCCGTGCGCGCAGTGAAATGGCCAGGCGGAGCCTCGGATCCGGGCCTCTGACTCTCAGGTCACGGCTCACACTTAGCATCGCTACTTTTCTTTCTGAGTCAAGAGCAGAACTAAGTCGGTACCCACCCTTTCCTCCAAAACCAACCCGTAGGGGACTCAGGGAGCTATGGGGGGATGTAGATTGCACCCCCACACGTGGATATGTGGAGGCCACGCCACTCACCCCCAGCACCCAGAGGGGGTCCCTCGAAGTGTGACCAGTGTCTCCCATCCCTGCCCTCCCCAGGCTAGCTCACCGGGAAGCAAGGTACACACACACACACACACACACAGTTCCTCAGACAAGCCATACACCTGCTGAACGAGATGCCCTAGGCCCTCAGAGGACAGAGTCCACACGGGAGGGGAGAAGAAGCCACTGTCATCAGTAGGCGCCTTGCAGCCCTTCTGCCAGGGATCCTGCAGCAGGGAAGAGGCCTCAAGGGTAATACCAGGAGCCCGAGGCTCTGACAGCCCAGTCACCCAGGGAGCTGACGAGGCTGGGTGGCCTCCCCGATCTGGTCCACACCCCCTTCCCCGGCCATCTGGGCTGAGCCTGTTCTGGCCTGGGCCATACTCTGGGATCGCTCCCCGGCAGTGCACTCGGACACCTCTAGCCAAAGCTTATAGATCTTACAACCAAACCGCATGGTCTACACACATGCACGCACGCACACACACACACGCACGTGGGGGTGGGGGGAATCTTTGCACTAGGTCTTGGCACAGATGGGAATCTAAGCTGAAAGAACTTTCCTTAGAGGAAAGGTCACCGCACCACACACACACACACACACACACACCCTCTACTGTGCTCCAGCAGAGCCTCTGGCCACCCAGATGTGAGGTGTGCCTGGAAGGAGACGTTACTTCTCCAAGGTGAGGAGGGAACGGGGGCAAAGTCTTGAGCTCCTGGGGCTGGGAGGCACGGAGGAAGCGAGATAGGAATTCCCCAGGGAGGCTCCCGTCCGGCTCCGGTTCCCTTCGCTCTCGATCACCGATCACCCCAGCACCACCACCACCACCGAGTCTCCTGTCGAGGTGAGGTGGGGGAAGGGGTATTGGGCAACGCTGCAAAGGAGGTACAAGGGCGTGGGGCCTGGGCAGTGCTTCCCCCCGATTTCCATGCTCAGCTAGCGAGCGGACTGCTCGGGGAAGTGCAGGAAGGGCGCTGGAGGGGCTCTGAGGCTCAGACACCCCACGGTTCCCAGGCTCCCACCTCGCAGCACTACGGTGAGCGGTGGGGGAGGAGGGATGGGGAAAGCCTGAACAGGCAGGAGGGAACCGCCAGATCAGAAGAGGAGAGGCCAGGCGGAAGGCGACCAAGGGGGAATTGGGAAGGGGTGCGCGTGGTCCTACCTGCTCAGGTGTGTGCTGGCAGGGGGGCAACGGGGATCCCAGGAGAACCGGGGAAGCCCTCTTAGCTCGATTCAGGATTCCCCCTGCTTCTGGGTTAGACTGCTGCAAGAGGCACGGGTTTCCGCCGGGTCCTAAAGCCCACTGCGCAGCCATTGGCTCTCCCGCCCTCTTCCACCAGCCGGGACTGGGTCAACGGGTACAGCCAGCGCTGAGGACTAACGGGGAAGGAAGAACCTCACTAGGGGAAAGACGGGGGTCTGAGTCATGGGCTGGGGCCAGGAAAAGTCCCGTCTCAAGCACACAGCACAGGGATGACTTCAGCTGAGCATGAGACAGGAGAAAAGAGAGATTTCTTGCTGCCTGCTCTGAGAAGATGAACTTGGGCTTTGGTGCTGAAGATGAGGTGGCGATCAGTTTCCTTACCCCTCCTGCTATGCAGCTCAGTTGTTGAGAATTGGGGGAAGGGGACCTTCATTCTGGACGAGCCTTCACTCCTACCCCCTTCACAGACACAGCACCCCTCCCCGCTACTCCTATTTGTCCCAGAGGACACCCCACGGCGGGGGACTGACTTCCAGCAAGTAGAAAGGGCAGTATGACCTGATGGTATTCAGAAACTGGTAGAGTTTTATATTTAGACTGAGGGGCACCTGGGAGTGTGTCGAGATGTGCAGACAGACGCACACAGGTGAGAGCACAAGCTGGTGGGGCCGAAGGGCTCATGCTATGCCCACCACCGGGAAAGACAGTCGGCGGTGGAACAAGACGCAGCTCCCACGAGTCCAGTGGTGCCCCTCCCCTGTCCTTCAGAGGATCTTGAAACTTTTCCAGAACAAATACGTTGGAGAGATTATTTCCCCAGGTACCATTTGGGATAAATATAGGGGGCAGAAGGGCCTCTTAACGCAATCACATCAATTTCAAGGTTACAGACCCAGCTTAGGACAGCTGACCCCCTCAGCAGCTCTGAAGGGAGAACTCAGGTCTGCTGGGCTAGGCGGACCAGGGAGAGGTGGCTGGGGAGTCTGCAGAGGGCTGGCTGAAGAACGTTTTGCAAGGAGAGTTGCACACAGCCCCAGCAGCAGAGCTGGGGAAATGTCATGGGGTGAAGGGCCAGGCAGAGTGAGAAACGAGGGAAGGGGGAAGCACGGCCTCTCCCTAGAAGGGGAGAGGGCAGCGGCAGTGCCTCCGCCTCTGCCTGTGTCTTGCAGGAAGAACTGGGGAAAGGAGCTAGACGGTGGGGACGGAGGGCCCCAGGGTGGAGCCCGTGGTCGGGTGAGCTCAGGTCAGGCCCTTCACCCCGATGTGCCTCAGTTCTCCCCCAGCTGTTAAACACGGCCCTCGGTTCTTCCCAGGGAGTTAATGAGTGTTTACAAAAGAGCCTGGAGATCCTCAGATCCCAGCTGGGCCACCACTCCAGTTATAAAGCTCAAGAAGGGCTGAGTGTTATTTGGGAAGGGGAGGAGTAGGGGCAGCGGGGAAACAGACTACTCTCTTACAAATGGAGGAGGATCGAGTCAAGCTCGGAGAGCACAAGCCTCAGCTGCCACAGGATATCCTTGTGCCCAGGGGTGGAGGTCACGCACCCTCGTACCTCTACCCGCCACCAAAGCACGGCCTCCAGCTAACTGCAGGCACGGCCCAGACTGGCAGCTGGTCTTCATTAACGCCAGCGTTTCTCACCCCACACTGTGAGCCCGCAGCCTCTCCAGGCTCCGGCTGGAGGGGGCTGCCCTAGCGCGACCTTGCAGCTGACTCTGGGCTGGGGGACACCGCACCAGAGGCCACGTTACCAGCTGAAAATAAAGTTGAAGCAAGACTTCCTTTTCCCACCGGGAGCAAGCAGAGAGAAAAGAAAGGGAGTGTGGGGGTGAGAGGGTGGAGGTGGGGGAATTTAGGGCAAACAGCAGGCAGTGAAGTCAGCTGGATGGAGGCCCAGAAACCCCCGCACCCTGGGGCCAAGTCTTACTCTAGCTTTGCTTTCAGCTCCAGTCTTGGCGAGGCCCCAAACCAGGGAAGGCCCTGGCTGCCCCTTTCTGCCTCCCCACCCCCACCCTTATTAAATACACATTTTATCTCTCAGCATCTTCATTATCTTAACTGAAGGAGACAAGCGGTGGATGGCGGCGGCAGAGCATCAGGAGCGGGGGGCGGGTGCGCGGAGCCGGCGCACCCTTGTTGTAAAGTGCTGATCCGGCGCTTTCAGGCAGTGTGGGAAAAAGAGGTGGGATCAAAGGGAGCGAGGCTGATTCAGAACTCAATTAGAGCTTCTTAAAAAAGGAGCTAGGTCTCTCTCCTTTTGCCAGTCTTCAGACGGCCTTCTTTACCCAGGCCCCTTGCACCCAATTAGTTTCTCCTGCCAGTGCCTTGGGGCTGGGGTTGACAACCGAGGCGAGACCAGAGGGCACAGCCTTCTCCCCCTAGGGCGAGGCGCGGAGCTCAGCGCGCCCTTTCTGAGAAGGGGGAGACCTGCCTCTGAGTGCAGCTTAAAGGAGAAAGTCTTAGAGGACAACTTTTTGGGGAAGAACCTAAGGTTACAACCTTCCCCAAAAGTTAAAAACAAAAGTTGGATATCCAAGGCGGGCTCTTCCGTAATCCCTTGCCAGCCAGAGGCAGAGGCTGCTGGCGGAGCTCTAAGGACACCAGGTAAGCACCAGACAGGCGTCCCTCCTCCCAGCCTGCCGGGAGGACTCTCTCTCCTTAGCCAAGGCCTCCTAGGAGCAACGTGGAAGTTGCCTCAAGCAAAATACCACTACATCAGAGGGAGCGATTGGAACGCATCTGTGAGGCCAATAAACCTTCACCACTGTGCCAAGACCTATTTTGTAAGATGAAGCACCCTTCTTTTCCCCTGGGGGGCCTGCGCCACCTCTGGGCAGGAGCACCAGCGATGTTTGGGAAAGGCAGCATCTCCCTCGGTTTATTTACCTGTCCCCTCCACGTCGACTGAACACCTACCAGGTACCAGGCACCAAGTGCTGCGGACAGACACATGTAAATAAAATCTCAGGCTTGCTCTCTTTCGGTCTGAGTGGTCAAGTTGACACCTCTGTCTTTTTTTTTTTTTTTTTTTAAATCTCCAAGTCCGTCTCATTCCTACTTCCAAGTTCTCACTGGTGTATCTTAAAAGGACGCTTAATAAAGGCAGGGAGCAGCCTCGGGCGGCGGGAGAGAGGAGAGCGCCCTGCCAACTTTTCCCATCTCCGGGCAGCTCGGACTTCACGCACGCCCGCCAGTTACCTAGCCACAAGCCAGCCTTCATCGGGCCAGAAACATCGGCGGCAGCTCTGGGGCTGGGACACGCACCGACTCTATTGTGTCCTTGTGCTTTCCATGGCGATGCCCGACAACACTCTCTGGAAGCTTAATCTGCTTCTTTGAAGAAACGTAAATAAGTAAACCAGGATATAGACACACACACACACACACACGCCCCACCACCTTCGGGAGGAAGAATGTAGGTCAGCATCTCTGCCATTGCTCTGTGTGAAACAGCCTCTGATCCTGGCAAAAACTAGTAACCACGAGCCCAGCCCATCCCACTGAAAAATCCCACTCCTTCCCATAGCTCTCAGCCTCGGTGAGAAAAGCCAGCAAGAAAAGGACTTTCCGCCTCCTCTCAATCTGCTCCCTGGCTGTCTGAACTACACTTAAGACTTCGCCGACAAACATGCATCAGCTCCTGCTCCCACAAGGGCAGCGGAAGCCAAGCAGGGACTCTTAAGTCGGCTTCACGCATCATTGACAGGACCAACCCTGTTCCAATTGCTGAAGCCTTAAGAGCAGCAATGACCTAGAAATTGACAGTGGGGGGGAGAACCTAAGGAAAAGAAACTAACAAACCAGTGCACAGAAAGCCCCATTTCCAAATACCAGGGGAAAGGGAGAGAGAAAGGAGGTAGAGGGGAGAGAAACTCGGCCCCTTGGAATCTGCAAAGGCAGTCTTGGCTCAGAGCCACGGAGGATACACAGCAGCCCCACTGCGAGTCAAGCCATGTTCCTGACTCGAGCCCTGCCTGCAGTGGAGAGGAAGGCGCCAAGCCTCAAATGCAACGAGGTGGGGAGGCTGCTCCTTTTTGGGCAGGATCCTACTGTGGACACAGAACAGACAGCAGCTGCCCACAGTGTGGAAACAAACTGTAAAGCAGTCACGTCTCTTAAGGCTGCAGCATCCAATAAAATGTAATTTAAATCAAGCCTCGCATCTGTTCTCAATCCCCTTCAGTCTCTGCTTTCCATCAGCCTTCGGACAATCTTTGCAATTATGCTGGTTAACCCTCACAGCCCCAGACACTTCCCAGGCTTCTGCGTATGGAGCTGTGTTCTCCGCCCGCAAATTACCACCAGACGGAACGACTTCTCTGTCGAAGGAGCGCGGAAACACCATTCAGACTCCCGCCTATAGATCATGCTCTGCCACACACCCGTGGGGAGTGTTCATTTCAGAGGGCCCTCTCTGCATGCCCTTCTTCTATCCCATACCACCTGCTGTAGCCCAGATCGCATTGCAAGGATACAGTGGGCAGCGTGAATGAAACAGTGGCCAACAGATCATTTGCACACATATCAAGTTCCCAAACTCAAGTCCATGTCAGAAAAGGAGGAGGAGATAGAAGAGCTCAAGAGAGCAGACTTGGTCACTGGGGCTCAGACCACTCATATCAGAACATATGGTTTGCATTCCAAGAATTTGCTTGAGTTACAAAAGTACAGCAATCTCCCAAATGAATCAAACTGAAGTTTTTCCCCTTCCCGCGAAACTGCCCCTGCACTTGCCAAGCGGTCGGTGTCGTCATGGCGCCCCCTGGTGTCCCCAACGCAAATCGCCATTTTTATGCCACTAGAAACCAAACCCAGGAACGGGGAGACTTGAGTAACCATATGAATCGATTTATCTCACAAGACCAGAAAAATAGGAGATGAGGTAAAAAAAAAAAAAGCCAACCCCGAACTCAGGCATCTTGGGACAAGTAGTTTCATGCGAGGGCGGCAAGACTGTGGGAGGAATTTTCACGTCGCCTTCTGGGAGCCGGAGCTCTCTGGAACCGTGATGGCTCAGACAGGCCAAGGAGGCGACTTGAGAATGAATGTATTCACAGTCTGCAGCGCCACACTCTCCCGGCTACCCCCACCCCCTGGGAGAGCCTGAGAAACTCGGTGAGTCTCTAAGACGTCACAGCGTGGGAGCATCTGCCACGTGACCACGGGACACTCTGAAAAGGAAGAAATCCCGCGACCACAGAGTGTCCTCCAAATCTCCACGCGGATCTGCTTCTTCTCCTGGGTCGCCCTTTTCCATTCTCCGGATGCCAGTCCCCGCAGTCCTTCAAATGCACCAGCGTGTGTGGAAGCGGAGAGGCGTGCACACGCACACGCACACGCACAGCCTGTAGTGCGAATCTGTGTCCTGCGGACCTGTTCAGGTAGTAAGAGTAACTTAAAAGGGTCTACTTGGTAATTTTTAATGCATAAAAATAGTAAGACCCAAAGATGTTTTACTCTGTGCAAATATTCGTGAATCTATAAATTAAAATTGATCATTTTCAAGTAAAAGTAAGTAGTATTTGTCTTCAGATCTGAATACATAAAGTACTAAAATGAAGACTTTATAGCACTTTAAGTACCAACTAGATACTTTCGGGTCGGGTATTAGTATAGAATAAAAGAATTTAAGGCAATCCAGTAGCTAAGATATTGCCAACTAAAGTTTTGTCTTTCAGAGCATGTTCTATTTCCTTCTCTTCAATCTTCAAAGACACCTAGAAAGAAAGAAAAAAAAAAAGCATTTTTTACAGTGGAGAACTCACATAAGCAAAGGTTTTATTACATGAAAAGTCTGCCACATTGAGCTTTTCTCCCAAGAGGCAAGCAAGTTAAACACTGCTCCTTCAATGGCCTACCAAAAAAATCTTATTCATGCTGCAGCCCCATCCTCACAGATCTTAAACTCTACCTAACAAAAAACAAACTTTGTCTAATGGAGGTCATTTTAAATTCTTTACTTTAACAAAAAATAAGCTCTCCAGCACTGACTGGTGTGGCTCAGTGGATTGAGTGCTGGCCTGCAAACCAAAAGGTTGCCAGTTCGATTCCCAGTCCAGGCACATGCCTGGGTTGCAGGCTGGCTCCCCAGCTGGGGACGTGCGAGAGGTAACCAACTGATGTATCTCTCCCTCTTTCTCCCTGTCTTCCCTTCTCTAAAAAATAAATAAATAAATTCTTAAACAAAATAAGCTCTCCAAAACAAGACAGTTGAAAGCAATTGGTTGTACCTTTGTGAAGCGGGTTTCCTTGTTTTTCTTTAATTCTAAAATGCACCTGGCCTCCAAGAGCTCTGAAAGTGACAAACACTCTGACTGGTCCACAGCTGCCACCTGCTGTTTGCGACAGACGTTACAATAGGCTTCATACAACTGGGAGGAAACAAGGGAAAACGAATGATGCTTGTAAGTCACATCTCTTGTAACCTTATAATCTTTTAAAAAATGTGAGTCTGGGTTTGCAAAAACTCTCCCTCTTTTCAATGACATTCTCGAACAGACACTCTATAGATATTGCCAAAAACCTACACTATAATGCAAGAAAGGGGCTTTACATATTTCATTGAGGCAGAAGTGGGAGAGGATTAATGGTAAATTCTCAACTACAACACAAAGGAAATAAAGCCAGCTGCCTTTTACAGGCTATCAGTATTTATTCTGACTATTAAAATCCATTTTTAATTCATATCAGCTGGAGCATAATACATCTTTTGGAAAACATCTGCCCCTTTGGCTGGTGTGGCTCAGTGGATTGAGCACCAGCCTGCAGACCCTGCAGTCAGGGCACAGGCCTGCGTTGTGGGCTGGATCCCCAGCTGGGGGCACGCAGGAGGCAACCAATCAATGTTTCTATCCCACACTGATGTTTCTCTTCCTCCCCCACCCCCAAAAAACAAAAAAAACACCCCTGCTCTGCCAAGCAGACTCCCATCTCTACCCCAGCTCCCTCTGCTGACATGCCCAACTAACCTTCCCCAGAGCGACCTCTTTGCTTTTCAACCGCCGGGTCAGGAGCAGCAAAGAGCAGACCAAGATCTTCTGCTGCAGTGGGAAGGAATCCTGTGCTCCCTCCTGGACCAAAGCCATTCTGTTTTCATCAACTTCTGAAATGACTCGGGATATGTGACTAAGACTGACCCGCTTTGGAACCAGTGACTCAGAGGGTGATTTACCTGTGAAATAAATGAATCGGGCTTATTCAGATGTTTAAAAACTATGTGTATTGGGACAGACGATACTAAGTTCTAGCTGAAGAAAAGTCAAGTGCAGTCATGCAGTGGCAAAGCGGAGGTTCCAACTCTGCAACTGGAAAGAATGACAGACAGCGCTGTTCCCAGAAAGAGGCCGGAACTACGTGGGATGACTTGGAAAGGGGGGGCTAGCCTTTTTCTGGGCAGAATGGTGAGCCACTTCTCCCTGCAGAACACAACTGCAGAGGCAAAAATCCATGTCGTGAAAGAATAAGGGCCAGAGAACTCCTGTATCCTGCTTTGAAAGTGCTTAAAAGCAAAGGTGCAGAACAGAACCTTGAAACAAAGAGGGCTGTGCTCAGCGAGTGAGAAAGAAAGAAAAAAGTTGGAAAAACTACCTCATATACTGAACCAAATGCATGGCTAAACGTAAACAACACAGCCAGTCCCACGTAAGTCCTCAAGACAGCCTCTGCAAATGACCTCTGCGGTTTGGGTCACTTGCCCACACCGATCTGCAGCAGGGCAACACTTGAGAGAACGTCACTGGATATCTCGGCAGATAGCTGCATCGCCGAGGCGGAGGCTGAGAGCCGGCCAGCAAGCCGCAGAGGACTATGGCCTCATTGTCTGGATGACGGGCGGACGGGGAGAGAGGAGGGACTCGCTCTGCAACAACCTCTGCCTAGAGTTACTTCCTGAGATCGTGTGCGGTTGCCGCCTGCTTGTTTTATTACAGTGAACGGGATGCTGCCGAGGACTGATGGGGGCGGCGAAACTGGAGATCACAGATCAAGTAGCAGAATCTTAAGGCCGAAAGGAACTCAGAGGCCTATTCTTGCTCCCTCCCCCATGGCTGAGTCCCCTCTGAAACAGCCCCGACAAGTGGTCGTCTGTCTATCCAACTTGCGTTTGAGTGTCTTCAGTGCTGGGAGCCTACCAGGTGTCAGAGAGGCCCAGCTAGTGCTACTTACTAGAAAGTGTCTTCATATCCAAGGGGGGGGGGGGGGGGGGGGGCCGCAAAAGTAGGTTTACAGTTTATTCTTGTATTATTATTACTACTTTTGTATTTTTTAAAAAGAATTTATTTATTTATTTATTTTTAGAGAGAGGGGAAGGGAGGGAGAAAGGGAGAGAAACATCAATGTGTGGTTGCCTCTCATGTGCCCCCTACTGGGGACCTGGCCTGAAACCCAGGCATGTGCCCTGACTGGGAATTGAACCGGTGACCCTTTGGTTGGCAGGCCTGCACTCAATCCACTGAGCCACACCAGCAGGGGCTATTCTTGTATTATTATTTATTAATTATTGTATTATTTTTGATACAAACAACTGTAAAGCTACTTTTACCCCACTCTGTATATAGTTCAAGTCAGTCTCCCCATAGCTTTCTACAGCCATGAAAAGCTAATCGTAACTCTGGCCAGCGTGGCTCAGTTGGTTGGGTGTCGTCCTGAAAACTGAAACGTCAAGGGTTCGATTCCTAGTCAGGGCACATGCCTGGGTTGCAGGTTCTGTCCCCAGCCAGGGCACATGCAAGAGGATACTGATCCACGTTTCTCTCCTTCTCTTTCTCCCTCCCTTCCCCTCTCTAGAATCAATAAAAGAAAAAATGAAAAAGAAAAAAAAGCTTATCACATACATCAGAGGTCAAAAGACAGGAATACACTAATCTAATAATTCATACCAGGAACTTCTAACCTCTTTTAGCTATGTGTGTGCCGGTGGTGCTCACAGGGTCACCGACACACCCATAACAAATGTCATCTGGTGGTGGGGAAAAAAGGAAGACTCTGAAAAGCTGAACAGAAACCAGCATCTAGTCTATGCAGTGGCACATATCACCTACCTACCACCATCCGAAGCACTAAGTTTGGCTACTTCCGAAGTATTTTTATTAATTTTCTCTTAACAAGGTAATGAAAAATAGAAAGTATTCTCTGTGGAACTGCAGTGCTAGAAACGATTTTAAAAGTTTTCAACCAGCGCAGGAGTGAAGGAAGAAACAATCAAATCGGACTGTCCTGTCGCTAGAGATTAACACTGGACGTTCGACCCTGAGGAGATACGTAGTTCATGGCCACGGCACGTCTGCCACAGCGAGGAGGACCAGGCGGAGGGAAGGAAAATGAATTTTTGCGTCTTTGTATCAGCCTGCCGTTTGCTGCAGCCATATCGCCTCTACATCTCCACCCTCCTGGACTGGTTTAAAGGCTCGAGATGCTCCCAATTGAACTCAGTTCTTTCACCATCTGTCTGCCATTGACCGGGCTCTGCTTCCCCCTGTATTGAGAACTAAACTGCACACAACCTAAGCACCCAGAGAGAAGCTGATCCAACTTTATTGTTTAGTTTTCATTCCTAAAGCTTGGAAAGAGAACTTACTGTGCCCCCACCATTTATGTAACACCCGGGGGGATGCATTTCCAGTAACGCATGGACTACAGGACTGGCAGGCAGGATGGAAACAAAGCTGACGAAATAGACCACGCACACACACAAATGGATTTAACTGTGTTCATTACACCTTTCTAGCTCTTTCCCCAGAAGAGTTAGGCTTCCATGACAAAGGAAGACAGGAAGGAGATAAACTACTTACATTCAGACAGTGGTTTGAGGATAGTCTGGCTTTTGACATCCGACTCTACAATTTCAATAGCTCTCCTGTGAAAAATATTTCTAAAATTAATTTAGGCTGAGCCAAACCAAACAGCACACCAGACTTGAAAACATATGTATTAACAAAAAACATGTTTTATCACTTTAAAACCCCACACACAATGCTGGGTTATGTCTCAGCTAAAGGAGACACAGTGGCCTTGAACTAAGCCGCAGACCGGGGAACCCGAGCACTTCGGGGCTGCAAGGCTCCCTCCTGCAGGTGCCCTGCAGGTCAGCACACACTGAGTGAGCGGCGACTCTCTGGGTGAGGGGAAACGTCTGGGGCAGGCGACAGAACACGGAGTGTGGGCAGCTGACAAGACACAGCCACCCCAGACCTGAGAGGGGAGTCCTCAGGCACAGGTACACGGCACACGCGTGGGCTACACCACGCCAGCCTGCACGCCTACGGCTCATAGCTGCAGTCTTCACCCAAGGGGGGTCTGCTGACGAGGGGAAACTTGCACATCCAGGACCATGCCATCGAGCCACAGGAAGAGCTCACTCTCCCACCGCTCTCTCCAAACCACTTTGCCCGCAGGAAGCCGTGAGCCAGCCCTGGACCTACTGCGTGGCAGTAGGGGGAGGGAGGACCAGCAGGCCAGCACAGCGAGGATCATTTTAATGGACCCAGTGCCCCTACTGGGAAGGAAGAAACTTCATCAGTCAGCACGGAGGCTTTCCCCAGCAGGAGGCACAAGGGGATGGGAAGGGAGAGAGGTCTGGAGCCACAACTGTGGGGACCACCAACCGAAGGAAGGGGTGCTCACAAAAAAGCGAAGGGAGGAAAAAAAAATGTCTGAAGGCAAAGATGGTTCAGGTCCATAAATAAACCTGCTTGAGATCAGCTAATGGAAAAGTAAACTGGAGTCTTTTTTAATACAAATGTAATTAACCAATCTATAATCACCACAGGGAGTGCCAGCAACATCTCATTTGTTCCTCCCTCTGTAGGTAATGGACTGGTAATGTTTCAGACATTAACACGGTGGAAAGGCAGAGCTCCCCACTGAGAAACAAGTCCTCTTTTCTGAGCGGAAAAAGTGGCAGCATAGAGCCTCTTAAGCCACATTCAGTTGAGTTACATGAGACAATTAAAGAGCATTTCTTTTTTTTAATAAAAGCAGCCAACAGGGCTGTAACTCACCTGCAAACGTCTAGCGCTTTGCGAACGTCTCCCGAAAGAGCAGAGACTTTGCGGGCACAGAACTGAATGGCGGCGCTGTCCAGAATCTGCTCTCTGCATACCTGCGGACGAGACACGGAAGGTGACGGTCTGAACCGTAAGGTCCCCCCTCTCTTTCCTCTTTCATGCAGATCCCCGAGGTAAGTATTTTCACACTTAAGTCTAAACTTGATGGCCGCCCCCCGCCCCACCCCCCCGTGAGGGTCTGAGGGATGCCCTTTCTGCCCATAAGTACATGGGGATTTCACACCTAAGCATTTTGCAGGAATGCAGCAGAGGTTCATATATGGGGCTGGGGGGCGGGGGGAAGCAAATTAGCAAATCTAAATTAAAACCTATTAAGTCATTTTCAAAAGAGAAAGTTTCTCATAGGCCCTCCTTTGAAAGCCTTAACAGAGAAGCATTTGAGTGGTTCCTCTCTCGTTTTCATTTCCACAGAGGCACCCGATAAATGGAGCCGTGGGGTAAAAACTCTTATAAAAATGTTCTCATGGTGGCCCACAGGAACTCCACGCTTAGTAATGCCATCAGAACAAAATGTTTTAGAGCTACTGTCACGTTTCCCGGACACAGGTGACCCAAGGAACACGCGGTGTGGCACAAGGGCTGTCACTCACCTGGTTGAGTCGATCCTGCAAGATGGCGGCTATCTGGTTTTTGGTGTAAGGCGGGAAGTTCAACAGCTGCGGCTTGCATTTTTCCCTCGCCTGCAGCCTCGGCAGAATTCTGTCTGTGAGGTCCAGGGTATTAGCAATGCCTGAGGAGGAGAGAAGGAACGGTAACCATCCCTGGTCAAATCATCCTAAAGGAAAAAAATCAACCACCAGAACCTGAATAAAAATTTCCAGGTATAACCAGCATTCCAATGGCTGCTTCCCACCGGTTGCTCCCCTCTCGCCCACCCAACACTCATTAGGTGAGACATATATAGTCACCACAGAATGCTCTTTCAAGTTAGAATTGTTCACTGATGAGCAGAATCAGATACTCCAAAAATCAATGGTCTCTGAATTGCTGTATTATTTCATTTCTCTTCAGACTTGAAACTGATCTTCTTTTTTTAAATAATTAAACATGAGTCGAAAAAAATTTTTAACTAAAGATTTTATTTATTTATTTTTAGAGAAAGGGGAAGGGAGGGAGAAAGAAAGGGAGAGAAACGTCACTGTGTGGTTGCCTTGGGCGTACACCCTACTGAGGACCCTGCCTGCAACCCAGGCATGTGCTCTGACTGGGAATGGAACCAGAGACCTTTTGGTTCACAGGTTGGCACTCAGTCCACCGAAACACACCAGCCAGGGCTTAAAACTGATTTTTCTTAGATTAAAATTACTATCTACTTTCTTATTTTGATAAAAAAACGGAATGCTGGTTTAAAATAAGTAGGTGATAAATAGGCTAAAGAGATTAAAAAAGAATTCTTGCACTGGCTGGGTAGCTCAGTTGGTTAGAAAGTCATCCCCATTTGCCAAGGTTGCAGGTTCATTCCCAAGTCAGGGCACATATAAGAATCAACCAATGAAAGCATAAATAAGTGAAACATCAAATCAATGTTTCTCTCTCCCTTTCATCTCTTTGACCTAAAATCAACAAGTTAAAAAAAAATTTAGCCCTGGCTAGCATAGCTCAGTGGATTGAGCGTGGGCTGAGAACCAAAGTGTCGCAGGTTCGATTCCCAGTCAGGGCACATGCCTGGGTTGCAGGCCATGACCCCCAGCAACCCCGCACATTGATGTTTCTCTCTCTCTCTTTCTCCCTCCCTTCCCTCTCTAAAAATAAATAAATAAAATCTTAAAAAAAGAAAGAAAGAAAAAATTTTAAAGATTTTATTTATTTATTTTTAGAGAGAGGGGAAAGGAAGGGGACAGAGAGGAAGAGAAATGTCGTTGTGTGAGAAATAGTTGCCTCTCACACGTCCACAACCAGGGACCTGACCCGCAACCCAGGCATGTGCCCTGACTGGGAATTGAACCAGCGACCTTTTGGTTCACAGGTCAGTGCTCAAACCATTGAGTCACACCAGCCAGGGCAAGAAATTTTTTTTTTTAAAAGAATTCTTTAGATTAACCGTGTAATAGTAGCAGTTTGAGCACTAACCAATCAGCACCAGTCGAGAATCCTTTAGCCAGGGCCATTCGAACAGCGTGTATAACACATCCTGCCCTTTGCTGTCCAGCTGATCCACCTCGTCCAGCACCAACACGCTACATAGAGAGAGAAACAATTAGCATCCACGCTCACCGTCTTACCTCTCCAATCTGTCTGATCTGGGATGACTCAGGCCACATTCCTACAGCTGAGACCAGTTTAAAGACCATACTGTGTCCTATCTCCAGTCACTGTTACAGATGATCCCCCCTCTACCATCACAAAAAAGTAGCATTTAGGTTTTTCAAGCAATTTGTTTAAAAACAGTTTTCCAATTTAACATTAGAAGGTGTAATTTTCCTTTCTCCCTTCCCTTTAAGCTTATGCAACTATCTCTCATAGAGCAAATACAGGAAAACTTTTTATGAGCAAACCGATGAAGAGATTAAAATGGGGGGTTGCGGGTAACAGGCCTTGAAGACTTCCGCAGAGCAGTACTTACACCATGGGGCCCTTCCCTGCAGTCAGATGGTTTTCCAGTTTCCTCATCACGTCCTTCCCAGCTGGCCTGGATCCTCCGTCCTGACAAATCTCCTGAGCAATAGCTGGGAATACAGCCTGGGCACTCCTCAAGGACATGCAATTCAGCACGACAGTTTTAAAACCTTTCAGTTCTTTCTAGAAAAATGCAAACATAGAGGAGTTATTTGGGCCACAGATAAGGATTTGATGGAACCTGAAGTGTCTTTGAGGAGTGAACAGTATACAAGAGAATAACCTCTACTTTCATTTGGAAAGATTTAGACGATGAAACTTAAAACATCTTTTTGGGAGAACACGGCACTTAAGCCCGCCACTGTTTCTTAAACCCTTAATAACGGTCATTTTGGCAAGAGCATCATAATTCAGATTCTCAAAGTACCTTGAGGTCTTGCAGAATTCGGCTTAAGCAGGCAGTTTTTCCAGTTCCAGGAGCACCAGAAAGATAAAGACTTCCAGCCTTCCCCCCACAGATGTGCTCCCTCAGGAAACTCCTGATGGCATCCATCTCCTTTTCCCTGGCAGGCAGCCGGTCAGGGACAGCTGTATTCAGGACCAGCTTTGCCTGCTGGTAGCAAGTGCCTGTGCCAGACATGAAAGGACAGTCAGACACAACAGAGGTGACTGAGAAGACCCAACGGGTTTCGTCTGGAGTCACCAGCCTTATTTACAAGGCCACATTAACAACTGCTATGTAATAACAAACCTTCTTGCTTAAACAGCCTCACACATGCAGATTCTTTCTCCACTGGCCGTCTCTGCTTGGAATTCGTGGTGATGTCTTGACCTTTTGGAACCGAGGGGCACTTTTTGTTTTGGTGAACTTTGGCTCGTTCTCTTTTGCTAGAAGACTTAACCGTCAGCTGATTGTCGAATACCAATCTGCGTCCCTTAGGTGTGTGTGAGCGTGGCGGGCCGTTCTCCTTCCTGCCCAGCTTTGGTGGAGAGCAGTGCGGTAAATGGGGAGTGTTGCACTGGTTGTCATCACCTGACACATATTAAAACCAAAACACAGTCATTTGTGGCAGCAATCAATAAAAGGCTTTGCAAAAATCTCAGCCTCCCCCAGGAACAGGTGAATTTGCACTGCAGTCCAAACCACCACGATAAAATGCCTGTCATTTTAGAAGCAAGCACTGACCGCCAGATGGCGCCACTGAATCTTACTACCGTTTGGTAGAAACCGAGGGGGATCCAAGCCTCAGTCGGTTCCAAAAGAAGGGTTTCCTCAACCCGAGTGCAGAATGCTTCGCAGCATCCCTGGCCTTCTTCCGCTATGCCACTAGCACCCTCTCTGTTGTAACAACTAAAAATGTCTCCAGACATTGCCCAATCACCCCGCGTTAGAAACACATTATCTACCACAGGACAGGATTACCAACCACCAATCTAAAACAAGAATGTCACCTGTGTCTCTTTAGTTCACCACTATTAAGGCGAATTTCAAAATAATATACAGTACAGCTCAATGGGAGGTCCTTTAAAATACCGACAGAATGAAGTTCAGTTAAGGAACTGAAGATCAGACCTACTCAGCGTTCCAGAAGGTGATGTTAACTCTGAAGTTCAGTGAGAGAACTTACCAATCATCCTGAAAATAACCAGGGTGAACACAGTGAGTGGTCTTAACGGAACTTAGCTGCTTCAAAGGCACCTTATTATTGAATAAAGAGGGTCAAGAGCTACCTGTCAAAATACTAAAATTGTACAATGGATAGCTTACCCAGGCGTTTTCTGGGGCTGAGAGGTTGACTCTTCACACCAGGAGAACGGGGTATGGCCTGGACGTTTGTCAGTTCCAGTTTGGTGTCATGAGAGTTCTTAGCTGTGTCCAACGTTCGCGACAGCTTCTTTTTTGGAAAACTGATCGTAGCCTGGGCCTGGGACCGGGTTTGAGGCATGACGGCAACACAGCTGGGCACAAAAGAGAGAACAGGACAGCCAGTCAACATGTGAAACTGAAGGAAAAATAACTACTAACATGGAATTTATACCAATGATGACGCCTATTTCATAATGTTATAACATTACTTCAGCATTCATTCAGTTCTGCTTCCCATCCAAATCTACGCAGTAATGGCAAAAACATGTCCACCAACTACGTTTAAGAAGCTGTTGTAAATATTTGCTTTAGATACTGCTTCATCTAAGTTTTATAACTACCTTAGAGGACGTACTGTTACTAAAATGATCTTCAAGGTGAGAAAACGGGGAGGCACAGAGACCCCGAGTTCCGGCAAACCAGGCCCTCTGTCTCCAAGGTCTTTCCCGCTTGAGCGACGCAGTGAGTTTATCTTGAGTGACTTCTAACTACTTCTAAATTCAGTCACCCCAGGTTCGGGTGTAGCTGTAGCGCCAGCCTCGCCCAGCAACCTTCCACATTTACAGTCCTCACCCCCCCAGATCTCTCTCTGCACAACTCTCAACACCTCGCCAGGACACCTCCGTCCTACGACATTCAGCTCCTTTACGTGCGCGCAGCCGCCGGACTACTCCGAGGACTCACGTTTCCCTTCCCCTGCCGGGCGGGATCTCCCGATATCTGAGCTCTCCCCCATTCACTTCACCTCGGGCGTCCTCCGTACCTGCGGGCCTTGCCCCCCAACTCCGCTACTTCCCCTGACCCCAGACCTCCCGGAGCAAGCCCATCCTCTCCACGCCACAAGGCTGCGTCGCCTCACGGCCGGATCCTTCTCACCTCTCTCGCACAAGGCTTCAGGGATTTCCCCAAACAAGTTCCTGAGCAAACCAGCAGCAGTAAAACCCAGACGCGCTCGCGCCAAATCTGCACAGTTTTAGCTTTCCGGTCTCCCGCCAAAGCCCGAGCAGATTTCTGATTGGCTGTCACAAGAGTGCCGCGCGCCTTGGCCAACGCCCACCCTACTATTCCCGTCCACTCCATAGCCAATAAGAGAGCCCCAAGTTCCAAAGCTCCCGTGAGCCCCGCCCACTTAGCCAAGAACAGAACTACATCCGGGTCCACAGCGGAAAGACTCGCGGTAGTAGAGGAAGCGACTCTGGGTAAGAACTGTGCGCAAAGCCTGACGGGAGTTGTAGTCTTTGCCGCATGCGGCTCATTTCTACGCCTTTCGCTTGAAGGGAGTTTTAAAGATGTGGTTGCCCCTTCTAACTGCTGCATTTAGCCATTTTCATTATCCTAATGGGCCACACTTTTACAGAGCAATTATATAATATCTACCATTTGGGGGGTGGTTCTGGGTGTCAGGTATGATGCTAGGCATTCCTCTCTAACTCTCAACTCTGCAAGCCACAAAGCAAATGTGCAGAGGGTTACATAGAGGTCACAGCATCTTGTTGAAGGTTTCCTAACACCCAAACCAATGGTTTCTTGTAAAGTTCTACACATGCATTGAGAAATACTCTACGCCTTATTCCAGTATCCCCTTATTTGTATTTCAAAGGGGAGAAATAAACTTAGGCCTTTGCTTTTATTTTGTTAAAGAATATAGTTTGTGTACCTTCTTATCATTAATCCCATTAATCAACACTGTGGGTAGTGGAGAGAATTATGACCCCTTAATTTAATTTTATTTTTTTATGGCTAAACACTAGGGTTCCAGGACCAGAGATGACTGCTACAAAAAAGACAAGCTGAGCTTTTAATGAAAAATATAAATTAGAGCAGTAATTTACAGGCCAGCTTCCAAAGCTAATAACCTAGCTAAGCCTCGGGTTCCATTAAAGGCCAAAACCCAATTCTAGATAATGGTAGGCATTTACCTTTCATCCTTTAATATCAAATAAAATAGAGCAATAAAGCTGAGAGGTAGGAAAGCAATATTACAACCATCTGTTAATTGTAGTTAGTTCATATAGGAAATAAAAGCCAATACTGAGTGCTTAAGTGTATTCCAGGGACTGAGCTCAAGCATTTTACCTGTATCACCTTATCAATTCTCATAAGTGTCCCATGAAGTTGGTATTATTTCCATTTTACAAATGAGGAAATAGAGATAGAGGGGGGTGAGTAAATGTTCCCAAGGTCACACAATGTAGGAAATGGAAGAGCTGGAATTTGAACTCAGGAAGTCTGGCAGGAGATCAAACTTGACCACTTAAACTTAAGGGAAAATTAGATGCAGTTTCTAAAGTGGCCTTCCAAATAGGAAGAGATGCTGAAGAAGCACGTTTTATTTTTATTTAATTTTAATTATTGTTGAAGTACAATTTTTACTCCCATCCCAGCCCACCCTCCCAGCCCTCCCCACCTCCCTCCCATTTCCATCCGTCCCTAGTTTTTGTCCATGTGTCCTTTATACTTGAAGGAGCACATCTTGGGAAGGCTTTCTAGAAGCCGAAAACCGTAAGAGTGAAGAGATGAGGCAGCCATGAAAGTAAGAAGTGTTATCCAAGAATGTAGGCTTTCAACCAGATGGTATTTCTGGTCTCTGAATAGGGCAATAGAACCTAGGAAGCAACCTATACTGTTCATGTTTATTTTTATAAGCTGGGCACCTAAAAATTGTTCTTAGTAACATGCAATGGTTAACATGTGCCCAGTCAGCTTTAAGGGATGGTGGTGAACAACCTCCCTCACCTACAGAGGCAGAGTACTTAACATGCAAATTGGTGCCTATGAAAACACTCACTAGCAAATATAGCACTGGTCCAAAAACAGTCTGCGAGAGTGAATGACCACTGTGGAGGCAGGCAGAGAATCACAGAATGTCAGGATTGGAAAGTCTCCAAAATGTTGCCTACTTGAAGCTTTCCCTCCCCGATATTCCAGTGACCTGACGTCCTTACTACCAGGCTGTTTCTTGCTTCTGTGCCTGTCCTTGCTACTTCCTGTCTACGCAACTCTCCAAGGATGGGGAGCGAACACTGCTCCCCATCCTCCATCCCTGGCTAATGACCATAAGGCCTTTTAATACCGTGCAGTTTTCTCCTGGTAGCTGTCCTGAAATCTCCTAGACTTGGAACTCCTTGGAAGCAAAGGAAATGTTCTCTAGTCATCTTCATCATGTAGATGCTGAGCACAGAGTCAAGTACGCAATAAATGCTTGCTGAATGGACAGGACATTCCTGCAAATTGGGTACCTGCCTTTTTCATCAACTTTTTGTGGACAGACACCATATAGTCCTTTAAATCTCACACACCTAAACCTAGAAGCGGAGAATAAATTCAATTATGTATAAAGACTATCCAGCCCTGGCTGGCATAGCTCAGTGGATTGAGCGCGGGCTGGGAACCAAAGTGTCCCAGGTTCGATTCCCAGCCAGGGTACACTTCTGGGTTGCAGGCCATAACCCTCAGCAACCGTACATTGATGTTTCTCTCTCTATCTCCCTTCCTTCCCTCTCTAATAAATAAATAAATAAATAAAGAAATAAAATCTTAAAAAAAAAAAAAAGACTATCCAGACTGGGCTCTGGTGATATCAGAGGTGAGGCGTATTTCCCCCATAGTCATCCTCTGGGGTGGTTAGGATTCTAAGGTTGATATTTTAGTCCTCCTACCTTTGCAGAGAAATAGGAAGTCAGACAGGAGCTTTCTTTGCAGTGAATCAGTTTATGGCTTGGTTGAGCCAGAACATACTTAACAGGCATGTTCACAGCAAGCAGCGGTTCTCAGTAATGATTAAAGTGGGCGCACTGTTGTCTTTATCATCTGCTAATTTATACAGTGTCATGGGGGAACCCCCCCCATCAAATCACAAGTGGAAGGACCTGTCCAGCATCCTGTGGCGTGAGTGTACACACACACACACACACACACACACACGCAGGCACACACTAGTAATACCATCCCAACAGAATGGAGAAAGCTTATACTTTACAGCATTAGAAGTGGAGTGACATTTAAGCAAGCTCCATTTGAAAGCTATTGAAAGTCACAAGAGGAACAATTAAATCAATAAATAGGTAGTTTATTAATCACATTAATAACAACGATGGGTCAAATAATCAGGAACTCAGCCAATTTGGCAAGTATGGATGAAAAAGAGCCCCTTTCCCCGTCCTCCCTCCCTCCCTCCCCCTCATAGGTTTTGATATCTAAATTATGTGAGTGAGTCACATACACACCCATTATGAATCAGTATGGGAAATAATTTCAAGACCTTTGCTAGTGAGGAAAGTGCAAGTTAAGCTCATTAAGTGTTTGTGGTGATTAGTCAGCTGACCATAGTAAGCCGAGAACATCTGGCTTAATTTTTTACACCCAACGTCAAAGTTCAAGCCAGTAAGACTTCAACCTAAAAAGCAGTGAAGAAAAACAGCAATCGCCCACATAAAAAGAGCCACACGGAGTCTGCGCGCTCTGCCCACCTGTCCTTCCGCACCTCAGTGTGAGGCTCTGCTGTGTAGCCCAGGCAGAAAGCATCGTAAGGGACATAAAAAAAGGACACAAGGCCAGAGGGTGGCCTGGGTTTCCTGAAGTCACAAGCAAAGGGGGGTCAGGTGGCAAATATAAATAATGCCCGAGTCTCTCAGAGTCACCCAGTCAGCATGGCTACCTAGGACTGCGATTTTCAAAATACAGCCGGAGGGGAGGAGAGGAAACCCTTAAGAAGCTGCAGATGGTTCTGCCCAAGTCCATGCATCGACTTCCTCAGGGGACCAGGGTTCAAACCACCGTGCAATCTGGAATCGGAGGCAACAGATTTTCTCCCCTCTCTGTGTCACTACATGAGGTGGTATTCCAGACAAGAGTACACAGTTTTGGACTTTCTGTTTTTGTTTTTAAGCATGGTTTAATTAAACTGCACGGCACCCAGAAGAAACAAGTATACCAAATAATCCAACCTGAGACCAGATTATATATTTTAGAGGGGGCCGGAAAAAAAAAAATCAATGCTAACTGGGAGAGGGAGCATTGTAATCAGAATATACCTCCAGAACAAGTCATACAATAAATTATCTTTCTTTAAAGAAACTGATCCACGTGCAGACAAAGATAGACACACACACCCACACACACTCACACCCATTCGCACTCTTCACAGGTCACCTCTAGGTCTTTTATTCAGTGTTGACTACGACTCCCACGCCGGTTTTCTCGGGAAACGATACGAGACAGATGCGAGAGCAGCAGGCTTGCCCCTGGCCCTCTGCCACCAGTGGAGTGAGATTTAGGACCATCAGGGAACCCACTAAGATGATGGAACCAAGAGTAGAAAGAAGGAAACAGCCATTATCAAGGAAGATTTTAATTGCTTCAGAGGGAGAGAGGAAGAAAGCACAGCAACCTAACACAAGTAAAGGCACAATGAACGTGGAGTTGAATGGAACCAAACCTTTCCTTCAGTTAAACAGTTATCTGTTTTTTATTCGAGTGTATGTTTTGAGGGTGGCTGTGATTTTGTTTCATTTGGATGAGTCTCGAAGGGAGGGTTGTAATGTCCTCCAGGCCCCGAGGCAGGGTGGCTTCCAGAAAGCTACCCTGACTACACGGCCAGGGACCGAGACTTAACAGGGAAGGAAACAACCGAAACGTGAAGAGTCTGATTTGCAGCTGGTTACAGGTTGGGCTTGCAGAAGGACAGACAGCTCCGTGCAGTGCCACGAGAGGGCCTCGGGTGCCCTGTGCTCCACCCCCGAGCTTCGCAGAGGACCCTGGAGTCACGCTTCTCCCCCCTCCCCTAAGCACTCAGCCTACAGATTATTTCAAGTGATCAGGAGAATTAAAACACACCCCAACCTGAGTTGCTCTGTAGCAAGTCTATTTACAATTTTTTCTCACCTCTCCCTGGAGGTAAATCTGGGTTTCAAGTGGGGAAGCCGTGGTGTGAGGGGGTGCCCCCAGCGCCATGGCCAGTGGCTAGTCTCCTCGCCTTTGCCAGCTGGGGGGCTGGGATGAATTTCTGGAACCAGCAGCTAGCTTCACATCCACTAGGCAGGGCAGCCATAGACGCTCTCTTGTGGGCCCGGGCGTGAAAATGATGGGGCTCCGCTGCGAGAGGAGACCCCCACGACAGAGAAAACCACAGCTGGAGCATCCAAGTGCTTTGACCCAGGCTTGGCGACCAGAGAAGGGTCCAAGAGGGGCACCCAGCTGGCTTCAAAACCTGGAGGCCGCTGCCCTGCTCCCCAGAAAGGGCGGTAAGAAACAACTACAGTATTAACTTTTCCCCACTAGAGAAAAACCTCATAGAACCAAACCCACACAAGGGCTTTTAACGCAGCTTCCTGACGCTTAGCTGGGCAATGCCTCCTCCTTCTGGGAGAGGGTAAGGGGATTAATGGGACTGGGCAACAGCCTCAACATGAGACCACCCAATCTTCCGCCGAAGAGACGACATTCCCATAAGCAGATAAAAAGAGCAGTTTCAAAGGTGAGAAGTTCCAGTGCTCTTGCAGCCAGCCCACCTTAAATCTATATTACAAGCTTTTTACAACATACAAAATAGATCAATAATTATGAAGATCACATTCCCATTCTTCGATAGTAAATATACATGATAATAAATCTGTTCTTAACAGAGGGACCAAATAACGTATAAGGCAAAGATATTTAAATAAGCACTGTGTCACCAACATGCGCTGAAGAAAATGCATCTGACTAGATCTAACCCAGGCCTCTTCTCACGAGGCCAAGAAAATAAAAATACCAGGATGCCCACGTGACACAGTCTGAACGCTGGGGAAGATGAGGGGCGGCAGGTCACGGGGGAGGAAGATAGCGGCCCCAGTGAAAAGCTGCGGGTTTGGCTTTTACTTGTGACACTTATTTTGATGCTGTATGTTTGAGGGAAGGGAAAAAATACACTTTGACAACATCGTACAAAAGGCATCAAGTCCCATTTTGAAAATAAATGGGAAGACTTCACAGTCCAAGTTCCGTAACGGGCCAGCATCTGCCCTGGAACTCCGCCGCAGTGCCCCCTCTCGTCCTCTCCCCCTTTCTCTCTGCTAGTGCGCCCTCTCTCGGCTGTGTCCCCTTCGGGGTGCCAGGGATACTGCTGGGAGGTAACTACTAACAGTTTTGGAAATAAGAATGATAACGATTAGAAAAAGTTTGATGACAGACCCAGGAGTCCACTTTGTCCAGGAGTCAGTGTGGTCCAGGGGATGACAGAGGATAGCGGTCCCCATACAAATAACCCAGGTTGGGCCCCCTCTCTTCTAGCAATGGGGAGACTTGGGTTTCACCCAGCACCATGCAAGACCCTTCCTCTGTGATCCAATAAACTGGAAAGGTCCCTACGGTAGTTCAAGCCTGTGATGTATCTGGTGAAATTTTTAAACTGACCTTTCCCAGCCACTTCGAGGAACCTCCATGGCCTCCCAGCTCTTACTCCAAGCTTTGAGTAGCCTCTGCACGTGGCCAGAGCTGTGGCAACCCACACGGCCTGTGCGTGCCGCCCAGGAGCCCTGCTCGGCTGTCTGGGAAGGGAACCCCTGTGCTACCAGCCAAGCTCAGTTCCTGTGTGGGCTGGGAACCTCCATTTTCTCTCTGTCCTTTGACGAGGGCCTGGAAGACGAACAACCTGTTGCTGGCTGCCTCAGATCAGCTGGGCTGAGACACGCCTCACCGCCTCGCCTCGCCTCACCAAAGCCTTTGTGCTTCTTGGCACACAGGAATCTCCCACTACGCCCATAAACCTCCTCACCCTTCTTCTCTACTCTGCCGTTAACCCCTGCAGTCCTGGAAAGGCAAGGGCAGTGAACAGACTAGGAAGAGCCCGTTGAGCCGGCAGGCTGCAAACTCCACCACAAGCTGCACCCTTCCCTTCCTCGTGTCATGGAGCACCCAACAGAGGCTGAAGTTTCTGGACAGGACTGAAAGGGCCAGAGTCTTCTGGGCCAATCAGGAAAGACTGATGTGGACTCAAGGTCAAGGTTAAGGCCAAGACCCTGG
This sequence comes from Phyllostomus discolor, assembly GCF_004126475.2. NCBI lineage: Eukaryota > Metazoa > Chordata > Mammalia > Chiroptera > Phyllostomidae > Phyllostomus > Phyllostomus discolor. The sequence continues at coordinate 105,029,063 of NC_040910.2, read as the reverse complement.
CCCTATCTCCTATCTGGAATGAACAAAAGTGACGTTTCTCCTCAGGGTCTGAGTGGTGGGGGAGGAAACGCGTCCCTCAGCCCCAGCACCCTGAGGAAATGGGGCGGGGAGTCCCAGGGGACTCACGTGGCTCCTGGTCCCTTTGCTGCAGAGGAACCGCCTAGCACTAAAGGGCTCCCAGTTTATTCTACCCTCTCTTTTTATTAGATGTTTAGTTCAATAGATTAGTATTTAGTGTTTATATCCAACTTATCCCTGGAGCGAGGGTATGGGGTGGGGTAAGAGCAAAACCAAAATACCCCTAGAAATAAAGCAGACCCATTCTCCTGCCCTTTCTCAAACCTGACCTTTAAAACAGATCACTTCTCTGCAAACTCCTTTCTTGTTTCACTAAAAAATGCCCCCCCGCCCCCAAGTCCTGGCCACGTCAGCCTCCGAAACGGTGGAATATGCCCGCCAAGCTTCCCCCAAAGTGGGCAGGAGGAGACAGGAGCACTCTTCTCCACCCTGCCCCAGTAATGAGTCCGTTCATCACAACAAGGCACCTTTCCCCATGAGGAAAGCAGGCGACACGGAAGCTTCTTCCTCATCTGGCCAGCAGGGACTGCTCGAGGAGGGATGGATGCAGGGTTCGAGACCCCACTGTCAACACGGAGAGTCCAATCACCAAGGCCAGAAGACAAGACGCACAGATGGAGGTGAGCTGGGAGGACGCTCGGAGTCTAGAGGTTGGCTGCACTGGAGAAACACGTCAGGAGTTCTCATGCAGGTTTCCGGGGAGTGGGAGGGACCATCTGAGAAGAGGAGAGGAGGGTCCATCCTTTTCCTGAGGAACAGGACCCAGCCAGGCTTCACCTGAGAATGGGTGGCAGAGGTGGGGCTCCACGGGCAGCTGATAAAAAGAATAAAAACCACAAACACAAGGTCACCTACCAGATCCCAAATAACCCAAACATTCCTAAAATGAGAGAGGCTCTTCAAGCTAAGGTATAAAATCTGGGGACTAGGTTTTAGTTTTGATTTGTTTGTTTTTTTTTAAGATTTTATTTTTAGAGAGAGGGGAAGGGAGGGAGAGACAACATTACTGTATGGTTGCCTCTCACACGCCCCCTACTGGGGACCTGGCTTGCAACCCAGGCATGTGCCCTGACTGGGAATTGAACCAGCGACCCTTTGGTTTGGAGGCTGGTAATCAATCCACTGAACCACACCAGCCAGGGCTGTTTTTTGAGTTTTTAAAGAAAATGCAGGTGAGGAGAAGCAAACTTGAACCGAAGAAAAACACAGCAATTCTATTTTCTAAGCAATTATGGAAAAGCTTTCATAACTGCTCTTCTCACCTCGGTTTGTTTTGCTGGGGTATACTCTCTGAAAGTGTTTATATTCTTCCGGAGCAGGAAAGTCTTCTACTGGATGGAAAGAATACTTTGACTCAAAATCATCTACGAAAAGAACAAAATATTAATTCATACCAGCCGACCCTTCCTCATGCTCCCGCACACCTCTGACCCTCCCCTCCCCAGTCTCCGTGCACTCGGACGCACGCGAGGGCCTGCCTTCCCCACTAAACCCAGGTTCCGGAGGACGGCAACAGCACCGCTCTATGTGCCTCGTGTGCACAGAGGTTCTTAGAACATTTCCACCCAAGAGCAGGCACAGGAAAGGAGCTCAGCTGTTTGTATGAGAGGAGAAAGAAACAGAGTTCTTAACAGAGTCATCTTAGAGACTATCGCCATGGGAAACCAACGGAACTGAATCCACAGAAATTAACCTAAAGCGGGAATACTCGGCGCCACCTAGAGAGAGAGCTGACCATAATTCCCTTCTGGCCCAGCTTGCCCTCACTTAGCTCTGCAGCAGAGCTGGACAGCCATCTCATGGCCCCTGCTCCCACTTTCCACATGGCCCCTCCACAAGAAGGCTCAAAAGTTCCCTGCGAGCAGCCTGATGACACTGCAAGGACTTATCTTCAAAGCAAAAACCCTGGTCCACCTCATCAGAATACGCTAGAGCTAGGGCAGAGAAGAGTCGATCACTCAAGAACCAGAGTGTTAGGCCTGAAAGGGACTGTACAGATCTTTCCAGGAGTCCTCAACAGAGGGTCTAATGACAGCTCCTGGATAACCTCTGCTTGGGACTCCATCCCAGGCCGAATAAATTACAATTTCTTAGGGCACCCTCTTTCTCCCTCTCAAGCATGCCAGCACCTTTCCTCACCCCCTTCTTTCCCCAGGGCACACTCTCTCTCTTTGGAGCAGGGTGGGGAGCCCCCACCCCGCCCCCTGCCCCGGCTTCTTCCCCCAGCTGCATTCTCTCTGCCTTTCTTTTTCCTGAGCTCCAAGGGCCCTTCGTTTGCATCTGTAACCAGTTTCCTGAACCCACACACTCCAGCTGGCTCTAAGGCTCGTTGATAACCTTGGAAAAGTTAACTGACACACTCCTGATCTAGTCAACCTCCTGGTTTCTCAGATAAGGGAAGTGAGGCCCAGCAAAGTGAAGCAACTTCCTCAAAGTAACAAAGCTAGTTAGTGGCTTTGGATTACTAGATAAACAACCATTTCAAAGTGAGTGTGTGTGTGTGTGTGTGTGTGTGGCAGTTTTGTAACTTTATTCAACAATCAGCAGTTATCAGAGACGAAAAGTTAATCCACATTACTTTTGTAGATTTTTTAAAAGTGGTGACAGGTATGTAGGTAACCAGCATACAGAGCTTGTTTGGTGACTCTTCATCCTCACTATGGTAAGGGACATTCCTTATTCTTTTGGCCCAGACAGCTTTGTTGAGCCTGTACCAGTAAGTACATCCAGAATTCCCATCTTCTCCATGGCAAATCTCTTTTGAGAACTCGAGGGGCACACTTCTTGAAAGCCACTCCAAGGATGCGCTGTGAGTGCTGTGGTTTCGTCTCTGGTCACTACCACACTTACAGCAGAATGGCCCTTCTCACTGCCCTGCTTTGTGGAAGCCATTGTGCCAGGCCCAAGTTAGAAAGTTGGTTTTGTTTTTAAAGGGCTAGGAAGGAGCTATCCTTCTTAGGAGAACATGTACTTCCTCTCTGAATAATCCTGGAGAGGATAAAGTCTCTGACTTAAAACATAACCACAGATAATGCTCCTTGGGGAGTGAGAGATGGCTTTAGAGTTAGCGTGATGTCTGCTGATGGTATTTCAATCGATCCCAAAGCAACCATGCCCCGAACCTGTATAAGGAAAGAGATGGCAATGGATGGGCCTAGAAGTCAGAGGTGAAGGCAGAAGAGAAACTGCTGTGACCAATGGATATCAAGTGACCGCTCCCATTCCACCATTGCCACTGGAATGAGTAAGTCATCACAGGACCTAGGAGACTAAAACAGCTAGCTACTTACCCAAAAAAGATCGGACAGTGGTAATGGAATCTCTGTGGCCATTCCTCAAAGGTGGTGGAGGAGGGGGTGGTGGCCCAGCTGGCGTCCTTGAGGGCGGAGGTGGGGGCTTTCCTCGGCTCAGAGGTTCTGACCCGTGTCGGTATGGTGGCGGTGGGGGAGGGGGAGCATCCCTGGCACCATTTCGGATCATGGGTGGTGGGGGTGGAGGGGCTGCAACGAAAGTCCAAAGCAGATAGTTCTGGATGTAGGAGCTCTGTGAGACCCCGAGCATCAGGTTACATACCACACTCACCCTCCTCTCATCCCTGTGTCTTTAACAGCATCACCATTCTTCCAGACACTGAAGTTCAGAATAAATGTGTGGCCCTTTCTCACTTCCCAAGACAAGTCAGTCAAGAAACCTACCTATTCTTAATGAATTTTCCCCTGCTTTTCCATGTCTTCCAATTTTAATTCAGGTCTTTCTCATATTCAGCCTGTTCTACTGCGATAAGCCTCCCAAATGTTCCTCTTGCTTCTAATCTCTTGCCCTGCCAATCCACTCTGCACACCACCAACTCACTAATCTCCCCGAAACACTTGCTCAAACTTTTTCTAAGGGCTTTGTATTTCTTACATTATCAAGTTTCAAATCCTTAGCTTCCACCCCGACTGGGTTTCCCACATGTACCCCCTTTCTTATACAGTGACCCACCAGGTCAGTCAGCCTGACCTCACCTTCCCCTCTCCCTTTCTCGATTCCCAGGCTGGGTTAGGGACCCCTCTCCTGCACTCCCACTGTCGCCTGTATCCCTCTTCCACTCTATTCTACATGTATTGTACTATAATTATTCATCAGATGCACCTCTTCCCCAGTATCCTGTATATTCCTTAAAGTCAGAGCTGCGTCCAAGTTCAAATTCCCAAGCTCAGCCAAATGTATACAGCACATGGTAGGTACTCAATCAATCTCTGCTGAATAAAATAAATTCCGCATGCTTTGCTCTTGTGACTCCCCGACAATACTTGGAAATGCCGTCTCTCTTCCCTTGCTACCAAGTTCTACTTATCCTTTAAGGTTCAACTCAAGTTCTATCTTCTCAACGCTCTCCCAAAGCAATCCACTCTGTTCCAACCCCCTCCCCTTCCTGGTCTCCCAAGGCATTATAGGGCACGTCACTTATTTTAGCACTTAGTACTACAGACTAAAGTGAGTGATTTTAAAAATACGTACAATAGGAACATCTGCGTAAGCTGTACATCTGATCGCCCCCAGACACTGGGAACACCTGTGTCAGCATTGCCTTCAAGCCCGGTTTATGAGACAGACCCATAAATACTATTATACGATGGCCACATCCCATCTCTGAGGTTGCACCAATAACAAAATCATTCATACCTAAGTCTGATTCTGGCTTTTGGACACTTTCAAAAATCAAATTCACCCTTAGGAGACAAAAATTTGCCACTAAGTAGAAAGAAACATCAAAAGCACATTTGAAGAAACGGAAACACCACTGGGACAGGTTCTACTATGTTTCAGTTATATTACTTCTATGCATTTGCATTACCTAACAATAGCAACTACTATGCATTTGGTATCCACTACCTTCTAGGCACTGTCCTAGGTGAGTTATAGCCATTAAATCTTTAAGAATTCTTGCCCTGGCTGGTGTGGCTCAGTGTGGCTCAGTGGATTGAGTGCCGGCCTGCAAACCCAAAGGTCTCAGGCCCTCAGTTGGAGGCATGTGAGAGGCAGCCGATTGCTCTCTCATCAATGTTTCTCACCCTCTCTTCCTCCCTCTCTTCCCTTAAAAACAAACAAAAAATCTAAAAAAAAAAAAAAAGACAACACTGTTTTAGTAATATAAGCATATCTCACTATTCCTCCTAAAGTATTCCAGAATGTCTGTGGAGTAACCAGTTACACATGAGACAGTGACGAGATGGGGTGTGCAGGCGAGCAGTCCGGCAGAGCAGGCCCAGTGAGCGTTAGCCCCACTTCCCGTAAGACACGCTCAGAATGCCACCTCTCCCTCGCTCTTGCCAAGGTCTACGTATGGACGGGGGCCATTTGAGGCAATAATTAAAGGGAAATCTTAGCACCTCCCAGGAGACCTCTGAACCTTGTTTTTACTCCAAACCTGCCCAAACTGAAGCTCTTTCAGGTCATCCTCAAACTATTTCCCTAAAACCCAGATTTCTTAGGGCCCTGAGAATCTGTACCTACTTCTAGGGCTGAGCCAGGGAGAGTAAGGTAGACAGAAAGAGCTAGGCTCAAAAGGACACCGGCTAGACACAGGGCAGATGGCAGTGATCAGAGCCAACCTGGACTGACAAATAGAGCAGGACCAAGAGCATTTGGCTCTCTTCAGCTCCCTCCCGCAGGGACGGCCACCCCAACCAGGGTCTGCCATCTCCAGTAAGTTTCTGTGTTCTTCGTAACGTCCAGTTTTAAGAGTCTTTCAAGTGACAGAGCTGGAACCAGGGACCCTAAGAAACAAGCAGCATGTAAAAAAGAGCCTGGAGCAGGAGAGTGCCTTTTCTAATCCAAGACAAACCCAACTTTCAGGAAAGCACAATGGCATCAATTATTTCAAGAGTAAAAAAAAAAAGTTCCTTTAAAAACAGTGTTTTACTCTGCAAAGGAAAAAATTCAGGACACAAATTCTGTGGATCAATTATGTGAGGGGTGTGTGTGTGTGTGTGTGTGTGTTTTGGGTCCCTGAGCATCCCGAGAAGGCGAAAGACTCCACATTCCTTCAAGTGTTAAAAATCATATAGAAACAATAATACATTATCACATGATATTGTCATACTGTAAGTTAATAACAGATAAATCCATGAACTACCTGGAAGTCCTTTGCATAAAACCTCTAACATTCAACAGCATACAACAGTTCCTAAAGCACTTTCATACATACCTGTATTTTGCTCTGTGTAATGAGTACTTTTTTGCCCAAAATTTTTGAGGGAAAAGTAAGGATGCGCATTATATGTGGGTATAATGATACATGCCATGGGTATAATGATCCTGTGTATAATGTACACAAAACGTGGGTGCATATTATGCACGGGAGCACATTATACACAGCAAAATACAGTACCTTTCTATTTACAACCACTTCTGAAAGCACTGTGAATACCACTGAGTGATCAGTCCAATGTCACACAACGAACAGAGCCAATGCGCCAAAGATCTGACTAAAATATCTCAATTTTTTAAACATTTTCTTTTATTTTTTAGCGAAGGGAAGGGAGAGAGAAAAAGAGGGAGAGAAACATTAACTGTGTGGCTGCCTCTTGAGCACCCCCTGCTGGGAACCTGGCCTGAAACCCAGGTATGTACCCTGACTGGGAATCAAACTGGCGATCCTTTGATTCACAGGCTGGCGCTCAACCAGTGATCCACACCAGCCAGTGCTTGATTTTTTTTTTAGTGTATCACTCGAGAACTGCTGCTCTGGTTACTGATATAAAAAGCAGGCTGAAGACTCTGCCAGACCTCAGAGTTGGTGGCAGAAAAACCACATTGATTACTTCACATATTTCTAAATAAACCATAAAGAGCCCTGGCTGGGGTGGCTCAGTGGATTGAGCGCCAGCCTGAGAATCAAGGGGTGATCAGTTTGATTCTTGGTCGGGGCACATGCGTGGGTTACAGGCCAGGTCCCCCAGTTGGGGGGTGGGGGGCGTATGAGAGGCAACCACACATTATTTCTCTCCCTTTCTCCCTCACTTACCCTCTGTCTAAAAATAAATTTTAAAAAATTAAAAAAGAAAAGAAAAGAAAAGAAAAGAAAAGAAACTATAAAGAACCGAGCCTTGGCTGATGTGGCTCAGTGGACTGAGTGCCAGCCCAGGAACCAAAGGGTCACCAGTTCGATTCCCAGTCAGGGTACATGCCTGGGTTTCAGGCCAGGTCCCCAGTAGGGGGCGCATGAGAGGCAACCACACAGCAATGTTTCTCTCCCTCTCTTTCTCCCTCCCTTCCCCTGTCTCTAAAAATAAATAAATACATCTTAAAAAAAGAAAAAAAGAATTGAGAAGTGGGAAGCAAGAAGTCTGCAGACATTTAAAACTACTCAGTTCAATCCACAGAAATTACATTTTTCTCCACTTCTTTACTGGATGGAGTTAGAAAGGTATGGAGTCTGCTCAGATAAAGGGTTTTTAAAAAAAATTATAAATGAAAAAAATTTTTTAAATCTAAACTTTGTAGAATCAAAGGCCACCTTAGGACTATATCCTTATGGCTAAAGCCAGGGAGATATGGAACCGGGAAAGTACAGGGTTACTGGATGACAACCTTCTGTGTTGAACTGCCAGCTCCTGTAGTGCCGACCTCTATGTCCCTAGCCAGGCAGCAGCATGGGTTAATGGGCTTTTAATTCATGCTTCTTGATGACATAACTTCTTAGTCAATTATCTACACCTACAGGGACTGACTTTAAAATAAAAGCTCAAAAGCCTTTTGTGGAAGATGTGGCTCAAAGTCCAATGACACAAGATACGGGAGTCAAAACTTCTGGGTCTAAGAAAGCCCGCGAGAACTGTCATGGTCTCCCTCGCTCTCCACTTTCAGTCAGGCTGTTTTGTAATAAGGATACACAGTTTGCCCTGGCTGGTGTGGCTGCGTAGACCGAGTGCTGGCCTGTGAACTGAAAGGTCACCAGTTTGAGTCCCAACCAGGACACATCCCTGGGTTGCAGGCCAGGTCACAAGTCGGGGCGTACAAGAGGCAGCCTACCACACGTAGATGTGTCCCTCCCTGCCTTCTCTAAAAATAAATAAAATCTTGGAGGTGGGGGAAGAATACACAATCTCATCTATTTCTTCTGGGGTTCCTAATCCCCTTCTTACCCAGTGTAGGGCCATGGTCCATTGTTACAATCACTCCCTTGCAGACCCTTAACTCCCTTGCCTCACTCACTCGTGTCTACAAAAGGCTAATCCCTAGTTAAATACAACTCTGCTGCAAATGCATAGCTGAACACAATGAGCTGATTAACCTCACTCGAGATGGATGAACCCCAGTGTTGACTGGGCCTTTCAGGCTCCTGGTTATCCTAAACACACTTCCCCACTCCACGCACTCTCCCAAGCTCCCAGATGGCCATTTCATGCCCTTTTCTCTCCTCAAATCTCCCTCACCTTGCTATCTATTTCACCAAGAAAACAGAAGCAAACAAGAAAAAACTTTTCACATGCTCCTACCACTACGAACCCTTGACCCACTTGCTTCTACGCCTACGTGCTTTGCCTTCCCTCCTGTTACTATGGAAGATCTGTGTTCTATTTTTTTTTTAAGAGAGAGAGAAAGGGAGGGGGTGAGAAACACTGATTTGTTGACCCACAACCTTGGCGTATCAGGGCGGTGCTCTAACCAACTGAGCTCCTGGGCCAGGCAGGGCAAACTATCTGTGTTCTTATCTAAGGCCAACCCCTTACCTATGGAACAGATTCCATTCCCTCTTGCCTCCTCCAGGTCATTACAAAGGCAATTTCCCCCCTCTCTGCTGGATCACTCCATCAGTACACAGACAAACAGATACTGAAATATCTCCCATCTTGGGAGGAAAAAAATCAAATTCTCAATCCCCTCTAGCAACTGTTCCATTGATCTGCACCCCCTTCCCCTTTACGGAAAACTCCTTCAGGCACTTCTACATTGCCATCTCCAACCCCGCTCCTATTCCTGTGTTTGCAAACCCACCCCAACTAGACTCTCACTTTCACCTTCCCTCCGCCACTCCGCAACACCCCAAAATGTCCCATGCTGTTTGGGGTCCCCAGAAATGACTCCATGTAGTTGAGACCAATGTCATTCTCAGGCTCCAACTTAACTGACCTAGCAGTAGCACTGGACACAGCCTAGAAGAGGTGGACGAGACTATGTTTCCTTTTTACAAGATAGCATGACTGGAAGTCGAGAGTGAGGGGACCATGACAGCTTTTGGGGGCCTTCCTATACCCTGCAATTTCGGCTCACTCAGCCTTGGAGTTTTTCCCTCACCGTCTTCACGTCCCTCCTTCCTTCCTCACTAGAGGCTCTTTCTCAGCTTCCTCTGATTGGTATCCTTTGTCTGGCTTCTAATTAGGGCCCCGGGCCTTAGACCTTTTCTTTACACTCTCCCTGGCGATCTTACCCCTCATGTGGTTTTCAGTGTCATTCCAATTTCTCCCCCTAGCCCACCCTCTCTTCCCTGAACTTCAGAGTTTGACAGCCAATCACCAATGAATTATTTCCTTTTGAAAGTCTAATAAGCATCTCAAACTTCAGTTGTCCAAAACCAAATTCCTGTCTTCTCCCAAACCCACCACTTATGACAGCCTTACAAGAGGTCTCCTTTTGCCACTTCTGTCTCCCTGCAGTCTGTTCTCAACACAGGAGCTGGTGCTCTTTTTAAAAGGTCAATCAATGCTACTCCCTGTTCCAATCCCTCCAGCGGGGGAAAGCCCAAGGTCTTTACCGAGTCTTACAACGTTCTCCTGTGGAAATCTAGCTTTCCGACCCCCGTGTTCTGCCACTCTTCCCCTCACTCACTCTAGTCCCATCTCAGGGCCTTTGTACTTGCTCTTCTCAATGCCTGCTTAACTTGTTCCCTCACTGTCTTCAGGTCTTTGCCAAACTGTCACTTTATCAGTAAGGCCTTCCCTGCCCCTAACCCACCCCACCCCACTATATCCTATCCCCCTTCTCAACTACCTATATGTTACACACATACATAAGTATATGTGTGTATGTGTGTGTATGAGGTCTGTCCAGAAAAACTCCAACCACTGTTAATATAATGAGAATGGTTTGCATGATATCAATATAACCTGAGAGCCAAGGAGGGAGGCCTGGAATGTACACGTGTGAACAACGCCAACTTCACTGTACTAATCAGTGGGGATGGTAGACACCATTGAGTGAGCATGTATGTGTACTGTGTGGCCATTACATTCAAAATGACTGAATAGAGCAATGAATCATTCTCAAGCTAGCATCGAACTTTGCATTAAGCTTGAACATTCCTCCATGGAAACTATTTGGATGATTCAGAAGGCCATAGCTATGGGCAAATGGTGACTAGCTGCTTCATCATGACAACACACCCGCTCATGCATCATGTCTCATGCATATTTTTTTTTTTTGCAAAACATCAAATCACCCAGGTGGCTCAGCTCCCCTACAGCCCAGCTTTGGCACCCTGACTTCAGGCTTTCCCCAAAGCTAAAATTAGTTTCCCTTTGAAAGGGAAGAGATTTTAGACCATCAACGAGACTCAGGAAAATACAGTGGGGCAGCTGATGGCAACTGGGAGAACTGTGTGAAGTCCCAAGGTGCCTCCTTTGAAGGGGACTAAGGCATCATTGCCCTACATACAATGTTTCTTGTTTCTTGTATCCAGTATCTTCTTCAATAAATGTCTCAGATTATATGGCAGGATACCTTCTGGACAGACTATATATATATATTTTTTTTTTCTAACTAATTTATTTGTTTATTTATATAGGAGAACAAGAATTTCTTACATTTTCTATTTATTGCCGTTTCCCTAACAATAGAGTCTGACACACAAGCGCTTTCAATAAACCTGTTGAATGAGTAAGGGAATTCTTATCTTCAATCACTAAAGGAGAGCTTTGGGGAAAGGAGTGAGAGAAAAAATAAGCTCAACTCTCAGTATGACAGGAGGAAGAGGTGCTGCAGGCACTCACCTGCTCCCCGACTGGGCGGGTCTCGGGCTGGGGGAGGCGGCCTATTACTCTGTAAAGAAGGGGAGGCTGAAGTGGGTGGAGGAGGCGCTAGGCCTCTGGCAGGTCCTGGTGTCTTCCTATGCAAAGAATTGTGTCTCTGTGGCAGCTCAGGAGCTGACTCATTAGTGGGACTGGAGGGCCCATTGGGGACCCCTGGAGGCTGGCGGTAAGGCGGAGGAGGAGGAGCCAGAGACTGGCCGCTTGGTCCCATTCTCATAGTCACAGGAGAAGGAGGTGGTTTAACGGGCGGTGGAGCAGGAGGTCCCTCTCGACCAGGGTGTAGTCTTTGTCCAGGTGTGGGTGGCAAGGGTTTCTCTCTGTTGTAGGCTGGGGCTTTGTTGCTGTGCATAGGCAGAGACGTAGGGGGTGCGTTGGCACGCCGCCCTGGTGGTGGCGGAGGAGGGGCAGAGGAGCTGTGCTTCATGCCCGTACTGCTGGTGGTATGAGGCCGAGAGAGGTCCGGTAATGAAGGTCTCTGCATCCGGGGCAGTTCTGGGAGTGAAGCTCGGCTGCCGTCTGTATCATCTTGAGGGCGCCCACTGGATGTAGACACTGGAGGCCTTGGGGCAGCAGCTCGAGAACTGGGGACTTGCAGCACTGGCTTACAAGAAGCTAGGTTCTCTACAAACAGACCAGACAGCACTGGGTCAACAAAGCTAGAGATATGTTGGTGAGACCTCTAATTCGCCCAGCCTCGTTTCCCAGCACAGCAGCAGGGAAAGTACATTTGTATAGTACTAGTTTTTAATCTAGCTCAGGACTATTAACAAATACTGTTGATATATGTTGAATACATTTTTATTTAATGCCTTTGCTTTATTCTACTCTGTAACTCCGCCCCTGCTCCCACTCCTTTCTCCCACCCCTACCACTCCTCAGCCCCGATGGACAGCCTGTGACCAGTAAGAAATCAATGCACCTGGAAAATATTCTAAGAAAGTCTTTTACAGCCCTGGCTGGTGTGGCTCAGTGGCTGGCCTGCGAACCAAAGGGTCACCAGTTCAATTCCCAGTCAGGGCACATGCCTGAGTTGCAGGCCAGGTCCGTGGTTGGGGGCATGTGGGAGGCAACTGATTGATGTATCTCTCACACATCGACATTTCCATCCCTCTCTTTCTCCCTCCCTTCCCCTCTCTCCAAAAATAAATAAAATCTTTTTTAAAAATGTAAGTCTTTATCAGGTACCTGAAACGTCCTTGGCTCCCACAGGCCGGAGCTTCGGCACTCCTCCCTGGAAGAGACCTCCCTTGGGCTGCAGGGCGCCTGCTCCAGAGCCGCATCCACCACCGCTTCCTTTGGGTTCTGGAAAGCATACCACCAGAGCTTTCATTCCATTTGCTCCAAGCCGTGACCAAGTTAATCCTGAGGAGAAACTAACCCCTCCTCTACTTGGGTCCTAATTTGCAAACAAACCAGTCTCGCTTTTGCCTTTCTATTTAAAAAAAAAAAAAAGGGAAGCCTTTCCACTCCACAGCCTCATGCAGAGATGAAACTCTCCGCTATGATGGAAGAAAAAGAACAAAAGGAACAAGGAGCCAATCTTCCCTTGTTCAGGCCCGAGGGACAACCTGAATAAAGGCACGTTCAACAGAATCCTCAGGGCTCGGCTCTCATGCTCTCTTGGTCTGGGACAGTAAGGGGGCTAATGGCTCAGGGACCCAGGTATGAACAGACTTTACAGAAGCCTTGGAGAAGGGACACCTGTAGCAATTCTGAAATCATCACTGGCTTCAGCTGCGCGGTTTTGAGGACTGTGGTGGTCTCCGAAGAGAACAGCCAAGGATGTGCCCTAACAAGCTTAACAAGCACGGGTGACAGCAGGAGATGAAGTCTCAACCCTGAGAATGCTTCCCAAAGGTCAAGCAGAAGTCTCTAAGGTATTCAGATGAAGAGATGGGAAGACAGCCAAAGAACATCCCAGGACACAACTCTCCTACTCAAGACCCAACAATAAAAACGACAGCCCAGCCACGTCTCCAAAGCAATCCTAGGATCCCGGCAGCTCACTGGGAAACGACGCTCAGACTCACTCTCAAGGATGGGAGCACTCCGATCGTTAACGTTGGTCACCTTCTTCAGCTTGGTCCCTTTGCAGATGTCCTGCAGGAGGGCACCTCGCCCCCGCTGTTCATCTCTGCTCAGCTTGGGCTGCTCGGTATTTGCCTAGAGGAAGGGGGATATGTAAGTTCACCCTAAATAGTCCCCTTCATCACAAGCTCAGTATAAACGCCTTGAGCCAAACTGGTTCCATGAGACGCCTGTCTAACCTGAACAGATTTGTACACCACACGGCACATAATGGCAGTGTGGATTACCATTCTTCTCAGTCCTTTTTCTCCTCTTGTGGCTTCTGTGATGGGTAAAGGTCTCCTTCCTATTCAGAGGCTTCTGATGGGAGGCCTGCACTAATACTGAGTACTTATGCGCCAGGCTTGTTGTGTGTTAGATGCGATAGGTGTATCAGCATCATCAAGGCAAACATCTGCTGAGCCCCTGCTATGCCTTAGGCACTGAGCTAAGCACCGTCCTTTCCTTATCTCTTTTAAATCTTGAAATACCGGCATTGCTATGACCAACTACAACAGGAGCACAGGGACAGATTACTAGATAAATAGGACAAAACAGACAGATTCAGATCTATACATGAAATAATAAAAGTGTATTTCATCAGAAAGGATAGATTATTAAATATAAGATGTCAACAGCAACTGGTAATTTTTGGAAAAAAATAATAAAGTTAGATACCTACCTCAGCTTATTCTCAAACGAATTCTAGCTATATTTAAGTATAAAAAAATATATGAAAAAAGAGCTAAGAGAAGTACATTTTAAGCATGCTAACTAAAATACAGGAAAAGGTAGATTTGCTTAGTAAAGATTATTTATTAGCAATATAGGTTAATAACAAATGATATACTGGAAGGAGAAATCATCTGTGACAAATGTAACACGAGAGACACAAAGGTAGTATCCTAAGTCTACAGAACACAGGTGGCAAACACAAGGCCTGAGGGCCGAATCCAGCCTCCACCGTGTTTCTACCTGGCAGCAGCACCGACCTCTCGTTTAAACTGTTAAGGAGTAGTTACATTTATACAGTCCTAAAATTACATTTGGCAGGTTGAAGGCAACTGCAAGGCTGATGTGGCCCCCAGTGAAAATGAGTTTGACACCCTGCTGTATAGAGCATTAACATACAAAGATGACTTAGAAATCAACAGGATAATAATCAAAGAATATGAACAACACTGTGTAAAAGAAATCAAAGAGCCAGCAAATATGAAAAAAATCAACTATAACAAAAGAAATGCAGGGAAAAACACAGTATCATTATTTACCTATGACACTGGTAATGTTATTACAATTTTAACTAAAGAGACTCCCGGCTTCGTGAAGGCAGGAGCCACGGTGGGCAATGATGTGCAGTGCCTGCACACTGCAGATGTTCAACAAATGTGCAGAACATAGCACTTGTGTTTGCTTTTGCTTAATTTGTGGGCAAAGACTACATACAGGTACAGAAAATAAATCCTCTTTTGCAACCCAGAACTCATTGTTTGGTATGAGTTTTGATACATACAAGAAGGAACATGATAAAAAAAATGTGCAGAACAAATAACCCGCCCTATGGTGGTCATAAGGATCGAGGGAAATAGGTTCGCTTTGGTACTACCTGCAGTAAGATAAACTGGTATGATCTTTCTAGAAAGTAACCTATGTATTAAACACCTTTAAAAGTCAAGCACAAGAATTCTACTTGTAGAAATTAACTTTAAGAAAATAATTGAATAAGTATATAGAGATGTTAATAATGTAGCAAAAAATGATTTTTAATAGCACAAAACTGAAAATAATCTACAAGTTCAACAACAAAAAAAAACAATGATAACCATACTCTTAAAGTACAGTAAATATTGCCCTGGCTGGTGTGGCTCAGTGGATTGAGCACAAACTTGTAAACCAAAGAGTGAATGGTTCAATTCCCAGTCAGGGCACATGCCTGGGTTGCAGGCTTGGTCCCTTAGTAGGGAGCACATGAGAGGCAACCACACATTGATGTTTCATTACCTCTCTTTCTCTCCCCCTTCCCC
Source organism: Phyllostomus discolor (assembly GCF_004126475.2). NCBI lineage: Eukaryota > Metazoa > Chordata > Mammalia > Chiroptera > Phyllostomidae > Phyllostomus > Phyllostomus discolor. The sequence goes on along the minus strand of NC_040910.2, from coordinate 105,013,879 downwards.
TCTGTCTAAAAATAAATAAATAAAATCTTTTTAAAAAAAAGTAAAAGTAAGTATCTTTTCATGGCAGTAAATGTTTGCCACAACCAAGTAAAAAAAATATTCTAAAATAATATAGTATGATTCCAGTTTTCTCTTCTATAGGAGTAACAATAGAACCTACCTCACATACTTAAATGATAATACTTTTTAAAAAATTGATTGTAGAGAGAGGAAGGGAGAAAGAGGCACACAGAGAGAAACATCAATTCGTTGTTCCAGTTAACTTATGCATTCATTGATTGATTCTTACAGGCGCCCTGACCAGGGGTCAAACCCACAACCTTGGCATATGTGGATGACACTCTAACAACTGGTTTACCCGGCCAGCGCATAAATGGTAACACTTTTCAAGAGCTTAGCACAGTGCCTGGTGTATAATGAAAACTCAGTAAACTACACCGAGATTACATTTGGAAGAAAAAACATACAGCAAATTTCTAGAAGAATACACACTGATACTACCAAAGGTTAACTTCTTGAAATAATTATTTATGCTTATCCATATTTTCTAGTTTTCCTACAATAAATATGTAATACAAAATGTTAACAAAAGTTAATTATAGATACTTTAACATTGTCTGTTTATTGGTATTCTCTAACTTTTTTCCACATTTCTAGTACAGTAAATTTTTTAAAAATTACTATTTAATAACATGACCACTCACGATGTATTAATGAGTAAGAAGAACAGATTAGAAATCAGTATGTATATAAAACATAATCTTTTTTTTTTAAGTAGGAAGATACAAGGGAGGGAGGTAGTAAAAGGGTACACACAAAACTGTTATGAATGACCAGATTATGGGTAATTGCTCCTTTTTGTTCATCCACAGTTCATAAATTTCTTGAACAAATTACTTTTATAATGAGAAAATTATTAGACACATAGATCAATGGAAAAGAACAGAGAGCCCAGAAATAAACCCACACCTTTACAGTCAATTAGTATTCAACAGAGAAAGCAAGCACATACAACAGGCTAAAGACAGTTTATTCAATAAATGGTGCTGGGAAAGCTGGACAGATATGTGCAGAAAAATGAAACTAGACCACATTCTTACACCACACACAAGAACAAATTCAAAACGGATTAAAGACTTAAACGTTAGACCTGAAACCATAAAAACTATAGAAGAAAACATAGGCACCAAAATCTCAGACACTGCTCACAGCAGTATTTTCAGATACATCTCCCCAGGCAAGTGAAACAAAAGAAAAAATAAACAAATAGGACTACACCAAACTAAAAAGTTTTTGCACAACAAAGGAAATCATCAACAAAATAAAAAATCCACAGCGGGAGAACATATTCACTGATACATCTGATGAGAGTTTCATATCCAAAATTTATAAAGAACTTATAAAACTCAACACCAAAGAACCAAACAACCTAATTACAAAATGGGCAAAGGACCCAAATAGACACTTCTCCAAAGAGGACATGCAGATTGCCAACAGACATATGAAAAGATGCTCAACATCACTAATCATGACAGAAATGCAAATTAAAACCACAATGAGATACCATCTCACACCTGTCAGAATGTCTCTCATAAGTAAATCAATATAAACAAGTGCTGGGGAGGATGTGGAGAAAGGGGAACCCTTTTACACTGTTGGTGAAAATGCAGACTGGTGCAGGCACTGTGGAAAGCGGTATGAAGATACCTCAGAAAATTAAAAATGGATCTGCCTTTTGATCCAGCAATCCCACTTCTGGCAATATATCCGAAGGAACCCAAAACACTAATTCAGAAGAACCTAAGTATCCCTATGTTTATTGCAGCATTATTTACAATTGCTAAGATATGGAAGCAGCCCAAGTGTCCATCAGATGAGTGGATAAAACAACTGTGGGACATTTACACAATGGGATACCACTCAGCTGTACAAAAGAAGAAAATTTTACCCTTTGTGACAGTATGGATGGACCTGGAGAACATTATGCTAAGTGAAATAAGCCAATCAGAGAAAGACAAACACCATATGATTTCAGTCATGTTGTGGATTCTAATGAACAAACTGCAACTACCATACAACAACAGAGACAGACTCATAGATAGAGAGCAGGATGGCATAAGGGTGAGGGAAGGTCGGGGTGGAGGGACTGAGCAAAGGAGAAAGAACTCATGGACATGGCCAACAGTGTGGTGACTGCGGAGGGGAGAATGGGGTATAAGGGGCCTAAAGGGTAATGAAGAAAATACAATAAAAAGAGAAAAAATTATTATTAAAAATTATTGCCCTGGCCTGGTGGCTCACTGGTTGGAGTGTCATCCCATACACCAAAAGGCTGCAGGTTCTATGGCCAGTCAGGGCACACACCTAGGTTGCAGGTTCAATCCCCAGTTGGGACATGTATGGGAGGCAACCGATCGATGTTTCTCTCTCACACTGATGTTTCTCTCTATCCCTCTCCCTTTCTCTCACTCTAAAAATCAATAAACATATGCTTGGGTGAGGAGTAAAAAAAATTACTAAGCACATCAAAACTGAAGCTATAACCTCCTCCACACGCAGCACCATCATTTTGCATTTGGGAATGCCTGGGTGCACCGTCATCACTCAATCCCCCAAACCAGAGCCAGTCATTCAAATCTGTCTCCTCTTCATCTTCCACCTGTCATCAACCTCTTTACGGCTTTACTTTCTAAGTGTCTCTCATCTCCACTCTCCATCCTCAATGCTTCAGTCCCGGCCCTCAATTTTCAGTTGTGTCTGGCTTCTCTCTCCAGCCTTGACTTCCCTGTCTCAACTCCCAACCCACTGTCCATACTACTTAGAATGATCTTTCTAATACAAACTCGATCGGGTTACTCCTGTTCCTGTAAATACTTCAACACCTCCCACTGTCGCTGTGAGAAAAAGCCGAACCCTCAGCTTACACCTCCAGCTTCACCTCCCACCATACCCCCTTCTCAAGCAATAATCTAAACTTCTGTGTGCTTTCTCACAACTCGGCCCCCTTCCACATTCTGCTTCTGCAACTTCGAGTGTCCTCCTTGTCTCTTCTCTTTCTGGCTAAACCTCACTCATCCTTTAAGACTCAGCTTAAGCACCGCTTCCTCCCTAGAAGCCTCCTTTGACAGCCTCCTCTCTAACCACTAGCTGAGGGGTCCCACCATTCATCTGTGTCCAGCACAGAGTTGGCTTGTTGACTTTCCTGTCCTGCCCATTATGCTGGGGCCCTTGGAGGCAGAAACTCTCTCATTTCTGGGCAATGGCATTACAGATGATTTTTATCTGCATCTTTTTGTTCATTTGCATATTTTCCTTCTCTTTTAATTATTTACACACACACACACACACACACACACGCCTAGCCCAGTCTCCGCCACTTAGCCCCCAACGAAAGGCTATTGAGTGAATGACTAAAATAGCATGATGCAGGACATTAATCCAAAAGGTTACAGAGATTGCAGGAAGTGCTCTGGGTCCTTGAGTCCCACTATAACCAGAGCAGCTCTGCTTTTATCTTCACTCACTGGGCTTCCACATAAAATTTCGCCCAAAAGGGGGGTTCATACATATTCTCAAACAAAATGTCTAAAAAGCAGAAGTTATGGGAAAAAAACAAGTTGGCAGACCCAAACTCTTGTCCTAGGTCAGAAATAAATTAGCTGGGCAAGTCACCTGTCCTCTGTAAGCACAATTTCTCATCTGTTAAACACCTAACACAACCCCCACATACAAACACCTCTGTGAGAGTCATTCTCCAGACTTACTTTTGCTTCTAAATTTTACAAAAATGAGGTAAAGCACCCAGGTTGCTTCTTTCTCGTGTGATACCATCCAAATATAGTAAAAGTGGCTGCCTCCTGGGTTCAGAAGCCACACTGTTTTTTAAAATCTCATTGTCAAACCTTTAAGTCTTCTTACTAATACATTCCACAAACTCCCTTCTTTCTTGATGGGGTGTTAGACTTCATGGACTTGGTTTTAAAATGAACTGACTTGGAGAGGACAAAGAAATGAAATGGTACTGAGAAACAACCGCCAGAAATGACCATCCTTTTCCTCAAAGATGCCGCAGAAATGATGCACTGACCTTTTTCAGAACGAATAGTTTTAGGGGGGAACACCAGTTCCTCTCTGATGCCACCTGTCCAAATCTCCAGACTGAACCAAAACAAGATCACAAGAAGTCATTACGGTCCTAGGAGGACCTCTCAGGAATCAGATTCGTTAATACGGGCAGACTTGACTTGTTTATTCTCCATCTTCCTGCACCACAAGTCTTTGAGTATGGTATGTCTTATACCATGGAAACGTAAGTATCCACTAAGGTTTTGAGATAGGCAAGTGGAATGATTACCTACCTGATTAAAAGTGGGAGGCGGAGGAGGGCCAGGAGGGGGCGGAGGGGGAGGAGGAATTGGCATCCTTGCCCTGCTCGCAGTTGGCACTGCTCTCTCGCTGTTTTAATTTGCAGCTTTAGGTCACTCATATACCTGGAAATGAAAGGGAAATGCATGAGAACTTTGCCATTAAAGACACTGTGTATCAGGAGAACTAGGGGATGGGGCATGACACCAGAGAAACTAAGCACCTCATTTCCTAGCTCCACTATGACAGAGTCCAGGGCTTGTAAACTTTTTTTATAAAAGGCCAGATAATAAATATGTTGGGCTTTGTAGGCTGTATATAGTCTCTGTCACGTTATTTTTGTTTTGATGTTTTTCAAATGAAAAAACTTTATTTATTTCAGGTTCAGAGCAAAACAACAGAAAGTACAGACAGCAGTCACATACCCTGTTCCCGCCGTACACATACGCAGCCTCCTCCACCACCTGCAGCCTGCGGAGGTGCGTGTGTTACAATGGAACCTACATCGACACCCCATTATTGCCCCAAGTACACAGTTTACATTAGGGTTCACTCTTGGTGTTGTACATTCTATGGGTTTGGATAAAGTATATAGACAACTACCCACAACTGTAGTATCACACAGAATAGTTTCACTGCCCTAAAAAATAACCCATGCTCTGTCTATTCATCCCTCCTTCCTCTCGACCTGTCAACCACTGATCTTTTCATTGTGTCCACAGATTTGCCTTTTCCAAAATGTCATATAGTTGGAATCATAATAGGTAGCCTTTTCCAATTGTCTTCCTTCACCTTCTTCCGTGTATTTTTATGGTTTGATAGCTGATTTCTTTTTAGCGCCGAATACTATTTCATTGTCTGGATGTACCACAGTTTATTTATCCATTCACCTACTGAAGGACATCTTGGCTGCTTCCAGTCTTAGCAGTTATGAAGAAAGCTGTGTGGACATAAGTTTTCAGCTCATCTGGGTAGATACCAAGCAGCACGAATGCTGGATCACACGGTAATAAACTGCCAAACTGTCTTCCAAAGTGGCTGTACCATTCTGCATTCCCTCCAGCAATGAAGGCGAGCTCCTGGTGCTCCACATTGTCGTCAGTGTTTAGTGTTGCCAGTGTTTTAGATTTTGGCCATTCTAATAGGTGTGTAGTGGCCTCTCGTTGTTTTAATTTGCAATTCCTTAATGACAAAGGAAGTTGAACATCTTTTCATAAGCTTACTGCCATATGCAATATGTGTATCTGGTCAGGTGTCTGTTCGTCTTTTGCTAATTTTCAATCAGGCTGCTTGTCTTATTGTAGAGTTTTTAGAGTTCTTTGTATATTTTGGATAACAGTCCTTTATCAAATGTGTATTTTGCAAATATTTTTTCTCTGTGTCCTGTCTCATTCTCTCAATTTTTACATTTAAAATATGTAAAAACCATTCTTAGTTCATGGGCCATACAAAAACAGACCACGGATCATATCTGACTCATGGGCCATAGATTACTGGCCCCTGAAATAATCACATTGCTGGAATCTTATCACAGCATAAATATCATAAGTGAGAATTTAGCTACTTATCAAGTTACCAAAATATATACAGCTATCCAATCTACTATAGTGTGTAAGTGACCCTCATCGTACAAATGAGACTAAAGTCAGTGAGCTGTCTGACCCTAAGATGTTAAAGTAGGGGCAAAGATAAAACCAAAACTCAGGCCCTGGCCAATGTACTCGGTTGGAGCGAGGTCCCACACACCTAATGGTTTCGGGTTTGATCCCTGGTCTGAGTGTGCACAGGAGGCAGCTGAGCGGTGTTTCTCTCTCTCCAGGCCCCTCTCTAAAATCAATGGACAAATGTCCTCATGTGAGGAATGAATGAATCAATCAATCAAAAACTCAGGAACAATAGCTACACCCCAAAAAGCTATCCTAAGGAAATCCCAATTCTTTGTTTTTTAAGGCTTATTTTTCATTCTCATTTGAGAAAGAGAGGAAGGGTGAGGGGAGAGAGAAAGAAACAGAGAGAAAAAAAGAAGCATCAATGTGAGAGAGAAACATTGATCAACTGCCTCCTGCACGTGCCCCAACTGGGGATCAAACCCGAACCCTAGGCATGTGCCCTGACCAGGAATTAAACCAGTGACTTTTCAGTGAGCAGTACTCCAACCAACTGAGCCACACCGGCCAGGCCAAAATCCCAGTTCTTGACCCTCACAAAATCAAAATCAAAATAACATGACTACCAGGAACTATAACTTACAAATGACGGAAAAGTTTCAAGATAGGGTACTCAACTTCATTAGTTAACCCATGGAAGAACTACTCCCAAGCAAGGTGATAATGAAATCAGGACCCAGGAAAATCCACAGGCAGCCCTAGCACAGATGGGTGACCATGCGTACCAAGCCGAGCCTAAAAGATCCAACCAGTTTAGCAATCCATTGGAGAGGTTTGGTTCTGAACTCTTTAAAGGGGTGATCAAAATCTCTTTGTGGTTAAAGGAGTAACCAATTAAACGTGTCTCTTAATGCCCTGGGAATGATGAAAGGAAAAGGCAAATATTCCAAAGGTTCTATAAAACCAAAAACCTTATAGGTGCGTAGGATTTGATCAGAAACATGATTGTGAAGGTCTTCAAAATGCCAACTCCTCCCAGTGTAATGCCCCTACAGGCTGGCCGGCCAACAGGGCTTTTTGCTCCAACCACAAAGAACCAGACAGCACTGTAGCTAGGTGGTTCCCATGGGGGATGGTGTCAGAACTCACTCAAGAAACAAGCAGCTAACTCCCCTCCAGGGGAAATACCTTCTGGTGCTGCTGTCAAAACTAAGCCTAGCATTTCTCTGCCAGGTATTGAACACACTAGGCTTTAAAAATTGATCAAAATAGCAAATTCTCATAAGCAGGCCATTTATCACGGGGCGGGGAACAGGACGCAAACTGAAAATAAAACATGAAGAAAAAAATTCTTCTATTTCAATTCTCTGGGTTCTCTATGACTATTCTACTCCAAAGCCCCCACAGTATTCTTTTAAAAAGCTAGCAAGAAACATAGGGAAAATAATAGTCTGTCAGAAATAGATGCTTACGACTAATGCCAATCACCTCCATTCCTGACTTGTTTGAGTTTCCAGTTCCACCTTTGCCACTGCCACAGTTGCCATGATCTCCCTGAACGACCAGGAAAAGAGATTCAGACAAGCCCCTCATTCCTCCCATACCCACAGGTGATCCAGCCTACATGCTATAAGGAAAGAAATGACCTAAAGGAACAACCTGTGCCTGACAGTGAGCACCACTTACCAGGCAAAGCAGCAGTCGCTAGCATGGGAAATCTCTTTCTGAGGTCAACCCACTACAGACGACCACTAATATATTACACAGCTAGAGATGCCTTTTTTAAAATTTATTTTATTGATTATGCTATTACAATTGTCCCACTTTTTTCCACCTTTGCCCCTCACCACCCAGTTAGCCCCCCTCCCTCCAGCAATTCCCCCCCACCCTTAGTTCATGTCCATGGGTCATGCATGTAAATTCTTTGGCTCCTCCATTCCCTACACAGTACTATTCTTGACATCCCCTTATTTTGTTCCTACCAATTATGCTTCTTAATCCCTGCACCTTTCACCCCATTCTCCCCTTTCACCCTCCCAGCTGATAACTCTCCAAATCACCTCCATATCTATGATTCTGTTCCTGTTCTGGTTGTTTGCTTAGTTTGGTTTTTTAGATTCAGTTGTTGACAGTTTTGAGTTTGTTGCCCTCTTAATGTTCATGGTTTTTATTTTCTTCTTTTTCTTAAATAAGTCCTTTTCACATTTCATGTAATAATGGCTTAGTGATGATGAACTTCTTTAGCTTTACCTTGTCTGGAAAGGTATCTGCCCTTCCATTCTAAATGATAGCTTTGCTGGATAGAGTAATCTAGGTTGTAGGTCCTTGCTTTTCATCCCTTTGAATACTTTCTGCCAGTCCCTTCTTGCCTGCAAAGTTTATTTTGAGAAATCAGCTGACAGTCTTATGGGGACTCCTTTGAGGTAACTCTCTGCTTTTCTCTTGCTGCTTTTAAGATTCTCTATCTTTTTAACTTTTGGCATTTTAATTATGATATGTCTTGGTGTGGTCCTTTTTGAGTCCAACTTGTTTGGGGCTCTCTGTGCTTCCTGGACTCATATGTCTATTTCCTTCACCAGATTAGTGATATTTTCTTTCATTCTTTTCTCAACTAAGTTTTCACTCTCTTGCCCTTCCTTTTCTCCTTCTGGCATCCCTATGATTCAGATGTTGGTATGTTTAAAGTTGTCTCAGAGGTTCCTAAGCTTGTCCTCATTTTTTCTGAATTATTTTTTCTTCTTGCTGTTCTAAATGAATGTTTTTTCCTTCCTTGTGTTCCAAATTGTTGACTTGATTCTCAGCTTCCTCCCTTCCACTGTTGGTTCCTGGTAGATTTTTCTTTATTTCACTTAGTGTAACCTTCGTTTCTTTCCTTATGTTTTCGCCATACTCAGTGAGGTTTTTAAGCATCCTCATCACCAGTGTTTTGAACTCTGCATCTGATAGGTTGGTTATCTCCATTCTGTTCAGTTCTTTTTCTGGGACTTGTTCTGTTCTTTCATTTGGGCCATATTTCTTTGTCTTCTCAATTTGGCAGCCTCTCTGTGTTTTATGTAGAGGGGCTTTTGACTCCCTGTAAAAGGCATCTGTAAATTGCATGGGGTGGAGCTTTAAGTAATTACCGAGTGGGGTCAAATGGCTTCACCACTGTGTGGCTCTGTGTGGGGGGAGGGCTCAGAGAGGGTACAATGCCGCTGTCTGGCTTCTGGAGGTTCCCCCACATAGTCCATGCAGGCCCTGTAAACAAATGTTCCTGAAAACCTGGCAGTTTCTTCCACTGCCCCAGCCTCCAATGATTTTTACAGTCAGAAGTTATGAGGATTTATCTCCCAGTGCTGAAACCCTGAGCTCTATGGTCTGGCCTGAGGCTGGGATTGCTGGCTCCCAAGGTAACCCTCCTGATTTTTATCTGCCACACGTGAACGTGGGACTGCCCATTCTGCCACTGCACGCCTCTTCATGCCACACTGTGTCTCTGCGCCTCTCCACACCCGTAACTCCGCCCCTCCTACCCATCTGGATGAATGTGGCTTCTTTAAATCCTTGGTTGTAGGACTTCCACATGGCTCCATTTTCCAACAGCTATTATTTGTTTTGAGAAGTAGTTGTAATTCTCTCTGAGGTTGCGCAAGGAGGCAAAGCGTGTTTACCTACACCTCCATCTTGATCATAAGTCAGATGCCTTCTTAAAATAGGTTCAATTTAAATTCCAATTTCAAAATAGATCCATCAAAAAAAAAAAGATCACCTTCATCAAGTGACTAACTGTAGTGGTGACTACTGGCAGTGGCTCGTAACCTTTCTTCTGCCCCCACAAAGACTGCATGGATGCCACGCTCCAATCAGTGACACCGAGTATACAACGGCACATACATACACCGCAGTAGGGTGTCATCGAGTCCGTTTTACAGTGAGGACCCTGAAGCCCCAGGAGTAGGAGTGCGTGCACACCAGAGAGAAGGGGCAAAACTGAATGACGTGAGGGTGGCCGCCTAACCTCACTCAGGAAGGAACTACAAAGTTAGGAGTCAATTTAGGTCTTCTCCTCACCTTCTACTTCAATCACTGAAAAAAAAGTCTCCACTGGAAATTGGTTAGATTTAGCAACTTCTCTATTTTTCCAAATTAAAATTCAACCCACTCCCAGTTTCTAATGTGACAGAATTAGTTCCTAGTGATAGAACATAATCAGTTCTCTGTTTTCCAAAAGCAGCCAAACTTATGGAAAATTAAATTAATACAACTTTCCTTTGCATGAAAATCCCCAAAGAAGCTTTATTACAATGAATTTAGGATTGGCACATGCCATCACTAATTCAATACAGAGAGTCTCCTTTGAGAACTGCTTTTAGTTAAAAATAAATGAACCAAAGCCAGATGGGTACTGGATTTATCAGGGTGATCACTTTGTAATATATATAAATGTCTAATCACTATGTTGTATACCTGAAACTAATACAGTATTGTATGTCAACTGTAACTGAAAAATGAAAAAAAAAATTTTAATGAACCAAAAACAGTTCACAAAGTTTTATGACAGAAATAAATTTTAGTGACCAACTATTTTTAGTCAAAGGACAAATTCAGGCCTCCTGGAGCACTGTTTATTGCAATTTTAAGAATCTAACATTCCTGAGATTAAACTTAAAAAGTGGGTTCGCTACAGAATTTCTAGTCTTTCCTTTCTATTAAATTAGAACAAACCTCACCATCTGTGCTCTTCAGAGTCCTTGATTTTCAGAAATATTGTGAGATTGCCTCTAGTTCAGTAATACAGCAATTTTCATTCCCTTCTTAAGCCCTTCCATCTACCCCATGATATAATAAGCTTTTCACATCCTCAAGAGTCAATTTCTGGGGGGGGAGGGAGGGAGGGAAAAGAGAGAAAAGGAGGGAGGGAAGAGAATGCAGGACTTTTTTTTTAAGATATAGGGTTTTTTCTTTCAGATTTTATTTATTTATTTTCAGAGAGAAGGGAAGGGAGGGAGAGAAGCATCAATGTGCAAGAGAAACAGTGGCTGCCTCTTGCACACCCCCAACTGGGGACGGAGCCTGCAGTCTAGGCATGTGCTCTGACCAGGAATCGAAGTGGCAACATCTTGGTCGGCAGAACAAAGCCCACCCCACTCACTAAGCTACACCAGCTAGGGCTCAATTTCTTTTAAATAAAGATCAGAGAGCATTACTTCAAGTCTTCCTGATGTCAAATTTATCAAGGAATTCAGAGATGTCTTCATAAAACCATGAAATTAATTTTTGAAAAGTGCTTTCTTATATTCCTCAAAAAACCAAAACTATTTTTCTATTAAATTTCCTAATATTTCATCCAAATATTCCCATGTTTTAGGAGCAGGAGACTTCTGAGTACAAAGACACTGACTATTGCATTTTGCATCTGAGAAATAAGGAACCCAATTTAGTTGTTGCTTTTTTCACATGTTTAAAATCATGTAAGAGGTATCCTAGTTACCACAACAATTTGGGGCCTTTATTCAAATGACATTCTGCTGTTATAAAACTCAAGTTTCAACCCCAAGTTAGTTTAAAAAAAAAATTCAGAAACATCTAAATCTTAATGCTATCTGCTTTCGTGCTAACAGATCTCAGGTAACAGCACTTTCCTTTAATCTTGGCTTTGACTACAGAGTAAATTACAGTGTCGAAGTACCCAACAAAATCCCACAGGGGGGAAAAAAATGACCTGAAAATGTAGGCTGCCTCCCCTCAGCAGGGTCTCAAAGGTCTCAGTTCTACCTCACAAGAATAAGGTATATGGCCCTGGCTGTGTGACTCGGTTGGAGCGTCATTCTATTCACCAAAAGGATGCTGGTTCAATTCCCAGTCGGGGCACATACCTATGTTTTGTGTTTGATCCCTGGTTGGGATGTGTAGGAGAGGCAAACAATGGATGTTTCTCTCTTCCTTCCTCTTGTTCTAAAAAATCAATGGAAACATGTCCTCGTGTAAGGATTTAAAAAAAAAAAAAGAAGTTACACGAATAGGAATTTGGGATGTTAACAAGAAAATTATCTCTCCTTTTTTAGCTACATATTCAATTCTTTAATATCCCATTAAACCTCTTCCTAATATAAAGAAACAGAGAAATAGGTAAACAGACATTTCAAGATCTTCTTTGGACAAGTGGCTCTCCGACTGTCTCTAGCTATCCTAAAGAGAAGACAGTTGTATCTTAAGAAGATTCCAGACATTCGCCCCACTGGAATTCTTCTGATCCCATAGTTCAAATCAGAAGAAATCTAACAGTATCAGAGATGGAACATACATGTCTGACAGAAAATCAGCTGCTCTAGGATAGCAAGTAAAAAGCAAATGAGATGGGAATGGGCTCAATGTGTTACAGAACTGGTAAGGAAGCCAGGGTAGCTGGAACACAGTGAGGAGAGTGGCAGCAAATGAAATCCAAGGCCTTGCAGATCCTCCTCCATTCATTATGCCTATAATACCAAAAAAGTCTAAACAAATCAACAGCTTCACACCTAAAGGAAACCATAAATCCAATCGGTTATTTCATTAATCCCAGACTGCACTTGATCTCCTAGCGTAAGCACAGCTAAAAGGACCTATGTACTAACTGGAAGCCTTCCAGGGTTAAAAGTTATCTGATGGTAATCTTCCTGGGTGTCCACCTGCCCTTCAACTTTGCTCCTGAAAAGCAGTACAGTGTGGGGAGGTAGGAACTCATTACCATAGTGGCATAAGGGCATCCAGCTCCAAAGCCAAAGAACCCCAACACGGGAGACGAGCCAGAAGCCACCGAAGAGTATTCACATGCCACTCCAGCAGACAGCAAACAGAAGGAGTCAAAGAGGTTCTCATAATTACACGGGAACTCATGTCAGCACAGAATTATGAACACACCTTCATGTGCTCTAGGGCAGAATACAGTAGAGGGTCTCCACTAAGTCACTTTTGGTTTAAAATACAAGAAAACAGACTAGAGTAACTTCCGTATTGTACGAAGGCCTCCTCACCCCAAAAGGCTTTGTATAGTTTGAAAGTAATCCACAGCACTCTTCTCTCAGTGGAGAAGGCACTACTGCCCCCTTGAAATTCAATTCAGTCAAACCTCTGATGAAACAGATTTCTATCATGATAGAATTAATTAAAATTCTAAGGTTAGCTCCATGAGGGAAAAAATCATTTTTCCAACTGCAGGCATTTTTCAATCATGGACAACTCAACTATGTAGCAAATCTGACTGACCCAATAAATAATCAAATATCACATATCCACTGTGAATATTTAAACCGAAAATCCTGGGACTTCTACAACTAAACCTGATTGTTCCACTGTTTTTTAAAAAAGACTTTTATTTATTTATTTTTAGGGAGAGGGGAAGAGAGAGAGAAAGGGAGAGAAACACCAATGTGTGGTTGCCTCTCACACATCCCAAACTGGGGACCTGGTTCACAACCCAGGCGTGCGCCCTGACTGGGAATTGAACCATCGACCCTTTGGTTCACAGGCCAGCGCTCAATCCACTGAGCTATACCAGCCAGGGCAAATGCTTTAGATAAATGATTTTTCACAGTTACGAACAGCACATAGCCCGGGAAGAGAAAAGGAAGACGGCAGAAGAAAGATAACTACATAATGAAATCCTTTCAAATATAATTTCTGTAATAAAAATGTTAAGTATACATCCCAACAATGAGGCTCCCCCCTCCAAAGTATGACTCTTTCCTCTTGTCCCACATTTTAAAAAAGTCCTAAAGACATAAACTCGGAAGGCTACTTATTCACATACGACTTGATGTGGTAAGTAGTAGGTACCACAGGTTATTCCCAGATACAGGGCAACCCAGGAGCCAAGTCCTCTCATCTGAAATGATGGCAAACAATGAGTGAGAAGTCTACTCTTGTGTTCAATTAAATTACTACTGCTGCAAAGGGTAGCTTCATTAAAAAATAACTAATGCAAAAGCAACTGTAAATTAAATGTCTGAAAATCATCCTAAACAGATAACAGGTAATGACCTCATCAAACATCTCCACCCCCTATGACACCCCAGAGCAAAGAGAAAACCCGTTAACCTGAAAGCACTCAAGTATTGGGAAGGTGGGAAACACGTACAGAAGAATAGTCAACTGCTAACAGTCAATAGCTAATAACCATAAGACCTCCAAGAAATGAGAACTAGGGTACTACACTTGGCTTCTACAAACGTCACTAAGACAGGCACCATTTGGCTCCTGACCTCCAGGCAAATCACAGAAACCTAGGCACAGCTGCAAACATCTCACTTACTGATGCTTCGGAATGGCAGTAAAAGCTTCCTTTTAGGCCTAGGGATCTATAAATACACAAAAGAAGAAAATATGCCCTTTCATTCTGTCAAAGTTAAATATAAACTTCCAATCACAGTGCTTGAACATCTCCAAAAACGATGCTGCATACATCCAAGGCAGATCATTAGTACATCTGTTTTCAAAGCCTGAGTTAATTTCCCATTTTACAAAAAATAAAAATAAAAAATTAAGATTCCTGGATTTGGACAGCGAAATGATGCAGAAAGTAGCTCAATCTCCATAACTAATATTTTCTCCCCACCCACACATCCCAGGAACCAGTGGCTTTAGAAATGTTGGCTAAAAAAATGGAGTCAAGCCCTGGCTGGTGTAGCTCAGTGAAGTGAGCACAGGCCTGCCAACCAAAGGGTCACTGGTTTGATTCCCAGCCCAGGTACATGGCTGGGTTTCTGCCCAGGCCCCCAGTAGGGCATACAAGAGGCAACAACCAAATATTGATGTTTCTCTCCCATTCTGCTTCCCTTCCCTTCTCCAAAAATAAATAAATATAATCTGAAGAAAAAAAAAGGGAGTCAAATGAGGCCAAAGTCATTACCATCAGCCAACATATGACTAAAGAGAGGAATTAATCAGATTAAGAACACAAATTCTAATTTAGAATTCCAGACCAAAGCCAGACAGACTAAAACACAGTCTGAATACAAAAGCAAAATTAAGGGAAGCCTCAGAAATTTGCTTTGATGATTTAAGATAGCAATAAATGGTTTAGAAGACCCTTCTAAAACAGTCTCCAAACTTGCCTGATGACAAGATACAACCCAGGGTATTTGTTACAAACACAAAAAGATTCCTGAGTCCTAATCCCTGACCTTCTAAAATCATAAATTTTCCAGAAGAGAGATCTGAGAATCTGTATATTCAACAATTCCTGGTGTTAGGAAAGTCTGAAAAAACAGTAAAGGAGTATTAGTAATCAACTACACAGATGCTATCTGATAGGTAGCAGCAAGAAGAAGCTGATGACTATGTTGGTTAAACATGAATATGCTGCATGCATTTTATCATAAAACATCATTAAAATTATGCAAAGGAATCTTTTTCTTAAAAGCTTCAAGAAGAAAACAAAACAAAGAAAATAGAAAAGGAGACAGCAACAGAAAGAGATGCCAACAAAATTTTGGAAGCTGGAAAGCAGATGCACTGGTGATGAATAAATTTAAACGCCTGCAGTGGCAAGCAGCAGATTCCTAGCCCAGAATCTCAGAAAAGGCTCAGAAACTGGAGAAACCCAGTACCTCCTCTGGAGGAAGAAGAATATGAGGGGCTGAAACAGGGGAACTGGTGGAAAATTCGAATAAGAAACAGAGTATTCCATCCTCTTTCCCTTCCCCATTCTGCAGAGCAGAAGATTGGAGGAGTTGAATCAGAGGGCCTCTGAACCAGGGACCAGTCACAGCTAAGGGCAGGAGTGCCGAGCTGAAGACAGGGGATCAAATAAAAGTCTAACTTACTCTCCTTTCCCCATCTCTCTTCTCCGACTTGGCTCCAGAAACACGAGATGCTGGGCTTACACTCTCCAGGCAAGAGACTGGAGGATCCACTCTGAGGGAACTAACAAGCCCCCAATTCACCCCGAAGTGATGCCCACCACTTAATAAGCCAGGGCTTCATGCTCAGAGCATATCAGTACCTCATTGTTTTTATCTTTTTAATTAAAAAATGTTTATTGATTTTAGAGAGGGAGGAAGGAGGGAGGGGGAGGGGGAGACAGACAGACGGACACACGGATGCGAGAGAGAAACATTAACTGGCTGACTTCCATGCACACCCTGACCAGAAAGCAAACCAGCAACCTAGGCACGTGCCCTGACCAGGAATCAAGTTCCTGACCTTTTGGTGTACAGGATGACGCTCCAACCAGCTGAGCCACGCTGGCCAGGGCTAGTACCTTATTCTTAAAAATGAACAGATAGCGAAGAATTATCAGACATTTGAAGAAAACCTCTGAAAGTAGGAATCAAAGTAAAGAAATAAAACAGAATTCCTGACAACGTGAAAAAATATCTAAGAAATTAATACTAGTAGTACAACAGAAAAAATGGAAAAGCTAAGGAAATCTAAACATTGAGTGAGTAAATAAAATAATAACAATAATTTGCAAGGAGAAAATAGAGGACCAGTCTAGGAGTTTCACCATCCGGAAAATAGGGGTTTCCAGAAAGAGAGAGGAAATAAATAATTATGGAAGAGGGAATACATTATCAAAGATATAATACAAGAACACTTCACAGAGCAGAAATAAGTTTTAGACTGAAAAGGCCTACTACGTGAAAATGCCAAACATGGTAAATATTTAAATATCCACACCAAGGCACAACATCATTGTATTTCAGAACACTACAGGTAAAGACAAGACCCTTAACCTTTCAGAGAAAAAACAGACCCTACACAAAGACCCCAGAATCAGAAGAGCATCAAGCCTCACAACACCATTACTGAAAGTTACTAAGACCACAAAGCAAGGCTTAAAATTTCCAAGATATGAGCTCCAACATGACATTATAGTTAATCAAATATCAACTAGCATGAAGGTAGAAAAGAGAAGATTTAGACATGAAAGGCTACAAGGCCTCAAAAAAGGCACCCCTCGCCATGTGTCTGAATGTACTGAAAAGAGATTTATACTTCTGTCTGGGTTTAGGGATGAATCAGTGATTAACAGTCAGTAAATCAAGCAAAAGGAAAAAGAAAGAAGGGAGGAAGGGGGAAGGGAAAGGGGAAAAAAAAAAAGGAATGGCAATTACTACATTTAGGGAAAAATGTATAAAGGTACTATAATCACAGTACACATAGTCATTTTATTACATGCTAATTTTTTCCCTTTAAAAAAATTGTTTAAAAATATTTAATTTATTCATTTTTAGAGAGAGGGGAAGGGAGGGAGAAAGAGGGAGAGAAACATCAATGTGGGAGAGAAACATCGATGGGCTGCTTCTCGCACACCCCCAACTGGGGACCTGGCCCGCAACCCAGGCATGTGCCCTGACCGGGAATTGAACCAGTGATCCCTTGGTTCACGGGCAGGCACCCAATCCACTGAGCTACACCCGCCAAGGCCTAGTTTTTTTCTTTTGGTAACATTTACCACTACTGTCTTCTGGACTCATGGGGTGGCAGGTGGGAGGAGGCTGTAGGCCTGGAAACTATATTCCCAGAATCCCATCAAAGGGGTTGTGATTTAAATTCCAAGAATACAAGTCATTCACCCTGGCTGGTATAGCTCAGTGGACTGAGCGCGGGGCTGCGAACCAAAAGGTTGTTGGTTCGATTCCTAGTCAGGGCACATGCCCGGGTTGTGGGTCAGATCCCCAGGAGGGTATGTGTGAGACACAGCCACACATTGATGTTTCTCTCCCTCTCTCCTTCCCTTCCCCTCTCTATAAAACTAAAAATAAATAAAGTTAAATAAAAAAAAGATCTGGAAGATAGGAAAAATGTAGATGTCACTACTGCTCTTCTGGTAGCTGTAAGAAGGTGTGTGGCTTTGGACAGATAAGACACCTGGTTTGCTGCAGTTGCTAATATTCTGCAAATTGCCTGGTCTGGTTTTTAAAGCAGCCAAGATTATTAATGGTAGCATTTTCTTACAAATCCCTGTAATATGGTTTTCCCTCACCTATGTTCCCATGGCCTTCCAATGGTTTTACAAGCATCTAATATCCTCTTTGAAATATCAAGAATGGTTTGTTTTTCTGATTGAATTCTGATATATACTATAAAAACACAAAACACTGATTTAATAAAGATTGTGATGGTCTGTATTAGGAAGCTAGCGGAAAGGCTTGAGGGTAGGTAGAAGTATAAAACTGCAAAATCACATTCCATAGTAAAAATTCAATAGGTAATATCTATGAATGAAAAAAATCAAGAAATAGTAGTATAACTCTGTAGAAACGTGAAGATAATACACATCAGGAGCCCTGGCTGGTATGGCTCAGTGAATTGAGTGCCAGCCTGAAAACCAAAGGGTCGCTGGTTCGATTCCCAGTCAAGAAAATATGCCTGGGTTGTAGGCCAGATCCCCCAGTGGGGGAGTGTGCAAGAGGCAACCACGCATTGATGTTTCTCTATCTCTCTTTCTCCCTTTCTTTCCCTCCCTAAAAATAAATAAAAACTTAAAAAAATACACACCAGGGGGAAAAAACACTAAAAATATTAAAAGTAACCGAGGATGAACAAGTAGAAATGGAAAGCAGTATTTTCAATTATAAGACTTGTGGTGCCCTGGCTGGTGTGGCTCAGTGGATTAGTGCCGGTCTGAAAACCAAAAGGTCACAGGTTCTATTCCCAGTCAGGGCACATGCCTGGGTTGCGGGTTAGGTCCCCAGTAGGGGGCACATGAGAGGCAACCACACACTGCTGTTTCTCTCCCTCTCTTACTATCTCCCTTCATCTCTCTAAAAATAAATAAATAAAATATTTTAAAAAAGATTTGTGGTACTATTTGACTCTTCAAACTATGTAGTCTTACTATTTTGATTAAAATTTTTTTAAATTTAATTACTAAAACCCCCCAAATTCTAACACTGTATAAGAAAAACCATGCTTCAGATTTACCAACATTTAAAAAAATAAGATCTATTTATACTACATCTGTCCCAAGACGCCAAGTTTGCAGGTTCAATCCCCAGTCAGGGCACATTAAAGAAGTAACCAAAGAATGCGTAAGTAAGCAGAACAACAACAAATCAGTAAGTATTTCTCTCTCTCTCTGCCTCTCTCTCTAAAATCAGTAAAATTAAAATAAATAAATAATGGATCTGTTATCGATACAGTTAAGGAGTAGAAAATCCTCCCCAAAACAAAATAACTGAAAGGCTATTATGCTTGCTTCTAGAACCCGTGCCTTGAATTCGGTGCTAATGGAAGCAGGCTGCCTAATGTGACCTGAATCTCTGCCCCAGCCTGGGTGTCACCAGTGCTTACCACCCCAGGGCTCACTCCATGTCACAGGTCAACTATGTGAGGAACTTCCAGGTCACTATCAGAAATCGTGACCAAGATTAATTGTAAAGGTAAACACAAAAATAGAGGGATAAATCTAAAAATCGGTTACCTTAGATCCTTTTTAGGACTTGTTTTTAATTAAATGCACTAACTGAAAAATAAAAACCACCAACATATGCTTACAACTTCTTTAGAAGTTGTAAGAGACTATTAATTAGATTAAAAAGGTGATGACAAGTAGAGCTGAAACCTAGTCACTGATGACAACGAAATGACTCTTCTCACACTGGGCCAGCCATGCCTCGTAACATTAACCCTCCACTTCCATGAGCCATCCCTCATTAGCACACCCAAATATAAAAGGAGAGAAGCATATACAGAGAACAGTCCGAAATAAGGAAAATCCAGCTAAGACAGTCTCCATATGAAAAGGCCTGAAAGAAAACTTAAACAGATGCTCCATGAGATGCTGACCCAGACTTCACATGGACAGAAGTGTTGCCTCATTTCAAAGATAAATGGTACCTTAAGTTCCGACTTGCCACAGATAGTCTAATACCAAAGCTGTGACTTCCACTGTTGACTTCACAAGTCTCTGCTCTCTCACTCTCACACCCTTAAGCCATCAGACACACAGAGGTTTCTTGCTGAAATGCTAGGAAAATTTTCAAATTTTCATTCCATGAACACTAGTGATGGGCAACTAAACTGGGAATCTACTTTAAGTTAGGGAAACAGGGCAAGCTGATCAAATCACACAAGGTACTGAATTAAACAGGCCCATCTGGGCTTGGAGGAAGAGTACTGTGATTTCTGAACAAAAGTCGACATAGGTACAGATAAAAATGCTTCCATGCTTTTTTATAATGGCGCTTCGGCTACTAATTCATTTGTATGCCCAACAGGAGTCATGCATCACGTTAAGATGTATGGCCTAGATGAAGGGTGTGATAGGAACATCTGTGTGCGCTCTCTCTCTCTAGCCCCATAAGGCTTACTAAAAATAGTAATATTCCCTAGAAGTAGGTTTTCTGTTTCCTAAATAGCAGGTCTGGCAAAACTAACACCCTGTCATCCCCATAATCTAAGAATTGCTCCCCAGTAATCACCCATCTCACCAATTTCTAAGATCCTAAAATTTTAAGACCTAATCCAGCCACACAAGTTTAATTTGCAGGACCTAAAAGAAATCAAGACTAAAATAGACTTTATCCAGGGAAATTCTTATAGAAAACAGGTCCACCGTATAGCATCAAATTTTTTTATGATATTGACGGTTTTAGCATGAACACCAGTAAACCAGTATCTGTGGAAAGAACTGACGGAAAAAAAATCTCTACTATAAAGGCTGAGCTCAAAGTTCACTATGATCTTTATTCATTTTTGGAGAGCTCACGCTCTCTGCATCCTTGCCTCCTACCACTCTGCTGCTCACTCCCTGAGATCCAGACGCTGGAACTTCCTCCGACTCTTCAGAACAGCCACGCTCTTGCCCTCCTCAGGATCTTCACCTGTGCCATCTCCTCTGCCCAGAACAGTCTTTGGTCCTCCCCTCGCCTTCTAGGTTCTGCCTTAAAAGTCATTCCCTCACAGACCTTCCCTGACCGTCCTCCTTCCCTGTCAACTTGGGTTAGGCTTGCAATTAGCTGTCTCCATAGCACTTACAGCAAAAGTAATTATTTGTTTAATGGGTCTTCCCCTCTCCACCGTAACTGCGTGAAAGCGGGGACTGAGTCAGTTTCGTTCATTGCTCTATCTCCAGCACCGAGCACAGTGCTTGGCACACAGCAGAGGCTCAAACACTCTCATCTAGTAAGTGAGTAACACGGCCCCCCAAAAATCAGCTTCAGCAACTCTACTTATAAGGGGTGGGCTAAGTAGGTTTATAATTGTGAGTACACAAAACACAGACTTTATTCTTATATTATTATTTATTAAAGAGAAAAAAGTACAGTGTATTAATAGTGTGCTATACTTGTTTTAAAAAAGTAAGAAATATACTTATTTGCTTCATAGGTACATGGTATCTCTAGAAAGGATCTTAAGAAACTGGTAATGTTAGTTGCCTCTGGGAAGATGAACTAGATTGTGAGCAGACTAAAGGTAAAAGGTAAGCTATTCACTGTACAACTTTATCTTTCAAAATTTGAACCACGTTAATGTATTGTCTATTTAAAAAGTAAAATTTGCTAAAGACAGTCCTGTCCTTATTCCTAAGACAGTGATGGAAAGAGTTTAAATGTTCTACACCTAGATACTTGATGACAAATGTCTAGCCTACCAGCTGAACACTCTCAGGGTGGAAGTGGAAAAAAGGAAAACTCAGCCATAAATCTCAGACAGCTTTCCCCACACTAGATTACATCGCTTCAGAAGAAAAGTCCATTTTTGGGGGAACCAAATGTCCCAATCTGGACACACAGAGAATGTTTTCAATCAGAAGGGATTATTGGGAGAAATGATTGGATTCAGCATTTCTATAAGCAAAAAAAGTTGATGAATCTGTACTGAAGAAATATAAACACTGACTAAAAATAAATTATTTTCACTGAAGGGCCTTAAAATCTAAATGGAGCTTAATTTGAATCCACAAAGTTTAAGAAACTAAATTTTTCTGGAAATCAATTTTAAGAATGGGGAGGAAAGCTACACACATTCCTTAAAATACAGATTTGCCAAACTTTAAGATTCTCTTTAGGAAAGAAAGGCCTGAAACTTGTTTAAATACAACTCCAATAATCACATGTTATCATAATCAAAGCCCTGAACCAGTCCTAGCCACACAGCTCAGTTGGCCAGAGCATTGTCCTGATACACCAAGATTGAGGGTTCAATCCCCAGTCAGGGCACATACGAGAATCAACCAATGAATGCATAAATAAGTGGAACAACAAATTGATGTTTCTCCCTCTCTCTCTCTCGAATCTATTCTACATAAATAAATAAGTAAATAGCAGCAGTCCAGGACCAGAGCTAAAACCCTTGGTTCTGAACCCGTGGAATTTCCCAAACCTGCATATCAGGAACAGATACGCTGGACTAATGATGGCAGGAGAAAGCCGAATCCAGGGCCACCAACGAGAGGATCTGTCTTGGGGTCTCCAATGTTATAAGAATCAATGTCATAGAGTGCAAGAAATGATCTTCATAATCCATCCCAAGACCTATTGGAGACACTGTTCTCTTCAACTAATTATCCCCTGAAAAACAAAAGGGTATTTACTAAGTAGAACGTACTGAAAGGGCATTTACCAAGCAGAACAAAGTATTTAGTATAGCCATTCTAAATTGTTATGACTTTGCCAAGCCTAAATGGCAAGCTGGAAGCCAATTCCTACCTCCCCTCTTTGATCACTTATTGGCCTCCACAGGTTCTTTCTGCATTAGCGAATGTATCACCTTTTCCCCCTACTAACTTCGTTTTTCTCCATAAAGTTCTGAGCAGCATTTTAAATGCCCTTCTATACAGTATGCCAAACAGTGCCCGTGAACTTAGCCTGTGGCTCCCCAAGCCCAAAGGCTGAGTGAGAGAGGAGGAAGAAAGAAGTTGGAAATACTCTCTTTTCTTCAATGCCCTGGACTTTCAAAGGCAATGATTCTGCATTTAATCACAAGATGAATAAGAAACAGATTTGAATTCAGAAAAAACAGAGGAGTACAGAAACGTTCAGTAAAGAGTACTGCCTCCGTTTCCTTGCTGAGCAGCTCTCAGGACCTGCCCGTGGACCGCATTCTGACACGGAACACCCCATCCACTCTAATCCGGGGCATATCCCTCAAGAGACAGCCGAGCGGAACCCTGCCAACTGCTGCTCAGGAGTTGTGTGAAGAACAGTAGCAACAAGGGCCTACTTTGAGAAGGAGATCAACAATCACATTCAAGAAGAAAAGAAGTTATTTGGCAAAAAGAAGCATGTTGCCAAAATGTTAGTCACAGCTTCGGGGCCCCGGTTTGTGTTTCTGCGGCCATTCTTCGCTTTGACAGAGCCCATTCTCTGGCCCAGGAAGCCCGGCTCAGCTTCTGTCACCCACCTCATCTGCAGCAGTCAAGAATCCTTTCAGTCTGGTGGGATCAAACTGTGACACAGACAAGATGTCCACCAGAGACTAAAAGGGAGGAAAAAAAATATGTAACTTGCTGTTTCCACTTAGGACTGGACCAAGCAGAGTGGTGGAAAACACAACAGGACAGGAAAAAATGAAAAATCATCATGTTAAACACGCAGGCTATACCCACCAGCCTTCCCGAAGCTCTGAGCCTCCATAACTTACTTCTGAACCTTCTTTAAAACAAACCAAAAGCACACACAGTAGACTGAAACGACAGCAAAATGCAAAACAAGTTTTTACTTCCAAGTGTACATACTTCACAGCCTACCGCTCGCTCTTCCTAGGTTAGTGTGAAGACTGTTTTGCTGAAATAGCCTGAACCAGCACACCATGATTTTCAGAATTACTTCAAGAGCAACAGGAAAACAGACTCAAGTACACCAGGTTACTCTCCCGAAGAGCCCAAGAAGTCTAGAAAAAACACCTGACAATTTTCGATAGGAAAAGGATCCCTCTCTTCCCTTCTTAAAAGCAAAACCTGAAAACTCCACCGTTCTCAACGCCTTCCCCCTTCCCCGGCATTTCACCTTTGTGCTGACACCGCGTAACTAATCAGTAGCACCTAAGGTAAACACCACCCTGATACGGAGGGTGAGCGAGAACGAGAAACTGCCCCCTCTCAAGCAAACCCACGTCAGACCTCAGAAGCGCCGAGACTTTCAGGAACACTGCTAGGCCGAACAAGTTCCCCTGCAAGCAGAGTGTTTAGGGTGTTATGCCCAAAGGAAAAGCTCAATCAGTCGCTATTTCGAAGGGTTAACAGAAGGGTTAAAACTGTCCACAAACACAGTGGCAACAGGGCCAGAGTGACTGGACCAAAGTGACTGTCTAAAATACTGCACTTCTGTGAATTTTCAAAAAGATCCTGAGGAAAGTCAGTGTTTGCCAAGGGTAAAGTGATTGGAAAATGAAACGCAGAGTTTGAACGAGTGAAACATTCTGGTGGCAGACTGCATTCTCCAATGCTCTCCATCAACGGACCTCATCCGCCCCAACTCTGACTTCCCTATCTCAATCTTGATGGCAGCCAATACAATGTTAACACAATAACAGGAATTTTTTGGCTACTAAAAGTTGAAGTTAAGAAAAGCTTAAAAAAGAAAATGGACCTGTGTCAAATCTCCACTCCCCTAGCCCAGTGGCTCAATACACCAAAAAAGTTTGGGGTTCAATCCCTGGTCCAGGCATGTGCAGGAGGCAACCGGTCATCAATGTTTCTCCCACATCAATGTGTCCTTTTTCCCTTTCTCTTTTTTCTCTCTCTCAAATCAATAATCATATCCTCGGGTGAGGATTAAAAAAATAATAAATCGCCAACTCTTCCCTAGCACAGAAAAGCAGCAAGGCTGAGAGGAAGAAAATGAGAAAGACCTGTCTTCTAAATATCAGTATGCCAATCTTGTTTTTCGAGGTTGATTCTTTACAACCGCTTTAAAGATCCCATTTGGTGGAAACAATCTTTTAGAGGCAGTGAGGAGACCAAACCTGTATCTCAAAGGGAAAAAATGAGAGTTTAACAACTGGCCTCAAATTGTTAATCTTAGTTAATCCTTAGGTGGGCTAGAACAGTCAGTCATTCCTTGAGGTTCTTCAGCGATGTGTAAAAGGAGAAAACAGTGACCAAAATCATTCAGTAATTCATTCAAAAACAGCGACTCTAAGGCAAAAATGCCAGCATGAAAACGGAGGTGAATCTTGGGGGTGTCCAAAGCAGTAACAGGTTATTCCAATCCCTTTAAAATGACCAATTCCAGTGCGTACACCAGCTCTTCCCGTTTGTCACCCCAGTGTTAGTTACCTTTTGAGAATTTTCCTTCCTGATTAGTAACTCAACAACACGCACAGCCCATGCTGAACACTTGAAGATTTCCACCTTCCCTCACTGCACACCACCCCAAACTGAAGCCTCAAGTCGGCTACGGCCAGGTGCACCTCAGCGTTTCTCAGTCCAACCTTTCCTCCATCGTGATTCCTGCGAAACTAACGCTCTCAAGATTCCCTGCAGTGTAAGCAGTTTCCCGAACCAACCTCCCAACCATTGGTTCTCACTCAACTCAATCCCCAAAATGTCACAGTGGCCCCCTCGCCCGCAGCATCCTGTTAATTACCTGTTCCCAACAGGTCCTCCCTCCCCATCTCCCTTTTTGCGCACGGTTACCTCGTTCCGCGCTCTGAGTCGCTGTCTTACTCACCTTACCCAACCCTCAGGATCCTTTATTTCCTGCCTCTTGATAATTTTCCTCCACATTTTCACGGGCATCGTTCTCCCCACACTAATTCCCAACCACTCCCCCCACTTAGATTCCCCACGCCCCCTCTTCTCTCCTGGTTCTTCCGACCCAGCCCCCGGACTCCCTCCCCTAAGGCCCCGCCCCCAGGACCCCTCACTTCTTCAGGCCCCTCCTCCAACGCCCCTCTCCCCTGAAGCCCCGCCCCAACCCCCCTCTTCCCCGGCTCTCCCTCCCACTCAGGTCCGCAGGTCATCTCAGCGACAGACCCAGACTCCCTCACCCCTTTCCGACCTGGCCGCAGCGGCTCCAGGAGCAAATCCTCCGCCACCTCCGCTCCAGCTTTGTCCCGTCCTGCTCGACCCCCGCCCGGCGAGCTCCCTTTCTCGCCGCCGCCGCCCCTTTTGCCAACCCGGAAATGGATCTGCTCCCACCGTCCCCAGCGTCCGCGAACAAAATGGAGGCGGGGGGAAAAGGAGCAGGGAGCCGGGAGCGGAGAGACGCTACACGCATGCGCCTCTGGAAAGCCCGCCTCCTGCCGGAGGCTGTGAAAGCGGAAGCGGTTCGGTAGCCACCATCTTGGGGAGGTCGCAAGGACTTCATCTACTAGCTAAGAGCAAGGTTTGCAACTTTGGTTCCACTTGTAATCACCTGGAAACACTTAAATAGTGATGCCGAGTTGCACTCCCAGAGATTGATTTAATTGGTCTGGGGGACGGCGTCGGCATCGGGCCTTTTGAAACTGCGCAGATGATTCAACTGTTGCCGAGGTGGCTAATCAGCGAGCTAAACAGGGTCTTGAATATACCTCTTTTTCTTTATCCCACGGCGCGCGTATACACACACACACACCTCTCACAAATGTCCTTCCCTAATTTCTAGTTAACGAAAACCTCTAGGCCTCAGTCAACCTTGCAAGAGCCCACGAGTCAAGCTTCAGTTGTCATAGCAACTGAGAGGCAGGCCTCCTGCCAACAAGTCATCGTTAACGTCAACGTAACCACCTGACTAGAACACTGGTGAACACCGGTCTCCTCTCTGCAGGGTCTGAGATTCCCCAGATTCCAGGGGTGGAGGACAGCGCCGCAGTCTACAACTGCTTGGGGTCTGGGAGAGGACTACTGTGCCCCTCCGTGTTGGGGCTGCTAACTCTGTCCCTGCTCACAGGATCCCTCCCTAGTCCACCCACAAAAGTACCTTTCTACTTCAACCAAGTCCATTGTCTTCAAAATGCTCTCCATCGTCCTTCCCCTCCTCCGAATCTGAAGTAAGGGGACAGGATTGGGATTATTACCTGTATGCCTTTGGGCCTCAACTACCCCATCTGTAAAATGGAGCTAATAGTGCCTGTCTCGACTGTCTCATGAGCTCAAATCAGGTAATGATGGGAAGGCATGTGATAAGCCAGAAGTTATTATTATTATTTTTGTTTGCTAAGGATAGTACTGAGCGCCACCCACTAGTCAAGTGAATGTCATGACATCCATTGACACAGGACCTGCTGTGGGCCAGGCATGGGCTAGGCACCAGGAGATGACTGTGGAACTGACTAAGGCACAGCATCTCCCCTGGGGCACTCACTGTGTGGTGGGCAGATTGGCATGTAAACTGCTCGCTGAGATGTAAGTCAGCATGTGATTAGTGCTGTGGGGACATACGGGCTCCTGAACATCAAGCCAGAGAGTGATTAATTCCTGCTAAAGAATGGGAGAAGATTTCGTAAACAGTTTTCAACTCAGCTTTGAAGGATGAGTAGAATTTTATTATTAATCAGAGAAGGCAAGGAGCACATTCCAGACAGAGCTTACCCGTGGGTGCAGAGGTAAAGATTTTCAGGTATGTAGTCTAACATGCCCAAAATTAGGGTGATAGGGCCAGGTGGATCTAAACCCAGCTCTTCAGCCTTGTTTTTCTTCTGTCCCATCCTCACTGGCTATACACTGTGCAGAATGGCTTTTTTACAAAAGATTTTATTTATTTATTTATTTATTTATTTATTGAGAGGGAAGGGAGGGAGGGAGAGAGAGAGAGACATCAATGTGCGGTTGCTGGAGGTCATGGCCTGCAACCCAGGCATGTACCCTGGCTGGGAATCGAACCTGGGACAATTTGGTTCTCAGCCCGCGCTCAATCCACTGAGCTATGCCAGCCAGGGCCAGAACGGCTTTTTATTGCAGCAACACACCACGTGGTCCCTCAAGGCCTTTGTACTGGCTTGACTCTGCCTCTTCCTCATTTTTCAGGCCTCCGCTCAAATGCCCCCTTTTCAGAGGGCCTTCCGTGCCCACCACAACTGATGTAAGCCCCCATTCTCTGTAACATCACTGTGTGATAACAGCAGTCCCTGGGGTGGAACAGAGGGGCATCGCACACAGATTTAGGGATACAGGGGTGGGCTTCATGAGGAAAGTAACTTCTGAGTGAGGACTGATGGGTAAGCAGGAATTGGCCGAGGGCAGAGGTGGGGGAGGAAGCATTTCAAGGCAGAGGCAGAGTATGTGCAAAACAAAAAGAATCACAGCACATTCTAAAAACAAAGTATTTTGATGTGGTTAGAGCTAGAACTATGGGAGAGGCAAGAAATTAGGTCAAAGAAGTAATCACAGCATCTGAAGTTTGTTAGCACTGCCGTGGGCCTTGTACTGTCTTAACTTCACATGTCGTAACTCATTTAATCTTTTCGGGAACTTTCTGAAGCAGGTATTATTGCCCCCATTTTAGAGTCAAAGAAACTGAGACACAGTGCAGTTAACCATCTTGCCCCCCAAATCACATACCTACGAAGCAGCAGAACTGTCCCCAGAAACTCTGCATTCCAAATGATCCGGAACCCTGTCAGACCCAACGTCCCTATAGTATAACAACTACGTTGTAACTCTACTATCCCGAAGTGAAATTAACAGATAGTATAACCTATGTGACTTCAAAAAGCAAGTCAACATAATGCCTTAACAATAGTGAAGACAAGTGAGAGGAAGGTAGCTTAATAGGTCAGTGCTCAGGCACCACTGTGCTGGAAGATACACGGTACAGTGGTCAGCTGAGGGCGCTCACACCTAGGCTGGAATCACTAAGAACGGGACAGTAACAAGTGCAGACTGACCTAAGGGCATTTCGTTGGGCAGCATTGTCATCTGTGATGTGATTTCCCAAAATGGTGGACAACTCTTTGTTGAAGTTCTGAACAACACACAAAAAATATATATATATACAGTAGTTGTATTCCTAGAAAAGACAGATTATATTAACAATGTGCAAAAAAATTTCATGATTGTACTTGCATTTTCTAATAATATGCCAAGCTAAGTACCTTGGAGACCTCCTCCCTAAAAGCAACTAAAAATCCTGGATAAGTTATTTTTAAAAATCTTAAACACTTTGATTAAAAAAAAAGTAAGGCATTTTCAGGGCAAAACAAGGTGAGTAAAGGCAGGGGACACGCACACACAGGTAAGCGAGACACTGAAGCAGGCCTTTGCCCTGAAGACACTTGCCTGCTGGGTGAACATGAGCTTTGGTCAGTGTCTCATGGGAAAAAGGAACAGCCCCAAACCTCCTCAACAGGGGAGCTTCACAGGAGGTCTCCCTTCATGGAGATGGGATCCCAAAGGACCACATTCTCATGGCAAGGGTGAACCAAAAATAAACCAGTCCCCACCTCCCTTGGGTGTAAGGTTAATGGAGATGGATCCTAGGCTCAGGTGATAATGAATAGGTTCTTCCACATGGACTGTCCAGTAAGACACTGAAAGACATGTGCATCCCAGGATTATTCTTGGTGGACCCACTCCTCACATTGGAGTACTCCAGCACCTTGACCCCTGCCCACCAAATGCCATGCTTGTCATTGTGGTAAACAAAAGACCACTACAGATTCCAGGATGCCCTCCCAGAGAGATAAAGGACCCTTGTCCCATGCTATGCTGCCTAGTTAACAAGAGCCAGTTTGTGAAGGATTGTGTTATCGGCTATAAAAAGCTGAATTTCATCTCGAGCTCAAGAGGAAAACCATTGAAAGGTTTAAGCTCAGTAGAGCCATAACCCACTATGCCCTCCAGAAAGATCCCTCTCACTGAAGCGTGGGGGGCAGATTAGATGGGGCCAGGTTGGCAGCAGGAACCCCAGTTGGGGAGCTGCCATGGACATCTAAGTGAGAAGCGATGGTGGCCGGCACTGATGGCAGCTAGGCATTGGCTGGGCACAAAGGCCTTGAACATGGGGCTGCCTGTCTGCACAGCCCACGGCCTCAAGTCTCACTTCTCCCCACTACTGAATAGGGTGAGGTTTTGGGCAGTTGACTCAACGTCCACCAGCCTTGGGCTCCTCCTCTGAAAAACCGAGATCAGACTGAATCGAATACGTCTGAACTGTATGCACACTCGGTGAGAGAGGTCCAGGGTAGGAAGAGAGGTCTATAGGGCGACTGAATGTTTAGGTCTGGAACTTAGAAGAGCAGTTGTAGCAATTTTGGACCCATCAACTGTGGTAGCTCGTCTCCAAAGACAGCTCCCATAGACGCAGGACTCCTGGTATTCAGTGAAATTGGCTGGCCTGTGACTCCTTTTAATGCAGTGGAAGTGATACCGTACCAGGTCCAGATGTGAGCTTTGAGAAGAGCTGGCAGCTTCTTGTGCTTTGGGGCCCCCTAAGCTCCCATGTGAGAAGTCAGCTACTCTTCTGTACAGACCACCTGGAGGAGGGGCCTTGACGTACAGAGAGGTCCAGCCGACCCAGTATTCCAGCTGTTCCCGCCAGGGTCTCGGACGAGTGAGCCAGCCATGTTGGACAGCTCCAGTCACCTTCTGACTGCAGCCACATGAGACACCCCAAGTGAGACAGCGAGACTGTTCAGCTGAGCCCCCATCAACCCAGAGGATCGTGAGAAGCTATAAAATGGTTGTGGTTTTAAGCCACTAAGTTCGGAATAATTTGTGATGCAGCAATTATTATGGATGAAATATATGGATGAAATCTAAGCCCAGGTTTATGGAGGGAGGAAAAGAGGACTTAGGACAGACCCAAGGAACTCCATGTGCAAGAACCCAGCCGAGGGAGAAGGCTAGCAAGGGAGATTGAGGAGGAGGACAAGGAAATCCTGAAAGTGTGGTGTCCTGAGAGCGCGATGAGTGTTCGAGAAAGAATGGTCAGAAATACCAAACGCCACAGAGAGGAACAGTAAGATGTGTTCCTTGGGTTTGGTAACGTGGGAGTCAGTGACCTCAGTGAGAATAGTTCCAGTGAGTCGTGAAGGCAGAAGCAGAGGCACTGGGTTGAAGAGTGAAAGGGAAAAAACGTAAAGCAACAAAACCAAACAAACTGCAGGTGCACATTTTTTCCTTAGAGTTACACATATTGACTTGGATGAGTGTCACACACATAACGTTCAGGAGAAAACTTGCTGAACGCTACATACTGTAGCATTTATATAAAGTTTTAAAATGTGCAAATATGAAAAACTTTTAAAATTCACTTAATAAAAAGACAAACAACCCAACTAAAAAATGGGCAAAGGGCCCTGGCTGGTGTAGCTCAATGGGTTGAGCGCCAGCCTGTGAACCAAAGGGTCACCGGTTCATTCCCAGTCAGGGCACATGCCTGGGTTGAGGGCCAGGTCCCCAGTAAGGGGCGTGCAAGAAGCAACCACACATTGTTGTTTCTCTCCCTTTCTTTCTTTTTCCCTTCCCCTCTCACTGAAAACAAATAATTTTTTTAAATGGGCAAAGGATCTTGCAGTGGCTTGAATAATGCCCTCCAAAAATTCACGTTCACCCAGAACCTCAGAATTTGACCTTATTTGGAACTAGTTCTCTGCAGATGTAATTAGTTAAATTGAAGTCATTCTAGATTGAGGTGGGGTCACGTTAGATCAGGAGGAGCCCTAAATTCAATGACTGCTGTCCTTGTAAGAAGGGGAGCGGACTCAGAGACCCACAGGAGAACACAGCGTGAAGATGGAGGTGAAGATTAGAGTGTCTGCAAGTCAAGTAAATAAAATTCACATAGCATGAAATCATTTCAATCACTTTAAAGTGGTTTTTAGTACATTCACAATGTTACGCAACTATCACCACTATCTAATTCTGTCACATTTCCATCACCCCCAAAAGAAACTGTGTACCCATTTGCCCTCCTCCCGTCCCCTAGCAACCACTAACCCTCTCTCTGTCTCTGTGGGTTTGCCTGTTCTGGACATTTCCTATAAATGGAATCATACAATACACTACCTTTTGTATCCAGCTTACATTCATCATAATATTTTCAAGGTATATCCATGCCGTAGCATGTATTAGTCCCTTATTCCTTTTCATGGTCAAATAATATCCCATATGATGGATACACCACATTTTGGTTTACCCATTCATCAGCTGACAGACACTGGCAGACACTTTCCACTTTCTGGCTATTTTGAATACTGCTGCTTTGAACATCCTTGTGTGGAGAGTTTCTTTTGGGGGTGACGGAAACGTTCTAAAATCCACTGTGGTGATGGTTGCACAACTCTGTGGATTTGCTAGACTGTATACCTTAAACAGTGAGTTATATGGTATGTGAATTGTATTTCAAGAACGCTGTTACTCAAAAATATGCAAAACACTATATTGTTTTGAGATTATACATACATAGTTAAAGTTCACAAAAATGCATGACAATGAGCTCTGGCTGGTGTGGCTCAGTGAACTGAGTGCTGCCCTGCGAACCAAAGAGTCAGCAGTTTGACTCCCAGTCAGGGCACGTACCTGGGTTGTGGGCCAGGTCCCCCAGCTGGGGCCATGTGAGAGGTGACCACTCACACATCAGTGTTTCTCTCCCTCTTTTTCTCCCTCCTCATCTCTCTAAAAATAAATAAAATCCTTTTTTGTATGCATGACAATGATCACACACTTGGGGAAGTGGTTGTCCCCGACAAGAAAGGAAAGAGATGTGGACAGGGACAGGTACCAGGTAAGTTTTCATTTCTTAAGTTGGGTGGTGGAGAAACAGGTCTTCATCGTGTTAGTCAATAAATATTGTGTATGAGCGAAATATATTATATAGTATATTTAAAAGTAAGTTTTTAACAAGAGTGAATGATTGGGATACACTGGAGAGTTGATGCAAAAATTACCAGACATTAACTGCAAAGGAAAACAAAGTGTCTTCTAACTGGAGAGCTCTGGTAGTGCCCCCTGAACCAGGGGTCAAACTCGCACATCGCTAACATGGGCCAGCCTCTCAGTGTAATGCAGTTAATAGCATCACCCATGAAGTGTTCTTCTCTAGAATATTAATGCTCCAGAAAACCACTGGAACTATGTTGTCCAGTTGGGAGCCACTAGCCACTTGTGTAAATTAAACCTGTGCACTTGTGAACAATTAAAATGTAACTCGTCCAAATGGAGATATGCTGTAAGTATGAAAGGCACACCAGATTTTAAAGACAATACAAAAGAGAATGTAAAATACCTCACTAATATTTTTATGTTGATTACATGTAGAAATGATATTTTGGATATATTGAGCCCAATAAAATATATATTGTTAAAATTAACTTCACCTATTTCTTCTAACTTTTTAATTTATTTTTTAGACTTTATTTATTTTTAGAGAGAGGGGATGGGAGAAAGAGGGGGAGTGAAACATCAATGTGTGGTCGCCTCTAGCATACCCCCCCACTGGGGACCTGGCCTGCAATCCAGGCATGTGTGCTGACTGGGCATCGAACCAGCAAAGCTTTGGTTCGCAGGCCTGTGCTCAATCCACTGAGCCATACCAGCCAGGGCCCTCTTCTTACTTTTTTTAATGGGACCACTAGAAGAACCGAAACTACATATGTGGCTCACGCAATAGCTGTACTGGGCAGTGCTTCTCTAGACAGAACTTTCACTCCATAGAAGGGATGAAGGTGCAAGCGGGCAAGGGCACGGGGAAACGACCAGACAAGTAAAGAATTGGGGGCATTTTACAAGGTATCTGTCCTAGACTTTGAAAAGCCAGTGTCATGGAAAAAGAAGAATAGAAAATGAGCTAGTCTAGAATAAAAGAGACTGGAGCGATATAACAACAGAATGCAATGCATGGAACTAGATTGGATCAGGAGGGTTTAACTTTTTTAACAGATTTTTTGAGACAATCTGGGAAAAGTGAATATAGACTAAAAATTAAATGATATCATAGAAATATATTGATTTTCTTAAGGCACGATGGTGGTGGGTGGATGTGCATGTAGGAGAATGCCCTTATTCTTAGGAGACCACCACGGAGGCAACTTACTTTCAGAGAGCTTGGCAAAAGAAAAAATGTGTGTGTGGAAGTAGAAAGAGAGACACACACAGAGAACAAAAGCAAGTTAGCAAAATGTTAATTATAGAAGCTAGAAAGGTTTAAGAGTATTCATTGTACTAATCTTTCAACATTTCCGTGTTTGAAACATTTCATGATGAAAAGTTGGGGAAACAAGACAAAATAAAAAAGGAATGAATGGGAGATGGGGAAGTGGAGACAGTGAGCGGAGCCAACCCTTGGAACAAGTTGGGCCGTGAACGAAAGTGAGAGAGGGGACAGCGGCTAGAACAGGCATGTGGGCTTAAGGAACATGTTTTTTAAAAATCGAGACTCGAGAGGGTTTAAGTACTAAATGGGAAAGAGCCAGTAGAGATGAAGAGAGTAAAAGATACAAGTTCTTCTGGTCAAACTTCTTACTCCTATTTGGGGACAGATCCTCTCAAACAGATTCAAGAGCCCCCCCAAGAAACGCTCTGTCTAACCCACTCTCCCTGCCCCAGGCCTCTCCCCTGTCCCAAGCCTGGTGAGAAAGTAATCTCGGTAGCGACACCTGGTGGATTAAAATGGCATTAATTCTTTACTCTTTACATAACTCCTGATCAAGAGAGCAGGCATCTTGCTACCATGGTCTTCTGACTGCCCCAAATTATTGTCACCATTGCCTGGACAGCCTAGCAGGTGCCATGCTCCTTTTCTCCCCATCCATCCCCATAACCCTCAGACCACCGGTCAAGTCTTCAGCCACTCTCCCCATAAGGAAGTAGAACACAGGTGGGTTGGAGGGAAGGGACCAGAAAGGGTAGTTTCCTCAGTGATAGTCAGGTGGCCACTGCAGCCTGGTGAGCACATGGTGGACGTCTCTCAGCTATTCAAGACCCTGGGATTGTGCAGACCTTGAACTGTGGCTCTGGAGTCAGAATAACCGGGTTTGAGTCCCTGCCAGCTGTGAGGCTCAGGGCTGGTGAGCTGGCCTCTCTGTACGTCTGATGAGAAGTCTCCCCAGACCACAGTTCTCATCTGGAAAGCAGAGCTGGCAGAGCCGGCCTCCCGGGTTTCTTGAGAAGATTACATGAGAGAATGCACACGATGCCCAGCACAGCGAGTGGCAAAGGACATTCTTCCAAACGCCAGCTTGTATCACCACCCCTGCAAGGTGCAATGGGTGGGATCACAGCTGAGATGGGGATGAGGGGGTAACCCAGGCCGCTGCTCCTGCCCTCCTGACTTCCCGCTTCCCCACTCCGGCCATCCATCCCTCTGCTGCTTCGAGAACTGGGTCACCTCTTCCAAAAAGTGTTTCTTATGGTGCCCCACCGCCGTCCCTAGACCACCAGTGACTCTCCTTGGCTTAATTCCCAGAGCACCTATCATCCTGTGCCTCGTGCTGCTCTCGCGGCTCCTATTGCAACCAAGCTAATTTATTCATTCAGCAAATATGTATTGAGTGTCTTCTCTCCGCCAAGTACTGTTCTAGGTGCTGAATAGTGAACAAGAGAGACTCACAGGGCTAACATTCTGGCCGGGGAGTCACCACAAAGCAGATACACAAGGTATACACAGTGTCAGGCAGTAGTAAGTGTCTTGAAGAAAATACCAAAGGATAAGGGGATAGAGAGTAAGGGCTGAGGTGGGGTGGGCTCAGAGAGGTCAGGAAAGGCTCAGGGAAGAGCAAAGGTAAACTCCCTGAGTCAAGAATGAGTGTTAGGTGTTTTAGGATCAGGAAAGTGGTCAGTGTGGCTGGAGAGGAGTGAGTGAGGGGAGAGGGGGTAGGAGATGGGTTTGATTTTTCACCTAAGCATCATCAGAAAAGGGAGCGTCATCATCCAAATTGTTTTAGTTGAAGTATAAAATAGCTACAGTGAAAGGGATAAATCTCACATGAACAACTCAATGAATACGTGCACACACACACGTGCCAGCCCCAGGTCAAAATATAGAAGATTTCCATCACCACAGAGGGCTCCTCCATGCCCCTTCCCAACCAATACTCTCCCCCACTCCACTGAGTAACTACTATTTTTACTTCTGTCCCCGTAGATTAATCTTGCCTGATCTTGAACTTCCCTTAAGCGGAACCCTACAGTATTTAGTCTTATGTGTCTGGCTTCTTCTACTCAATATTATGTCCATAATATTCATTTCTGCAGGTAGTAGTTGTTTGTTCCTTCTTATCACTATGTAGTATTCCATTTTAAGACTATACAACAGCCCTGGCTGGTGTAGTCCAGGGAATTGAGCTCCAGCCTGCAAACCAAAGGGTCACTGGTTCAACTCCCAATCAGGGCACATGCCTGGGTTGTGGGCCAGGTCCCCAGTGGGGGGCGCACGAGAGGCAACCACATGTTGATGTTTATCTCCTTCTGTTTCTCCCTCCCTTCCCTCTTTCTAAAAATAAATAAATAAAATCTAAAAAAAATACTATACCACAACTGATCTGTCCATTCAGTTGTTGAAGGACACGTGGGGTTTTTGTTCCAATTTCTTTACTGCAAATTAAACTACGACCATTGGTGCACGTCTTCTGGTGGACGGAAGCATTGTTTCTCTCGGACACACACCCAGGAGCAGAAATGCGAGGTCAGACAGCTCCCTGAAGTCACCCCACCTTGCACTCCCACCGGCAGTGTATAAAAGTTCCAGCGGCTCCACATCCTCACTGATACTGGGCATTGCCTCTCTTTCTACTTCCAGCCATAGATGATCCGATTTCGGTTTTTAAAAGAGCACCCTGGCTGCAGTGTGGAGAACTAACTGGGGTGGGGGTAGGGGCGGGGTGGAGTGAGGAAGCTGAGAGCACAGGTACAAGGCTAGTGTAGTCGTCCAGGGAAGAAGCCACGAAAGCAGTCCGGACTGGCTGGTGACAGAGGAGTCACAGTCACAGCAACAGCGGACCAGTCCCGGTATGTTCTGGAACCGTAGCCGACGGGACTGGCGGACGAGTGAGGACGAGAAAGAGAGAGAGCCGTTAAGGGAGAGTCCTGTATGGCTTCTTGCCCGGGAAACCTGGGTGGATAAGAAGACCCTATTCCGACATACAGAAGACTGAGGAAACAACAGACGTAGGACGAGGGAAGGTCAAGGGCTCCGGCGCTGCTGTTGGCGTATATATGACGTCTCCCGGAGCGTGGGTTCTAGATGCCCCGCCCCTTAACGGAACCGGTAAATATCGGTTGCCGGAGTCGCGCACGCTGTCTGCAGTGCACGCATCTGGGTGGGCGGCCCAGATCCCCCCCCCCTCGCTTGCCCTGTAACTTGGATCTTAGGTTAGAACTGCCCAGCCTCCACCTTCTTCCTTACAGTGTTAGGATTAAACAAGATCGCTTATCCATGGCACCTGGACCACGGAAGAGCTAAAACACTCGCTCCTCCGAGTTCTGGGAGTGCTGTGACCCGTCTCCTGAGGTTGGCATCCTCTCCTCCCATGCACATTTTCAAAGTCACTCCAGAACCATCTTCCTGAGGGGCCTAGCACCCTGCAGCGGTCCCCTCTCCCCGCCCTCAGTCCTTCCCGGCTCTCAAAGAAACAGAATGGAGAACAGCAGGAGGGTTGATTCATAGACTTTATTGGCTTTTTTTCCACCCCGCAGTGTCTGCAGAGCCAACGGAGCCCGTACAGTACACATGGTTCACTCTGTTAAAGCTGTGGGCACGGGGAGCGGTCCGGAGGCCCCGGGGAAGCAGCAGGGCAGGTGTCAAGGTTTAGGGGAGACTGGCCTGGTGGGGCCCCGCGTGGGAGGAGCGCTGTGGCAGCTGGAGTGAGAAGGCGGTTGAGAGGGGTCGGGAGGAGGGGCGGCTGCAGGGAGAGGAGGGCACATCAGCAGTTGCACGGAGGCCGCAGGGAGCAAGAGGAGGGTCTTGGTCACCGTCTGTAAAGGATGCAGAGGGTGGGACACAGTGACTGCGTCCGTGGGAGTGGGGGTGGGGAGTCCACAGACATTTTTTTTTTCTGCGGCAGGAACAAGACAGGCCACTGTAGAAAAGGGGCTGTACAACAGAACCTATGATACATTGTTTACATATGATACAAGGCTCTTTCCCTCTTGGAGTTTTAAAAAATAAATTACAATTCCAGAGCTTTTGGTAAAAAATATATACACCCTCAGAGCAGGATCAGCAGCCGTTTCGCTCCTGCTGCTCTGCTGCTGCCGCTGCCTCTTCGGAAGGGAAAGAGGTGGTGCCAGAAAGGAGGGTGAGGATGCGCCAGGAAGCCCCACCCAGTAGCTGCCAGGAGCCCCGGCACCCCTCGGCCCTGGAGGCCCACGTGGGAGAGGAAGGAGAGACAGAGAGGTAATCCAGGCATCGCGAAGGTCCAGTCTGCCTTCACAGTCTCCGCCGTTCCCTCCCGCTATGTCGGGGGTCTGCCTGCCCCCAGGTATGGGGATCCGCCCCACCCCAGCTCTGATGGGGAGGACCAAGGGGGAGTCAAGACAGGGAAAAGGACAGATCATGATCTTAGTGTCAGACAGAGCCAGAAGGGGAATGACCACTCCCTTCTTAGCCATGAGACACCCTAGAAGCAGGAGTGTGGGGAACAGATACCCCTAACTCCTGATACCACCGTGCCGCACCCCACTGTAACACAGAGGGAGGATCCTGTAGGCAGCTTAGGCCTGTGTTTCCCTGAGCATCTTCTACCCTCTCGTTGAAGCCCACCCAGGGACCTTCGGGAGGCCTGACTGGGGGGCTTGCAAGGGGTGATGGGTAACCCCTCCCACCTGCTGCTGCTCCCTGTCCTCAAGAGCAGCTTTGTCCACGAGCCCGGGGTGCAGGGCAGCAGGAGTAACTGAGCAGGGAGTGGGGGGTGGGGGTGGGGAAGGTACCCACACTGCACCGACCCAGGGGCAGAGTAGACAAGGGTAGCACCAACATAAAGACCTCCCCCACCCTGGCACACACAACACCCTCCCTCAATTACCAGATTCACTCCTGCTGCTTAAGGGGGGGGCGGGGCACACGCACACGCACACACACATGCACACACACGGGAAATACAGTATCCGGGGGTGGAGGGGTTAACATCCAGGGGTCCCAGCCCCGGCCAGGGAGAAATGAAACGGGACAGGTGGTGGAGAGGAAGGTTGCCAGTCTCTCCCCCTATTCGGTTCTGCAGAACTAGACGGAAGGGTGGGCAGCTTTCCTTCCTGCTGCAGTTGGAAGAGGAGGCTGGAAATTCTATATCGGGAACAGACCTCAATGGGAGGCGACAGAGGAAGGAGCTCTCTGCCCCCTTTCCCTGCAGGGGCAGGAACCAGCCGAGTGTGGTTTTGGTCTGAAGGACTGGGGTGGTGGGCAGAGGACTTCAGCAGGATGAACAGGCCTGTGAGTCCAGGGGTAAGTCCATCTGGCTCTTCCCCGAGGGATGGAAAGCTGCTCCAGCGGAAGGATTCTGGAGGTGGGTTGGGACATCGTGCAAAGTGCTTGCGTGTCAGGGGCCCAAGGACCCTGGCGGGGGCCGATGGAAACCTCCGTCCTCACTGACTGTTAGCCTCCAGCTTGTAGGAAAGCTCGAAGAGGAGGTTCTGGTTGTCGATGACCTGGAACTGGCGCACGTAGGCCTTGGTCTGCAGGTCATGGGGGGACGCCTCCATGTCCAGGCCTGGGGCACAGGGGGAGAGAGGCGATTAGGCCGCCACATTCTCTTCTTCCTCTCCACACGCAATGGCCGGAGGACAAGGCGCAGACTGGGACAGGTGCTGAGCGGCGGGGAGGGAGGGGGGCCCGGGGAGGCCAAGAGAATGGAAAACTGACAAGTTTAAGGACATAAACATCTGAGCGGGGATTTCTCCCCAGGACCCTCCCGTGGTGCGGAAACTCAACCTGTGGTGCTCTCAGAATCCTGGGTATAGCCCTGGCTAGCGTAGCTCAGTGGATTGAGCTCAGGCTGCGAACCAAAGGATCGCAGGTTCGGTTCCCAGTCAGGGCACATGCCTGGGTTGCAGGCCACGGCCCCCAGCAAGGGCCCCCAGTGACCGCACACTGATGTTTCTCTCTCTCTCTCTCTCTTTCTCCCTCCCTTCCCTCTCTAAAAATAAGTAAATAAAATCTTTAAAAATAAAAAAAGAACCCTGGGTACTCACAGAGGGGCCGGCTCCGGTATTTTCGGACTGTCCTCACTTTTTCAGCCACAGAATGCTGCAAGACGACAAGGACTGAGCCCTGAAAAGGGCACAGAAAGACGCTCCCCCCCGACCCCCACCCAGGCTCCCCTCCCTCCAATCTCCAGTTCCATTGGGTTGACTCCCTCCAGTCCCCAAATCTGGAGGGTCTGCAAAGCACCAAAGGAGTGGGTGTAACAGGGTGCCAGATGAGGGGGAGGTAGGGTCGCCCCCCAGGCTGCCTGTGAGCGTTGCCGCCCGGGGGCGGGTTGCTACAGCGATGCCACCGGGGAGACAGTCAGGAGTCTGTCAGGCAAGCTGGGCACCGCGGAGAAAGGCTGCTGTCTCTGGAGGGGGTGCCAGGAGAGGGGGAGGGTACCATCCCCCGACTCCCAGGACCGGGGTTGGCGGTGCCACTCACCAGTTTCTCGATATTCACCAAACCGTCCACAAGGGTCTTACTCCCCTCGTGCAGGAAAGTCAGGTCTAGGGGGCGGGAAGAGAAGCAAGAGAGTGAGCGAGGAAGTCCAAGCTGCCCTCCCCCTCCCCTGGCATCTACTCTGTCTCGGGGGCGTCTCTCCCCTGGGCACTGCGAGCTGCACTGGGTGAGGATGGGAGTCAGAACTGGCGCGTGCAGAACGTGGACAGGGGAGCATAGTTTGGGAACAGCCTCACCTTTGAGGATCAGAGGCACAAAAGGAATCACAGGAGGTTTCATCTTGGAGATCACTTCTCGGTAGCTTTTGTGGTTCCTACAGGGGTCCTGGCATTCCGCAGGAGACAGATAAAGGGACAGATGGGCCCAGGGTACCCCCAAGACATTCCCCCGTTCCCTCCCTCATTCCCCTCCCCCAGCTACATCTCCAATGAGATAAGGGACCTGAAGGGGTGTCTCGCTGAGGGTGTCCTGGGGGCCTTGAATGTCCCCCCACCACCTCCAGGGAAGACCAGGTAGCCATCCTCCAGCACGGTGCGGAGAGGAGGGGGGTCTTGGCACTAAAACCCTTGAAAGGGAAGCTTGAGGAAGGAGGTTTGCGGGAACTGAGCGTCTCTGGTATACAAGTCCAGGGGCAGATAAAAGAGCCAAACCCACTCACTGTCAAGTTCTCAAATTTGCGGAACAAGTTCTTGAATTTCCCTGGCAGCTTCTGCGGAGAGTGTGAAGGAAGAAGGAATGTCAGAGTAGAGCTCCTTGAGTTTCCTGGGAGCTTCCGACTAGCCCCCAGGTGCCGGAGGGGACAGGGCCCACATGTCTTGCAGGGGGCTGGGAAGCAGGTGGCTGGGGGTGTGGAGTCACCCTTGGCTGGGTCTGCGGAGCTAGGAGCAGCCCAGAGAAACTAATCACTCTGGGGAAATTGAGGCCTCGGCCATGCACCGAGGCACCTCACTGACTGCTGGCAGAAATGCCACAGCCCGGGCTACCTGCCCTCACACTCAGGTGGGATTCAGCCTTGTTACTAATCTGCTCAGGGCCAGAGCGGCCTGCCCTGGGGCTGCACGGGCACCTCCTTCCCCCTCAGGTGAGCCGAGGCTATCAAGACTGAGGCTGGAGGCTCAGACCCCCAGGTGGGCCAGCACAGCTGGCAGGAGAGGAAAGGAAAGGAAAGGAAAGGGGCCGCATTACCTCCCAGGTGAGCCGCAGGCGGCTGACCGCAGCGTTGTCCAGCCCCATGACCACAGCGTAGAAGGTCAGCAGGTCCTGGTTTTGCTTGCAGCTGCAGGATTGGGAGCGGAGGGGGGTCAGAGGGCAGTCAGGTGGCCATCGCACCATCCTGCCCCACACCGGCCTCAGTGCTCCCACCCCGCCCCACCCCACCCCTGCCATCTGCACTCACATGGCAGCGATCTTGATGAACTTCTTGAGCAGCTGCACACGCTTGCCCGAAGCCTCGCAGAGCAGTACCTCTGTGGCCACCCAGTGGGTGACCTCGCTGCAGCGCTGCAGGAGCAGCTCCAGGTTGGCCGTCTCCCGGCGGCCGCGCTCCCCATGGAACACGTAGTCCACGAACTCCAGCTGCCCCCAGGGCGACGGCGGCAGGGGGGAGCCCGGGGCGTGGGCGGCGTGGGCGGGAAGGTGGCAGTGCAAGGCGGTGGTGGTGAGGGAAAGGCAGGAGGGTGGGGGCAGAAGGGGTAGAAAATAGAAAAGGTGGGGACAGGACAGGATGCAGTAGAGATGGGGAGGGGGCAGACAACCACCGTGAATAACACTTGACCATTTACTGAAGACTCACAAGGTGCCAGGCACTTAACCCATCTGTAGACACTACTGCCGCTGCCATAGTTTATTTCTCTAATAGTGGGTATTTGCCCTGGCTGGCTCATTGGATTGAGCGCAGACTGCGAACCAGGCATCTCAAGTTCAATTCCCAGTCAGGGCACATGCCTGGGTTGCAGGCCATGGCCCCCAGCAACCGCACATTGATGTTTCTCTCTCCCTCTCTCTCTCCCTCTCTCTCTCTCTCTCCCTCTCTCTCTCCCTTTCCTCTCTAAAAATAAATAAATAAATAATCTTTTTTAAAAAAGTGGATATTTGACAAACACTAACCATGGCCCAGGGTCCGTGTAAGCAGCACTTTTTGAGCCCTGAACCACCCTGCTAGGGGGCCTCTCTCTTTGCTCTTTTCTTAGAGGAAGGGGACCAAGGCTTGGAGAGGTTTCGGTGCTCCGTTGCCCCAGAGCATGCGGCAAGGGAGTGTTCCAACCAGGGACTTCAGCTGCAGAAGCTGCCTCCCTCCAGGCCCCCGCATTTGGCCCATTTCTCCCGCCTGGCCCCTCGCCCAGCACCAGTCTCCGTCCTCACCTCGTGCACACATCGGAATAGCTCCCAGTGGAAA
This sequence comes from Phyllostomus discolor, assembly GCF_004126475.2. Lineage (NCBI taxonomy): Eukaryota > Metazoa > Chordata > Mammalia > Chiroptera > Phyllostomidae > Phyllostomus > Phyllostomus discolor. The sequence continues at coordinate 104,971,100 of NC_040910.2, read as the reverse complement.
GCGGTGAGGTGGTTGGCCACGTCCTCAGGCTCCACGCGGTGGATCTCTGTGTCTCCGGGAGAGACCTGGATTTCCTCGGGGAGGGGCACCTGGTGGCAGGCACGGGGACAGGGCTGGGCTCCCCTCTGGGCTTGCGGGGGTCTGCTCACAGCCCCTCACAGCCCTCACGCCTGGCCAGGGCCTGGCACGGGCTGCCTTACCAGAGCCTCAAAGCTGTCCCGGGTGCAGGCGAACAGGTGGCTGTTGATGCCCAGGGTGGTGAAGACGCAGTCTTCCGTTGGCTGGAGAAGGACCTTCTCTGCGGAAAAATGAGCTGCTCTGCCTCAGCCCCGGCCACCCGCACCCTCACACATCCCGAAACGTCTCACCCTGTGTGGACGCATTCCAGGCTAACGGGACTCGTAGGATGGCCAGTCTACGCCCTGCTCTTAGGGAAGCTTTCAAACAACGACTACTTTTGTATTGATAGCCTCCTTTTTTTGCTCCCAATGTTTTTTCACAGCTCTTCCCGTGTTCTTTCATTCCTGCGTCGCTAGAAGAGCAGGGCTTTTTCCTGTCTTAGAGGGAAGTGAGGCTGTGGCGACATTGCAGGCTTTTTGCCTTCCCACAGGGATTGGAGGCCCGACCTGTGTCTTTAGCCTCAAACCCAGAGCACCTTTAGGTACTCCAAGAGATTAAGGGACTAGATCCCAACGTGAGCGAGGCAGGCACTCAGCTCAGCACCCAAGTGTCCTGGACCACTGCCTCCCAAATTTGAATGTGCATCAACTAATAGCCTGGGGGTCTTGTTAAAATGCACATGCCGATTCCGCAGGTCTGTAGCGGGGTCTGAAATACTGCGTTTTTAATAAGCTCCCAGGTGATGCCCACGCAGATGGGCCCAGCCCCACCGTTTGAGCAGCCAGGGCCCAGATGTCAGTCTTTACCCTGCCCCGGAGGAGCACAGGACTTGTGGGTTCCCTGTCCCGGGGCCCCCGCTGAGCTCTTCCTGACCCTCACCTCCTGAAGAGGCCACAGCCACCAGGATGAGGGAGTCCTCACGCCCCGCAGGCTCCTCAGAGTACTGCAGTTTCTCGGTCACGGAGCCCAGGATGTCCTGCACAGACGCTGAGAGGCGGCTGCGTATGGTCACGTAAGAGTGGTCAGGCATGTAGACCCGGCAGAAGACTGGACAGAGACAGGAAGGGGGCCGTCATCGGAGGGCAGAACGACAGCACTGTCACAGCACCCTCCCGGAAACCCGTGTTCCCCACTTCATCCCACCGCTACCCCTAAACTGGTTGGCCTGTGAAAAAGATGCTGTGGAAAGGACTGGCACACTCACTCTCATCGGAGCCCCGGAAGGCCACTCGGGTCTGTAGGCAGGAGTCTATCCGACGGAAGTGGCGGAAGAGGGGCTTCACCTGCTTGTTGGGCGGCTGGCTCTCCTCTGGGATCCTGGCATGGACACAGCTGGGCATCAGGAAGCCCTGCCAGGCATACGGGGCACCGGGCAGGCAACATCAAGCAGGGACATCAGAACTGGGTCAAGGATGCACTGGCATCAGTTCAGAGAGTGGTGGAGGGGGTTTGAAGTGAGGATGACAGCCAGCAGGGGACAACTGTCCAAGTGACCCAAATTAAATGCCACCTTTTCCACGAACTCTTATCTGATCCACTCCACTCGCCAGAAAAGGTCAATTTGGCCAGGGGGTAGGGTGGGGAATAGGACAATGGTCTAATATTTGTTTATGTTTGTGTCTTATCTCTCCTGCGTGATTGAGCACTTTTTGTTTTGGAAGGGCTGGGATTAGTTCTTACTGAATTTTATTTTTTCATCCTCCAAGCCCAGCACATTGCTTGGCCCATGGTAAGTGTAGGTCATCAGCCGTTTGCTGAATTTTGCCAACAAGAGAACTTCACAGTCTGGGAGGGAGACAGACATGCATACAGCTACCTCCAACACAAGGCACGTGTCGGGTGATATAAAAAAGGCGAATGGAGAGTTATGTTGGTGTGGGGGGGACGGAGGACTCTCTTCCGAAAAGGGAGGATCTGGGGAACCTTCACTGAGAAGATGGCACGTGACCTGGCCCTTGAGGGACAACAGGAAGAGGAGGGCGTGGGAGGAGGTCCTTCTGGAATGGACCCTGTAAGTGACAGCAGGAAGCTGGGCAAGCACAGAAGTTCGGGGAACGGGGCGTGTCGGGAGTGTTGTAGTTATAGGGCTCTGCGGGCATGGAGACGGGAAGGACTAATGGGAGGCAGAAAGGAAAGGGTGCTGAAGGCTGCACTGGGATGTTGCAACTTTGTCCTGCAGGTCACGGGCAACCATGATGGTTTTGGAACAGGAGCACAATGTGAAAATGGAACGATCTCTCTGGTGGCAACATCAGGAGGGAGGGACAGACACGAGACCATCAGCTGAAGCCCTGGATCGGAGGCTGTGGCCATAATCCAGGTGAGAGATACCGAGGTTGTAGTGGGGGGGACGGAGGGGAGAGAAATCGAAAGGGCCGAAGGTGTGGATGCACAGATGGACAGACGGATGGTTGGATGGAAGGATGACTGACAGACGCAGCGGAGTCCTGGAGCCAGTTCATATTGGCTCAAGAAAGTGGATTGTTAAATTTTCCCACATGGTTTCTAAATAAAGCTATTTAAAAGGTGTATGCAAGACCCTGGCCACCTGGTTGGCGTAGTTCAGTGGCTTGAGCTCGGGCTGCGAACCAAAGCATCGCAGGTTCAATTCCCAGTCAGGGCACATGCCTGAGTTGCAGGCCACGGCCCCAGGCAACTGCACATTGATGTTTCTCTCTCCCTCCACCTTCCCTCTCTAAAAATAAATGAATAAAAATCTTAAAAAAAAAAAAAGAGAGAGATACTTTAACTTAAAAAAAAAAGACCCTGGCCAGATAACTCATTTGGTTATAATACCGGTCCCATAGGCCAAGGTTGCAAGTTCGATCCCCAGTCAGGGCACATGAGAGAGTCAACCAATGAATTCATCAGTGAGTGGAACGACAAATCAATGTGTCTCTCTCCCTCTTCCTCTCTCTCTCTAAAAATCAATAAAAAAAAAAAGATGCATGGACATTAAACAACCCAGTGCACAGAGGTTTGTTTGTTTTTTAAAGTATGTGTGTGGAGGGTTTCTTTTTTCTTTTTTTTTTAAGATTTTATTTATTTATTTTTAGAGAGGGAAGGGAGGGAGAAAGAGAGAGAGAGAAACATCAATGTGCGGTTGCTGGGGGTCATGGCCTGCAACCCAGACATGTACCCTGACTGGGAATTGAACCTGCGACATTTTGGTTCGCAGCCCACGCTCAATCCACTGAGTGTGGAGGGTTTCTAATCTTACATCCAAATTTTTACCAAAAAATGCAGTCTCCTGTCTTACTGCGTTTCACTGTTATCTCCGCTCTTCAGGTTATTTACATCTCTGCCCAACTGAACATCCAGTGACAGCATGTTGGGAGCTTGAAACCAGCTATGGTGAGAAAATTTATGCCATGGAAATCAGCAAAAGCTACACAAATCAGGGTTTTTTGTTTGTTTTTCCCCCTGAAATGCTGGTGGTTCAATATTTGCCAGTACGCCACTGGAATAAACAAAAAAGTGGCCAGAGACAGTGTTTTGTGCTACTCTCCAGCGAGAGAACGGGACAGAAATAAAAACCGTATTGGAGTCCAAAGGCCAGAGGCAGCCCCTGTGAGAGAGGAACACAGGGGACTTCTTTCCTGTCCCCTTCCCAACCCTTTCCCCTCACTTCAGCTCCACGGTTTCCACAAGCTGGTGCAGCCTCAGGGTGTCCTCTCGGAGGTCCTGGTAAAGGGACTCATCCTTCATAATCAGCAGGTACAGATCCTGGGGAGAGGAGGAGAGCGGTGAGGGCAGGGGTCGCATCCCAAGCATGACTCTCTGTAAGGGCTGGAGCAGAGCAGGGGCCGCACGCCTTCCGATGCAGGAGAACCATATAAACGAAGACCCCTTGGGCATCTTTTCCTTCTAGCACCCAGCTTGACAAGTACGGCTCCTTCAAAGGGGCCCCCTTCCAGAGCCAAGAGCCTGCTCACCCACCCACCTTTTCTTCCCAGGCCCACCTTGATGATGCGGCCAGCCCCCTCCTCCTCCTGCAGCAGCCCCTGGTAGGTGTCCAGGAAATGAAGGAGCATGGCGAGGCAGGCCTGCTTCTGGCCCCGCCCCTCGGGGCCCTCCTTGCCTCCTGCCCAAACAAAGCTGACCCCTGAGTTAAGAAAAACGCCCTGGGCAGGCAGACCTGAGGGAACTGGGAGGGGGAGATGGGAGGCTAAACCACCCCCAAATGTTCTCTAGGTTTGGGGCCCGGGAGAAAGAAGATCCTGGGGTCCCCGAAACCAAGACCCCCCTCCCCTCACACCCCAGCTCAGAGTAGGGGGAAATGACACCCAATTGACCACATCCAGCTCCCACCTCTGCACTTCATTTGAGGATACCCTGTCTGGACCCAGCCAGCCCCCGCCGGCCCACGCCTGGAGCTCACAGCAGGCTGATGAAGGCCAATGGTGCTCACCACAGACCTGACCATACCCCAGTGTAAGGCCTATGATATTCTGCTCGGTGGCCTGACGTTTGCAATTAGGTCCTAAAATAACTCGGTAAGAGGCCCTATGCTTACATGAGACCCTATGAATAGCCCAACCAGAGGCCTGTCTCCAGCAGGCCCCGCGGAAGCACAGCCATGCCCTGGTGTTTGCCTCAGACCCTGTAATAACGCACCGGGCAACCAGACATTTGGAGCAACAATTCAGTGGGGAGAGAGGCACTCTTAATAGAATAATAATACCTCACATTTGCACAGGGCTTTGCCCTCTCCAAAGCACTCCCACATCTGTGATCAGGTCTATCTCCACGGCAGCCCGGGAGGGAGGCGGAGCAGGTGCTATCTACCCTCATTTTCTAGCAGAGGAAACTGAGGCCCTGGGAGGTCAGGTGATCTGCTGGAGGACACACAGCTGCTGAGCAGAAACACCGGGGCTGAAACCCAAGTATGCGTTGCAAGGGAGAGCCTAGGTCCTGGCATCACACATTGGGTGGTGGGAGCGGCCTCCTCCCGACCTCCCCTTTTGCAAGCCCCACAAAAGGATATTACTGATGTAGCTCCTGCAGAAACTTCTCCGTGGGGAGGAAGAGAGAATGGGTGAGGACGATGTCATCCAGCAGGATATCTGTGGAGATCAATTGGTGCCACTGATGTCAGAAGGGCACCTCCAGGACCCAGCCAGACACTCCCCACCCTGCTTTCTTGCCTCCAAGGGCGAGTTCTCATTGGCCAGACTGGAGTTCCAGCCGCTTGCCCCATCATGCTCTGCACGCGTGCATGCACACACACACACACACACACACACACACTTGTGAAGGTTCTGAGCAGCCGCTGCGGGGGTGGGATTGGCAGCTGCCAAGGCAGCTGGAGGGAAGGAAGGGGCACTCTGGTGGCCACGCCCACTTCTCTTCTGTGAGTGTGGGAAGCTGTTCAGATAATACACCAAGCTTGAGATCTGCCCCCACCCCCCCCCCCATAGATGCAGCTCACACAAGGGTCTCTAGACGGACACAACTTCCAAACACAGAGGTTGGGGTCAGCAGAGCGTGTGTGTCCCTCCTCCCCTCCCCAATCCCTACCTGACAACTTTGAGTTCCAACTAGGCAGGTGAGAACCAGCCCCATTAAAAAGAAGATGGAGCAACTGCCATCTCTTTGATCCTAAAGCCTTTTAAGAGAAACCCTGTGTCCTCTGGATGCCCAGAGATGGTAGAGTTAATGACGGGAAGGGTGGGGAGGAGTGGCTCCTCCCCGCCCCCCTTTCCCCTCTACACCTCCGCCTGGGCCTGGCTCAGCCAGTTAGCCAGGTACGAGGTCGCCCTGACTTGCATCCAGCTCTGGGGTAGGGCAGGGCGACCTGGCACACACAGGCCGGGCGCAGGGAGGGAGCCAGGTGTCCTCATCAGGACAGGTTAGGGCCAGGTCCCCAGGCACTGCCCCGGGACAGAACCAAGGCCTCTGCGGGCCCTTGGCTCCCCTTCCCCTGGCCTCCGATCCTCACCAAGAAGGTGGAAAAGGAGGCCTCCACGACGTCAACTCTCATTGCACAAATGAGAAGAAGCCAAGGCTCAGGGCTGGGAGAGACTTGCCTGGAGCTGGACTAAGAGCCCACACTCTGGAGTCTCTGTGTTTGCTCTCAACATGCCTGAGGCAGAGGGTGTCAGGGAGAACCAGTGGTAGGTAAAACGGGGCTGCTTAGGCTGCCGAGAGAATGGCTAGTGTAGGGTCCCTTCTGTAGGTCCTCTCCTCCCACACGCACTCCCTGGGAGGGCACCGACATGGCTTAATTACACTGGTTGTATTGGAGACTGTCAGAGTGACAGGTTACGCTGATTCTCATTCACTCTTGGACTGGTTTAGGGTTCCCTAAACCAGTTACTCTGGGAATCCAGCCTGCCAGGCCAGATGGCACAGGTGACAATCAGTTCAGGAGTCCTTCCCTGGGAAACCCTGAGCAGAGTCTGTGGCACCAGGCACCAAAAAAAAAAAAGACTTTCTCCCTTTACCGCTCTGCCCAGCTACCCTGCCGTGTTCTTAGAGCGAGTCTGACAGTCAAACCTGCCTCCCGCCCTGATGTCCAGCTCCAGGGCTGAGGGACTAGGAAGGGCGATGCCCAGCACCCTTCCTATGCTCTTCATCCCGCAGGCGAACTGAGCCAGAGCGAAGGAGGAAGAGCACGGGGTGCAGCGGGGGACATGTGGCTGTGGGGGCACCAGTTTGGCGTCTGTCTCTTCCAAGGCAGGCTCCAGTCCAACGCACAGCCTCCCCAGGGAATGTGTCATAGAGACACGGGGTGTGTAGTGTAGGCGGGAAGTTATGGTTAGGAGAGCTGTGTGTGTCTGATATTTTTCTAATTAAATCCAAAAGGTGTCAGCTCCCCAGGGCACCTGCCGCCTGAGCCACAGGCGAGGACCTGGGTCTCCAGAAAAGTCTAGAGCAGTGGAACCCTCTTCCACACACCTAGATGGGGGCTCCCTGCTCAGGTCTGGGAACGCAGAAGAAAATCTCTATCCTGAAAGTCTCAGCCAGGGCTCCCAATCGCCAGACCCCGCTGTGCTTAGCGACACGACGAGAACTAGACCTAAGGACCTGCAGGTCTTCTTCCTCAGCACCTAGCCAGCATTTTGGGGCCTCGGTTTCCTCCAGGTCCCCTTGTAGGGGTGCTGGTGGGGAGTGGTGAAATAGCATCATCATTTAGGGAATAAGCCTCTCAGGGTGTGGTTATTTTTTTTTGAAAGAGGCCATGTGCTGAGGCTTGCCAGGGGAAGGGTAGGAGTTGGAAAGGCTCAGACCCCCCCAGCAGACGTTGGTGTCTGCCCGGCCACCTCAACAACACCTCTGAGTCAGCCCCCAACTAGAGCACCTCCTCCCCCCACCCCCCAAGCTGCTAAGGACAATGAATTCCTTTGCCAGAGCCCCAAAGCCAGCTCGGGCCCTGTGCCTGTCTGGCGCTGCCCCACGGAGTGGGCCAGCCCTCTGCCCCGGGTTTCTGAACAGAATCGGGGACTCCTGGAAGGTCTTTCAGGCTCGGGCACCTCCGTGGGGGGAGGGGGACACGGGCTGTTCCGGGCAGCTTCCATCTTAGTGTGTCAGGCCCTAATTTGGGGCCCCAGAAGGAGGTAACCAACATCAGGGACCCGAGAGACTACGGAGGATAAGATAGCCAGGGGAAAGGAAGGGTGGCTTAAGGAGAGGCAGAGGTTGGTCTGTGGGTGAGGCTGCTACAGGGAGCGAGGTGGCACTGCCGCTTCCCTTCAGCAGAAGGGTCTGTTCCTCGGAGCAGTCCCTACCCCACTTCAGCTGCCCACTCGACCCCACGCCAAGGCTCCAGCATAGCGTCACCCCCATGTTCCAAGGGCATGGAAGAGGACCCAGGGGCAACCCCCGACTCCGGGATGGATGAGCTAGCCGACTCCTTACCTGAGGCGGCGCTGTCCCTGGTGGCCCCCCCGGCCAGCCGCTGCAGAACCCGGTTCAGAAGATGCTCCGGCCGCTCGGGGGCGCCCAGGGGGGCCCAGGGTGGGGAAGTCAGGGGCTCACCCGGGGACAGCTCATCCGAGGAGTGCGAAGAAGGGGAGCGCAGGGGCCCCCCGCCCCCGAGCGGCCCGGGCCCTGGCACCTCCTCTAACTGCAGCCAGCAGGGTCCCCCGCTGCCGGGCTCCTCCGGGACCCCCACCGGCTCTCCACCTTCCTCCTCGGTGGGCGGCTCCAGCCCTGGCTCAGCGGGGGGCTCGCGAAGGAAAGCTGGGAGCAGCAGGCGAGACACGCTCTGACGCCGCTGCAGTGGCCTCGGTCCCCCGGCTAGACCGCCGCCCCCGCCAGGCCCCCCACCCCCTCCGGGCCCGCCGCCGCAGCTCCCCGGACCCCCGCCGGGACCTCCCGCCACCGTTCGCCCCGCCAGCTGCGACGTTTGCTTCTTCAGAAATTTCTCCAGCGGCTTCATGCCCCCCCCCCGCCCGCCCCTCTTCTGGGGGCCGCCGGGGGACCTAGGTGTCCCAGGCGCGGGCGGGGGGGCGGGGACACGATGCTCAGAGCCGGAGGGGCAGAGTGGAGGGCCGTGCCAGGCGCCGGACTGGGGGCCAGAGGTGCCCGAGGCTCGCTGGCCGGAGTCCAGTGGCCAGTGGCCAGTGGCCGGGGGGAGGTGCCAGAGGGAAGGGGTGCCAGTCCTTAGAGGCCCCCCATGCCGGCTGCAGCGGTCACACGGCCCGAAGGGTGGGTAGGCTGCGGGGCTGGTGCCCAGGCTCTGCGCTCCTGGGCCGGGCTGCGGCGACAAGAGGCAGCGGGCGGAGCGCAAGGCTGAGAGGACGCGGCGGCAGCGGTGGCGGCGCTCCTGACCGCCGGGAAGGTGGCAGAACTGAGACCGCGCCCCCTCCTCCAGTCCCCGCCCAGTCCCCGCCTCTGCCCTTCCTGGACCCGCCCCCTGGGCCGCGCGAGGCTTGAACTTGGGCGTTGGGGCAGATCCTGGGGCCACATGGGATTGATTGTAAGGGGCTGAATAGGATTGGGTGGAGGGTTCAGAGAAGACGCAGAAATTAAGGGCCGAGTTAAGGAAGCGATACCAATAGAGACGAATTCCTGGCTGGGGGGCTTACAGGGACTCTAGTACCATTTCAAAGAACCAGGACAGGTCTCTGGCCTGCATGCTTGACTCACCTACCTGAACTCAGGTGAGGCCTACAGAAATCGCTCTCAACCCTGGCGGTGTGCTCTGTTGACATACTTAGAGGGATATGTGGTCTTTACCTCTCTTCTTTTAAAAAGGACTGGGAAGGCCTCAGGTGGATTGACACTCGCCTGGGGGTGGCACTCATCTGCCCTTTCTGGTAGGGCACAATAGATGGTGGGGGCCCGGCCTGTGAAGGGCAGGTACTGGCAGGCAGGCAGGCAGGAGCCAGGCAGGGAGCAGCAGGTTGTGGCAGGTCTAGTTGGGATGAGAAGAGACGGTAGGCAAGGGGGAGGAGAAGAGGAGAGCGAGGGCACCTAAGCCGGGCTGGCAGCAGGAAGAAGCAAGGCAGTGGAGGTGGGTGACAAGCTCCAGCCGCCACCTGACATCAGCAAGCATAGAGAGCCCCCCGGAGCTGACACAACCATGGAGTGTGGAAAGTGGGGCCAAATTTGCACACCAAATTAGGCTTATTCCCGATGCCTATGCCAGGAGCATTCTGTTCTTAAGGAGGAGGTGGGTAAAGAGATACACTCAGTGCGAGCACATTAAGGTTAAGGTAACAAGGTTGGGGAGTGGCAGCAGGTTCCAGATGGGCTGAGGCACCTTGGACATGGGCGCACCCGTGTTTACTGTACACCGACCAGCCAGGGGCAGGAATGCTGAAGGCTAGGAGTGGTGGTGGAACTGAACAGGGTGTGCACTACACATACATTGGTGTGTGTGCATATCTCTGGCCCTATGTATGCTAGAGCATGTGTTCACAGAAATGAGCTTGCACACCCATCTGTTTGTGGATTTAGAAAGGGAACAGTACGTACCGAGCACAAATTTTGGCTAAGAAGCTGGAATGAAGATCCAAGTATCAGTGTCTTGGGCTCCTTTTATTAGACACCCCAATATCTCTGAGGTTAAGAGGGGAAACTGGCTAGAGTGGCTTGGACCTCCCCAAGCACTTTAGGAACCAAATAAGAAGAGGGGAGGGCTCCACTCCTAGCACATGCCACAGTTACCAGATTAAGCTGGTTGCCTTGGTAACCTCCTCTCTGGGCAGGATTTGGGATTGTCGGCTAGGAAGAATTGGGGAGTGTGGAGAATGTGGGGGCTGAAAATAAAAGGGGCAGAGAGACTTCTAGAAACTGGAAGCTTTGGGAGCAGACCCCAGGACCCTTTGACTGCTCAAGGATATCAGGCAGAGGCTAAGTTCAAGACCTTGAGTCAGAGGAGAGCCAACACCGAGTCATGGTCCTCCTTGAACAGCAGTGGTACTTGCCCCAACTGCACGCTGGAACCCAGGGGCACTTCTCAAAGATCCTGAGATGGTGCCGAGGTTGGTGGTATTTTTAAAGAGATCTCCAAGTAATTCAGATAACCAGGGTTGAAAATCACTGCCCGAGAGGGACACCCCAAACCAAGGAGGCTGCAGAGCCTGGGAGACTTTGGTATTCCAAATCTTTGCTGTTCTGAGTCCCCCACAAGGTAGCAGACCTGTGCGCTGACCCTGGAGGGGACGAGGCCAGACAGGGCACCTACCCTCTATCATGGAATAAACTGAGGGAGAGATGGTGGTATAATTAGCAACTGTGAGGAGATGTGGGTGAGAAGACCGTGGACTTCTAGAAGGGGACAGAGCGAGGCTACCTAAGGTGAATTCTGTCTGCCCCTTACTCTCCTCTTTCCTGCCCACTGAGAGGCAGGCTGGGAGGGCAGAGAACCTGGGGGCTTTGCTGAGCTTGAATTTCTTCTTGCTGAGCCGGTTACCAGGGCAACAGAGAGCAATGGGATCTAACTGAGGAAGCAAGAGGCAGGGGTGAGGAGGAAGCATCTTAAAACGCTTATTCCTCCTGCCAGTAACCCACCCCGAGGCTGGCTGCACTCTGCAGGACCCCGGATCAGGCCCATACTCATCACCCTGTGGGGAGGGAGGGAAGCAAACTGACACGATTTGAAAAGGAACTGGGGATGGGGATCAGGAAAATCATAGTCACCCTGCAGCAGCAACACCACCAAAGGGCAGAGGGGAACCCCAACTGTCATTTTAAGATGTGCCACAAAGCCCATGCCCTGAGTGCACAAGGATTTGCGCGGCTCGAGAGCAGTTGCTGCCAGCTCCGTGTGAAATCCAGTTGCTCCCCCACACTGCGGACAGCTTCTGTAGTGAACTTCCACCCACCCAGGATCTGGAGGAGTCAACGGTCCCTTCAAAGGTAGGAACTGCCCTGCACTCATCAGAGGCCAAGTGGCAGAGGTACCTGGCAGCATGAGCCACAGCTGGGGCTCTTTCAATTACCCGTCCTCGCCGCCTGCACTGAGACTGACACGAGCCTCTTGCTTAGACTGCGGTCCCTGATAGTTCAGTGCCAGCGTGAGTCTTTACTTTTCAAGAAAGCCAGCTACCTGCGCCTCGCCCTCTGTGGGGACCTAGTACAGTTGCACTGACATCTGGCACATCACCCTGGGAGACGCACTTGCTTCAGACAAAGGCGGGCATGAGGGCCATGATGTTCACGTGGGTGAGCAGCGCCTCGCTAGTTTCTGCCCCACACTCCCGAACGAAGGCACGGCAGGCTACCCGGGCTCTGTGCGGAACGTGGCTAGGGAAGGTAACGGGAGGGGAACACAGGCAGGCTTGAGGTGTCACGGGGGCTCCTCACCTCTGCGGCTTCCACTGCATCAGTCGGAGCCAGTGCAAGCTGTGACTGACTCTGGGGAAACCAAGGAGTCATTTTCCCTCCTTCTCAAATCAACGCTCGTGCACAAAAGCCAAGTTTACAGTCTAAATTTTATTATCTTCAAGTCACAATACCCATCACAAATGTGTACCCTTTAAAACAGTAATAACACACATGGAGGAATTCTTGCAACAAAATACAGCGAACCAACAGACAACTGTCACAGTGTCTTAAGGTCTGGGAATCCGGGCATGCTGCCCACAGGCTTGAGGAGACATCGTCAGGTTTAAGGCAAAGGGAACAGCCTACAAAAGGCACAACCACCGGCCACCTCTGGGAGAATCTCTTAGTTATTTCCTCCTTCGGGGTTACAGCTTGAGTGCCTCTCCTCCCTCCCCACACACCTGTGACTCAGAGTGGTCAGGCCAGCTGCTTAATAGGAATAGTGACACAACTTGGGGAGAGACACAGCTGCCACCTTCTCCCTTAGGTTCTACAGAGGACAGAGACAGTGGCCAAGTCACCCCAGCAGACACAAGTGTGGCAGTAACAGGAATCTCTTCCGCAGAGGCAGCAGGAGAGTGGTGCAGTGCCATGGACAGGGAGGGAAGGAGCCCTTGCTGCAAACTGACTGGCTTCCTTAGGCCTTAAGCCCAGGTGCAGTATCTTCTTCTGTTTGCAAGGACAGGAGAATAAGGTAGTAACATCTACAACACTTGTGGCAGGAAAGACATGAATAATAAAGGGCAGGTAGACTGCTTGCTGGATAGTATTTGCCTCTAGAGATACATTGGTCCACAGCAACTGGAAAACGGGGTGTGGCAGGAGGGATGGAAGTAAAAGCAGGGCCCTCTGATTTCACTTACCTCAGAGACTGAGCCCCCTAGGGACTCTGTGAATACATATCCCTAAGGGGCAAAGGCTCTCACCCCACCCTCCCTTTCTCACAGAAACACTTGATTCGCCATCTCTTCCCACTGTAGAGACTTTGCTCTCAGTAGAGGCCCGAAGTCCACCAAGTCAAGAAGAAAGGCTCCTACCACAAACTTTGAGTTTTGAGGAGTTAAGAGAATCCATGTACACAATAACACAGGCCAACCAAAAGTGAAAGGCCAGCTCTGCAGACTTGGTGGGAAAAGACCAGCTCAGCTGGTAAATTCTCAATGATCTGGGTTGGAGGGAAGAACCAAAAGGGAACCAGAGAAGGCAGTAAACCAGAAAAATAAACTTGTCTCACTTAAAGGCAGAGAGAGAGAGAGACAGAGAGACAAAGAAGGAGAAACTAAAGAATATTAATTTAAGAGTAACAAGCCAGGCTTTAAAAAACAAACATCTTAGAAAACAAAACAAACAGGAAGGAGCTTCCCTGGGAGAAGCAAAGTTTCCCAGGACAAAGTGAAGAGCCGAAAACCTGGGCTTCCAGACGCAGACGCAGACGCGGCGGTCCGGGCAGTCCGGGCCCCCGCTCCCCCGAGCACGGCTCACTCAAGTGCAGAGTGGAAACGGGTGGAAGTCCGCTTGTGTCTCCCTTTCTCGCTGTATCAGACCTTATCCTCATAGGAAGGCAGGGGTCCTCTTCATTCAGCTGCTTCCTGGCGGGAGCGCCCCCTACTGTTGAAGCCCTCCTGGTAGTAAACAGCTGGCTGCATGTCTCTCCTTTCCTGGGCTCTCGCCCCTGCAGTTCTGACAGGCGTGGGGAAAGGGGAAGAGCCACCAAAGTGTTAGTGCGCCCTCCGGTCATTTACAAGTTGTCTGCAAAAAGCCACATTCTAAACAATGTGTTTTAAAGTAATGTCCCTAAAAAAACAAAACTCCCGTGGTCTTTCTCCTCCATGACCTTTAGAATTGGCTCTGCTCTAACACCTCAATTTTTGAAATATAGTTGCTTTTATTTTTCAATTACAGCTTACATTCAACACTACTTTGTATTGTTTCAGGTGTTCAGCAGAGCGGTTAGACGATCAAACACTTTGCACAGTGTTCCCCCTGGTATGTCCAGTGCCCACCTGGTGCCACACGCGGTGTTCCCACGGCAGTGGCTGTGTTCCCTGTGCCGCACTGTCCGGTCCCCACGGCCACTCTGTGACTTCCAACCTGTAACTGGCAGTCCCGCGACCCTTTCCACCCAGGCCTCAGGCCCCTCTCCCCTCTGGCAACCATCAGTCTGCTCTCTGTATCCATGAGTCTGTTTCAATTTCATTTTGTTCTTTAGATTCCACATATAAATGAAACCATACGGTATTTGTCCTTTTCTGACTGACTTACTTCACTTAGCATAATACCCTCTAGATCCATCCATGCTGTTGCAAATGGTAGGATTTGTTTTTTTAAGGCTCTTCACCTCAAATTTAGATTTCCTTTTCCCTTAGTAAAAAATGCCCTCCTGTATTTTTTCCTTGCAGCTTCCCAAATGAAATTCTGTCACATTAAGATGGTTTCTACTTCAACCCTGCTCAATGCAATTGCAAAACAAAAAAACTGGCAAATTCTGGGACTCCTTTAAGCACCCCGGACCCCACACAAAATAACTCATGATGACAACTTAAAGCATCAATGAGGCAACTGTTTGTTAAGCAAGCAAGCATGAGCATTAGTTTTAAAAATGTTGTAAGAAACATACTAAGCTGTACACTTACTTTTATATCATGTTAGATTTAAAATATTCAGAAACTCATATTAACTGGAACCTCTGCTTACAACCTGAAATAATAAAGTTAGAATTTGTTATTAAGTCATTTAAAACAAAACGAGTGTTTCCACAGAAACACACCCAGAACAGGAGGAAATTTCCTGAAGAAAGAGAAAGCCCGCGGACGTGACCCTCGGCCTGAAGTGCGGGAAGGAGCTCTCATACCTCAGGTGGGGGGGGCTTGATGGTGACCGGCTGGGGGGTCCTCCGGGGTGGGGAGGGCTTTGGCTGCACCTGCTGCTGGGCCGGGTTGTAGTAAGTCACTCCTCCGTATACCTGTGATGGGGCCTGGGTACCCCAGTAAGACAGAACTGAAAGTTAGGAATTCATCTAAACTGTGACAAAAAATGTTATTCGAATGGAATCTAACTGTAAACTGTGACCAAAAATGTTATTCAGGCACAAAAACAGAAGAACTGGGGAATTTATAGTTTTTTAAACCTCTAAGCTGCCCTCCTTAAAAATAAAATGACTCCTCATTTCTGTCTTAGTATGTCCTAATTATGCTCTGGTTCCTGCTTCTTCAAAGCACGGCCCAGCATCCTCTAATTCCTATCATCGGCTGACAAATGGCTGAGCTCAGCAGTGACGCTCTGGATACCAGATGATTTCAACCTACTGGGAGTTGAGCGGCACAGGGACAGGTAGGACTGCAAATAGAATACAGTGTCTTTATGCAGCTGAATAAATGGCCGCCTAAGACATACCAAACACTTAAATGAAACACCATTAAAAAAATGAAGGAGAGTAAGTAGATAATGGGTATTACATAAGCTGCATTTCCAGCTCCTGACCACCAAGAGGCGTCCTGGAGCCACATGCAAATCAGTGGCACTGAAGTGTTCTCTCATATTTCTTAAGCATTCTCCCCATACCACATTCCTGTCCGATTTCAAGAACGTGTACCTATAAAAGTCTGCTCATTAGCCATCTCACCTGTGTATTAGGATATAGATGAGGAGGTGGCGGGGGAGGCAGTGCCCCCGGAGCATAAGGGTAACTGGGATTACCAAAATTCATCACTCCTGGAGCAGAGAAGTAAGTAGGAGCAAGCAACTGCTGAGGCGGTGGCTGTCCTGGAGACATGGAAACTGGTGGGGGATAGAGGCCCGGATTGGGCAGGGGCGCTGGTGTCTGATGGGGATGTAAACCTGAATAAGGAGAGGAAAACAGAAATTGAAATAGAAACAACAGCGTTTCCAGTATAAACAGGCCCAGGATGCAAGTCCTCAGGAGGACCCCTAGAGGTCTGTTGCCCAGGCAGTCAGAGTGGCCAGTCTCATAGGCAAGCAGCACAGAGCTCAGGAGGAGGGGTTTGCAAATACCCCACACACCTACTCACGTACTGGAAGCATACAAGGAGAGGTGCAATGCTTACCTGGGTGGGGAAGGTGCATTTCTGGCTGCACAATCATGCCCTGAGGAGGCAGTGGGGCAGGGCTGTCACCATGGGTATAGATTGGTCCCTGGAACTGCACTGTAGGATATCACATTGGGATTCTCATAAATTCTCAGTCTTCACATCACATGGACAAATCTCCCTGTCCCCCAAACCCTTTAAGAGAATGTTCTCGATTTTCCATGTGAAGAAAACAGCAACCAGACAATAACCACTGTGAGAAGTCAGAATGGAAATTCAGGAGGCAGGAGGCTGGTCTCTTAGTTTGCTTCAAAGTGCCAAAAAAGATACCCCAAAGTATGAGGGAGAACTCACGTGGATCATAGTAATGGCCCTCCATGATGCTGATATGCACAGGGGGGGCAGGGGGCTCGGGCACAGGTCTCTGCCGCTGAGATGAATAGCGCTTGGCTCGCCCACCCTGCACACCCTGAAATAAAGAAACAGGCCTGAGCCAGCAGACTTCCAGATGGCCAACTCTCGTTCGAGTCCCCACCCCACTTTAGGTGGGACTTTGTATGTGGCATGTCTTTAAAAAATATTTGCAAAATGAATTGAAAAATCAGTGAAAAACATTAAGATTTGAACCTAAACCCTCTGCATTTCTGAGACCCAAATTAAACAAAACATGAGTAATTGCAAAACTAGCTTCAAAAGCTATTACACGCATGCCCTGGCTGGTGTGGCTCAGTGGATTGAGTGCTGGCCTGCAAGGTCACAGGTTCAATTCCTGGTTGAGGCACATGCTGGGTTGTGGGCCAGGTCCCCAGTTGCGGGCGTGTGAGAGGCAACCTATCACATGATATTTCTCTCCCTCTCTTTCTCCCTTCCTTCCCCTCTCTATAAAAGTGAACAAATAAAAAATCTTTTTTAAAAAAGCTATTACATGCACCCCCCATCTATATCTTTCCCCTTCTGTACCATTTCTTCCATCCGGTTGAACTGAGGAGGCGGTCCTGCTCCCATGTGCATGTGGTTGTGCATTCCTGTAATAAACCAGAAAAGTCACCCCTGCAGAGCAGACAGCAGTGAGACTCAAAGATACCATCAAGAAGACGACAGGCTGAAGAATCCAACACAGTAAATGGCTTTCTGCTTTTAAACTAACGAAATCCTGCTCTGGCAGGTGTGGCTAGTGGATTGAGTGCTGGCCTCCAAACTGAAAGGTCACGGTTTGATTACCAGTCAGGGCACATGCCTGGGTCGAGGGCCTGGTTCATGGCTGGGGATGTGCAAGAGGCAACCAATCAACATTTCTCACACCAATGTTCTCTACCCTTCTCCCTCCCTTCCTCTCTAAAAATAAATACATAAAATCTTTAAATAAAGAATTTTTTAGCCCTAGCTGGTGTACCTCAGTGGACTGAGCACTGGCCTGCAAACTAAAGGGTCGCTGGTTCGATTCCCAGTCAGAGCACATGCATGGGTTGCTGGCCAGGTTAGGCCTCCAGTAGGGGACACATGAGAGGCAGCTAGCTACGCATTGATGTTTCTCTCCCTCTCTTTCTCCCTCCCTTCCCCTCTATCTAAAACAAATAAATAAAATCTTTAAAACATTTTTTAATTAAAAAAAATCCCTTTTAAACTATCTCTGCTTCCTGCCAATGCCACCAGTGTGGAAATTTGCCTCCACTGACCATCACCTTAATACCATTACTTTAATATACCAGTAACGCCTTTGAACATGAAAAAAATTATTTCAGTGAGAAAATACAAGGTCAAGATTGCCCACAAAATGCTTTCCTGTGCAGAATCCCTTGTAGGTCACAATTACCACATTACATTATCAACCACAGTAAAAAAAATCTCAGCCCAAAAGTTTCTGAGCAACAATTGGACAGTGAGGGATGTTCTGTAAATCTACCTGATTATTTCTGGCCACTGAGGTCTGGCCTGAAAGTTTGGGAAGAAATTCCCCTCTAGCTGAAAATGACTCAGAACAAAAAAAAAATTACATTCTAGAGACTGCCTTCCAATGAGAATAAGGTATCAGTAGAAGGGTATGCTCCTCGATCCAAAGAGCAGCTGCAGGTTCAGTTTAGGCTGCACTGGTTTATGCTGTTTAAAAACCACGCACACCAGAGAAGGATGCTGAAACTCTGTCTACATGAGGATTTCCAACCTTTAAATTCAAATGAGATTTCGGAAACTAAGGAAAAGATCCTTTTATCTATCTGGTTAGAGGAAGACTGAAGATGGGCAAAATGGGTGGTAGATAGGTTCTAGTCTCTAGAACCATGCTGTCCAATGTATCTACTAGTCACATGTGTGGCTATTTAAACTTCGATTAAAATTTAAAGTCAGCCCTGGCTGGTATGGCTCAGTGGATAGAGCGCTGGCCTGCACCAAAAGTCACTGGTTTGATTCCCAGTCAGTGCATATGCCTGGGTTGCATGTGAGGTCCCCAGTTGAGGATGTAGGCAACTGATGATGTTTCTCTCCCTCTTTCTCCCTCCCTTCCCTTCTCTCTAAAAAATAAAACCTTTTAAATAAATGGAATGGAATGGAATGGAATGGAAGGGATGAAAACTTCAGTTACTCAGGACACCTTGGCTATGTTACGAGTATTCAAAAGCACCACCATTACAGAAAGTTCTTTTGGGCAGCCTGGCTCTAGAAAATTAAGGAAATTAGAAAGACTTTCCTCTCAAAGAGATTAGAAGATTCTCATCCAAATTCAAATGAATGAGTTTCTGCCTTCAAACTTTAACCATGAGTTCCAATAATGAAAACACTGCCGCCTTCTTCTTCCACTTTTCTATAGAGAGTGGTAAAGGACCCTGTACCCAGGAGCTCACTACCAGTTCACATGGCGACCAACCAGTTCACAGAGGCAAACCAGTGGGTTAGTCTTAGGTAACAGATAAAACTGCTCTGAGGTCCTTGGATGAATATACCTAGGAATCTATGTTTTTTTTGTCAGACACCACATCCCTGAGAGACTTAAGCCCCATGCTCCCAAACCCAATGATGCAAAAAAAAAAAAAAATCTGGTTATAACCCTAAGGTACCTACCCCTAAGTTCACGTGGTTGCAGGAATGAAGGTTGTCCTGGATTCCAATTCTGTTCTGCTATGTTTAGTTGGGCCACATCTTGCTCAAGCCCACCTGTGGTGGAATCCACTGGAGCTTCCCAGTTCCCAGTCTTAGCAGGTGGAGGAGGAGTAGTTTCTGGGGCTTGAGGTGCTGGGGTCAGCCCTTCAGGGGGAGGAGGCACCTCCTCTGCTACCTTGACTGCATCTCCAGCTTTGATTCTGGTTCTTCTTGCCCGGGAATAGGATTTCTTCTCAACAGGCCTGTCGGGGGGTGGTGGTGCAGTGTCAGGAGCAGGAGCTGGGATCTCTGAGGCTGCCTCTTCCTTCTCAGGACTGCCAAGCACTTGAGCATCTGCTTCTGGAGATGGGTCCCGCACAGGAGTCTGCTCCAGGCGTCGTGACCGGTAACTAGTCTCGTGTTTCACAGTCTCACCGGACCGGCCACCATGCTGCCCTCCGGTCTCCAGAGGCCTAAATCCAGCACGACCTTCCTTGAAGCCCCCAGATCGAGAGTAATTCCTGGGAGTGGACATGCGGCCAGTACCTGCAGCTTTCCTGTTGATAAATGTCCTTGGTGGTAGGGTACCCCCAGGACCCTGGTGGCGATAAGGCTTGTTTGGCCGCTCACCAGTCCAGTTTGGCTCTCTTTGTGGAGGACTCCCAAACCTGAATAAATGGAACAGAAAAGTCTTAAACTGACGGTCACGAAGACTTCCCATATTTCTCACCTATTCAATCACAGGCGGGAGTCTGTCTGGTATTTTAAAAAGCAGAGTTCTTGCTAAAATACCAATAGTCTAGATTCCAAAATTTCCTCACCTAGGTTTCCGGACTCTTCGGGGTTTAATGTCATCAGGATTGTGAGCTGAGCGGATGTCGTATCCATAAAGAGCAATGAGCTCCTGTCGGGACTTCGGGGCCTGTTCGTCTTCTCGGAACTTGTCATGCTCCCAGCGACCCTCATCTTTCCACAGCTTTCGCTGACGCCCCTTGGGTCTGGATAAAACCAGGAAAAAGTGTCTTAGGTAGGCAGAATCTGTCAAGTAAAGATGTTTACGAAACAACAGCATTGGGCAGGGAAACAGAAGGAACTTCAGGTAGTCTCTCCATCTCCCCTGACAGACTGTGTACAGAACAGGTCTCCCAAAAGCCAGGGTGCATCGTGACACCTCAGGGCCTACCGGGCTCAAGTGAAACAGGAATAGAAACAAGGAAGGATTTCGCTTCAAACTACTTGGCCCCTTGAAAACACTTCTTTCCTGTAAGGCAGCCCATGCAAGTCCTTCGTACCGCCGAGGCCTTGAGCCCCAGGTTAAGAAAGGCAGCGGCAGTGTAGGTGTGGATCCTAGCTGCTGCACCAAGAGTTACCAAATATTCTAAGCCTCGCTTTCCTCATTTGTACAAGAGGTAACACTAACCTTAAAAATGTTGTGAGCGGTAAGCAAAACATAGGTAAAGCACTTAGCAAAGCACCTAGCATACACAAAACACTAAGTACACACTACACAGCAGCAGCAAGTGGCTACTACCTGACTTCCTCCTCCTGAGTTTGCCCTCGAAGGTCGTGCTCGAAGAAGAGCCCTTTCCGTGGTATGTATGCTGGGTTCTTCCGATCTTCGTCGTCATCCAAGTGCTTGGGCACTTTGTTCTCCACGGGCTCTGTGCTCTCCTGAAGGACAGGCAAAGGCTTCCTTACTCCCTCCAAGGTTGAGGGCCCCTCTTCCAGCCCCCAAAATGGAGGCCTTTGGTGGGTACTGACCTGTCCGTCCCCACTCTGCCTCTCTCCTGTTACAGTGCCTTTGGAGTCAGGCTTTTCTTCTCCCTTCTCTTCTTTCGCTGAAGAATTAGCCGCATCATTGGCTTCTGATTTCAACTCTACTTTGGAGTTTTCTTCTTCACTGTACTCCCCTTCTTCGCCCTGAAAAAAGTCTCTCTGTCAACTATGGAGATCTGACAGATCTGAAAGGTGCATTTTAAAATTTTCCATTCTTTAGGAAAACATTTTCTAAGGAATTTAAGAATTAAAAGCAAACATATCGCCCTGGCCGGTGTGGCTCAGTTGATTGGGCGTCATCCTGCAAACCAAAAGGTTGTGGGTTCAATTCCTGGTCAGGGCATATGCCTGGGTTGCAGATTCAGTCCCCAGTCAGGGTATGTGCAAAAGGCAACCAATCTATGTTTCTCTCTCTCATCAATGTTTCTCTCCCTCACTTTCTCCTGCCCTTCCTCTCTCTCTAGAATCAATAAACTGCCCCCCCACCAAAAAAGGCAAACATATCAATATTCTTACTAAAGTTTCTAGAGAATATTTTTACTAAAATTTCTAGAAGATAAGGGCACTGTGAAAACAAAATCACATAAAACATATCCACACATACAGCTTCATATAAGCTTCCCAGGAAGATATGCAATCAGTGGCAGCCTCTGGGGAAGGAGCCCAGGGAATACGGATGGGAGGCAGTAAAGCACCTTACATACAGAAAGAGCTTAATCTGTGCTGATAGTTTCTCTCCTGCTCCATGAATTGTCTCTTAAACATGCAGCGCCTAATAACTGCTGTAACTCAAGTTGTGAATTTTCTCAACTCAAAATGGCTTAGAACAGAGATTCTAACTCAACAGTTTAGATTATGTGAACCCCCTTTTAGGATCTAAACTTTTCATGGCTCTCTCTGAGACAGAGGCTCAGTAGTTCCACTAAGAAAACATATAATGACAAACAATTACTATATATTCAATACTACTTAAAATACTTAAAATTTATTTATTTTTTTTAAATTTTAAAAAGATTTTATTAATTATTTATTAGAGACGGAGGGGGGGGGGAGGGAGAGAGAGAGAAGAGAAACATCAATGTGTGGTTGCTGGGGGTCATGGCCTACAACCCAGGCATGTACCCTGACTGGGAATCGAGCCTGCGACACTTTGGTTTGCAGCCCGCGCTCAATCCACTGAGCTACGCCAGCCAGGGCACATTTTGTTAATTTTTACATACTCGAAATAGTAGTATGTAAAGGTGAGAGATGTAGTCATTCTACGGATAAGGAGAGCTGAGCTAGTGGATTTGCAAACTTCCCCCAACTCTATCTATGGCTTCCCAAGGTGCTATTAACCCTCAAGCTGGAAAACAGTGGCTCGCATTTTTGATGCCTATGACATGCACACTAAATTTTCTGCAACATGAGATCCCCTTAACACAGGTAACGCTGTCCAAAATTATGTAATCATAAAATTTGAACTTGGGAAACCTTAGAGAACAAGTTAAAAATTCCATCTTAGAAACAAAACAAAAAAATTAAAGCCCAAGTGCTCTCTCTCTTCTCTATCCTCTTTTCCGCTCGACACATCAAGATTATATAACCCTGCTTGTGACAGAGAAGGCGGGGGTCTGTCTGCACACAGGAGGGCCCTGAGACTGTCCCCTATGTAGGAGTCACTAGAAAGCATCAGGTAATAAGAGTGCAGCTAATTCTAGGCAGGGAAAAGGGGCAGCTAAGGCTCATGCTAAGAAGATGGAGATGTACTCTTTCTTGTCCTCCCAGGATTTGGACCTAAGAAGGCAAAGCTATAAGTTAGGGGGGTGGGTTTAGAGAACTGTGAGAACACAGAGGCATGAGTTCAAGGGAAGGTGGTCTGGTCTCCATTGCTGGGTTGATATGTCAGGGTATGAAGACACCTCTGCCACCTGTTACAATATGTGTGTAACTGCTCTTGTTCTCCAACTGAGTCCGACACTTGACCTGAACCAGACCTTTTTGTAACTCCAACCCAGGCTGGCCTCAGCAGTCTGATCAGAGACTCACTATGAGGTTCCTGATGCAGCAAGAAGCACTAGGTTTCTGCCCTTTCTCCAAACAGAGCTGTGTCAGCCTGCTTAGTTCAGATAAGCCAATTAATTTCTTTTCATCATTTTCCCCTGTTCAGCCTCTGGGTATTTTGGTCTTTAAGCATTTTGGGTTAGATTATCAGAAAGGTGATACTGGTATGAAACCTACAGAACTGAGGAAGACTGTTTGACCCCCCACACACTGTGAGAATCAAGCCTTTACTCAGTGCTTCTTAACAACCAGCTGCCCTTGATTCTTCCCATTTAGCCTCAATCATAAGTTTTCCCTCCTCTTGAGATGGGGATAGGTAGGTGGTAATCATTTAGTTCTTTCCTTGATCCTATTTTCTCTGCTAGTTCTGCAGCAGAAATTGCAATATTACTTGGTGTGTATATGTGACCTTAATTCATCACACACCCACACACACACTGACTGAATTCAAACATCTTAAAATAGTATCAGCACAATTAATGAGGAAAGTTTGTTTTTATGCTCTATCTCCTCTAATCTAGTGGTGGAATGTCAAATGAGGCAACTCTTTTATTCCAAATGAGAAATGAATTTTGTTTCCAGGGCAGGACAGAAAAATACAAACGGCATAGTGCTGAGGATATTCCAAATCAGAGTCAGAGTCTGGTATAACTGAAGCGAAAGTGCTACCCCAGCCCTGACCAGGTGGCTCTGTCAGCGTTGCCTTGAACCCCAAAAGGTTGCAGGTTGAACCCCCAGTCGGGGCACATACAGGAGGCAAGTGATCGACGTTCTCTCTCTCAAACCAATAAACATATCCTCAGATGAGAATTTGCAAAAAAAAAGTGCTATCCTAAGGTCACCACGCTGTTTTGGCTGAGGGCTGACATCAAAACACTTTTCTGGCCCTGGCTGGTGTGGCTCAGTGTATTGCGCGCCAGTCTATGAATCAAAAGGTTGTGGTTCGATTCCTGGCCAGGGTACATATCTGCATTGTGGGTCAGGTCCCAGGTTGAGGACGTGTGAAAGGCAACAGAATGATGGTTTTCTCCTTCCCTTCCACTCTCTCTAAAAATAAATAAGTAAAATCTTAAAAACAAACAAATAAACAAACAAGAAACCCTTTTCCAGAGACAAACTCCCCTACTGTTGATTCCATCACTTCAGTGTACACTGTTCCCAACTTCAAAGCCTAACTCTCCCATGAAGCAACTGCTTCCCTAGCTGAGTTCTCACTGTGGAGGTTTTGGCTCATCCTTCCACTCCCACGTATATCAGAATAAAGGGTGGAGTTGGTGTCTTTCTTGTTTTCAATGTTTCCTCCAGATCCAACTCCTCCAGCCTCATTTTAAACTCCCGGGAGTTCCTCTGGGGCTCCTATCACCTGGCTATACCTCCATGCTCCTGCCTGGGCCCACCCTGTCCTTCACTTGAAGCCTTCAGCAATGAGTTCACATTCTTCACCTCCACTTCAGGCATCCATTTCCATGGCCACACTCCAGACCAGTCTTACCTGTGTGGATGAAAGAAGGGGTTCTATGGAAAGTAACCTCACAGGGTGAACTGATCATAAGTTCCTAAGGGCAGATCATAATGGGTAGTCACACCTCAGGTCTATAACTTCTTGAGTAAAAGGTTTACCTTTGCCTTAAGCAAGCCCTGTCCATTGTTTCCATGCATCTACGTTAAGACACCTCTGAATAAGCAACCTCAAGGGAGCATACAATCTTGTTCACTATCCTGTAATCCAATCCCCGTCTTGCTTTTCCCGCACTTCCATGTGATCTTCCTTCCTTTCCCTCCTTAACTTCAAAGGCATAAAAGAAGCATTTGACATCTTGTTCCCTGGCATATGTGGCCAGTTTGGCTCAAACTCTCATAAAACGTCGATACTTGGTACTGCTATGTAGGTTTTAAAGTAAACTTGATCCATTTTTTAAATCTTAAATTTAAATACCCTAGACTTTGGTCAAAACTGCCACATTTAAAAGAATGAAGTTAGACCCTTATCTCACTCCATATACAAAAATTAACTCAAAAAGACCTAAATGTAAGAACTAAAACTATGAAACTCTTTGAAGAAAACATAGGAGTTAACTTTCACAACTTTGGATTTGGCATGGATTCAGCAAAGCCTTCTTAGACACAACAGCACAAGCAACAAAAGAAAAAACATATACTGACCTTCAAAATTAAAAACTTACACTATCAAGAAAATGAAAAGATAACCCACAGAATAGGAAAGTATTTGGAAACCATATATCTGATAAGGACCTTGCATCTAAAATGTATTAAAAAACCCTTACAACTTAACAGTACAAAGACAACCCCTTTTAAAAATGGACAAAATATCAGAATCACCATTTTCCCAAATAGCAAATTGGCTGATAAGCACAAGAAAAAAAATGCTCAACATCATCCGTCATCCTGGAAATGTAAATAAAAATGAGATACCATTTTACATCTACTAAGATGGCTAGAATAAAAAAATCAAGAAAGCCTGTTGGTTAGAGTTTCGTCTCATAAACCGAAAGGTCATGGGTTCAATTCCTGATCAGGGCGCATACCTAGGTTGCATGTTCTGTCCCCAGCTGGAGCATGTATGGGAGGCAACCAATCAATGTTTCTTTCTCTTTCTCGTGCTCTCACCCCACCCCTAAAAATCAATAAGCATGTCCCTTGGTAAGGATTAAAAAAAAAATCAAGACAGTAACAAGTGCTGTTTAGCATGTGGAGAAATTAGATTCCCATATACTGCTTTTGGGAATTTAAACTGGTACAGCTACTTTGAAAAACAGTTTGGCAGTTCCTCAAACAATTCAGGGGTTACCATACGACTCAGCAATTCCATTCCTAGGTACATACCCAAGAAAAACGTAAATGTATGTCCACACAACAACTTGCACATTAGTAACAAAAAATTAGAAACTTGAATGTCAATGGATGGATGGGTAAACAAAATGTGGCATATCCATACAATGGAACCTCATTCAGCCAGAAAAAGGGGTGAAGTACTGATACATGCTACAATTTAGAAACATGCTAAGTGAATGAAGCCAGCCACAAGACTCCATATATTATATGATTCCATTCATATAAAATTCCAGAATGGGGAAATCTCTAGACACAGAAAGTAGACTTGTGGTTGCTTAGGGCTGGTAGAGATGTGTATTGAGGAACTGGGGCAGGGGTGATAAAGAATACAGGGTTTCTTTCTGAGGTGATGAAAATGTTCCGAAACTGTGATGATGGCCACATATACCTGTGAATATACTAAAAACTACAGAATTGTATATTTAAATGGATAACTTCCATAGCATGTCAATAAAGCAATTTCAAAAACCCTATTATTCCTCTTTTTACCCAGTTTTTCCCTCACCCTCTCACCTACCTACAACTCAAGATATCTACTCTCTTGACCTTCCCACTTTCTCCCTATCAATCAGTCCTTTCCCACATTCGCTTTCCTCTCTTTACATTCCGTGGCCAATTCACCCCAATCGCTACTGATAACACTCTCAATTCACGTGCCACTCCCATGTGCCCGAGATAGGACCAACTCAAACATCTCCTTTCTCTAGGCCTATGACCAGACTACTGGACCATCACTAAAAGGAGTTAAAAAAAACTTCACTCATCAGCCCTGGCTGGTGTGGCTCAGTGGATTGAGTGCTGGCCTGCAAACCAAAAGGCTGCTGGTTCTGTTGATTCCCAGTGAGGGCGCATGCTGGGGTTGCAGACCAGGTCCCCAGTTGGGGGTGTGTGTGATGCAACCTATCAATGTTTCTCTTGCATATTAATATTTCTAGCCCTCTCTTTCTCTTTACAAAATAAATTTAAAGTATTTTTAAAAAATAGTTTAAAAAGCCCTGGCTGGCATAGCTCAGTGGATTGAGCATGGGCTTTGAACTAGGCATGGCAGGTTCGATTCCCAGTCAGGGCACATACCCTAGGTTGCAGGCCATGACCCCCAGCAACCGCCCATTGATGTTTCTCTCCCTTTCTCTCCCTCCCTCTCTCTCTCCCCCTTCCCTCTCTAAAAATAAATAATCTTTTTAAAAAATTGTTTAAAAAGTGGAACAAACCAATGTGCCTCTCTCTCTCTCTAAAGTCAAATCAAAACAAAATAATACAATAAAAACAACACCAAACTCTCTTAACCTCATAGGCTTCCTTCCAGCTATCTCTCCAGACTCCCCTTATAGTCAAGATTCTTTAAACAATTTTCTTGAAGAAACCTTGGCTGGGTAGGTCAGTAGATTAGAACATCATCTGTGGGGAGGGTTGGGTGAGTGGGCTGGAATGGGAGTAAAAAGGGAGAAAACTGTACTTGAACAATGATTTAAATAAATAAATAAATAAATAAATAAATAAGAACATCATCCTGATACACAAAGGATGTGGGTTCGATCTCCAGTGAGGGCACATACAAGAGTCAACCAATGAATGCATAAATAAGCGAACAACAAATTGGTATCTCTCTCTCTAAAATCAATTAATAAAAAGTTTTTTTGTATTTTATTTATTTTTAGAGAGAGAGGAAGGGAGGGAGGGAGAGAAACAGCAACCCAAGAGAGAAATACCAACTGGTTGCCTCTCTTACCATACCTGCAACTCAGGCATGTGCCCTGACCGGGAATTGAACCAGCAACTTTTCCCTTTGTGAAACAATGCCCAACCAACTGAGCCAGACTGGTACAGGCAATAAATAAAATTTTAAAAATAAATATTTTTTCTTAAAGGATTCTGAAAAAAAAAATGGCAGTAGCATAGTTTTTGATCTCTTTAAATCTCCACATGAAATGAGAGCATATAGATAGCAAAATCAAAACCTTTCTGACAACATTTACAACAAAACTAGGTTATGAGGTATGCCCAACACCCAAAACATATGCACAAAAGAACAAAGCACCAACAGCCACAAGGCCTGTATCAGACTGGTGTCAGTGCCAGAGAAAGCAGAGAAGTAAATGGATCTGAAAACAGGAGAACACTGAAATAATCAACAGGTGTTCAGTGGAGAGCAGGACTGACAGGAGGTAATTACTGCCTTTGGGAGCACACAAGCATAAGGATCCTGCAATAAGGAGGTCTGACTGGGGCTAGAGAAGTCTAACCCCACCGAACCTTGAAATTGTCTGAAAGGAGCCTGGCTACCATGGCTCCTTTCTAGGATGGGGTTCCACACTGAAGAGAAACTGTTGAGGTAAGAATCAGATTGAACAGAAGAGGGATAAAAGAAATGAAGGAGACCCTGGCCAGGTAGCTCGGTTGATGAGAGCATGGTCCCGATATGCCAAGGTTGTGGGTTTGATCCCCAGTCAGGGTACATACAAGGATTAGCCAACATAAGTGCATGGATAAGTGGAGCAACGAATTGATGTTTCTCTCTTCTTCCCTCCTGCGTCCCTCTCTCTAAAAACAATAAAACATATTTAAGAAAACAAAAAGCACTGGCTGGTTGTGGCTCACTTGGGTGGAGTGTCATCCCATAAACTGAAAGGTTGTGGGTTCGATGTCCAGTCAGGGCACATACAAGAGGCAACAATGTTTCTGTCTTGTGCAGATGTTTCTCTCCTCCTCTCTCTCCCTCTCTCCCCCTCTCTCTAAAAATCAATAAGCTTTTTCTCCCCTGAGAGTTAAAAAAAAAAAAAAGAAATGAACGAAGGACTAAAACAAATTAATAAGAGAAATAAAAGCAGGAAGTCTCAAAAATCAAGTCACTGTATATTCCTTAACACTGCAGGAAAATAACAGAAGAGGGAGCTCTGTGAAATCAGAAAAAACTATTCTGAGCCACTTCTAAGAGATGAAAAAAACTAATTTTACATAAAACTAACAGAAAAATACAGAGGTCAAATCCCCTATAAATTATCATGAGAAAAAAAAAGTAGAATAGCATTCCTGCAGACAATAAAAGCATGCCAGAAAGACATGCACATATATCAAAATTATAACTTCTGTTTCAAAATGAACTAAAAGACATTAAGAAAATCATATAAGGCATGAAAGAAGAGTCGGAATTAGCAGAACTCAAAAATGAAATGAAACAACTCAGGAAGGTACTGAAAATTAAAGGAAAAAAACATTTCAAATAGAGGCTAACTACAAGGAACACTAAAGTTAATAAACCCAATAATGCCACAAGAGAAATAAAAGGTGAAAAGAAAATATTTTAAACATCAAAAAGAGCCTTGGCGGGGTAGCCCAGTTGGTTGGAGCACCATCCCAATACACCAAGGTTGCAGGTTCAACCCTGGTAAGGATACATACAAGAATCAACCAAAGAATGCCTAAATTAGTACAACAACAATTGATGTTTCTCTAAAATCAATAAAAAATAAAAAAGAAATGAAGGAAAAGATAAAACAGACTAAGAAGAAAGGGTTAAAGAGTGAAGACAGGCAAAGAATATTTAGGAGCCCCATGGCATACTGCAGAATAGCACATCTCGTATCTGCGAACACTGACCCAGAATGACCAGTACCAAGAAAACTCTAGTAGAATTACTGGACCTTAAAGAAAATATCCTCAATACATATAGACAAAACAGCAAGTGACTTGTAAGGGAAAGAAAATTAGGTGATCATCAGTTTTGCTCAAGATAAATTCTTTGGCTCACACTGTTTTCATGAATCTGAAAACACTCATTTGCAGGAAATACAAAGGGACAGAGAGAGCACATTGTACTGGACCATGAGTGGACAGCCATCAAAATCTTTCCAACATGTAAACTGTGGGGGAAAAAAAGGGATGAAAAACTAACCTGTAGATTAAGAGATCAAACTTAAAAAAAAAAAATAGGCAAGAGTAAGCTGCAGTATCTAAGTATAAACAGTTAGTAACCAAAAGGAAAATGCAAGCAGTGATAGATACTATGAAAATCAGGACATCAGATCTCATTCTCTGATTTTTTTTTAAAGATTTTATTTATTTATTTTTAGAGAGGGAAGGAAGGGAGGGAGAGAGAGAGAGAGAGAGAAACATCATGTGTGGTTTGCTGGGGGTTATGGCCTGCAACCCAGGAAATGTACCCTGGCTGGGACTCGAACCTGGGACACTTTGGTTCTCAGCCCGCACTCAATCCACTGAGCTACGCCAGCCAGGTCATTCTCTGATCTTAATCCAGACCAGCACATCTCATTGGCTTTCTGTGATGATGAAAATTTTCTTATCTGCTGTCCAATACAGCAGCCACCAGCCATATATGGATAATGAGTACATAAAATATAGCTATTAAGAGTGAGGAACTCTCAGTGGATTAAGCGCAGGTTGCAAACCAAAGTGTCACAGGTTCGATTCCCAGTCAGAGTACATGCCTGGGTTGCAGGCCATGACCCCAGCAACCGCACACTGATGTTTCTTCTTTCTCCCTCCCTTACCTCTCTAAAAAAAAAATAAATAAGTAAATAAAATCTTTTAAAAAAAGTGAGGAACTGAAGTTTTAACTCAAGTTTAATGATTTAAATAGCCACATTTGGCTGGTAGCTAACCCAGGGTTCCTCAATCTCAAAACATCCAAAACTTAACCCACCACTATCCCTTCTGAAACCTCCCCGTCCTATGGTCCCACTCTCAGTGGATACCACCCTTCATCAAGTTGGGCATCCCCCTGACTCCTCCTTAATTCAGGCTTCACATTCAACCAATCAAGAAGTTCTGTTAATACCATTTAATATCTCTCCAATCTGTCCACAGTTTGCAAGTCCCACTGCCATGTCCCTTCTTTAGGGTACCATCATGCCCCTTGGACCATCCTAATAACCTCTTAACAGCTTTCCCTGCCTCCAATCCTGCCTCGCC
Organism: Phyllostomus discolor; assembly: GCF_004126475.2. Lineage (NCBI taxonomy): Eukaryota > Metazoa > Chordata > Mammalia > Chiroptera > Phyllostomidae > Phyllostomus > Phyllostomus discolor. The sequence goes on along the minus strand of NC_040910.2, from coordinate 104,940,483 downwards.
TGCAATTCATCATTCACACTTGAACCTTCAGTAGTAGTTCTTTCCTATTAGGATAACATTCAAACTCACTTACATACAGAATGGTGAGAGCTGTATAAATTCAAAACCGCCCAACCTCACTGAACACTCTACACTGGCTGCAGTCTTTCCAATGTTTCCATTCTCCAGCGACTACTGCCCCACCTCTCACTCCAAAATTTCTCACATCCCTTTTACTCTTGCAGATACTTACCACTGACTCGAGAGAAAAATATGTCACTTCATCAAACACTTCACTCTGTCAACTCCATAACCTAAATAACTTTCGGTTCTGCCCACTTCTTTTTCACCTCCATCATTCCACTCCGTGACACACCTACCACTCCTCTGGACTTCCACAACATCTTTCTTACTAGCTTTTCTGTCTCCAATCCTGTTGCCCTCAGACCAATTCCCCATCACAGATAAAAACAACTGTTATAAAAATAATAATTTCTCAAACATTTCTGTGCATAAGCATCAACCTGGGATCTCGTAAAATATAAACGTCCGAGTTTTCCCTCCCTCTGCAAGACTCCTGCTTCAGGAGGACTAGCCACTAGGTTCTCTGATGCAGGTGTTCCTTGGATCTGACGAGCTCAGTTTTTAAAATTTAAGTCTAAACATGCATTCCTGTTTAAAAGTTTATTATCTTTTTCACTTCCTTAGAATAAATTAAGATTGGGACCTCAGATGTATCATTTACTATCAGTCATACTAAATTTTTCACATTCACCCACTCACCATGCAGCCCATCCCTTCTCAACCTTCTTCCCACTGTTCCTTCCCTCTGCTTAGAAAACTATGCCTGGCTATCTCCCACTCATCCTTCAAATCTCTATTTTAACATCCCATCCTCCAAGCACTTTCAAATAACCTCAGCTCAGTTAGTTGCCCCTGCTCTGCACTCCTGAAGCACCTCATGCTTCCAATATCATGCCCTTAACAAACATTATTGCAATTATTCCTTAACTGCCTATTCCCCCCCTCTGATCCAGAATGTACATTCCATGAGGGTAGAACCATGTCTGTCTGGCATTCAGTGACTATACAGCTCCTGGCACAGAGCAAAGTACAAGTAAGCCCCTTCACTAATTTGCCTTTATGTATCCATCCTGTTCCAACAGTGTTCAGCCACATCAAACTACTTGCAAGTTTCCAATATTTAACCTTCTCTCCTGTCTCTGGGCTTTCATGCCTGTTGTTCCCTCTAACTTCCATCTATTCTTTTCTGACTGCCTAAGATGCATTCAGTATCCAGCAACTGATACCTTACTTAACCCTATTCTCCAGCAGGATGTTCCTATTCAATTCCTATGACTGCCTGAGTGTTTCATCTCCTTACTCATGAGAATCCCAAATTTAGGAATTTTGTTAGTGTTCACAGTTGCATCTTAATGCAAAGTCTGATAAGTGGTGATGGTTCTACAAAATTTACACAATGAACCTTTGATCCACAATCCAATTCTTCCTGTATAAAACTCCATAACCAAAATCCAGAACTCAAGACTCTATTCAACAATCCCAAGAAACAGCCATTCTGATGGCATTTCTAGTAGTTTTACCAATCAAAACAATTAGGTTTGCAAAAGCTTGGCTTAAGGAAATGTTTACCTAAAGATAGAGAGAAAAGTCCCATCTATAAACTGAGGAATGTTTCTAACACAAGCCAGTTGGAATCCTGCCGAGGGCTTCTGGATACACTCAAAAAAATACCCAATGGGCTGGCTTAACTATATAAGCAGCATAAAATGAACTGTCATACATCCTGCGAAGGCCTTCAGGGACGTTCTCATTCTCTTATGTAAAAACTTACTTTCTTCAGATTGGGCAAACAGCAACTACGAACAACAGAACACATGTGGCCTGAAGAGGTCTGCATCAAGTTTCCCTCACTCTAGCTGAATTACACCTTCTGTAAGCTTTTCAAAAGCATAAATGAAGAATGCACAAGGAGTAGCAAGCAGGTCATGGTACTTCTGAACCATAGGCACATACATGTTTTTAAAATGCATTTTCAAAAGAAAAAATACACACATACATATAAATAACATCTTCTAACCTACACCAAAGGAAAAAGAACCTATCACACTCACTTCTGAGTCTTCTGCACTTTCATAATCCGAGAGAACAGCTGAAAGAAAACAGAAATGTGTAAAGAAAAAAAAGTAACAAATTATTATAATTACATTTCCTGACTGTATGCTGTAAGTCAGGCTAAAATTCTCATTTAATTCTGATACCAGCAACTTATGAGGTGGATAAAATTATAGTCCCCAGTTACAGCCACGAAACGGGCTCAACGAGTGACTTGACTAAGATCATGCTGCTAAAAGCTATGTTCTTTAGTACTATGCTACAGAGAACCAGTCTGCAGCACCGTCCCCCAAAGCCACAAAAGCAGGAGAGGATGTCAACTGCTAGAAATAGGTGACCCGGGTGTTTGGGCAAAAAACTCAAGAGGATGCTACTCACCATCGCCCTCGATGCCATCTTCACTCTCCTGAAGGAAAGAAGTCATGGGTTAGTTTTGTAATTTCCAGAGGGTGGAGAGCTGAAGACTCAACACAAAACGGTGAAAAAGGGAAATGAGGAATGGCACATCTTTATCAAGTAGCCTCCAAGGGAGATACGGTCCCTGGCTTCTGGATAAAACATTCGCTGTCCATCCGCGGCGGCTCTGCACTCCTCCCAGAAACCCCCAACCCCTCCTCTTCCCTCGGAGCTCCGGACGGAAACTGCAACTGGATAACCGTGCTCTTCTCCGACACTATATGCCTCAGCATCTACCACTACCAGCTCGCAGCCTCCCCTCATCACCTACACCACGCCCCCAGGCCCGCTAGCCACCCGGCCCGGCCCACCCCGCCCGCGCGCACTCACACACTCAGACTCTTCAGCGCTCCTGGCACCCCCGCTCTCCACCCGCCGCAGATGGAGGGCCCCGGCTCGGCCTCCGCGCTGGGAAGGTAGAGAGCCGCTGCCGCTGCCTCCAGCGCTACTGCTACAGCCCCCGGCGCCCCGCGCCAGGGAACCGCCGCTGTCTGAGCCGGAAGCACCAGACTCTTCGTCCTCTGTGTCCTGCGAAGCTCGCTGCCGCCGCCGGTCCGCCATCTTACGGAGAACGGCCGTAGCCAGCTAGTTCCTTACGTATGCCCGTCGCAGGGGCTGCTGGGAGGCTGGAAAGCTAGTCCCGGCATGCTTCACGTATGACACTGATCGCCTGGTTTTTCGGGAGATAGAGGGTTGGGGGCGGGTCTGGCGCCCTGCGGCACGTATGCGGACGAGCGGGATTACGTCATCGGTTACGCGAGGGGGGCGTGGCGCGTGCCCTGACTTCCTCGGGCTAGGCTCCGGGCGAGGGGTTCTGCGTGTGGGCAGCCGCCTTAGGCTCCTCGCCCGGCCATCTTGAGCTTTCCGAGTGAAGGCGTCGACCTGTCACAGCTTCGCTGCGGCGCTGGAGCTGTTCATGGTTTCGCTTTTCAGTTGCTGGCTTCTGATTACGTTTGAGGCAAATCATTTTACTGAAGTTGTTTAGTAAATCACGAATCAAGGTAAACCTTTCAAGTCGCATCAGACTTGCCACACTATCCCATTTTAAGCCAAAGGGGGACGCCAACACCAGTTGTCTTGCCCCGAAGCCCGAGGACTTAGTGTAGAAGTATTTCCCCGTTTCCGTTTCCTCTGCTCTCTTCGTGTGTCTCCCCGCCCCAGCTGCATCACCTCCCCGAAAGTGCCGCCTGGTGTGACGCTAGTCTCATCTCACCAAGATTTTGGAAGAGATGATTCGAGACCGCGGTGATTCAGTATACTGACACAGTTTTCCTTTTTGTTAACCAGGTGAGGGAATGCTCTGATCTGGGCAAGGCATCTGTCCCCAGTGAAAAAGAAATCGGAGTACAGGGTGCGGCAAAAGTAGCTTTACAAGTCGTGAGTATGTGACAGTTCCTTCTTGTATTATTGTATATTATTGTACGCCGGAGGGTGTGGCTCAGTGGACTGAGCGCCGACCTCTGAACCAAAGGATTGCCGGTTCGATTCCCAGTCGGGACACATGCCTGGGTTGTGGGCCAGGTCCCCAGTTGCGGGGCCAGGGAGAGGCGAATGATTGACATCTCTGGCACCAGCGTTTCTTTCCCTCTCTCTTCCTCCCTTCCCTTCTCTAAAAATAAACAAATAAAATCTTTAAAAAAAACTCTACAAATAGAATTGTTTGATGCTTCCCAATGAAATAAATTGAAGCAGAAGTTCAAAAATTAACAGCCACAATAGTTTATTTACAATTGAACTCTTTATAAGATATTTACAAGACAACCAATTTTACACATCAGAAATGGTATCAAAAGTATGAATTACAACACAGACAACAATATGAAATTGGTTTAAAACAAAGGTGAAGTGGACAGACAAGCAATTTTTCTTTTTAATTTATTAACACTAGCTTAAACTTTGTTAAAGAAAGAAACAAAGGACTATGTTTTAAGAGAACTGCAGGACCTTCAGTTGAAGATTGAATTTCACAGTGTTGTACCCCATGTAGGGAAAAAATAAGACTAATTTTCCCCCCACACCCTAACACACTGTAATTTCATTCTTGGACTTTGCTAATCTACTCTCCAACCTCCTTATCAACAAGCCTCAATGTATCCAAATCAAAGGAGAATCTAGAAAAGGGGACAATAAAGTAAGAGGTTCTAGGAAGAGGGAGAACCAACGAAATAGAATCCACTTAAGTCTGGCCTGATAGCACCTCATGGATTCTTCTTAGTCTAGCTCAAGTTCAGAAGCTGAGGAGTCACTTTGGTAGGGCACAAAGAAAAGGTTAATTTGCTAACCCATATCCAAAGTAGGAATCCAACAAATGCTGAAAATCAAGGAGAAACTGAGAGGAATCAAGGAACAAAGTAAAAGAGACACTGACTGGTCTTTTTTCTGCTTGGGCACGTTATAAAGAAACAACATAGATCAGAGTAAGAAAGCCAAACAACTTGCCATGTTAAAATGATGGAGAATGTGGACAATCTGGCCCAGTTTTTCTAGAAATCTTTCTTTACTTAAGGTGTGAGATGACAGCCCCTAGTGGAGTAAGTCCTATTTCTCTCTACATTCTTGCTGCGATGAAGTTCACAGCAGGTTCCCTTGTGGAGAGTCCACTCTCCTAAGAGATGGAGTTACAAATGAAAACCCAAAGCCACACACACGCGCGCACACACATACACACACACACACGGAGAAATAAGAGCAGCAAGATCATCCAAGAATACATGTGCTGCCGGAATAATTCCTTTTAAAAGTCAAACCCAGGGAGCACAGATCAACAACTCACAAAAGCTTTAGCAGTGGGAGGCCCCTGAGGAACTTGTCATTTCTTCCCACAATGGTATCCCATTCTCTCATGCTCGCTCCACCGATGGGCCGGCCACACACCCTACATACCTTGGCTTCTCCTCTAAAAGTGCTAATAATCTGGGGACATTCTCTTCAAGGATAAAAGCCCCTATCTTCTAGGAGATTAGGCCCCTACTTGTTTTCACACAATAGTCCTAAAGACTAAAGAAAGGCAATTCCTGTATAGTTAAGACCAGAGGTCTTGGCTCTCTTTTCCTTCCAGATAGTTACAGGGATCTTACACTGAGACCAAAGTGGCCTGGAGTGCTGTCCTGACCTTTTTTAACGAAAGGGGTGTGTGTGGTGGTAGTGGTGGTGGACCAAGGTGGTACACATACAAATCTGTTTTTACAAAGTGAGTGGAGAAGCTCATTAGGTACATCTGTTTGTTTCAAGATGTAGACATTTGCCAGCCAGAGGAAGCACATATTTCCACATACACCCTCCCACCTTCCCTAAATCTCTATCCCATCACCAAGAGCTCAGCTAAAAGGATATTGCCCAACAAAGGAATACTTGAGAAGTGATGGACACAAGGACATCTATGCAGGGTCTGGCATGCCATCCCCAAATGCCAACTGCTTTCATTTAGAGCCATAACTTGTCCAAAATTAACCATCCCCATTCTCTTTTCCAAAAATGTTACTTTCTGAAGGGTAGGGGAAGAAATTCAGTTACCCATTAACTAAAAATACAATCACAGCCAAACATCCCTTCCCACATGGCTTTATCACAGAATAGTTTTAAGAGAACTCCTTTTTAGTAAAGATCGGGCATGTTCTGGGTGGTATGGCCATAGGCAGAACTGCCTTTTCAGACATTTACCAACTAAACTCTCCAATCTCTTCTACCCTGTGAAGATGACTTGCTCCATCACTTCACTTATTATTCCTCATCTAGTCCTTAAGCTTATGGTGAGGTTTTTCTTCATTTTGTTTCGTATAGGGTAAAAACCACTACACTCAATCTATATGGAAGGGTATACCAGGGCGAGAAGAGTGCCATGCAGCACAGATCCAAACGCAGGGGATGCTTTATCTTCCACAAGTCTAATGAAAGAGCCCTTTTACCCCTTTAACATAGGCAAACGTACAGAGGCAGATCCCGGAAGCTTCCACATCTGCCATCCTAGAGATTTAGCTTGAGAGCTCATTTCCCCCAAAGAGGAAAAGATATCCCAGTCACCCTCTGTAATTCACAATTAGCCTGATGAAAGAGATTTTGTGAAATCAGAGTGATGAAAACAAAACCAAGATCAAGGGAGTATGGGAGGGCACTATCAGTGAATGATAACATACGTTAAGGACACAGGTCACATATACAGGTCTCTGCCACTCTCTGGGAATGGCATGCTACAACTATCTGAAGACAGAAGGTTCTTGCCAACACAGTTATTTCCTACAAGTCCGGTGAGGTGTTTGCTTCTTCTGGATCTCCAACCTGCATCGGCTACGCTCATCCAACCAGGGCAGCTCAAAATTGCTGGCAAAAAAGGATAAAGAAATCAACTTCCAAGACTATAGGGATTCAGTGTGAGCATGACAGTAACTCCAAAAAAGACACAATGTCCCTCACCACTCCCTGCCCTGACTCCCAAGTCCCAAGTTTGGAATGCCTTTCCTGTCTCAAAGCTAGAGAAATACTATGCTGTTGAACTGATTGAATAATCTATTTCTAACTTATATAGCAATCCTCCTAAGATTCCAGGCCTGGGAATCTTACCACTGTAAAAACCAGTTGTCCAGGTAGGCTCACTTCTTCCGTCAAAGAACCATGGCTATCCCTAAGCCACCGGCTCCACTTATATCTAGGCTTACATGCAGTCTGAAAAGGGAGGTGAAGTGCTGACTACCTGAGAGGGGAGGGAAAAAGAACCCTTTATACTTACTGTGGAGTTAATTTTGGTAACGGTCGTCCAAATGCTACAACAGGCAAGAAGGGTGTAATCATCAAACTTTCAACTATGGAAGAAAGCCAAATGCAACCTTGTTAGTGACATAGATGAGAAATGCCTGGCAACTATACCTGCTCCAACATATTGTTTATTCATTCAGAGCAAGCTGTAACCTGGAGATTTACACCCTTTTTATCCTTAAAAAAAAAAAATCTACTTTGAGATACACAAAACTTACCATCATCTGGCTCAGGGAAAAATGAGGTAACCTCAGGCTCAGATTCCTGAATTCCTTTCTTTTTATACATTCTGAGCTGCAATCGCTGTAAAATTCTTTGTTCCCTGATCCTCTGAATATCCCATCTGGGAAAAACAAACCAGACAAACAAAACAAACAAACCCAACATTACTGAAAACCTGCTCTATAAAAGCAACTCACACAATCCAGGTGCTAGGAAGTTCTTGGCTGGCTTTTCTTGATTGGGGTTAGGGGGCTGGAGATGGGCGATGTTAAAGAGAACTGCCTGCCTGGTCAGGGAAGACTGTTTGGGTCTAGCAGTCCAAATCACGTGTTGGTGTTCCACCAAGAGTAGAACTGAGGAAGGGCATTCCCAAAGAAAAAGGCCAAACATTTTACCTACAAGTACCACTTCAAACAAAGACACTCAACCAACTGGAAAGCCAGTAATTTAAGAGTGCTAAGAGCTCTAAGGTTCTCCACAGCATGGATGAGAGAGGTGTCGGAGTCCCAGGGCTCAGTGGTTCGCAGGATGAACATCTCTAGCCTCACCTTTTCCTTCTCTTCTCATCCAGCTCCAGTTTTGCATGCCGCTTTGAAAACACACTGTCATCTAGGTTCTGTGTAAAGAATAGTAGCTGATAAGTTATTCATCAACACACGACACATGTATACTAACTCATTTCCAGGAAGGTAAAATCTTTCACCTTCAGGTCCCACCTGAGTCTGTGAGTTCTATGGATATTATGGGAACCTCCTGGTAACACAATCAACAAAACACATACCCCTTCCTTCTCCTGCCCCCACCCTTGTAGAATCTCCCAATTTCAAAATCATTTCCATAACTTTCCAAAGTGAAAGTCATGTCAAACTGCCCTGGCTGGTATGGCTCAGTGGATTGAGTGCCCACCTGCGAACTGAAGGGTTTCCAGTTGGATTCCCAGTCAGGGCACATGCCTGGGTTTCGGGCCAGGTCCCCAGTAGGGGGTGCACGAGAGGCAACCACACATTGATGTTTCCCTCTCTCCCTCCCTACCCCTCTCTAAAAATACATAAAATCTTTTTTAAAAAGTCACACCAAACTGAAATAACCTGTGAAACTGTCATAAGCCCTCTCTACCTCCATATTTTATAAGAATCTGAGTTTAGCCCTGGCTGGCATAGCTCAGTGGATTGAGCACGGGCTGGGAACCAAAGTGTCCCAGGTTCGATTCCCAGCCAGGGTACATTCCTGGGTTGCAGGCCATAACCCCCAGCAACCGCACATTGATGTTTCTCTCCCTCTCTCTCTCTCTCCCTAAAAATAAATAAATACAATCTTTAAAAAAAAAAAGGATCTGAGTTTAAAATAAATATCATCCTTTTAAGAGTCGAATAAGTTTTGAATATATCATTTTGTTGCTGAGGGGTGGTACATGCTAACTTTTCTACTTAACATGAAATCTAGCTTTGAACACTCCCTAACTACTGACTTTTTAATAAATCACTTAACCACTCTGGGCCTCAGTTTTCTCATCTACACAACAAAGGAGTAGGAGTGGGTAATTTCTCAAGTTATCTTCTGGTTTTAAAGTTTTATTTACTCCATCCATACAGTTATTATGACATATTCCAGTTATACCCCCATTTGTACTGTTTCTCTCCCTCTCTTCCACTGATAGGTCCTGGGTACCTACCTCCAAAAGGTCTGAAGGATTTGGGTCCCTTAGAGGCTCTACTGAGTGGTCCCTCCAAGAAGGAACTAGAAAAAAAAAAAGAAAAAGAAAAAGAAAAAGAAAAGGAGGAGGGGTGGAACCACTCTTAAATCCAAGGTCATACAACCCTCCTGTTATTCACTAGGACAAGAGGTCAGTCCCCAGTAAGACAAAGTTACCAAGTGATAGGAATCCATTCTATGGCCTCACCTGAAGCCACATTCAGTGTCCTCGCTACGGTATAAAAGAACCTAAAATGCCATTGCAGTCTGCCAAACACAGGATCGCAAAAAAAGCCCTAAGCCAATACCTGACAATTCATATAATGGATGCTATTGCAGTTCCTGAAAAACAACTGAAACGTGTAGTCATTTGGAAGTCTATAGTGGAATCGTACCAAGGAGTCTCGGTCTCCCACATCCAACTGATGGGGAATGCAGCTCCCCACCATCCACCATCCCGCCGACCCCCGCCCCAGGCCCAGCCAGCACGGTTCCTATTCTACTCACCAGCCAAGACTGAAGTTTCTCCTGCAACACTTGATGGCATCAGACACCCTAAATAATGCAGGAGAGAAGAATCATCTCAGTGTAAAAAGAAAAAAAGCCCATACCCAAAATGGAGGAAAGGATCATCACTGAAGTTCTCACTAGGAAGCCATTTTAGGTTTCTTTTTTTTTTTGAGTTGTTCTTTTGAGAATTTCTCTCTGGGGGAGGGGAAGAGGGAACGACAGACAAAAGAAAAGAAAATAAGCCCACCACTTTTTTTTTTACACTGAGACGACTTCTTTTCTTCATTATTTAGGGTGGTTTCCCTGCAACAGTTGATGGCCAAGGATATCAAACCTTAAACTCAGAACATGGCAGGTGAGTAAAAGTTGACCCTATTTTTCAAATAAAAGATCAGTGTTCTCAAAACTTACATATGTAGTCTTCTTAAACAGCTCCCTCCTCCCTCCAAACAAACTACCTTGCTGGTCCAGCCTGAACAACATGCACAAAGACTTTGGCTTCCTTAGAACAAGCCATTGAGACTTCCTCTTGAGATAGGGCATCAAGAATAAGGATTCACAGGTTATTCACAACTCAGGCTCCTCAAAGGGCTGGGATCCCCCCCAAGTCAGACTCCTTCTGTACCGCTATGCCCACAATCTCAGAGGTGCTTCAAATTTTCTGTACTAGGGCAGATAGGGTTTTCAAAACCAGCCAGTCACACAGAACAGCTCTGGGCCAAGCCATTTCCCAATCCCGGATGGGAAGTTGCTTCACGGTTTCTCTTGTTACACAGCATTGCCATGGCAGCAAGAAGGTTAACTTAAGGATGAACCTGTTCAACTGACTGAACCAACAAGAAAGCCTGAACCTAGATCAGGATCCTGGTCTATTTCATGTACTCGAATGTGAGCCCTAATGAATTTCAGATGATTAAGAAAAGTAATCTATCTTTCCCACTTACTTTTGTCACCAGAACAGCCTAACAAAACCTGGAGAATGCTCTTATCTTAGGAATGGATTCCCATCCCCATCCCTGCTGGGGCAAGACACAGTGGTAGAAGCTTGGGGCTGCAGCTCTGTCCACGGCTTCCCCCACCATCACCCCAGAACATGCGTAGTGACTGTCATACACTAACATCGCACAATTGAAGGCACATTGCAGTTACTGAATGATGTAGGAGATAGGGGAGCATCTCTGTGTGGAAGCCATAAAGGAAAAAAAGGGAATGAAGACCAAGGTCCCACACCCCACACCCTCCCCAGGCAGCTCAGATATCCCAAGATAGTCCTTATTGTTTGAAAAATAGTTTGTAGACCATTTTATTTAAATATATGAACAACCAATGGGCTACTGCAATCCAAGTAAACTCTTCACATTTAGAACCTTTGTGAAGTATAGTTAAGATAAAGTAAGACTGTTTGGTCTTTGGCAGATTCCTCCTGCACCCCCAGACCGGGACATAGAGATACAGATGAATGTTTATATAGTTAAAGAGCGGAGGCCCAGGAAAAATTCCCCACCCCACGCTGGCTCCCCAACCCAAAAATTACCATTGGCCCCTGAGAACACCCAAAGACCGCACCCTCCCAGGTTTCACACAATATCAATTGCAGGAACAGTCGTGCACGGCAAAGTATAAGTTCTATGCATTTCACAGCACAGAAAACCCTTCTTTCAGAGGGCATGCAAGTTGCCGGAGATTACACCCCCAAGTCTGGTGCTCTTGTGATGAGCAACTTACTGGCAAACACATCTCCCAGTGTTGTAAGCAGGCAAATACATTGAGCACATTTTGCTGTAATTCCATCTATTTGCAATGCCTGCACAGTGTCTGTCTCTGGCTGTTAACTTACTCATTCTTGACAGAACTCTGCTTTATTGATTGCACTTTTTAAAAAATGCCAAAGGCATTTTCACACTTGTTAGCTTGACCGCCACCACTAGGGTATAAGAGCAAGTGTTCTCTATGCCTTACTTGCTACAGTCTCCTCCTTCTTTGGAGAGGATTCCCGTAATGGTAACGGTGATGGGGGAGGCTGGTGCCAACGACACAAATACATTTCTGTGGTGGAAAGGTACGGCAAATCTTCTATCTCACTTGAGAAGACTTTCTCCTTGGGATGGGTGCTGGGTCCCTTCTGGGGAGTGGAGAGTCTTGGCGGGGTGTCCACTGAAGACCGGGTCTTTTCTGGAGTTTCTTGGCTCCTCAATTCACGTTTACAAACAGTTTCAGATAAGGAACCACAGGGCTCCTCTTTAATGGGAGAGTGCTTAGGAGTTTTTGTTTTGACTTTTGAAAATTCAGGAGCCAGTTTTTTAACAGGAATCTTTCTTTCTGTACTTCCAAATGGGGATTTCCTATTAGATGGGGAAGAAAACATAATACAATTCATTCACTTTTAGATAAAATCTGATTTGATTTCATTTTGGGGTAAGAAAACTAGCTTGTATTCAGGTATTGAAACATCTAGGTTCATTTGGCAATCATGAGCAGAAACAGCATCCTGCTTAACAGTAGATGTAACAGGCCCTTAGTAAATGTCTGTTGAACAAGTGAGTTTCCATGCTTAAAACCTCAATAGTATCCTATTGTCTACCAAACCTAAAAAGGTCCCTATTTCACTCAAGATCCTTGAGCTAACATTAGGTGCTTATTCCATTCCTGTCAATCAGACACCAGTCTCTTATTCCACACCCCCATCCTATACCCTGCTAGATACAATCTCAATTTTTCTTGCTATCTGTTCACTCTTTCTCCCAGCACCCCATATTCCTAGAATGTCATCTTTTCGTTTTACCAACTTAAATTTTATACTTCTTTTTCAAGATCCACCTGCTTCTTTAAGTTTCACTATTTTAACCCAAAATAATCTTTAATATCCCTGAATATTACAAAACTTTGTCTCACTGTTGTCTATCTGCCTATTTTATTGCAGCTGAATTCTTAGTTTTTTAAATTTATGTCATCCTCACAGCTAATCTCTTTGAGTACAAGGACAATTAGATTTTATTGTTTTATATCCACCAATGCCTAACACAATGAAGGAATTTAACACTTCCTAACTTGAAGCGAACTGCTATAGTTTTCTTTAAGAAACTCAGCTGTCACATTTGTTGCCCATTCTCTTTAGGAGGTACTCTGCATTCTGCAATTATTACTGTGACCAAAATGTTCCTAACAGGTTTTTATAGCCTGAACAAGAATGTCTCAAGATACTTTCTCAGCACAGAAGACCTCATAATTCAGAATATGACTGTATTAAAACTAATTCTGAAGTCCCAATCCCCTACTGTCACTGGAAACAAGTGTCCTCATCAGGGCAAACAGCAGAACAAAGTTATCAGCACACCTTTTGTGTCCCTTTCCACTCCGCCCACATGAGAAAGGCTTGGGAGGCAGAGTCTGGGATGTCTCAGAAAGCTCTGGCTGGCACTCCAGTTTAATTTTCTCAGATAGCTCGGTTTCCTCTCTCTCTTCAGTTTCATAGCCCTGAAACAGCTTATGCCTTTCTTTCTCGTTATCCTTCTTTACCAGCTGCATCCGCCTTTCCATACGTTCAATCCGAGCAAGAAGCTAAAAAGAGAGTAGCAAAATGCAGGCTTAAAACAAAAAATTAAGTGCAGATACTTAGTCCCATTTAGGAATCTGTATGGTCTTTTATCTCTTTCCATGAACCATAGTAATTCAACTTACTTTTAATAGGCAGATATTAATCTAAATAGTTTCCCTTAAACACAATAGAGAAGACAAAGTACACTGCTTAATTTTAGGGGCTAACCTAGTTGGGCAGGGATGTGGGGGAATTTGTAGTTTATTCTTCTGAAAGAGGATCCTCTTTACTGGGAGGGGCCACAACATGCCTTTTAAATGGCATGGTCTCTGCTACTGCTAACCATGTGGCTCTAAGTCAGCTTGGTAGTTTCCAGAATTAACCTTAGGTTCTCTAAGGAGACCCTAGTGATCCTATCCTCTCTACTTCCACGCCAAAATGCTATACACAAGGGCAAAGTCCAAAGCGTACATTGAGAAGGAATTAAAAGCTCACACAGCCACGGTGCCAATAGGGATTGCAGTGTTAGCTGAAAGGGGCCTGGCATGGGGGATTGTCACCTAAACAATGAACTCTCAATTTTGAAGAATTATAATAGAAACCATTACCCCTAAATCCCATCAATGATGAAATATGCACATGGCCTTGCTGCTTTGCACTTGAGATAACCGAAGAAAATTATATCTATCTGAATATTGACTAAAAATAAAGTCTTTTAACTCTAAAGGGAAAACTACATAATCAAACAGAAAATGGATGTCTATTATCATTGAAAACTGCACATTAAAATGTCCTGAGAAAAGGTGCCAACTGTGCTACTTATACCCTATAGTAAGAATTTTATTTGGGTTAGACGGTGATATTAATGTTGCCTCTGTTACATCTATTTAGCTGCACGGATTTCAGTAGAGGCCAAACAACTGGAATAAGAGAAACAAGCTTAAGCAACACTAAGACTGCAATACACAACAGGAGCAGTGAATGCCAAGTTCAGACTGACACTCTATCCTTAACTCACCCCACTTTTCCTGCCTAGGAAAATCAGCAGAGGCCATTACCTCAGGAACTGAGTATAAACCTCCACAACCAGGAGCGAGCCCCCCTCTCCACCATACTCTCATTTCACCTCCTTCTGTTTTGATTCACAGCCTTAACGTTACTTAACCACCATTTGTGGGTGACATTTCCTTAATTCCTTCTCCCACACCCCCCTCCAATGTAAGGAGATGCTGTGTTGTAATTACAGTACCATCACACCCCTAGACTGCAGTACAGTAGCTGAGCAGTGCCACCTCCATGTTGAGTAACTTCCACAAATCAACACCATGAGATATTTTAAAAGAGACCTGCCCCAGCTCCCATTCCACCTTGCAGAATGCATTCTCCAGTAAAACAGCCACTGCCTGGTGCGATTCATTTGGAGAGCAGACAAAATGAATAGCCCTCTGCTCCCTTGCTCAGCCCTTGGCACAAACCATGGAGAGAGGGAGAGAGGGAGAGAGGGAGAGAGGGAGAGAGGGAGAGAGAGGGAGAGAGGGAGGGAGAGGGAGAGAGGGAGGGAGAGAGAGAGGCTGCTGCAACCTTAACACAATTGTAGAAACCATGTTTATTTTTAGGCAGCTGTAAGGTATGCTAGCACAGTAACACCCCATCCCCACAGCTTTCCTGATATCTGAAGGAATATGTTTCAACACATAAGATGCCCTTAACTACTGCTGCAGTAAAAACAAGCCAATAGTCATGCTGCTCAGAAGTACAAAGAAAAAAAATAAATGACTTCCCTACTACCTTAAGATTCTAAAATCTAGAGGGTTTTTTTGGGGGGGGCGAGGGTCAACTTAACACATTTAATAAGCTTACTTTCCCCTGATGCCTTAAAATCTTCCAGCCTCTAAACACCATTCTGACACAAGAGGGCTGGTCAGTGGGTCAGGTTTTAGGACAGATTCCTATCAAAAACTGTCTGAAATCAAAAGCAGCAATTCTCTCCACATCATCTAAGAAAACTAAAACAGGATTCCACTGTGAATCACCTCTACCCCTCTGCCAATGAAAAGGCCTACCACTCTTCTATCCAAAGATGCTACAGCAGTGCTGAGAGCAACAGCTGCTACGCCCTCTCCTCCAGGATGCGTGCCTAACACAAAAGCTCTTTAATTTCACCCCTCCATGAAGCCACCACACATCACCCCACCTTTTCATTTCCAGCCCCTCACAGGCCAGGTCTTTTCCCACTCTACATCTCTGTCCCCTAAGTCTGGGGCTGTCATTTTAAATTAACCCTTTGGCACCTGCAACCTTCCCACCCCTCCCACCCCCCTGGGAGGGTGCCCTTTAACCCTTCCCTCCGACCCAACGTGTCTGTGGGCCGGGCTCCGAAGGGCCCGGCACCTAGGGTACTCCTCTGCTGGTGGCCAGCCTCCTTACCCCTAACCCAGGGAGACCTTAACCTCCTACAGCCCCCTTCCCCTGAGCATGCGCACAACTCGCCCCTCGGCCCGAACGCCGATTAACCCCTCGCGTACCGTGTCTCTCTCCGACTTCAGCTCCTCGATCTCCTTTTCCTTAGCCTGCAGCTGCTGCTGCTGCTGCTCGATGAGGTCCAATTGCAGCAGAAGTATCTGTTTGAGGCAGGCGGCCTGACTGGAGGCTCCCGAGCCGCCGCCACCGCCGAGAGGGCTCTTCCTCATACTCTTCCATCTGCCCTCGCCGGCCGCCAGGGTCCCGGCGGTGGCGGTGGGCGCGAGGGGTGGCGGCCCGGGCAGAGGTAGTGGTGGGGGTCCCGCCGAGTCCGAGGCGGTGGCGGCCGGGGGAGCCGCCCCACCCTTGTCCCCGGCCCAGGGCGTAGGCTCTTTGGCCGCCGCCACGAGAGAGCCCGTCTGAATGGGCAGCACCGCCTGATACTTGGGGCGAGGACTGCAGCCGGCTCCGGCCGCCGCCGGCTCCCCGCCGACGCCGGCCTGCTTGGTGGCCGGGGGCGGACAGGGCAAGGGCACCGAGCCGCCCCAGCTCTCTTCCTGCTGCCCGGGGGCCGCGCCGGCCGGGAGCAACAAGCCCCGGCCCTTGCCGCCGCAGCCGGCCGGAGAGGGCGCGGGGCTCCCGCCCTGCGAGGAGGCCAGCGGGGGCCCCGGCTCCTTGAGCTTACGGTGCCGGGGGAGGAAGTGGGCTTCGGCCGCCCCGGGCTCGTCCTCCGGCCCGCCCAGCGCCGCAGCCCGCTCGTAGTCCAGTCGCTGCTCGGGGTTGCCGCCGGCGGGCGCCGCGGCCGCCTTGAACACCGCGGATCTCATGGTCATAGTGGTCCGGAGCGGCGCCGGGGACCGAGACTGAGGAGGGGGTGGGGAAGGGGCGAGGTGCGGGGGGTCGAGGACGGAGGAGGGGGAGGGGAGTTTGGCGGGCTCGCCTCAGCAGCGCGGCAGCGGCAGGCCTCGGCTAACGCGGCTCGCCCGGGGCCCGGGCGCCATCCCGCCGGCACGCGGCGAAGTGGAGGCCGCGGCTGAGGCCCGCCGCCGGCCCATGGGGGCCTCGCCGCCGCCTCTGCTGCCGCCGCCGCCGCCTTCGCCTCAGAGGCAGGAGCTCGCGCCCAGCCGCCCCCGAGCTCATCCCCGGAGCTCGCTTCGGCCCCCCCTGGCCCCGGCCGGGCCCGCCTCGTCTCCCCACCCCACACCCCCCTTCCCCGCCCCGGCCCCCCGCCCCGGAGCTCGCCTCAGCCGCCCCGAGCCTCCATTTCCCCCCGCTCCTCCTCGGGAGGGGGGTGGGAGGGATGGGTCCGCCCAAAGCCCTCCTACTCCGGGAGGGGGGTCTGTCACCTCCCCCGGGGGTCTCCGCGGCTCGGGGTCCCCTCCCCCACAGTCACCCCCGGCGCCTCAGCGTTTCCCTTTAAAAAAACGGAGCCGCTCGTGGCCGCCACAGCCGCAGCCGCCGCTGACCGGAGGGCGCATGCGCCGGGAGGGCAGCGGGCGGGAGTGAACCCGGAGCGGAGAGGAGGGAGGCGGGCCGCGCTATTGTGAAAGGGGCCGCCGCCGCGGCGAGGGGGCGGGGAGGGGGCCGCCCGGGGCCGGCGAGGGGAGGCCGGGGATCGGGGCCGAGGACCCAGGAGGCCGCGGAGCAGCGGGGTGAAGGTGGGCTGCCGGGGGAGGGGAGAGAGGGCGACGGCGGATGGGGACTGCGGGGGCTCCAAAGGAACAAGGGGGCGAGAGAACGGAGTCGAGAGGGAGGAAGGGGGCTATGGGAGGCAGGGGCGCCCTCCTTCGTGGACGTGTACCCGTCGCCCCACGCTCCCAGCCGACGCTGGGCGGCCCCTTCCCCGGCCCAGCGGCCCCCGCAACCCTGCAAACCTCCTGGAGCAGCGTCAGGATTCAGCCTCCTCTTGGAGCCTGTGGGTGTTTCCCAGGGGCAGCATTCTAACCCCGTCCCCCCCTCCACTCCCCAGCAGCTCCGCAAGGGTTCCAGACCAGAAACGGAGGAACCTCTGGTTCCCAGAGTGGGGAAGATCCATGATGTCTGCTGCCGAGGGACTTGGCCACAGCCTCCCTTGAGCGAGTATGGCCAGTTACCAACAGTTCTTTCCCCACGGCCGTCTCCCCAGCCTTCTTGTCATTTCTAGCATCTTCTAGAATTGAGAGGTTCATGAAAGGTTGAAGCAAAGGAAGTCTCAGAAAGGATTTTTTTTTTACCTTTACTGGGAATAGAAATACTTTAGGATATTCTGCTATGATGAGCACTTCTTCCTATCTCTGTATTCATTGTGTGTGTGTCTATGTCTCATTTCCAGGCAACTTTAGCCAGTAAATCCCCGCAGAATTCCTCGTGGAAAAAGTTTTAAGTAGTTTTAATTGGTTGTTTCTCTTTTCTGCTGAAGTGTGTGTGTGTATATATATATATATATATATATATATTCAATCCATATGGAAATGAAGATGACTAACATTCTTGGCCTAATGTGAAACCTCTAATTAAAACTACGTCTTTGCCTTGTGGGCCCAAAGCATGAAGCGCTGGAAACTGAAACAAATGGGTGTGAGTGTATTAAGAAGCCAAGACAGCACCAGTCCTCTTCACCAGATTCTGTGGCCTCAGATGTGCAAGGGAAGTATTGGGGTTAGGGATTCCAATGAAGGGGTGTGGCGGGGGAGGTGATCTCATATGGTGATCGCTTCCATTATCAAGACTTTCAACACCATCTCGACACTGATAACTCTCAAATGTGTATCTTCTTCCTAACCCCAAAATTGTATATTCAACCCTGGCTGGTGTGGCTCAGTGGATTGAGTGCCTCAGGGATGACCCAATAATGGGTTGCTGGTTCAATTCCCAGTCAAGGCACATGCCTGGGTTGTGGGCCAGGTCCCCAGTAGGGGGAGCACAAGAGGCAACCATACATTGATGTTTCCTTCCCTCTCTTTCTTCCTCCTTTCCCCTCTCTCTAAAAATAAATTTAAAAATATTTTTATAAATTGTATATTGAACTACCTAGGAGACATATCCACTTGGGTGTGTAATAATCATTTCAAACTTACATCTAAAATCACACTCTTGAATTTCCCCCACCCAAATCCTGCTTTTTCTTCAGCCTTCCTCTCCATCTCACCTTATGTCCAGTCTTCAACATATATATTCAGAATCCCATACCATCAACACCTCCACCACCTTGGTCTAAGCCATACCCATATCTCATATCTTTTTATTGCAGTTACCTTGTAATTAATCTCTCAGCTTCAACCTTTGCCTTCCCCTACTTAAATCTGTTCTCCACACAGCAGCCATAGTGATCCTGAGTAAGATCATGTTTTTTCTCCACTGTAAATTCACGATTTCCCATCTTACTTGGAGTGAAAATAAAGTCATTATTATGGCCCTCATAGGACCAGGCCCCCTGGTACTGTTCAGTGACTTCCACTCCTACTGCTTTCCTCTCCTCCCCACATTCCCCAACCCCCCCAAGCCCTGGCCAAACACACACCTCTTAGCTGTTTTTCAAACACCTGGCATACATCTGCTTAGATCCTTTCACTTGCTGTTCCCGCCACCTAGATCACTTCTGAAGCTATCCAGGTGCCTTCCTCTTTCATTCTAAATACATTTTCATCAGATCTTCTTCGCCTACCCTATGGAAACTCATAACTCCCTTCCAAAATCCCTCTCTTTCTGCTTTATTTTCCTTTTGATTCTGGGAGGACATTTATTAAAACGGGACAGTGAAACAAAGAAAGGCCTCGGCTGGAGGAAGCAACAGGAGAGAGCCTAGGTGGGACTGCATTGTCTCTCTAGAGATGTTATAGGAAAGGAAGCCTTGGAGACATGTTCCGGGATTAGCCCAAGACGAGCTGTCACTGCTCATTGTTCCTGTGTGAGGTCCCTTAAAAGTTTAGGAGGTTCAGGCCTGTCGGGAAAGAAGAAGGAGAAGGGAGAGAGTTGGGTATGCTCCCCAGGAGGGAGAGGACACCTGCTTTAGTTTAATTCAAAGCACTATTAACATCTAACATGTAATTTACCTTGTTTATTGTCATGTCCCACTAGAATGTTAAGCTTCATGTTTCGCTCACTGCTGAATCCTCAGCACTTAGAATCACATCTGGCACAGCGTAGGCACTTCATATCAGTAAATGAGTAAATGAGCCGTTTAGTAATATTAAGGAGAAAGCATCTATCCGTGACCTTTACCTTGGTTGAGAGTGACAATCATACTGGGGTAGCCAAAAAGTCTATTTAGTTTTTTCTTTTTCTTTCTTTTTTTTTTTAAGATTTTATTTTTATTATTTTAGAGAGGGAAGGGAGGGAGAAAGAGAGAGAGAGGGAAACATTAATGTGGGGTTGCTGGGGGTCATGGCCTGCAACCCAGGCATGTACCCTGACTGGGAATCAAACCTGCGACACTTTGGTTTGCAGCCCGCTCTCAATCCACTGAGCTACGCCAGCCAGGGCTTAGTTTTTTCCATGAAATAAAAAGCACTTCATTTTCACCAATAACTTTATTGATTTGGATATTTTGAGTATGTTGGCTATCTCCCACTATTGACTTCTAGTGGGTAGAGGCCAAGGGGCAGCTAAACATCTTCCAATCCATAAGACAGCCCCACAGCAAAGAATTATTTGGCCCAAATGTCAATAGAACCAGGAAACTTTGCAGGCCACTTTTTTTTAAAGGACTTTATTTGTTTTTACAGGGGAA
Source organism: Phyllostomus discolor (assembly GCF_004126475.2). Classification (NCBI taxonomy): domain Eukaryota; kingdom Metazoa; phylum Chordata; class Mammalia; order Chiroptera; family Phyllostomidae; genus Phyllostomus; species Phyllostomus discolor. The sequence goes on along the minus strand of NC_040910.2, from coordinate 104,920,036 downwards.
GGGAGGGAGACAGAGAGAAACATCAGTGCCAGAGATGTCTATTGGTTGCTTCTCGCACATCCCCAAACAAGGACCTAACCCACTACCCTGGCATGTGTCCTGACTGGGAGTCAAACTGGCGACCTTTTAGTTTGCAGGCTGGCACTCAATCCACTGAGTCACACCAGCCAGGGCACAAACCACTTTTGACATGTTCAGTTAGCCAGAACACCTTCTCCAGACACTACACAAATCTTTTTGTGTGTGTGTTTCAGTTTGTTTTTACCTTTCTTGGAATAATAAAGCATAATACACTGAAAATACTGCGTATTTTCTTCCATCTTCAATATTAAAATGGCTGCACAAAAATTCACCAATTTTGATTTTTTAAAAAATGCGTACAAATGCACTTGACAGCTGTCATAATACAATCTAACAGAATTGTTTCAAATGAAGTTAAAAGCAACTAAGCACTACCAGAGCCATAGTACAGAAGAAACTAAAGGGAATTTTCAGCCAACCCAATAGAGGGAATGACAGGTGGGAAACAGTGGTTATAAGCAAAGGCTCTGGTGTGAGAGCAAGCAGCAATCACACTCCCATTTCATAAACTTGTATTTAGCAACACAGAAATGTGGATTTCATATCATTTTCATGTGCATGAAATATTCTGGATTTTACCGCTACCTGAACATTCTGAGCTTGTTCTTAGATCGTGGCACATACCTGGATTTGGCATTCAGGCTGTAGTTTGCCCACCGCTGGCCAAGAGACCAATAGACCGAACTGGAGACGATGTTCAACAAAATGAGGGGGGTGCTGGGGGGAATGGCACTGTATGGTGCCCATGGTAGTCAACGCAGGGTGGCCTAGAACTGTTATGTATTCCAAGATGACATGCTCCCCACTTTGTGGGCGTTAAAATGTACTTTCTTTTGTGAAATTATGGAGACAGTAAATAGCAACTAGTGCCAGTAGTTTTTTAATGTCCTTCCTTGGCAAAATAAAAAGCTGGTAATCTTATATCAGTCCCTCACATTTTTTTTTCCCCCTGGAAACTTTACAAGTCTGAAATCCAAAGTCTAGTATTTCACTGCTCCAGACGAAGTCAACACGCTTCTCTCCCTAAAGGCTGGAGTTTTGGGATTGGAAGTCTCCTCTTGCCGATCTCTATTCACAGGATGAGGTGGACGATCCGCCAGAAAACTGAAACCTGGGACCAGATGCTCTTCCGGGAAGGGACGGGAATTCTCGTTTCCAAACCATTACATTTCAGGATGTGGTAACCCCTGAACTAAGACAAGAACACTAGACGGTCAAGAGCAAAAGGCCAAGAGGGGGAAAGTGGAGCGGTTTGCTGTGAGGGAGCCTAGGAAACTGCCTAGTCCCCTAAGTCAAGTCCCGGACCAGTTCTCTGCCTGTTTTATCTCTATTGACATAATGGTCATTCCCTTTCGCCCTCTGGCTAAGGGCGCAGATGGAGATAAAAGCCACTTTCACCACTCCTCTGCTTTTGGAATAGTGGAATCGCCTTTCTTTCACGGGAATACCTATTGGGTGAAAAGACCATGTTGCAAGCCCCTTTACCTGTCTGGGTCTCGGTCTCTCCAGCCCAAAAAGAAAATTGAAATAGCACACTTTTAGGGCTCCTTCTGGCTCAGAGACTGTATGAAGATGTGTTTTCCTGCTCACAGTGGGGCAGAACTAGGTAGTGAAAGGAGGAGGCTTGTTTTGGCTTTTTCCCCAGAGAGAGAGGATTCATCTGGGCGGCTTCCTGAGACTCTTGGAAAGGTAAATAAAGACTGGGTTGCGTGGCTGGCATCGGCCCAACCCCACATGGCACCGAAATAAGGCCATGGGTGGAGAGGCCGCTTTTCCCTTCTTCGGGAGGATGGGGGATGGGGAACCAGCGAGGAGCCACAGAGGTTTCCGGCTCCGAAACTCGCCCCTACTCCAGAACTCTTTCTCGCAGACACTGTGCCCTGCATCCCAGGCATCCGCAAGAAGCATGCTTAGGTACAACCTCCCCTACTCCCCTCTGCTAGGGCTCTCCGAGAGCAGGGCATACCCTCCCTGCTGCTTTTTTATTTTTTTAAATCACAATTCAAGTTTTGGTATTTTTCTTCCTCTTCCAGCCCCGCCAAAACTTTCAGTGAGCTCCACCCACTCCACGTGGACCTCCCTTCCCTGTCCCAGCAACCCCTGCGAGAACCCCCCCCCCAACACGTGACCAATTGTTATGTTTCCTTCCTGGGGCGGCTTTTTCGCTGGCACCAAGTAACGACTGAACAAAAGTGCCCCCTTCAGGATGAGTGTGGGGCAGCAGCCTGAGGAGGAGATGAAATTTGATTGAGGGCTGGATTACAATAGGGAGAATGCGGCTACTTCTGTTTAAAATGATTTCATATCCACATAGTTCCTTGGTTAATAACATGAAAGATCACACAAAAAAATGAGACAAGTTCAAGAGAAGTGGCATCATCAAAGAAAACTACTTTGGCTCTGGAGGGGAAACTCAGTTGGTTAGAACTTGTCCAGATACTCCAAGGTTGTGGGTTCCATCCCCAGTCAGGGCACGTACAAGAATCAACCAATAAATGCATCATCAGTAAGGAAGACAGCAGCCCTGGCTGGTGTGGCTCAGCGGATTGAGTGCCGGCCTGTGAACTGAATAGGCCTCAGGTTTGATTCCCAGTCAAGGCATATGCCTGGGTTGCAGGCCAGGTCCCCAGGTAGGGGCATGCAAGAAGCAACCGATGGATAGCTCTCTCACGTATTGATGTTTCTCTCCCTCTCCTTCTCCTTCCCTTCCCCTCTCTCTAAAAATAAATAAAGTTTTTTTTTAAAAAGGGGGACAACAAATCAATGTCTCTCTCTACCCCCACCCTTCCTCTCTCTAAAATCAATTTAAAAAAGAAGAAGAAGAAAAGAAAACTACTTTGGGGGTATAGTTGGATAAAGTGTTAATTCCTAGTTGCAAAGCTGGTTACTCCTATTCTACCTTCATTTCCCCCAGAGTTCTTCATGATGTTGGTACAGCTCTCTGAGATCCTCAAATGCCAGACAAGAAACCAAGAGTTCTTTAGTTAGCGGCTGGATAGCTGGAACATGGCCTGTTCTATGGTGGGTGTTGTATTATTTTGGGTTTTTTTTTTCCCCTTCACTACCTCCCCTTCCCCCAGCAATACAAAGTAGTTCTCCCTCTATGGGTTCTTACTCCTGAAGCTGACATAAATTATTTCCAAAACGGAGTCTCCTCTCAGCATTGGGAACACTTGCCCTGGATGGGAAGAACCCCAGGAGATCATGTTAGAGGAAGGGGGAGTGGGCAGGACGGCAAAAAATTAGTCCAGTGGGAGGGTTTGATGCGCAGAAAGAGGGGACTGACCAGAAAAAAGCTAGAAAATAGGTCAAGTGAAGCAAAACAGAGGGAACTGGTTTCCTTGGGAAAAATTCTGACCTAGGGTTTCTCCAATTTCCCTCCGCACTTCTTTTCCCCACAGGAGATGTGAGGTTAGGGGACTGGGAAGGGCAGCAGGGCAATGGGAGGTATGTGCTCAGAGGCTGGCTGGGAGAGTTGTGTATCAGGCCGTGGTCAGAGAAGGAAGGGTAGGGAAGGGATTTAAGACCAGAATGATCCCTGGGGCCATTTGTCCCTCTAAAATCATAGAAGTCGTGAATAGTAGCTAGCCCAATTGCAACAAATCTTGGGGTCCAAGGAGGGGGACCTCATGGAAGCCAAGAAGCATGCTACCTCTGGGCATGTTCCACATTTGTGGAAGGGAATGGGAGGAGTTCTAGGGCGAATAGGGAAATAGTGTCCTATTTTCCAGGGAACCAACTCAAAAGCAATCAAGCTAGAACGTTAAGGATTAGGGAAGACACTTGCTTTCCTGAAACTCAGCCATCTGTCGGCGCTCCCATTATCAGGTGCTATTTCCAGAGTCCTGGGCCTTGGGGAGGAAAGGGAGGAGCCCTGGTAGAGAGACACCGAGGGAGACCCGATGGGATTCTCCCTCAGCCCAGCTGCAGTTCCAGATATTCGCCACTCGGGGGCTCCCGAGCTCAACTTCAACCACAGCCCCAGAGTAAGGGAGGGAGAGAGGCAATCTCCAGAGGACGGTGTAGGACGTCAGTAATGACCCTGAGAGCAGAGAGGTGACCTACGGGTCACCTGCTCTGAAAAGGCAGATCTTTCTTGCGGCCTTTGGGAAGCAACCAGCCACCACTCTGTCTAAAAGGACTCGTGGAGCAGAAAATCAGCTCCCTACATCTTATCCTCGTCTCTGTGGCCATTTCCTCCCCTGCGCGTTTCCTTCCCCTCCCCCATCCTGGCGGTGGGAACACCACCACCATCCCCCCAGCCTGTCAGAGTCCTGAGAAATGCTCTCATTCTGGCTGGGTGCCAAGCTGTGGACTTCCTGGGCTTTGGGGTGGGGCTTGGCTGAGGGGAAGCCCTTTGGATGGGAGTGCCACCCTTTGCTCACCAGCTGGAGCTCATTCATTTTTTCTCTCTCTCTCTCCCTCTCCCTCTTCCTCTCTCTCTGTCTCTGTCTCTGTCGCTATCTCTGTCTCTATCTCTGTCTCTGTTTGTCTCCCTCTCAAAAGGTTCATCTATCATTCTCTTGTCACCACCACCTAATTTCCTACCCCCACAATAGGATTTCCTTGCCAGGGCAAAACATCCACAATCTGGAGGCAGTGGGCATCCTAAACACTGTGGTTCATTGTATGAGAGAGAAAAAGCACCTATTTCAGAATCTGACTTCCCTGTTCCGGAAGGCCTGTAGCTAGAAGGAGAGGTTCAGCTGCCAGGGTCCAGAGGTAAGGTGTTTACAAATGTAAGTTGGTCCTGGGGGTTCCTTGTGGATCCTTCTCAGAACCCATGGGTCTAAGGAAGTCCATGTGTCTTTATATAGTCAAGCCTGGGAATGGATTTCTGCACATCTGACCACCTCTACTCAGCCTCCATTTTCCTGAAATAAGTCAGCTGAAATCTGAACTCATTGGTCCCTATCAAGCCCAAGGAAACCTTCCCAGCCAGCTGCAGCAGACTGGGGTCGATTCAGCAAGAATGAGGAGCAGCAGAAACCACTCCCAAATCTAATGAACAGAGACCAGGCCTGTCAGAGGCCTCTGGCACCTGTCTAAGAGGTTGTGCGCAGAAATGTTTTGGCATTGGGGGGTAAGAGAGTCTTCTGGTGTCATCTACAAACGACCAGGTGAAAACTCAGTCCTGTGGTGCCCCCTGCTTTACCGCCCCTTCCTGGCCACTTTTATAACTGAGGGTCCTCCTGATTCATTAGTTTTAAATCCTGGAAATCCTTCCCTCCTCCCCAGCCTCTCCCTCTCCCCTCCCTCTCCCCTCCCACCTTCCCACCCCAGACATAACCTTTCCCCTGAATACCCAGCAGCCCCCAGGCACAGCAACCCAGACCTGCCTGAGGATCACACAGTCTGAACCTCTGGCAGGCTGAAGATAACATCTTGACCTAAGTAATGTTTCGGCTCCTGACCTCTAAGGTGGAACTATCCCCTGGCTGCTTTCCTGTGAAACTGAACAGAGGGACACTGGAAAAGACGTCAGAACAGTCCTTAAGATCTGAAGAGATGATTTATTACCTTTACCTCGCCTCTGACCAATCAGCACCAGGACCACCCCTAACCCACGGGTGTCTTGTGGTTTTGCCCTACATGATCTGTAACCTACATGCCACTTTTTGAGCCTTAGCTCCCCTTTCTGCTGGGTGGCCCCATGCATCAACAAAATAGCCAGTATTTCTCCTCTGTAATTGTCGGTGTTTGGTGCTCGGCCTCTGCTGGCACTGGGTGCACAGATTCTTTCTGGTCTATAACACTTTTGCAGCCTGTCTCCCTGACGTCATCATCTACAGACCTGTGCCAGATTCCCAAGTTCCTATCTTGAAACCTCAGCCCCCACACCCAGGGCCTGGGGAGAGCTGATGTAGGTCACTGCAGCTGAGCCTGCAGGGCTGTCTGCTCCTGGAGCCCGGAGCCTTTCAGGCAGAGAGTAAACCTTGCAGAGAAGCAAAACAAAGGGCATTATGACAATCGGAGGAGAGCATGTTCCTCAAAAAATGAAGCACGAACAGGCCACAAGTCAACTGGGCACATGTGAGGCAGTAAGGGGAGCTGTGCCCCCCCCAGGGAGGCTGTGTGTGAGGGAGGGGGGAGGCCAGAGGAGAGGGGCTGAGCGAGGCTTCCATCCCTGGCTTCCTCTAGCCCCCCCCCCCCCCCCTTCACCCGTGCTCACCCTTGTTCTATTTGCTTGTGTCAGGGAACCCTTCTGATGCCCAACCCCCAGCTCTCCAGTGACTTCGCTCCCCAGGCTCAGGTTTCATTCTCAGGAGCCTTTGTGATTGCCTTAGAGACCCTCTGCTTCTTCTGGTCACAGTTTCTGGATCTCAGGAAGCTGGACTAGGCCAGGATTGTCCACACCCTCCCCCATTGAAAGACTTTTCCTGCTTGTTATCTGTTAAATTCATTTCGTAGGGGTACTTCCAACCCACTGGGACCTCATTCCTATTCTCGGCTCTCCCCACCCCTGCCTCTGAGATCCCAGGGAGCATGCGCACACGCAACTACACGTTGCTCCTATTCTTTTAGCTGCCTATGGGGAGTCAAGGACCTATGGCTCAATTAGCTTGGGATGCCCACGGCTAGCAAACATAGACAAGGGACCAGCTTCTACCTCCAACCTCAAAACCATTTAAACCCCAATCAATTGCTCTAATGGGAGCCTCGGGGCAGGAAGTAGGTAAGATGGAGAAAGGATAAACAATTACAACCCGAGTCTTCTCTTCCCCTTATTCTTCCCCCAATAAATGCTTTTTATACTGCGTCTAACTGTATCTGGTGATGCTCTCTGGCCAGACTTGGAGAGGAAGGAGCACAAAAGGAGAAGATGGACTCCTTCGATCTTGGGCTGGGTCCTCTCCCGGGGCTGATTGATTGCTCGGGCACAGATGATTCTCAGACTTCGGCGGGCAGCAAGTTCACCTGGAGGTCCTTCAGACCGAGGTTGCTGAGCTCCGCTGCTGTTTCGGATGCCATGGGGCCTGAAAATTTACATCTGTAATAGGTTTCCCGGGTGATGCTGACCCTACTACTAATCCTAGGACCCCCGTCTTAGTCCTAGGGACCCCCAGCCCCTCACCCCAACGCTCTCCTGGATGTCTGGCTGGTTCCAATTTTATGTAGTTTAGGAGGAAGTAACAGGTAAGACTTGGAAACACGTGACTCCTGCTCAGCCCTCCACCCCGAGGACTACAGGGATCTAAGGAAGGGCAAGGGTGAGCAGAAGTTGGTCTCGGACTAATTGCCCGTTCTATCTCTTTTTAAACAGTCCATTAACTCCATCCTCATTGAAAGAAGTCACTTCCCAAAAACATGTTTTGCAGCAGCAAGGGAGCACTAGGAATTTCCTGTGGTGAGGCAGCCCCAGTGTGGGGAGGGGAGCAGCAGTGCTGAGCGAGCGCCTTCCCTTGGCTCGGGCAGGGCCACGTGCCCCACCCCCTCGCTTGCACATGTCTCTGCCGCCACCGCCAGCAGCAGCCGGGCTGTTTATGAGCGAGTTGTTGTGGTAGAAATGGAGCAGGCTGCACATGCCCAGTCCATGTGACCCGGGCAGCCCGCGTGAGCCTTGAGCCGGCACAAACACGCTCGGCCCCGTCCTCTGCTGGCCAGAGACACGGGAGGAAAGATGGGGAAGGAGTGAAGGGCACTGGGTGCCCTTCTGCTCCTCTCCTGGCTCTTTGTCCTGCTAGCGTCTCCTTTTGTCTCTCCCGAGCCACCAGGCGAGCAAACACCAAGGAAAGGAAAGAAATGTGGTTTCCCGGGGCATAGTCTCCCCCCAGGCAGCCCCTAGGCGTTTATACAACCCAGAGCCCTAGGTCCCAAAAGAACAAAGGGCCTCCCCCAGCCAAGAGCACAGAATGGCCCCAGCCAGCCCTGGAGCTGTGTGCTAACGTCAGCCTGTAGCCAAGGCTTGGTTTTCCCGCAGTCTGGCTCTCCCAAATAAGGCTGCCTTGTCCCCTCTTTGCAAGGAGGACACCACACAGAGACGCAGCAAGCACCCATTCCAGGATTCAAACAAGAAGAGTTCAGGGATTTACAGGGTCAGGGACACAAAGCAGGGTTTCTTTCTGTATCAGTGGTCTGCAGAGTTAGTGGACAGGAAGGAGAGAGTCTGTCTGCCAACTGGGGATAGGGAGGAGCTGAGGGTAGGGTGGGGAGAGAGGGGTGGAGATCTGGAAGAAGTTCACACTAACCCCGGTCCAGCTGGAGAACAAACACGGGTGCAAAACACAAGTTCAGCCTCCACGCCTCATGGAAACGTCCCCTCCCACCTGCCCGGCCCTCCCAGCCCCACGGAATCCTGCTCTCAGCACTCTAACCCCAGACCCCCACTCCCAGCCCCAGCCCCCTGCCCATGACCCCGTTTCTGAGCAGCAGAGCTCTGACTGAGATGTGAGACTGTGCTGGAGTCAGGCGGACAGTAGGTTAGCAGGAACAAGCAAATGAAATGAGCACGACCCACATTTCCTCATGGAACCAAAACTTCGCAGATCCTGCATTGCAGAGCTAGCGCTTTTTTTTTTTTTTTTAAATCTCCACTGGGCCTCTACACATGTCTGCATTTTTGCAAACAGCACAGATTTTTTTTTTCAGGGTGCAAATGCGCATTCTAATGAGCAAACCTCCTTCCTGTGGCATTGAAAATCTCTTTGGCAAATTGCTTTCCTCCCCCCCCCCCCCCCACCAGAATTTAGAAGAAGAAGAGAGATCCCAAATTTGTCTCTCTCTCCTTCCCCGGCCCCCCTCCCCCAAGATACCGCAGTCTTTCCAGCCCAACAACTAACAGCTGCAGACCAGGGGAAAGGGATGAGAGGAGGGAAAATGAGCCTTGTTTCTTCTTTCCATGCAGGCTGAGCTGGCAGGGCTGGGGTTGCTTTTTTTCCCTGGGCAGCCCATTGCACCCCCCCTTTCCTCTCTGTCCCAGCCAGTGTTTATGTAAGCCTCCTAGAAGCTACACAAGGCCCCTTACGCCTGCCCAGGCCGTGGCTCCTCCGAGGTCCATCCTGCTCACGAGGACTGTCATGAGCCTTGGGCCTCCCCAGGCAGCTGCATGGGGATCTGCGGGGGCCCAGGGACTGGGGATGGGTACTAGGTAAGAAGAGGGTTTGAGACAAAACTTGGGGTAAGAAGTGGGAAAGGAGACAGGCACGCAGGCACCCCCCGCCATACAGGCACACTCCCCACACCCATTCTCCTGCATGTCAGCCCCACAAAGGCTCAAGGACAGCCAGAGGGCAGGTGCAGGGACCTGGAAGATGACACTACCAGCAGGCTCCCGCAGCATAGCCAAGGTTGGACAGGATGGCCTTGGCATAGTATGTGCTGGGTGCCACTTGCCCCCCAATGCAGGAGGAGGAACCCCATACCAGAAAGTGGGCAATCTGGGGCTTATCCTTCCACTGCCAGGGACAGTCCATGCCACTTCCTGGATCCTGTGATGCGGGTGGGATCTTGGGCTCTGAGAGGGGGACCTTCCTTCGGGTTTTCCCAAAGGATCTGCTGAAGAAGCCTTGGCCCAGGTTGGTGGAGCTGTTTTTGGAGGCAGCACCTCTCAGGCAGGTGCATGGAAAGTAGGATGTTGTTTCCTTAGGGCTTTTGACACTTCCGTCTGTTCTTGGTGGCTTCCTCGCTCTCACTGAACCAATCCCTTCATTTTCTCCTTCCTCCTTTTCTTTCTTTTATTTATTTTTAGAGAGAGGAGGAGGGAGGGGAAGAGACAGGGAGAGAAATATCGATGTGAGAGAGAAACATCAATTGGCTGCTTTTCATACACGCCCTGATGTGGGACTGAACCTCCAACCCAGGCATGTGCTTGGGGCTGGGAATCGAACCAGCAACCTTTCCCTTTTGCTTTATAGGATGATGCCCAACCAAGCCACACCAGTCAGGGCCCAGTCGATTCTTAACCCATCCCCTGGAAGGAGGCATGATGGCTCTTTCAAGGGCCTGGACCTACCCGCCCCTCTCCCCTCATCACCAGCTGCAGATCCCAAAGTCTGGGAGAGAAGACAGCTCAGATGCACCTGCTTCAGGCACCTCTGCAGCAGTCCATGTGGAACTTTGTTTGTTGCATCCTATGCTGGCCCCCCTCTATCTTTACAACCAGGCCAAGGGAAGATAGGAAGGAGAGAGGGAGGGGTTTAGGGAACAGGAAATGTGGTTGGAATGAAAAGAGAGATTCTGGGAGGCCAAGGTACTGCAGGGGCAGGTGTCAGGAGTGCTTCAGGCTTCTCTTCTCAGGAACTCGCCTGACTTCCAAGCAACATCATTGCTTAGGAAACACCATGACGAGTCGATTGCACAGACATTCCACTGGAAGTAATCATTCTTTTCAGGAAGGGCAGTCTTGCTGGCGGAAAGAGTTTCACCCTCAGGCCTGAGGTTGAATTCCCCACACTTGGCATTTTCTTTTCTTCTCTATCCTCACCTGAAGACATTTTTTCATTACCTTTTAGAAAGAGAGGAAGGGAGAGAAACATCAATGTGAAAGAGAAACATCAATTGGTTGCCTCCCCTGCTCACCGGGACCAGGGAATGTGCATGCCTGGACCCAGGATCAAACCCGTAACCCAGGCATGTGCCCTGACTGGGAACCGAACCCACAACCCTTCAGTGAAGGGACAACGCTCCAACCAACTGAGCCACATCAGCCATGGCAACATTTGCCATTTGCTTTGTGCCATTGATAGTGGTAGTGCCAAGGGGTAGCTGGGAAGGGGTTAGCCCCTCCAATAATCTCCATCAATCTGTTGCTGTGATTTATTTATTTATTTATTTATTTATCTAGTTATTTATTTAGTTTTAGAGAGGGGGAAGGGAGGGAGAAAGAGAAGGAGAGAAACATCAATGTTTGACAGAAACATCAATGTGTGGCTGCCTCTCACACCCCCACAACCAGGGATCTGGCCTACAACCCAGGCATGTACCCTGACCAGGAATCAATCGGCGACCCTTCTGTTTGTAGGATGACACCCAACCCACTGAGCCACACTGGCCAGGCGACATATTAAATTTTTTTTTTAATTTATTGATGTCAGAGAGAAAGGGAGAGGTAGAGAAATATCAATTTATTGTCCCATCTATCCATGCACTTGCTGGTTGCTTTCTCACATGCCCTGACCAGGGATTGAACCTGTAGCCCTGGTGTGTCAAGAGGATGCTCCAACCAATTGAGCTACCCAGTCAGGGCCTGATGTGACTTCTTCATTTTAAGTAAAGCGTTATGCAGATACCCTTCCAGACAAATTGCCTAGTCTCTGGAGCATCCTGGGCAAGTTAATCCATGTCTTGAAGTCTCAGATTCCTCATCTTGAAAATGAGACCTACAACCCAGGCCAGGTAGCTCAGTTGGTTAGAGCACTGTCTCGATATGCCAAGGTTGCTGGTTCGATCCTGGGTCAGGGCACTTCCAAGGGTCAACCAATGAATGCATTACTAAGGGGAACAATGGGTCTATGTTTCTTACTTCCTCTCTCTTTCTAAAATCAATAAAAAAACCCGAGACCTGTAGCATGGGTTTGTTGTGGATATTAACTGAGGTAATGTGTGTAATGCACTTAGCACAGTGCCTGGCATACAGTTAGTACTTAACACAAATTTCTTATTTCCTTTCCTCGGAAAAAGGAGTAATGAGATAAAGGTGGGAACTGAGACAAAACACATCCATGGAACCCAGTCCTGATCATGGCCTCACCCTCCCTGTCTCCATCTCTCCCAAAGATCAAATGAGCTCAGACGAATCAGCTCAGACCCCTCCTAAGACATCAGGCTCTGGAAAGCTAGCTGGCCTTTGAGAGAACAAGGAAAGGCTCTAGAAAGGTAGAGGATGAGTCTCTCCCAGACGCACGTCTGGTTGCCTGATTCTGGGGCATCCCCAGGGTTTCTGTCCCGGGTTTGCATCACCTGGGCAGGCAGGTTTTCCCCCTGGGCAATGGTTTGCTTGGTGAGAAAGGAGGGGGAAGGGAAGGCACCTACTGAAGCTTGACCTGGTTTCTGGCAGGGACCCACCCTCAGTCAGTAAGTGTTGGCCCAAAATTTAGGCCACCCAGGATTTGCACAGGGTGTCACCCTGTTACCTAGAACAACCTACTGCCAGGAAGAATAGGTCTGGGATCAAAGGCACACATCCATACGAACTCACACCATTCACACTTATGTACCCACACAGACAGTCTCTCACTCACAATCATATGATCACACACACACACACACGCTTTGGCTAGAGTCTAAGAGCTCTCAATCCCTTGCCTTTCCCTTCTCTAGCTCTGCCGTCCTTCCCAGCCTAAAGAAATTAGGAGGATTAAAGACATACTCGGAAACACACACACAGGCACGGGACCCAACCCTGCCCCTAAATGGTGAGGTCAGTCCCCAGAAACCCGGACTCTGAGGAATCTGAGTAGAAGTGCGTGTAACCTGGAGCCAGGGCTGTGCCTTGCTGTGCCAGGTCCTGGACATGTATCCTTTCCACACGGTTCCCGTCTGAGTCCTGTTTATGAAGAATTTGGTTCCTTCTTGGGCTGAATTTGGCTATGGGAGGAATAGTGTGTGTGTGTGTGTGTGTGTGTGTGTGTGTGTGTAAGTGAACTGGAATGTCCAGCTGGCAGGAGGGATGGGAGGCTGTGTTGAGATGCACCTGTTGTCTAAAGGTCAAGGTTGAGGTCAAAGAGAGGCCAAAGCTAGATTCTACTCCAGGTTCCCAAAAGCCAGACAACCCAGCCTTTCTTGCTCCCTTTGTAGCTCTGGGTCCCACAGTCCTCCGTCTTTCTCCCAGCAGCTGTTGGCAGAGAGAGGAACAGGGTGAATAGACTAGAAGCTTCCGGAGCCAAGAGAGACTCCTGCCTCTCATTATTCTGTATCCTTCTCTCCAGTTGTAGAAGGAGGATCCCAAATGTACTTCTTTGTCAGGGGGGAGAGGAAGGCCCTCTGGGAAGTGCAGAGGAAGCGGGAAACAGAGGCGACTCCTCCCTTTTGCCTTCTCCCTCCCGGCCTCCACCTTCATGCCTCACACAGACTGCAAAACAACCCAGCTTCTTGCCAAGTGTTAGGCTGACTGAATTTCGGCTCTAGCTGCCTCTGCTTCCTCCTTCGTCTCACTTGTGGCAAACTCGGGGAGGGAGCCTTGACCCCTGGACTCCCCCCTATAGGGACAAACGCCAGCAAGTAGAAGAGAGGGTGGGTGGGATCCCCAGAGCAGCAACAGAGCTTGTGGGCCTTGGGGAGGTCTCAGGGCAGCAAAAGGGAGGAGGCCAGTGGTGGTACTGGGGCTGGGTGGGATGGCTAGAGGTCATGCCAAGGGCCCTGACTTTGAGTTGAGCCGTGGGCTCTGGCCCTGGCTCTGACGGAGAGTCAGAAAGGGCACAGAGAGCATGCGGCACCAGACATGGCAGCTCACCTCCTGGCTTTCCCCCCAGAGTCAGGGGAAGGAGGGAGAGAGGAGGTGGAGGCTGAGCTCTGAACCAAGTTTTCCTGAAAAGCCTCTTTCCCTTGTTTGTCCTAGCCCCTCCCAGTCCCTCCCACGCTCTGCTGCAGCTTCCCAGCTCTGGGCCAAAGGGCCAGGGCAGGAGGACCGCCTTCTCTCCCTACTTTTCTTGGGGCCTGGGGAACAAAGCTAAAGCCCCAACCATTCTAAGGAGCCCATTCTAGGGAGCCCATCTTCCACCGCGAGTCAGAGTCTCCTGGGATCAGCGGTCAGGCCCACCGCCCAGCCACCACCCTTTCAGTCGACTTCAGAGTACTCTCGGCTTACTCATTTCCTTACTCCCCGGCTATTTTCTTCCTTGTGCCCAACATCCTTTCTCTACCTCTTTGGCGGCTGTCATGTTTCCAGGCATACATCACTGCTGCCCCAGGAGCTGCCTGTGAACAAGTGGAAAAGGGAAAACACAACAAAACCTTCCTAGAATCACTGGGACCCAGGAGGAACTAGCAGAAAGCAGAAGGTGGCCCAGGTTCACTTGGCTTCTTCTTTTTTTTTTTTAAACTTTTTTAAAAAAAGACTTTTATTTATTTATTTTTAGAGAGGGAAGGGCGGGGGAGAGGGAGAGAAAGAGAGAGAGAGAGAGAGAGAGAGGGGGGCATCAATGTGCAGTTGCTGGGGGCCGCAGCCTGCAAACCCAGGCATGTGCCCTGACTGGGAATCGAACCTGTGATACTTTGGTTCACAGCCCGTGCTCAATCCACTGAGCTACGCCAGCAGGTCTCACGTGGCTTCTTGAAGAGGCTCTCATCCCTCCCTATAAAACCCAAAAAGGATAGACCTCTACTTGAGACCTGTTTTTACCAGTGCAGCAACTGCGGCTTTGAAGGGAGATGCTGGCTGTTCCTAACCCCTCTTCAGCGTTTCACTTGCACTTCTGAGGTTTTAGGGCAAATGAAACCAGCAATGGATGTTTGACCTTGGGCTGGTCATTTCTGAGCCTCCCTTCCTCATCAGTAAAGGAGGGAGGGTAAGATGCTCTTAACCCCAGGGGGTTCCCTTCTGTGGAATCTACAAGCTACCTCAAGTACTGCGGGTGGTGGGAGTGGGGGTGTCACTGTGCTCCTGGCCCTTGCCTTACCTATGGCCTCATTCCTTTAGGACCTCATAGCACTTTCACCATAAAGTTCCCTCCCTTGTCCTTTTATCTCCCAAACAAAAGGAAATGACTCATCCCAGAGTCACTGGACTGGTGGGATGGTGTCTTACAAGTAAACAGGGAGTCCCTAGTGGTATCCTCAACCCCCACAACAACTCTTTTCCTAGGGGTGCTCTTCCTAAGGGGAGTAGGAGGGGGAAGGGGTAACATTTCCTTTTGGTCTTAGGACTTGGCCTTCAGCAGAAGTACTGACTCGGCGGATATCTCTTCCTCCTACTTCTTCTTCCCCGTGTCACCAGGAACCTCCAGGCGAGGTCAGTTCTGCAATCACGTGAAGCCCTCACGTTTGCAAGGTTTGCAGAAAAGGCCTGCAAGCTTTGATCTCCCAGGGAGCAGCGAAGCTTGCCAGTCCTCCCCAGGAATTCACATGCCTCTGCCATACAGGCTTTCCAAACACGCCACCCTGACTCCGCGGCGCACCCCACCCACCCGGCTCTCAGCTCCTCCCCCGTCCCAGCAACAGTGTTTGCGAGGCAGAAAGAACGAAATATACACAGTCCGCCCACTTTGCCAGTTGACTACAAATCCGGCAGCCTTGGCATCACGCAGGCGCAAGGGAGCTCAACGTGCCTGCTTCTGAAAAAGGGTGTCCTGGGGCACGAGGCGCTCCCTGGGATCACATGGTACCCTGCTCCATTGCCGCGTGCGGGCCCGGGAACCCTGGGTTGCTGGCGCCTGCGCAGAGCCCTCTGTCCCAGGAAAAGGCTGGGGCCAAAAGGCGGCTGAGATTGGCAGAGTGAAATATTGCTGCCGAGGAACGTAGCAGGGCACACGTATCTCGCATCTTTGCGCCTGGGTGCCCCGTTTCTCCCATCACCCTACTTACTTCCTGACTGCAACCTCTCTACCTCTGGGACTTTGCACCGGGAGTTCCAGATTCGCTACCCTGCAGAGCTGCGGAGCCATCCGGCAGTGGCACCGGTGCACTGCGGAGACCAGACCCTCCTTGCTGCTAGCCTGAACTACTGCAGGCTAATTCCCTTTGGCCCCCTCCCCCACACTCTCTCTGCTCTTCCCATGCAAAGCAGACCTCCGTTGCCTCAGCGTCCTCCCCTTCTGCAGGGCTGCAGCCCGGCCACCCAAGAGCTTGCTACAGGGTGCCTCCACTCCCCTCCCTCAGCCAGTGCCCCGGGGGAGACAGCGGCAATTGCAACCTCCACTTTGTGTCAAGGTCCAGTTTGAATGACCGCTCTCAGCTGGTGAAGACATGACGACCCTGGACTCCAACAACAACACAGGTACTGAGATTACTATCATCATCCTTTCTCTCTCACTGTCTCCTCACTTCCATCCATGTCTTAAAACAAGAGAAACTTTGTGAAGGACTGGGGACTCCCTCTGCCCTAGGATTTACTAGCGTAATGGGGACCATAGACTAGGGTTTCAAGAGGTGGTTTTCTTTTGCTTTGTGTTGTTTTGTTTTTTGGCCTGGAATGCGCCCAAAGGCGCTCTACTTCCAGCCCTTAGAGTCTAAAGCTCATTTTAAGCCTGAGGACTGGGATCCCGAGCAGGAGGCAATGGAGAGTGGGTACGTGCGGTGAGATGAACAGTTTAGAGGGACTCGGAGCTTTGGAGCAGAGCCCCAATCGCCCCGTCTGTCCGCCCCTGCAGCTGTGGCATGCCTGGCCTTCTCGGAAAGAAGGCCCCCTCCTTCCTCTCTTCCTCTTCCCTAGTTTCCGCAGATTAGAAGGAACCTGAGAAGCAGTGAGGTGATCGGGACTCCAAGACAGGAGGGGCTGGGGGAATGGGTCAGATCTCACTGGGGAATCCTCAGTGACAGTAGGGAGCGGCACTTGAGGAGCTGGGAGAGAGGCGCTGGTCCCGGGGAGGACACCCACAGTGCCCGGGTGGCCGGGAGGGCTCACATGGCTGCGGGAACCGGGCCCACGTGCTGCGTTTGTTTTCATTCAGCAGAAGCCGTGGCCGCCACCTCATTGGTCGTTGCCTCTCGGCCCTGTTACATAATGAGCTCCGCCCCCACGGTTTCCACGGCAACGCGTGTTCCCTTTTCTCCTCCCCTCAATAGTCCTGCCTATCTCGTGTCCGCTGCCCAGCTCAGGACCCGGACCCGGGGAGGGGCGGGACGGAGGCGGGGGCTGCTGCTCTGGATTGACAGGGAAGCGGAGAGGGCGGGCCCTCGAGTTCCGGGGTTCCTCGTTGGGGAGCCACGTGCAACACGCACACGTGGAGCAGGGACGTGAGGCCGGCTGAGGGCCCGGCTCCCGCCCCCGCCCCGCCCCACTGAGATCTGGGTGAAGCTGGGCTGACTCACCGCCCCGCCTGCCTCCTTTTCCTGTTCGCTTGCCCGGGTCCCCCCTCTTCCCTGTCACCAAAGCAGAGGGAGATGGAGTCATCCCTGACCTCCCTTGGCCTCATGTTTACACTTCTCAAAGGGGCCTGACATTCAGCCACCCTCCTCGCTCCTTTCCTCTTCATTCTGTTTACACCTATCCACTGTACCCCCTTTAGACTCCACTTCTCCACCTTACGAATTCTTTCTGTTCCCCAAGCATTTTTTTCCTTAGTCCTGCAAACATGGTCTTACCCCCTCCCCGCCAAACAAGCAGCTGTTTGCTTCCTAAGGACTGCCCCAAAGCGACTACCTTCCAGAATCATAACTGAAAGGATGTTAAGTCTCTCTCATCTTTTTGTTTGTTTTACGGCAAGGAAAACTGAGACCCACAGAAGGGACTTGGTGTTCTCTAGGCCCCACATCAAGTGGGTGGTGATGGATCTAGACCCACAACTAGACTCTGTTGAGTGTGCCCCTCACTTCCAGGTGAGGAGTCTCTTTGATGAGTCTTCTCTTTTGGAGATGGGTAAACTAGGTCAGGTTCATTTACCACCAAATAAATACCCCATCCCCCACGGTGAACGTTGAAATGGTAGAGCTGATCTGTTGTTGTGCAACGATTTTACAGGGAGCTGGGTTCACCCTGACCAACCTTGAGCTATTTTAAGGTTGCCCTGCCCCGCTTAGTGTGTGTCAGTGGGTGAGCAAGACATGTGCCTCTGGAGACACAGTAGCAGGGCCTGTGCTGGCGCACACGTGTCCCGGGAGCCTCCCTTCACTCACCCTGCCCATGGCAGGCCAAACTAGGTGCTTGGCAAAGGTGTGGCAGGCGGGTCACCTTTTTCTGCTGCTGATACCACGGGAACACGGCCACCTGGTTGGCCCAATATAATCAGAGGGCCAAAGTCCTGGAGTGCAGAGAGCCAAGGTCGTCGTCACTAGGCTGAGAGACGTGGAAGGGGGCGTTCCAAAGCCCTAGCCTGGACAGTTTGTCCTTCACATCCACCTCCTGCCATGTGCACCACCAGGTCTCTCCCGGGCTCAGAGGGAGTCCACTCAGACTCTCAGTATTGAAGGCCAGGGGAACCAGGCTGGGCAGGTTTGGGAACTTAAGTACCTTCAGAGAATACGTCTTTCAGTTTGGGAGGGATTTGACTGTTTTATCCTTCACTCTCCCCGCTTCTCCTCACTGTTGGCTCGCTGCCGCTCCATGGCCTCATCCCTGGAATGGCCTTGGTGTTAAAATCGGCAGCTGTTTATTTTGGAAGGCTGGGCCTCACGAATGAGTCTCAGCTGCTCGTCCCATCCTTGGGTCTGCTGCGGACAACTAAGTCATTAGCTGCACTCACTATTCCCAAGAAAGACATCCAGGGCCGGGGTGGGGGGGCACATATGTGAGATGCCCACAGGGGTCAGGCCTCTACGGTGGTACCACATACCCAAGGCAGAAGCCGAATGTACCCTGCAAAGGGTCGTGGTTGTTGGTGGGCTCTGCAATGTCTAGTATGTGTTGGGGGGTTGCTTTTGTGGCTCTTCTGGGGTTCCACACGGTTAACTTCCAAGTTGCCAGCAGTGTTCTGGGGGGGCAGGTAGGGGATGAGCAGGGTGGTCCCCGCAGATGATAGCTCTACGGCACCTGACGTCTCCTGCCCTTGTGTTCTCCTGCCAGGTGGCGTCATCACCTACATTGGCTCCAGTGGCTCTTCCCCAAGCCGAACCAGCCCGGAGTCCCTCTACAGTGACAGCTCGAACGGCAGCTTCCAGTCCCTGACCCAAGGCTGCCCCACCTACTTCCCACCATCACCCACGGGCTCCCTTACCCAGGACCCAGCTCGTTCCTTTGGGAGCATTCCACACAGCTTGAGTGACGATGGCTCTCCTTCTTCCTCATCATCCTCTTCCTCCTCCTTCTACAATGGGAGTCCCCCAGGGGGTCTACAAGTGGCCCTGGAAGATAGCAGCCGAGTGTCCCCCAGCAAGAGCACCAGCAACATCACCAGTGAGTACACTTCTAGTTGGTCTGGGGGAAAGCAGTGTGGCCAGGCCTTGGTTGGGAGTCGGCGTCCGTGTGAAACTGCTATTCCCAGGGCCTACCCTGGCCTTGGTGATTTCTCCTAGAGTTGCACCAGCTTGGTCTGGTCATTTGAGTGCCCCCTGGATGCGGGGGCTCCTCCTCAGTTTTCCCCTAGAACTTCCAGCCCGGGAAACCTCCATCTCTAGCCACTCGGACAGCCCTCCTGCTCCCTCGCCCACTCACTGCCCCTCTCTTCCCACAGAGCTCAATGGCATGGTGCTGCTGTGTAAGGTGTGTGGGGACGTCGCCTCGGGCTTCCACTATGGCGTGCATGCCTGTGAGGGCTGTAAGGTGAGACCGGTGGGGGCTAAGGGAAGGGGCAGGTGACCCACGCCCCCAGGACGCCTAAGTCTGGCCTAGACGGAGGAGCTCACGAGCTGCCCCTGCCCTCCAGGGCTTCTTCCGTCGGAGCATCCAGCAGAACATCCAGTACAAGAGGTGTCTGAAAAACGAGAACTGCTCCATCGTCCGCATCAACCGCAACCGCTGCCAGCAGTGTCGCTTCAAGAAGTGTCTCTCCGTGGGCATGTCCCGTGACGGTGAGGCGGCACTGTCACCCTTTGAGCACCCCACGCCCTCCCCCTTCCTTCCACCCCAAGTTCCTGAATTTATCCCTCCCTTAAAAAAAGCCCCGAACTGAGATACGTCCTACAGTGAGTCTCATTTGCATAGGGGACGCCCAACCTTCATCCTCTCGGGGAAACATAGGTCTTCCCCATGAGTCCCTGTGTCACCTCCTACCACCGTCCCTACCTGGAAAACCCCCTCCACGGGTGCGGCCTTGCTGGTTTTAGTTTTAGCTACAGAACCCCAGGCCCTCAGGGTCCTGCCCTCTCGGGGGGAAGGAAGGAAGAGAGCGCGTGAGTGTGTGTGAGAACTTCCTGACCCTGCTCTCATCCTGTCACAGCTGTGCGTTTCGGGCGCATCCCCAAACGAGAGAAGCAGCGGATGCTTGCTGAGATGCAGAGCGCCATGAACCTGGCCAACAACCAGATGAGCAGCCAGTGTCCACTGGAGCCCTCGCCCGCCCAGCACCCGACCCCAGGCCCCATGGGCTCCTCACCACCCCCAGCTCAGGCCCCCTCACCCCTAGTGGGCTTCTCCCAGTTCCCACAACAGCTGACGCCTCCCCGATCTCCAAGCCCTGAGCCCACAGTGGAAGATGTGATATCCCAGGTGGCCCGGGCCCACCGAGAGATCTTCACCTACGCCCATGACAAGCTGGGCACCTCTCCTGGAAACTTCAATGCCAACCATGCATTGGGCAGGCCCCCGGCCACCACCCCACATCACCGGGAAAATCCAGGCTGCCATCCTGTTCCCAATGACAACATCATGGCTGCCCAGCGGCATAATGAGGCCCTGAACGGTTTACGCCAGGCTCCCTCCTCCTACCCTCCCTCCTGGCCCCCTGGCCCCGCCCACCACAGCTGCAACCAGCCCAACAGCAATGGGCACCGTCTATGCCCCACCCACGTGTACCCAGTCCCAGAAGGTGAAGCACCTGCCAACAGTCCGAGGCAGGGCAACTCCAAGAATGTTCTGCTGGTGAGGGCACCGGGGGTGAGGTGGGCAGGGGGCCTGGAGGACTGGGTTTAGCACAGGGCAGCTGGGTGTGCCAGGAGGCTACTGAAAGGATTTCCTCTTCCCGGGGGAGGATGCTCAGCCCTGCAGCAAGGGCTCTGCCCGGGAATCCCTGATCTCCCCCTGGCACCTGATTGCTACTTCTCCTGGAAGACCTATCCTCCACAGCCACGGCCTCTCGCTCAGGCAGACTCGAGGGCCCAGAGCTGCAGGGGGAGCTCATCTGAACTAGCCTGGCTGATCCTCCCCTCCCCAAATCCCTTCCTCCTCCAGGCGTGTCCGATGAACATGTACCCACACGGACGCAGTGGGCGAACGGTGCAAGAGATCTGGGAAGATTTCTCCATGAGTTTCACACCCGCTGTGCGGGAGGTGGTAGAGTTCGCTAAGCACATCCCCGGCTTCTGTGATCTTTCTCAGCACGACCAGGTCACTCTGCTGAAGGCTGGCACCTTTGAGGTAAGTGACCTCTTTTGTGCTCCCTGCTCTTGACCTTGGGAAGCACCCAACAGAAAGTCTTGGTGTCTGGAGCAGGCAGTGGCTCTGAAAGGCTTAGAAACCCCGGTGTCTGTCCTTACACACGCTGACTGACAAGGAGGGGCAGAGGGCCTCCCACTCCAGCCTCGGTGGCCGGGACTTCTGTCTTCTCCGCTGGGGCCTAATCACATCCCACCGCCTTAAAATAACACTTTAAGGCACATGGCTACCCCCCATTCTAGGCCTGAGCAAATTAATGTTAGCGAAGCCACTTGCTCCAGGTCATAAATAGTGACTTACGTTGTGACTCAGATTCAGGCCTGTGGGCTTCCAAAGCCAGTGGGGTATTTCCCATCCTTCCACCTGGCCCCCCACCTCCCATCCCCCCACTCAGAAACTGTCCCCACTGTTGACTGCAGTAAGTGCAGCAAACCCTTCAGAAAACGTGAGAGGTGATTCGGCAAGTTGCTTCCGCCACCTCACCCAGGATGACTGTCCCCCCCGCCCTCGTGCAGGTGCTGATGGTGCGCTTTGCATCGCTGTTCAACGTGAAGGACCAGACAGTGATGTTCCTGAGCCGCACCACCTACAGCCTGCAGGAGCTCAGCGCCATGGGCATGGGAGACCTGCTCAACGCCATGTTCGACTTCAGCGAGAAGCTCAGCTCCCTGGCGCTGACCGAGGAGGAGCTGGGCCTCTTCACCGCCGTGGTGCTTGTTTCTGCGGGTAGGTCAAGCTTTCGCCCGAGTCTGACCGGGCGGGGGGAGGAGGCGGACGCAGTTCAGTTGAACACACCTTTTATGGAGTACCTACTCTACGCCAGGCCCCGTGCTGGGCACTGGGAATACAGACATGATTCAGACACAGTCTAGCTTGGGAGACAGACTCATGCCCGACTAATTATAAAACAGTGAAATAAGTGTCACAGTAGAAGCATGGACCAAGGGCTTTGGAAGCACAGACAACTATTTCTGCCTGGGGAGCTGGGGAAGGAGGTGACACTTGAGTGGGGCCTCAAGGGACAAGTAAGATACTGCCAGGCAGGGGGGTGGGGGGTGGGGGGGGTGGGACAGGGCCAGGCAGAGGGAACTACAGAGCAGAAAGCCAGGGAGCCTGGGTATGTTTGGCCCGTTCAGGGAAAGAGAGTGGCCTTGCGGGACGGGAGCGCCCAGCCCTGCTGAGCCCATGCTGCCATGCGGGGGCAGAGAGAGGCCTGGGAGGAGGTGTGTGCGCCCCTCCTCCTCCTCCCCACCCTGGGCCCCCTGAGGGGCTTCAGGGAGAGGCTGCATTGCCCGCCGCCACGTCCTCCTGGCGGACCTCCTCGGGGTCCTCCTCGTCAGAGGAGCTCAGGGAGCCTGCCTCACTGCTGTCGTCTTCCCCACAGACCGCTCGGGCATGGAGAATTCCGCTTCGGTGGAGCAGCTCCAGGAGACGCTGCTGCGGGCTCTTCGGGCTCTGGTGCTGAAGAACCGGCCCTTGGAGACTTCCCGCTTCACCAAGCTGCTGCTCAAGCTGCCGGACCTGCGGACCCTGAACAACATGCATTCCGAGAAGCTGCTGTCCTTCCGGGTGGACGCCCAGTGACCCGCCCGGCCGGCCTTCTGCCGCTGCCCCCTTGTACAGAATCGAACTCTGCACTTCTCTCTCCTTTACGAGACGAAAAGGAAAAGCAAACCAGAATCTTATTTATATTGTTATAAAATATTCCAAGATGAGCCTCTGGCCCCCCCAAGACTTCTTGTAAATACCTGCCTCCCTCCCCCGTCACTGAGCCTCCCCTCCCCCCTATTTAAACCACTCTGTCCCCTCTAATTCTCTAGCCCCCCAGTTTATGCTATTCCTGTCTCAAATCCAATAGTTCACAGCTGAGCTGGCTCCTGTGGTGTGTGCTCGTTGGGGGCGGGGCGGGGGGCGGGAATATTGCCAGGGCTGGGGGCGCACCTCTCCATCTGGTCAGTGTGGGGGCTGGATACTCTGCCAGCAGATGGGAGGGCACAGGGAAACAGCACGCAAGTCTAAGGGGGGTGCCCAAGGGGGTTATTTTCATCATATATTTATTACATAAATATATAGTAAAATAGACGAGCAACAATTACCATAAAAATATCTTTCTTTAAAATCCTGACCCAAAACACAACGGGATGAAAAATCGCACATAACAGACATACTGATTGTCAACGTGGGGCGGGAGTAGGAGCCCCCCAAGTCACTCCTGCTGGCCCCGCCCCCGGGGAAGGGACCTACCTCCTTCCCTGTTTCTGGCCACAACCCCCCTCCCCCCACCCCAGCACCAGCTTCTCATACATTCAGTAGCGCCTCCAGGGAAGTGTCCCCCTCCCCCACCCAGGAGTTCCCAGGGCAGGAATTACTGTCCCCCTCATGGACGGTGTCTGTGTCACATGCCCTGCCCTCTCCCAGCCCTGTAGACCCGCAACTAGGAGAAGGGGTAGGGGCTCCTCCACCCCCACCCTCCCCAAGTCTAAGCAGGGAGGAGGCTGGATGAGGTATGTGTGTTATGAGTGATAGGACGGGGAATACTGAGATGGAGAGGTGGGTGGTGGGGGCGGGGTAGTGGTCATGGCTCTGGCACCCCCTTGTCCTGGCCTGGACCCCTCGTCCTATTCTCAGCAGCCCCTCCTCCCACCAATACTGCACCTGCTGCCCCACCCTGCCTGCCCTAGTGCCCCGGGCCAATACTGGGGGAGACATGCTAAGCACCCACATCAAGGGCATCCCCCTCATTAGCACCAATGGCCCCCAGGAGAGGGCCCTGTCCCCGACTTCCAAAGCAGGGACTGGGACAGCTGCCTCTCTAGAGCAGGTTCATGGCATTCCTGAGTCCCCCCCAGCTCCTCCCCCACCACGTGTACTCGCTCACACATTCACGCAGAGAAATGCACACACACACCCCACATCACTGAGAGTGAGGGGGAGGGGTCAGGGGAGGAGTAGGGAATCACAGCTCATATGATTGGGGAGGGGTATGGGGATTCCAAGTGCCTGTAAGAGGCCGAGCCTCTTCAAGGCCTTTTCTCCACCATGTCCATGGCTGAGAACGGGGGGTTGAGGGGTACAGGTGGGGCTGGAAGGATGGAGGAGACAAAAGACAGGTCAGGAATTCCACTGGGCCCCCAGGGATAGGAAGAGGGTACAAGAGGGCTTGCCCGTAGGACAGGAGGAATACAGGAATCAGAGCCCCAGGAGAGAAAGAGGGAGAGACGAAGACAGCATGTGCGGCCCACCTGCCCAAGGGGGCGGGGCGGGCACACGCACAGGTGACAGTGGATGCTCTTCCAGGCCCTCCCCTCCGTGGGAACACCTGAACGGCAGGGAAAGGACGGGCCCTGACGGGCAGCACGGCGTTGCCTGCATGTGTGTGTCGGGGGACGTGGCAGGCTGAGGGTCCAGGTGGGATGGCAGGTTCCCCACTGCTTAAGACATGTTTGCCCCAATAGTGCAAAGCGCAGGAAGCCCTGGCACCCCTCCCCCCGCCCCATTCCCCATGGCTTCCGGGGGCATCTATGTCCACCCATCCATCCCTGCCGACGTACAGCCCTGAGCCCAGGGCCCTCTGGTCTGCTCTGTCCCTCCCCACCCTCCCCTTCCCCACCCACGGGAGAGCTACCTCTTCCGTCCCTCTCCCATGCAGAGAGGGTGATAGCCAAAGGGAGGAGGAGGAAGGCAGCCACCCAAATGCAGACCAACAGACCACTCCTCACCAGGAAGGTGGGAGGTGGCTCAAGCCAAAGTCCCTGAATTAGAGAAAAGAAGAGGGGAAAGGGCTCCCAGGGGCAGAGGGGCGGCTAGCCTAAAGAGCTTCAAAGAAAAAAAAAAGGAGGAGCACCAACCGCCCCCTGCCCCGGAGCCCCAACTAAGTGCTATTAATCTAAGCGCCCCGTTCCTTGGTGCCTGCCTGCCCGCCCAGAGTCTGGGTTAGTGCGTGGACGTGGGAGTGGGAGTGGGAAAGGAGGAGGGCAGAGGTTAGAGAGAGCCCAGGAGACACATGGGAGACAGAGTCCTAAGGGGGCGGAGGCTCTGGGAGAAGCTCAAGCACACCCCCTCCTCGCCCCTGGTGCAGCAGCATCTGGATTGTAGCTAATACTGCAGGATGTGAGGGGGGCGGGAGCTCGAGCCACAGTTTTTCCTGTGTGGGTGCCAAGGTGTGGAAGGAGTCGGGCGGTGGTGTGGGGACAGGGAGAGGCCCCTGGGGCTGGGCACTTGAACGGGGAGCTGTGCAGGCAGCAGGGCAGGCTGGTGAGGGGCCAGCTGGCATCCAGCGTGAGAGGTAGATGGAACTCAGCGGGCACGAGTGGCAGAGAGCAGAGGGAGCACTGGGGTGGGGGTGCCAAAGGGGCACGGAGGGAGGGGCAAGGCAAGGTGGGGTGGCCAGGACCCTGTTGTGTGAACTCACAGCTCTGATCGGCAGCCCTACCCTTAGGGACCTTGTACGGGGGTGCAGGGGCAGTTCTCTCTGATTGGGGGTGAGGAGGGGCAGCTCTCAAAGTGCATGGGGGTGGTAGGGGGGTCCTCCCCTCTGGCCAGCCTCAGTTAATAACTTAATATTATCTCTCTCTCTCTCTATCAATCGCTCGCTCTCTCTTTTTTTCTTTTTCTCTCTGTCTAGTTTTTCTTCATTTATCTTCTCCCCTTGCCTGGTTTTCAAAGTGCAGTTAGAATGACTATAATTTTTAACCTCCGGGTAGGAGCCAAGCCAAGCCCTTCTTTGCACCCAGGCATCTGGGGAAGCAGAGAGGCCCTTAGCCCGTAGCCTGAAGGGGGGATCGAGGCCCAGGAACTGGACAGGGGACTCTCGTGTGTGTGTGTAGGGGGTGGGGTGAGGGTATTTCTCCCCACCTCGCACTCCTGTCCCCTACAGTCAGGATGGCTTGTCCCCTCTTAGTTCTCCCTCCTTTCCCCTACCTTCTCAGGGGACGGGGTCCCGGGCACTGCCGGACACGGTCCCTCCCAGCCTCCCACACTGTCCTTTTCATAGCGAGTTCATTTGTTTGCCCTGTCCCAGGGCTGGAGGCTCTGAGGAGGGACGGGAGAGTGCGGGCGTGTGTGGGAGCTGAATCTATCCGAGGACGAGAGGAAGGAGAGAAGAGGTGTGGGGGTCTCCCTCAGCCCCCAGCTCTGCCCCTTCTCTCCAGGCTCCTCCCCACCAGCTCCGCACACCCTCTGGCCGTCTGAGGCTTTAGACTTCCTGATCCTCAAAGACCTCGAGGAAGAGTGGGGGGAAGAGTTCGGTGGGGCACTCGACTTTCATGTGGAGGAAGCGGCTGGCGTGGCAGGCCCCGATCATGCGGAGGTCAGTCACCTTCATCAGCAGCTTGGGCCAGAAGTGCGGAATGTTGTGTTTGCGGTGGTTGACGTAGTGCTCGAACGCCAGCAGGTACGCCTCCTGACTCTTCTCGATCTTGTCCACGCACAGCAGGCCCGAGCGGTCTGCGGGACGGGGCAGGCGCGAGGGTTAGCGGGTCGTGGGAGACAGGGGAGAGAGGAGGGGCGGCGCGTGGGGGAACACGCATCGTGGGGGCACGTGTAGGAGGAATAATGCCACGGCAGTGGGAGGAAGGTGAGGGCAGGAGGGATAAGCAAAGACGATAGAGGGACAGGGAGGTGAGAAGAGAGAAAACTCTGAGACAGGAGGGGACTGGGGGCAGAGAGAAGGGTTGGTGGCCAGAGAGGCGGGGTGGGGATGAGTGTAGAGAGGGGACAGAAGGGGACAGGGCGAGGGGGGACAGGGCAAAGACAGGAAAAGAGCAGGAGAGGGATCCGGGGACAGCGGATGGGGCTGGGAAGCATAATGGTGTGTGTGTGTGTGTGTGTGTGTGTGTGTGTGAGTGACAGAGCAGGGGACAGGGGGTGGGCCCAGATGACAGAGATGGCCTGGATGACAGCGGCAAGCTTGTGGGACACAGAGGTGGGCTTGGGGGTGGGGGCAGACAGGGACTAGGATTAAGGAAGGAGAACAGCCCTCCCAGCCAACCAGCAAGTACCTGTTGACATTAGCAGCACAGCCTGCAGTAGAGCCACTTCTGTGTCATCCAGGTTAAAGGCAGAGAGCGACTTGCCCAATTCAAAGATGGCGTCGGAGACTACGCCCAGGCCGCCATTCTTGAGCTGCTCCCGCTTGACGGCCATCTCCCCGCTCAGCGTCAGGGTGTCGCTCTCGGGGTCATAGCGGACGGCAGCCCGCAGGGACATGATCTCCATGCAGCACCCCTTCAGGAGGATGATCTGGTCTTCACAAGGCAGCTGTGGAGCGCAGGGCCACAGGAGCACTCAGCAGGCCCCTCCCTGAGGGCGTCCCCTGTGGGTGGCCCCTGGGAGAGCTGAGGCGCCCAATGGCCTGGGCCAGTAACATGCACACTCTGAAGAGCTAACCTTGCGTCGGGCCACAGGCGTGCCCTATTTCATGAAATCTCGTAGTTCTCCTATCTTTCCCTCCATCCCTACTGCAGATGAGGAAACCGAGACACAAGGGAGTTGGTGACACAGCCAAGGTCATGCAGTTGGTATGGCAGCCTGTCCCCAGTTAGTGCTCTTTAAGACGAGAGCTTCCAGGCTGCCCAGAGCTGGGTGGACGTGTAGACTTGTGGGGGGAGAGGGGCTGGGAGGGCCTGGGAGGCGCCGCGGAGACCGGGCCCTGGCAGCCTGCTGCTTCCTTAGGGGCCAGGTAGCTCAGAGTGAGTGTGTGAGTGTGTGAGTGTGTGTGCTGGGCGTGTGTTGACCTAAAGGACTTGCTCTGTGCTCTGAGTAGCTCAGATGAGGACGTGCCAGGGCTGAGTGACCGGGGGGCACAGGTCCCGGTTTCCCTCCGGTGTCATCACTATGGCTCCCCGCCCACCTGCCACTCACCTCGGAGAACATGGGCAGTTTTTTGGCAAAGTCCACCACACGAGTGATGGCCGGGGTGATGATCTTGGTAAACTCGCTGAAGGCCTCTAGGTCCACCTTGTCTCCGTCCGGCATGGAGACGATGGGTGACTGGCCAATGTCGTCCGGCTAGAGGGGCAGACGGAGGTCAGCCGGGGCTGCAGACCCCTTTTGATCTCTGAGGGTCCCTGCCCACCAGGGGGAGCTCCAAGGCAGCTTGGGGAAGAGTGGCCACTGGCACCTGAGACTGCTAAGTCCCAGGCCTAAGGCTTCTCTGTCACCTCCGGGCAGAGAACAGCCCAGAGCCAGAGCCCCGAGCCTGCTAATCTAACAACGATCATAACGGCAACAGCAGTAATGTCATGATAATAGAAGCTGTATTTATTGAGTACTCACTACGTGGCCAGGCCTGAGGTTACAAGCTTTACATATATTATCTCATTTAATCCTCATCACAACCCTGTAAGATATTATAATTATCTTCATCTCACAGGTGAGGAAACGAAGGCATAGGGCGGCTAACTAACAAGCCCCAGGCCACGGGACTAGTGAGTTACAGAACCAGGCAGTCTGATTCCTGACCGCTACACGCACAGCTGCTTGGTATCAGAGCCCGTGTGCTTAACAGCACCTGATTCCCACCCACTGGCACACCCCACCGGTGTCCTGCCTCCCCCCACTGCACGCAACCACCTGTCCATCACCCCTCAAGCTGACCATTCACCTGGCACTCACTCGGTTTTGCCAGGGCCTATATAATGCCCGGCACCCAGAATACTGTTACATGACTGTGTACCAGCCCCCCCACCCCAGTCACCGTGTACAGGGAAAAGAGGAGAGGTCACCCCGGCAGGAAATCCAGTGAGGAAGGCAAGTCCCTGTCCTCATGTAGCTTCCAATCAAATGGAGTAGGCAGGACCCAGACAGCAGGGACACATGTACAGGTGTATAAATCAAAACCACCAAGGTGTGGGGAGTATCAGCTTTGGGTTAGACTAAACTAAGAGGGCTTCCCGGAGGAGGCAAGACTCTGAGCTCGCTCACCTCTCCCTGGCACCCGGCTGCCGCTCACCCCCACCCCCTCCCCCCTTACCAGGAATTTCCGCCTCTGCTTCCAGTGGCTGCCCTGGGCATTTGTGCTGCGATGGGCCTCCGTGGCAACATGGATCAGATCCCACTCTTCGGGAGTGGGCTCTGGTCGCTGCTGCAGCGATCGAATCATCTCTTCCTTCCGCCGCCGCTCCCGGTTCTGCTCGATCAGCTTGCGCTTGGCCACCCGCTTTGAGTCATCTAGAACCACTGTCAACAGCAGGAGGACACGTGCCCATCGCACGGCACCCTGCACAACCCTCTCAGAAACTACTCTTCCCACAGTGCATGTCGGGGAAGCTGAGTGCCGGTGGGTGCTGAGCGACTTCCGAGTCGCCTAGCAGCCGGGGGCCGCAACCTGCACCACGCTAATCACTGGGATACCGACTCCACTTTGGGCCGATCCAGAGGCAGAGCAGGTTCTGGTCTAAAGGGTTATGGTGACAGCAGTTACTAGAAGACCCCGCTACCCAGTCCATAGGCAATAAAAGGTGTCCTCTCACCCAGAAGTGGGGTACCCCCTTTGGTAGTCAGGAACATGGTGCTAGGGTGGGGTGCTCAGGACTTCCTTCTACCCAACAATCCCCTGAGGCCTGGAGTGGTGAAAGGCGGGTAAGCACTGGGGCTCACGTGCGGAACCCAGAGAGGAACCCTTTGCTTCCTTTCCCCAGGGATGAGGGCACCAGGGACCAAGACCCTGGACATTCATTCTGCCATCAGCCTGACCTGCACTGTCACTCTGCCCTGTGGGCCCTGAGGGTACCCTGGAGGGGAGCTGCCACATCTGAACTCGCCCCCAACCCAGCCACCTGGCCAGACACTCCCAACACACACCCCCCTCCCCCTTACAGTCCATGGCCATGCCCACGGAGATGCACTTCTTAAAGCGGCACAGCTGGCACTGGTTGCGGGTGATCTTATCGATGACACAGCAGCTGTCATATTTGCAGGAGTAGGTGGGATGCAGGTTCTTCTGAATTGTGCGGCGAAAGAAGCCCTGGGGTGGGGGGAGAGGGAGCGTGTTGAGATCGTGACCTCCCCTTCCTGACCTCCCCGTGCAGCTCACTGGGGGTGGGGGGCTGGCGAGGGAGCCTGGATGCTCCGGCCCCAGCAGGCCCAGGGCCACTGGGCTCTGCCAGGATCTAGGAGGGCCTTAGGAACACACGCCCTCAGCTCCCCCCGCTGCTAAGGGGTGGGGGTGCATGGCTGGGGGTGGTGGCAGAGGCGGGGAGGATGAGTGAAGTTTGGAGACCGGGGCCTGGGATGGGGAGGGGTCCTGTGAAGCCTGAGGAATGGCAGCAGCGCAAGTCCGGTTGGTACCTGATTTCCATCTTGCTAAATGACTCTGAAGCCACACTGACCCACAACCACCATTCCCATACATGCTGCCTGTCACCCAAGCAGGTGGAGTTTATGAAATGAGGTGGAGTGGGGTGGGGTGTCAAAAAGTCAAAATGAGGCATTGTGTATGAATTCTAGTAGCTCTGAAACAAAATTTGCGGTTCCGTATATCACATTGAATGCTCACCATGTGCCAGGAGTGTAAAAGCCTTTCCCTTGAGGCGTCAGCACACGCCACACTCGTGCACACCCCGTGGGGCAGGGGGCTGTCCCTGTCTCCGTTTTGCTGACTGGAAAACTCAAGCTTGGAGAGATGTAGCAATTTGTCCAATTGGCTTAATTTGCTTCAATTGCCCAAATGGCTAAGTGGGCGTCAGAGCCAGAGCGGGTCCTGAGGTATGAGACACCAAGGTCTGAGCGCTCAGATCCTGGGGCGCACTAAAATCACCTGGGGTGCTTGCTGGAAGTACAGACTCCTGGGCCTACGACATCGGACTCTCCAGGGGTGGGGTCAGGCCTCTCTGCCCCTTTGGGGCGCCCCTCTGGAACTCAGAGGCCCTCAAGGGTGAAGCTTCCTGGCCTATGCTAGCTGCCTGTATGGCTTCCGGGGACCCTGCTGGGGGACTCTAAATCCCCAGTGGTCTTGGTTTGGTTGACACCAAGAAAGAAAAGAACTGGAAGTCTTTACATGTATATGTTTCAGAGGGGAGAGAGGGAGAGAGAGAGAAACATCACTTTGTTGTTCCACTTCTCTATGCTTTCATTGGTTGTTTCTGGTATGTGCTCTCCCTGGGCACTGAACCCACAACCTTGGTGTATCTAGATAACGCTCTAACCAACAGAGCTACTTGGCCAGGGCCCCTTAAACATATTTTTAAATATTTCTGTTTCTTGGAAAGTTACATTGGCAGGAGGTGATGATCCCAGAAAAACCACACAAGTTGAAATATCCAAAGTGAAACCTAGTTAAGCACCCCCAAGTCTAAAATCTTGTCCCCTCTGCTGAGGGAGACCCTGCCATCCTCTTCCTCCCTGGGCCCCCCCAGGTACTCCACCCCCCACCCTGCACTGGTTCTCACCCTTTCGGGTGCAGTGGAAGCAACCGGGGAGGGAACTTGTCCCTGGGCAGACCCCTGGGCTCCACCGCAGAAGGTTCTGCTGGGGCTGGGGGGAGGCCTGGGGATCTGCATTTAACTGGGGCTGCAGGAGATCCGTGAACCGCATTTTGAAAACCACTGACCCTGGTTTCAGCTGACGTCTGTCTCACCAGTGGGCCTTGAGCAGTGTGAGAACAGAACACACACTACACCCCTCACGCCTAACACACTGGGGGGTGGGGTGACAGCTGACATTGACTGGGTGCTCCTTCTGTGTCTGTCATTGTTTTACTTCTTGTGTTTTTAGTAAAGTATTTTTGTTATTAATTTTAGAGAGAAAGAGAGAGAGAGGGAAACATCGATTTGTTGTTCCACTTATTTGTGCATTCATTGGTTGCTTCTTTCTTTTTCGTTTGTTTCAAACATTTTTAAAGATTTTATTTATCTATTTTCAGAGAGAGGGGAAGGGAGGGAGAGAGGGAGAGAAATATCAATTTGTTATTGCCTCTCACACGCCCCCAACTGGGTACCTGGCCTAAAACCCAGGCCTGTGCCCTGACAGGGAATCGAACCTATAACCTTTCAGTTCTCAGACCGGCACTTAGTCTATTGAACCACACACCAGCCAGGGAAATTGGTTGATTCTTGTATGTGCCCTGACTGGGGATTGAACCCGGAACCTTGGTGTGTCCGGGATGACTCTCTAACCAACTGAGCTACCTGGCCAGGACTATCACTGTTTTAAATAGTCTGTGTGAATGATTTCACTTAATTCTCCCAACAACTCTATGAGGCAGGTAGCATGATTATCCCCATTTTATACATGAAGAAACCAAGGCTCAGAGATATTAGCCATCTTACCTAAAAGGGGCAGAGCAGGGATTATGAATGAACGAATGAATGAATGGATGAGAAGAGAAATGGTGATGTAACAGGTGGGCTTTAGGTTACATGTGTACAGAGCCATCTGCTGTGCTGGGCCTTAACACGAGTGAGATGGGGGCTCAGGTGGTGGGGGAGGGGCAGGAGCTGGCTGGTCCATACCTTGCAGCCCTCACAAGTGATGCAGCGGTAGTGATACCCGGTTGCCTTGTCCCCACACACGACACACTGCTCGTCTTTGTCCAGGTAACTAGGGATATACCCTGGGAGGGAGGAAGGGAGGCAGGCAGGCAGGCATGGCTTGGGCTCCCGGCAGAGAGGCTTCTACACTCTCTGAAGCCCCCAACTTGTCCTTCCTGGCCCACCCCCTAGCCCAGCTTCCCCACAGGGTAGAATCCTAGAGACACATGAGAGGTTATCTTGTCCATCCCCTTCCCTAAGAACATGGAAGAGCAAATGCCAGCAGCTCAGCCCTTTAGCTCAGGCCCTGATTCTGGGGCGGGGGTGGGGGTCTCAAGCAAGGGGGCTGTGGGAGCAGGGAAGAGGCCCTTTCTGACCTAATCCTCCTTCAAGGCTGGGCCATGCCCATGTCACCCGTCTCACCTGCAGCCAAGTCCATCCCAAGCCCTCTAGGAGGCTCTTCCTGTCCGACACAGGAGCTGCTGGTACACGCCCAGGCCCCGGGAGAGCCATGGTCTGGTTTGGTAGGGCTCAGGGCAGGGAGGAAGGGCACAGGTAGCCAGGCTCACCTGACATGCTGGTTTTCAGGGAACATTGGCCGTTCTTTCTTTTTCGCTTTCCATCTGGTGACCTGGCACTGGATGGGGGCAAAGTGGGCAGAATCACAGAGCCGTCTCTGAGCAGGCCCCTTCTCACCCAACCCACAGGCTCACACAAGCCCCCGGGCCTGACTCTCTGCATCTCACGTCCTCATTCTACCTCCCACCCCCAGGTCAGCTGACAACACTAAGAAGGGTCCAGCTATCTAGAAGTTTCAGAGAGAGAGAGATACGGGGCTTGGCTGGGGCACAGGCATGTTCTAGGGCCCCAACACACACCCCAAGCATTACAAAACCTTAAACACCCATCATGTACAAGATAGCCACATAGTCAAGCCTTCAGTACATGATACATGCAGAAAGAACCTTCAGGACATGCTTCAAGCAGCAGAACCTTTAGAACACGTACATGTATGTGTAACACATGCCCACTGCATATGAAGCTATGCAGCCTTCAGTATCCACCCAAGCATGGTAAATAAGCATCAGGATGTACATATCCATGCAACTTCCAGGGCCTTCTTGAATGTGTGATACGACCTCTAGGATGTGCCCATGTGTTTGTTACACAACCCTCTGGACAGACACCTAGTAACACCACCCCCTCCCCCCAGGAAACATGTTGCTTAATTTCCAGGTGATACATTCATGCTAAATAACCACAGCGACGGAAAATACATAGCGCCTTGCAGCTAGAACCCAGAGCCAAGGACACAGCAATAGGAAAGGACTTCCAGAGCCACCCTGCCCACCGTATCCATTTAACAGAGCAGCAAACAGAGGTCCCACTTGTGCCTGCTGACGCTGCACTGAAATAAGGGCCAGGACAGGATACGGAGCCCCCCCATGCAAGAGACCAGCAACCCATAGCCACTGCACATACGTGTCGCCAGCCTCTCCACATACATGTTACATAACCTCGGCACACACAGGTTACGTAAGCCGTCCACATGCATGCACGGATTGTATAACCTCCCACACCCATCCTGCGCGTGGCATGTTGCAGGGCCCCTCCCCTGATGCAGCTCCCAACATACTGACACAGTGACCTTGGCCAGGGACACAGTCAAAGACAGCTCTGTGTCCCACACCCCCTAGGGGATACCCCTGTATGATTTCTGTGACATTTGGAAAGTCAGACCTCCCTCCCTCCTCCAGGAGGGGAGGGCGTGGGGGAACTCTGGGCCACCTAGGCCCCAGCTGAGCTGTCGGTCTTCAGCAATTATTAGATTTACAGCTTCTGGGTGCAGTCCCAAGGACAGCCACAAGGTGGCGCAGGGACATGGGGGAGGGGAGGGTGACTGGGAGGGGCGGCAGCTCTTGGGGGACCCGGAACCAGGATTCCAGCCTTTCTCTGGTTAGAAGCAGACTCTTCCAGATTCACAGAAGTCTGGGCAAGGAGGTACAGAAGCTGTCAGGTAGAGCTATACAGTGACACCCAGTCTTCTTTTTCAGTCCACCGCCCCCCCCTCGCCCCCGGAATGAGGAGGCTTTGGGAAAGGGAAACTCCAGGTGTTCTGGCCACTGCCAGCCCCATCCACTTCCTCCACCCCTCCGGAGACCCAGTCTTGGGCCCCAGGGCTTTGCCTGGCCAGGCCTCTGGCCTCCTGGCTCAGGATCTGGTCTCCTAGGCAACGGCCACTCTGCTCCCCAGAACACTCCATCCCCCACCCTCTCCCTGGCCATAGACACAGGCTGTACCCAGCTCCAGGGGCACCACGCCAACTGGCACAAAGTCCCATGCCACTTGGAGTTAGTGGGAGAGGCAGAGACCCTCTGGGCTCGACTGTAATGCAGATCACGGGTAGCCCATTCCTAGCGGCGTGTGTAGGGCTGATGCCTCCTCCACGTGTGAGCAAAATCTGTAGTTGGCATGCCTTCTGCTTCCTGGGAGGAGCCCCACGGCAGTGCCCGCCCTTGCCCACGAACAAGGAAGAGCTTGTGGGGCTCCCAAAAGGTTCCAAATATAAGCATGGGCCTCGACAGACAGTTACTGGTGCATGTGACAGGACAGTTCAAGGCTAGCCCTGCCCAGCCGTGTCACATGCACCAGGGCTGTGGACTACACACTAGGGGTCAGATGTGTGAACCGGTCAGCAGAGACAGGGGGCAACTGGCAAGACTGTTAGCATTTCACAAGCTCAGGCGAGGGAGGCTGAGGGGACACTGGGGGCATTTGAGACTGCCCAATACCGTCAAGCGAGGGGCCCCACACCTGCTTCGTGTCACTTCTCTGCCCTGGATGACTCCCCCACTACAGAATGGCTATCTGTCCATCCAGGTGCCTACTCCTCTGTCACAGGTGAACACAACCTCTTCTCCTGGGCGAAGGCAGGCAGCAGGCTTGCCGGCCTTGCACCCACTCCCCCAAAGGCCCAAGCTCAGCTCTCTCCTGCCCAGCCAGGTGCCCGTGCCTGCCGCCCAGGAGTCGACACGACCTTGTTGCCGGACCCATTACCTGTTCTCCTCTGGGTCTGACCCACACTCCACCTTGCTTGGCTTCTGTTCCATTCACTTCAATTCCATCCAGGATGCCCTCCAGCACGCCAAGAGACTGGGGTGGGCACACTGGCCCCCCCGGCACACCCACAGGCCGCCCACCCCCCGCCACCCAGGCCTAGGGCACAGCACCCATGGTGCCTGCCTCAGCACGTGGCCTTTCACACCATGCCCTGCGCCCCCAAGGGGGGTGGGCGGTGAGACGGGCCGGGGAGTGGCAGGTGGTAGTACTGGGGGGAACGCTGCGGGGGAGTCCTGGGCTGGAGGGGGAGTAGCTTCAGAGTCTTGTCCTGTCCAGAGGTCCCTGCAAAGAGAGCAGACAGGCAGCGATAAGGTGGCAGCATTGTGGGGTGGGTGGGCAGGAGTCCTCTGGTGGCAACTTGGAGCTCATAACAAGATGGTGGTGGGCACGGAGGGCGGGCGCGGGGACAGAACCAGGCTAAGCCCTCAGATCCACAGGTTTTAGCGGGCAAAACTGGAGATCCGTGTCCTAAGCCCCAGACACGGAAATGGACGGAGGGAAAGAATGAGGTCATCCATGCACCACGTCTAAGTCCTGACATTTAATGAAGTATCTGCCCCTTGACAAGTGTCTGTTAAACACTCGCGATTGTTACGGCCCATCCGGCCAAGTTTTCATGAAACTCACCCACCACAGGGCAAGGGGGGACCACAGATGAGCGATTTTTAGCCCAGGCCTGGGAGGCACTCGTGCAGGAAGGGCGGGGTGTGGGCATGGAGGCAGGGGTCACGAACACCCACCGAGCGCCCTGATGGAGGGAGACACCGAGACCTCAGGGAGCGGACCGCCCCTGCTGCCGGCCGAGTTCTGGCTCTCCGTCCCCAGCCTCCCAAGGGCTCCTCAGCTGTCCCTAGAACGTCCCAAATCCCACTTCCCAGGCTGGGGACCAGACGTCTCAGTTGGCTTAGCTGAGCTGCCACCCTCCAGGACAGCAAGGGGAAGGGGAAAGCAAATGAATCCACCTTAACCGAAGAGGTAATAGTGCCCCCTGAAGTGAACTTCGCAGGTGAGGACACTGAGGCTCAGAAGGCTTCGTCGCTTGCTCAGGCTCACAAAGCCAGTGAGCAGGTGGCGCAGGGACTAAAACCTCGCAGCCTGGCTTGAAGGCGAGCCTCATCCCACCCTCTGGGGTCTGGGGTGGGGGGTGCCAACCGGAGCCCACCATTCCCTCCACACCGCTCCTCTGACCACGGGCTCCAGATCTGAAGCTTACTCTCTGAACCACAGGCAGGTGTGGGCGTGCTGGGGAGGGGGGCGCCAAAGGGTGCAGCTCCCAACACACAACTTGTGTGGAGTGGCTGCTGCACCGGAGACCTCGCCCCTGGGCCCCCACCGGGCCCCCAGAGAGCTGATAAGGAGCAGGGTGGGAGGGGCGTGGTG
This sequence comes from Phyllostomus discolor, assembly GCF_004126475.2. NCBI lineage: Eukaryota > Metazoa > Chordata > Mammalia > Chiroptera > Phyllostomidae > Phyllostomus > Phyllostomus discolor. The sequence continues at coordinate 104,882,926 of NC_040910.2, read as the reverse complement.
AGATAAGGGAGGCCACTGGGCAGGGCAGGGCAGTGGGATGGGGCCTCCTCACTCAGGTGAGCCCCCAGCGTAGGGAGTGTGGCCGGAGGGCAGAAGGGCGGCCCATTCTGCCTCTGATACCCCCACAGACCAGGACTAGGCACTGGGGGCCAGACAGGAGACTGGTGGGGGGTGTGAGCGGGGAGCTTTAGCCCAGAGAGCCGTCAAGAAAGTAGGTCAAGTTTTTCTTGGCTTGTGGAGAAATTCCTGTTATAAATTTATAATGGCGTAGCCAGCCTGAAGGGGTGGAGGTGGGGGAGAAGGAAGAGTGGGTGGGGATGCCCAGGGCCTGGGCAGTGGGGCCTGCCGCTCTCAGCCAGAGCAGTGCGGGGTGGGGGGCCGGGGCAGTTGAGAGGCCGGGCTGGACAATAGAGGGCTATTTTCTGTGGCCCGTTTCCACTTCTGCCCGTGCCCAGCAAGGCCTCCTTGGGTCTGTCTGTCTGTATCTGAATGTCTCTCTCTCTCTCTCTCTGGGTGTCTCCCCATCTCCCCCCCAGGCTGTGCCTCGGTGCTTGGCACACCCTGGCTGCGGTGCTGCCCCCGCCTGTCTCCTGCCCACCTGGCACGCTGCCACCACTTGTTTACAGAGGCTGGAAAAATCCACTCGCCAGCAGGAGGCCCGAGTGCCCCTGGGGAGGGGAGGAGACAGGCACAGGAGTGGGCATGCTGAGAGAGGGGCAGCCCTGGGGAGCAGTCCCTGGGGGCAGGCACAGAGGGCCGGGATGTGTGTGAATGGGTGTCAGCAGCTGGGGGCCAGGCCAGGCGTGGGACACCAGCAACAACAGCCACATGCCACGGGCAATTCCTGTCCCAGGCCATAGCTCTGGGGGACCCCCTCCTCTCTCCTCCCTGCTGCTGCCAGTTGCTACAGGGCACACCTGGGGCAGTGCCAACCTAAGCCACCATATTTATTTTCCCTTCCCCCCTCCCCAGCCCAGCCTCAACTCCAAATGTGTCTGGGCACCGCCAAGGGCTTGCACGTGCCCGCTGTGGGAGGGGAAGGCTCCCTCTCCACCCCGTCTCTGTGCTGAGCTGAGTGGTGCCCTGGTGCCTGTTGGTGCAGCCCAGGCTACACTGGCAGTGGGACCCTGGCAGTGGGCAGAGGAGAAAGGCACTGGCCTCACTGCTTAGGGCAGCTTTGCCTGGCCCCTAGCAAGAAGGTGGAACCCCTGGGAATTCCTTGTCAGCTCCCCAGGGACACTGAGATGACACAGGGCAAGCAGAGGGCCAGCGTTTGGGGAGGCACGTGCCATGTGAGCCTGTGTTAGCTGTGGGCAGGGAAAGGTCAGCAGGGAAGGGGGCGTGGGGCAGGGATACCCACGCTGAAGGGCAGCCCCTCTCCCCTCCTCCTGGAGTCCTGCTCAATTCCTCCCCCTGCTCCTTCCTTGCACATTCCCTGCAGAGGCGAGGCTCAGCCCCAAGGAGGTGGAGCGGGTGGAGCTATGGGGTTCTGAGACGAGGCTGGACAGTCGTCCTGGACAGTCGGACAGCGAGACCCACCTGTCAGCTGGCCTGGCCACCCACTCCCTCTTTGTCAGATAAGCGCTGCCGGGTGGCAGTGTGGGCAAGGTGCCCGCGGAGGGGAAGCATTTCATTAAGCTTAAGTGCTTCTGCAACGGGGGGACAGAGACGAGCACCCGGTGCGGCATCCGCAGGCGTCACGCCAGCTCCCCACTGCCAGACGCGCCCGCTCCGCACGCAGTCCTGCGGACCCACGGGACTTTCCCGAGGGACTCCTGGGGCTGCCAGACCCCTCTGACCCCGGGACCCGGCCCCCAAGTCCAGGCACACTGTTCTCCTGGGTGTTTGCTCTTCCCCTCGGCCCCACCTGTCTAGGGCCCCTAAACTTTGTCCTTAATGCTCTAGAGGAAGCCCAGCCCTCCTCCTTGCCAACCACAGAGGGAAAGGCACACTCACAGAGAGGGGGCCCAGAAAAGGGGAGAAAAGGGGGGCAGGCAGGGGTAAAAGAGATTCTGGGGGAAGATGGGAGGAAAGATGAGGAGGGGTAGGAACAAAGAGCTGGGAAGGGATGGGGTAGCGCAGGGGCTGCCTGTGAAGTCTAAGGGGAGGAAGAGAGGCGGCGAGGAGCTGGGGCGGGGGATGGGGACGGAGGGATGGGGGAGAGAAGGGCGAGGCAGAGAGAAGGACAGATATGGGGAGGAGGAGAGAAAAATGGAGGGGGAGACAAAGAAAGAAAAGAAAGGTAACAAAGAAAAATGGGTGGGGGGGTTACTTCATGCCCTGCCTAAGTCCCACCCCACGGAGGCTGGGGGAGGGGGTAGTAGAACTGGTTTCCACGGTGACAGCTGGTTCTTGGTGGCCTGGCATGTGGGCTATTAATAGTGCTGTGGGTAGGTTCACACCTCCCTCTCCCCTTCCCCTTTGCCTACCGCTAGGGTGGGGGGAGATACCCCCCCCCCCGCCCCATTCCCAAGGATCTGGCATGGATGCCCTGATCCCACACCCTGGGAGCCGGCCGAGGAGGGTGATGCAAAGGGGCCCAGGTGGCTGCTGCAGCCCAAACATACACACGAGCATGCACAGGCAAACCCAGGCATCTGTGTGCAGACGCTGCTGCTGGTGCCAGCATGGGCTCCCGCGGGCAGCCACAGGCACCGACAGCCCCTGGGAGTCTGGCGAGGGTGGAGGCTGCAGCAGCCACACAAGCCCCCACAGTGAGGGGCAGATGCCTCTCAGGGCTGGGACCTTTTTTCCTCTTCCCCAACCCCCCTTTCTGTTCTCAGGTATGGCCTGAGCAGGACCGCCCCACCCAACTCGCTGTTATCCCAGTGCCAGGAAAGAGAGAAGGCGGGAAGGAAGGTACTGGCTGGCAGGTGTGAGATGGCAGAGGAGTACGCAGACACAGGCACCAGCTTGGCAAGAGGGAGGGGGGTGGGAGGGAGGCCGCTCTCCTTGGTGGGCTCTCTCTGGGCACCCATGAGATGGGGTTCTGCAGCGTAAGGGCGGTGACCCTAAAGTCTGATCTCCAAGCCACTGTGGGACCCTGGAGGCCCGAGAATGGGAGATGGGGGTGGGGGGGATATTGGATCAACAAAGGATCCTCTGCCCCCAAAGAACAGAACAGGAAACTCCCCCCTGGAGGTCAGAGGCAGAAGGACATAAACAGCAGCCTTGACTTGGGCCACATGCCCAGTGTGAACAACAAAGACCATGCTTCCCCCTAACACCACCTCACCCACCTGCCGCTCTCCTCACCCTCCTCCCGCCCACCCTGGCCGGCTCCAGGCAGGCGTCAAGGTGGTTGCCCGGGACTAGAGGTCACCCCCATGCCCGGCTCCTTCCCTGCCAACCCGCAGAACGTCGTGTCCCCTGACCCAATTCCCCGGAGGACTGGAGGTGGGAAATCCAAGTAGCCCGGAGAGCAGAGCTAGGAGCACCCCCAGCTGGGCACGGCACATTCTCCCCACCCTCCCCCCGGCGGCCAGGGGTAATCGGAGCTGGGTGCTGGGGCAGCTGAAGGCTGGAGGCATGAATGTCACGGGGCCGAGGCGTTCACTGCAGATGGTATCTGGGCACAGGGCTTGGGGTCCTCTCTGCCCCACTCCCCTCTTCCGAGGAGAGAGGAAGAGGCCACAGAGAGGAATTGTCCCTAAGCCCTGGGGAGCACCGCCCAGGAAGGAAGGAAATGGTGGAAGGGAAAGGCAGGGATGTTCTTCTCTCAGGCACCCCAGGGAGGTGGAAGCTAGCCCCCACTGAGGGCGGGAGGGAGGGCGGGAGGGAGGGAGAGGGTAAGGAGGGAGAGAGGGGGAAAGAGAAGGGGGTAGAGAGAGGAGGAGAGCAAAGGAAGGAATGGGGCGAGAGATTAAAAAGTGTGTGTGTGTGTGTGTGTGTGTGTGCATGCGCACGCGAGCCCGCCTGCAGTTGAGTCTCTGGCACACACACGGACACGTGCAGACACACACACTCACCCCGCATGCGCAGAACGGCAGGCTCCGAGTACCGTTCCACAGATATTCAGAGCCCTCCTCGGCCCACACATGCACACAACATGCACACATGGGTGTGCGCACAACACACCCACTCCCTGATGTGTACAAAAAATGCCAATAGCCACCCAAGCCTCCTCCCGTTCCCCTTTCCCCGCCCACGCGCCCGGGTGAAAGAGAAAATGAAACAGGCAGCTAGGGCTCCCTCAGCCCAGAGCTCATCTCTCCCCTGTGGGAGAGGAGGAGGAAGAGGGGGTGGGTTGGGGGCTTGGTCCAGTCATGCTGCACTTTGCCACTTCTGGAGGGTGTGGCTGAGACTTTGGCCCTAATCTTTAACTCCAGTCCCTGGTCCCCAGGCTCAGTGTTCACCCCCAATGTGGGGGAGCAACGGTAGCATTTTCTGGGGACCACTAAGTTTCCACCTTGCTCTCCTTGTGTACCCAGAGCACTTCTGACCCCTCCCTCTGGACCGCCTCACACAAAAGTACGCAAAAGTGAGGTCTCCTTTGGCAGCCCTGCCTCAGCCTGCCAGGGAGGACAGCAGCACCATAGGCCTGAACACCATATGCTCTCCAGCACACACCAGCCCCAGATGCCTCTGTGAGGGACCCAGAGCTGTCTCTAGTCCCAGCGGCATGTGTATGCCCACCCTGGAGTGTGCCTAGCCCTGAGTGGAGAGAAGCCACAGGCATTGCTGACCACACCAGGAAGCAACCCAGATTGGACACAGGTGCCACTCCACGGTGCACTATTCACCCAAAGTCTGGGTGAGGTGGGCATCACGGCCCCCAAACGACTAAAGCTCGGGCCCAAAGTCAGCAACTGATGAGTGGCAGACACCCAGCCGCCAGCTCCCAGTCGGTGCTCTTTCTACTGTGATCACGCTTGCCTCTCCCCCAAGATCTAGAAAAGCCCCCCAAGGTCCTTTGCAGCCAGGAGAACTAGAGTTGAGATGGGCTCCCCAGTGGCCATCCACAGGGCATCCCCCCATTGTCCTTGTTACACCTCGAAGGGGAGGAGCTAAACAAAAGGGGTTTGTAGGAGAGAGGAATCTGATCACCAGCTTCACGGAGGGAAAAGGCAACCCAGGACAGACCATGGATCTCGAGCCACCACACCTACCACACTGATTGTTACTCAGCGCCACCACCCTTCACACTGATGTCCCCTCCATGCAGAGGTGGGGGATCCGGGGGGGTCTGTCGGCCAGGGTTGGGCCCTGGTTGACTGGTCAGTGGTGCAGCCGGGTAGCTGGGTTGCTGGCTCGCCAGGAGGGAGGAAGGGTGCTACACTCTCCAAGTAAGAAGGGTTAGGGAGGCAAGCCTGCTTTCCTTGTTATTACCCATGCCTGTGCTCCCAGTGTTCAGACTTGTCCCAACAGAGACGCAGTGATGCCCAAACATCCACGCATGTGCCCCTGACTGGGGAGGTGTGTCCCAGGCTGAAATGCCAAGGACTCCCTTTAAGAAGCAGCTAAAAGCTGAGGTTTGGAGGAGCTGCGGGTTGCAAAAACTTGTCAAGAAGAACATGGTGACGTAAAGGCTGAGGGGTCTAGAGATCAGGGACCCGTGATGCCCACCCCCACCCCCCCACACCATTCCTGTGGCTGCGGTGTCTAGGAGCTCCAGTTCTCCACCAAGCTCCCCGGGGGCCCCGGACCCACAGTCTTCCTCGCTGGGACAGCCAGCACACACAGAGCTTGTCAGGCACCGGCACTTTTTAAAGCATTTTATATATTCTCATCCTCTGACCCTCACAAAGCTGAATGAGATATTGTATTATCATCTCCAATTTACAGACAATACGAGAGAGAGGTTAAACTGCTTGCCTAAGGTCACGCAAACAGCAAGTGGCATTTCTAGGATTCAAACCCAGGAGACCTGGCTCCAGAAAAAGCCTATGCTCTTAACCTGCTAGAGGAATGACACCTTGGTCTTTCGGCCAGTGATGCGTTCCCTGTGACCTAGCCTCAGTTTCCCCTTCTGTAGCAGCCCACGGATTCTCCATAATGTCATCACTATCAGGTCTTCCTCACCCAAACAGGCCGCAGCCAGAGGGGAGCAAGGCAGACATGCCCGGTGTCCCCTGTTCGGGGACACTCTCTGGAAGAGGTGCACATTCTGCCGCCCTGGGCTGGAGACCACACTCGTGGGAGAGGGCCTCACCCAGCCCTGCGCGTAGTCAGGGCAGCTGTACCCTCCGAAACAGGCTGGGCAACGAGGACACAGCTGTTGGGCATCTCTCAGGGGTGTGGAGAATGGCCACTGTGGGTCCTGCCAACTCCAGACACTGCCCATGGGGCCGAGTCTCTTCCAGTGCAGGAGCCTGGTGGGAAGCTCCTCACTGGCATGGCTGGAGCTCGGTTGCTATGACGAGCACACCCAGGGCTTCCACCTCTCTGGCTAAGCCTGCCAGCCTGAGAGGTCAGCATGGGTGCTAGGTGACCCCCTTCCCTACCCCTCATCCCCAGCCCCCAAACTCTCTGGTCCGCAGCTGCAGCATTAAGGAAATGCAGGATGTCCTGAGCGGCCAGCTGAGCCCCCCGCCCCCCACCTCAACCTCTCCATGACCCCAGAGGCAGGGCAGGCAGGGACTGAGGGGCGGGGTTTGAGTATTAACAACCGGAAAACTATGAAGAACATCACTGCCAGTTCCCAGCTCTGAGAAAGGAGGTTGTGGCAGAAACAGACAAGAACAGGGGTAGACAGACGGGGGGTAGTGACAGGGTGAGAGTTAAGAGTCTGGCAGAGAAACAAGGAGAGCGAATCAGACACAGCAAGACCGAGCAACAGAGAGGCAGCGTTAGAGAGAAATTCCAAGTCAAAAATACACATCACTCACCCAGACACTCACCAGCATGCAGCCTCCCAAGGAAAGCTTCCAAGTTTAGACAGGAGGGCAGAGGTGGAAAAAGGGGCCAGACTCAGGGTGAGAGGCAGGAACTCAGCTGAGGGTGAGTGAACTGCCCCAGGAAAGGCCCAGACAAAGGATCCCAGCAGGGGCAGCTCGATTCCCGCCTCCCATTTGCTTTGAGGGTGGGGATAGAGACCCTACACCCCCCTTCCCCCAGCAGCCAGGATAATCCCAGCTGCTGGAAGTTACCGGACACACTGCTTCAGGCCCAAGACTCGGCCCTCTGGAACCCCCCTGCCCCTACTCTCTTTGCTCTAGTTTCCATGAAAAAAAAAAAAAAAAAGCTGAGCCTTAAGGAAGAAGATAGAAGGAAGCTTAAGGGAAAAGGGCCACGACTGTGTGTGCATGTAGGGGTGTGCCTGACTGCACAGCTGTAGTGTGTGTATGTGTGTGTGTGTGTGTGTGTGTGGGGCTGTCTAGACACAGCTGTTGGTGTGGACCTGAGCCTTCTGCACCTGAGTCCCTGGGACTGTGTGCAAATGAGTGCACCTGTGTCTGGAGTTCCCACAGTCAATCAATGAACAAACAAGTATTTGCAGAGCACTTCCTGTGCGAGGCTCTGGGTGGGATCCAGAGCTCTTGGAGCGATTCTGCCAGGTCTCAAGCTCGCCATCCAGTAGGGTGGCATGAGAAGCCACAGACCTAGACTGTTATCAGGAATGCACGCCTGGCACCACCACGCAGGAAAGTCTTTTCACGCAAACACACTGGCTCTTCCTGGGAGCAGGGTTTTTGTCGCAGACAGAACCTCAGCGATCCACAGTAGGAGTCTGAAAAAATACTTGTTGCTAAGCCGTGTGTACCTGTGTCCAAGTACAACCGAGTTTGTGTTTGACGGAGGGACGGCGACCGTCACCACGGGCAGGTGACGATGCCTGTGTGACCGGGCTCCTGTGAGCACGTGTGTGCCTGTGAGTGACAGAGTCTTTTGTAATGTGCGGCTCTGTGCAACTGCCCTGTGTTGTTCATGCCTGCGTGCGATAGTGACTTTCTCTGTGTGGGGACGGCAACTCCTCCTTGCCCCCGTGTGTGGCAGCATCTCCGTGTGGCCCTGTTCGTGGGTATGTGCGTGGGTCAGTCTCCCGTGGGTGTGTCCCACCCCCTGAGCTCCCCAGTGCAGCAGCAGCCTGCCTCTCCCCTTGTCCCCGTGTGGGTGTGTCCAGCGGCTCCTGTCCTTGAGTCTGCCTGGGTGTCCCTGGCTGTGCATGTGGCTGTCTGTGTGGGTATTAGCTTGGTGTCTGCATGTCACATTTGCTTTTCCCCTCATCTTGGACAACAGCCCCGTTCATTCCTTCCCCCTCCTGGGGCCAGAGCCATCATTGAAGAGTGGGTTCCCATCCCCCCAGCTTTCTTTCTGGGACCTCCACCCTGGAAACGGTGGCTCTCTCCACTGCCCCTATCATTCCCCCATTCCCAGGCCTTTCTTTCACACTGGACAAGGGAGGGCCCCAGGCAGAGAAGGGGCACCAGAGGAGACACGTTGCAAGGGGAGGGAAAAAAGGGGGGCACGCACAACACAGGTCCATTCCTCCCTCTCCTCCAGCCACCCCAGCTTGCAACCGTCCTAATCATCTAGGGACCCTCAAATACACTCCCCCCACCCCCAGCCACGTTTTTGCAATTAGGAGTGTTGCAACCAGAGAGCCATGCTCAATTGGGGAGGCGGGTGAAGTTGGGGGGGGGGACTTCCCGCTCCCGGGGCCCGTGCAAGCACGCTCCCCACCCTACTCACACTGCCCTCCGCAGCTGGAGGCAGCTTTGCAAAGGCCACTCGGCCTCGGCCTCGGAGGCTAGGGGTGGGGGCAGGGGGGCAGGCCTCCAGCGCACCGTAAGTAAACAAACCGCGGCACGGCGGGCGGGGGCGCTCGGGCGGCGGGCAGCGGGGCCGGGCCCGGGAATGCGCAGCAGACCGGCCGGACAGAGGCCAGGCGGGCCCTCGAGGGGGAGGCCCGGACGCCATCTCCGCTGGCAAACCCCGGGGCCCACCGACCTCCTAGCAACACCTCCCTTCCCAAGGGCGTAAGTTGCAAGCTCCTGGGCTGTGACAGGGTCGCCGGGGCGTCGGGGCAGGCAGAAGCTGACGGCGGGTACCCCCACGGGCGCCCCCAGACCGCCGGGGAGCTGGCGAGAGAGCCCCACGGCTTTGCATAATCAATCGCAAGGTATTTGCATATTAATGCCCCCTCGCTCCCTCCCCCTTACCTCGGCGTGGTGCGCTGGACCGGGCTGGGCAGCTACGCGGGGTCTCAGCGCCCCGTGCGGGGGCCGTCCATGGGGGGCCGGTGGGGCCCGGGCCGCCCGCCTCCTGCGCCCGGGTGTGAGTGCGAGTGAGCGCGGGGGGGGGTGGGGGGCGAGTGTGGCGGCCCCGCGGCTCCTCCGGCAGAGGCGGCGGCCGCTCTTGGCTCCTCCCTTCCCCGCCCCGCTCCGGCTGGGGCTCTCGCTCGGCGCGCCCGGCCGGCTCGCGGCTGCTCCCTGCAGGCCGCCTCGCCGCCGCCGGCCCGCGGCCCCCTCTCCCCACCGCGCCCCGGGACCCGGGCCAGCCGGCCGCCCGGCCGCCCCTCGCCGCCCCCGCCCCTATCCCGCTCGGACTCGCCCTCCCCACTCCGGGCGTCTCAAGCCGGAGTGGAACTTGGTGACATATTTTCAAAGAAATGTCATTTACAAAATAGTCTTTGCTTGCTGAAAGAATGGGAGGTTTGGGGGGTTGCATTGTGGGGATGGAAGTGGGAGTATCGCCTTATTAAGGAGCGGGAAAGATTAAGTACCAAACCCTTGGATGTTCAGAGTTGGTCTCCGCATTCGGTCCCTCTGTGCCAGCAGCTCACTGTGTGACCTTGAGCGAATCACCCCCGCTCTCGGGGGGCAGAGGTTCCCCGACCTGAAAAGGCGAGGGTTGGGCAGGTGACCTCTGAGGTCATTTTAACTGCGATCACCTTATGTTTTTTAATCCTTTTGGAGTTTTATTTCCCATTATTTCCTTTCCCCTCTCATTACTAAGGTCCGCTGCCTCCCCTTTCAAACGTCTCCTTCTTCCAGTATAGGCTTTCTATTCACTGTCACCAGCCATTTCCTCAACGAGCTGGTCCCCCTTGCTGAGCTGGGGAGGGGGCAAGGCTGGCCCTGTACCCCCAACGCTCAGCTTCACAGAAGTGGTATTTCCTCCTGTGCTTGCCCCTACCGAGGTCCAAATGGTACCAGGGCCAACCTAAGGACGAGGGCGGATGGCACAAAAATGGACCCCCTTCCCCACCAGCGGACGCCTGCACCGCCTGGCCACATCGTCCATGCACACACACACACACACCTGCATTCGTGGACATAAATCCACCCCGGTGACGCCAGAGCCCCTTTCATCTCGGGATCTCCCAGCACCAGGCAGAGCCCTAATTACCCCGGCACCCCCTCTGGCCCCACCGGTTCCCCTGATGTCATTAGCCCAGTTTTACCAGCGGGGACCACAGCCTTCCCACGGCTTTCTGGGCGGGGCACTATCTCCACAGTCAACCCTCGGAGGTGTGTGTGTGTATGTGTGTGTGTGTGTGTGTGTGTGTGTGTCAAGGAGAGCTGTTGTGCTGATCTCCCAGTTTACCCTGGAAAGAAATCACTTGCTCGCTGTGGGGTTCTGACCGACAGCCTGAGCTGGGCAGTCCCGGCTCGTCTCAGTCTCAGCCCCGCCACGGCATCCTCAGCTCTGCTGCAGCCACGGCTCTTACAGGGGGCTCTGGGGTCTGCAATGCATGGGGGAGGGGAGGACACCTCTCTCGGGGCCCACTGGGGCCACGGGGATGAGGAGGGCAGCTGGGATGAAGCCCAGGGGCTGCAGCGTGGGGAGGTGGTGGGGAGGGTGTGCAGTGGGTGAAGGGAGCCTGCGGTGTGCAGCCAGCGGCGGCGGCTGCAGCGGGGAGTCGGGGCTGCAGAGTGCGGAGTCAGCATGCAGTGCGTGAACCTGTGGGCCGGGCCTGGGCTCACGGTGGACATGCAACAGCTGCCCTGTGGGGCGGGAGTCAGGGCAGGGTTCGGTGCGCCGGGCGCGGAGGGTGGCTGTGTGACATCGATGCCACCTCCTCAGCGATATCAGGTTTGGCTGGCACTCTCAGGAGCCAGTCTGCGGCGTGCATTGTTCAGGGTGCATGCTCTACCCTGTACGGAAATAGTCTCTTGGCACAGGGCCGCCTGAGGCCTTGGGAGAGAATCCCTGAGCATGAGGCACGGTTATGAGATGGGCTCGTCTACGCTGTGCATCAGTCGGGAGGAACCAGGAGGCGGCGGAGAGGCCTGGCAGGCATCTGGGTTAGGGCAGGGTGGCAGGATCAAGAGGGGAGGATGGAAATGCTACGGTTTTGTCCCCTCTCCATTCTGACTTCCCTGGCACATCTCTCTGTGATGAAAGGCCTTGAAGACATTGGGTGGGGAAGACTTTCTGAAATCCTAGACCCAGAGCTGTAGAAAGTCAAGTGCCTCCTGACGCACACCTTGTTCCCCTGCTCAGGGGCAGAGTGAGGCACCCTGAACCCAAAGACGACAGTTTGCCATTCCTCCTCCTCCTCGCCTCTCTTCCTTTCCTTGGCTCCCAGTCCGGGGCTGCTGACAGACCTGGGCAAGGTCGAAGTGAAGGGCACACTGCCTCCAAAGCAGGCATCTTGCCAGGTGCCAGGGTCTACCTAGCCCAGGTCTGGGCTTACAGCCCCTGCCCTTGTGTTGTGTCATTGCCCTTTCCACCCCTCTTACCCTGCCTACTCCCAGTTCTGGAAGCTTCTAGCTCTTCTCAGAGTCATTTCATCCCTAGCTCCTGTTCTCCACCTGCCATGAAACCCCACCCAGCTGTCTCTTCCCATCCCCCACCTCTGCTTCAGGGCTGAGTCTGGGGGCGAGCAGGAGGGTGGGGCACGGTGATGAAGGATAGAGACCCTCCAAGGGTATATGCCTGACAGCCCCCTCCCTCTTCGATTTTGGTTGCCATGGAGGCAGCAAGAACAGCCTGTTCTCTGGGCTCCCATGGCAGCAGCTGTGCCCAGGCCCCTCCCTCTTTTCCTTCTTGCTTCCCTCCCTCCCAGACTGTTGCTAGGAAGCACCCCAAGATTTCTTGAGGGTCCCACCCCTAGAAAACAGGGATCCAGATATCCTTCTGAAGAGCTTCCCCCGAAAGCCATGGAGTCAAAACCCCCACACGACACCCTCCACCCCAGCTAGAAGCCCCAGGGTATTCGGGGGAACAGGGGATAGGCCCTCCAGCAGTCTGCCCCGGGAAGAGCTCTGTGGCCTGGGCCTCAGCCGTGCCCCCTCCCCACCTCATCTTGACCTCCTGGGTGATGGCAGCAAGTGATGAGAATGTCCAGCAGAGACCTCCGGACTCTACACACGCAGCCCCACTTTCAGGGAGTTCTGGAAAGACCACCAGCTAAAAGAACCTAAAACCCAGGTGTTTCTCCCCCCGCCCCCCTTAGGGATCTTTCCATCAGGAAAAGATGGTGAAAATAGAGGAAAGGGAGTTGGAGCTCCAGCAGTGGAGACGAGAGACCCGGAGCTGAGTGAACAATTGCACAGCTAAAAGTGAAGCGGGCACCTAATGCCCCCCTGTCAATCACCTGTGTCCCCTCCGGTGCCCTGGTGATGGGTCACAAACAAGGGAGCCGGGGAAGGGATTCAGGCTAGGCTGAGCCTTGCCTGGGCTGAGCTCAGGCGAGAAGTGAAAAAAGCAGCTTACACCTTCTCCAGGTTGTCTTGCAGCATTTCTCCTGCTTTTTATTCATCCATTTGATACATTTTTTTTTGAGCGCTTAATACGTGCCAGGTATTGTTGGATCCCCTAAAGTTCCCGGCTTCTGGTTTCACTCGCATACAGAGAGCCCTCATCTTGCCTTTGCCAGGAGGGAGAAGAGGAGGAGGGGTAGGGGCGTTCATTCTTCCCACACTGCAGCCTACCCCTGCAGTTAAAGGCTGGTGTGGAGGCCAAGGGTACAGAGCGGCTCTTCTGGCCCCGGATGGTTGGGGGGGGGCGGTGCAAAGGCATGGCAGGCTGGCCCTCGTTCCCTGCCACCATCCCGCCTCAGGATCACAGCCCCTCTCTCCTCTGCGCCATGAGTGTGGAGAGGAAACTGTTTGGAGAATGGCTCAAATTCTTGCCCTTTACTGTTTTTTGGTTGGTCTTTTTCTGGACCTCTCGTGAGGTCAGTGGGAAGACAGAAACAGAGAACTGTGGGGGGTCCAGGAGCTGTCCCACAGTAGGCCCACCTTGTGGGTCTCTCCCCATCCCCTCCTGCCAGCTGCATGGGAAACATGGGTTTTGCTGTGGGTGCGAGTGGGGGCGGGGGAGCCGTTTGGAGCCAGCTGCATACGGGTGTATGGGAGGGACTCTGTTTCTTCCCTGTCCACCTGCTGCCAATGAACGCTTCCCGGTGGGGGTCCCCAGGCCGGCTTCCAAAGGAAAAGATTCCACTGGGGGAGAGGAATGCTTCAGTTTCCCTCTGTGTCTTACATGCTTACCAAGTATTTCACCGTGTCTGGGTCTAGGCTCTCATCCCATTTTCTAATACTTCCTTCTAGCTCAGATAAGGAATGTCTCTGTCCCTTTGGTTCCCCCAAACCCTGTTCCTCACAGCTTCTTGCCCCACCCCAAGCCCCCATTCCGGCCCAGCTCCTTTGCTGCTGCTGCTCCAGTGTGGCCACGCCACTCTGCCTGACTGGCTTCCACCTGCCCCTCCCCTCTCCAGCCAGACCCCTTCCCCAGGCCAACCGGCCAGCCAGGTGACGACACTGGGGTTTCGGCCTGAGAGAGCAGAGGTGGGAGCTCAGCCTCTATCAGGGAGGAGAGACGGGGAGCAAAAGAAAGCGGAGTGAGAGGGGTGTTTGAGGGGGGCTGTGTGAGGAGAGCGCTTCCCCTGTACAACCAGAGGGGATGCCAGCGTCTCTCCTCTGACATGTTGGAGAATTATCATGGAGTCCCATCCTTGTGCATGTGTGTGTGTGTGTGGGGGGTGCAGCTGAAGAGCTAGTGGGTCCTGGGAAGCTACTGTGAAGTGGAGGGAAGAAGTGACACATGGGATGGCTATCTCTGATCTTTACAGACTAGGCGTCACGACGAAGTGGAGAAGCTGAAGGTAGCCCTTTCCCAGAACTAAAGGGGTCTAGTCCTTGGGGAAACAAGCCTAGAGAAAGGGCTGCTGGTGAGGGGGGGGGACAGGGAAGGCAGATGGCCTGACTACAAAAGCCACTTTGCTACTGTGAAGTGGGAAGGAGCACTCACACTCCCCACCCCCCAAGATCTGCCAGGCGTCCTGCCAGAGGGAGGTGATTGGAGCTTAGACTATTACTATCTTCAAGGCCCAAATATCCCCCACGTCCATGTGGACCGGACCCAGCACTCACTAACTCAGGCAGGAGCAGTCACAAAGTTGACAGCATCTCTCCCAGAGGGGCCGTTTAGGCTATGAGGGATGGAAAGGGAACAGCAGGATCCAGAAATGGCTCAAGGTGGGGGCCCTTGGCTGCAGGAACAGGAAAGGAATGAGAGGGGAGGGGGAGGCGGAGGCTGAGTGAGGGCCCTGGGAGAGGAAGGGGTGCCAGGTACGTGAGAGACTGCAGAGAAATGGGGTTTGCGGCCATCTCAAGCGAGTATGTGTGTGGCTTGGGGGAGGCTGGAGGTTAAGTGTGAGGAGTCTGGGTTCTCTCTCCTTCCTGCTTTGGAAGCTTTGGCTACACATATTTGGCAGCTGTTTTGTGTAAACACCGTTCCCCAACGGTACCACTCGGGCAGGCACAAAAGGGAGCAGAATGGGGGGGGCTGTGGATGGATGGGTGTATTGGGAGGGGGAATCTCCGCGGTAAGCAGTCATGCCCTTAGAGGGATGCGATCTGGCCTCCTTCCAGCCGCACTCTTCCCTGCAGAACAGGAGTCCTTGTCTCTCTGTTTAACTGCGTTCCAGATACCCAGGGTCCTGTTATGTCTTGTCCCAAGGGCCACAAGTTTGCTTCCCAAGCCTGAATGGGCTGCTCTCCCAGATTCACTTCCCCGAGGACTCATTTTGCCACTGAAAGGGTGGCCCAAGAATGGTTGTTGGGGAATTTGGAGCTTGTACTAGGGTATCAAGCGGCTCCGGGTATGGGATGGGGAACTGAAAACAGGGGTGGCAGCGGGGTGCTAGCCGGGGCCTCCATCTTTGCTCTTGTCCCTGGTTGTAAAGGTGAGGGGCAACCCATCCACACAGGACAGGGCAAGGATGAGAGCGGTGTCTAGGGACGCTCACACACTGGATCAGAAGTGGTTAGCATTTGCTTTTGGGCTTCTTGCTGAGGGGGAAAGAAGGGCCAGTGGCTGAAGCCATGGACGTAATTATCTACCATATGGTTCCAGAGGATAAGCAAGACATCATTGTTTTTAATAAACTTTTTTGTTTAAAGAATAGTTTTAGAAATGCAGGGGAAAAATTTGAAGGTAGTAGAGGGTCCCTACTACTCCAAACCCAATTTTCCCTTTTGTTAACATCTTACATTAGTATAGTACATTTGTTACAATTACAATTGTTACAATGGAACCAGTATCGACACATTGTTATTTATTAATGTCCAATCCTTAGTCAGACTTCTTAGCTCCCACCTAAGTGCTTCTTCTGGTAGAGGATCACATCCAAGATACAGAGTTACCTTTACTAATCATGTCTCCTAAGGCCCTCTTGGCTACAACAGTTTCTCAGACTTTTTAAAAAATTTTTGATTGAGCTCGGGCTGCGAACCAAAGTATCGCAGGTTTGATTCCCAGTCAGGGCACATGCCTGGGTTGCAGGCCACCGCCCCCAGCAACTGTACATTGATGTTTCTCTCTCTCTCTCTTCCTCCCTCCCTTCCCTCTCTAAAATTAAATAAATAAAATCTTTAAAAAACTTTGTTGATAACCTTAACTTCCGTTTCCTCCTTACTTTCCTCCTGCTTCTCCCAGTATTCAAATAGTCTGCAAGGTCAGATTTTGGGAGGACTGCCGGGTTTGGGGGTGAAGTGGTGATGTGTGTAAAACTGACGAAGCCTCACTATCGCCTCAGGTGTGGAAATGAGAAGAGCTCTGGTAGACCCAGAGGTTTAAAAAAGTACTTTTTTAAAAAAAGAAAAGGGCTAGCTAGGAAAGAGGACACGCATTGCTAAACGAACGCCACCCCCTTGCAGTGCCGACTAACTAGCGGGTAATGAAGGAGTGTGGGAATAGGATTTAAATGCGGGCGGCAGTGACGTCATTGGGCGACGCCGGACCGCGAGCGGACGTACGAGAGGCCTCCCCGCTCACCCCGCAGAGTCCCTGGACACCTTAGCTCCTACAAAGTCCTTCCGGAAGGAGAGAAACAATGTGGGCTCTCTACTCATCTTCCTCGCTAGCTCAGTTCTAGAAACTACATTTCCCAGAAAACATCGTGGCGCGACCTGCCTCTTGCGGCATTGGTTCGTGTACGTTACTCCCAGCCAATAGGAAAGTAGCTCTTTGATAGGTGCCAAAATGGCGATCCCTAGGACCTAGAACTGAATTGTCCGGTAAGTTTAATTTGAGTAGGTGGTGAATGAAATAGGGAATTATAGTTACAGGGTTGGGGAAGGTGGAGGAAATGGGGGGGATCTAGATTTGGGGTGGTAGTGCCTGAGGGACGGAGCCAGAGCTAAGGGAGTAACTAGGCAACCAGAACTGACTTAACCCTTTGCTGTCCTCTTTAACTCGCGTTTTGGCACCCTTTTCAGTGCTCCAGTTTAAGAAAGGGTGGTTCAGGAGGGAAGATCCTGACCGGATCCTCACCAGCCCCCTCCCCCGTTTTTCCTTTTCCTTTTTTTTTTTTTTAAGAGAGGAAGGGAGGGAGAAAGAGAGGGAGACAAACATCAGTGTGTGGCTACCTCTTGAGTGCCATTCACTGGGAACCTGGTCAGCAACCTAGGCAGGTGCCCTAGCTGGAAATTGAACCCACGACCCTTGGTTCGAAGCCCTGCACTTAATCCACTGAACCACAGCATCCAGGGCTCCTTTTTAGTTCCAATGTCTCCCTTAAGTCTTCCTGTATCTTCTCCATTCCATTTAACTCTGCCCTCCCCTGTATTTCTCAGCATCTCTTCATCCCCTTCTCATCTTCAATTTTCCCCACCTCACAGCTGACTCCCACCGGCCCTGCCTCCTCAGCGTGAAATCATGAAGGTGGTGAACCTGAAGCAAGCCCTTTTGCAAGCCTGGAAGGAGCGGTGGAGTGACTACCAGTGGGCAGTCAACATGAAGCGATTCTTTCCGAAAGGAGCCACCTGGGACATTCTCAACCTAGCAGGTCTCAAGTGAAGTAGGAAGGAAGGAGGAGAGAGCTAAACCCAGGAAAGCTGTAACGACACAGTCTTACTTTGTTGTTCCCCCTGCAGAAGCACTGCTGGAGCAGGCCATGATTGGACCTTCCCCCAACCCTCTCATCCTGTCCTACCTGAAGTATGCCATTAGTTCCCAGGTAAACCGCCCTGTCTATTCCAGAGAGTGAGCGTTTGCAGGTGAATGATTTGGAGTACAGCTGTCAGCACATACTGTCTGGGTGAATTTGTTGGGACACCTCACTTTTCTGAGCCTCAGCTTTCACGTGAAAGGAATAACCGTTCATACATACCTGGCTGGGGAGGTACCATGATCAAGAAGGTGCTTTTCCCAGGGCGAGGCTTACCCATTGCACTCCGGATGTGCTGACCCCTGTGGTTTCCCCACATGTGGGAAACCTGATTGCGTAATTGGTGAAAGTGGGGGGCTGCATTCGTACTCTCCCCTGGGAAAAAATAATACTTCATGGGTTGTAATGAATATTAGATTCGTTTATTCTACAATAAATACTTATGAATGTTTGTATGTGCTGTAGGCCCTGGGGATATGGCTGTGTACAAGATCTGGTCCCAAAATATTTAGTGGGTGATAGAGAATAAATAAGCAGTCAGTCACGGGGTAGGCTTATGATAACTGCTAGGACAGAGTGCTGTGGGACTCTGTGAGAGGGGCACCTGATCCATGCTGAACAATCAGGGCGGGAGGTGTGATGTTTAAACCAAGACATGAATGTTGAATAGGAGTTAGCCAGGCAGACTAATGAGAGTGTGCAGAGTAGAGGGAAAAGCATGTGCAGAGGCTGGGAAACGACAATCACACGATGCTGTTTAGGAGCTGAAAATAATTTGGTACGGTTAGGGCAGCAGTTGTCATCTCAGGACCTTCTATTTACTTTTTTAAAAGATCTTATTTATTTTTAGAGATAGAGGAAAGGAAGGAGAAAGAAGGAGAGAAACATGCATGTGTGAGAGGAACATCAATCTGTTGCCCTTCACATGCTCCCAAACAGGGACCTGGCCTGCAACCCAGGCATGTGCCCTGATTGGGAACTGAACTGGTGACCTTTTGGTTCGCAAGCCAGCATTCAATTTACTGAGCTACCCTAGCCAG
This sequence comes from Phyllostomus discolor, assembly GCF_004126475.2. Taxonomy (NCBI): domain Eukaryota; kingdom Metazoa; phylum Chordata; class Mammalia; order Chiroptera; family Phyllostomidae; genus Phyllostomus; species Phyllostomus discolor. Next base: position 104,864,602 of record NC_040910.2, on the reverse strand, counting down.
GGCTGTAGATGCTCTTTAATTTAATATAAATGTTTTTAAGCTTTATCTGTGTTGTTGTGTATATCAGCAGTTCATTCTTCTGTTAAATTGCTGAGTGGTATCCCTCAGTTGGTGCATAGCTCTTGTACTTCCTCTTAGCATCATGTCTGCTTTCCATATTAGCACATATTTATCTACCTTACTCTTCTTAATTGCTGCTTAATGTTCCATATGTACTGTAATATGGTTGTGTTTCAGATTTTTTATTGCTGTAATCAACATTTCACTGAACATCCTTATACTTCTCTGCATATCTGGGAATGTTTCCCTCGTTTAGATACGTAGAAATGGAATTGCTGGCTGGGAGAGTTGCCCACCAGTTGAATTGTAGATCCTGCACATTGCTCTCCAAAAAGGGTCGTCTTAATTTACACTTCCCTCCATAGTGTTTGACAGTATTTCTATGCACCTTTGCCAATGCTGGATAGAATCTTATTTTTTTTTTCCAGAGAAGCAAAAAATAACATCATGCTATATTATGTAGTTCCATGACTGTGATGTTGAGCATATTTTTATATGCATATCTTCTGTGAATTACTTATGTATACCATTTGCCCATTTTTCTTTTTTTTTCTTTAAATCTTTTTTTTTAAGATTATTTATTTATTTATTTTTAGAGAAGGAATGGAGGGAGAAAGAGAGAGAAACATCAATGTGCGGTTGCTGGGGGTCATGGCCTGCAACCCAGGCATGTACCCTGACTGGGAATCGAACCTGCAACACTTTGGTTTGCAGCCTGCGCTCAATCCACTGAGCTACGCCAGGCAGGGCTTGCCCAGTTTTCTATTGTTTGTTTCTTTTTCTTTTTTTCCTTTTTTTTTTTTTTGGTAACAGCTTTCAGATATAAATCATGTACTATATACACCGTTTACCCATTTAAGGTATGCAACTCACTAGCTTTTAGAATATTCAGAGTTGTACAACCATCACCAGAATCAGTTTGGAACATTTTCATCACTTCAAGAAGAATTCTTGCTGATTTTTAAGTGTCTTTTAATATAACCTATTTTGTAATCATTCTCTGTTATAGATATTTTACATTTTCTATCACTTTTTTTTAACTTTGTGATTTTTATTTTCTTGGCCTGCAGAAGTTTTTAATGTTTTTGTTGCAAGATTTAACCACTTCTTTTCCTGTGTGGCTTTTTTCTTACTTAAGTAGTTGCCTGCTTCAAGGATCAAAATATATTCTCTAATTTCTACCAGGACTTTACTTTTAGTTATTATTTTTTTTGTTTTTTTCTGTTTTTAAAATATATTTTTATTGATTATGCTATTATAGTTGTCCCAATTTTTCTCCCTTGCCCCCCTCCACCTGGTAACCCCCATTCCCTCCAGCAATCCTCCACCTTAGTTCATGTCCATGTGTCATGCATGTAAGTTCTTTGGCTTCTCCATTTCCTATAGTGTTTTTAACATCCCCCTGTCATTTTGTCCCTACCAATTTGTATTTAATCCCTGCACCTTTTCCCCAGTTCTCCCCCACCCCCATAACCCTCCAAATGATCTCCTTTTCTATGATTCTGTTTCTGTTCTGCTTGTTTGCTTAGTTTTTTTTTTATATTCAGTTGTCGATAGTTGTGAATTTATTGCCATTTTAATGTTCATAGCTTTGATCTTTTTCTTTTCTTTTTTAAAAGATTTTATTTATTTATTTTTAGAGAGAGGGGAAGGGAGAGAGAAAGAGAGAGAAAGAAACATCGATGTGGGAGAGATACATCAATAGGTTGCCTCTTGCATGTCTTCAGCTGGGGACCTGGCCTGCAATGCAGGAATCAAACTGGCAACCTTTCAGTTTGTAGGCTGGCACTCAATCCACTGAGCCACACCAACTAGGGCCTTGGCATTCTAATATATCTCATTGATATCTTTGTCTTTTCTTGCATTAGTGTTTTACTTTTTCAATTACTATACCTTTATAGTATGTTTGCTGTCTGTCTAGGCAAATCTTCCTGTAGTTTTATTTTTCAAAAATTTCTTGACTGTTTTTAGGCATTTTCATTTCCATACAAATTTTAGAATCAACTTCTTGAGTTCCTTTTAAAATCCTATTACATTTTGATTGGAATTTCTTTGACTATGTGGACTTGGGGAGTTTGTGGATTAACTTTATTTCATTTATTTATTTATTTTAAAGGTTTTATTTATTTATTTTTAGGCAGAGGGGAAGGGAGGAAGAAAGAGAGGGAGGGAATTCTTCTTGAACCCATCAATGTGTGTTGCCTCTCATGTGCCCTCAGCCAGGGACCTGGCCCACAACCCAGGCATGTGCCCTGACTGGGAATCAAATGAGTGACCTTTTGGTTTGCAGGCCAGCACTCAATCCACTGAGCCACTCCAGCCAGGGCTATTTATTTATTTTTAAAAAGATTTTATTTATTTATTTTTAGAGAGATGTGAGGGGGAAGGAGAGGGAGAGAAACATCCATGTGAAAGAGAAACATAGATTGACTGCCTCTCACACACCCCCAGCCAGGGACCTGGCCGCAACCCAGGCATGTGCCCTGACCAGGAATCAAACTGGCGACCCTTTGGTTTGCAGGTTGATGCCCAGTCCACTGAGCCACATCCGTCAGGGCTATGGGTTAACTTTAGAAACATCACTCTGGTTGTGGTTTGAAGAATGAGTTGGAGGCGGGTAAGGCAGAAGGCAAGGAGACCATTTAGTCTGGCATATTTTTTCTGTAAAGGACCAGATAGTAAATACTTTTTGTCTTGCAGGCCGTGTGGACCTGTCACCACTATTCTGTCATTGTAGCTTGAAAGCAGATATAGATAATGTGTAAATAAGTGGACATGCCTGTGTTCTGATAAAACTTTATTTGTAGTAAAAAGGTGAGAAGCCAGATCTGACTTGCAGGCCATAGCTTTCCAACCCCTGATTTAGGCTCTTGCAGTGATTCAGGTAAAAGATGACATCAGCATACAGTTGGGAAGTGGCAGCAGAAAAAAAAATGACGAATTCAAGAACAATTGAGGAGGTGGCATTGAGAGGACCAGTGATGAACTGGATGAGAAGCATGCGAGAGGGAGGAAGTCTTCAGTTTCTGGTTGGAGCACTGGGGAGCGACGGGATCGTAGGAAGACAGTGGGAGTAGAGCAGGGCTGCTGTTGTGGCTGGCACGCAGGTGAGGGGTGGAGATGGCATGTTTGATTTGGCCTCGTTGCATTTAAGGTGTCTCTGTGGGCTCAAAGAGGATACTCAGTAGGCAGTTGAACATACGTGTCTGGAACTCGTAAGCAGAGGCGTGGACTAGAGCTGTTGATTTAGGAGTGTTCATCTACAGATGGAAATGGAAACTATGGGCCCTGGCGAGAGTGCCCAGAGAGCGTGGAGAGTAAGCAAGGAAGGGAGTGACCCAAGCCGAATTCCTGAGGAACCAATCACATTTAAGGAACATACACAAGGAAAGAGTGCCTTATAGGAGTCTGAAAAGGAGTCAGCGAGGATAGAAGAAAAGCAAAGCAGGAGAGGGTGGTACCAAGAAAAGCACCGGCCCTGGCTGGTGTGGCTCAGTGGATTGAGTGCTGGCCTGCGAACCAAAGGGTCATGGGTTCCATTCCCAGTCAGGGCATGTGCCTGTGTTGTCCCCAGTGTGGGGGTGGGGGGGTTGCTCAAGAGACAACCACACATTGATGCTTCTCTGCCTCTCTTTCTCCCTCCATTCCCCCTCTCTCTAAAAAGAAATAAATCTCTTTTTTTGTTTTGTTTTGTTTTTAAAAGAAAAGCACCTGGAGGAAGGAGAGGACTGAAGAGCGAGGGGGTGTTTCCCAGTGTTAGATACTGCTGGGAAGCCAGTGAGATCAGAACTGAGAACTGTCCGCGGGGTTCAACAAGAGTTTGCTGATGAGCTTAATGAGAGGATTCCTGCAGCGGAAGGACAAGTGATTGGAGTGGGTAGAGCTGCCAACGGGAGGTGGGAGGTAGACACAATGAATGTAGAGAACTTACGCCTGTGGAGAGCAGGAGGGAGCGTGATGGCTGGTTGGAACTGTGGGGTCTGCGGGAGGTTCCTTTAAAAATAGAAGAATCTCGAGATGTATAAACACTGATGGGAGAAGCAAGAAGGAGAAAGGCTGAAGTAACAGTGAGAAATAAACAAACATGAAAGACCTTCATGACTTACGAAGTGCTATGCAAAATTAGTAATTTGTTTTTCCTTCAGAGTCAAGAGGCTCTTCGGTGCAGGGCTGTGTATGGAGAGGGCACTTAAGAGCAGCCGGAGTGTTGAATGCGGAGAGCGGAGGGGGTTGGAGAGCAGCCGCGGGGCCAGTCTGGGCTCGCCAGGTGCGCGGAGGGCCGCGCAGACGGTCCCAGCCTCGGGCTGGTGGTGGTTCCAGCTCCCGCGTTGATGGATGTATTAAGATTGGAATAGGTCAGACCCTGCTGTGAAAGACTGTTCACCATGTGGAAAGTATTTTTAGGTCTCTAGAGTAGAAGTGCTTTATTGATACTGTTAGCAAAGATTTACTGGACAGAATTTTGACTTCAGAGACCGTATAAACCTAGTATACCTAATGACATGCTTCAGAACATACAGAATTGGGGTTTTCTCTTCCGGCAGTTTGGGGTCCGTCTGTAGTGGGAACACCCAGCTCCCCCTTCAGGTCGGTATCCAGAAAGGTTCAGTTCTCTGCCAAGCCCTCGCTATGGGGACATCAGTTATAAATAAACAAACACTCGCCTGGAACGCTGTGGTCATCTTGCCCAGGCAGGCTCCCAACTCTCTGATCGCCGAGAGACACCAGTGCTGGCTTCGCAGTCGTCCTGCCGAGGGTGGCACTGACCGCTGATTGTGCGTCTGCGTCTTCTGTGTGTCCCGCACCTGTTTATCTGAGAATATTGAACATGTCTGAACAGACCGCAGTCTGGTCACGTGGGGGGGAGATGAGACAGGGAAGGTATTGCCACGTGCGTGAAATTCACTATGCTGAGGTCATTGAGGCGGACTTAGCTTTCTTCTTAAATCTTTGGAAATTTTTATTTTTCTAGTGAAGACAACCCACAAGGCAGGTAATTAATTCTCTCGACAGCTTCTGTCATTGTATTCTGCTTTCTTATTGGGTGTATTTTGTCACTGGTTTTGAGTATATGATTTTGACTGTTTTTTTGTTGTTGTTGTTTTTTAAGATTTTATTTATTCATTTTTAGAGAGATGGGAAGGGAGGGAGAAAGAGAGGGAGAGAAACATTGGTGTGCGAGAGAAACATGGATCAGTTGCCTCTCGCATGCCCCCAACTGGGGACCTGGCCCGGAATCGATCTGGCGTGTCCCCTGGCGTGTCCCCTGACTGGGAATCGATCTGGCGACCTTTCCGTTTGCAGGATGACATCCAATCCACTGAGTCACATCAGTCAGGGCCGTGCCTGTTTTCTATGGCGTTACTCACATTTTACCAGCATGCTATAATTAAACAATTTTTAAAAATGTGACAGCTTGAAAGATTTCCTGTAAAGCTTAATTTTATTCAAGACAAATTATTTCTTTTGAACTATATATTTCTAATTTTGTGGTGATAAATAGGTTTTACTAATAGAAATTTGTTTTAAGGTAAATTTTTTTTTCCACAATGTTACTAGAATTCATCAGTCCAAAGCAATAAAAATTTACAGAGGACACACCATCTGCTGGGCCCCAGGCTAGGTTCTAGAGAAACAGAAATTTATCACTATTTCTATTCTTAGGAAGCTCACTTTTCAGGTGGAATTTCCCAAAATGTATTTTGGAAATACGAGTTAAATGAGAGTCCTTGGTCAGATGAGTTTGTAAAGCATTTCTTGCTTCATCCCCAGTCATCTGAGAAATTCTCGTTTTATACAAGAATATTGTGTGGTTCAGAGAAGTCCTGCAGTAAAGCAAGCCCTTGACTGAAAGAACCCTTATTTTAAAGAAAGCTCTTTATATATGTTTAATCCAGGGTTTTTCCAATGCACATCACACGGAAGCTGTGTGTGTGTGTGTGGAATTTCTGAGCGCCCTCTGGACCCTTTGGAACAGCATCGCCCGGTAGAACTTTCTACAGTGATAGGAATGTTCTGTATCTCTGCTGCCTCATACAGTAGTAGCCTTTAGCCGCATGCGGCCACTGAGCACTTGAAATGTGGCTAGTCTGGTGAAGGAACTGAATTTTCAGTTTTGTTTAACTTTAAAAAGCCACCGTGTGACTAGTGGCATGTCTGATGCACAGTGCAGCTTTGGAAGATACTTTGGGAAGTGCCGATCTAAGGGTGTGTTTTTGTACTTACTTGTTGCACAAGCGTTATCGCCAAGTTCATGGGTCACTGAGCACAAGTATCGTCGTCCTTGAGGAGCGCCTCGTTTGGTGGGCTCAGCAGGTACCAGCTCTGCCGTGATGGACGCAGGCGATTGCTTGGAGCATGGAGGAGGGGTTTCAGCTCTGGGTGGGGGGCTGCGGTTGATCGGAGAAGGTGTCCTGGAGAGTAACTCCTAGGAAGACGAGTGAAAGTGTGCATAATGAAAATCACTGCCTGTTTCAAGGTGCAGTCACTCCCTAGTCCCTGCAGGAGCTGTGCGCGAGTCTCCAGACCCAGTCCCAGAGAAGTCACGGAGGTGTGGGGTGCAGGAGCGCAACCCAGCTCCTGACCAGTGTCCTGCCCACTGGCAGTCTGTCGACCTTGTACATAATGGACGGTGAAACCCGGGGCCTGGAACACCCTCAGATCTGCTCAGTGGATTTATGCTGTGACATCACTTGTGGCGAGTCCGACAGGAGGAGGAACGGGGACCGTGCCCAGTGTGCCTGCCTCTCCCTGAGTGGGGCGGGGAAGGCCCCCTGGGGGGCGGAGGCTTTAGGGGAGCTGCAGCGAGTGGCTTTAAGTACCAGCGTTTGTTCCTCTCAACTGTGGGTCACCAGTCCTCTGAACTTTTATCTTTTTTCTTTCCCTGCAGATGGTGTCCTACTCCTCTGTCCTCACAGCTATCAGTAAGGTATGACCGCAGCCACTCACAAGCTAGGTGGGGGGCAGGGGGACAGAGAGATGGTAGTGACAGAAGGGGCCCCACCTCCTTGACTGCTCCGATCGATCGTGTGACCGCTCAGGCTGGCACTGCTGCTTTCTGCTGGAGGGAGGGGCGCCCTGGGAAGCGGGGGCTGGCAGTCGGGAGCCGATTTCCAGCGTTGAAAGGATGCCCGGTCTGAAACCCGAGGTGGGAGGAAAGATGAGCAGGAACCCTGAGCGTCCCGTCTGCCTCCTGTGTGAGACCAGGGCCTGACTGGGACATTCTGGAGCATCACCGCCGTTCTTCCCGCAGTTCGATGACTTTTCCCGGGACCTGTGTGTCCAGGCCTTGCTGGACATCATGGACATGTTTTGTGACCGACTGAGGTAATGGCAGGGGTCAGGGGCTCATAGCCTCGAGCATTAGCTCAGTGTAAAGGAGCGCTCCCGAGAATACAGCCTGAGCTCAGTCCTGTGGCTTCCCGCACTTCGTCCCCCCTGCTCACCCACACCCACCCATCCCCATCCTTTTCTGTGTATTCCTTAGGACAAAAATGCCCCTTCATGATTTGGAGTAACTCACTTGAAATCTCGTTCGGTGGAAGCCGACAGGGCTGTCTTCCCCAGGCCTTGGCTAGCTTCCTAACTCTCTTCCCTGGAAGGGGAGTGCCGGGCACTCTGGGGAACATTGGTGTAGGTCAGATTTCAGCCTTTGGAGCAGAAACAGATTTTGCCTCCTTCCCCGCAGCTGTCACGGCAAAGCGGAGGAGTGCATCGGGCTGTGCCGGGCCCTTCTCAGCGCCCTCCACTGGCTGCTGCGCTGCACTGCAGCCTCTGCGGAGCGGCTCCAGGAGGGTCTGGAGGCTGGCACTCTAGCCGCTGGAGAGAAGCAGCTTGCCATGTGCCTGCAGCGCCTGGAGAAGACCCTCAGCAGCACCAAGAACCGGGCCCTGCTCCACATCGCCAAACTAGAGGAGGCCTGTATGTCCCCGCATTCCCCTGAGCCCCACCTGCCACTGCTCCCGAATCTGGTCCTTTAATCGAGAGGGGAGAGGCAGGATGGCACCCCACTTCTTTCCTAGAGGATCTGAAATCATCCCACTTCCTTTTTTTTCTCCCCATAAGCATTGCATACATCCCAGGGACTTGGGCAGGGTGGCACCCGAGCCAATCAACCAACAGGTATTTACTGAGCATTATTGTATGCCCAGCACTGTGCCAGGTGCTGGGGGCGGGGGGCGGGGGGGCTCCCGGAGGAGCATGTGGCAGGGTCCCTGCCTTCAACCAGTATACGTGCCAGTGGGGAGCAGGACTAGCATGCAGTGTACGCGGAGAGAATTAGGGGACAGCGCGAGCACATGATCCATCCTTGTGTTTGTCTCCATGTTACTGATCATCTGAAAAACAAACAGCTCTTGTGTTTGAGCATTGCCTAAAACGTCCTTTCAACACGGCGCCTGCCTGCTGTCAGGCCTGCTGCGCCGTGTACCTCTCGACTCAAGTGCACATGTTAAATACTGGAACCTCCAGAGCATGAGACCAGACAGATCACCGGACAGGAGGGGAGACTCCAATATTCTGGATCTGGGGCTTGAGGGCCGCAGTCTTGCTGTGGCTCGGGGCCACCCACGGGGCCCTTGTTCTCCAGTAATGAGAGGATTAGGGTGGGTTACATCCAGGTCTTCAGGACCTGGTTGAAGAACTTGTCATAGGGTTGGTAGATTTATTACTTCTCAAATATGTCTTATTACCTGTGGAAAGTGCAGAAAGGTGACCACCATGTAAAAATGGGCCATGTTGACAGTTTCTCATGTATCTTGAGCACTTGACAAGTGCTTGTTGGCCGAAAAATGAATGAATATTTAACTTAATCTTAATGGATCTCCAGTCTTATCTTTTTGGTTTTCCCCCCTATGCTACATGGAGGTTAGTGGGCTAGTTGGAGCCATTATCTGTCATTTGAGCCTCTGGAATGGGAGCTAGGATGAGTGACTTAGAATTCAACACTAAACCATGCAGTATAGACCACGAGTTTAGGCATGTAGGGGGAGAGGTCAGTGGGGTGGACCAGTCGGGTCAGTTGTTAAAGGAGTAGGGGCTCCGACAGCGGCTTGAAGGGCAGGGAGAGCTGGAGAGGGCAGGGTGAGTGAGGGGGCGGGTCAGGGGGCGGGCGGCTGGAGCGAAGGCCCCGACGGGGAGGGAGTGGGGGGGGAACACCGACGGCTGTGCAGGAGTCCAGCTTGGCCGGCTTGGAGCGTGTTGGCTGCTTGCAAGGCTGGCACGCCCCTGCGGTGGTTTGCAGCCGCCCCCCTGTTCCAGCCCCTGGGCTCCCCCTGCCCCTTTGCTCCTCCTCCCCCCCACCTCTCTCTGCCACTGCCTGTGTTAGGGCACATCTAGTCTCAGGTTGGCTGCACGCACCCCCTGAAATTTCAGGCCTCCGGGAATAGTTTCTAGAGGCTTCACTGTTGGTACGCACCTGCCTTCTGAAAACAGTGCATGCGTCCCCCCAGCCCCAGCCTCCATGTCGCCTCCAGGGGAAGCCTCCTCCCCCAAATCGAGGAGCTTGGAGCCACTCTCCTCCTCTCCTCTGGTTCCCATCATGTTTCTGCATTTCCTTTTCTCCACCAGCCTCCTGGACAGCCATCGAGCATTCTCTCTTGAAGCTTGGGGAGATCCTGGCCAATCTCAGCAACCCCCAGCTCCGGAGCCAGGCTGAGCAGTGTGGCACCCTCATCAGGAGGTACAGGCTGCCAGGGCGATCGTGGTGACGGGAGGGGCGGGAGGCCCTGGGTGGGGGCGGGACCATGTGGCACCTGGCCCCGACCCCCCTGCTGTCACCTGGCCTCCGGCTCTTCCTAGCTCACCAGACACCACCCCCTGTGCTTCTGTGCCCGCAGCATCCCCACGATGCTGTCTGTGCACTCCGAGCAGCCGAACAAGACGGGCTTCCCCACGGTCCACGCGCTGGTCCTGCTCGAGGGCACCATGAACCTGACAGGCGAGACGCAGCCGCTGGTGGAGCAGCTGATGATGGTGAAACGCATGCAGGTGGGGGGCCCGTGCTGCCTGTCTGTCCCCAAGGCGGCCGGTCATTTGGGGGCAGGAGGGAGGGTTCTTGTGGTCCTTCTGGGAGAGACTGGGTTTCTCCCGTTCGTGGTGGAAAGTGGACCCCAGGCCTGCGGGGTTTTGCCGCCTCACCTGACATCCCTGGGCCTCACACTCCTGTGTTGTTGCGCAGTCCCTGACCCAGCCCGATCCCCGGGGGCCGCAGTAGGTGAAGGGGGACATGGGCCACTGTAACGCCCCGCCTTTGTGTGTTCCTGCAGCATATCCCCACCCCGCTGTTTGTCCTGGAGATCTGGAAAGCTTGCCTTGTGGGGCTCATTGAGTCTCCCGAGGGTACGGAGGAGCTCAAGTGGACAGCTTTTACCTTCCTCAAGGTACCTGGGGCGTGGGGCAGTAGGACAGCCAGTTTAGGAATGGTGCTTGGGAAAAGCAGCGACACTCTGGACCTTTGCCCTGTGTTTTTCCCGCTGGCATCACGCCCAGGCTGCCAGATCCCCCAGCACAAGTTCCCATCGATTATTTTCTCTGAAAGTCCCAGGGCCATATTTAGCTCGGTTGGCAGGCCTCTGCTGTTTCTTAGCGCACAGGTGCTGCTTGGATCAGTCTGTAACCTGACTGTGTAGGGCAGTGGGCCCGGGTCCCTGAAGCAGGAGTTCCACCTTTGCGGATGATGGCACCTCCCCGTTGAGCCAGCAGTGGGGGGTGGGGGGGTCCCTGTGACTTGGAGGCTGACAGCACCAGGCCCGTGGGTACCTGTCAGCTTTCTGATTTGGTCCCAGGAATGCTCGCTTTCAGGCAGGAGTGTTCCTGTCTCTCTGTCCGGAGCAGGGGGCTAGAGAGGATGCCTCTAGTCCTGGGTGAAAGAGAAGAGCTTGTGCTTTCTGTCCCCCCCCCCCCCCCCATCTCATCCCCTAGATTCCACAGGTTCTGGTGAAACTGAAGAAGTACTCTCACGGGGACAGGGTAGGTGAGCAGAAGAAATGAGATGGAGGGAGCAGGGGAATAGGTGGGTCCTTGTTTCCGCCCTGGAGAAGCAAGGGCAGGGGAGGGCGCCTGACTGTGCAGAAGTGCCTTCTTGTGCCTGGGGGAAGGGAAGCGGGAGTGCACCTGCGCATGTGTGTGCATTACACACACGCACGCACGCAGCTAGTCTCCAGACAGAAGGCCGCCAGGCCTCTCAGGAGGCAAGGTTGCCTGATGATCGGGGGCCAGGACGGCCGAGTGTGGTGACGCCCCGCCCTTCTCCCATCCCAGGGCCTGGAAGCCAGTGGGTGGGCATGTGGGCTTGCAGGCTTTTGTACCGAATGGCGTCCCTGGGTTCCTGCATCGCAGGCTGTGGCAGGGAGGAAGACCTAGAAGCCGGACGGCCCTCTCTGGCTCTTTGTAGGACTTTACCGAGGATGTCAATTGTGCTTTTGAGTTCCTGCTGAAGCTCACACCCTTGCTGGACAAAGCTGACCAGCGCTGCAAGTATGAACCCCCTGCTTCCCTCTGCTGGAAGGTGCCCCGGGCTCTTCTGCTGCCCTCCTGTGTCGGATAAGCCTCGAAGGACTGTCTCATTGTTCGCTCCCCTTGGCGGGAGCAGGAGACAGCAGGCCCCGTAGTTGCCCAGTGCCCGAGCCCCCTACCCTCTACCCTCTGCCTTCCCTCTGGCACTGCAGGTGTTCTTTGTCCAAAAGGAGGGGGGATGCCCGGCTGGGACCCATTGCTGCTGCCCCTCAGGCACCCCTGCTCTGTGCCCAGTCCCTCACCGTCTTCTCCCCTCACAGCTGTGACTTTACAGACTTCCTCCTTCAAGAGTGCAGGAAGCAGGGCCTTCTGTCTGAGGCCAGCGTGAACAACCTCATGGCCAAGCGGTAAGTGTGAGCTCCCTCGGGTCGGTCCAGGCCCCCTTCGCCCTCGCTCTCTCGTGTCCGGACTGGGCTGCTGGCTACCTTTTCCCCTCCTGTCCAGAGTTTGGGCCTGTGTTCGCCAGGAGCAGGAGGCACTGGCTTCTGCAGACTAGGGTTCTGCCCTCTTAGGTGCCATGCTTTCACCCTCGGCCTCCTTTGTGATCAAAGTCCTTAATCTTCCTCCTGAGTCTTTTATTTTTTAAGTGAAGGGTTTTTTTTTTATAAAGATTTTATTTATTTGTTTTTAGAGGGGTGAGGAAGGAGGGAGAAAGAGAGGGGGAGAATCATCTTTGTGCAAGAGAAACATCAATGTGCAGTTGCCTCTCGCACGCCCCCAACTTGGGGCCTGGCCCTCTACCCAGGCATATGCCCTGACTGGGACTCGAACCTGCAACCTTTTGGTTTGCAAGCCAGCACTCAATCCACAGGGCCACACCAGCCAGGGCCCTCCTAAGTCTTAAATGAACTTTCAAATTAGATGTGATGCCCAGCGACAAACTGAAGCTGTTGGAGTACTGGATACACTTTCATAAATGTCGCTGTGACACCGAAAGTTTTCCTGTGCTTCTGGGGCTGGCCTGGGGAGCGTGTCATGAACTTACCTCTGTCACTGTTCTCTTCCTCGGCCGACTGGTCACGGCCACAGTGCAGCAGACCGGGAGCACGCACCTCAGCAGAAATCCGGGGAAAACGCCAACATCCAGCCCAATCCTGGGCTGATCCTCCGCGCAGAGCCCACCGTCACCAACATCCTCAAGGTGCTTGCGCCTTTCCCGTGCCCCCAGGGTCATCTCTTCCCTCTTCCCAGCCTTCCCTCTCCTTCTCGGAAATAATCAGAGGCCATAGACCTCCCCCCCTCCTGGCTTTTAGACACAGCTACTTTGAAAGGAGAGAAACGGGGAAGGCAAGGGAAGCTGGCATTGGAAACTAGTGTTTACTGGGCATCTCGCAAGCGGGCGCCGTGGTAGGTGCTTTCCCTCAGCTTGTCTCTCGCAGAAGCAGCAGGGACCGCACGGCCGTGCCCTCGCTGCCCCAGCCCCAGCGCTGTTGCCCCGAGTCCGTCACCAGGGACAGCGTGGAGAGGGAAGACAGGGTTGGGAACGGTTTTCCAGACTGGAGTCAGAAGGACGTAGACCGAGGTGCCGGTCATGGCATACGTGCAGCGAGAGAGACTGTGGCCAGGCTGTGTCTGGGGGGTCGTCGGGGTTCCTCAGGACTTGTTTTCCTGTCGTGTCCGCAGACGATGGATGCAGACCACTCCAAGTCCCCGGAGGGGCTGCTGGGGGTCCTGGGCCACATGCTGTCTGGGAAGAGTCTGGATTTGTTGCTGGCTGCAGCCGCTGCCACTGGGAAGCTCAAGTCCTTCGCCCGGAAGTTCATCAAGTAAGGCAGGCTGAGCTTCTGACGGGGGGCGGGGTGGGGGGCAGGGGGTCGAGCCTGCAGGATGCGATAGGGAGGGGCGAGGGCCTGGGATCTGGGTCTCCCCAGGGGCGCTCAGGCCCAGGCAGAGCCTCCCCTCCAGCTGCAGACCCTGGAGGAAGGCCCGTCTCTGGGGACGTGGAGCCTCTTTTGTCTGCAGCCCAGGATGCAGCGGAGGAGCTGGAGGCGGTGACGCGGTGTCGAACAGTTGGCGCGGAGGGATTCACATGCACCCCGTCATCAACCAGGGGCTCTCGAATGCTATTGACTTTTTTTGGGTTAACCTAGCATTTAAAATACAGAACGTTGCTCTAGTCAGTAAGCCCTTCTCTAGGCCTGGGAAATCTTTTAAAAACAAAGCTCCTTTCTCTGTAGCAATGGTGTTCATTTTAAGTTTGACCTGTAGTTGGACTCCAGTGACCGTCTCTCCGAGTGGGGGGAGTCCCCAACCCCCGTTTTCACTCTGCCCCCTGCCGTGCCTGACGCGACCTGTCTCCGTTCCCTCCACAGCCTGAATGAGTTCACGACACACGGCAGCGAGGAAAGCAGTAAGTGTGCCCCGCGCACCCGCAGGCCTGGGTGGCGCTGGAAGGCGGGTGTGGAGGGAGAGCTCGAGAGGCCAGAGGATGCCTCTGTGCGTCCCGGGAGGCTGCCTCCTCCCCGGAGGGATGGCCCATGAAGCCTTGGGGGAGGCTCGAAACAGGGTAATCCCGGGAGAAGGGTTCTTCTACAACCACCCCTTTGCCTCTCTGCCGCCCCCTTAGGGTTTGGTTGGGTTTCGGGGGAGGGAGTGTGTCAGGGGTCTTTGATTCCAAGGAAGGGATGATGTTTCAATTGAGACTCAAGAAAAGGATTCTGAGCCTCAGAGCTTTGAAGGAGACACTTGATCCCTGACCTTCCCTGATATGAACCCTGGCCCCGGGCTACGGCCTGGCCCAGACTGCAGGGTCAGCCTTGTCCTTGTCCGCAGCCAAACCCGCCTCCGTGCGGGCCCTGCTCTTCGACATCTCCTTCCTCATGCTGTGCCACGTGGCCCAGACCTACGGCTCGGAGGTGAGCGAGAGCGGCCGGCAGGGTCAGGGCACCAAGTAGGCGGGGAGAAGGGGAGGGAAATGACCAGTGTCTGTCCCCCTGGTCACGCCTTACTCCCTGCCAGTCACCCACACCCCTTAGTTCTGCTGGCTGCAGAAATCGGGCGCCCACCAGGAGAAGCTCCTGGATGCCCTCCTGGTCACGTCCCAGGTCCATCAGTGCCACGTCCCCGACCAGCAGGTGGCAGCACGGCCCTAATCTTTCTCCTTTAGCCAGTGTGTCCCTGATTGTTTAGGAGGGAAAGGGAGATGTGGGGGCGGGGCGTTGTGCCCTCCCCACTTGGCCGGTGACTCTCCCCGCCTTTCCCAGGTGATTCTGTCTGAGTCGAGCGCAGGGGCGGAGGTGCCCTTCTTTGAGACCTGGATCCAGACGTGCATGCCCGAGGAGGGCAAAATCCTGAACCCGGACCACCCCTGCTTCTGGCCGGACTCCACCAAAGTGGAGTCCCTCGTGGCCCTGCTCAACAACTCCTCGGAGATGAAGCTGGTGTCAGTGGCCCGCTCCAGGGGTGGCAGTGGGGGCCGTGCCCAGCCCCTCGCCCTCAGCCCCCTCGTCGCCCTGTGACGGTTCTTCTTCTGCCCCCACCCTCTTGCAGGCAGATGAACTGGCACGAAGCCTGTCTCAGCATTTCAGCCGCCATCCTGGAAATCCTCAATGCCTGGGAGAATGGGGTGCTGGCCTTCGAGTCCATCCAGGTAACCCCACTTCTCTAGGAGCCTTCTCTCTTCCCTGGGACACAGAGCCAGGCTTTGATAGATGGGTGTGTTTCGTGAGAAGAAAAGGACCCTCAATCCAGGAGCCCATGTTTGGGTGTCAATCTTCCTGGTAATCAGAATGCTCTCCACCCCGCCCGCCCGGCTGATTTTGGGGAGTCAGATGTGTGGTGAGAAGAGGTGTGGCATGTGGGGCCCAGGGCCCCCCCTGCGGCACTCAGTGGCCCACAAAGACTGGGGAGACCCCTAGCGGGGAAGGAAAGGTGGTGACCCCACCACCCTTTGTCCCCTCGCAGAAAATCACCGACAACATCAAGGGGAAGGTGTGCAGCCTGGCGGTGTGCGCCGTGGCCTGGCTCGTGGCCCACGTGCGGATGCTGGGGCTGGACGAGCGGGAGAAGTCGCTGCAGATGATCCGCCAGCTGGCAGGGCCCCTGTACAGCGAGAACACCCTGCAGTTCTACAACGAGAGGTCAGTCGCCCCGCCCCTCAGGGACTCCAAGCTCTGTCGTGAGAAGTCAGCCCCTCCAGTAACCGGTAACCCTGTCTCTCACACTGCCAAACGCGCCGCTCACTTGCTCACTCACTTCCTTGCTCACTCATGGTCTTACTCACACGTTCACTCACTGATTCAGCAGCATTTCAGTGTGCGTCTCACCCAGCGCTGGCCTGTCCCAGAGTCCAGACCCCAGATGGCTGGGACTCCTGCCCCCGGGGTGGGGGAGGCCGCGCTCTGGAGAGCTGGCTTGCCAGAGGAGCAGAGTGGTCGCCTTTGCCGCGTCACTGTCTAGAAGCCGTGGCCCCGTCCGTGGGCTTCGCAGGCCTGGAGCCCGCCCACTCCCCTTGCCCTCCTCCTGGCTGTCTTCTATGACGCTCTTCTGCCATGGCTGTTCGAGGGCTTAGAGGACCGGCCTGGTGGTTTCGGCTGTGTCGGATTCAGCGGCGTTGATTCATTCATGCGCCCAATAAGCTTTTCTTTCTTTTTTTTTTTTTTTAAATTATGGTAAAAAATACACATACATAACAAAATCTACCATCTTAACCATTTTAGGTGTGTAGTTCAGGAGTGTTAACCTCTGTTCACATCGTCATGAAACAGGCGTCGGGAGCTTTCCCCCTGCGAACTCTGCGCCCATTAAGTCACGGCTCGCCCTTCTCCCCACACCCCTGCCGCCTGTGCCCGCCATTCCCTCCACCTCCCGTCTCTGTGGGCCTCACCTCTCCAGGTGCCCACGTGCGTGGGCTCGCACAGCACCGGTCCTTTCGTGACCGCTGTGTTTCCCTTAGCAAAAGGTCTCCAAGGCTCAGCCGCATCCCAGAACATGTCAGAATTTCCTTCTTTTTTAAGGCTAAATCATATTCTGTTACATGTCCGTATCATATTTTGTGTATCCATTTATCGGCCGATAGACCCTTGGGTGCCTAGCGCGTCCTGGCTGCTGTGAATGGTGCTGCCACGGGTGTGGGCAGGAGCCCGTGGACGTGCTGTGAGTGGTGGCATCCACGGCGGCCCTCAGGGTGCCCTAGGAGGGAGACATGGGGGACCAGGCTGCAACGAGGCTGGGGAGGGCCGATGGAACCTCCCCGTGTGCCCTTGCCTCCTTTCTCTCTTTCCTCCCTCCTCGCCCTCTGCCCACAAGTAACGGAGTGGGCGCTCTCGCGCAGCCCAGTCTGGGCACGCGGACCCCCGTCTGGGTGGGGCACGGCGGGGTGCTGGGGCTGGGCGTGGCTGCCCCCGCGCAGGTGGGAAAAGTGGCTCCGAGAGTCGAGAGTCGTGGCGACTTTCCCAGAGCCGCCGCGCATTCCAGGAACCATGAGCTCTCAGCCCAGGTCCACACTCACAGCCCCAGGCCCTTCGTGAGAAAATTCCTGGGTGTACACTCGTACTTGCCCAGCTGCCGAGGGCCGGGAAGGGCCCTGCGGGGCAGCCCTGGGGCCCCTGTCCTGGAAGGAGCAGTTTACTTTGGGAGGAGGCCAGGCCTGGGCGGGGACCCCCTCAGCACTCAGCCCAGAGGGAAGTGATTGTTCTTATTTGTGTGAGAGTGTTGGCACGGCGGGCCTGGGGGTGGGGCGAGTTGGAGACAGAGGGAACAGGAGTGTGTTGCCGGAGTACCTGGGGCAGGCGAGCACCCCCTGCCCCCCGTAGGCTCTGTGCCCAGCAGGCGAGAGTCCTGCCAAGAGCGGGACTGGCAGGGTCAGGTCTGCTAGGGGTTTGCAACTTCCTCCTGTCCCCTCCCTTAGCGTAGAACTGGGTTAATTCCCCAGGAGTATTTCCGTAACCCAAGCCCTGGGAAAAGTCTGGCCTGGGTATTTCCTCCCCTCCCTATCCTAGCCCTTGAACCCCGTGCTGCCCAGGCCTCAGGTCTTCTCCCCTCCCCCAGGGTGGTGATCATGAGCTCCATCCTGGAGCACATGTGTGCTGACGTGCTGCAGCAGACGGCCACGCAGATCAAGTTCCCGTCCACGGGCATGGACACGATGCCCTACTGGAACCTGCTGCCCCCCAAGCGGCCCATCAAGGAGGTGCTGACGGACATATTTGCCAAGGTGCTGGAGAAGGGGTGGGTGGACAGTCGCTCCATCCACATCTTTGACACCCTGCTGCACATGGGAGGCGTCTACTGGTTCTGCAACAACCTGATTAA
This sequence comes from Phyllostomus discolor, assembly GCF_004126475.2. Taxonomy (NCBI): domain Eukaryota; kingdom Metazoa; phylum Chordata; class Mammalia; order Chiroptera; family Phyllostomidae; genus Phyllostomus; species Phyllostomus discolor. Next base: position 104,846,776 of record NC_040910.2, on the reverse strand, counting down.
GGTGCTTGGGGTGGGGGGGCCGTGGGCAGGCTCGGGGGGCCATGGGGTGTGGTGGGCGTCCTCAGACTCCGGGAGACGCCTGAGGAAATGCCAGACAGGACCCAACTTGGTCCCACCTCTCACTGCCCAACACCCAGCGCCTCTCTGAGAGGCTTCGGACATGCTGGTCCTCCCCTCGGGACTCGGAGGGGACCAGAGGCTCTGAGGCAGAGGGAGGGGTGGGGCAGCAGCCTGGGCTCCCTGCGCCCCTCCCCAGGGAGCCACCTGGAGCTGCAGGGCGTCAGAGCCCCAGACCAGGCCTCAGCGCCTGAATGCCCCGCCCCCGCCCGCTCAGGAGCTGCTGAAGGAGACGCGCAAGGAGCACACGCTGCGGGCCGTGGAGCTGCTCTACTCCATCTTCTCCCTGGACATGCAGCAGGTGGCGCTGGTGCTGCTGGGCCACATCCTGCCTGGGCTGCTCACCGACTCCTCCAAGTGGCACAGCCTCATGGATCCCCCCGGCACCGCTCTCGCCAAGTAGGAGTCTGCAGAGCCTCAGGTCCCCGAGCCCTGAGTCAGGCGCCCTTCCCCGGGCCCCCCGGGGCCCAGGCCGTGGGGAGGAACTGCCAGGTGGGGCCCAATCACCAAGCGCACGGAACCCCCCCTTTGGGGTCCCCCTGATTTCACCTCTTTTCCTGGAACCCTCTGCCAGGCTGGCCGTCTGGTGTGCCCTGAGCTCCTATTCTTCCCACAAGGGGCAGGCGTCCTCCCGCCAAAAGAAGAGACACCGTGAAGACATCGAGGTAGGGGACTCCTCCGCTCGCTTGTTCACGTCTAGCAGACGTTCCCGAGCCTCTTCTGGCTGGGAGGCGTCCTCCTGGGCCAAGGCAGGCAGACACAACCCCTGCCCGGGGCAGCCTGGTGGCCGCACGTCTGCAGCGGTGAGCGTGAGCGGCTCGTACCGGGATTGTCGGAGGGGTGAAGGCGCCCCCCTGGGGACGCTGACCAGGGCCTGTGGGGCCTGGCCGTCTCCCACTCTGATGACCTGAGCTCCAGACCTCCTGCCCGGTAACAGTGAGTTTCCCGCCCCCCAGGATTACATCAGCCTCTTCCCCTTGGACGACATGCAGCCCTCAAAGCTGATGCGGCTCCTGAGCTCCAACGAGGAGGATGCCACCATCCTGTCCAGTCCCAGTGAGTGTGTGAGGAGGGGCTGGGCGGCCCCTTCCCTTTCGGGGAAGTCGCTCCTGCCTGGACTGCTCTGCACCGGTCCCCAGCGGCGGGCTTCTCCGCAGGCTGGTCAGGGAGGGTGGGCCGGTGGGCCCCGTTTTGTCCCCTGTGGGCTGCTGCTCTGCCTGCAGCCCCGCTTTTCCCGGGGACCAGGAGCTGCTGAAGGTCTCTTCTGAGGGTTAAAGTCAGCCCAGGTGCAGTCCTAGGGGCACGGTGCTGCCCTTCCCCTCCCCTTACCACAAGGTGGAAGGAATGACATGCTCCCCGAGTGAGTTCACCGTCCTGGGCACAGTCTGCACCGTTGACTCACCCGCTCTGACCTTCCTTCCCCCGAGGCAGGCCCCGAGGTGTGGCGCAGGCCTGGGCCGGGACTTGGGGCTGCTCCCCTCTCTTCCTGTCTGGAGGGCACCCCTCCCCCCCAGCCTGCCCCAGACGTCGTTACCTCTCCCTGCCAAGGGCTCCTGCGGCATTGAAGTTTTCCTGTTTCTAGAGATTTCTCCTGAGCCCGGAAATTTCTTTTAGGGACTAGGGAACCAGCTCTGCGCGTGGGCAGGGGACAGATGCTGGGTCCGCCACCTATAAACCCAGTGACCGTTGGCTAGTTACCTGGCACGTCCGAACCTTGGTTTCTTTGTCTGTGAAATGGGGGCGTGAGGGTTAAGCAGCCTAGTCCCTGTCTGCACAGCTCCCAGATGGGCGCCCGGTGCCCGGCGATGCTCACCGATGCGCTCTTCCGTCTCATCTCCTTACGGGGATCCCTGCACTTGGGCCCTCTGGGACTCTGGCTCCCGGGACCTCCTCGGGGTGGGCCCTGCACACCTGGAGGGGGAGGGCTTCCCCGGGGAAGGAGGTTTGGACCAGGTAGGCCTTCCCCACTGTGTCCCCTCCATTCACCCCACAGCCGACCGGTCCATGAGCAGCTCCTTGTCGGCCTCCCAGCTCCACACGGTCAACATGCGGGACCCACTGAACCGCGTCCTGGGTGAGTCCCCCCACCCCGCTCCTGGAACAGGGCTCAGCCCCCGTCAGCTGGAGGGGGGCCTCTTGGTGCCCCCGCCCCCGCTGCCGCATTCCTCCACCTGTCCCCGTCTCCCCGGCTTGCTGGGGCCTCCCCCAAGGAATGTACAGTCTCTTCTGACTCGCCCCCAATTTTCCTTTTATGTTTCCTTTTTGTCACCCCCACTTTGGGGGGCACTCTTAGCACTGCTTTCTCTTGCCTTCTCAGCCCCTCCTCCTCCCAGAGTCTGACCTGTTCCCATGACCTCCTTTCTCATGGAGCCCTTCCTGTTCCGCCCCGCCCCGCCCCGCACAGCCAACCTGTTCCTGCTCATCTCCTCCATCCTGGGCTCGCGGACCGCCGGCCCGCACACGCAGTTCGTGCAGTGGTTCATGGAGGAGTGCGTGGACTGCCTGGAGCAGGGCAGCCGCGGCAGCATCCTGCAGTTCATGCCCTTCACCACCGTGAGTGCCGCCTGCCGTCCGGGGCGGGGGCTGGCCCGCCTTGCAGCTCATGGGGGTCCAGTGGCGAGTCCTCAGGGTGGGGTGGGGCCTCCTTCCTCCCAAGACGCCGTGCCCTCCACAAGGTAGCCTCAGTGCTCAGCTGTCTGTCTGTCTCTGTCTGTGGCAGGTGTCAGAACTGGTGAAGGTGTCGGCCATGTCCAGCCCCAAGGTGGTATTGGCCATCACGGACCTCAGCCTGCCTCTGGGCCGCCAGGTGGCTGCCAAAGCCATCGCCGCCCTCTGAGGGGCCCCGATGGGAGGGCCCCGGCCCCGGGTTCCTCGAAAGGAGCAGTGGGGACAGATGAGGCATTGTTGCTCACACCCATGATGTAAGAGCCCTTGTTAGTCTCCAGGTCCTTCTCCGGTCCCTGGCTGCTGGCCGTTAGGATGTCTCCCCACTCCTCCTGTTGTAACTTCCTCTCCCGCTGCCACTGCCTGAATAGCGGGAGCAGCCTGGTCCCTCAGCTCAGGCCGGCGTCAGCACGCCACCGTCCTCCTGGCACCCCGAGGAGCTGCATGGGTGCGGAGCGTGTATATGTGTGTATATGTACATTAAAAGTTTTTTCATTACGCAAGAGGGAAGTCCACCTCAGCTCACTTGTTAATAAAGGTCCTCGTGGACTCCTTTGTAAGTGGTGTTGGGGCCTCTGTGACGGCTGGGAACGGGGTCTTCTGCTTGCAGCCCCCTTTGCTGCTGTGGCCCTGGGCCAGGCTCCTCCTGGGCTGGAGGCGGGAGGGGCAGTGTGTGGAGAGGGGCTGGCCTCGCCCGCCCGTGCTGGTGCACTCAGTTGGGTGGAGGGGGGGCAGTGGGAGCAGCTTCCCTCCCTCGGACTCACGCTGGGGGGCAGTGAGTCACCGCTGGCCTGCTGCCTACGCCCATCCCAAAGTCAGACTCACGCTGCAAAGTGTGAGGTTTTGGCTAAAGGGCCCGCTGGCGCTGGGGGAGCGTGTCCTGTCTGATGCTCCCAGCCCAGCCCAGCCCCACCCAGTCTGATGAGCCTGAGTCCATCTGCCCCAGGAGGACACTGGTGGAGTGCGTGGCAGGGGCTCTGTCCCACCCCCACGGCCTGCTCCACACATCCCCACGCCCCGCTTTCTCGGGGCTGACCCGAGAGGGCGAAAGACCCTGGGCCACACAGCTGGGAGGTCCGGCCTGGCTGGGCCAGACCCTGCTTTCCAAGGAGCCTCGTGCAGTGGGGACCTGGGAAGTGATGAGAGTGGGGAAGCCTAGGGAGGGGGAGCTGGGGACTCCTTGGCTGTCTGGACTGCCCCGGGTCTGGCGGAGGCACCGTGAGCTGAGCGCATGGAGGCACACCCCAGGCCTGTGGTGGGAAGCAGCCCCTCCATCTCGGGGTCTCCCCGACCCGCGCTGTGAGCTCAGCCTGTTCAGCCCCAGCTGAGACAGGCTGGCTGGCACGAGGCCACTCCCTGCCGGTCCGAGGCAGAGCCTGGAATTCGAGTTCCGGCTCCAGTTGTTGCCTGGACTCGGCTTCCTCATCTGCACGAGTCACATCTAAATTCCGCCTTTGTGGGCACTGGTGAGCCCGGGTGGGCTGCAATTCACGGGAGACCCCAGACTCACCAGCCTGCTCGGACACGCACCGCATCTGGGCTGTCACGGCTCTCGCCCAGCCCCACACCCTGCTGTCCCCGCACCAGTGTCCCACGCGCCTCCTGTCTCCCCGGCCCGCACCAGTGTCCCACGCACCTCCTGTCTCCCTGGCCTGTGAGGGTGGGACCACGCCCACCCAGTGCACTGCAGTGTCCCGAGCACCAGCCCAGCGTCTGTGCAGAGTAGGAGCCAGATCAACAGGGGCGGAGGAGTGCGCCCTTGCTCCCCGCACCTCCTCTCCCCGCCTTTGGCCCTTGACCGCCATTCACCTCCCTGCCCCCCAACACCTGGCCAGGCACCCGCTGGACTCAAGAAGGAGGAAAGACATGTGCTGGAGGCAAATACTTTATTAACATGGAGTTTGGCTACAATAGAAAGTGGGGGCGAGGCAGAGAGTGAGCGACTGAGCTTCCCTCACACACCCACTACATAATCCCCCCTCAGCTCTTCCCACCCACATTCCCCGCCCCCACCCACACGCAGACTGACTCCCTCTGCCCAGCCCTGCAAGGAGTCAGAGTGCTGACCCTGTGGGGCGGGGCGGGAGGCACAGTGCATCCAGAAAAAGAAGAGATACCCCACGGGTGTCAAAATGTGCCCCCCCAAATATTGAGAAAAATTAGTGTTCCCAACGATTTTTCTGTGGGACTCCAGGGTCTCGCCTCCCAGCTCTGGCTGCCTGTGCTGGGCTGCAGGCCCGTGGGGGGCAGGGGCACGTGAGGGGAAGCAAGGCCCGGCCAAGCTGGCAGTCACAGGCCCAGCTGCGGCCAGAGCTGGGGCGGGTGCGAGGACCCAGCCTGGGAACACTGCTGTTTAAATATTAAACAGACTGTCTCATCTCCCACTCGGGAGATTTCCAGATGCTGCCAAGGGCCCCACGTTGGGGGCCCTCGGGGTTGGGGGTTCACTGCAGCTCTTCCAGTGCCCACCATGGTTGTAGGAACTAATACTTGGTATTTACCTATCCACCTCCCCGTCCAGAGGACAGGAAGACAGGGGCTTTCTCTCTGCCACGGCAGGAGAGTGACGCCGGGAGGTGGAGGGACGGACCCAGGAGTCTGGGATTCCTTTCCACTCTTCCCTGTCTTTAAATATTAGGTTTAAATAAACATAAATATTAAATAGAGATAAATAATTGGATGCCGAGTCCTAGGATGCTCAGGACTCGGCAAGGTGGCGCAGGGCGCGGTAGGCCACCTCCAGGAAGCTCTGCAGGTTGGCGGCCACGAGGACCCCCCCTGCCCGGCGCTGGAAGGCCGAGGTGAAGATGGGTGAGGGGCCCGGGGTGGCCTGCAGCGCAGGGGCCATGCTCAGGTCTTCCATCTGCGGAGGAAAGACAGGATCCGCAATGAGGCCCCGCCCAGTGGGCGTGGTCACCACAGGAGAGGCAATGCAAAGGGCTGATGAGCTGTGGAAGGTCACGTGGTGGGCGTGGTTGCGGTGGTTAACAGCGGAACCGGGACCTGAACCCAGGTGTGTTTCAAGGTCCAGTGATCCAGCTCCTGCCCTCAACTAGGGGGAGTGTGGGAGGGCCAGCAGCAGGAGGGTCCTGGGATGGGTGGTAGCTCCCTAATGCAGCCCGACACCCAGTGCTCCCACTAACCCCTAAAGAACTTGCAGGACCCCCTAGGCTTCCAGCATGACCTGTAGGGGCCAGCTTGGGCCGGACCCTTAATGGGCCTCTCCCACTCCAGGCTCACCTGCTGCCGGATGTTGGTGGCAAAGTCCGTGATGTCCAGCTGCAGCGTGTCCAAGGTGGGTGCCACCTCGGGGGAGATTCCTGCCAGGGCCTGCAGGAGGCCCTGGTAGAGGGAGAAGCCATCGTGCAGCTGTTTCAGGCAGCCCGTCTGGGGGAGAGGGAGCAGGAGAGTCAGGGGGTGCTGCCTGTGACGCGCCCCTCCGGCCTCAGCTGGGAGCCTGGGGGTGAGGGGTGAGTCCCCCCAGATGATCCCTCCGTGTCCCTCCCCGCCACTCACTCACCAGCTGCAGGGCCTGGCTGGAGCAGCTGCTCAGGGGAGCCTGCGGGATGCCCAGGAAGTGCCTGAGCAGCACCAGCTCCTCAGGGTGGCACAGCTTGTGGGTGTCACACTGCGGACGAGAAGGATGCTGAGTGCCGGGGACACGACAGGGCCAGCCCGTCCTCCCCATCTCTCTGGGGTCTGCCCCCACCTCCGGGTCCTGCCAGGCCCCTCAGCCCCATTCCCTCCCAGCACTGTCCCCCAGAGGTTCTCTTCCCTCAGCTTCTCCCCAGCCTTTCAGGGCTCCTCTGCTCCTCACCTGCCTTCTTCCATCCCCCCGTGCCTCCCCTCTCCCACGCTCCTTCCTGATGACTCCTCCACACTGCCCTTCTCCCTCAGCGCTCCCTTCTGGGTCCTCTTTCCTCCGCACCCTCTCAGCAGCATCCCTGCCCCCTCCCTGCCTTTCTGCCAGCCCCTGTCACTCACCAGCCTCTCCTGCACGACCACAACATCAGCCTGGACCTTCCTCACTTGCTCCAAGCACTTGAGCAGGAAGCTCTGGGGCAGGTTGCTGGCAGGGCGCAGGGGAGTGGCTTCTTGCACAGCCCAAAGTGCACTGTACCAGAGCAGCAGCTGCAGGGCTGGGAACAGACCGGGGGGCTCAGGAGACATGCTCTCTGCTCCCACCTGTGTCCCGTTCTGGGGGGCTTAGGGACCCCTAGCTACTTGACCACTCTAGCTTCCATCCCATGCCCTGGGCGGGCAGCCAGCTCCTGGGTCCTGGGCAGGGACACTCACCCATCAGCTTCATGGGGCTCTCTGGTTAGCAGGCTCAGCAGGGTCTGGGTAGGTCTGCAGGCTCGGGGTTCTGTCAGGGGCCAGCTCTGCAGGGCCTTTATACATAAGCCCATGGAGGCCCCGGGAGGAAATTACCTGGTACTGAGACTAAGGCTTAGTAATAACTTCCTAGGATTTATGCAAATTTGTTGTCCAGGACAATTCGGGGGGAGCGGGTTGAGACAAAAAGCTGTTTGCGAAAGTTTTGTGAAATTGTGGAATCTCTGATTCTTCTTTGACGTCGTGTCCCCCTCAAACTCTCTTCCTCCCCTTAGCCCCACCCAGGCCTGATTTGCCCCAGGGTGTTTGAACGGAACCTCAGAACAAAGGCTGAGCCGCTGATAACAGCCTTGGAGGCTGGAGCCGGGTCAGATGGCTTGGGGAGGAGAGGCAGACCTCCAGGCAGCCAGCCCTCCATCCCTTGGCAGAGCTGTGGGGCAGCTCCCTTCGCCCCTTTCCCTGGGGGTGATCAAGCCACCTGCCGCCTGCCCCCCAATTCTGAGACAGAAGAAGCTAGTTGCCCCCATTCCTACTCCCCAGACTCTCAGGAGGCTGTCTCCCCGAGTCCTCTGCTGAAGGGCCAGGGGCTCGGGATGGGGACATTAGGGTCTTGCCTCCTACCCCCGCCCCACGCTTGGGTGGCGATCATCCCAGACTCCTGTCCAGAAGTGGTTAGCTGGGAACTCCCCAATCCCCTCTGTGACTCATCCCCTTAAGCCCCTGGAATCCTGGCAGAGACCAGAGGAAACCGGATGTCTGTCGAGTGAAGCAAGGCCCTTGGGGGCTCTTGGTTCACCTGCCCTTGCCCTTGCTCCTCCTCGCACAACCCCCCTCCCCAGACAGTGTCCCTGGCCGTGGGGTTGGGCGCTTGGACACGCAGCTGCCCAGGCCAGGTTCACTGCCAGCCAGCGTGTGCGTGCTGCCCTGAGGGGAAGAAGATCTGGGGGTGGCGAAGAAGAAGAAACTGCCCTGGCTTGGGACCTTACACCATGCCCCCCGGCCTGGGACCCTGCCACCATGCCGTGTGGGCACTGGAAGAAGCCTGGGAGTCTGTTCCAACCCTGGGACTGGGCCAGGGAGGGGAGTGCCTTGTCCAGGGTCAAAGGTCACAGAGCCAGAATTACACCCCCGGCCTCTGCCTGGGGCCAGAGAGCTTTCCACAGGCCGTGTGCCGGGCCCAGAGTGCTCTGACCAATCACACCCAAGGCTGTCATTTTCTGCCCTGTTTACTCTGGACCGCGCCGGGGAACAGAGGCATCTTTACTTAAGAGGGTGTGGCGCTTTGGGAGGGCCCATCTCTGGGGCAGGGGTGCCCCCTGGTGGTCATGGCTGGTAGGGTCTCCACCTGCTGATCTTCCCATCCTGCCTCTGGTCCCCTGTCCTGCCTGCAGGAGGAGGCACTGGCCACCCCTGCCCCCTCCACTTTCAGGCAAAATGCCTACGTTGCCACCTTGCACTGATGGAACCCAGCTTTGGCCCACCACAGGGCTGGGGTTAACAACGGGGGAGCCAGGAGACCCACATGAACAAACATGCCCCTGAAAACCCCCAGAGAACTCAGCCTGCCGTAGACGTTGTGCCGAGCGAGCAATCTCTACGTTATCAAATGCCCTCCTTTTAATAAGCCTATGAGGAGGGGGCTAGAACCATTTCCCCTTTTACAGGAGACAGATCTGACCTCAGAAAACTTAAGTGACTTGCCAAGCAGCAGAACCCAGGTCTGCCCTGGGCCAAAGCCGTGAAGTCTTAACTGTGGACTCTCTTAACCCGTGTCTGGCCTCCCTCGCTCCTGACTAGGTCGGGCTGGCTCTTCACCTGCAATCCAAGTGTGTCGGATGTCCGGTTCATAAAAACATGTTAATTCTAACCCAGGTAGCCAGAATGGCAAAAGGAGTCGACACCATATTTGAAGAAAATGGGCTGTTTCGCTGGGGTAGAGAAGCAGGGGATCATCGCGTGGTCTCAAGGGCTGGGAGGGGGACAGGGAGTAGAGACCCCAGCCGGCCAGTTTTCAGCTCACCGGGAGGAGAGAGCGTGCTAACGGTCTGAGACAAGGAGGGAGTAGCTGCTTCCTCGAGGGGCTGCCGTCCCAGGAAGTGTCCGGCACCCGTCCCGCAGGGAGAAAATCTGAATGTTAGCTGGAATTCTATGCCAGGCACCTTCTGGGACACATTTGTCATTTCATTCTGTTCAGCCAAGCAGTGGGGCGTGGATTATTCTTGTTACAGACAAGGGGTGACCTCAGCGGAGCGAGGGGCCTTGCCCAAGGTCACAGTCGGCGGCGGCAGAGCCGCTGTGGCTGCCACTCCATGACCCTCCTGTTCAGGCAGCTGTACTTCCAGGAAGACGGCTCAGTCCGGACTCCTGCCCAGCTCAGGGGAGGGGGGGGAGAGCGAGATCTTGTCATGGTCCACGACGCACACAGGCCGAGCTGGGCCAAGGGTCTGGCTCCAGAGACCTCCAGTTGGCAGCTCTGAGAGGCTTTCCCAGGTATTTCTCAATGTCCAGCGCTGGTCAGCAACTTCCCCTCACATTTCCTGTTTGCATCTGGCACTGGGCTCGGAGCATCTTTGTGCAGACGCTGGAGTAACATTTTTGTTGCGAACTTGGCCAGTGGGCCAAGATATGTACATCCTGAGTTAAGAATGGGTTTTCCATTTTGAAGTGGTTGGGAAAAGAATCAAAAGAATATTTCGTAACATGGAAATCACATGAAATTCAAATCCCAGGGTTCCCAAATAATTAGTTGACATATTGTTTATAGTCATTTTTAAGAGGGACGGAAGTGAGTAATTGGGACAGACCATATTGTTGATGGGAGAGACCTGGTTCTCCTTGCTGATGCCTGTGAAGAATCACAGGTCAGCAAATCTGTTAGCATGCCATCAGAGTCCATTAGTGATCCGTCCCCACGGAGGAGAACGGGCCTAGCTAAGGTGAGGGGGTGAAAGGCATAGGTTCAGGGCAAAGCAGGGTGGCGAAAGTAAGGGCCGTCCTAGGCTGGGGTGGCAAGCCCCGGGGTGGCCTGAGGCCGGGTAGCCAGAGAGTGAGTTCTTTGTTCTGAGGACTTATACAGATGGCTGGCTGGGAGTAAAAAAGTTACATAGTGATTGACAGGTAAAGGTGGTGCCAGCTTTCCCAGTGCGGGGAGGACATTACAGCCCCAACTTAGGTATGTGTGGGGGGTGTGTTAGCCCAAATCCTTATTTTGCTCCAGACCCCATTTGTTCATCTTCTTGTAAAACAGATATGTGACAGGAGGCAGTTAATTAAAGTCGGGGCAATTACCCGTAAGTATTTATGGGCTCTTCTTTGGGCAATTACATAGAATTTCACGGGCTCCCTCCTTCCCTGCTACCACGGTGTTCCTTGTGGTGCTGGAACACCTGGCTCAGGGCTGCTGAGTCAGTGGGTGAGGCTCGCCTCCCTCCCCCTCGCTGCCTTGGTTTACTATTCGTGCTACCTAAGTGCAAAATGTAATTTCTGGCCCCTAGGGTGCTGGCTGCTGGTTAGTAACAGCGGCACAGTCTCGGAGTCCTCCCTATGCTGTCTCCCGCCTCCATGCGGTTCACAAGCCTAGAAAACGTGCTTTCTGGCCCTTTAAGTAAGTTTGCAAACTGTGGGCATGTGCGCAAGGAGACATGCAGAGATACCCTCTGCAGCGTGGCTTGTAAATGGGGGCCGCCCACTGATGGGAACGGCTAAATGAACTGTGGTCCCTTCATACCCCATACGCCTCCCGCCACCCGCTGGCTGACACTCCATGAGGAAGGGAGTTCGTGTTATCCCACTGTATTTTCAGTGTCTGGGACAGTGCTGGGCTCGGGTGTCAAGATAAGACCTGGAACCCAATGATGAGCAAAAAGCAAGTTACAGTCCTGCGATACATCACTTACAGAGAGTTAAAGACGCAAAACGTGATTATAGTCTGTAGTAAAAGTGTAAACACATAGACGGGAAGGCCACCCACTGAATTCATCTGAACGGCTGGCTGCCTCTGGGGAAGGAAGGGAAGGGCCTGGGAAATGAATGAGACAGGTCTCCGAACCACCTGTGATATTTTCTCATCATTTAGTTGCTCGTGCTATTACAGTTGCCCCAACTTTGCGCCCTTGGTTCCCCCCTCCACCGTCACTCCCTCCAGTGACCCACCCCTCCTTTGTTCATGTCCGTGGGTCATGTGTATAAGTTGTTTGGCTACTCCATTTCCTAGACTTGCTCTTAACATTCCCCTGTCTATTCTGTAACTACCAATTTGTACTTGTTTTTTTTTTCTTTTTCTTTACATCAATGTGTGAGAGACACATCAACCGGTTGCCTCTCGCAAGCCCCCAGCCGGGCACTTGGGCCACGACACAGGTTTGTGCCCTGACTGGGAATTGAACCGGCGTTCCAGAGCGATCTGCAGGTGGCGACTGCTTGTGCCGGGCCTGGGGCCACTCAAGGGGAGGGTCAGGGGCCGGGCTCAGCTGTTGCTTGTTAGAGCGGATTTCGGAAGGTCTGAAGCCTGCGCCTAGCCCAGCCCTTCGTGTGGAAAAGCCTCTGTTACCAGCTTGGGTGGGCCCATAAGTTGGGTGGGGTGGGCCCTTCGGTGATCGTCAGGGTGGGGCTTACCCTGTGAGCCAGGTTGATGGAGCCTGAGCTATGGTGCCACCGCACTGTGGCTCTGTGACAGGGAGGGTTCAGGAAAGGGACAATGGCCACTGTCTGCAGATCTGTCTGGGAGGGAGCTGTCCCCTAGCTCTCTCACCCTGATGCCAGACACTTCCGTTCCTCCCTGGGTGCCACTGGCGCCCCTGCAGCTGACGCCTCGGTGCTGGACCTCTGACGGGGTGAGTCTGAGTAAGTTGGTGTGTGGTGGGAGGCCCTTTAAGAGGAGATGCCTGAGAATCCTACGGCAGCTTCTGCCAACACAATCCCCACTGGTCTTTCCAGCCATTAGTCATGGGGACTTCTCTTCCTGGCACTGGAGCCCTGGGCTGGGTCGTCTAGTGTGGGGCTGGGATTCCTTGCTCCCGAGACAGTGAGATGGCCCTATTGTTTGTACCACCCACCACATGGGGGTTCGGGACCTGCTGCTTCCGTGTTTCCATGTCTCCGCCCCTCCGCCCCACGTGGATGGATGTGGTTTGATTCCTTAGTTGTCTGACTTCCATTCAGCTCCATTTCCTGACGGTTCTGAGGGATGGTTGTTCTATCATTTAGTTGTGACTTTGCCGTGGTTGTGCGAGGAGGCGAGCTGTGTGTACCTACGCCTCCATCCTCCATCTGTAATATTCCTTCCTGGATTAACACTTTGACCCGATAATAAAATGTTAACACTTACGAAACTCGGGTGGAAAGTACACGGGCATCTGTCGTGTTGTTGTTTGTAGTTCTCTGTAGCGGTCTCGTTTAAAAAACAAAACTGGAAGATGGAGGACACCACGAGCTCTCCAGGCATAAAAATGACACTGTCCTTCTTCAGGGAAGGAAAGCCAAGCCCAAGGGGATGGATTACAAGAAAGTTCCAGACAGCGAGCAGACAGAAAAGTGGTCAGGATGAGCAAGAACCGGGAAGTCATGGCTAATGACCCCAAGTCTGTGGCGGGGTGGGGCCCTCTCCGATCTGTTACCAGGTGAGAAAGGGTCCGAGACACTTTGGGCCAGGTGCGCTTTAGGGTCTATGAACAACTGTGAGGCTGGGCGTCACTGGGGACGAGAATTCCAGTGAGACCTGGTAGGCAGGTTAGAAGGAGCCTCAGGCAGCGGTATCTGCCCTCCGTGTACAAGCCCCCTTCTCAGACGCTCGAACAAAAGTCACTTTTAGAGGTCAGGTAAAGGTCAGGTAAAGTGGTCAAGGGCCAGGGCAGCCATGTGGGGACCAACACTCACCCACCGGGTAAGAGGACCACAGACCGGCTGGAGGGAGGCAGCGCGGCCTGACAGAACCTAGCCTGAACTCCACGTCTCGCAGGCAGGTTCCCAGGCTCCACCCCTCCCAGCAGGGGTGCTCACTGTTGGCCCCCCCAGGCCAGTCTTCCTGGAAGGGAATTTGGGCTTAGATGTTTTGAATGGGGAAAGGATTAGAATCCTCAAAATAAACATGTGGATGCTGGAATGAAACCACCCTCCACAGAGACGGAGGGGTAGATTGGGGGCGGGGGAAGGGCCACTTCGGGGAGCAAACGTTTGCAACTTGAGGGCACAGGGAGCGGGCAGGGGCGTAAAGGCAGCGGGCGGTGCCGGAGCGCTGGGACCCAGGCTGGCGGGACCAGGGACCGAAGCACGGCCAGTTTAAAACGCGCCTTCAGTGGAAAGTAGGGGTACGGGAGGATGAAAAATTGAAGTGGGTGATAAACACACACAGTGCCCCTTTTCAAACAAAAAAGACCTTACTGAACCCAGAGTGCCGGGCACAGGGGGAGGCGTGGGGAAGACGTGAACGCCCTGCCCTGACCGGTGCGGCTCAGTTGGCTGGGTGTTCTCCCAAGCAGCAGCGAAAGGAAGGTCGCCGGTTCGATTCCCAAAGGGGACTCCCAAACTGGTTGGGAAGGCTCCCAACTATCTTTTGAGGAGCGTTTGGCTGTGGAGTGGTCCAGGAGCCAGGGAGTCGTGTAGAAAGCCACTCAGGAGGCAGGGAGAGCACAGCACAGGGTCCAGTCAAGGAGAGGCCGAAGTCACGCCCACTCGGGGGTGACAGTGTGGCAGGTGCGTGCACAGCAACGACCCCGTGGCCAGCCAGGGGACAGGGAGTAACTCGAGTGACCCAACAGGGGGAGCGCTGCTGGTGGTGGCCGGGAGACGGAGACCCAGGCTGGCATTTCCCTACCCTACGCAGCTGGTGTGGGTGCACGGGGGTTGCTGAAAGCCCCCTCCAGCCTGTGCTCTCTGCTCTCAGGGAGGAGCCCACGCCCCCGTCCATGGGGCCCACAGAGCAGATCCCCGCTCTCGACCTGCTGGAGCCAAGAGGGAGGCCCTTCTGCTCTGCAAACCTCCCCCAAGGGTCCGACTCTCACCTTCCAGACCCTCTACAAGTCTCGATTCCTCATTTTAGAGCCAGCAGGCCACTGAGTCCAGTCCTTTGACAGGTACGAGAAAGGAGCCCGAGAGGGTTAGTGGTTTGCCCAACACGGAGAGCCGGCTGGACACGGAGCGGAGCACCCAGGTCCTCCCGACCCCGGCGGTCTCCGCCGACCTGTTCCCTTCCCCCCGCCCCCACCTCCAGCCACAGGGCCCTGGGGCTGCGCCTGTGGCTGGTGCTCCCAGACCTGGAACACCTGGCAGGTCTGAGAGCCAAGTACAGTAATTAACTGGTGCACAAAGAGCTTTGGAGAACTTTTTATTGTTTAAAAATCATAATTGAGGCTTCAAAAAACATATAATCCGACCCAAGTGCCAATTCAAGTCTCCTACGCCCCGGGGGAGCGCACAGGTCTCTTCCCTCCCATCCTGCCGCCCACACCACGGGCCAGGACCCTGCCCTGGGGAGGCCGCCTGCCCGCCCTCCTGCCCCCCGTGTGCTGAGCCACCGGCTGGGGGGCCCTGGGGTGTGGTGGGGGTGGCTGGCTCCGTATGTCCCTCATCACTTCCTCCATGCCCCCCCACACAGCGCACACGCAGGCTGGGAGCTGTGTGTGGGGAAGGGGCCAGTTCCCTGGGCGAGGGACCCTCAAGGGGGAAAGGTAACGGCCAGTCCCTGTCACCCCCCCCCCCGCCCCCCGGCTCAAGGGAAGCTGTCATCGTCATCTTCTGCCATCTCCTTGGCAAACTCCAAGTCTTGCTGCTCTCGCTCACGCCGCTCCTGGGGAAAGAGAAGGAACAAGGCCGTGTGCCGAGGGCCAGTCGGGCCCCCTCGCCTCGCCCAGTGTTCCACCCGGCCCAGCATACCCCCAGGCCGGAGCCGCCAAGGCTTCACAGCTGCCCCAGACCTCCCAGAAACCCCTCCTCACTCCCTCCTGCAGGCCGGGTCTACCCTTCAGTCATACTCACCTCCGCAGACTCCAAGTCCTTGTTGTATGATTTGGGAGGGAACCTCATGGCCTGCAGCAGAGCAGAGAGAGGGGCAGGTGAAGAGGCGCTGGGCGGCACGGGTGTACGGCACCAGGCACCAGGACGTGGGCGCGACAGGCTACCCGGTCTCCAGTTCAGCGTACTGGGGGCGCCAGGCGAGGCAATGAATTCCCGCAGCACCACTCGGGAAATGCAAGCAAGAGAACGGGAGACTCCAGAGGCAAAAACGGCTGAGCCTCCGGACCGGACCCAGCAGGCAGGGGGCAGCAGAGAGAGGAGAGGAGGGACGGAGCGGACCGGTTGTGGAGACGCAAGAGAAGCAGTGAGCCCTCTGAATCCAGGCAGGACTCACATGCGAAGAGGTCTAGCCTGAGTTGGGGGGTGCACGGGGGACAAGAAAGAGGGGATGGGAGAGGGAAGGGGGAACAGTGGGGAGTGACGCTGGAGACAGAGGGGACAGACCACGCAGGGCCTGGTGCCCCGGGGAGCACGGCCCGTGCCCCACTGCAGGCCCCACTGCAGGCGAGGCCGCGCTGTCCCCGGCCGCAGGGAGGAGGCGGGAACACACCGAAGCCACGCACACCAGCCCCGACCTCGGCGCCCGACACAGGTGAGGCTCCGCAGTCCCATGGAGCTAGACCCCAGCCCCGCCTCCTGCGAGGCTGAGACGTCACGAAGCGCCTTAGGGCAGTGGTGCCATTTAGCCTGTCACCCCCGCGAGGCAGGCAGGGCAGGTCATACCTCACCGTCGGCACCGCAGATGGAGGAACAGAGGCTCAGAGAAGGCAAACGGCTCCGATCTGGAGCCAGTCTAGAGTCCTAAGCTCTGAACTCCGTCCTCCTTGAACGCGACAGAAGGTGCCATAGCCCCGAGAGCAAAGTCCTCTGCCCCCTGGTGGCCTCTGCCTGGGCAGCAATGTCACAGAGACGGGCTGGGCACTGGGCCCCCGGCCCCGCCGACCGTCTCTGCGGGAACCCCGAGCGGGGAGGGCGGGCACGCGGCTGCCCACGAGGCGCCTCTCACCTTGACAGACATGTTGTGGATGTCCAGGCAGAAGGAGATGCGCTGGTGGAAGGCGAGCTGGGGCTCCCGGGTGGAGTAGATGTCAATCATCTCCTTGGACTGCACGTAGCCCTTCTCGTGGTTGATGCTGGCCTCGATGACGCCATCCCGGATGGCCTGCGGCCCCGGGGGGAGGAAAGGTCACCGAGGAGCCCCTCCTCTGAGTCCTGGACCACCCTGCCCCCTCTCTGTCCTCCTTACACTCTCGCACACCCACTCACTCTCACACGCACACTCCTCGCTGGCAGCTTCCCGGCCGCACTGCACGACTGGCAACCCTGAGGGGACAGCCTGCTGCCCCCCCATCCCCTCCTCAGCCCATCTCACCCCATGCCCACCCCCCCAAGGAAGGCAGGATGGTGACCACTGCGGTCCCCGCACCAGCCTTACCTTGGCCACGATGAACTCCGCATCCTCCGGACTGTCCAGCTGTAGCTTCTGGGCGATGTCAGCCAGGGAGATGCGGGAGTAGGAGAGGCTGATCATGCGCACACCTGGGAGAGGGGGAGCGGTGGGAGTGGCGGGGTCGGCTGGGCACAGACCCTTCACCGCCCTCGGAACCCACAGGGTGTCCTGGTCTCCGGGGGAGCCTGGTCTGGGTCCTGCTCCCCCAACGTCCCCCGGCCCGCACCTGTCTTAATGACGTTGTGCCGTAGTCGGATGATCAGGGTGTAGGTCCCGTCTGCTTGAAACTTCTCCCCAAACTGATCCAGGACCTGGTTGAACTTGGCTAGGTTTCCTGTCCGGACAGCTGCGGGGGGAGGGGTGCGGGTCAGAAGATGCGAACGGGCACTCACACCTGAGGCCCCAGTGCGGGTGCCGGGGGTCTGGCGAGCCCCGGAGGGCCGGCCTCACCTTGGGTCAGGAGGAAGTAGGGCATGAGCGAGCGCTTGAGCGAAGGCTGGCGGAACTGCAGCCGGTCCGGGATCTCCCCCAGCAGCAGCTCCACCACGATGAGCAGCTTGTGCACCTGGCGGAGCGACACGGAACGCAGTGGGCAGGGGTCCCACCGGGTGGGCGGGAACGAAACGGGGCTTCAGTTCAGTCGGACATCCTGGGAAACGGGGACCCTGGCACCCGGACTGGGCCCCTGGAGAGAGGGAACGTCCCGGGACCAGTGCGGGGCAGGGAGTCGAAGCTCCGCCTGCGCAGCCAGGGCCCGGCACTACCCGGCCCCTCGACCACACTCAGCCGGCCCCGAGCACGCGCACTGCTCGGCGGTGTATCAGAGGCAGAGGAACAGGGTGCAGAGACCGAGGGGACGGGCGGGAGCCAGTGGAGAGGCTGGTTAGGGCGGCGGAGGGGCGGCGGGGGAGGGGAGGAGGACGACGTGCAGATCCAGCGTTGGGGCAGCGGCAGGAGCACAGGCGAGGGGCCTGGCCCACCCGCAGCTAAGAGGAGAGCCCTGCGGGGCAGTGCAAGGCTGCCCGGGACACCGGGCCCTTCCCCCTTCAGGAGACCGTGAGCCATTTCTGAACAGCGCCTCCTGGGGAGTTAGCGCCATCCGCTAGGGACAACCACGGTGGAGTGGATGACGCCCCCGGTAATTAAGGAGCTTCCTTCCCACCGAGCAGGAGGGACCGTAACACAGAGCTAACTTGTGTGAAGGCAAGTGTCACACGAGGGAGGTGTGGGGTTAAAATGGGCAGCAGGTGACTGTGCCCATACCGGGCAAGCACCCTTCGCCCCCCACACGCCACAGGGCTGCCCTGTCCCTGGGAGGAACCTGGGAGCGCAGGGACACCCACGGAGATGGTGCAGGTTAGCACACGCCTGAGGGCGCCCCTGGGGGAGGCTGGGGGCTGTCAGGAGAGACGCCAGGCTGGGGATGCCTGTCTGACCTGAGTCTGGAGACCGTGCTAACCTGTATTCACCAGCTAGAAAATGCTGAGCAACTGAGTCCTTGGTTTCCTCACCCCTAAAATGGGCACAACAGTCACAACAGTATCCCTGGCCTGCCTGCCTCACCAGACTTAGGATACTCTCTCTACCGGGCAGGCGGGGGGAGCAACGCAGGCTCCTGCGCAAGACGGAGACGGGCCCGCGGCTCTGCCTGGTCCGGCAGTGGCTGGTGAGAAGCGGGGCTGCCGGAGGGGAGAGCGACAGCCAGCAACGTCAGTGGCTCTAACAAGGGCACTGGTGGCATCGGAGAGGAGACAAGGACAGAAGACGTGGAGGCAGACTGACACCCAACTTCCTGATGGGGAGGGAGGGGCGGGGGAGTCTGAGAGGCTCCAGAGGCTCCTAACCCAACCAGTCGGAGAGCAGAAGGGAGGACTGGTCAGCGGGCCCCTGGGGTCTGTTTGGACACGCCGAGGGGGAGGTGCCAGCAAGCGTCTGTCTGCACAGGGGCACGTGGCGGAGGTTGGGCCCGTAGCTCTGGTGCTCCTGAGGGGTCAAGACTGGCATCACGGGTGGAACTGTGAGCCCCAAGTTCCCAGGTCAGAGCCCTAACTCCCCAGTGCCTCCAAACATGACCATGTTTAGAGACGGAGTCTCTGACACGGCGGTGAAGGCAGAATGAGGCCAACGACCGGGCCCTGGCCCAGCGCGACTGGGGTCCTCACGAGAGCAGATGAAGATCCAGTCCCGGGAGGGAAGGCCTCCACGAGCACGTGAAGTGAAAAGCTCTCAGAAGGACCCAACCACACCAACACCCTGACCTTGGACTTCCGGCCTCCAGAACTGTGACAAAACATTTCTGTAGTTTTGCCCCCTGGCCTGGGCACGCTGTTGAGGGGGCCTGACAGACCGCGACAGCAGCACCATGGTGAGTGAAGCACCGTGGATGTCGGAGTTGAGCCACGAGAGCAGGAAGACCACCCCAGGAGGGAATGTGGGCTTCGCTCCAATGAGGAAGCTTCCAGAGTGTCCTGCGGTGGACCCCGTGTTAACCCCGAGGCCTCTCTTCTCCCCCCCTCCCCCTCCCCTTGCGACGGGAGCCAGCTTCTCTGCTCGGGCTCTTCGGCCCGAGCCTTCCCGTTTCCCCCAGCTGTCCTGTCATCTGCTTGCTCCCGTCTGCCTGGGTGGGGCGCCCCGCCCCTTGCCTCGTCCCTCCCAGGCAACCACCCTGTCTCTCCCCTGTGCCCTCACCAGCAGACCCCTGGCCAGAGACCGCACCCCGGCTCTCCCGGCTCCTTCCTGCTGCCTGGCCCCACCACGGGACACTCGGAAACCTCCTTCACCCGCCGTGAAATAGGGCCTGAAAACACTGCTTTAGCCTTCAGCCTCTGCCCCGGCGTGCGGACGCCGTCTGCGCGTGAACCACCTGCACCCTGAGTGGTTTTCAGGAAGACTCAGCGCACGCCCGACCCGGAGAGCAATCTGACCATCTGCACACGCGCCCTGCGTGTCTGAAAAGCCACTCCTTTCTGACAAAAGTACTCCCGTCTTCCAAACACCAGGTCAAACTTAGTATTTTTCTTTAAGATCTCTTGAATTATTTGCCCAAAACCAAACCTTCCTTTCTATGAACTTCCGAACAGAAACCGACGGAATCTCCTGCGAGACTGACCTAGTCACTGTGTATCTTCAGCCCGATCGCTTTCCAGGGCCCTAGGGAGCTGACACCGTGAGAAGGTCTGGGTGACACCGTGGGACATCGCGTGGGAGGCTTACAGGTGGGAGAGTCGGGCTGCCAGGCCCTGAGCCTTCCCGAGTCACAGTTCTTCCTCTCCGAGGGCACACACCGCTTCCTACCCTTCTCTGCGGTGCCTCCCGGTGACCACGTACCAAGGTCGACACTCAAGCAGAACCCAAAACCATCAGCCCGCGGTGCCTGACAGTTCTCGGGGGCCACGGTTTACCTCCACCGGAATCAGCTAGCCTCCCGGAGACTTTCTAGGGTCCCGGCCACAGGCAACCCTGCTCCGCACGAGCACATAAAG
The DNA here is from genome assembly GCF_004126475.2 of Phyllostomus discolor. Taxonomy (NCBI): domain Eukaryota; kingdom Metazoa; phylum Chordata; class Mammalia; order Chiroptera; family Phyllostomidae; genus Phyllostomus; species Phyllostomus discolor. The sequence continues at coordinate 104,826,718 of NC_040910.2, read as the reverse complement.
GACCAGCTAGGGCCTGAGGTTCCCCAGCGGCCCGTGCCCGTGCCTGGGACGGCGGCGAGGAAGGCTGGGGAATGGGGAACGTTCCAACCCTGCCCACTGGGGTCTGAGCGCCAGCCGCCACAGGCGCAGGCGGCGCCTGCTTCCTGGGCTCCGGACAGTGCTGTGCAGAGACGTCTGACACAGCCTTTTGGATGAGGGTTAAGGAAGCCCCCCTCGGCCCCCCATGCAGGGACGCGGGACTAAAGTGCAATCGCAGGAGCGTGTGGTGGGGGGGGGGGGGGGGGGGAGGATGGCCGCTCACAGTCTGCTTGAAGCCGACGGCCGTGTGCTGAGGGGCCTTGCGCAGGGCGTTGGTCATCGTCCTCCGGGCCTCGGAGTACTCCAGCTGGATGGCTTTGATCCGCCCTGGGGTGCAGGCGAGGAGAGCGGGTCAGGACAATGGCACCATCGCGGCCCCTTGCGAGCCAGGGTGCCAAACGCGCCCCGTAGGCACCCAGTTTTTAGAAAATGCCAGCCAAGAAGGCCCGAGACACCCCCGGCTCCGGGGCCGGGCCCCGCTCACCTGTGTAGTAGAGGTACCTCGCCCACTCGTTGTTGTTGGCCTGCTCCGGGAACACGGACTTGGACACCAGCTTCTCGGCCTGGTCGTACAGGCTGTAGTGCAGGTAGTTCCGCAGCAGGAGGTTCAGCAGCGTGGCCTGCCCGTCCGCGTCGTGCCGCAGGGTGGCCGTCCGTAGCCGCGCGTGCAAGAAGCTGCACGGGGGAGAGGAAAAGATGTCAAAAGTCTCAAATAACAGCTCTTCAAGCAGCTTCTGACCTCTCCCTTCGCTCTCAGTTCCTGAAGACGCGACACAAACGGCTTGTCTGGCCATTCACAGAGCGGTCGGGGGACTATTCCAGGCCACAGAGAGGGCGGGGCTCTGCCCTCAGCGAGCCCGCACCCCAGCGGGGCAGACGGAGGGCGCCGTGGGCAGGGAGCGCACTGTGCTGCCGGAGAAAGCAGGGCGAGGGCAGTGTGGACGGTGGGCCGGAGGCAGGGATGGTTTTAACGGCTTGGTCAGAGGACTCACGGAGAGGCACAGCTGGCGAAACAATCACACAAAGCCTGCAGCAGCAGCAGCAGGGAGAAGCGCGTTCTCGGCAGAGGGAGAGCCCGTGCAGGCGCGAGGGGGAGCAGGAGGGCAGGGCGGCGGAGGGGTCAGTTGGGGGAGCAGTGGGAGATGAAGTCACGGAGGCAGCAACGGGGGTCAGGGCATGTCGGGCCTTTGGCTTTGCCCGGGGGAGACGGTGGCCACTACAGGTTTAAGCAAAGGAGTGAAATGTTTCCCAGCCTGTCGCTCCACTCTGGATCCACCCGTCAGTCCTGATGCGGGGTGAGGGGAAGAGACTCGGGGACAGCTCTTCACAGCTCCGTGGTCATGTCCAGCTCTTCACCTAACAGCCGTCACTCTTTCCTCCCCTCACGGGCAGGGCACCTTAACCACTGCCCCCATTTCCTGCTGGGCACTGTACACCTGCCAGCTCAGCACCCTCTGCACGTCCACAGCTCCGTGGTAGTGGCTGACCACATCTCCCACCCAAAAGGACGGGAGAGACACCCTTGGCCACCCGTACCTGCGCACCACATCCAGCTTGTCCAGGAACTCGTAGACCCGGGCGTGGTAATAGTAACACTTTGCAGCCACCAGGTCCAGGGCCCGGCGGTTCTGAGTGCTGATCTTCTGCATCAGATCATCGGAGATCTTCTGTGCCTGGGGAGGCAGCCGGGAGAGAACTGAGTGGTGCTTCCTCACAAAGGTAAACACTGAGCCATCACATGAGCCGGTGGCAACTGCCCTTCTAGGCATATATCCAAGAGAATGGGAAACATTTGTTCACACAAAACCTTGTATACAATGTTCATAGTAGCATTATTAACAACCAAAAAGTAGAAAGAAAGTGTCCAGCACCTGATAACTAAACAAAATGTGCTACATCCGTACTCTAGAACATTATTTAGCCTTAAAAACGGAGTACAGCCCTGGCTGGTGTGGCTCAGTGGATTGAGTGCCAGCCTGTGAACCAGATGGTCGCTGGTTCGATTCCCAGTCAGGGCACATGCCTGGGTTGCGGGCTGGGTCCCTGGCTGGGGGCATGTGAGATGCAGCCGCTCAATATATCTCTCATACACCGATGTTTCCCTCCCTCTCTTTCTCCCTCCTTGTCTAAAAATAGATAAATAAAATCTTAAATATGCATAAACCAGAAAATGTTATACTAAGTGAAAGAAGCCAGACACAAAAGCGACCTATGTAACTGCATGTATGTAAACAGGAACATCCACGAGGCAGCGCAGTGGTTGCCACGGGCTGGGGTAAGGGGAGAATGGAGAGCAACTACTAATAGGTATAGTGTTTCTTTTTGGGGTGACTAAACTGTTCTGGATTTGAGTAGTGATGGCAGTTGCACAACCTTGCGAATACACCACAACCCACCAAACTGTACACTTTAAAGGAGGTGAATTATATCTTAAAAACCACTAGCTGCAAGGAAAGGAGGAAAAAAAACCCCCCAAAAACAGCCCAGGGAACTAAGGTGTGGGATCTGTCATTTCTCTTTCTTTTAAAAAAGTTTTTATTTACTTAGCTTTTGAGAGAGGGAAGGGGAGAGACAGAGGGAAAGAAACAGCATTCAGTTGCCTCTCACATGCCCCCAACTGGGGACCTGGCCCACAACCCAGGCACATGTCCTGACTGGGAATTGAACCGGGGACCTTTCCGTTTGCAGGCCAGTGCTCGATCCACTGAGCCACACCAGGCAGGGCGACCTGTCATTTTTTGAGCATGCTCTTGGGACAGCAGATATGACTGACAAAGAAGCTGGCCCAAAGTGGAGGGAGCGGTGGAAGTGTAATATACTATCCAAAACGGAGTTGTTCAGTTCCGTAATGAGCTGTTATTTACCGAAATATTGTGAAAGCTTACTATGCACAGGCCATTATGCTAATTATTTTTACATATAATTTTATTTAATACCAACAATAATCTTATAATTGAGCACTGTTTCCCCCACTTTACGTTCAACTAGGAGAAATGAACTTGCCCACGGTACTGCTGAGATTTGAACCCAGGGAGTTCCGTCTCCACACCCCCTATATTCCCAAAGGAACCCACTACACCTGCGCTGCGCCACAGCCAGGCGTGCAGAATGACCACTGCCCGCGCTCACCCTCGGTGCCCAGGGAGAGGCCGAGGGGTCTTCTCTGGCTGTGGGTTAGGGGCATTCCCACTGTGGGAAGAGGCCGGGGGAGGTTAGTAGCAGGGGTCTTCTCCATCTTTCTCACTAGAGGCAATCTCTCCCGAGAACGCCTTGCACTGCTCGGGACTCGTGCATCGCTCTCACGGGTCCCAGGTACCTCTTTGTAGCGCTTGCTGTTCATCAGGAAGATGACCACGAGGAGCTGCAGGTAGGCCTCCACTTCCGGCAGAAGGGGTGCCGAGGCGGCTTTTCCTGTCCGGGGACGGAACTGTAAATCAGCTTCTGTGTCCATGGGCTGGGGGACGACAGGAATTGCCGCAGAAAAACTCGGTCAGGCCAGTCAGCCGAAAACTTACTAAGCACTCACTATGTACGGGGACTACTATTTCAACAAGTACAGGATGCTTCACATGTACCAAGGCTTTCCTCGGTGCTGGGGGTAAAGAAGATGAGTCTCCCTCTAAAGGGAATCCAGGGAGCTGGCAGCACAACAAACACAGGACAGTTACAGGAGTATGACTGACAGTGTCACAGGATGCAGTGCGGCTGGAAGGATGCTGTAAGAGCCGCACAGGGCCTCCTGCCATCTGAGTGAAGAGATTAAACCGTCCCACACCTGGAATTACTATAATTGTACCAGACAGGTTTAATAAGGTGACATAATTCTAGAGATAAAAGCAAGAATAATGTGACAAAAAAAATTTTTTTTGTGGGAACAAAAGAAATTTGGGTGAAACTGACTTATACATAGTACTTAGTTTTAATCACCCAAACCAGAGTGATGTGAACAGCTCAAAAAGTGATCACGGTGGTGAGTTCAGGGATGTAAAAGTTAAAAGCCATCCCAGGTGGGGTTGAGGGAGGGGGCTCTCCCCCCTCCCCTGACAATAAAGCCGTCATCATTCCACCTCAAGGGATTTTCTGAGCTTTCCCACCTACAGGACAGACTGCAAGGATACAGGTTTTAGGGAGATGAAGGTGGGTGAAGGGAAACGAGGTTGGAGACGGAGCAGGACCTGGACCACGTACCACGAACGACACGGGGGTTTTACAGCCAGAAAGGAGGAGGAGAGGTCCCTCCCTGCACAGACACTGCAACCACTATTAAACCCACTTCATCAGCATTCACCATGTGCCAGACACCATTCTAAGAGCTTCGTCCACGCTCCTCCCCCACCACGGCCCCCCAGATCTGTCCATCATCTTTAACAAATGAAGAAATGAGGCACAGGGAGGTCAGGTTACTTGCTCAGCTCAAGCCCCACAGGTACCAAATGACAGTGGTTGGATTCCATTCCAACTCTACCTCCAAACCCTGTGCTCGTGACCACTGTTTTATACACCCTGCATAGGGGACCTCAGGGGCAAGGAGGTGGTGGCACCTGCTCCTAGGACAACGGAGACGTCACCCAGCTGGAGGAGAGAGTCTGTGTGGGGAGGCAGTGAGAAATGAGTCTGGTTGGAAGGTTCCTGACTCCCAGCTCCTTCCCCTGACTCGGAAGAATCACACTGTGGGGCGGAAGGATGGCTAATGGGCTCACGGGCAGTGAGCGTTAAGATGGACTGCTTTGGTTCACTGCTCTGCTACAACAGGTAGCAAGACAGGTCTTTGGGATGCACCTGGCACTCACCTCCTCCAAAAAGGACAGCAGGAAGTCCCGAGTGGTGTTATTTGAGGTGAAGAAGCCGTGCACGGCCTTGTACAGAACGTAGTGGTTGAGGCGGCGCGATGTGGAAGGCAGCATCCGCAGGGCCCTCAGCACGAACCGGGGCTCCTTGCCCGAAACTGCCTTCTCCAGCTGTTTCACGTGCTCCTTGATGTCTGTGGAGGACCAGAGAGAAAAACAGTGTCTCTTCCACATCCTTCTACCCCCACACCCTGGCCCGACTCCAGGCATGTAGTTCTCAAGAGCCTCTTACAAAAGGGCGGGATGTGGCCAATCACCTCTTTTGCCCTAATAGGGTTAAGCAATAGTTATGGATGCCGTACAGTGATTTTAAGACATCATCAACAGCCAGAGAAGAATAAAGCTGGGTGTGGGAAGGAGAAGAGGATGTCAGGAACAGGAAGAAAAAAAATGACGAGAAACAAACACATGGATATTTATCAGATCTCTAAATAGGAAAATACTTTCTAAGTGTAAACAATGGGAGAAATCACGCACACACACAGACAGATTGATGAACTCGATCTCAAAAAAAGAAAAATACGTACAAACAAATGGGATCAAAGACTCACGTTCTTATTCTACAAAGACCCTGTATAAATGATTAAGATAAATATGGGGTGAACAGGACATTTCTGCTAGTACAATATAAACCAGAACAGTTTTTCTGGACAACCCCTATCCAAAACCTTAAAAACATTTACCCTTTGACTCAGGCATATAGTATTCTACATTGAAGAAAAACTTACAAAGGTAGGTGAAAACACCTGGGCACAAAGATGGCAGCTGCACAGCTATTTGTAAGAGTAAGAAACTGGAAACAACTTAAATGTCTAATAAGGGAATGCAAACTACATTAATATAACATATATCATTAATGATAATAACAACAACAGTTAGTATTTATGGAGGGTTTACTATGGGTTCATCATGTGCTAGGCAGTTTTAAGCATCTTCATCTTCAGAACAACCCAGGGAAGTAGATACTGTTACTCTCATGATAGAGATGAAGAAACTAATTCTAGAGCCTGCATTCTTAGCCACTACCTCAGGTCCACGAATGTTTCTGGAATAAATCGAATACTGTTTGTGGCTATGTTCAATGAAAGTGCACAAATCACCTGCATTTAGTTATGCCTGTTCCAACCTGTATGTGTGACACAGTCTCAATCACGGGACAGCAGCTTAAAACTTCACGGGAAAAAACGGTAACCATGGTTGATTTCCCCCACCCCTGCTATGTTTGAGGCTTCTCACATTTTCTAAAATTCCTACAATGAACATGAGTTACTTTATAATAAGGAACGAAAGTGTTTATAAGAAACATAGGTACGTACCCAACAGGTAAGGCTGAGTGGTGCCTTTGCCACCGGCTATCATTATTTTGGGTTAAAAGGTATTTCTTAGATGCTGAGTCTGTTCCCCAACTTTAGAGTTGGACCTGATGCAGTCAGCTCTATCTTGGCCTCAAACACACCACCCAGAAGCATAACTTTGCTTATCTCAGTGTTTCTGAGCTAGTTTCTCAAGCAGCTAAGTAGAAAGCAAACCCAAGGAATAGTTCAGTCCCACTTGATCCAGAACAGAAAACAGAACCAGGCTCAGAGTGGGAAGCTCTTACTCTGCCCACGCCAGACGTGGCCAGGATGCTCTAACTCGGAAAGGTGAAATGTGAACTTGGAGGAACAAGAGGATGGTGGGGAACGGGGCATCTAGGAGAAAAGAATGGGGGATTGGTATAGAGTTTAGATAGAAGGCGAGTGTTGGGAACTCAAACAAAGGTGGTATGTAAAGCTGAAAGCGTGGAATGTGTTTAAACCCTTTAGAAACAGCGTGGGAGTAAGGGCTTGAAGGGAGAGGGGAAAACAAAATATGGGGTCGTTTAGCACCTTAATTACAGAAACAAGGAAGCAAGACACTAGGTAGAAAGGGCTTTTTTAGGGGAGTTTGCTACAGGTAGCTAACACAACAGAAATCTTAGTACAAACTTAGAACTCCGGGGCCAGTATTCTGCGTCATCCTGACCCCCTCTGCACACGTACAGACATTGGTTTCTAGAGGGATCAATCACCTATCGCGGCGCGACAGAGTCAGTCTGGTGCGATGGAAATGGGAGCGGGTCGGAGGGGCAGACTAAGGAGAGGGAGTTTACAGGCCCAGTGAGACGGAGTTCTAGATGCAACCCCGGGAGGGGCGGGTGCGGCCAGGGAGTCCTGAGCCTGGGGTAACTGGGGCTGGAGACAGGAGTGTCAGGGCGGTGGGAGCGGACACCTGGAGGGGAGTGATCCTTAGGAACAGGGGGTGGTGGAGGCTGCGCTGGGGTCCCAAGGAGAAGCCGGATCACCGGGTCGCTGTCACCCTTGACTATGGTACGTCCCCAGCCCAGGCTGTCGTACCCTCCAAGGTGATGGTGTCCAACTCTCGCTGTGAGTGCTCAGTTGCCATCGCCGTCTTGCCGTCAGCCTCCCCCGTGGACCCACCACCTGTCGCCGCCTCCTCTTTCATCTCCACATCCTGGGGGCCCGGGGGCGGTGGTGGTTCCTGTTCCCCTCCGCCGGGAGGCGGCTTCGCCTTGTCCGCGCCGCGGCGGCGCGCCGAGCCCTCCTGCTTCATGGCACGAAGGGTCGCGGCCTAGTCCGGAGACTGAGGCCGGGGCCTCACGTGAACCCTCGCAGCACGGAGGAGGAACCGAGCCGGGCCTATACACGAGCGCGGGATCGCGTCGGGCCGCACGATGACGGAGCAGCTGCAAACCCCTTCCCAGCGCTGGGTCTGCTGGGAAACGCCAGGCCCAGTTGGCTGATGGCCGAGTCAGCAAAGGGGAAAGAAATCAACAGCCGAGGTGCAGGATGGGGGAGGATCTTCGGGCAAGGAGCGGGGAGGAGCCTGTATGGGTTTATGGGGCTTTCTATGGAGTGCTTAAGTGTGTTGATTTTCTTTTATGCTCCTCCCGAGTGCGTTTCTGAGCTTGTCCACGAGAGGTCCCCTCAGGCTCCAAGCTGGACTACGTGAGACTCCAAGAGCCCTCCTACCAGCGTGGAGCGGGTAGGGCCAATGGGAGCGCAGGGCGTGATGGCGTCATGAGTTGCCCAGCGGGTTTCTGCCCAAAGTCGCTCTCTGTGCCCAGGCTGAGTCGCCTTCGAGATCCGCGAGGCTCACCTTCAACGGCTGCCTAGTGCATTCCGCGCGAGGGAAGAAAAGAAGCTGGGAAGAAAGCTGCGAACGAAGAACGTGGAGCTTGGCTGTTGGGCTTAAAATAAAACCGAATTATGGGATTCAGTTTTCCTCGTCCGATTTTAGCTGCTGCTGAAACATAAAGACCTAAAAATAAGACCTAAAAAATCTCTGCAGCCTGAGAGTGTGGATGGGGCCGAGGGCATTTGTGTACAATCACTCCAGTTTAATAACATTTAGAGGTCCACTCTCTGTATGGCCCAGGGCCAGCACACTAGGGGGCGCCGTGGTCAGGTGCAGCTGCAGAATGCAGCCTGCTGGAAGCTGTGCTCTGGGTCGTCGTGTATTGTGAAGCCGGAGGAAAGACCGTGAAAGCACCTATTGCCAGAGGCTTCAGGAAGTCCGTTGGGGCACCTGTATGCATCCAGACAGACACAGCAGTGAAATAGGGACCGGAATAATAGTATACCTGCGGGGAGCCTGAGAATCCCCCAGGGGAAGGACGTTGAACCAGAAGGACATTGAACCTGTCCACTTACTTGACAAAGCAGTCCTGCAGTGATTCTGCAGGGGGAGGATACACGTTCCAATTTCATAAGACAACACACAAACTTCCTCCCTCCTGGGAAATTTTCTCTCTCTCATAAATGGAAGTTCTGAATTTTAGACCAGGTCAGACCCCACAAGACAATCCAGCTGTGTTGTAAGGTCCTAGAGGGCAGAGAATATGTTTTGACTATATTCTCCTTTCTATTTATGTATGTAGAGAAAATTCTTGGAGAAGTTTGCCTTTTGCACTCTATCGCATGAAATAGCTCCTTGCACTAAACAGCCACTTGCTAAATGGAAAAACGCGTACTCCAGTCTTAGGGAGCGTGCCTGGACCAATTCCTCCCTAACTAACCCCCTCCCCCTTAGGGCTGGGGAGTGGATAACAAGATGTTTGAGTCATCACTGGAATAAACTCATTAAAGCCTCTTCGTAGCCCAGTATCTGTAACTGAAGGTGGGCGAGAATCGTAAAGGAAGAAAACAGATGAGCTCTGTTGTTCATCTTTGTGAAGTTACCCTTCTGGATAGTTGGGGTGTTAGCTCACCTCTTCATTCCATTTACATCACCAGGGGAAAACAATCAAGTCAGCAGCTAACTACTCAGTATGTCCTTGAGCAACAGAGTGAGGCCTTAGGAGATGCCCCAGAATGGGGGAGGATGGCTTAACACAAACTCCTCGGCAGTTGGTCATGAATTCTTGGTGGCTGAGGGAAGTCACCGAGGCAAGGAGTGGCTCAGAAGGGGGAGCGTCTGACTCCTGGGGCCAAAAACCTTGGAGAAATTATTCCACTCATAAAACTGTTTTAAAAGAGGTTAGCGAAAGAGGATAAGACCCAGCTTTAGGCAGAGGTGGATAGTATAAACCTAGCAGCTTCAGGAGATGGCAAAACCCATTCAGCAGGTCCATGCGCCGAGCCTGCCCACACCACTTCCACCGCCACCCCGAAGTGGGAGCCAAAGAAGAAAAGGTGGAATCGGAAGAGGATAGCTCAATTTTTTTTAAGTTTTAGGTCAGTTTTATTCTTGTGTGAGTTATTTTTTTTAAGACCTATCCACATTAAAATTAAAAAAAAATTATTGATATTTTTAGAGAGAGGGAGGGAGAGAGAGAGAAACATTGATTTGTTGTTCCACTTATTCACGCATTCGTGAGTTGATGTTCGTAGGTGCCCTGACACAGGACGGAACCCGTATCATCAGGGTGACACTCTGACCGACTAAGCTACCTGGCCAGGGCCTATCTGCATTTTTTTTAAAATTTGATAAACTTGAAAGTGGTTTTACTCTCGTTTTGGGGTTTATACAATGTATCGCTAGGCTTTGGCCTTTCCCAGGGCCACAGCCAAGTCCAGAGGACCCCAAAGGCTCCTCTTGGAAGACGAGCTGCTTGGACGACCTTCCCACTTTAGAACCCAGATTCCACATTCTATAGCCTCGTCGTTCTCTGAGGATTTATTCCCCACCTAGCCTGAGGACGGTCAACAGTATTCACGTACATATGATCCACATGCAGTGTGGTGATGGCTGTTTTCTTTTCTGGCACAAGTTAAGGATTTCCTTATGATAAATTCTCTAAAGAAAAACACCAGAAGACATTTCATTCGAGTGAAATATTTTCCATTAATTCCAGTAAAGCTTGAGTTTTTCGGAAACACAAGAGGAAGGGTTTGGGATGGGAAATGAATTCATTTTGGTTTGGCTGAAACGGCTCCTCATTTAAAGAATTTGAGTGTTTCTACTTTCAGAGGGTTTAAGCATCAGCAAGTGGGCTTTGCAGGTTGCAGAGTTTCGGGGGGCAGGGGGAGATACAGAGCTGGACAAGTGGAAACCGGTCATTTTGAGGGGCCAGCTAGGGTTCCATCATCCTCCGCCTGGTGGCTCTGAAATGCCCTCGGATGTTAAGGGCACAGTACAGTGAGGTAGGGGAAGGCACTAGGGAGGCGGGAAGCAGATGGACAAGGCACGTTAGGAGGCCTTGGTCAGCAGCTGCAGGAAGGAGAGGCCAGCGTAAAGGGCACAGAGGTGGGGGAGGGTGTCTGGGTCCCATGTGTACTGCGGGCCTGATCTCTGCACTTCCAGGCCGCTCAGCCCCACTAGGGCCTCTGTGAAGGTCAGCTCCTCTTCCCCGAGGGAGGAGAGCAGGTTAGGTTGCAGGGGGAAAACGCCCTCTTTATCCAGTAGAAAATTCTGTTCCATTATGCTCTCCACCTGGAAGGAAGCAAAATAACAAGAAAAGAAAGAATTGGAAACCCCTCTTGCTTTCTCCTAACTCATAAAACCCCATAAAGATGATGATCCTTCTCTTATTATAACTCCTTTCATGACACTACGTGACCACTCCATCTGGGCCTTTTAATAACCCTGTGCAGTGGGCAGCACGTTTATTTTTAGCCCCATTACCGAGGAGTGACTTGAGACTCGGAGACATTAAAACATTTGCTCACATTCGTTGGCTCCGACTAAGGAAAACGAGACTTTTCTGTCTCTTCTCCCAAGATCAGGCTGAAAAAAAACAGGAAATTGCCCAGAAATGTACCCTTCTACCTCTAGCTGTGAAATAGTGAAAAGGAAGAAACATGGACGGGAATAAAACGTGTGCATGAGCTCCCCGGATAGGACAGAGGCCCTCCAGGACAGTCCTGTTGTGAGACTAATTTGTATCTTTCCACTGGTTGGAGTGGACTCCCTCCCAGACTCTCCCGGGTGCCTGCTGGTGTTTTCCTCACCAGCTTTAGTTGCACAGGTAGGATCTTCTTCTCCATGGATTTTAGCAGCAGCTTCTGCTGGGCCTCGCTTAACTCTGAAGAAAAAGCAGAGAAAGAGATGTGTGTTGTTGGTGCAACAGGAACGACAGACTCCCGATGCGTGCACTTCCAGACTTTGAGCATTAATTAATTCATACTTTTTTTTCGTGCCTGAATGCCTGCTCTGGGCCAGGCACCTTTGTGGGTACCTTAGGTAACAATGAATTTCCTTCATGCAAGGAACTTGGAGTCTAGTGGAGAGAACAAAGGCGCGTGCAAACACAATACACAGTGGTTGCCTCTTGCACGCCACCAGCTGGGGGCCTGGCCTGCCCACTGGGTATGTATGTATCCTGACTGGGAATTGAACCTGCAACCTTTTGCTTTGCAGGCCAGCGCTCCATCCACTGAGCCACGCCAGCCAGGGTGAAGGCAGACTTCTCAAGAGAACAAACATCTCAGTTTATACCTGAAGGACCAGAAAGTTCTAAATGAGGGAATGTTTCATGCAGAGTGAAGAGAATTTGCATGCAAGACCAGAAGATGTTACCCTTTGAAATAGCGATAAAAAAGTGATGACTTTAGCTATATGTAGAAGTTTTAAATAAGAGGCCAATAAAACCAGGATTATTCCAACCTCTGTTGGCAAGACTGGGCCACCTCCTGAAATTATCCAAGGCGACCAAGTGAATCCTTAGGAATGACACGAATTTTTTTTTCAAAAGCATTTACAACCGGTAATCTTTTTTTTTAAATTTATTCACTTTTAGAGAGGGAAGGGAGGGAGGGAGGGAGAGAGAGGGAGAGAGAGAGGGGGAGAGAGAGAGAGAGAGAGAAACATATCAATGTGCGGTTGCTGGGGGTTATGGCCTGCAACCCAGGCATGTGCCCTGGCTGGGAATCGAACCTGTGACACTTTGGTTCGCAGCCCGCACTCAATCCACTGAGCTACACCAGCTAGGGCATGACACGAATTTTTTAAAACTGTAGATATAAACTCCTTAACTGGTATAATTTGCCTGGCATTCATTCATTGACTTATTCATTCATTCGACCATTTGGGAATTCACCCAGTGATTCATTCCCGTCACAGAAAGGGGGTATATACGAAGACCTTACTCCTTACTTACCTGTCAGGGCTCCAAGGAAATAGAGGACGGCACCCATCACCTCCTTTGACAGCAGGACGTCTTTTGGGAGTGCCTCCAGCGCCACTTCGTGTCCTTTGTCCAGAGCCCCTTCAAGCTGTGGGGAGAGGCTGGTGACTATTTAAGCCAGCACGAGGGAGGGTCCCACATGGCGTCTGGCACACGGTCCCTCGGCCTGTGTTAACTTCCTCCCATTTCTCTATTTCTCCCGAGCCTTGCGCTCTGGAAAGGAACGTTCCAGCCCCCTTCCAAGGCCTGTTTTCTCCCTCCGTCCATCTGCCTTGGGGGAGTCTGCACTGTGGGCCCTTCCCCAGAGGGACAAGGGAGCGGGGAGGCCAGGCAGCCTGGGGGGCACTTGGCCAGCCTTGGGGAAGGCACCCGTTGTCAAGAGCTCTGGCCTCTGACCTTCTGCCAGTGTCAGACCCCCCTCCAGCGGCCAGGCCCACACATCCCTGAACCCAAACCCGCCCTTCCCCCACGTCTCTCCCCCGCCCACCCCTCCTTCCTCCGGGACCTCACCGTGAGCTCCAGGTCCTCTAGCTCCTTTTTCTTCCCTAGAAGTTTGCTGAGGGAGGTGAGCAGGGAGCTTTGTCCCACACGGCTCAGCTTCTCCACTTCCTGGGTCTCTCGCTGAATCTCTTCCTTCAGAGTCCTGAAGTCCTCGTGCACCTCCCCTGTGGGGACAGCGAGCGTGGCAACCGGACTGCCCTCCACCTGGCACCCTCCCCACCCCATTCTTCTTTCTCCCGCAGCTTTCTCCCCGCAGGCGCCTTCACGCGGCCCTTTGCAGGTCCCTGTGCTCTGTTCCCGCCTTGAGCCTGGCCTCTGGTTTTTCTTGAGCAAGGAGTGCAGTAATAAAGTTACCCATCAGCCCTGGCTTGAGGTGAGTGTGTGTGTGGTGGGGCGGGGTTAGGGGGTCAGGAGGAGGGGCCAGGACCCACGTTACCATCTAAGCCAGCAATTTGCTCTCCCTGAGCTTCCAGGCCCCTGACCCCTGATCATGGGTCAGCAGACAATCGACTCCCCTTTTTCTAAGACTTTGGCTGAAAGTTGAGGAGGAAGGTCTATTTCCCCTTCTCATGAGTTAGTTGACAAAGAAGAGTGACAGTGGTGGCCAGATGCGACCGCTCCAGAGATCTGTGGGTCTATATCCAGAGATGTGGGTGGATCAGGGATGGCTTGAACCTTGGCCTGGCCCCCTAGGGGCCTGGTATCCTAGGGATACGCCCAGCCTGCTTTGGAGAGATTGGCTTCCTGGCAGTGGTGCCAAGCCCAGAACCTGGGACTCAGCACCCGGGGACTCGTCTTCCCCTCCTCCCACTCCAACGCTTCACCCGCTGCCTCCAAGCCAAAGCCTTGGGGGAAACGCACAAAATTCCTTACCAGTGTCGGCTGCCTGGATGACTGAGGGGAAAAGAAAACAAGGATAAGTGTGCAGCCCTCCCAAACCATTGCCACACCCAGGTGATGAGACTTTAATGGGGGTTAGGATAGCCAGCCAGTTTAAGGATGCTCTTGCCCATTCGCGGGAGGCAGGCACAGGTCAGGAGAGAAGCCAATGCAATGGGAGAAGAGACACCTGGACTGAGCTGTCAACATGGTGACTCAGAGGCTCCCACCCCAGGCGCTGGGCGGTGGAGCTGCAGGTTAGGTCTACTAAGGTCCCTGAGGAAAGAGGACTTGAGGCACCAGGCCACCTGGGCCTCTTGTCAGAGACTTTCCCTTTCCCCTGCTTTCCCCTATGCTATTGGAATTGCTGCCACATTTCGGGGGGCAACTGTTGGCTGCTGAGAACCGTTCTCTGCCATGTTTCCTGCTGGTCTCACGGAGAAGGGAGGAAAAAGGCTGGAATTGTAAAATTCCAAGTCAAGAAAGTTACAGTGAGATGACAGGACACACTTACAGATGAACTTCTCCTCTTCTGGCTTATCTGCAGACAGAAACAACACATGTATGTTAGCGTAAACCTACTGTGCGTTCCTACGGGGGCGGGCGTCGAGGGGGCTTCTCTGTCATTGTTATCGTTACGAAAGCACGTGGAGACCACGCGAGCTCGTTTGCCCTGGCCATTTGGGACCACACACACTGTCTCCACTTCTTATTTCTGCTTCTTTTTTATAACTGTATTATAAATTGATTTTGAATTTTTTAAAGATTTTATTTATTTATTTTTAGAGAGGGAAGGGAGGGAGAAAGAGAGAGAGAAACATCAATGTGCGGTTGCTGGGGGCCGTGGCCTGCAACCCAGGCATGTGCCCTGACTGGGAATCGAACCTGTGACACTTTGGTTCGCAGCCCGAGCTCAATCCACTGAGCTACACCAGCCAGGGCTTATTTCTGCTTCTAATCGTACCTTTCAGTTTGTCTTTCTGTTTCTCTGTCTCTTCTGGGCGGCATTTATATGCCTCTACCTGTCTTTCCTAAAGTTGAGGTTAGATATTTTTAGGACTAGGTAAACAAAACCAGGGGCTTCTGGTGTGTGTGTGTGTGTGTTGTGGGGGGAGAATTATGGTTCGTGTATGCCAGGAGAGGGCACAGGGCGTCAGCAGCTGATGTCAGGGGTCGGACAGAAGATACGGGGAGCTAGGAAGCAATCTCACTTACCTCCAGGGGGGAAGGTTTGCATGTTATCGTTGTAGACATGTGGAATTTCTGTGAGGAGCAAGAGAAGAGAGAGGAGGACCCTTCAAGAGCCGCCCAACCTTTCTTTCTCTAGTCTCAAGTCCCTGGGCTCTGCTCAGGGCTAGGACCCTGCCCTGGGACGCCTCACTGCATCTTCAGCTCCGCCTCTGTTGCTGGAAGTGATCCCTCCTTCCACCCCTCCGTAAATCCTTTTCTATGGTAACAGTATTTTCTCTCTTGCAGGGCAGTACTGGTGTCTGAGTCTGTCTCCTCCATTGGCCGCAGGCTTCTCGGGGCACAGGGGCTGCGATTGCTCTCCGTGTCCCCTCCCCCAGCGAACACAGGGCCTACCGCACAGGAGGTGCTCAGAACCAGGGGTCCCTTCACTCTCTCTCCAGGCCAGCCCCCGCTGTTCTGTTTCCGGCAGCTGGACCACAGTACGACTCGCTCCACTAACTCGACTCGCTCCACTAACTCGCTGACATCACCACAAAGGGGGCTGGGGGCGGGGCTTAGTACTGGTGCGGGAGGTTGACGTCTGGAGGGGAGAACGCGCTGGTGTCTGCTCACCCCACTCATCTTTGCCCTTGACCATCAGCTGTCTCACTCGAAAGGCCAGGATGCAGCCCTTGGGGATGGTCACAGCCTCCTTGTGGTTGACGGATCCCTAGGATTAGACAGCGGGGGTTGGTGATTCTGCAGAGATCCTGAGGATGAGATGTTGGAAGTGAGGGGCAAGGGTGCGAGTGAGGGGCCGGGCCTGAGAGCCTCTGAGGAGCTAGAGGCGGGGAGCCCTTCACGGGCGCGCTCACGGGCTTTGCGCCTGGTCCAGGCCCCATGGAGTGAACTTGAGACTTCTTCTGCTCATCTCCGCCCACCGTTCCTCTAATGACCCACACCTCTCTGCCTGGTTCAGTCAGACACGCGAAGGAACTGGCAGACCTGCTCCATCACCTGCTTGCGCATCCCTGTGCCACCTCAGAGCTCCCATCCGGGCCCTGGGCTCTTCTTCCTCTTTGCCACCTGACCCGTGTCCACCTCCTTCAAGAAGGCTTCCATGACTCACCCCTGCTCCTGGTTCCCACTCATCCCTGGAGTATTTACACAAAACGGACAGAGG
Organism: Phyllostomus discolor; assembly: GCF_004126475.2. NCBI lineage: Eukaryota > Metazoa > Chordata > Mammalia > Chiroptera > Phyllostomidae > Phyllostomus > Phyllostomus discolor. The sequence goes on along the minus strand of NC_040910.2, from coordinate 104,810,454 downwards.
TACGTAGAGCGTTACTCATTCCCACCCCCTTTTCCAGTCGTGTTCTCTGGGCTTCACCTATGTGTCTCTTCCACGGGACCGAGAACCTTCCGAGAACAAGGGTGCCCCTCCTGCAGCCTGGGAGCACCACGAGGGCAAACCCAGGGCTGTGAGTTTCCCCGTCTCTACCAGTTCTCTGCGGCATGGGGCACAGGGGTCTGCCACACTGGGCGCCACTGGCTAGAGACAGGGTTTGCGTCTGGTCCGTGGGGGACAGGACCTGGAAGACGGGGAGGAGGGGTGGGTCCCTCACAGCATCCTGGGTGGGCACCGATGAGATGAAGTTCATGTAGCCTCTGAGGAAAGGCTGAACCAGAGAGAGAGAGAGCAAGAGAGAGAGAGAGAGAGAGGGAGAGAGAGAGAGCAAGAGAGA